>NW_026988537.1:1389877-2779755 GCF_030222135.1 Aotus nancymaae | reverse complement strand
ACTACTCATGAAGTTGAGACAGTAGGATCACTTGAACATGGAGGTGGAGGCTGCAGTGAGCCATGATTGTGCCACTGCACTCCAGCCTGGGTGACAGAGGGAGACTTCGTATCAAGGGAAAAGAAAAGAAGAAAAGGAGGGAGAAAAGAAAAGAAAAAAGAAAAGAAAAGGAGGGAGGCTATGCATGTGTCCGGATAAGGGGAAATGGGAAATCTCTGCATTCCTCTCAATTTTGCTGTGAACTTAAATGGCTCTAAAAAATTTAGTCTTTAACTTAAAAACAAAAACAAAAATCTGAGGCACTGAGAAGCCTACAATGAAGAAACAGTTTTATTGTACGGTTTAGTCTGAAAGAAATGTGTTAAGGATGCAATCTGCCTGAGAATTCACCATTTCTTTGAGCGTCTAACAAAGGTTTAAAAGCAACTAATGGTGATATCAAATAGCTCTCTGTACACATACCAGTCTCAGAAAACTAATCATAGCTCTGGAGATTAAGTTTCAGGCAAAGGCAAAAGCTAATCTCTGAACAGCAGGTCCAGTAAAGTTAATGAGAACTACACAAACTGCAGATCTTCTCCCTCTATAGTCTTTGGAGGATAGGGAACAACCATAGGCTCTAATTATTCTTAGATTTAAAATAGTCCTGGAGAGTGAAAATGGGCAAAAAGCCATATTACTCTTACTACAGTATTCAGCAACATTATTACTATTACCAGTTAATCTGTATCAGTCTGGCACTAAATCCCACAAAATATCTACATTAACTTATAAGGAACCAAATCATCCACAGCAGTCATGTTTGAAAAATTATGCTAATATGAGCCAAAATGCTAGGTATCAGAAATGTTAAACAAGTGCCAACACCCTAGTTAGAACATGCCATCTATCTGTTCACTCATGACAGTCCTACTGAACACATATTGAAATTGCTAGGGCAGTCATTTTCAAGAGGATACTTCAGAAACTTTAAGCCCTTTACAAGCAGAAGGGCTTGAAAATCTTCCAAGGACTCAAGTATATGGGACTTCAAATTCCATGAGAACTGTACCAGCTTTTCATATGCAACAGAATAGACAGGCAGAAAGACTGGAATGGAAAATGAGTATAATCTTAGTACAGAGAATTATGCTGAATTGTCTTAACTTTCATTCTTTTAGGACTTAACAAGAGTGAGAAGGAAGAAGGTATTTTAAACCAAAACCAACAAATTACAGGGCGGCTGTGTTATCAGCTTCACTCAGACTATGAGAGCAAACCCTAAACAAAGGAGAATCCTAGTTTGTAGAAAACACATTGCTAAACACAGACAAATGAAGGTGTCATTCTGGGTTACCACACCCAAGCAGGCCACAAGTAGTATACACCATAATGGGACATGGAAGAAAACTACCGCCTAAAAATGGTTTAGGCAGTTAATACACCCACAGTTTCTGATCTCAGAGGCAGGGTTCTACTCTGTGCAATGTGCTGCATCATTTAGCCAGTCCAGGAAGTGTTATTTCCCAAGTCATGTTTCAACGAAATGTCTGGAAAGCCTGGCACTGTAAATTGGCTTGCTCTGGGCAAGATGCCTTGCCATGAGAAGCTCGTTGCTCGGGTAAATGTCTGTTGGCTCTTCCGGGAAGGTCACAAGTCTTCCTAGCCCAAAGAGGGGCTGCGACATAACAGTGTGCCTGCCCCGCTCCCCTGGAAGAAGTGCTTCCTGCACCAAAAAGCTGGCCTTGGTGGAATCTGCAGCAAAAGGTAGAGAGAAGGACCACTTTCATGATAAACTCAGGTCATTTATTTTTCTTTTTTAACACTTTTATGGAGATACATAAATAATTCACATATCCTACAATTTATTCATTTAAAGTATAAAGTTCAGTAGGTTTTGGTATATTCACAGACTTGTGCAACAATTACCACTATCAATTTTAGAACATTTCCATTCCCCTCAAGAATACCTCGTATCCATCAGTAGTTACTCCCCATTTCCCGATAGGTAATCACTAATCTATTTTTTTGTCTTTATAGATTTGCCCATTCTGGACATCTCATATGAATGAAATAACACGTGATCTTTTGTGACTGGTTTCTTTCATGTATTTAAAGTTTTTAAGGTTCATCCATGTTACAGTATGTATCAGAACTTCTTTTCACTTTATTGCTGAATAATATACTATTGTACGCATATAAAACACAAGTTCGTTTTTTCACAGGCAGTAAAATCTCCTTTGCTATATAAACAAAGCTATGAACAGTGATCAGGTGCCTGTATTAGCCCATGAATACCCATTATGGCTGAAAATATATCATAAATTGCATAATGCTACAGTTCTCCAAAAGTGTTGCCAAATGCCACAGTGATATCTGGATTAATAAAAATACTGAGAATGAAGTTCCCTTACAAGTCAGCTGACTGCTTAAAAGTTTTCTCCTGTAAACTATAGAAAAAAGGGAACTTGCAACTCCTAAGGCCTGAACACCTCAGGACATAACTGGTTTGTGACCCCATCCAGTTAAAGACAAACAGCAAAACTATAAGTATACAAAGTTGGTCTCTGTAACCTTTCTCTCCTCTTCCTGGCCCTTCATCTCTTCCATCTTTGAAATAAATCCAACTGCTTCCCAAACTCTCTCTACACCCTTTCCCTACCCCAAAACAGAACAAGACCTCTTATACCTGCTGAATAATTACACCCTCACTTTAAATTAAAATAATACATTCATTCACAGGAAAAGTTACTTAAACTAGACATCTGTATTCTAAGACATTCTTCCACAACATGAAATGAAAACTAGTTTCCCTCATAAGAAGAATTTCTGGCATGAACGAGCTGATAAGAGGAGGGTTTTTTGTTTTGTTTTTGCGGAAAGACTCATTCAAATCACAGTAAACCCACTCCATGGCAAATAAAATTTAGTCAGTAATCTCAGGTTGATGCATATCTCAGGGTGGGAAAAAATAAATTGTTCTTAACTTCGTTAGGCATGATAATAGTGTTATGATTATGTCTAAAAATATCCTTATCTATTAGAAATGCATACTGAGGTACTTAGATTAAATGATGTGATGGCTGAGATTTGCTTTAAAATACTCTGGTTCAGGTAGGCTTGGTGGTTTATGCCTGTAATCCCAGCACTTTGGGAGGTCAAGGCAGGAGGATTGCTTGAGCCCAGGAGTTTGAGACTAGCCATGACAACATGATGAAACCCCGTGTCTACAAAAAGTACCAAAATTAGCTGGGCATGGTGGTATGTGCCTGTAGTCCCAGCTACTCAGGAGGCTGAAGTGAAAGGATTACCTGAACCCGGAAAGTCGAGGCTGCAGTGAGCCCAGATGGCGCCACTGCACTCCAGCCTGCGCAACAGAGGAAGACCCCCATCTCAAAAAAAAAATGAATGAACAAACGAACGAATGAATGAATGAATACGTTGGTTGGAAGGGGTGGGGGAGGGGAAATGAAACAAAATACTGACTGTTGAGGACAGGTGATGGGCATATGACAGTTCACTATTCTGTTTTCTGAATGTATAAAATTTTCCATAGTAAAATACTTTTCGGTGTTTTTTGTTTTTGTTTTTGTTTTTTAAAGACATAGGGTCTCACCCTGTTGCCCAAGCTGGAGTGCAGTGGCTGATCTCGGCTGACTGCAATGTCTGCTCCCCAGCTCAAGCCATACTCCCACTTCAGCCTCTCGGAGTAGCTGGGACCACAGGCACCCTCCATCCCACCCAACTATGGTTTTTTTTTGTTTTTGTTTTGTATTTTTAGTAGAGACAGGGTTTCACAATGTTGCCCAGGCTGGTCTCAAACTCCTGAGCTGAAGCAATCTGCCCACCTCGGCCTCCCAAGTGCTGGGATTACAGGTGTGAGCCACCGTGCCTGGCAGGTAAGATTTTTTTTTTTTAACACTGGTGTGAGGTGTTACAAAGGATTATAAAGAGGTACCTGGCCTGGGCTGAATTCTAGATGGGGTTGTGATAGTGTTACTCAAGGGCACAATTACTATTACTATTACTATTGGTGGTGCTTGCTACAAAGACTCTTTTATTCGTAGACGCTTAATATCATGGGTTGTCAGATCATGCTTCCAATTTGCAGTACATCACTCATTTCAGGGTAATGACTCACACATACAATTTTCAAACAAAAATGTAATATTTACTTGCCCCATGATGGTTATCTTCTCAACTTTTTTCTTAATTTATAAAAGCACCAGCTGACCCCAAATCATCTACCAATACCTTTAGGCCTTTTCATGTAAGCGGTAAAGGAATACTGTCCTCTGAATGCAGTGTTGGCTAACACTGCTGACCCACGCAAGGCATTGATTTGTAGCTGCTTTTCCATCGGAGTGACGGATTTGCGCTCAGCTACTCGCGGTGTCTACTAGGTCCCCCTGGTGACCAAATAGTACATTTAGGCAGTAGTAGGGTTCCAAGGCACAGGCTGGCAGCGGAACAGAGGGTGGAACGGGAAATCATGAAAAATTAACACGCAAACAGTACACACGACATGACTGAGAATTACGTTTGCATTGCTGGGGTATTTGGGATCCGCAGACCAGCCACCAGCCCCTTTCCTTTAAAAAAGCGAACACCCAGTCGCCCGGTTCAGGCTTACCGATCTCCACCTCCCATTTAAATCCTGGGCGTGATGGAAAGACGCAACCAAGGGGCTCGGCGCTGTTGTTTGGGGTCTGGGGAGACACTGGAGTAACAAATCGTCATAATTTCCTAAGATACGGAGGAATGCTACACCACCTTTTCTACCACCGACTTAAGACCCAAGACACGGAGTCTAAGAGCAGCCGACCTGCGGGGGCGCACGGGGGAGGTGGGAAAGCCCCGAAACGACCAGGGAGAAGGCGGCCCGTCGAGCTCCGCCTGGAAGGGCGCAGGGCTGCGGGCAGCACCCGGAGCGCGCGGGTCCTACCCGGCTCACGTCTCGGGGCTCTCGGGGTGCGAGGACGAACCCAGGCGGGACGACCCGGGCCCCGGACCCGGGCCCTGGAGCCGGGCCGGCCGCGGCGCGGGAGGCGCGAGGGCCGCGGCGGGGGGCGTCGGCAGCGCCGCCGGGGAGGCTGGGGAGGGCGCGCCGCCAGGTGCCGGACGGCAGCGGGCAGCGGGGTTCGGGCGGGCGCAGACCCAGCGAGGGAGGAGGGGAGCGGGCAGGTCCCGCGCGGCGCGGCAGGGCGCGCGGCCGGGTGCTCCCGCAGCGGGTGGCGGGGCCCCCGGACAGAGACTCCTCGCCAGGGTAATCACACATCGCCCCGCCGCGCTGCAGTCAGAGGCGGACCCGAGCGCCGGCGGCCGCGCCCCCCGCCTCCCCCCGCCTCCCCCCGCCTCCCCCCGCCTCCCGCCGCCTCCCGCCGCCTCCCCCCGCCTCCTTCTGGGCCGGGCCCGCCCCCTCCCCCGCCCCCGCCGCGGCGCGCGCCGCGCTTCCCTCGGCCCCCCTGAAGCCACTGCGGCGGGCGGCCCGAGGTCCGGCCTCCTGCCCTGTCAGCCCGGCAGCCGCGGCCGTCGGAGCGGCTGCCGCCGACTCCGCCATAAAGGGGAGTCACACCTCGCCTCCGCCGACACAAATTGACTGCGCCTGGAGCTTAAAGGGGAGGCGCGCGGAGGCGGGAGGGGGCGCCGCGGAGGCTGGGGTGTCGCACGCTGCGCGCGGATTGGGGCGTGCGCCTCGCCCGCTGGTGCGGCGACCCCCGGACCGCGCCGGCCTCGCAGCCTGCTCCGGCTTCCGGCTCCCCGCCCCGCGCCCGGCTGCGCGTCCCACCGCCCCGCCCCGGCAGCACCGATGCTTCCCGAGGACTCTGCTCCTGGAGTCAAGACGTGTCTGGATGGGTCGTTTCGAAATTCAGGGGAAGCTTGGGGCTCCTTCCCTGGGGACCGGCTTGTCCTCCCTCGCTCCCGGTGGCGGTCGGGGGATGGGGGTGTCTGCAGCTGCTGGAGACGCAGACCGGGCATCGCCCCAGGACTGGGCTCCGCGCTGAACGCGGACAGGCGCCCCGCCGCCGACCTCGGTGCCTCTCTGCCCTCCTCCAGTTGGCCTCCAACGGCCTTCAACTTTTCAAAAAATGTACTTTAAAAAAATTCCATCTTTTTTGGTTTGTATTGTTTTTAAGACTGCTTCAGAGTTTTCCTGGCCCCACCCAGGAACATTGATTTCAAAAGAAAAAACAAACAAACGCACAGAATTAAGTACAGTCCTGAAGGCAGGGAGCCTGGACGTGGCCTGCTACTTAGTTAAGGCTACATAACACAGGGTGTGGTGTCTTTCTTTTGACAATGAGTTCCAAATAAGGGGAAAAAAAGAGCCACCCTAGTGGGAGAACAGCTGTTGATCCAAGTGACTTGTAATGGAAGAAGTTTGTTGGTTTTTTTTTTTTTTTTTTTTTTTTTTTTGGCTTCTTTTTACCCCACCTACCATTTCTTCACGTGATGCTAACAAAGTTTAGGTGGCCGGTGAGAGCTCATTCAGGCCTATTGCTCTGACAGGTGGTTTCCCCAGAAGCAAACCATTACTCATTCTCACTTGGTTTTTACGTAAGCCTTGTTCAGGTGCCTTGTTTCTGAAGAGTACCTTCACGTCTGCCCCTTCCCTCAACCCAAATACACAGTTTTTAAACCTCGGTGTTTTTTTTATGGTGGTGGTTCTTTCTGTTTTTGAGAGGGGTCTTACCATGTTGCCTAGGCTGGACTCAAACTCCTGAGCTGAAGCCATCCTCCTGTATTGCTAGGACTACAGCTACTTGGTCTTATTTTATTGCTTTCAGATAAACCAATTTTTCGTTGATTTTGTTTGGGTTAAGAGACGGTAATTTCTGAATAAGGTAAGGATGGATCCTAGTGGTTTCATTCATTCATTTAGTAAAGATTTATGAGTACCTAGGCACTATTCAAGTGTTTGTTCAACGAATGAACAAAACACACAAATCCTTGCTCTTGTGGATATTAGAGAGAGGGGCAGTAAATAATAAATGCAATCAATAAAACCAAATAAAGGTTATGGGGGAAGCAGCAAGGGAGATGGGGAAGACTACAAGTAGAGGAATTTTGAGGCAAAAAAGGAGTTCAGTTTTGGACTTGTTACATTTTAAGGTATCTATTAGAAATTGAAGTGATCTTGATTAGGCAGCTGTATGTATGAGCGAGGCTAGGATTAAGGATAGTGGTCCAAGCTAGAGGTATATGAGAGATATCAGCATTTAGATGGTGTTTAAAGCCATGAGACTGCCTAAGATCACCAAGGAAGTGAGTGTAGATAGAAGAGAACTGAGGATGGAGCCCTGGGGACTAATGCAGCTATAAGGCAGCGTAGCGGATGAAACCAGCCAAGGAGACTGAAAGGGAGCAGCCAGTGAAGTGGGAGACCTGAGTAAGGCGCTGTGAAGCTCCTGAATCTGGTAGGCGCGAGTGCTCCTATGCAAATGAGCCCTGGGAATTGACTGTTGGATTTAGTGACGTGGAGGCTATTGATAACCCTTCAGTGGAGCAATAGAGGAAAAATTTGATTGGAGTGGGTTTAAGAAAATAAACGACAGGAGCAAAACTGGAGATGGCTAACAGAAGCAATTCTTTTGAGAAGTTCTACAAAGGGGAGCCCAAATCTGGGACAGTAACTGGTGGTAGAAGTAGAGTCAAAAGAAGATTAGAAAAAAGTGGGGAGAGACAGCACAGGAGGTCGACTGCAGTGAGCTATGATCGCCTCAATGCACTCCATCCTGGGTGACAGACCATTTCTTTAAAAAAATAGATGGTGGGGGGAGAAATACTTGTTTTTAATGGGAATCATCCGGAAGAAAAGGAAATTCATGTAGAAACAAGAAGTGAGAAGTGCTGGAGTGGTGTCCTTGAGAAGGAAGAGAAAAAGGGTTTGAAAACTAACACACGGGGCAAGGATCATTTGTAGACAGGAGTACAAACTGTCCATCTGTGGAAACAGGCAGGCAAGTGGATAGGCAGGGTAATAGGAATCTTTGGAAGTTCTCTTCTGATTGCTTCAATTTTCTTAGCGATGTAGAAAATAATGCTATCAGCTGGGGGAGGTGGGAAAGATTATGTGAGAAGGGGAGAGAAGGTGTGAAATGTCAGCTAGGAGAATGAGAAGACAGTGGACTAGAAAAAATTTGTGTGCTTGTTGAGTGTCATGCAGGGCCCACTTCAGTTTCTGGTCATGAATTTAAGTGAGACAAGTTAGTATGATTGTGCTTCTTTCTCCAGCAATAATTAGCTCCTGGGAAGCAGGTCCAGAGTAGGCTGAGAATTCTGCTTAATCATATTTTACCAAAGGAATAAGAGCAAGGAGAAGAGAGCAAGGAAGTTGAGGATATAAGCAAGGGTGAGATTACGATTCACCGTGGAATTTAAGACGAGTGACCGGGGAAGAGTGGCTATGGAGAGGTAAAGACAGGTTAAAGGTGGTAGGATCAATGAATGGCAAGTCCTTCTGGGGTTGAGGGATTGTAGGAGTCTAGGGAAAAGAGAGAATGATCTGGAAAGATAGGAGGTATATAAATAGTCTGAGGCTGGGCATAGCGTCTCATGTCTGTAAAGCCAGCACTTTGGGAGGCTCAGACAGGAGGATCATTTGAGGACGGGAGTGCAAGACCAGCCTTAGGAATATAACAAGACCCCATCTCTACAAAAAATTTAAAAATTAGCTGAGCATGGTGGTGTGCACCTATAGTCCCAGTTACTCTGGAGGCTGAGGCAGGAGGTTGTAGCAAGCCATGATGGTGCCATATACTCTAACGTGGGCAACAGAGTGAGACACCGTCTCTAAATATATAGATATTTTGTAAGTCTGACTCCATTTTTTATATGTGCTGACAACTTTGAAGCCCTACCACTCCTCTTTCCCCTGCGCAAACATAAGAAAGCCTAGATGCCTTTGATGCCAGCAGGAAGTTCAAACCATGCAAGACCCAGCCCGTGTGAGAGAACCCTCACCGCAGTCCTACCCCTTAACCACCATGAAATCCTAAGATAGTCTCCTTTCTTTGCTCTCATAAGCCATTTTTTAACCGGTCTGGGAGCCTCCCCTTCTCTCCCTAGAAAGCTGCAGTATGTTAACAAACCTCTTCACACCATCTTGGTGCATGTGTGGCATCATCAGTCTCAACATCCAAATGAAATTTTAGGTGGAGGAGCCCATCTGGCTTCTGCAGGATGACCATAACAGTGTGGTAATTTGAGTGGGATCCATGAAATTGATACTATGGAGGACCGATGAAACCTAGGGTGGGATGTGACCATGGCAGTGAATGGCTAAGGGATGTGGAGGCAGGATCGTTGGAAGAGAGTCAAGGACAGACTTTCATACAGATTATATGCTTGTGCATTAAAAACAGTAAGACTTAGAAGAGGGGAGGTGCTGGGGAAGATGCCAGTAGCAAAAGCTAAAGTCCTTGATAAATAAGACAGTAATCTGTGAGTGAGTAGGTGAGGAATGACGAAGGTGAGTGACAATATCAGAGGAGACGATTTTTAAAAAAGATAATGGGCAGGGGGAGGAATTAGAGAAGTGGGAGGAAGAAGAGCTTGAAAGAAGCAAGAAGAGCCCTCTCCTACCTCCCAGTCCAGCGGTATGAGGGCACCGGGAAGGCTGCAGGGACGACAGCGTCCACAGGGATGAGTCAGGTTGGCATTAGGACAAGAAGCTGAAGGAGATATTCAGAGAAGCAGTTGAGGATATAGAGGAATTTGCTGATGATAGAGGGCACAGTGGAAAAGCCTCAGACACTGGGGAGTCTTGAGAAGAGTTCAGAATAGGAGATGTGAAGAGCTTTGAGAGGGTCAGGTGGGAGGTGAGAGGGGCCTGGTGGTCTGGGGTTTCTCATGGTAAAGGATATAAACAAGGATAACAAGGACAAAATTTGAACCAAATGAGAAGAAATGGTGATTCAGGCTTCCATTTAGAGTCACCCAAGACTAAATGAAATTCATGTTTCATTTGAATGGCGAAAATTAGTTTACAAGATTTTCATTTCAAACTTGAGTTGCTTCCCTTGTCTTCCTTCACATGCCCCAAGACCCTGGCCCTGCAGGGGCCCATGCTGAGAACCTTGCATCCAGGTGGGCCCTTGTACCACTGGACTTGCAGTTTGGCTATAAACCCACTTGGATGAGTCCCAAGATGGATCCAAGCAGGTTGGCCTTGGCAAATTTGGGCAAGATCCCTTCTGCCTCTGGTCTGATGTTCTCCTGAACGCTCACTGCAGAGGCCCGGCCATCCCTCATGTCACACACCGGACCTACTTTACAAACATCCAAATGTACTTGTTCTGGCACCTGTTCTTATGGTACTTAAAGATTGCAGTTTTTCTAAGTAAAAGCTCGCTAATCCAAAACTAATTCATCTGGTTGTGTTCAGAGGTGCTAATTTGCGGCCTCTTAGTCATCATGTATAGTGTAACTTTGGCCTTCCAGAAGTTACATTACACATGATGGAGACAAAGAAATGACTCCAGTGGGTTCCAATACAGGAAAATCAAGATCAATGGTCTTTGAACTTTCTTGTTTATACATTCTCAAAAGAATTTTGAAAAAGATATGAATTCTCTGATGTTTTATAGCAACATCCAAAATTTTTATCATAAAATTAAACAATTGTAAAGGAAGTAAATTTCAGTTTTGTGTTGTAAATATTGGCATTTAAAAATAAAACTGTGGCCAGGCACAGTGGCTCACACCTATGATCCCAGCACTTTGTGAGGTCAAGGTGGGTGGATCACGAGGTCAGGAGTTCAAGACCAGCCCGGGCAACATGGTGAAACCCTGTGTCTAAAAAATATAAAAATTAGCTGGGTGTGGTGGCGGGTGACTGTAATCCCAGCTACTCGGGAGGCTGAGGCAGAGAATTGCTTGAACCTGGGAGGCAGAGACTGCAGTGAGCTGAGACTGCACCATTGCACTCCAGCCTGTCAACAGAGCGAGACTCTGTCTAAAAAAAAAAAAGAAATTAATAAAAAACCCTGTCACACAACTCGTAAGTGTATACAATATAAATATCATGCACCTTGATACCATTTAAAGAGTATCCTTTAAAGAGTAAGTTACAAGGTTGTTTAGTTAGCTATCAGAAATATAACATTGTTCCCTTTTCTTCTTGAACTTTTTAAATTCTGCTTCCCTCATACAATGTTATAGTTCTATATTTTTATGCTTTCTAATTTATTTATTTAGTCTTGATCTATCACCTAGGCTGGAGTGCAATGGCAAGATCATAGTTCACTGTGATTTTTTTTTTTGAATTTTAATTTTTGAATATGTAATACGTTTATCTGGTTCAAAAATAAAAACTAAATTAAAAATATTCATTGAGAAATTTTATTCTCTCTTGTACTACCTCCATAGGTAATCACTTTTATTAATTTTAAATTTATCCTTCTAGTGCCAATATTTCTTCTTTATATAAATAAAAGCAAAATTGAATGTGTATTTTAAAAATTGAATATATATTTATATCATTCCCCCTTTCTTAGCTAAAAAAAAGTTACTTTATTACATCTTTTTTTCAACTGCAGAATGGAAGCCTACTAATTAGACTAATGAAAATGTGCTAATTCAACCAACATCAAATCACACTCCTGATAAGAATCTTTGCCTTCTCTTTTGCCTTGACTGTAAGGTTAGATCATAGAACTCAACTATGATCTATGTCCAGTTCTTCAAGGACATTTCAGAGACCTGTGGTGTTTTCAGTGCTTTGAATTCAATACCAATGAGAACACAGGTTGTTAATGGCAGCCCTTGGCAGATTGTGTTTTGTTTCTTCCAATATTTACAAATTGGGACATTTTACATAAACATCTAGATTCTGGCTGTTTTAAAAATCAGATCAGCTAACCAAACCTCTCACACACAGGCTGGTGTGACCTCTGTGTGGCACTTGTCCTGCGGTCTGCTGTAGTCCCTCTCACTTCCTAGCTTTCTTGCTTCAGCCCCCAGCATTTATTTATCTTTCCCATCTGGTCCCTGTAGGCATTTGACCTAGTGACCTCTGAGTTAAAATCAGAGCAGTGACTTGGGAAATACACTTAAACAGGAGCTTCTTTGAAGCTTCAGAATGGGAAGCAAGAAAGGAGCAAGGGAAAGGAACAGAGGAAGATTAGGCTCTGGATTCATGATTCCATCAGAAAGAACCCATGTTTTACCTGAAATTCCTCAGGACAAGTGTTTTTTTCCAGATACTCTGTAGTCCATATTCACCTTCTCATGCCACTAGATGGTGCAGGGTATTGGTAAGGCAAGGTGGTGACTGAATTTGCACCCCATGAAAAATGAAGTCTATTGTGACTTAATCATGAGATCGTAGACTGAAATGAGAGACAGAGCTCTTTTTTATCTTCTGTGAAAAGGCACATTGGACATTTGAATTTAAAAATACAATGGGTCCCTAATTCAATGCTTTAAAAAGGAAGAATGATAAGAATTTTAAGGGAAATTATAATTTATTGTTATTTCCTTAACACCTGGCATAGAGAAGGTAATTCATAAACATTTCTTAAGAGAATAAAAGAATGAATGAATAAATGAAGCTTCCAAGAAGATAAGAAGTATAAAAATAAAATAGGTTTTAAAAACGATTTTACCTTGAAAGCAGCATTCAAAACCTGAAAGTCATGAATGACAATTTTTATTTTGTTCTTTATTTTTATCAGTACATTCCCAGAAGAAGTGCTGGGGTTTCTTGGAATAGTTCTTCAAGAAAATGAAACACCTATAATAATTTGGTGCTAAGATTTTTGTCTGACTTAAGGCATAACACTGTAATTCTGGAACTTGAAATTCCTCCTAATCACAATGTTGCACTAGAAGACTTATATTGAGAATTCACAGTGACTATGGCAAGAATGTCAGAAGTGAACATCATAGGAGACCTGCCACATGGAAGTCACTGAAAGAGTCACTTATTGTGGTGGGTTATAGACTTCAGGAGGATGTGAACTTGTCCTGAGACCACCTGATGACATCTTCAGTCTCTGGCAATAGTCTCTGGGATTTTGTATAAACTGTCAATGTCATAATATACAGATTTAAAAAATATGGAATGCCTCACAAATTTGCATGTCATGCTTGTGCAGAAGCCATGATACTCTTCTCTATATGGTTCCAATTTTACTATATGAGCCGTCAAAGCGAGCATGACAATGTCATAATATTAAAATAGTATTTCACAATAGGGTTTCCCTGCTCTCTTAATTTTGTATATAAGGATATGCCATGTTCTCTACAGAAAAGGAAAATCACATAGAAACAAACGCGGCAAGGGATGACCTGATGGCACTACCGGACCACTGTTCACTGGGTGATTTGAGTGTTTTCTTCCTTCTGATGACTAACCCTACACACTTTCCAATTGTCTTGAGCACAAGCATAACCATCCAAGTCCAGGAAACATTCGATTCTCTCAGGTGACAGTAAAGATTTTAGAGAATCCAGATGTTTCCTTGCTGATTACCCCCCATAAAATCCAGTTAGAACCAACAAATTCAGAAAATGTAATAAGGGTTTCAAACATCTGGTGGAGTACATTCTTCATCTTTTCCTGAGTTTTTTCCTTTCTTTTCTTTTCTTTTTTTTTTTGAGACAGAGTCTTGCTCTGTCACCAGGCTGGAGTGCAGTAGCACAGTCCTGGCTCTCTATAACCTCCACCTCCTGGGTTCAAGTGATTTTCCTGCCTCAGCCTCCTGAATAGGTGGGATTACAGGTGTGCGCCACTACGCCCAGCTAATTTTTGTATTTTTAGGAGAGATGGGGTTCCACCATGTTGGCCAGGATGATCTCGATCTCCTGACCTTGTGACCCACCTGCCTTGGCCTCCCAAAGTGCTGGGATTACAGATGTGAGCCACTACGCCCAGCCAGTTTTTTTCTTTTTTTCTTTTTTTTTTTTCCAATATTTCTTTTTTCCATTAGAGTGGTTAGGAGCTCTACAAGAACCACTGAAAACAGAGTCTCTTTTTTTAGTTCTGCCACTTTTTAGCTATATGACCTTGGGCCAGCTATTTAAAATCTTTATGCCTCAGTTTCATCTTCAGCAAGAGGATTAAATGGGTTTATGTGTTATAAAGTGTTCAGCACTTTGTGCTTAGCACAGAGTAGGCACTGGACTTATGTAGAAGGTCTGAAAAAATGTCTAAATGCCATGCTATAAGGCTGTGTAGGATTACTTTTTTTTTTTTTTTTTGAGACAGTCTTCCTCTGTTGCCCAGGCTGGAGTGCAGTGGCACAATCTCAGGTCACTGCAACCTCTGCCTCTTGGGTTCAAGCAATTCTCACATCTCAGCCTACTGAGTAGCTGGAATTACAGGCATCCACTACCAAGCCCTGCTAACTTTTTTGTATTTTTAGTAGGGACAAGGTTTCACTATGTTGGCCAGACTGGTCTCAAACTTCTGACCTCAGGTGATCTGCTCTCCTCTGCCTCCCAAAGTGCAGGAGTTACAGGCGTGAGCCCCCACACCCAGCCCGATTACTCTCCTTATTGAACAACTTGATGGAGAGCCAGCATCTTTAACAAACCTTCCCAAAAAACTTTAGGTGAAAATTTATTTTTGAGTTATAGGGAAATGGGCTTTTCCACACAAATTAATCTTCTTAGTAAACAAAACTAGTCCCTTTAAGGCACCAACGCTTGTAAAACTTTTGACCATTGTTACATTGATAGAGATCCTTTGGAACTATGTCACCCATGTCTCTGTCTTATGCAACACTTTGATGAGCATAATCTATCTCTTGATGCTGTAGAATTATACAATACAGAATCACATATCTGACGTCTCAGAGTGGGCCGAGTATGGCCTGCTAATACCAGAGAGGAGAAGAGAACCAGTGTTGAACACATCCGCTGGGATGGACTGGAGCCTGGTGATGCTGACAGGCCAACAGTTTCAAAATATTTCCAGGTATCAGGCTGCAGTTCGTGAAAGCAGTTGTCAGTGTTGGATTAGGCAGCAACTGGATAGAATCAAGTTGACACAGAATCACATAGTTCAGAGGGAGAGACACTTCTGAAATTCCGGCCAGCGGGTCAGGGTTGGTAACTGGGAAGTCTGTTCAAAAATTGTCAAGGTCTATAACCACCTGTATGAAGGCAGAATTTAAATTCCAGTTGCTTGCACAGCACAGTTACTTCTAGTTATAAGAATAAGAACTCACATAAAGAGCTCAAAGTCACAAACTGTGTGGTCAGAGTTGGTTAAAAATCTTTCTCAGGTGGGGAAAGGTTGGGTAACTTGCCCGAGGGCATGCTGTGAAGGTGCACAGCCAGAATTCTATCACAGGCAAACTATGTGTTTCCGCTACTTAGCTCTACTCACTTTAAAACAAAACAAATGTTTTCCTATTCTGGCAAACATAGAAATGACTGGATTTGGTTTTTCTGATTCTAAGAAAAATTCCAACTATACAACTCTAGAGTCACATAATTCATCATTTTTGAAGGAACAAGAATGAGTTACATGTTTATCTATAAGAAAAACATACTGTTGCTCTAGAACTGATTAAAATAGGGGTACTTTAAGAATTAACTGTCTTAAATTCCCACAACTTAAAATTAAACCTTTCAAAAGGAGCTAGTGAATCGCTATGAAAATAGCACAGTTCAATTAAATTTAAAATTAAACACCGGTTTCAAATTTGGGACACTAAAAATAAATTATTATAACTGTGAATTTCAAATTATCTTACCCATTAAAAATCTAAATTCATATATTCAAAATCGGATAATGAGCTAAAACCATCTAGTTCAAAGGAATTACATTTTCATGAAAAACAGATCTTTCATTCTTCCTCAGCCTGACTCTCAAAAACAAAGCCCAGAGTATTATTAAGAAGCAATGATCTATCAGAGTTCTTATTTTAAATTCTTCTTAGATGGTTACTATTTTGTTACTTAAATTACCAACAATAAAAAGATTTCTATTTGAATTCAGGTATTTTTCACTTTATATTTTCCATGATTGCCTTCCTGAGATTCAGTTCTAAAGAAGACTAAACTTGCCTCCACTCTAATCCTGCATTTCCTCTTCCCCAAAAGGCACTTTCTCTTGATTAGTCCACCTCAAGCTCTAAATATATGTCAGTTCTGGGACTGTGAACAATGATGATGCTTTGCGAAAAAAAAAACAGGTTAAAAAATAACACGTAGGTGAAGGAAACTGCGGGTAGGGTCTTGGCCAGGCAATGGGCCAGCAAGATGGAAAGATGGAAAAACAGGGGTCAAGAAGGACCCAAGAACAAAAGGACAGGACAAATTAGTGATGTAGAAGCCAAAAGCAGGCAGAATTTAGAGTGTGCCAGAAACTAGGCATGCAGATAGCAACAAAAGAGACCAGAAATTCCAAAGGGGAATGCTTTAGGAGACCAGGCACGCCGAAAGCCAGGCAGGGTTGGGAACCCAGTGAGTAAAAGTGGTGGGTCAGGAGGTAGGAGCACAGCCTCAGCAGGAGGTTTGGGCAGCAGGAGTCAAGCACCCACGCAAGGAAGCCTCCAAGGAGACCTCAATTCTCAGGCCAAACACTGTCCTGCCTAGGGCCATCAGAAGTAGAGAAAGACACCTAGTTGCCCAGAGAATACGGAGTTGGACCCACCAGAGCAGGTCTTTCCTTTTCCTACTGTTAGCAAATGATTTGGCTCCATGACTAGATAGTTGGCGAATTTTCTTCACTTTTGGATGCTTTTTTCCTGACTCTCTCTGCTGCTCTCTTCCTAGGTAATGTAGAGTTCTTAATCGGTACCCACAGATGCTGCACTGATTCAACTTGGCAAGAGATTTAGAGCGTCTCAGGACAAGTTGGAAACTGAAAATAGATTCTGCCCATTGACTCAGCAGGATTGAGGGGTTGCCTCTTAATAATCTCATACCAAGTTAGAACTTGTCAGGTCTAAGACATCCTATTCCATTCCAGTGTGGTCTCATTTTGTTCCAAAGGTGGTTTTCTTTTTTAAAAACAGAAGTATTGACAGCTGGTCCCATGTTATATTTTTCCTCTTCACAAACTCTAACAAAGTTCTACTGATATGAAAGTCTGGTGACATTTCCCTTCTCTTTATAAAGTATGGATTTCACAGAACCCACTCCCTGTCAAGGCCATCTGGGGAAGTAGAATCTTTATCTCTCTAAGCAAAAGGATTTTTATCTGTTTTACTTCCTTCTTTTAAGCTGAGGACCTTCTTAGGTAGTTTCTTCAATAACTAAATTACTTTCTTCCCCTGTCTTGCCTGACTGGGTTGAGAGAAGTGAGGGCATTTCCTCAGAAGATAAGATTTCTTTTACATTGGGTTCATGAATTGGTGGATCCAGACCTCACCTCCCCACCATGGGGCTGAAATAAAGAGCTGAAGGTCTCATAGGCAATTCTGGGCCACATTTAGTCTTGGTGAGACCTCTTCGGTGTGATTTATATGAATTTGGATCAGACTGCCTGAATTTGAGTCCCAGTTCTATGATTTTCTGGCTATATGACTTTGAATAAGTCATACACTCTCATATACTTTGATTAAGTCATATACCTAATTTCTTTGGCTTTAGTTTTCTCATTCCAAAACAGAAAAAATAATATATCCCAACCTTGTTGTGTGGATTAAACAAAATATTATATCTTAAAGTGCCTTATGTATTGTCTGTAAGTGTTTTGCCTGTTAACAAAACCCTAAGCAGGTAGGGCAGACGCTGCTCCCTGTTCTGATCATAGGACTATTTACACCTGAGGCTCTTCTTTCAAAGTGCCTAATTTTATTTTATTTTATTTTTAATTAGAGAGGAAGTCTTGCTTTGTCGCCCAGGCGGGAGTGCAGTGATGCAATCATAGCTCGTGCAACCTCAAACTACTGGGCTCGAGTGATCTGTCTGCCTTGTCCTCCCAAAGTGCTAGGATTACAGGTGCGAAGCCACCATGCCCAGCCCATAATTTGATTTTTATTTTATTTTTAAATCTTATTTTGGGAGACTGGTTCTGACTATGTTAACTATGAGTGCAGTGGCTATTCACAGGTGCAGTCCCCCTACTGATCAGCATGGGAGTTTTGACCTGTTCTGGTTCTGACTTGGGCCAGTTCACCTCTCCTCGGGCAACTTGGTGGTCCGCTACTACTGGGAGGTCACCGTATTGATGCCGAACTCGGTGTGGACACCCAATGACCAGTGATCTTCCTGCCTCTGCCTCCCAAGTAGCTGGAACCACAGGCCTGCCACTGTACCCCACTGATTTAGAAAACTCCCGAAAGGCCCTTTTTCTATAACCTTCCTTCTGAGTAAGTGGAAATTCCAGTATGCTGTTCCCTAAAGAAAGTTTAGCTCAAATTTGTTTGTAGCTTTAATGGTAGTGCAGCATCACTGTGTGTGCTTAGGGGGCAGTTTTTCACTCTAGAAAACAGGCTTCGGAAAGGTGAGTTATTTATCATAGCTCATGTGGTTAGTCACTTGAAACAGTTCAGTGGTTTAGTGGCACCTGTCTTCTGCCCCACCCTCAGCTAGTATCACTGTCCCTCAGATGTTCTGCAGTTAGCCACAGGGCTCTTCTTTCAGTTCCTCCAGTGCCTATGCACCTCCCGCCACATGGCTCCTGCACATGCTCAGTTCCTCCAGTGCTATGCACCTCCTGCCACATGGCTCCTGCACATGCTCAGTTCCTCCAGTGCTATGCACCCTCCCGCCACATGGCTCCTGCACATGCTCAGTTCCTCCAGTGCTATGCACCCTCCCGCCACATGGCTCCTGCACATGCTCAGTTCCTCCAGTGCTATGCACCTCCCGCCACATGGCTCCTGCACATGTTCTTCCCACTTCCCACAATGCTTCTTGCCTCCCTCATCCTCCACCAAACTTCTAATTATCCTGCAGCTCTCAATTCAGAGAAGTCTTCCCTGACTTCCAAGAAAAGTTCTGATCCCTCTGCAGTCCAACGCACTCATCACCATTGTTAATTACTTGTAACTATATATGTGATTATTTGATCGATGTTTGTCTTCACTTCTAGATAATAAACTCTATGAGGACACAGGCCATGTTCAGTTTCTGTTTACCATTGTTATCTGCAGAACCTGCCTGGATGCCTGGTACGTAGGAAACTAATTACAAATATTTAAATGAATGAATGAATTAACCAGGTCTAGAATTCAGGTCGTAACAACTTTTTTCACTAACCCAAAACAAAGTAACTTGATTTAGAGACGGTTGACTTAAGAGGGGTCTGTGACTCTCATGGCCACCCTAGAGTTGTGACGTGTGTGTAAATATAGTGTATCAGAAACCTCATAGAACACTATAGGATCCTGGTTTGAATTATGCAAGGTTTAGTAAATTATATTTTCAAAAGTAAAGGGGATTCCCCATCCCCTCACCCGAGTATCCTTCATTCAAAAAAGAAAAAAAAGGATTTGAGGAGTTTACAGAAATATATAAAACATAACAATTTAAAACGTACTAATATAAATAAGGAAATGGGGCAAAGGGAAAGTGAAAAGGTAGGAAAATATAATACTGGCCAGGCCTGGTGGCTCACGCCTGAAATCCCAGCACTCAAACTTCAGGGGTTCGAGACCAGCCTGGCCTACATGGTGAAATCCCGTCTCTACTGGGCATGGTGGCACATGCCTGTAATCCCAGCTACTCAGGAGGCTGAGGCAGGAGAATTGCTTGAACCCAGGAGGCAGAGGTTGCAATGAGCTGAGATTGCACCACTGCACTCCAGCCTGGGCAACAAGAGTGAAATTCCATTTCAAAAAAAAAAAAAGAAGAAAAGAAAAGAAAAGATAATACCTAGGGTTAAAAATTATTAATATAATATCCAGGCACTAAAGATTCATTCATGAGCTCCTAGATAGGCACTAAGAAGTATATAAATTTGGCTCAAAATTCCTAGTGGCCAGGAAAAAACAAAGCTATTACAAGATTCACAGTGTCTATAAGATAAAAGAGGACCAGATACTCACAAAAAGATACCAGCATTTCCTGTGTTATTGTGATATGTAGATAATGTTCTTGTAGGGGAGAAAAAATATCTTTTCCTTCTACCCATTTCAGCTTCATTGGCTGGGACCAGTG
This sequence comes from Aotus nancymaae, assembly GCF_030222135.1. NCBI lineage: Eukaryota > Metazoa > Chordata > Mammalia > Primates > Aotidae > Aotus > Aotus nancymaae. Next base: position 2,759,712 of record NW_026988537.1, on the reverse strand, counting down.
TAACAAGAGAGAGATTAAGAAGAGAAAAGCATGCAAATGTATTCAATATAAGCTTTACATGACACGAGTGACTTCATGAGGAAATGAAGAGCTGAAGAAGCGGTTAAGCTGAGAGTTTTTATGCTACGTTTGATGAAGAGTAGAGAGTCATGGAGAAATGTGAAAGGCTAATGAAAAAGTACGAGCTAGCTAAGTGTAATAAACTGGGGAGACGGCACGGGCTGTTCATCCGGATTCCCTTTGGTGTTCCTGTGTTGATGGAGATAGGGATGCTCCTTTTCTCCAAGTATGGGAGGGCAGCTCTCACATCAGGGTCTTATGACTTGCTTCAAGGGAAGGCACAAATATCCTTCCTGTACATGTTGTTTCTCAAATGCCTTCAGCTTAAAATATTCAATATGCCGAGGTGCCACGTTTTGGAATAGTGTGTTCTTTTTTTTTGAGAGACAAAGTCTCACTGTGCTGCCCAGGCTGGACTTGAACTCCTGGGTTCGAGCAATCCTCCCGAGTAGCGGGGATTACAGGTGCATACCACTGTGCCCAAATCAGTAGTGCATTTCATCATTCTCAACAATAATCCTACAGTTGATACAACAGCGAATGTAATATATTCTTCTTTTTCTTTTTTTATTTTGGGACGGCGTCTCACTCTGTTGCCCAGGCTGGAGTGCAGTGGCATGATCTCAGCTCACTGCAACCTCTGCCTCCTGAGTTCAAGTGGTTCTTCTGCTTCGGCCTCCCCAGTAGCTGGGACTACAGGCAGGTAGAGGTGGGGATTCACCATGTCGCCCAGGCTGGTCACGAACTCCTGGGCTCCCGCACACCACCACATCTGGTCTCGAACTCCTGCACACCACCACATCTGGTCTCGAACTCCTGGGCTCCCGCACACCACCACATCTGGCTAATGTTTGTATTTTTAGTAGAGACAGGGTTTTGCCATGTTGGCCAGGCTGGTCTTGAACTCCTGACCTCAGGTGATCTGCCTGCTTTGGCCTCCCAAAGAGCTGGGATTACAGGCATGAGCCACAGCGCATGGCCACGTATTCCTTAAAACACCTCTCAGTATAGATTCAAAGCAAAATGTTAAATGTAAGTCAGCAAAGGGCCAAGTCATGGGGGAGATTCGTATTGAGACAATGTAATCCAAGAAATCTCTCCAAGGATCTGTCTCCAAACCTCCCAACATTTAGGATGACTGTGGAATGAGCCCATTCCCATCAGGCAGTTCTCCTCAACATGGTCTTTACAACTAAACGTTTGCAAATAATTCGACATCAGATAATTCAAGATTATGTTTTCTGAGAACTTGAAGTGTGGAAGTTCCCAGATGTAGTTAAGCATAATTAACTGAGAATCGATGCCCCTTCTGAAAGGAAAGCACCTGACCAGTATGCATACTTAAACAGAAAGCCACCCAACTTCCCCGTGGGGGTGAGCTGGAAAATGCAGGGCAAAGATTTTCCTTAGATTATATTTTGGGTCCATTCTAACATATACATGATGAGCATATAACATGAATTCTCAGTCAGAAATAAAAGCATTTTAATTATGAAAGTCATAAGCACAGCTGGGCACGGTGGCTCATGCCTGTAATCCCAGCACTTTGGGAGGCCGAGGCAGGCAGATCACAAGGTCAGGAGTTTGAGACCAGACTTGCCAATATGGTGAAACCCTGTCTCTACTAAAAATACAAAAATTAGCTGAGTGTCACACCAGTGGCACACACCTGTAGTCCCAGTTACTTGGGAGGCTGAGGCAGGAGAATCACTTGAACCCAGGAGCAGAGGTTGCAGTGAGCTGAGATCACACCACTGCACTCCAGCCTGGGCGACAGAGTGAAACTCCAGCTCAAAAAAAAAAAAAAAAGAAAGAAAGAAAGAATTAAAAAGAAACTAATAAACGCTTGTAAAATATTCAAAGCACATAGAAAGCCCTCCTACCCCCATCCTCCCTATTCTTGCTCCTTCTGGGTAACTGCAAGGATGGTTTCTTGTGTCTCCTTCCAGGCCTTTGTCTATGTGTATCTTTAAGAAAATCTCCTGGGGTGCACGATATCCCTAACACTGTTACTTAATGATTCTGCTCTTCCACAGAGCAGATGAGATGAGCAGGCTGTAACTATTGTCTAGTATTCTAACGCAAGGTACAGCAAGATCTGTGTGGTCCTGCCAAGAAGATGGGACTCAAAATCTGCAATAAAGGAGAATTTCTGGAGCATCTGTAAATTCTCTACTTTTAGCTGCTTCATACAGAAAGCAATGCAGCTTTCTGTGTTTCTACAAAAGACTGGGCAGAAACCTGCCTGTCCTTCAGGGTCCCAAATGAAGGAAGAGGCCCCAGCTGCCATCACCGTGGGGATCACGATTTATGCCCTGAGAGAATTAATGGGAGGCATCAGAACATCTCATTTTGGAACATTTGCTCGCTCGGTTTGGCAGAGGTTGAGCAGAGGTAGAGGATGTCCCTCCTCCTGAGGCTCATGCCTAGTGAGCAGAACCCACCGTGGGGCCAGTCCTCTTCAGATCACTGAGGAAGCTTACCTTCAGGCAGAGAGGCAGGGGTAGTGTGGGAGGTATCAAAACATCGCCAGGTCTAACTGCACAACAACCCCCACCCTCACTAAATATAGATGTGTGTGTGTGCACGTGTGTGTGTCCACGTGTGTGTGTGTGTATTTTAAAGTAAACAACCCCCCTCCCCCAAGGCCCTCATAAAGCTCTCTATGTATCCTTTGATTTTCATCTCTTGATTTCCTTAAAAAATGAAAATAGAGTCCTACTCAGAGATGAGGAATCCCCAATTTTGGCAGATTCTATATATGTGTATTGTTTAAACAGAGGAAAATAAATGAAAGTATATTCTATATTCTATTCTATAATTTGTTCTTTTTCATTTTATACTGTATTACCTATATACTACCACCTAAATTCTTTTTTTTTTTTTTTTTTTTTTTGAGATGGAGTCTTGCTCTGTCAGTGCAATGGTGCAATCTTGGCTCACTGCAACCTCCCCTCCCGTATTCAAGCAATCCTCCTGCCTGAGCCTCCCGAGTAGCTCAGATTATGGGCATGTACCACCACACCCAGCTCATTTTTAGTAGAGATGGGGTTTCATCATTTTGGCCAGGCTGATCTTGAACTCCTGACCTCAGGTATCCACCCGCCTTGGTCATTCTAGTCTTTATAACAGTTTTTTGTTTGTTTGTTTGTTTGTTTGTTTGTTTGTTTGTTTTTTGCTTGAGACAGAGTTTTGCTCTTGTTGCCCAGGCTGGAGTGCAGTGCTGCGATCTTGGCTCACCATAATTTCTGCCTCCCAGGTTCAAACGATTCTCCTGCCTCAGCATCCCGAGAAGCTGAGATTACAGGCATATGCCACCATGCCTGTCTAATTTTGTATTTTTAGTAGAGACTGGGTTTCTCCGTGTTGGTCAGGCTGGTTTTGAACTCCTGACCTCAGGTGATCCACCCACCTCGGCCTCCCAAAGTGCTAGGATTACAGGTGTGAGCCACTGTGCCCAGCTCTTTATAACAATTTTATAATAAATATAGGGCCATAGTTATAAAGGATCATGTTATAAAATTGTTATAAAATGTACCATCACATGAATGTACCACAATTCACTGAAACTTTTTTTATTAACAAATATTTTACATTGACTTCAATTGTTACTTGTTCAAATCATGTTTTAGTGACTATTCTTATGTGTATCTCCTTAAACTGTAGAGTACAATGTCTTAGAAATAAAATTGTTGGTCAAAAGATACATGGGTTTTAGATTGTGTTGGGTATAGACTATCCCTTATGTGAAACGCTTGGTACTAAAAGTATTTCAGATTTTGGATTGTTTAATATTTGCATGTATTTCTCAATCGAGCATCCCTAATCTGAAAATCCAAAATCTGTGGTGCTCCAGTCAACATTTCCTTTGAGAATTACCTTTAAGCATCATGTCAATATGCAAAAATGTTTCAGATTTTGGGGCATTTTAGTTTTCAAATTTTTAGATTACAGATGCTCAACCTGTATTAGAAAATTTTTCTCTACAAGCATGGTACCAATTTAAATTCTCACAATAGTATATTACAATATGCATCTTCCTTTTGGTTTTTGTTTTTGTTTTGAGTCAAGGCCTCACTCTGTCACCCAGGCTGGAGTGCAGTGGCCCTATCACAGCTCACTGCAGCCTCAACCTCCTGGGCTCAAGCCATCTTCCCACCTTAGCCCTTTGAGCAAGTGGGACTACAGGTGTGTGCCACCACTCCCGGCTGTTTTGTTTTTTTTTGCAGAGATGGAATTTCACCATGTTACCCCAGCCGGTCTTGAACTCCCAGGCTCAAGCTGTCTGCTCACCTTGGCCTCCTTGGGTGCTGGGATAGCAGGTGTGAGCCACCACACCCGGCCAGCCTCCTTTTGTTTTAATAGTTAGTTTCCTAATTAGAACTCAGGCTGTGAATCTTTTTTATGTGCCGTAACCATTTACTATTTCTTCTCCTGTGATTTGCTTGGAATGTAGTGTTAATTCTTTAGTTAAATTTGCCCTGTAAGATGCTGCTCAAGGACAAAACGTAGCCCCTAACTGTTCTCTTTTATTAACAACCAGGAGCATACACGCTTTGTTTTTTTGCACTTTGCAAATATTGTGATTTTTACAACTTGAAGGTTTGTGGCAACTCTCTGTGGAGCCAGCACAGTGCTTCTGACAGCACGTGCTCGCTTTGTGTCTTGTGTCACATTCTAGTAATTCTGGCCATATTTGAAGCTATTTCATTATCATTGTATCTGTTATGGTGACCAGTGATCTTTTACAATGCTGTTGTTACTGTTTTGGGACACCATGAACCGTAACCAAAGAAGACAGAGAACTTCATCCAGAAATGTTATGTGTGGTCTGACTGCTCCAATAACTGGCCATTCCCCTGTCTGTCTCCCTCTCTTAGGGCCTCTCTATTCCCTGACACACACCAATATTGGAATTAGGTGAATTAATAACCCTAGAATGACCTCTAAGCGTTCAAGCGAAAGGAAGAGTCGCAGGTCTTTCACTTTGAATCAAAAGCTAGAAATAATTAATCTTAGTGAGGAAGTCATGTCAAAAGCTGAGATCGGCTGTAAACTAGGCCCCTTGCACTAAACAACCCAGTTGTAAACGCAAAGGGAAAGTTCTTGAAGGGAGTTAAAAGTGCTACTCCAGTGAACACATGAACGGTAAGAAAATACAACAGTCTTATTGCTGATATGGAGAATACTCTAGTGACCTGGATGGAAGACTAAATCGGCCAAAGCCTGTTCCAGAGCGAGGGCCTAACTCTCTTTCATTCTATGAAGTCTGAGAGAGGTGAGAAAGCTGAAGAAAAGTTAAGAGAAGTTGCTTCATGAGGTTCATGAGGTTTAAAGTCGCCCCCTCCATCGTGTAAAAGCGCGAGGTGGAGCCGTAAGTACTGATGTAGAAGCTGAGCAAATTATCTAGAAGATCTAGCAAAGATCTGAGACTACGCTAAACAACAGATTTTCTTTTTCTTTTTTTGAGATGGAGTTTCACTCTCGTTGCCCAAGCTGGAATGCAGTGACTCAATCTCAGTTCACTCCAACCTCCGCCTCCCGGGTTCAAGCGATCCTCTCACCTTAGTCTCCTGATTAGCTGGAGTTACAGGCTGGAACCACTACACCCAGCTAATTTTTGTATTTTTAGTAGAGACAGGATTTTGTCATGTTGCTCAGGCTGGTCTCAAACTCCTGGCCTCAAGCGATCTGCCCAACTCAGTCTCCCAGAGTGCTGGGATTAGAAACATGAACCACAGTGCCCAGCCCAAATTTTCTTTTCTTTTTTTCTAATTTTTATTTTTTTGAGACAGAGTCTTGCTCTGTTGCCCAGTCTGGAGTGCAACAGCGTGATCTCAGCTCACTGCAACCTCTGCCTCCCGGGTTCAAGTCCAACCTCTGCCTCAGCATCCTGAGTAGCTGAGATCACAGGTGCGCTCCACCACCCGCGTAATTTTTGTATTTTTAATAGAGACAGGGTTTCACAATGTTGGTCAGGCTGGTCTGGAACTCCTGACCTCGTGATCTGCCCACCTTGGCCTCCCAAAGGTGCTGTGATTACAGGCGAGAACCACCGCACCAGGCCTGTTTTTTTGTTTTTTGGTTTTCTTTTGAGACAGAGTCTCCCTTTCTCGCCCAGGCTGGAGTACAGTAGTGGAATTATGGCTTATGGCAGCCTCAACTTCCTGGGCTCTGGTGATCCTCCCACCTCACCCTCATGAGTAACTGGAACTACAGGCCCATGCCATTATGCTTGGCTAATTTTTGCATTTTTTGCAGAGACAGGGTTTCGCCATGTTGCCTGGGCTGGTCTTAAACACCTAGACTCAAGTGATCTGTCGACCTTGGCCTCCCAAAGTGCTGTACAGGCGTGAGCCACCTCAGCTGGCCAACAACAGATTATCAGGGTAGGCAAAAGAGTCTTACACTGGAAAAGGTGCCACCTAGGACTTCTATAAATAGAGAGAAGTCAATACCTGGCTTCAAAGCTTCAAAAAACACACTGACTCTCTTGTTGGGGGCTAACGCAGCTGGTGATTTTAAGTTGAAGCCAATGATTATTTATCAGCCTGAAAATTCTAGGGCCCTTCAGAATTATGCTAAATCTTTTAAATTGTTACTGGTGTATAGAAATAAAGTTGACTTCTGTATATTGATTTTACAACAATAAACTCTTTGCAATTATACATAAAAAAAGAATTATGCTAAGTCCACTCTATCTGTGCCCTGTAAATGGAGCCACAAAACCTGGATGACAGCACATATGATTACAGTATGGTTTAGTAAATATTTTAAGCCCACTGTTGAAACCCACTGCTAAGAAAAAAATATTTTCAAAATATTACTGCTCTTGACAATGCGCCTGGTCCCCCAAGACTTCTGACAAAGATGTACAAGAAGATGACTATTGTTTTTGTGCCTGCTTACAACATTCATTCTACAGCCCATGGTCAAGAACTAACCTGGGGCCAGGTGCAGTGGCTCATTCCTGTAATCCTAGCACTTTGGAAGGCCAAGGTGGGTAGATCACTTGAGCCCAGGAGTTTGAGACCAGCCTGGGCAACATGGTGAAAACCCATCTCTACAAAAAATCAAAAATTAGCCAGGAGTGGTGGTGCACACCTGTAGTCCCAGCTGTCAGGAAGGCTGAGGATCATCTGAGCCTGGGAAGTCAAGGCTGCAGTGAGCTGAGATTATACCACTGCACTCCAGCCTGGGCAACAGAGTGAGACACCATCTCCAAAAAAAAAAAAAAAAAAAAAAAAAAGTAATTTTGATTTACTTCAAAATTTTCAGTCTTATTTAAGAAATACATTTCATAAGACAATAGCTGCCATGGATGGTGTTTTCCTCTGGCAGATCTGGACAAAGTAAAGTGAAAACCTTCTGGAAGGGATTCACCATTCTAGATGCATTAGGAACATTCATAAGTTGGGTCCAGTGGCATGCACCTGTAGTCCTAGCTACTCAGGAGGCTAAGGCAGAAGGATTACTTAAGGCCAGGAGTTCGAGGCTGCAGTGTGCCATGATTGCGCCTGTGAATAGCCACTGTACTCCAGCCTGGAAAATGTAGTGAGACCCTACCTCTAAAAAAATTTGTGATTCATGGGAGGAGGTCAAATATGAACACTAACAAGAGTTTGAAAAAAATTGATCCGACCCTCACAGATGACTTTGAGGGGTTCAAGACTTCAGTGAAGGAAGTGACTGCAGATGTGGAAAGAGCAAGATAACCAGAATTAGAAGTGGAGCCAGGCTTGGTGGCTCATGCCTGCCTGTAATTTCAGCATTTTGGGAGGCTGAGGTGGATGGATTACCTGAGGTCAGGAGTTTGAGACCAGCCTGATCAACATGGATAAAGCCCATCTCTACTAAACATACAAAATTAGCCAGGCACGGTGGTGCATGCCTGTAATCCCAGCTACTTGGGAGGCTGAGGCAGGAGAATCGCTTGAACTTGGGAGGTGGAGGTTGTGGTGAGCCAAGATCACGCTGCTGCACTCCAGCCTGAGCAACAAGAGCGAAACGCTGTCTCAAAAAAAAAAAAAAAAGGTGGAGGCAGAAGATGGGACTGAATCGCTACAATCTCGTGATCAAACTTGAACAAATAAGGAGTTGCTCTAATGAATGAGCAAAGAAAGTAGTTTTTTGAGATGAAAGCTACTCCTGGTGAAGGTGCTGTGAACATTGTTGAAATGACAACAAAGGATTTAGGTACATAAACATCATAAAGCTGCAGCAGGGTTTGAGAGGATTGGCTCCAATTTTGAAAGAAGTTCTACTATGGGTAAAATGATATCAAACAACATCGCATGCTAGAGAAATCTTTCGTGAAAGATAAGAGTCAACTCAGCTGGCAAACATCATTGTTGTCTTATTTTACAAAATTGGGGCCAGGTGTGGTGGCTCACACCTGTAATCCCAGTACTTTGGGAGGCCCAGGTGGGTGGATCTTGAGGCCAGGAGTTCGAGACCAGCCTGACCACCATGGCAAAACCCTGTCTCTACTAAAAATACAAAACTTAGCTGGGTGTGGTGGCGGGCACCTGTAATCCCAGCTACTCAGCAGGCTGAGGCACGAGAATCTCTTGAACTCAGGAGGTAGGGGTTGCAGCGAGCCAAGATGGCACCACTGCACTCCCGCCTGGGTGACAGAGCGAAACTCTGTCTCAAAAATAAAATAAAATAAAAGGATAAAGACAGCATTTCCTAAGTCTGCCTGCCAGACTGTCATCACACCAACCCTGAACTGCCTAGATTTATGGAAGGGAGAAATTCAATGTTAACTTGCCTAGGCCTCTACTGTGTTGAATTTGCTGTCACTTGCAGCCAATACAAATCCTAACTCATATAGAAGGTGCTGTTATAGCAGAAGAAGGGAAAGTTTCTGTGTAAACTAAAAATCCAAATGTCTCTGCACAGATTTTGTTAATAATTTTTCAAAAATATCCCATTAGTTATCCCCAAGGTGAATCTTCTCACTTCCTTCAAGTTCTTGAAAAATTATCACTTTTGTCTTTAATCACTTTTATCGAGATATAATTGATATACAATAAGCTGCATGCATTTGAAGTGTACCATTCGGTAAGTTTTGACATATGTATATACTGTCGAGCAATCACCACACAAGGCAGGGGAGATATTCATCACCCACACAGGTTTCCTTGTACCCCTGTCTTTCCGCCCCTCTCTGGCCACCCCTCCTTGGGTAATCACTGATCCATTTTCATCATTATAGATTAGGTCGCATCTTCTGGAGTTTTATATAAATGAAATACTACAGTGTGCCTTTTTTCTAGCTTCTTTCACTCAGCATAGTTATTTTGAGATTCATCCACGCTGTTGTGCTATCAATAGTTCATTGTTATTTATTGTAAGTAGTGTGCCTCTGTATGGATAGATCATTGTTTGTCTATTCACCCACTGATAGACATTTGGATCGCTCCAGTTTTTTGCTATTACAAATAACTCTGCTATGAATATTAATGTACAAGTATTTATATAAACATACGCTTACTTTCCTCTTGGGCAAATGCCTAGGAGTTGGCTGGATCATATGTTAGGTACATATTTTACTTTCTGAAAAACTTCCAAACTGCTTGGTATCATTTTATATTCCCACCAGCAGCGTATGAAGTTCTAGTTCTCCCCATCTTTGACAACACTTTCCCATTATGGCACCTGCATAGTGGTATCGTACTGTGGTTTTAACTTGCATTTCCCTAACGTCTAATAACGTCGAGCATCTTTTCGTTGCTTATTTTTCATCTGAATAGCTTCTTGGGTGAAGCGACTGCTCAGATAGTTTGCCCGTTTTTTATTGGATGTCTTCTTATGGAGTTGTGAGAGTTCTTTATTCTGAGTACAAGTTCTTAATGAGCTGTATCCTTTGAAATGTTCTTTCCCGGTGATGACTTGTCTTTTCAGTATCTTGACAGTATCTTTTGAAGAGCAGAAGTTTTTAACTTTGCTGAAGTTGAATTTATTAATTAATTTTCTTTTTCTTTTTCTTTTTGTTTGAGACACAGTCTCACTCTGTCACCTAGGCACAGTGGAGCCATCACAGCGCACCGCAGCCTCAAGCTCCCAGGATCAAGGGAACCCCCCACCTCAGCCTCCAGAGTAGGTGGGCCTATAGGCATGTGCCACCACATTCAGCTAATTTTTTTTTTTTTTTTTTTTAAGATGGGGTTTTACAATGTTGGTCAGGCTGGTCTTGAACTCCCGACCTCAGGTGATCCACCCGCTTTGGCCTCCAAAAGGCTTGGATTACAGGCGTGAGTCACCATGCCCAGCCTATTCAGCTAATTTTTAATTTTTTTGTAGAGATGGGGTCTCGCTATGTTGTCAGGGCTGGTCTGGAACTCCCGGGCTCAAGTGATCTTCCTGCCTCAGCCTCCCAAAGCGCTGGGGTTACAGGCGTGAGCCACTCTGTTCAGTGTTAATTTTCTTTTGTGGATTGTGATTTTGGTGTTATACCTAGGAAATCTTTACCTGACCTAATATTACAGACTTTATTCTATTTTTAAGAAATATTATAGGCTGGGCACGGTGGCTCATGCCTGTAATCATAATCAGCCTGTAATCAGCACTTTGGGAGGCCAAGGCGGGCGGATCATGAAGTCAGGAGATCGAGACCATCCTGGCCATGGTGAAACTCCATCTCTACTGAAATACAAAAAATTAGCTGGGTGTGGTGGTGCACGCTTGTAGTCCCAGCTACTCAGGAGGCTGAGGCAGGGGAATCACTATAACCTGGGAGGCGGAGGTTGAAGTGAGCCAAGACTGCACCACTGCACTCCAGCCTGGTGAAAGAGTAAGACTCGATCTCAAAAAAAAAAAAAAGAAGAAATGTTATAGTTTCAGGTTTTATGTTTAGGCCATGATCCATTTTGAGTTAATTTCTGCATCTGGTAGGAGGTATGGACTGGAGTTCATTGTTTTCCATCTGGATATGCAATCGTTCCAGCACCATTTACTGAAAAGACTATCCTTGACCCACTGAATTTTCTTCATACGTCTGTTAAAAATCAGTGTCCATAATACGTGGGTCTTTTTTTCAGATTCTTTTGTCATAGTTTGGGCTGCTATAACAGAGCACGTTAAACTGCCACAAAAACCTTTTTCTCTTAGTTTTGGAGGCTGGACGTCCAAGAGCAGGTGCCAGCATAATAGAGTTCTGCTGAGGGCCCTCTCCAGCTTGCAGACCGGCTACTTCTTGCTGTTATCTTCACAGCAGAGAACAGAGAGGGGAAGCAAGCTCTCTGATGACTTTATAAGTGCACTAATCCCATTCATGAGGTCTCCATCCTTACGGCCTCATCTAATCCTAATTACCTCTTGAAGGTCCCACCTCCTCACACCATCATATTAGGGGTTAGGGTTTCAATGTATAAATATTGAATAGGACGCAAACATTCAGTCCATATCACTCGTCAATTATTTTGTTCTATTTGTCTGTCTTTACACCAATAATACACACTCTTGACTACTGTAGCTTTATGAGTCTTGAAATCAGACAGTATTTGCCCTCCAAATGTGTTCTGGGTTTTTGCCCAAATGGTTTTGGTTATTGCAGTATTTTACATTTCCATATAAATTTTATAATCAATTTGCAAATTCCAAAAAAAGCCTGCTGGGATTTTGATTTGAATTGCTTTGAATATATGAACAAATTGGAAAGAATTGACATCATAACAATATTTAGTCTTCTGGATCAGAGCGAGGTACGGCTCTCCACTTATTAAGTTATTCTTTTATTTCTTTCAACAATGTTTTATAGTGTTCAGTGAACAGGCCTTTCACATCTTACGTTAGATTTATCTCTATGTATTTAATGTTTTTTATTTAAAAATTTTTATGAATCAAGAAAAGCTGGAGTATTAATATTTTTGACACTATCGTAAATGATATTTCAAAATATCAATGTATAATTCTTTGTTACAAATGTATTACAATACGATAGATTTTGCTTGTTAATCTTGTATCTTGAGACCTTGCTAAAGTCATTTATTAGTTCTAGTAGATTTTTTTTTTTTTGGAGGGGGACAGGGTCTTGCTCTATCATCCAGGCTTGAATACAGTGATGCAATCATAGATCAGTGTAACCTTGAACTCCTGGGCTCAAGCAATCCTCTTACCTCAGTTTCCCAAGTAGCTGGGACTACAGGCATGAACCACTGTGCCTGGCTGATTTTGTTTTGTTTTGTTTTTGATTTTTGTGGAGACAGGGTCTTGCTGTGTTGCTCAAGCTAGTCTAGAACTCCTGGGCTCAAGCAATCCTCCCGCCTCAACCTCCCACAGTGTTGGGATTACAGGCATGAGCCACCACGCCCGGCCTACATCTATTTTTTGTTTATTAGTTCTACTAGATTTTGGGAGATCCTGTCAGATTTTCTACATTTAATTATTTTATTTGTAAATAAAGATATTTTTACTTCTTTCTTTCTAACCAGGATCTTCTCTTTAAATTAGAACCTCTAGTATGATGTTAAGCAGAGATGATGAGAATGATTATCAACCTTGGGTAGAAAGTACTATCTTTTACCATTAAGTATGATGTTAGCTGTAGGTTTTTCAGAAGGGCCATTATCAAGTTGAGGAAGTTCCCTTCTAATCTTTCTCTGTAGAGAAGATTTACCATCAACGGAGGCTGGAATTTGTTGAATGCTTTGCCTGCATCTGTTGAGTGATCATACACCTTTTTCTTTTTCAGCTCGTTAATATGACAAATTACATTGATTTTCAAATGCTAAACCAATTTTACATTCCTGAGTTAAACTGTAGCTGACTATGATGTATTTTTTAAAACTTATTATTGGATTTAACTTGCTAAAAATATTTTTGGAATTTTTGCAACCATATTTCTGAGGGATGTTTGTTTCTAGTTTTCTTTTTTTGGAATGTCATTGTCTGCTTTTGATATCAGGATAATACTGGCCTTATAGAATTATTTGGGGGAAAATTCCCTACTTTTCCATTTTCTGGTAAAATTTATGTATAATTGCTATTGTTTCTTCTTTCTGTATTATTTAGAGTTTCCCAGTTAAGCAACGTGGACTTTTCTTTGTGGGAAGATTTTTTTAAACAAATTCAATTCTTTAATAGATATAAGGCTATTCAGGTTACTTATTTCTTCCTGAGTGAATTTTAAGAGTTTATGTCATTCAAAAAATTTATCCATTTCATCTATGCTGTTGAATTGATATGTAAAAAGTTACTTATAATATTTCCATATTATTATTTTAATAATCATAGAACCATAGAATCTTTAGTGATGTTACCACTTACACATTCTTGATATTGATAACTCATATATTCTCTCTTTTTTCCTGAAAGTCTGGCTAGAGATTTATCACTTATTGATCTCAAAGAACCAGCTTTTGATTTCATTAATTTTTCCTATTGTTTTTGCCTTTTTTTTTATTTATTTGTATTTTATATTTATTAATTATTTCTATTCTTCTGCTCACTCTTAGTTGAATTTGCTCTTCTTTTTCTAGTTTCTTAATTTTTTTGTTTTTTTAGAGACAGAGACTCACTCTGTCTCCCAGGCTGGCCTTGAACTCCCGGGCTCAAGTAACCCTCCTGCTTCAGCCTCCGGAGTAGCCGGGACTACGGGGCCTGATCCTGGGCCCAGTTCTTAAAGTAGTTCCTTAAGCTTCAAAATTATTTTGCCTGTTTTTGTTGTAGCTGGCAGGAGGGTGAATCTAGTTCCCAAATCCCATCAGGCCTGGAAATGAAGTTAGATTTAGTTCATAATCATGTCTTCATCAAGCTGTTATGGATCACTGAGCCCAGATCTTTCTTTTCATACTTGTTAGGCCTATAGATTTCAAATCTGCCAGAGACAGGGTTTTGCCATGTTGCCTAGGCTGGAGTGCAGTGATACAATTATTGCTCACTGCGGTTTTGAACTCGAGGGCTCAAGCAATTCTCCTGTCTTGGTCTCAAAGTGCTATGATTTCTGTCATCAGCCACTGTACCTGGCCTGGTTTTCATTTGAACAAAATCAGAAGAAAATTGGTAGTTCTTTCTGAGTGAAACACCTATCCTTATATTCTATGACGTTTCTATGTGTCTCAGTCCATTAGTGTTACTATAACAAAATACCTGAGACGAGGTAACATATAAACAACAGAAGTTTATTTTTCACAGTCTGGAGACTAAGAAGTCCAAGATCAAGATGACAGCGGGTTCGGTGTCTGGTGAGGGCTCAGTCTTCCCTTCCAAGATGGGATTTGTTGCTGCATCCTCTGGAGGGAGAAATGCTGTGTCCTCACATAGAGGAACGGACGGAAGGGGCAAAAAGAGGCCAGCGTTCTCCATCGAGCCCTTTATGAGAGCACTAATCTTATTCATGAGGATGAAGCTGTCATGGCTCAATCACCTTTTATAGGTCACACCTCTTAGTATTGTTGCATTGGGGATTCAGTTTCAACATGAATTTTGGAGAGGACAAAACATTCAAATTACAGCATTTTGTACTTTGTGAGCTTAGAGCTCAACACATTTTTGAGGTATAGGGAAAATAACAGCATGATTGGCAATCTAAGGGAAGCAATATATATATATTTAAAAAAAAAAAAAAGAAAGAAAATCACTAGATGCGGTAGGTGCTCACACCTGTAATCCAAACAGTTCGGAAGAGTGAGGCAGCAGGATCATTTGAGCTCAGGAGTTGGAGACCAGGCTGGGTAACATGGTAAGACCCTGGCTCTACAAAAATTTGAAAATTAGCGAGTGAAATGGTGTGTACCTGAGTCCCAGCTGCTCGGAGGTCTGAGGTGCGAGGATCCTTTGAAGCTATAGTGAGCTGCGTTCCTACCACTACACTCACTCCAGGCTGGGTAACAGAGTGAGACCCTGCCTCAAAAATGAAACAAAACTCAAGGATAGCTGGGGATGGTGGTTCACACCTGTAATCCCAGCATTTTGGGAAGGCAAGGTGGGAGGATAGCTTGAGGCCCAGAGTTTAAGAGCAGCCTGGACATAGCAAAACCCTGTCTCTATTTAAAAAGAAAAAAACTTCAACGATTAATTATACCCCAGGGTTTATCCAAGTGCGCTCAAGAGAAGGACTAAGCGAGGGCCTCCATGGCTCAGAAGGATCACACGTGATGTCAGCTGCCACGTGAGCGAGTCATCTTGGAAGCAGAGGCACCTTGCTCAGCTGTTCCTGGATTCTGACCTCTGGAAACTGTGTCAGATAAATATTGCTTTAAGCTGCAAATTTTGGGGTAATTTGTTATGCAGCAATAAATAACTAACACAGATTCATGATGAAATAGGAGTTTCTGGGATTTGAGATAAATAGTGGCAGGTTTCTAGAACTCAGAAGGCACCAGGGTAAATTTCTTTGCGGTATTGTGTACCAAGCACTCAGAACACTGAGGACAAAACAGTACTCACAGGTTCAGAGAGTCCAGGGACCATACAGGACAAATGCCTCAGCAATGCGCGTTTCTGCGGTAAATGGTCACAGGGAAGTGCTTCTGTGGTTCTGGAGAAGTACCAGATGTTCTTTATGGTGAGAAGAGAGCCCCAAAGATTAGAGAGTTCAAGAGAGGAAAGGAAAGAATGCCGGGGTTCAGAAATTGGAGGGAGTTTTCTTTATTCTTACCCTATTAATGTAACACTAATGCATTCACAAACTTTAGAAAATGTAGGTAGGCAAAAAGAAGAAAATAAAAATCACCATGTGGAGATAATCACTGTTAGCAGGCTTAATGGCTCGCACCTACAATCCCAGGACTTTTCTTTGCGAGGCAAGAGGATTGATTGAGTCCAGGAGTTTCAAACCAGCCTGGGCAATGTAGTGAAATCCCATTTCTAGAAATAAAAGAGTAAATAAGTAAATAAATAGAGGCTGAGCGTGGTGCTGAAGTGGGAAGATCACTCGAACCTGGGAGTTTGAGACCAGCCTAGGAAACAGTGAGACTTCCTTTCCATAAAAAGAAAAAAAAATTTTTTTAAAGAAATAATCACTGTTAGCATTTTTATCATGTTACTCTGACAAATAAATAAATGAATATAGACAGACTGACCCACTCACAAAGTTGGTACTTCAGCTTCCTCTTTAGGAGGCCATTTTGGCATTCATTGAGCCTGGCTGCGTCTGGATGGTGTGGCATGCGATATGACCAGTGGAACCCATGGTCATGGGTCTGCTCCTGTACATCTGCTTCAAACCAGATCCCTGGCCAGATGCTATGCTGTGTGGGATTCCATGCCTGTGGATCAAGCATTCCATGAGCCCCTAGATAGCAGTCCTGGCTGAGGCTCCGTGGGTAGGAAAGGCAAAACCATACCCGGAATAGGCATTATCCTTGTGAGAGTGAACCCCTAACCCTTTTAGAACAGGTGAGTTCCAATGTCCAGGATGTTTTCCTTGAGGAATAATATGTTGAAGGCTTGCTGATGCTCTCCGTTGCTGACAAGTTGAACATTCAGAGATAACTAGATTGACTTTGCTCTGAGTCCATGCTGTTGGGCTCATATGTAGCCTCCAACTCTGCCATATGGTCACCCCACTTGTGTGCCCATGATCTCAGCTCTGGGATCGCCGATGATGCAGTCTAATATCAACTGGCAGAGCCATTTTGTCTGCTTGGTTGTTTAATGTCTGGTGGATACTTTCTGGGAGACGTGATACAAGAGTCTTCAGACTTTGTGCCTACTCTCAGATGTCCATCCACTTCCTCTGCCCAGATTTCCTTTGTCTCTGGTCTTCCAGTCCTCTGCATCCCAGGCCTTCAACCAACAGCCAAGCCATTGGCCAGAACCAGGAATTTATATGCAGGTGATTTTTCCTTCCACCAAAGCAGAGACCCAGCTCTGTCCTTGGTGAAGATTTTCCCTCTCCACTGTCTTTAAGGACCACCTGTGAATGTGACTATCATGTAGTCACCACTAATTTTTAGTAGGCACTTAATGAGGTGACCCATCTTTAACAAATACTTGGGCTTTTCCTTCCACTTTAACTCATCATAAGAGACCTTTCTAATGGGTGACATGAAGGTCTGAGCAGTTTGCCCATAGAGCTCACTCGTACCCTCTGGTCCTACTTGAACTTGATCCTGGATATACCTGGATATACCATTTTCATCAACTGATGAGTTGCTACTGGGCCCATCCAACTGTTTAACTTGATGGGATGGACAGAACACCTATTATAATGTGAAGAAGTTCTGAAGGCATGGGTCATTTGATGTTCAATGGTCAAACACTCTCCCTCTACCAGAATAACTTGCCTTCTGCAACTTGACAAGATAAGAACTTGACAAAAACTGTTTTTCAAAGGGTATGTGATTTTCTGCTGTGGGTAGCATGATCATTCTCCAGACTCTAAGGGGCCAGCATTGTGATTCTCTCACTGGAGTTCTCCATAAGCCCCTCACTGCATCTTTTGCCACCACTGATACCTCCAGCACCACCGGGCCTGCTGGATCACGCGATCCGAGGCTTGTATCACAGTCTGGACCTGATGTAGTGCCCTTTCTTGCTCCAAGCCCCCTCAAAGCTGGCAGCCTTCCATGTCACCCAGTATATAGGCAGGTGCAATATTCCTAAGTGTGGGATAAGTTGCATCGGAATCCAAAGAGACTTCCAGGCTCTGTGCTTCTTCTTTGGGTTAGGGTGGAAGATGCCACAATTTGTCTCTTATTTTGGAGAGATTATTCCAGCAAATCTCTGACCATTGGACTCCTAAAAACCACACTGAAGTGGCTGGGCCCTGAACCTTCGTGGAGTGTATCTAATTCTGGAATCCACATGTCTTACCAAGCCATCCAGCCACTTCTACCTGACCACAGGACACCTCATAAGAAGTGAGTTGCCCATCTTAACTGGGACTTGTCTGAGACATCAAACCATCAATTTGATGAGCCCAGAGCTCATCAAATTGTTTCATCATCAAGCGGAATTGGCATATATAAGTTCAGGTGTAAGCAGTTTCTGAAGACGCAAGTTAAGCAGGTGACCCTCATTCACAGTATGCCTGCGCTTTTCACACTCAGCCCACAGCTGTATCCTAATGAGAAGTTACCCGTGATCAGCTGAGAAAGGAAAAAGGGATTCAAGTCTGGATTACAGATGACTTTCCATGGTGTGGAGTTACCAGTCAAAATTGAACCCACAATAGCTGTCCAACTTAGATGTGGCCTGAAAGGCAATAAAGAATAAAAACCCTCCCACTGAGCATAACTTTGATCACAACATGTCATGGCCCATTTGCTGAGAAAAATGGACCGAGGGGCAGATCTATGCACATTCAAGGGCTGGGGCTAAATGTTTGATCACATGTTCAAAAACTTGGAAGAAAGAACAGAACACCAAGAGATTGGTAGCTGGAGAGTTAGGGGAGATATATGTGAATGAATATCTCAGAATTATCCCAGAATGTAAGAATATTTGTGTCTTATGTGAAGGACCATCGAATAGCCTTTGTGGTTGAGACATTCTGAATAACCAGTGGACAAGGCTACCTATTTCATGACTCTCATGTTCTTTCCCCAAACACTTCTGTACTTGCACAATCATTTATGGACTTAACATGGACTTCCCCTCAGCAAAGCTCATCTGGCTATTGCCATTGCTTGAATGTCAGCCTGACCTTGAGCCCTCAAGCCACTTCTATACTCAGCAAGAAAAGACTGCCACCTGGTGGCAGGTTGATTACATTGCCCCCTTCTTTTACTTTGACTAAGGAAAAGCAATTTGGTAATTTATTCTCCTTGGAATAGAAATACATTTTGAATAATCTGCCTTTCTTGCCCCCCATAGAGCTGAGAGAAATATTATCTATAGGTTTACTTAATGCCTCATTCACCACCATGGTATACCATAAAATATTATTTCTGATCAAGGAACTTACTTTATGGTAAAAGAAGCAAAGCTGCTGGACACGGTGGCTCACGCCTGTAATCCCAGCACTTTCGGAGGCCAAGGTGGGCAGATGACCTGAGGTTGGAAGTTTGAGAAGTAAAGCTATTCATCTGTTTATATATTTATCTCCAGAAAGTCTTCCTTTATTGGCCACATTAGCCCACAGAGACCTCTTCCTGAAACGTAACACTTTCTGTCTGCACCATTTGTTCGGCATTTATCATTTATTCCTCAATGATAAGTGGACATATCATGTCTTCCCAAGTGGATTCACAGGAGCAATTTCATATACCTCATAGTATGAGCACAGTAACCATCACAGTTATGGAAAAACACATACTGAATGATTGATTGATGTAACCACGCACAATGAGGAGGAAGTGCCATAGGCATTCGTGGAGGGAACTATCATAGACAGTGCACAGCAGGCACTCAATAATCATTTGAGTGACTAAGTGAATGATCAAATCGAGGAATGGGTTGACACGACAGGGGAGAGGAATGGAGAAGATGTGTTCACGGGAAAGGCATAAGAGGGGAGGGAGTGGGTATGGCCTCTCCTTCTCAACAGTCTACTGCTGTGCACCTGCTTCCGAAATGCCTCTGGCCCCCTCCCTACCCCCATAATATTGCTTAATAAAGAAGAAAGATTACTGGGCAAACAAGCGGCATAGGCAGGAAAGCAAACTTCGTTTCTGACGTGACCGTGAATCTTTCCCACCTTTGATCTCCAGTACCATGCCAAAGCAAAATACTTCGGTGAGCGGTGCTCAAACCCAGGATTTGGTTTTAGGACTGTCCTAGTGGCACAGGCTGAAATGGAGCAAGCCTGTATCTTCTGCCTTCCATCTAGAACATGCCAGTTTTGATTCCTTCCTTAGCTCTGTGGTGTTCTAGGAGGTTAGACTGTCTGCTTAGATAATTGTGTTGTGGATTAAAATCAGATCAGGTGGAAGAGAAGCCTGTGACAAAAAAAAAAAAAAACCCATGCCCTTCTCTGAGGTAATTATAGATAAACTCAGATTTTGCATAATTTCTTGAACTTGCTATATCAGGAGTTTGCTAAAGTTTTGTGTTTTTTACTTAGTCATTTATTGTGTCTTAGGGATGGGGTTGGGAGAAGCTTTGGGATCGCTGTGGAAGGGAGGAGGTGCACGCTGGCCTAGTTATTCCAAGTCTCAGACACCCTGGAAGGGTCCGGGTAAGTACGAGGATATTAGCAAGCTTAGCCTGGTGACTTCTAGATCCTGTCCCTGGAATGAGACCTTTGCATAGGCGAACTGGAGAACTCTAGGCTGTCAAGGCCAATCACAGGTGCCTATTTTACAGCACGCACTCACTTCCCTGCTCTCCCCAGGTGCCCATCATCCAGCAGATTTGTCTATAGATCACGGAATTATCTCCATTGCTTCTGAATCATTGTTTTTCCTGAGTCCGGATGCATTTTTGAGGGCCACTTAATCTCTTTACTGTCAGTCACTTAATCATTTTTATTATTTGTTACTAAATCTTTGCCGGAGTTTTTCTTCACTTCCTCGGTTTTTTTCTTTTTTTTTTTTTCAGACAGAATCTCACCCTTTCACCCAGGTAATCTTGGCTCACTGCAACCTCTGCCTCCCAGTTAAAGCGACTCTCCTCCCTCACTCATCTAGTAGCTGGAATTACAGGTGCAGGCCACCACGCCCAGCTAATTTTTGTATTTTCAGTAAAGATGGGGTTTCACCATCTTGGCCAGGCTAGTCTCAAACTCCTGACCTCAAGTGATCTGCCCACCTTGGCCTCCCAAAGTGCTGGGATTACAGGCATGTGCCACTGCACCCAGCCGAAATCGTTCTTTCTTTCTTTCTTTTTCTTTCTTTTCTTTCTTCTTTCTCTCTCTCTTTCTTCCTTTCTTTCTTTCTTTCTCTTTCTTTCTTTCTTTTTCTTTCTTTCTTTCTTCTTTCTCTCTCTCTCTTTCTTTTCTCTCTCTCTTTTTTTTTTTTTGAGACAGAGTCTTGCTCTGTTGCCCAGGCTGGAGTACGACGTGGTCTCAGCTCACTGCAACCTCCACCTCCCGGGTTTAAGCGATTCTCCTGCCTCAGCCTCCCGAGTAGCTGGGATTACAGGCACGCGCCACCATGTCTGGCTAATTTTTGCATTTTTAGTAGAGACGGGGTTTCACCATGTTGGTCAGGCTGGTCTCAAACTCCTGACCTCATGATCTGCTCACCTCGGCCTCCCAAAGTGCTGGGATTACAGGCATGAGCCACCGAGCCCGGCCGGTTTTTTTAACTACGTTTATTCTGATTAATGATCTATATTTTTCTGCCATTGCCCTTATTGGAAAAAAATTACTTTTTTAGAGGCATATTATGCCAAACTTATTTTCTTTTTTAGAATTTATTTTGCTCTTATAAAAGAGGATTTTAATGAATTAATTTCAACAGGCAGTTTTACTTCTGTTTACTATTCATAAGCATGGGAACTGATTAATATTCGGGGTTTCTCTTTTTCTATCCAAGTCCCTTTCTAAAAATTAGGCCATGACAGTTTGCCAAGCAAAAAAAGAAAAGGGCTACTGCAAAAGAAAATCACTCCTGAGGTTTGGCTGAAGTGTTCCCACAGTGTTATGTGGTGCCGTGGTCACTGCACACACCACTGCTTTTCTTATGGTTCTTAATTTTGGGATTAAGACATCATGAGACTCATCCATTGCCAGGAACTTTAGTTATTACGTTGCTCATAAACCCAGAGAATCCTATTTCTCTTCTTGTTAATATATAAAACAGAACTATAGGTGCCCACAAAACCATGGCTTCTTCGCTCACCATTTCCCTACAAAATGAGTTCAAAAGAAAGGAGAATGCAACATATATATTCTGTCAGGCATTAGGCTGTTTTTTTTTTTTTTTCTTTTTTTGAGATGGAGTTTCGCTCTTGTTACCCAGGCTGGAGTTCAATGGCGCAATCTCAGCTCACTGCAACCTCCGCCTCCTGGGTTCAGGCAATTCTCCTGCCTCAACCTCCTGAGTAGCTGGGATTACAGGCACGCGCCACCGTGCCCAGCTAATTTTTTGTATTTTTAGTAGAGACGGGGTTTCACCATGTTGACCAGGATGGTCTCGATCTCTTGACCTCGTGATCCACCCGCCTCGGCCTCCCAAAGTGCTGGGATCACAGGCGTGAGCCACCGCGCCCGGCCCTAGGCTGTTTTATATATGCGGCCTCACATAATCCTCACAATAACCCCATTGTGCATATTTGACAAAGGAGAAAATTGAGGCTCTCGGAGTAGTTAGTAACTTAACCAAAATCACACAACTGGCAAGTTGACAGGGTGGGATCTAAATAGAGACCTGTCTAACTTCAAGGTCTGGGCTCTTCTATCAGATAGAGCACTTAGAAAAATACCCTGGTATTTTTATGTGTATGAATTCCTACACACATAGACACTCCTTGGAGACTTCTCAGCTGGGCAATAAGTCATCAATAAATATTTTATCCAGGTGCCCACAAAAATGAGAGGCCAATGCAAAGAAGGAATTATAAATTACAAGCAAGATCAGTAGAAATTAAAGAGTTAGAGGGCCGGGCGCGGTGGCTCACGCCTGTAATCCCAGCACTTTGGGAGGCCGAGGCCGGTGGATCACGAGGTCAAGAGATCGAGACCATCCTGGTCAATATGGTGAAACCCCGTCTCTACTAAAAATACAAAAATTAGCTGGGCACGGTGGCGCGTGCCTGTAATCCCAGCTACTCAGGAGACTGAGGCAGGAGAATTGCTTGAACCCAGGAGGCGGAGGTTGCGGTGAGCCGAGATCGCGCCATTGCACTCCAGCCTGCGTAACAAGAGCGAAACTCCGTCTCAAAAAAAAAAAGAAAGAAAGAAAGAGATTTCACAGGTTGTGGCAGAAACTGGGTGGGCTCTGGGAGTGGGAGGTGGAATTTGTAACAGGTTAGGGAGGAGCGTGTGGGCAGAGAATGAGGTCCTGTCGGGACGTAGTCAGAGAACTGGCTGTCCAGCCCATCCTGCTACCTTTAAATGGGTGTGACCTGCCTGTGCAACACCTTCCAAAGAATTGTATGAACATCTCCCAGGTATCAATTTCTGAGAAATTCATCCTGCTACCCTACTCAGTGTTGCTACCCCTGATCGCCCTCCTCTCACTCCATCCAACTTGGCCAGTACTCAGCCCCTTTGCCCTGATGACCCATTTAGACACAATTCTCTGGTTTAGACTGGCTCTTGATTTTGGACACAGTTGTAGAATTTGCTCTCCACTCTAGATGGCGCTGCCTCTGGGTCTGCCTTCCATTTGCCTATAGGAGTCAGGCCGATCTCCCCATGTGGGAATGGGGTCTGACCCAGATCTGACCAGGTATATGACAGTCAGGTCAGAAGTCAGGCAGGTAAGTGAGAGCTGGAAAAGCCATGTTACCAAAGGAATAAACGAAGCAAGTGAAGAGTCAGGGATGACCATGGAACCCCTAGGGCTGTGAGGGACCCAGGGAGAAGTTTTTGAGGAACTATGTGGACTTTGGAACCCTGAAACTTTACTGTTAAAGATGAACAGGAATTAGTTTTCACAAATTGATTTTAATAAAACTTATTTTTGTACATCTTGGCTGATTTGCTTTGTGATGGGAGCAGTTAATGTCAGTGTATTGAGTTGTCCATAGAGAGATTTTCTGAGGTTGTTGGTGGAAGTTTAATGCAAATAAAAGAAAATGGACCTAAACCCTGTCTGTGTGGGCATCTCTGACACAAAACATGAAGTGAGCTGTGTTGTATGTCACTGGCCAGCTACATACATGGCACCCGTAAGTCCTGGTTGAAGCCAGGCAAAATGGCCCTAGCTTTGGTTCAGAATTTGATCCCAAATCTCTTTTGGTCTCCTGCTCTGCCAAGCTGGGCTGAAATCATAGAAACTACAGAAGTCTCCTTTATCTTTCTGTCCTAATAGCAGAGCCAGGCCCAAGCCTTTCCCTCTCGGTCTCCCCTTTGCTGGACCTCACCCCTGTCATCAGCTCCCTCCCTGACCCTTACCTGACTCCCGGGCCTTCCAAGGGCAGAGGAGCCCATGGCAACCTGCAGGCCATCTCACCACACAGCTGCCTGGAGTGCCAGGAGCAAGCAGAGCAAGGCCACCTGAGAGGGAGCTGAGAGCCAGAGGGCGAGTCCCTTTGCTTCCCCCGTGAACAGATGTCCAAATGACATGGAGATGCCCAACAAGTAAAGCAGGATGGGAACTCGTGGAATTCCTATACACATAGACACTCCTTGGAGACTTCTAGAAACACTGGTCTGGAGTTGGGAGGGGAACACTGTAGCGGGGTGGTCATGAATAGGTGGGGATCATCATCTCCCAAAATGTGGATAAAAACACTCATTTGTACTTACAGGCTAGAGGCCTGGGGATATTCAGATTTCGTGAAAGAAAAGATATTTGTAGGCTCTTCTCAACTTTTCTTTTTAGAGAGAGTTTGGCTCTGTCACCCAGACTGGAGTGCAGTGCACCATCATAGCCCACTGCAGCCTTGAACTCCTGGCCTCAAGTCATCCTCCCATCTCAGCCACGTGAGTAGCTAGTACCCCATTGTGAACCACCACACCTGGCGACTTTGTGTGTGTGTTTTCGGGTGGGGGGGTTGCGGTAGAGACGAGGTCTTGCTATGTTGCCCAGCCTGGTCTTGAACTCCTGGCCTCAAGTGATCCTCCTGTCCAGACCTCTCAAAGTGCTGAGATTACAGACATGAGTCACAGTGCGTGGTCTTTCCTCAACTTTTTTTTTTTTTTTTTTTTTTTTTTTTTTTGAGACGGAGTTTCGCTCTTGTTACCCAGGCTGGAGTGCAATGGCGCGATCTCGGCTCACCACAACCTCCGCCTCCTGGGTTCAGGCAATTCTCCTGCCTCAGCTTCCTGAGTAGCTGGGATT
Organism: Aotus nancymaae; assembly: GCF_030222135.1. Taxonomy (NCBI): domain Eukaryota; kingdom Metazoa; phylum Chordata; class Mammalia; order Primates; family Aotidae; genus Aotus; species Aotus nancymaae. The sequence continues at coordinate 2,734,870 of NW_026988537.1, read as the reverse complement.
ACAGGCATGCGCCACCATGCCCAGCTAATTTTTTTGTATTAGTAGAGACGGGGTTTCACCATGTTGACCAGGATGGTCTCGATCTCTTGACCTCGTGATCCACCCGCCTCGGCCTCCCAAAGTGCTGGGATTACAGGCTTGAGCCACCGCGCCCGGCCTCCTCAACTTTTTGAATTGAGTTCATGTAAAGGAGGAACAAGGGAACTCTGTTTCAGTTTAATTTCATCAGTCCCTTGGAGTGATACCCCATTAGTGAAAATTATAAAAAGTGAAAACCCCACTTATTTCCACCTCGTGTGGCAATATTCCACAGAATTTTGAAATGGGGCTGATCCGTTTAAACTTGACCCAATTGTCTATACATATGATATGACATTCTCCACTTTCATACCGGAAGTAAGAGTTCCTCTAGTTTAAAATAATAAAGATAGATTTATAAATGCTTCAGTTTCTAAGCTCTAGGTAGCAATTTCCTGTTTCAGAAAAATAAGTTCTAGTGGTATTTACCCGTGCTTCTTAAAGGGTTGTATTTTTAAAAATGGGATTAATATATTAATGGTGTTCCTATACAGTACTAATATGAATACATTAGACCTGTGCTTCTCAGGAATTTCACAATCATTAAGGTCACTTTTCTATTTCTCCCTCTTTATTTTCCTTTCTTTACCCTATTCATCCCTTTTGTAACATATATCCCAATTCCGATTAGCTATGTGAATTGTCACTGACTGTCTCGCTCCTACTTGCCTGGACGGCTGAAATACCCTCCTACCTGGTTTCCAGGCTTCCTCTCTTGCTACCTCCCATGTTCGGTTTCCCACATGGCTGCCAGAATGAGCTTTTAAAAACATAAAGAAGCTGGGTCTGGTGGCTCATGCCTGTAACCCCAGCCCTTAGGGAGACTGGGGCAGGAAGATTGCTTGAGGCTGGGAGCTCCACACCACCCTGGCAACATAGCAAAACCCCATTCCCACAAAATAATATCTGAAAAATCAGCCAGGCATGGTGGCAGGCACCTGTAGTCCCAGCTACTCAGGAGGCTGAGGCAGGAGGATTGCTTGAGTCCAGGAGTTTGAGATTGCAGTGAGCTATGATTGTGACACTGCACTCTAGCCTGGGTGACAGAGTGAGACCCTGTCTCTAATAAATAAATAAATACATAACATTTTAAATTAAAAAACAATGAAAACATAAATGGCTTATGTCACCTCCCGGCTCAAGACCCTCTGGGAGCTTTCCACGCACAGGGTGAAATCTTAGCCTCGTGCGCCTGCAGACCTGCCGCTTGCCTCCCTCTCACTCCTCATCCCAGAGTGTTCTCTACTTCGCACGTTCTGACCTCTTCTGTACCTCCTGCCTCTGCGCCTCACCATCATACCTAGCATCTTCCCCGTTTCCCTTTTGAAGTTTTGTCTCTGAAATTTCTAATGTGGTTGAACAGCGTATGATGCGCTCGTGGGTACCATGCGCATTCATTCCCCCAACGTCCGATGTCCTGTTCTCTTGTTGACTGTACTCCCCTTCTTTAGCTGATCCTTTCCTACGCCAATTCTTTTTTGTTTTTAAATGGAGGTATAATTTACACATAAAAAGCTGTACATAGTTAATATATACACTTTGAAGAGTTCGAAGATATGTATACACTTGTTTCACAGTCACCACAGACGATGCCATAAACATCACCATCAGCCCTAAGATTCCTCCTCACTCTCTCTTTTGTGTGTGTGTGTGATAAGAACATTTAGCCTAAGATCTACCCTCTTAGCAAATTTTTAAGCATATTCTACAGTACGGTTAACTATGTATACTATACAGTACAATAGCTCTCTAGGACTTATTTCCCTTGCATAACTGAAACTTCTGCACCCTTTGGCTGACACCTCCCTGTTTCTATCCTCCCTTTACCCAGCTCCTGGGAAGCATCATTCTGCTGTCTGCTTCTTTGAGTTTGACTGTTTTAAATTCCTGACATAGGTGGGTCTCACTCCAGTCTTCATGCTGCTTCCCATTCCCAGTGGGCATGTGACCCAAGTCTAATCAGTCTAGGCTCCCATTCCCTGGTGCTTTTCTGCTCTTCCATCAGAGAAGACGTCATTGAGACCCTCATACTTTATCATGCCTATTCTCAGAGACTGTCACCCAGAGAGAAAGTAGACCAACTCTTAAATTAAGCAATATGTAAGGAGTTCCTAAATGCTTCAAATGCATGTATTTATTCAACATTTATTAAGCAGTTTCTGTGCTACCAACCTATTGTGCTCAGAACTGGGGAAGCTTATGGCAATGAACAAAGCAGACAAAAATCCCTGCCCTGAACAGTTCCACAGCTGTCAATATCAGCCATGTGATAACTAAAATTCTGAGCGCTGAAAGGGGGTGCAGAGTACTTACTGGAACCATCAAAGACTTTTGTGGTTTTACCACAGATTTTGCAGATTATAAGACTAATCTACTCAACAAAGCATATTAAAAATGCAAGCTATTAATAGGAAGAGACATTAAAATTCTATTTTTTCAAAGAGCTGAATCACTCTGCTCGTTAGAGATAATATGTAATCAGTTCTGAATCTAAAATGACTCCGAAAAGTCAAAAGAAGCCACAAGGTCATGCTCACATCTTTCCTTTCCAGAGATTTTCAGAACATCAACACTGTATTAAAAAGAAAATGGTTAAAAAGAGAGAGAGAAAGAGAAACTATGAACCTAAACTGAAAGTGCAAGAATATGAGTTTGCTATTGCAGATAAAAAAAGTTTAGCTAATCAATCAGTTTAATACAGTAAAAGCCTTCTTAGCAGTGATTTCATTCTATTCTTGTGATTAATTTTGGTTTTATATTATTTTATTTAGTGAGAAATAGTTAAGAAAATAAATAAGAGAATAAAAACAAATCTGCTACATTCCAACCACTCAAAATTAACTCCTGTTACTATTTTGGCATATTTGCTTCCATGCCCTTTTTGATTTTCCTACTATTTTTAAAAACATTGCCCTCTGTCTCACTGTCTCTCTCCATCTTTTTGTCTCTGTCTCTGTCTCTCTCTCTGCCTATATATATACATGTATATGCACACACATATATACCTCTTTAAAAAATATTGGAACATTAAGTTAATGCTAAAATCTCCTTTGAAAGTTATCCCTCTTGGTTCCAAGAAGTAATCATTATTTTAATTATTGTTATTATTATTTTGATACAGGGCCTCACTCTATCACCCAGGCTGGAGTGCAGAGGCAAAATCATGGCTCACCGCAGCCTCCGCCTCCTGGGGTCAAGTGATCCTCCTGCCTCAGCCTCCCAAGTAGCTGGGACTACAGACGTGCACCATCATGCTCAATGAATTTATTATTTATTTATTTATTTATTTATTTATTGAGACGGAGTCTCACTCTGGTGCTCAGGCTGGAGTGCAGTGGCACAATCTCAGCTCACTGCAAACTCCACCTCCCAGGTTCAAGTGATTCTTTGCCTCAGCCTCCCAAGTAGATGGGATTTACAGACATGCGCCACCACGCCCAGCTAATTTTTGTATTTTCAGGTTTTACCATGTTGGCCAGGCTGGTCTCAGACTCCTGACCTCAAGTGATCCACCTGTCATGGCTTCCCAAAGTGCTGGGATTGTAGGTGTGAGCCATCACACCCAGGCCTCAGTGAATTTATTATTTTAAACTTGATAAGTATTGTTCTATTCCATTTGCTATACTTTTATATACATATGCAAATAAAAGATCTTTGGCTCCTTGCCCAATGCCAATCTGGGATCACGGTGGGGTGGTTATAGGATCTGCATGCCCAGATGGACATCTGAATTATAGTTTAGGCTAAGCTGAGAGCCTTACCAAAAAGTACATGCATACAACCATTTTTTCAGTGAGCAAATTGTTCCTATCCCATAAGATAAAATTAAATACACTATTATGTCACAAAGAACATCATGATTTCCCAGTGTTTTATCCTGAATAAGTATGAAGACCATTGCTCTGTCAGAGGGGTTGAGAAAAAGATTAAGTGAGAACCCATAGATATCAGGTAACGACCAATGTGTTAAAAATGAAATCAAATATAAGAATAGAGGTGAGGGTGCCTAAGTGGGTGAGGGAGGTCTCCAAAGAGGTGACCTTCAACATGAATACGATGAACACTGTGAATACGGTGTGGGAGCGAGCCGGAAAATGTCAGGAGAACAGAGCAAATCGGTGCAATATGATATTTGACATGAAATGCTGCACTAGGGCCCTGTGGTTCATGTTACAACCGAATCTCCTGAGGAAGAAATGCCAATGGTCAGAAATGGGTACATTTCCTTCACCAGCTACCTGAGTAGCAGAGAGTAAGCGGCCTCAGTCAGTACATAGTTTGTTAGATTATCAGACGTTTTAAACAGGGCTGACTTAGGGGCCTATGCAGGGCTCTTAGAACTTCTGGGGCTCTGAAAAACTTTGCCAGGAGTTTGTCTTTGCTACACTTAAACCTCTCTTGGCTGGGCACAGTGGCTCACACCTGTAATCCCAGCACTTTCAGAGGCCGAGATGGGTGGATCACCTGAGGTCAGGAGTTTGAAATCAGCCTGGCCAACATGGTGAAACATCCTCTCTACTAAAAATACAAAAATTAGCCGGGCATGGTGGTGCACACCTGTAGTCCCAGCTACTGAGGGGGTTGAGGAGGGAAAATCCCTTGAACCTGGGAGGTGGAGGTTGTGGTGAGCTGAGATGGTGTCACTTCACTCCAGCCTGAGTGACAGAGCAAGACTCTATCTCAAAAAAAAAAAAAAAACCCAACAAAAGAACAAATTACCTCTGCCTGAGCCTTTTGCTCCTCCAGGTCCCCAGGGCATTCACACTGCCCGAGGCCATACCAACCGCCCGGGCATTTCTGTGGATACCTGGCATGTGCTGGCCCAGCACTCCTCCCTTTTTTTGGGGAATGGCACCTCTTTTCTTCTGGGGCATGTTCTTCTCCCCACTGCAAACATGTGGCTCCAAAGGAGCTGCCACGTTATTACATATCCTGCCCTTTGGCCACATTCATGACTCTTTGGGTGGGAACATGACCAAAACTGGGCCGGTTAGAATATTTCATGCACTGACCACAGAGCATTCCACCGCCTGGTCAAGGCTAGGTCAAACCACAAGCCAAGTTAGTCAGCATCCGTCCCCAGGATTTTTTCACTTGGAGCTTAAGGAAAGAAATTCAGTCTCTGTTTAGGAACAGCGTTGTGAGCACTGAGGCAGGGGAGCTGTCGACAGTCCTGCTCCTTGCTGTGAAGGAAGCTGCGCTGAGAGAATGAAGCCTCATGCTGGGAGGTAAGGAAGAGAGTTAGTGGTATTGAAGCTCCTGCTTCCAGATATCCTGGAATTCCAACTACGTCCCCTCTGCAATTATGAAAGGCTGCCAAAAAGTTTCCCCCTTTGCCTAATCCAATTGTGCTCAATTTCTTTCATGATAATACAAATCCTAATATAAATGTCTTCCTCCACATTGCCCTAAGTTCTAAAATTGCCCTCCTGTGCCCCAGCTTCCTAAATAAAAGTCTTCCTCAAGGTGATAGGCCAAAGTAATCTGATTGACTACCTGAAGCAATGCACCCTGTGGTATGGACAAGTCAGAAGTTTCCCTGTGTGGGTAATGGGGTAGACCACACAAGAGTTGAGGCAGGAGGTATATGGGAAATGTCTGTACCTTTTACATTTTGCTGTGAATTTAAAACTGCTGTTTTTAAAAGTCTTAAAAGAAAAGCTTCCCTGCAGCCTTGGCCTTAAGATTGAACCACTTTATGACCAAGCAATTCTACTCCTGGGTACATAACCAAGAGAGTTGAAAAACTGTATATCCACACCAAAACTGGTACACAGCGCTCGCTTTAGCCGCACATACACGATTAGGATGGTGTAAAAGTAATCGCGGCTTCAGACCACTGAATTTTAAATCATCATAACTCAGTTCAAACACATCTTTTTTTTTTTTTTTTTTTTTCAGTTGGAGTCTTGCTCTGTTACCCAGGCTGGAGTGCAGTGGCACGATCTCGACTCACTGCAACCTCCGCCTCCTAGGTTGGAGCAATTCTCTGGCTCAGCCTCCCAAGTAGCTGGGATTACACGTGCCCGCCACCATGCCTGGCTAATCTTTGTATTTTTAGTAGAGACGGGGTTTCCCCATCTTGGACAGGCTGGTCTTGAACTCCTGATGTTGTGATCCACCTGCCTCAGCCTCCCAAAGTGCTGGGATTACAGGCATGAGCCACTGCGCCCAGCCGCAAACAAATCTTTTTCATCAAAATAGGAACCATTACAATCGACATATTTTTGTCAACAAGAAATAACCTTGTTTATTCCTGTAGCATGAACATACGTGTTTCAGGATTCCGTAAACTCTTGGAAAACATTTTTCTGCATCCTGCTGGTTGTGGAAGCGTTTTTTCCTGTGAAAAGTTGTCGAGATGCTTGAAGAAGTGGCAGTCAGTTCGCAAGAGATCAGGTGAATACCGCAGACGAGGCACAACTTTGTAGCCCAGTTTGTTCAACGTTTGAAGCATTGGTTGTACGACATGAGGTCGCACGAGATGAGGTTGTCATGGATGAGAATTGGGCCCTTTTGGTTGGCCGATGCCAGCTGCAGGTGTGCAGTTTATGTTACATCTCATCGATGTGCTGAGTACACTTCTCAGATACAACGGTTTCCTTGGGATTCAGAAAGCTGAAGTGGATCAGACTGGCCGCCGACCAGCAAACAGTGACCATGGCCTTTTTCTGGTGCAAGTTTGGCTTTGGGAAGGGCTTTGGAGTTTCTTCTTGGTTCAGCCACTGAGCTGGTCATTGCCGACTGTCATATAAAATCCACTTTTCCTGTAATCCCAGCACTTTGGGAGGACGAGGTGGGTGGATCACAAGGTCAAGAGTTTGAGACCAGCCTGACCAACATGGTGAAACCCTGTCTTTACTAAAAATACAAAAGTTAGCTGGGTATGGTGGCATGCACCTGTAATCCCAACTACTCAGGAGGCTGAGGCAGGAGAATTGCTTGAACCCGGGAATTGGAGGTTGCAGTGAGCCGAGATCATGTCATTGTACTCCTGAGCGACAGAGTGAGACTCCGTCTCAAAAAAAAAAAAAAAAATGAAAGAAGGAAAAGAAAAAATCCACTTTTCATCACATGTCACAATCCAATCGAGAAATGGTTCATTGTTGTTGCGTAGAATAAGAGAAGAGGACATTTAAAAACAATGATTTTTTAATTTTTATTTTTGCTCAGCTCACGAGGGACCCACTTATTGAGCTTTTTCAGCTTTCCAATTTGCTTCAAATACTGAATGACCATAGAATGGTTGACGTTGAGCTCTTCGGCAACTTCTCGTGCAGTTGTTAGACGATCAGCTTCGATGATTGCTCTCAACTGGTCACTGTCACCTTCCGACGGCCAACCACTGCGCTTCTCACCTTCAAGGCTCTCGTCTCCTGCGCAAAACTTCTTGAGCCACCGCTCCGCTGTGCGTTCGTCCGTCAGCAGTTCCTGGGCCAAATTCGTCATTGATGTTACAAGTTGTCTCCCCTGCTTTACGACCCATTTTTGAACTCAAATAAGAAAATCATGCGAATTTTCTTTTTGTCTAACGTCATTTCCATAGTCTAAATATAAAATAAACAGCAAGTAATAAGCCATTAGCAAAAAACAAAAGTGAGAAATGTGCATTAAAATTATGTATAACATAACCACATTTATTTAAGAATGTATTCCAGTATCAAACAGCAAATTTCAACAATGTAAAAACAATTACATTTGCACCAACCTAATAAAATTGGAGCAATACAGAGATTAGCATAGCCCCTGCACAAGGATCACATGCACATCCAGAAAGCGTTTCATATTCTTCATTAAAACTTCTTTCACCTAAAAAAAAAACGTATACACAAATGATCATAGCAGTATTGTTCATAATAGCCAAAAAGTGGAAACAGCCCAAATGTCCATCAATAGATGAATGCATTTAAAAATATGGTTATTTATACAATACAATCTTGTTCGGCTATAAAAAGGAGTAAAGCACTGATACATGCTACAGCTCAGAACCTTGAAAACATCACGCTTATTGAGAGAAGCCAGTCACAGAAGACCATGTTTTGTATGGTTACATTTAGATGAACTGCTCAGAATAGGCAAATCCATAAAGACCTAAAGTAGAAGATTAGAGGATGCGGGAGGAGAGATCGAGAGGGACTGTCTTCTTTTTGAGATGGAGTCTTGCTCTGTTGCCCAGGCTGGAGTGCAGCGGTGTGATCTCTGCTCACTGCAACCTCCACCTCCTAGATTCAAGTGATTCTCCTCTTCAGCCTCCCCAGTAGCTGAGACTACAGGCATGTGTCACCACGCCAAGTTAATTTTTGTATTTTTAGTAGAGATGGGATTTCACCATGTTGACCAGGCTGATCTTGAACGCCTGACCTTAAGTGATCCACCTGCTTCGGCCTCCCAAATTGCTGGGATTACAGGCATGAGCCACTGTGCCCGGCCAGGTACAGAATTTCTTTTGGTGGTAATAATGTTCTGGAATTAGATAGTGACAGCTGAACAACCTTGTGAATATATTTAAAAACCACTGAACCTTACATTTTTAAATGGTGAATTTTATGGTACGTAATTGTATGTAAATTTTTTAAAAAAGAAAAAAGGATTGAGCGTTGTTGACTCTCCTGGTAGGATGTAAGGGAGAGAGATTTTTGAGCAGGGGTAGCTCCCATTGCTCCTTCTCTGCTCAGTGCTCATACCCTTCAGCGAAGCAGAACAGGAGAAGCAGGATTTGACAAGGGCCCTGAAACTTGCATCAGACCCAGGGATTTCAAAGCACTTACTGTCAAGAACTAGGATGGGGGGGAAGTTGGGGAGGGATAGCATGGGGAGAAATGCCAGATATGGGTGAGGGGGAGGGAGGCAGCAAATCACACTGCCATGAATGCACCTATGCAACAACTTTGCATGTTTTTCACATGTACCCCAAAACCTAAAATGCAATAAAAAAAAAAAAAGAACTAGGATAAAATAGGGCCCCTTTTTTTTCAATGATAGGTAAAAGGTTAATGGATGTATATTTCTCAATGTTAAGATTTTCACACATAGTGTGTCTTAAAATGTTGGTGCTGCCTCCACTTGTCTGCTGGGGAGTGTTAGTGCAATGCTTAGTACACCCAGAGAGAAATGGGTCTCAAGGGAGAGCACTAGAAGGCAGACCTATTTGGCAAACCTCAGTTTTGTTTTTGTTTTTTAGAGATAAGGTCTCCCTGCTCTGTCACCCAGGCTGGTGTGCAGTGGCTCCATCACAGCTCACTGTAGCGTTGATCTCCTGGGCTCAAGTGATCTTCCCGTCTCAGCCTCCCAAGTAGCTGGGACTACAGGCACACACCACCACACCTGGCTAATATACATACAGACAGGTTCTTGCTATGTTGCCCAGACTGATCTCAAACTCCTGACCTCAAGCAATCCTCCTGCCTCAGCCTCCTAAAGTGCTGGAATTATAGGTGGGAGCCACTGTGACTGGAAGCAAACCGCAGTTTTGAGGTTATAGGCAGAGCTTCCACTAGACAAAATTAGGAGGCAGGTGACATTTGTCTTCAGAGACTTCCATCTTCTCTTGGAGGGGGGCTCAGTGCTCTCTTACACACCCTTCATCTCACTGGGAATCTGAGAGCCTGTTCTTTGATGACTCATCCTTGAAATTGGTTTATTATCACCCTATTTTAAAACTTTAGTCTGTAGAAAATATTCACATATGTACACAAAGACAGATGTATAAGGATGTTCGTGGCATTATTTCAGTTACAGTTTTGAATCAGAAACAACCTAGATAATTGCTAATAAGAGAAATACTGTGCTTCCGGTAAACAAACCAACCTTCTCACAGAGGATCTGTATTACAGAACATGCTCAGGGAGAAGCCCCTCCTAAATTAACTGATGCGAGTGGGTGGGGATTGGGATTCGGTAGTAGTGGGAAACCCCACGTGGAGGCTGATGAAATACAAGCTGGTTTGCTGCTTTGAGATTTTGCTTATTTTTTCCTTTGCCTGGAATACGCTTTCCTTCTACCTACTCCCATTCCAAAATCTGACATTAGCACAACTTTCAACATTATGTTGCTCAAATGCCACTCTTGATATACTTTTCTCTTCCCCATTCAGCTAAGGGCTTGGTGTCAATCATTTTTGAAACTCTGTCATTTAGCAGACTGCCTGGGATATAGCAGAAGTGCGAGAAATATTTTCTAAACAAAATAATGAAAAACCGAATCCACCTCTTCCAAACATATCAAGTATTCCACTCCCTGTGAATCCACAGCACTTTATTTACGTCTCTCTTTTGGCATTATGACTTTCTACCTTGTATTGTGATTTATTTGTGTGAATCTTTGCCTCTCTACTGGAATGAAAGCCTTTTGTGGCAGTGCTTTGTGTATAATAATGATGCAATTAACATTTATTTCAGTTTAGCAAAAAAAAATTTTTTTTGAAAAAATTTATTAGGATCTCATAAACATGAGAAGTAAATGTATGTATGCTAATACAGATGAAGGAATATAAAAAGGACTTTATTTCCATAATGCTGTCATCCTCGAGCCACTGGGGACATTCTGAGGTTTAGGCTTACTGATTTACGCACGTAGGGCCCAGCAGCCTAAGCAGCTCGATCAACTTTCTCTCCCTGTCTCTTTCCCTCAGGCCTCCCCTCCAGCTAATGATAATTTTGACTTTCACACTGTAAGGAAAACCAGTGCCTGGAAAAGTCAGAGGGTTACTTCAGTTCAAACAGCAAGTCAGCTGCAGAATCAATAACAGATCTGCCCTCTCAGCCTCCTCTGGCATGGACCTTCTCCCACACAAGCGCTGGTCTTGAGAATGTGGTGACCGATGATTCCCACATTTAGGACTCACATGAGAAGAGAAGCTTCTTGTCAGTTCTTCTCCTTCCCCTACATTTGCTATGCAAGGGAGCTTCTCTGAGACCTTGGGACCCCAGTGTACGCCTGTTTTACATTTCAGACTCTTCTTAATGGCTTGTGAGCCTGTCACAGTCTCTGTTAGCCTGGGGTAGGGCATAATTATCTATGTCTTGTGGGAAGAACTCTGTGGCATAAGTTACTAATATTCAGAGAGCAATTTGCAGGTACTCAGCTTAGTCACAAAGTCCGCTTAATGATGCTGAACACAGAAGTTTGGATTGTCTATTTCCAAGCTGTTGTCCAGGCTGGTTACATGACCCATCTTCTCTCTCGCCTGAACTCCAAGAGTAGCTGGAGTTTTGGGCCCAAACTGTGCAACCAGTCAGCTAGACCAGGGTTTCTTTTTCTGAGCATTGTCAACATGTAGGCCAGATAATTCTTTGCTTTGGGGGTTGTCCTGGGCATGGTAGGATTTTTGGCAGCATCCCTGGCCTCTATACACTAGATGCCCAAAGCATCACTCCTCCCCAAACAGTTGTGACAACCAAGAATGTCTCCAGATATTGCCAGTGTCCCCTGAAGAGCAGAACTGCGCCCAGCTGAGAACTGCTAACTGTGGACTCGGAGCTACTTACTCTCCTCCGGGGCAGAGACGAACAAGATGGATGTTTCCAAACTTCCCTTACCCAGACTCCGCAGACTGAGTGCTATCTTCTTTCTCTGAGCATTAGCTCTGACTATTCCTTCCTCATCTGCCTGGTAGTCGGTGGTCTCCTGGTTGCTTGAGTCACTTGGTCTCATTTCCTTCCGGGCTTGGCTGACCCCACTGCTGTCCTGTTTCACCTCATGAACTGGACTAACAAAAACAATGCACTTTCCCAAAGTCCAAATTTGCAACATTTATTCAATAAACATTTATTATTATATATTTTGCTTGAGTGACATGCTAGGATAAACTAGAGATTGTGGGGTTTATTGGCTAGAATTATGTTTCATCGCAAGTGACAGTTGCCTGAACAAGATAGAAATTTATCCCACATAGAAGTCCAGAGTGAGACAGGCCAGAACTGCTGTGGTGATCTTGTTCCATGAAGTTGATCTGGGCCTGAGTTCTCTTCTAAGATCACTCCATGGTCCAAGATAACTGCTCACCCCCAGCCATCAGCTCCACCACCAAGCCATCAGGAAGGAGGAAGGAATGGAGGAAGAAGCGAAATTAAGAAAGGTTCTTGAAGACTGCTGTATATACTTATGCTTGCATCTCACTTGCCTGAATTTAGTTACCAGGCCACACCTGTCTGTAAGGCAGGCTGAGGAAGTCTCACTCAATGGAGTTTCACTCCTGTTGCCCAATCTGGAGTGCAATGATGTGATCTTGGCTCACTGCAACCTCCTCCTCCCAGGTTCAAGGGATTCTTTTGCCTCAGCCTCCCCAGTATCTGGGATTAGTAATTACTGGTGTGCACCATCACGCCCGGCTAAATTTTGTAGAGACAGGGTTTCACCATATTGGCCAGGCTGGTCTCAAACTCCTGACCTCAAGTGATCTACCCGCCTCAGCCTCCGAAAGTGCTGGGATTACAGGCGTGAGTCACCGCTCCTGGCCGGAAACATGGTTTTTACTCTGAGTGTCCATGTGACCCATTTAAAAACTGGAGGATTGGCCAGGCGCGGTGGCTCACGCCTGTAATCCCAGCACTTTCGGAGGCTGAGGCGGGAGGATCACGAGGTCAAGAGATCAAGACCATCCTTGCCAACATGGTGAAACCCCATCTCTACTACAAGTACAAAAAATTAGCCCGGCGTGGTGGTGCGCGCCTGTAGTCCCAGCTACTCGGGAGGCTGAGGCAGGAAGTTGCAGTGAGCCGGGATCGCGCCATTGCACTCCAGCCTGGCGATAGAGCCAGACTCTGTCTCTACAATAACAACAAAACAAATGGAGGGTCTAGTACCACGAATATTAGAGGACAACTGAAAGCCACCGCTGGATGGAGGGTACAAGGACACTTGAAACACACGCCTACTCTCAGGATGCTTTGGTACAGTAGCAGAATTAGTTGTACAGTATACACAACTACCTCTAGTTAAACTTGACTAAAATAGCGTTTTTTTTCTTAAGGGGAAGGGAAGGTGTAATTACAATAATGATACAATGATAATGACTGTAAACTAAATATTAGCGAACCACATTAGGAAGAGAACTCGTGTTTATATTTGTGCAATTGTGAGTATAGTTCTTCAGATTCTACAACAAATTTGAGTTTGCCTCTCAGGAAATGCATATGGGAAACTCAATTACCAGTTTTTGAAATGTTGGAAATAATAATTATGAGTCACTTAGTGGTTCTATTTTTATTATCTAGTAGTGGGTGTCAAATTAACTGCTGCTTTATTTTTAGCTATGTGATGTGTCTCTCAGTACACATTCTCTAGAGGATTGCATTAGTTGAAATATGACAAAGATCTGCAGAGTCAATAGGGTTGGCCAAGTCTTCATCAAAGATGATACCAAACTGGTCATTTGGTTTTGGTACAAATTGACAAGTCATCTTACAGTGCCAAGAGTCAAGATGACCAAACAGAGTGGAATTGAGGCTTCGCTTTTTCCAGTTTCCACATTCTTGTAACTCTTTTACTTCTTAACAGTGCTGTTCTAATGGCCTCCGTGGAGTGTTGGTCCAATCCCAAGGCCTTGCTACATATTACAGAGTCAACATGAGGGAGAAAAGCTCAGTTCTGAACTCTGAGTAGGAAGTAGGCAGTCTAATTGCAGATTAACAGAATGGCTTTGACTTTCTTTAGAAAACCTCCATTGGGCAGAGTAAAGAGAAAATTGACTTCGTTTTATTACTTTCACAAAAGAAAAGCTTGGTGCTCTCCCATACTGCTCCAAATTCCTATCATCACTTATTCCTGGAATTGTGTAGGTAAACAAAGAGTCATAGAGGTAGGGGGAAAAAAATGTGGGCCGGGTGAGGTGGTTCACACCTGTAATCCCAGCACTTTAAGAGGGTGAGGTGGGCAGATCATGACATCAGGAATTCCAGACCAGCCTGACCAAGGTGGTGAAACCCTGTCTTTACTAAAACTACAAAAATTAGCCAGGCGTGGTGCCATGTGCCTATAATCCCAGCTACCCAGGAGGCTGAGGCAGGAGAATTGCTTAAACCCGAGAGGGAGAGGTTGCAGTGAGACAAGATTGTGCCACTGCACTCCAGCCTAGGTGACAGAGGTAGACTCTGTCCTCCCCATCCCCCGCACCCCCAAAAAATTCAGTGTGCTGGAGACCTGATCCCTGATTAAAAAAGAGGAGGTTGCTGGGGAATGCAGTAAGTGATAATGCCACAGCTTTTCTAAAGCTCTGGGACCTTGAGAAGAGGAGCTGGAGTGAGAAATGGCTGAAAGCGGCTGTTGCAGCCAAAGTCAAAGGACATGTGAGACAGCATCTCTTTAGTAATCACACAAGTGAACAGCAACTCCATTTGGAGTATCAGCTTCTAACAGGAAGAATGATAGAGTCCTTCTGCAGCTTTGTAGGTATGTGTGTTACACACGCACATGTGTAACATGAAGAATCACGAGAAAAAATGTGTGTGAAGTGCCCAGCACTGGTTCTGACACATGGTAGTAGGTTGCTCTAAAAGTGAGAGTTATCGTTATTATCAGGGCGAACGGGCACCACAAAGCCCCTTCCTCCTCATCTGCAAATCCAACTCTGGGGTCATACGTGCAGATGAGGGAAAATACACTGTTCCCTGGGGCCGGGCACAGTCTCTCTCACCTTCTAGAATATTTGTCTGCAAGTTCCTTTTCTCCACTCACCTTCTTCCTCCCTTCCCACCTCACCCCAAACACCTACTTTTTCTTCAAGGCCCAAGACATATGCCAGCTTTTCTCTGTGCCTGTACCTCATCACATTCTCACATGGACACCATTGTCTTCTGTGGGTGCTCACAGCACTGGAGATGTAATGTAACATGCCACCCACGCCAATGACTGAGCTTCTCCAGGATAAAGAGGATTTCTTCTTTAGCTTTATCTTTTCAGTTATTAAAATATTGTTTGACTGGATAAATTGTACATTCATCTAATGGGATATTATGCAGAGATAAAAAGAAATGAGCTATCGGCCGGAACGGTGGCTCACGCCTGTAATCCCGTTACTTTGGGAGGCCAAGGCCTGGGGATCACCTGAGATCAGGAGTTTGAGACCAGCCTGGCCAACATGGCAAAACCCTGTCTCTACTAAAAAATACAAAAATTAGCCAGGCATGGTGGTGCATGTCTGTAATCCCAGATACTCAGGAGGCTGAGGCAGGAGAATCACTTGAAACCCAGGAGGAGGAGGTTATGGTGACCCGAGATCGCGCCACTGCACCACAGCCTTGGTGACAGAGCAAGACTCCGTCTCAAAAAAGAAAAAAAACAAAAACAAAAAAATGAGCTACCAACCCATGAAATGACATGGAGGAAACTTCAATGCATATTTCTTAATGAAAGGACCCAGTCTGAAATAGCTATACATTGCACAATTCCAATTATATGACATTCTGGAAAAGGCAAAACTATAGAGACGATAAATCTTTAGCAATTTCCAGGGGTTCAGAATGGGGGTTCATTATGAAGATGAAGCACAGGAGATATTTAGGGAGGAGAAACTATTTGGTATGATACTGTAATGGTGGAAACATGACATTATGCATTTGTCAAAATCCATAGAACTGTACAACACAAAGAGTGAACCATAATGTATGCAGATTAAGTAAAGTCATTCAGGAGGTAGGAGAGTTCCAGGAAGGGAAGCAGACCATGGCAGTAACATCTAACTGTGTTAAAGATGTATGAAACAGCCTCGCTGAAGGAAGCAGGGATCACATACTGGCCTAAAGTTACTTTGGAAATAAGTGGAATCTTTAAAACTAAAGGCAAAAGAAATTACATACTAAAAGCATGTAAGAACACTTCTTTAAAAATACAATAAAAATGAAAATAAATAGGACTTAATTAAACAACGAAGCTTCTGTATAGCAAAATAAATAATCAACAGAGTAAAAAGGCAACCTTTAGAAAGAGAAAATGTTTGGGAACTGCACATCTGACAAAGGACTAATATCCACAATCTATAAGGAACTCAAACAAATCAGCAAAAATCAAACAAATAATCCCACTAAAAACAAGGAAAATGATATGAATAGACGTTTCTCAAAAAAGATATACAAAGGGCCAAACAAACATATGAAAAATACACGATATCGCTCATCATTAGGCAAATGCAAATTAAAACCGCAGTGAGATACCACCTTACTCCAGTCAGAATGGCCATTTGAAAAAGTCAAAAACAATAGATGTTGGCGCAGATGTGGTGAAAAGGGAATGCTTGTGCATTATTGGTGGGAGTGTAAATACAACTTCTATGGAAAAAAGTATGGAGAGTTATCAAAGAACTCAAAGTAAATCTATCATTTGATCCAGGAATCCTACTACTAGGTATCTACTCAAAGGAAAAGAAGCCATTATATAAAAAAGACATGTGGCTGGGCACACTTGCTCACGCCTATAATCCCAGCACTTTGGGAGATCAAGGCAGGTGTATCACCTGAGGTCAGGAGTTTGAGACTAGCCTGGCCAACATGGTGAGACCCCCCTCTCTACCAAAAATACATTTAGCTGTGTGTAGTGGTACACGCCTATAATCCCAGGTACTCAGGAGGCTGAGTGAGGCAGAATTGCTTGAATCCAGGAGGCGGAGGTTGCAGTGAGCTGAGATCACACCACTACACTCCAGCCTGGGCGACAGAGCAAGAGTCTGTCTAAAAAAAAAAAGATACCTGTGTGGATACGTTTATTGCAGAACAATTCACAATTACAAAGATATGGAATCAAACTAAGTGCCTGTGATCAGATGAGGGGATAAAGAAAACGTAATATACATATGCCATGAAATACTACTCAGCCATAAAAAGAACAAGATAATGTATTTTGCAGCAACTTGGATGGAACTGAAGGCCGTTATTCTAAGTGAAGTAACTCAAAAATAGAAAACCAAACACCATATGTTCTTACTTATAAGTGGAAGCTAAGTTATGGGTATGCAAAGGCATACAGAGTGGTATAATGCACACTGGAGACTCAGAAGTGGGGGAGGGTAGGAGAGCGGGGAGAAAAAAACACCTGTTGGGTACGCTACACACTATTCAGGTGATGCGTATACAAAACGCCCAGATTTCACCACTACACGATTTATCCACGTAACCAAAAACCACCTGTACCTCTAAAGCTATTGAAATAAAAATAAATTTAAAAAAGAATACTGCTTCAGTTGATAAAGTTGTTTCATTTGAGGGCATGAGTTAACAATTCTGCTACCGCTGTGCATGTGTCCTGGAATGAAACAATTGCGTAAATAGATGGCAGACTGTGGGAGCCAGGTTTCTCAATGTTGGAGTGGGAATATACAGATAAGCAAGGAGAAGAAGCTGGAAGATCCACATAGTAATGGATTAAAGTTGGACACATTAGTAAGAACTCGTATTTAACTTTATATATATATATATATATATATTTTTTTTTTTTTTTTTTTAAGAGACAGGGTTTTATTCTGTTGGCCAGGCTGAAGTGCAGTGGTGTGATCATAGCTCACTGCAGCCTTGAAATATTGGGCTCAAAGTGACGCTCTCGCCTTAGCCTCTTGAATAGCTGGGACTACAGGCATGCACCAGCACATCCAGCTAATTTATTTTTAATTTTTTAGAGATGGGTCTCTCTATGTTGCCCAGGCTGGTCTCAAACTCCTGGCCTCAAGCAATCCTCCTGCCTCAACCTTCTGAGTAGCTGGAATTCCATGTATGAGCTACTGCACCTGACCCATATAAAAATTTGTATGGATAGATGCATATACACTGGTTAGCATACACCCATATATTTATTTGATCTGTTAGCTGAGAAGTCCTAAAAGACCTAGCATATTCTTTAGCACACAGACACCTACCATCCAGATCTTGGTTCCTAATACCATTATCTAATAAAAGGATCTAAGGGCTTTTTGGAGACATCACTGATTCTAGAACTGGGGCAGGAAAGACACAAGATGTGCCTAGAGCATGCTGCAGTGCCAAAAAGTAAGGAAATGCTAGAAAGAAATCATGTTGTTGGATTATGTCAAAGGGGGTGTAAGAGCCAACTGAAGGAGCTCCCGATGACCAAAGGGGAACAATTTGAGCAAAAAAATGAAAATAAAAGTAATATTGAATTATGACCTAAAGTATAAAACCAGCATCCATGAGTTAATAATGTTATGAATACATAACTGAATAAATTAATAAGGGTGTGTGTGGGGGTGGAGAGACAAATTGTCCATACGGAAGAATTCCAAATAATTTACGTAGATACTCTGACCCCTAAGAAGGGGGCATACATCCACTCCTTATGTGTGGGCTGCATGTAGTGTCTTCCCTCCAAAGATTATGGAAAGAGAGGAAAAAGAATAACTTTACAGTGGAGAAACCTGACAAAAACCACCTCAGCTAGTGATCGAGGTCAACATCAGCAGTCCTAAGTCATGATGATAGTATGTCTAGGGATATGAAGTGATAAAAATGGCACTTTGCCTCTATGATCTTCCTCCTGGGACCTCATCAGCCCAATCTAAGACAAGAAAAACATCAAATTCCAATTGGAGAACATTCTCCAAAACCCTTGACCAGTACTCCTCAAAATTCAGTTTTTCTATAAATCTAAAACTGTTCTAGAAAATAAAATCTGACCAGTCACAGTGGCTCACACCTGTAATCCCAGCACTTTGGGAGGCCAAGGTGGGAGATTTGCTTGAGGCCAAGAGTTTGAGACCAGCCTGGTCAATAGAGTGAGACCATATCTTTATAAAATATTTTTTAAAATGAAAAGAAAATCTATTTTTGAAAAAGTTACTGACACATAGTTGTTTTATTATTATTGCTATTATTATTTTGAAACAGAGTCTGGCTCTGTTGCCCAGGCTGCAGGGCAGTGTTGAGATCTCAGCTCAATTCAACCTCTGCCTCCTGGGCTCAAGCCATCTTGTACCTCAGCCTCTGGGGTAGCTGGGACTACAGGTGCATGCCATCACACCTGCTAATTTTAGTACTTTTTTGGTAGAGATGTAGTTTCACCATGTTGCCTAGGCTGGTGGCAAACTCCTGGGCTCAAGAGATTCTTCCATCTTGGCCTCCCAAGGTGGTAGGATCACAGGTGTGAGCTATAGCACCTGGCCAATTGTTCATTATTAAATAACCCAAGGCTCAGAGAAGTTAAATAATTTTCCCAAGTTAGCAAAAATGTAAATGATCGTCAGTATAACCTAAATATAAGAATGTCTTCATTGTGATTTGTTCTAATTTATTTAGCAAACATTTGTATTATGGTTACTATGTGATATGCACTATTCTAGTTGCTTTTCAAGTATTCACTGAGTTAATCCTCATTATAATGTCATAAAGAAAGTACTACTATTATTCCCATTTCGCAGAGAGGGAACACTTGCCCAGGCTCAAATAGCTAGTAAGTGGCAAAGCTGACGTTCAGACTGACACAGTCTAGCTCAGAGATTATGTGCTTGACCACTACATTCAGCCTCTCTTATTTAAAGAAAACTTTGAAAAGCAGATTTAAATTAAAGTTTTCCCCACCGTTTTTTGGCAACAAAAATTGTTACAGAACATTAAGTGCAGTCGGACAGTTACCACTAGGAGGTGTCAAAACTTAGAAACCTCTCTAATGACTGTATTTCAAAGAGAGTAAAGGACAGTTCTCATCTATATTGCCCTTAACCTGTTTGTTTGCTAGCCCATGAACAAAAAGAAAAACACGCAAATAAAATGAGTTCAGAGATGTTTGAATTTTGTAAAGTGTTTTACTTGTCTTTTTTCCTTCATTATACATGGCCTTTCATATTGTACAATTTAACCCTTCATTATATACTGTTTTGTTTTTTCAGGTCGTTTCATTTGTCTTGTGCCCACACAGGGATGTAAACTTTCTGTTAGCCAGGAGCATGGCTTATAGTGAACTTATTATTTTTAAAAATTGCATGGCACAGGCATAGTGTTAGGTACTTTGTAAACACTTGCTAATCAATTAAAATGCATAAATACAGTAATTTACGTAATGTGTGTTTTGAGGCTGGCATAAGTGAACTTAAAAATTCACTAGGAATACTAGAATTTAAGGAAATCCAATAATGAATCTTTTTTAATTAAGTCAAGAAGAACTCTGTACTTTAGCCTCATGTAAATCTCTGTTTTCATATACAGTTTGGCTTAAAGCAGAAAGCACCTGGGTATACATCATTGGTTGAATAAAAATTTATTTCTGTATCTTGTAGAGGTTTAAGAAAAACTTACTTGAATCCTGCCTTTTCTCCTTTCTAACTCTGATGGCAACAAACGGGGATACCCTGGGGTGATCAAGTGATTAAGATGATTTCTAAGAAGCCATAAGTTGAGATCCTGGTCCTGCCCCGCCTCACTCACCGGCTAGGCAATCCACTTGAGCTTTCTGGGACTCCGTGTCCTCATCTATAAAAAGAGAGAGTTGAATGAGATGAGCTCTTTCAAAATCACCATTCAGCTTCCCAGGTAAGGGGGCAGGCAGACAGTAGAAGAGCCTTCACAGACTCTCCCACCAGACTACCACATTTACAGTACCTCTATTCTTTATCTTAGTTAGATGCCATTGACGTTGGGACAGTGTGTAATGATATAGGCATTGAACACAAAATATTTAATATTTCCTTTATCCTCCCTGTCATCCAGGACACTATACAAATCTAAGGGTAGGTAACAACCTTCGGTTCCAGTTTCAAAGACAAGTATGTTAAGGGATTAGTGGAAGATATGACAGTTGTTGAACCTTTTATTTCTCTCCAAAGCTAACTTAAATAAAACCCTTAGGCTGGGCAAGGTGGCTCACACCTGTAATTCCAGTACTTTGGGAAGCCGAGGCGGGAGGATCACTTGAGCCCAGGAATTCAAGGCCAGCCTGGGCAACATAGTGAGACCCTGTCTCTACAAAGAAGTAGAAAATTAGCCAGGTGTGGTAGCACACACCTGTGGTCCCAGCTACTTGAGAGGCTGAGGCAGGAGGATTGCTTGAGACCCGGAGGTTGAGGCTGCAGTGAGCAATGGTTGCAGCACTGCACTCCAGCCTGGCCAAGAGCACAAGACTCTGTCTCGAAAAATTAAAAATAAATGTAAAATAAAAAAGAAAACCCTCAGATGTTAATTTTTTTCTAACAAATAATTATAAACATTCAAAGAGTGTAAGATTATTCAGATATGTGATTTTCTACCTAGGGACACTACGGTTCATTTAACTTTAGAATCTATCGTTGGCAAAGAGGTTTGGGGGCCATCTGGGAGGGGTTTATGAGCTGTAAATTGAGTGCAGTGAGAGCAATTAAGCATTTAAATTGGAGCAATGTGTAAACTTAACAGCTGGTAGGTGTTGTCAATTGCGAGCTACAGACCACCTGCTTGGCAGAATCTGCATACAAACTGAAAAAAAAATCAATGGAATGGTGAAAAGTAGAATCTGGATTTGGTAATTTGGAGCATAAATTCATATTGCACATATAGCTGAGAACCTTTCGGATTAACCTAGAGGTATGGCATCTCCTCTAGGAATGCTTCACTGGACAAAGATTTGTTAAGCTATTTAAAATGTGCTTAAATTACAAGTTAACTCTTAAATGACAATTATCTCTCACAGTTAATAGCTTGGGATTGTTACAAGAGAATCTGACCTTGAAGACCAATGTGTATTTATCTCATAATCTTTTTTTTTTTTTTTTGGTGCTAAAAACAATGATTGTTGAAGACTTAGAAGCTTCCATTTAAGTGCATGGTATTTATAGAATTTATTAAAGCAGTGTTTTTTACTATGTTCCCAGGATCCTCCTTAAGGGTTGCCACAATGGTAAAAAAAAAAAAAAAAAAAAAAGGCGTGGGAGTTTCTGACACATTGATCTTATAGCTTTCTATCATTGACCAACTTCTTAGTTAAATACATGTTTAAAATTCTCTGTAATAAGGCATTGATAATTGTTGAAAGGGAAAAATATCAGGAAATTTGGATTAAATTTACTATTCCTCTTTTTCATATCAAAATCCACCTGTCCCAGACTTGTTGCTTTCTGAGTTGTTGGGGCTTTTTTGTTTTACTTTGGTTTTTTTGAGACAGAGTCTCATTCTGTTGCCCAGGCTGGAGCG
Source organism: Aotus nancymaae (assembly GCF_030222135.1). Lineage (NCBI taxonomy): Eukaryota > Metazoa > Chordata > Mammalia > Primates > Aotidae > Aotus > Aotus nancymaae. Next base: position 2,712,698 of record NW_026988537.1, on the reverse strand, counting down.
TAATGTCACAATCTTGGTTCACTGCAGCCTCCACCTCCTGGGTTCAAGAGATTCTCGTGCCTCAGCCTCCCAAGTAGCTGGGGTTGCAGGCGTCACCACCATGTCAGGCTAACTTTTGTATTTTTAGTAGAGACGAAGTTTCGCCATGCTGGCCAGGCTGGTGTCGAACTCCTGGCCTCAGGTGATTACAAGTGTGAGCCACTGTGCCTAGCCTGCTTTCTGAGTTTTTTAAGGTAGCAGATTTGATAACTTTTGATAAATCAAGGGACATACATCACCTCAGGGAGCCTTATTTGTTCTACTAATTTTATTTATTTATTTATTTATTGAGAAGGTCTGTTGCCCAGGCTGGAGTGCTGTGGCAAGATCTCGGCTCTCTGCAACCTACGGCTCCTAGGTTCAAGCAATTCTCGTGCTTCAGCCTCCCGAATAGCTGGGACTGCAGGTGCCCACCACCACACCTGGCTAATTTTTGTATTTTTAGTAGAGACAGTTTCACCATGTTGGCCAGACTGGTCTCAAACTCCTGACCTCAAGTGAACCACCCGCCTTGGCCTCCCAAAGTGCTGGGATTACAAGCATGAGCCACCATGCCCAGCCTTGTTCTACTAGTTTAGAAAGGGAATGTTTTTACAAGTTTTTTAGGGCTGTTATAGTTTCTTTGGTTCCTTAATCTTCTTACCTTGGTCTTAGAATAGACAAGATCCTGAAACACATTCTCAGCCTTCCATATATTCATGATCTCATTCAACCAACATTAATGAAAAAAAGATGAATAAGACTTCCTGGACCTTACGGAGCTCCCAAGTTTAAGTAGGAAAGACAGAAACACAGAAATAACTACAACATAACAGTATTTACCCTGCCTTTCTTTCGCTCTCCTTTGTATACTGCTCTTGTCTCTCAAACTTTTAACGTACGATTTGTCTGAACCCTCAAGTATATTGCATTAGGATTGTAGTTTTTCAGGCGAGAACAGCTTTGTCATCTGTGTATCCCTGGAACATGGCTCAGTGCTTTTCATGTAATTCATGTTCAATAAAAGCTATTGGATTGAATGAACCATGGCAGAGTCAGGATTTGATCCTATGTGTGCCTGGCTCCAAAGCCCTAGTCCTTTCCACTCTGTTAATTTGTCTTCCTACCTCATAAGTGCAATAGTAAAAATACATACAAAATATGGGAGCACAGAGAAAGTCATAATGTGGTTCACAGGGAAGGTAATATTTGAGTTGGGCATTTGAAGAATGCCCAGTAATTTGTCAAGTTGAGAAAGCAGAGAAGGCCTCTCAGCTGGAGAAACAGCTCACACGATGGCACGAGAAAGTAAGGTGAATATGATTTATGAAGAGTGCTGACTAATTCCATACTGATAAAGCATGAGTTGAAAGGAAGTGAATGATGGTAGATGGAACGGGAAGGCTAGGTTGCACTGGCATGTAAGGGACATTGCATGTCATTCTCAGGAAACAGTTTGGGCAATGGAAAGCCACTGAGGGGTTGTTGTTGTTGTTGTTGTTGACGGAGTCTTGCTCTGTCGCCCAGGCTGGAGTGCAGTGGTGCAATCTCAGCTCACTGCAAACTCTGCCTCCCAGGTTCAAGTGATTCTCCTGCCTCAGCCTCTCTAGTGACTGGAATTACAGGTGCACACCACCACACCTGGCTAATTTTTGTATTTTTAGTAGAGACAGGGTTTCACCACGTTCGCCAGGCTGGTCTCAAACTCCTGACCTCAGGTAATCTGCGCGCCTAGACCTCCCAAAATGCTGGGATTACAGGAATGAGCCACCATGCCTGGCTGTCACTGAGGGTTTTAAACAGAGGACTCACTTGGCAGACAGGGGTTGGAATCAAAATATTTGGGTTCAACTGCCCCCGCCGCCATCACCGCCGCCGCCACCACCACCGTCATCTACGCCGCTGCCTCCTTGGGGCCCTTCCCCTTCACCGCCCCATTCGCCGCCTCTACACATTCTAGACCTTCCGTCCTGGAGAAGAAGCTATAGTCGGTCTCCCTTGTGGGCCCGGGGCGCAGCCATGGCGGACGGCGGCGGCGGCGGGGGAACGGGCGCGGTGGGCGGCGGCGGAGCGGGCCAGGCCTCTGCCGGGGCAGCGACGGGCGCTACTGGGGCCGGCGGGGGCGGTGGCCCCATCAACCCCGCCTCGCTGCCTCCCGGCGACCCGCAGCTCATCGCTCTCATCGTGGAGCAGCTCAAGAGCCGGGGCCTCTTTGACAGCTTCCGCCGGGACTGCCTGGCCGACGTGGACACAAAGCCAGCTTACCAAAACCTGAGGCAGAAAGTGGATAATTTTGTGTCAACACATCTGGACAAGCAGGAATGGAATCCTACAATGAACAAAAACCAATTGCGAAATGGTCTGAGGCAGAGTGTGGTTCAGTCAGGGATGTTGGAAGCTGGAGTAGACAGGATTATTTCTCAGGTGGTGGATCCAAAACTAAACCACATCTTCAGGCCACAAATAGAACGAGCAATTCATGAGTTCCTGGCAGCCCAGAAAAAAGCAGCTGTGCCAGCACCCCCACCAGAGCCCGACGGCCAGGACCCACCAGCTCCATCTCAGGACACTTCCTAAGAATATGCCTGTCACCTTTTGAAAGCTCAATTTTTGGTGAAGAAATGGATTCAGTTACATAAGAGAGCAACTTCAGACTGAAGATAGGCCAAGGTCGTCACTGATCTGAAGATTTCAACCTTGACTATGGGCAGTAAACAGATTGAAAGGGGAGCAAGTTCAGCAGCAGGAAAGTTGACCGTGTCACCCCTGCATTGTTCTGCCATTTGGTCCCCTGTCCAGGGGTGTGACACCAAGGAGACACTACAGAGAGAGAAACACTACAGCAACCCAGGGTTGTCCTGAAACAGACTCTACTTGAACATGGAGACTGCACATGGACTTTAGGGTTTGTGCTCTGAGATAAACGAAAGCTACAGTGAGAGAACATAACCAATCCCAAAGACAGTTTGAAAGAACAGTGACAGTAAAGGTTAACTGGGGGTGGTATTTGCCAGTGCTTATTTGATATTGTCTCTCAGAGTTCCAAACTAGATTGTACAAGTCATTAGCGTCAGATAGCTTTCAAGTTGTGACCTTCTTATACGTGAATCTTCTAGCCAGTTTCCTTTCCTTTGTAATAGGTAACAAAACATGAAATCCTGGAATGTGTGAAAAGTTCAGACATGAGGTGTAAGGAAACTCATTTGCAGGCTGTCTGTCCAGAGCTGCTTCGTGTCCTGCAGGGGCTAGTGAGTCTTACTTATGTTTACTTTATTCTCACATTTGCGTTTTTTTAGGAAAGTAGTCGGTAAATGGCTTATCTTTCATAATAAAATCATTTGATACTCTTAAAAAAAAAAAATTGGGGTTCAAAACCTAATTTGCCTCTTACTGTGTGATCCCTGTATAGTGAGGGTTTCCCATGTCCTCAGTTTCCTAAATGAAAATGATAGCATCCTATCAACCACTGGGATTTTTATGAGATTCAAAAAAGTGTTTTGTAAGCTGTAAATCCAACTATAAATGCTAGTTATTATTAAATTAGCATGTGTATTAGTTTGCTAGGGCTGCCATAACAAGTACCACAGACTGGGTAGCTGAAACAACAGAAATTTATCTTCTTACAGTTCTGGAGGCTGGAAGTCTGAAATCAAGATGTGGGCACGGGATGTGAGGGCAATTGGCTGCAACATCTGTTACCCCAGTGTCCCCAGGGTTGACTCAGCTGATCTGACTGGCTCAGTGACTGTCCGCTTCCTCACCGCTCCATGTATGTCCCTCCTGAAGCTGCATGCTGATCGAGGAAGACTGTTCCTTGGTCAAGGCTGTAAGAGTAGCTGTGCTTTTTCTGGGTTTTTAAGATAGCTGATTTGATAACTTCTGATAAACCAAGGGACTTTCATCAGGGTCTAGCAAGGGATATAACTGTGCTTTGGTCAAGGATATAAGAATACTTGTGCTCTTTCTGAGTTTTGCTAGAACCTCCAAATAAGCTCTCAAGGTCTTTTTGTAAGAAAATGTAGGAACTTACATCAGATCTCCCAGAACTCCAGGCAGATCCAAATAGGTGCCGCATGTAACAGTCTGCCTTCCTTAAAACAAAAAACAAAAAAAACAAAAAAAAAAAGAGGGAAGGTCAGCAGGGTTGACTTCATTCTGAGACCTTGCTCACTGACTTGTAGATGGCCATCTTCTCTATTTGTCATCACGTGGTGTGTCCTTTGTGTATATCTATGTTCCAATCTCCTCTTATTATAAGGACACCTAGTCATGGATTATGGGACCCACATGCTCTCATTTTACCTTAATTACCTCTTCAAAAGCCTTGTCTCCAAATATAGTCACATGCTGTCATACTGGGGGTCAGGACTTCAGCATACATATTTCGGAGGTTCACAATTCAATCTACAACAGCACATAAGATCAAAATGTAGCAACTTCACAATGTCTACTCAGGCAATGCCAAGTGAAAAATGGAAAGCCTACATTACTTCCTTTTTTCTCTTCATCTTTTTTAAGGCTAGTCAGGTAAAGCAGTGGGAGTGGAGAAGGAATAAATAAATCTGTAACATGGTTGTAACCATGGTAAGCACCACTGTTTACAGTCATGACTATCCTATTCAATCAGGAAATGGAGGCATGGGCCCAGACCCACATCTCTTCCTTATGAAATAGATTCCCTGGTCAGAGACCATGTTGGATGGAATTTCATGTCTGTGGATCGAGCTTTCCAGAAGCCTCCAGAAAATCATGCTGGCTGAGGCTCTGTGGACAAGAAAGGCAACTCAAACCCATGTCTGGAATGAGTATCTACTCTGTGAGGATGAACTGCTGGCCCTCCTAGGATGGAAGGGACCCTTAGGGTGGCCTCCTCGAGGACCCCAGTGTTGGTCTATACTGCTGACAATTTGAACATCAAGAGGCCGTAATAGCCAGACTGGCCCTGGGAAGTGGGAGTCCATGCTTCTGGGGCAATACATAGCCTTCATTTCTTCTACCATAGACACTCTGTTCATGTGCCCATTGTGTCCGTCCTGGGATTGACAGTGGCAAGGGCTGGCGAACATCAACTAGCCAAGAAATTTTGTCTACTTTCTTTAGGAATTCTCCTGTGGTGGCTGCTTCTGGTGGTCATTAACATATGACACAAAAACCTTCACACTTGGAGCCTACTCTCTCCTGTCTTTACACATGCCTCTGTCTCCAATCCTCAAGACCCTGGTCAGCCCCTGATGGTCAGGCCATTGACTACTGCCAGAGTCTGTATACATGCTTGCCTCAGACTGTTTCTCCTTCCACTCCTGATGTTAAGGAAGAGGAGCATGTTCCCTCTCTGTTTCTCTTTGGCATCTGCCCTCCCGCAGGGAATACATGCATTCTGTGCTTCTCCTCTACACCGAATTGTACAGGGATAGCCCCAGGGTCACCCAGGTTTGCCTGCGAGTGGGTGGGCCAGTCTGTACAGTTCTGCTGCTAAACCACATCCTCCAAACTACCCTTTATCATAATTAAAGTGGTATTTTGATCTTGACTTGACTCTTGCGTCCTTCTCTTAATTAGTTCCAAGCTCTGGAAATGTTACTGATTATGCAATCTGAAACCCCAACAGAAACTATCAAAGCTGGGATTTGGCAAACAAATAGCAGTATTTCTCTACTTCAAAATTTCTCCAGAGATGCAGGCATTTTCTTGGGTTTAAGGAATCATAGGAGTATTTGATCCTATGGTGGACACAGGAGCCTAAAGACACGTGAAAAATCATTGCCAGAAAGTTATGAATGACCACGGGGTCTGAACGACGTGGAGGTAGATGCAATCTGCTTGCCTCATCTCCTTGGCCCTCTGTAGGACTCCTTTCTAGGAGGCTGATGTGATGAGAGCCAAGACCAGCCTCCTGCAGCAATACAGATTCTTCTTTGAACTCATGGTTCATTTGGACCATGTCATGGAGAGAACGTTGGAAGGATCAGTGTGAAAATGTTTTTTCTAACTCCTTTTGAAAGACAAAGTATTTTTCTTTGTATGTGTTCTTGCTGAATGTTACAGCAAGATGTGTTCTATACATTTAATTTTACACAAATATTAAATGTCTGTTGTATTTGAGATGTTGACTATATAGCATATATGTACTATATAGACTGTATATGAACCTATACATATACACACATATTAACACATATACAAACAGTATATATATAACATATATAGTGTGTGACAGAAGGAAATAAGCAGTTACGTTTCTCACATTTCTTAAAAGTATTTTTTCATGACTACATGTCAGTATAGAATAACTAACTTTTCCTTTTCAAAGCAATGTTGAAATACTTTTGCTCAAGTTAGTAAATTATTAGGAAGTTCACACATAAGTGTGGGAACTAGAATACTCAATTTCACCTCATATGTAAGTGTCTTGTGTTTTTGTTCTAAGTAAAAACACCAAAATGCATTTGATGTTCACTTTGAATTTTCATGGTAGCAACTGTTGTCCACATCTGGGTTTCTGGTGGCCACACCTGGGGCATCACAACACTGAAAACAGATGTGTGGGCTCCTTGAGAAGCGGAAGCAAGTGTCAGATTCAATCAGAGAGGCAATGGGAACGTTGCAGGGCGAAGCCTGTGTTTAACCACAAGGTGTCAACTTGGATCAAAGGATCCCACAGACTGAGAGAGGCACAGATCAGTAGTTGAGAAGGGCAGAAGGAGGTAATAGATGGAGATAAGAGATTGGAGAGCAGATAGAGAGCAAGCCAGTGTGCCTTGGCTTGTTGCTGTGTTTTGAGGATTGGGCTGCTTTGAATGAGTGCAATGCCACTATTATTCCTCTCACCCTACTGCACTGCCCAACATTTGACACCTGTAACCTGAATGCTTTCATAGAAGGCCTAATACCACAGCAGTTAAAGAGCCTGAGCTTTGGAATCAGGAAAGCCTGGGTTCAAGTCCCGCTCCATTATTTACTACCATGTGGCCGTGAACAATTACCTTAACTCTTGACTTTTAGATTCTTTACCTGTAAAATTGAGCTAATAAGGGATTGTTTCTCATAGGAAGCGGTGGTGGTAATAATTATATGAGCTAAGCGATTGTAAAGTTCTTAGCACAACGTGTAGCACCTAGCGACTCCCAGTAAAAGTTAGCCAATATGATTAACCTCGAGTTCTCTAACTGAACTTTGGAAAGACCTAAAGACGTGTAGAAGTGCCTTGCTCACCCTTCTTCTTCACCAGAGCCATTCCATTTTTATCTACTTATATCTTTTTCTTTTATGATGATTTTGCTTGAATAAAGAGTTATACTTTATAGAACTAGTCTTTTAGGCTGGGAGCAGTGGCTCATGCCTGTAATTCCAGCACTTTGGGAGGCTGAGGCATGAGGGTTGCTTGAGGCCAGGAGTTGAAGACCAGCCTGGGCAACACAATGAGACCCTGACTCTACAAAAATACAAAAAAGATTAGCCAGGCATGGTGGTGTGCAACTATAATTTTAGCTACTGAGAAGGCTGGGGTAGGAGGATTGCTTGAGCCCAAGAGTTCAAGGTTGCAGTGAGCCATGATCACACCACTGCACTCCAGCCTGGGCAAGAACGAAATTCTGTCTCTAAGAAAAAAAAAAAAAGAAAAAAAATTATATATCTTCAAAATGATGATCTATATCACTGATATAAGTCTTAAAACGGTGGCTTATGCCTGTAATCCCAGCACTTTGGGAGGCCAAGGTGGACAGATCATGAGGTCAGGAGATGGAGACCATCCTGGCTAACATGGTGAAACCCTGTTTCTACTAAAAATACAAAAAATTAGCTGGGTGTGGTGGCGCGCGCCTGTAGTCTCAGTTACTCAGGAGGCTGAGGCAGGAGAATCGCTTGAACCCAGGATGTGGAGGCTGAAGTGAACTGAGACTCTGCCACTGCACTCCAGCCTGGGTGACAGAGTAAGACTCTGTCTCAGAAAAAAAGGCAATTCGCAATTCCAAGTACTTGCCCAGGATGCTTTACTAGAAAAGTCCCTCCCGATTGGTAGATACCCTCTGGGTACAGTGTTCCATGGACTATGAAGCCATTTGAGACACCATCATCCTGCTTACACTGTAATATCTTATCCACAAGGCGACAATGGAAAATTTTTGTCAACTTCTCTACTCTAATAAGGAAACATTGGATCCTTAGCATTTCCTCAGTCTATCAGTCTGGTTGAGAAAAAAGAAAGTCCATCATTTTTCTTTGGTGTCATTGTTTCCAATGCAGCTTCCCAGCTCACTGATGATCAGTGCTGGCATCCATTATTGATAGGTTCTTAGATTGCTAACATAGACTTTCTTCTTTTAGATAAAGAAATTTTTACATAAATCTTGGATTAATGGCATTAATGATAAAGCTGTTTCCTGAATACAAAGCCCAATACCATGGGAATTCATACAATTCAAATAAAGCAAATAAGAGAGTAGGTGTAGGAAAAACTTTGATTTCTATAATTTTATGCACAAGAAGATTAACTGAGAGAGAAGTTAAAACTATATCTTTCTAGCATTAGTTAATAAATAGTTTTCTTAAGAAAACAACAAAGCTAGATGCACCATGATTTCAAAAGGCTGATGCATCTTTTCATGCACTGAGTATTCTTAATGGAGAAGAAGGTCCCACGTGGGCTTTCTGATTGTTCTATGCTTAAACAATGCCATGAAAATTGGTCTGGGATTGTATTTCTCATGCTTCCACCTCCCTTTACCAATCAGTAGTATATTAACCATCTGTACAGGGATAAAATTTTTACTTGCATCTTGTAGTTTTAAAAGAGTACATTGTTGGGCCGGGCGCGGTGGCTCACGTCTGTAATCCCAGCACTTTGGGAGGCCGAGGCGGGTGGATCACGAGGTCAAGAGATCGAGACCATCCTGGTCAACATGGTGAAACCCCATCTCTACTAAAAATACAAAAAATTAGCTGGGCACGGTGGCGCATGCCTGTAATCCCAGCTACTCAGGAGGCTGAGGCAGGAGAATTGCCTGAACCCAGGAGGCGGAGGTTGCTGTGAGCCGAGATCGCGCCATTGCACTCCAGCCTGGGTAACGAGCGAAACTCCGCCTCAGAAAAAAAAAAAAAAAAAAAAAAGAGTACATTGTTTTGGTACAAGGCTTATGGCATGCGAAAGCAACGAAAGCGAATTTTATAACTGTAAAAGGGCAGAGGTATGGAAAAACAAACAAAAGTATTACATTTATTTGACAATAATGAAAAGCTTTTTTGAAAAGCAGAAATACGTTTTTGAGATATAGAGAAATTTAGAAATCTTAATCTAGAAATTGAGTAAATAAAATCTTTACTAGAGTTTTTATATTTGATCAGAGAATAGGATATATTGATAATCGAATACCATGTGTACATCATAAATAAGATATTCTAGAAAGTAAGTCTTCAAAGCACTGGAAGCACTGACCTGTGATAATATTATTGAAATAAAAAAGAATGCAATGTGACCATTTAAAAATTATGAATTACTACATGAGTCCTAGGGTCATATATGAAATCCTATAATAATTATATAGTACTGGATTAAAAAGGGAGTTGTTCAGATTACAGGCATTTCTTACTGATAGAACAATGGATGGTAGAATTTACTGCATTCAGCAGCATCTAGCAGCCCATCACCACAGCTTAGAGTTTACATTTCTTCAAAATCTGGTTCTTTTCTCTAACTCTACATTCAGTAAATATTTTTGAGCTTTTATTACTATCATAGTTATAAAATACTTTAGAAGTGTTCTGTGTTTTACCTTCATGAATCTGATTAAACTATTTTTCTGGTTAAATAGTATCATAAATAACTTATTATTTAAATATTTCTCTTAGGCAATCTGTATAAATTACCTTTATTAGGCCATTAAATGACATGTAGACAAAAAGCAATATTTATTATCATTGAGCATTTGCAATTTTAATTTACCAACTATCTTTCTATCCATTTATTCTGATGATCTGCTGCGCTTCTTAGGGTTAGGAGGTTGAAGAGCCCTGTATCAGATCTCTCCTGGTTTACCTAAAGTACATCTGGATCAGATACATGCCCTGTTGAACTACATGCATGCCCAATGGCTCCCAGCAACATCCAACGGCTCAACCCCTCCCTTGTTCCCTGTCAACCACAGCCCCTCTTGGGGTTAAAAGCTTTTGAACAGGGCCATCTGTTCTCCACTTTGACAAAATGAGCAAAATGACTCAGCAATTCACTCTTCCAGTTTTGTTTTTTTTTTTTATATTCTTCATGATGTGTTTATTTTGCATTGCATGCCTGTATCAAAATATCTCATGTATCCCATAAATATATATACCTACTATGTACCACAAAAAAATTTCTTTTTGGTTTTTTTTTAAATTGTATTTTGGGCTATGGTGTACATGTGCACATCCTGCTTCCTGCAGGATTGTTACATAGGTACATACATGCCATGGTGGTTTGCTGTCTCCATCCCCCACCCTCCCCTTCATTGCCTACATCAGGCATTTCTCCCAGTGTTATCCCTACCCATCCTCTCTGCCCTCTGCTGTCCCTCCCCTCCCCTCCCCTCCACCCCCACACCCAGCCCAGTGAGTGTTGTTCTCTTCCCTGTGTCCAAGTGTTCTCATTGCTCATCACCCACCTATGAGAGAAAATACGCTGTGTTTGGTTTTCTATTCTTGTGTCAGTTTGCTGAGAATGATGGTTTCTAGATTCATCCATGTCTTTACAAAGGACATGAACTTGTCATTTTTTATGGCTGCATAGTATTCCACTGTGTATATGTGCCATATTTTCTTTGTCCAGTCTATCATTGATGGGCATTTGGGTTGGTTCCAGGTCTTTGCTATCGTAAACAGCGCCGAAATGAACATACATGTGCATGTGTCTTTGTAATAGAGTGATTTATAATCCTCTGGGTATATACCTAGTAATGGGATTGCTGGGTCAAATGGAATTTCTATTTCCAGATCCTTGAGGAATCACCACACTGTCTTCTACAATGGTTGAACTAATTTACACTCCCACCAACAGTGTAAAAGTGTTCCTATTTCTCCACATCCTCTCCAGCATTTGTTGTCTCCAGAATTTTTAATGATTGCCATTCTAACTGGCATGAGATGGTATCTCAATGTGGTTTTGATTTGCATTTCTCTAATGACCAGTGATGATGAGCATTTTTTCATATGTTTGTTGGCCAAATATATGTCTTCTTTTGAAAAGTGTCTGTTCATATCCTTCACCCATTTTTGAATGGGTTTGTTTTTTTCTTGTAAATCTGCTTTAGTTCTTTGTAGATTCTGGATATTAGCCCTTTGTCGGATGCGTAGATTACAAAATTTTTTTCCCATTCTGTTGGTTGCTGGTTCACTCTAATGATTGTTTCTTTTGCCGTGCAGAAGCTCTTAAGGTTAATTAGATCCCATTTGTCTATTTTGGCTTTTGTTGCTGTTGCTTTTGGTGTTTTAGTCATGAAGTCCTTGCCTGTGCCTATGTCCTGGATGGTGTTGCCTAGGTTTTCTTCTAGGGTTTTTATGGAGTTAGTTCTTATGTTTAAATCTTTAATCCATCTGGAGTTAATTTTTGTATAAGGTGTGAGGAAGGGGTCCAGTTTCAGCTTCCTGCATATGGCTAGCTAGTTTTCCCAACACAATTATTAAACAGGGAATCCTTTCCCCATTGCTTGTTTTTGTCCAGTTTGTCAAAGATCAGATGGTTGTAGATGTGTGGCATTGCTTCCAAGGCCTCTGTTCTGTTCTATTTGTCTATATCTCTGTTTTGGCACCAGTACCATGCTGTTTTCATTACTGTAGCCTTGTAGTATAGTTTGAAGTCAGGTAGCATGATGCCTCCAGCTTTGTTCTTTTTGCTTATGATTGTCTTGGCTATGTGGGCTCTCTTTTGGTTCCATATGAAGTTTAAGGTGGTTTTTCTCAGTTCTGTGAAGAAGGTCACGGATAGCTTGATAAATTCAACACTATCCCCATCAAGCTACCTATGACTTTCTTCACAGAACTGGAAAAAAACTCTTTAAACTTCATATGGAACCAAAAGAGAGCCCGCAAAGTTGCTTATCAGCTTAAGGAGGTTTTGGGCTGAGACGATGGGGGTCTTCTAAATATACGATCATGTTGTCTGCAGATAGGGACAATTTGACTTCTTCTTTTCCTAATTGAATACACTTTATTTCTTTTTCTTGCCTAATTACTCTGGCTAGAACTTCCAATACTATATCAAATAGGAGTGGTGAGAGAGAGCATCCTTGTCTAGTGCCAGTTTTTAAAGGGAATGCTTCTAGTTTTTGCCCATTTAGTATGATATCGGCTGTGGGTTTGTCATAAAAACTTTTATTATTTTGAGATACATTCCATCGATACCTAGTCTATTCGTTTTTAGCATAAAGGGCTGTTGAATTTTGTCGAGTACCTTCTCTGCATCTATTCAGATAATCATGTGGTTTTTGTCTTTGGTTCTGTTTATGTGGTGGATTATGTTTATAGATTTGCATATGTTGAATCAGCCTTGCATCCCCAGGATGAAGCCTACTTGATTGTGGTGGATAAGATTTTTGATATGCTGTTGGATTCAGCTTGCCAGTATTTTATTGAAGATTTTTGCATCAATGTTCATCATGGATATTGGCCTGTAGTTTTCCTTTTTAGTTATGTCTCTGCCAGGTTTTGGTATCAGGATAATACCAAATGATTTGATCTCTGTCTCTGATATCCTTTCTTCTTCTTGATCAATTCGGCTGTTGAAACTCGTGTATGCCTCGTGAAGTTCTCATGCTGTGTTTTTCAGCTCCATCAAGTCATTTATATTCTTCTTGAAGCTGGTTATTCTAGTTAGCATTTCATCTAACCTTTTTTCAGGTTCTTAGTTTCTTTGAATTGGGTTAGAATATGGTCTTTTAACTCAGAGAAGTTTGTTATTACCCACCTTCTGAAGCCTGCTTCTGTCAATTCGTCAAACTCATTTTCTGTCTTGTTTTGTTCCCTTGATGATGAAGAGTTGTGATCCCTTGGAGGGGAAGAGCTGTTCTGGTCTTTGAAGGTTTCATCCTTTTTGTGCCATTTTTTTCCCCCATCTTCATGGATTTATCTCCCTTTGATCTTAATTGGTGATTTCGGGAGAAATCTCTGCGTGGAAGTCCTTTCTACTGCAGTTGGAGCTATTTTTTTTTGGCCTGTAGAGGCGCTGCTGGGCTGCCTCGGATTCAGTCAGGTTGCTGGGTGGGTGAACTTCCCCCGGGGTGTGTTTGCAGGTGAGATTAGCCCCACCTTCCCAAGGGCGTCTCTCCTTCCCTGAGCCCAGTTGTCCCGGTTGGGGTCATACTGGTGTATTCACTGCCGAGCTCTCTGGTGCCGGCTTCAGTTTGAGTTTTGCGGGGGGTGGGGCCTGCCAGGCCTTATGTCCTGTTTTCCTGCTTTAAACTCTGCCTCTTTCTGTGGGACGGTTGTTAGTCCCACTGTCATTCATTCAAACTTCCACCCAGGTCCAGGCGACAACTTGTGGCACCAGGCGGGAGCTGCAGCTCAGATTTGCATCGACGACCCACAGTGCCCCTCGGTCTAGCGGGGCTCTCGTGGACCGTGGGTTGCAGGAAGGATGAGGTGAGCATAGGATCCGAATCAGAACACCGAGGGAGTCAAGTTCCCCGACCCTCCGAGCTGGCTGCACGTTCCAGGTGGGGACGCGCCCCGCCCTGACTTGATTCATTCTCCCTGGGCGGCTCTCGCCCTGCTTTGGCTCCTTCCCTGGGCTATTTTCAGAGTCCTTCCGGTCCCCGCAAAACGAACCCAGCACCTCACTTGGAATCGTGAAGTCCTCTCGCCCTCTGCGTCTCATTTACTGGGAGCTGCATTCCGCTGTTGCCTCCTCCATTCATGGCCGGAGTTGTACTCAGTTCCTGACACAGTGTACACATCTTGGCGTCGCCTTCTTCCAGTTGTTTTTTTTTTTTTTTTAAGTCAGGACAGGATAAGGGAAGAAATGAAAACACCCTATTCAATTCCAAGAACTTGCTGAACAATACATCATTTGCTCAGTCACTCAGTTGGGAAGAAAGATTAGAACTGAAGACCTGTTATGCCCTCAGATGCATTGCTTATCCAAAAATGTATCTAAAATGATTTAGAAATCTAGTATTTCAATCAGTGTTGGTTTCAGAGGTGTGCAACCTGTGCAATTACACAGGGTCCACACTCAGAAGAGCCCTGCACTTTGTTGAACGCTCTGCTGTCTCCATCTTGAAATTCTGAGTAATTTTACCTTTGAACTTATATTTTTTAAGTGATGTTCGACGGGACAATGGCATGAGCAGAGAAGATACATGAGTGCCCTCCAGTCTTTGTTACCAAATCTGTCTGCATATGGCTCTCCAGATTTACTCCATGAACACAGAATTCCACACAGACCCACAATGCCTGGGAATTTGGTGGACGGACACAAAGGAAGTACATGATTAGCATGTACGTCCACAACTAAGTAGGCACTGACAGTCCTGAGAGGCCATGTTTTCCATTCAAACTGGAGCCTGTTTTGATTGCACAGAGAAAGCAAAGGCATCTTATCAAAGGAATCACGTCATTTTCACTGTTGCTTGTGTTGCATCCCTGTATCAGCCAACCACTTACACTGAAAATGATGCCGTATAAGGAAAGGGAAAGATAACAGCTCTTAGTTCCTTTCCCTTTCAGTTCTTCCTACTCATCAGCAAGCTGAAGACAGTGCTGAGAGGAACATGTGCAATCAAGAAGTGAAATAAAAACAGTGGACTTAGTTTTGTGCAGTGTTTCTACTATTCTAGTAAGAACAAAACACGTGTGTGTGTATAAGCTACAATATACAAATTGTGTAATTTTGGTGATTCTGCATGCGTTAAGTACTCTGATATTTTCATTTAAAACTGGCATTGCACAACACAAAGATGAACATTAGAAATTCATGGTAATAGTTTTAAGTTTAAATTTTTCTTTATTCAGAACAACATTAAATAGCAAATAAAAATACCATTGCAAGCCCAGGAAGATCTCAAAGGAAGGAAAAAATTTCATATTTTAGCACTTTTTAAAACAGCTTTACTGAGATATAATTCACATATCGTACAATTTACTCACTTAAAATGCACAATTCAATGGCTTGTAGTACATTCACAGGTAGGTACAGCCATCATCACAATCAATTTAGGAATATTTTCATCACCTCAGAAAGAAACATTGATAAATTAGCCAGGTATGGTGGTGCGTGCCTGCAGTCCTAGCTACTTGGGAGGCTGATCTTGAGCTCCTGGGCTGAAGTGATCCTCTCACCATGGACTCCCAGAGTGCTGGGATTACAGATATGAGTCACTGTGCCTGGCCCAGCATGTTTTCAAGGTTCATCCCTGTTATAGCATGTAACAGTATTTCACTCATTTTTCTATGGCCGAGTAATATTCCCTAGCACAGTTATGTCATGTGTTATTCATCTGTTTGTCAGTTGGTGGACATTTGAGTTGTTTCTACTTTTTAATTATTATAAATAATGCAATTTGCCAGAGGAAAGTGATAAGATATTTAATTAAAAATTATTTTTTACAAAAGAGAAAAAGATAATTGTTTAGTGCAGCACTTTTTTTTTTTTCTAGAGGTGAGGTGTCACTATGTCGCTCAAGCTGCAGGGCAGTAACTGTTCACAGGCATGACTGCAGCAAGCCAGGCCTTGGAGCTCCTGCCCTCAAGCAGTCCTCCCTCCTCAGCCTTTCTGATAGCTGAGACTATACGTGTGTGCTACTGTGCCCAGCTCTTCACTGGTTAATTTTGAAGAAATTAGAACATTTTTAAAAATCTACTTAAGCCAGGCATGGTGGTTCATGCCTATAATCCCAACACTTTAGGAGACTGAGGCGGGAGGATTGCTTGAGCCCAGGAGTTCAAGACCAGCCTGGGCAACATAGTGAAACACTGTCAAAAAAAGAAAAAAAGTAGCTGGGCATGGTGGTGCTCGACTGTGGTCCCAGCTACTCGGGAGGCTGAAACAAGGGCATAGCTTGAGCCTGGGGAATCGAGGCTGCACTTCAGCCTGGTGTTCGAACCACTGTACTCCAGCCTGGGTGACAAAACGAGATGCTGTCTCCCAAAACAAACAAAAAACCTACTTAGCATGAAAACACTTCAATACAGAGAGTACAGGTAGGCCTGGACAGGGAGTTCTCCATGAAAAATATGCTCCAACCTTTGGGATCTGGGACCAGTACAGCCAATCACAACAAAATACTGAGTCCTGAAGCCTGATAAACATGAGTACCTTTCCCTGAAATAAGCAGAAAACAATAGACGTGCTAGTGAGGACCGAGGAAAACCAGCCTCTGAAGCTGCCAGGTACCTCTGTCTATTGAAGGCAGAGGAGGAAGGATTTGCTATTTGGCGAAAGCCATTACAGTGACCTGATTTGATTTTTGTCTCGCTATTGTGACCAGTGCTTGCCATTGAAATAAATCACAGTTGGTTGGTGAATGGTCCAAATGAAAAGAAGACTAGGATATCAGCCTGAATCAAAAAGTACCTCTATGACTTAAGAGTGAGGGCAAGCCTGGAGGATCCTTTAATATTTCAAAATTAGACAGAGTGAGGGGGGACTGAGGAAGGATGGTTCCCAGGACACCAATGAGTAGGGTTTTGTTTTGTTTGTTAACTCTTTTATGGGTATATGTAGACTAACTTTAATGAAAAAGCATAGGCAAAAATAAGTGCTATAAAAAGAAATGTTGAGGCCGAGGTGGGCAGATCATGAGGTCAAGAGGTCGAGACCATCCTGGCCAACATGGCGAACCTTATCTCTACTAAAAATACAAAAAATAGCTGGGCGTGGTGGTGTGCACCTGTAGTGCCAACTACTTGGGAGGCTGAGGCAGGAGAATCGCTTGAACTCTGGAGGTGGAGGTTGCAGTGAGCTGAGATCGCTTTGCACTCCAGCTTCTAAAAAAAGAGAGAGAGAGTGAGAGAAATGATATGAACAGATGTAACTTGGGGTTACAGGAAGGAAGAATCTTTGAAGGGAAAAAAAGAGAACTGAGGCTCAGAGACCAATAGGAGAAAAGGCAAGAAATGGCGGGTTAGGGTACTGGCCATGGCAAGGGAAAAGAAGAAAGGCCTGAGACATACTTCAAAGTATAATAAAAAAAGATTTAGGGATCAGCTGAATGTAAGTTGGGCCTACCTCAAAGTCCTCACCTGTAAGAGAAGTTTATAAGTTGAGAAGGCAAGACAACCCCCCCACACACACACGTGCATGCACACAAATCCCCACAAACAAACAATAGCCTAGGCAGTAATGACAAGTCATTTTGTACATGACAGACTTGTTTTTTTTCTAAACAGTCTCACTCTGTCGCCCGTGCTGGAGTGCAGCGGCGTGATCTCGGCTCACTGCAACCTCAGCCGCCCAAGGTTCAAGTGACTCTTGTGCCTCAGACTACAGGTGCCTGCCACTACACCCAATTAATTTTTGTATTTTTAGTAGAGATGGGGTTTCACCATGTTGGCCAGGCTGGTCTCAAACTCCTGACCTCAGGTGATCTACCCATCTCGGCCTCCCAAAATGCTGAGATTACAGGCATGAGCCACCACACCTGGCCCCATGATAGACACTTAATGCTTGGTGAATGGATAAATGAATAATACAGTTAACAAATGCTAAGAGAGTTCAAAATAACACAATGGTACCCTATGAAGTGCAGTGTTTATGAGAACAGGCTTTGAAATCAGGCCTTTTTACAAGTCTGGCACAATTACTTAGCTGCAGGAAGAAGTCGAGGTTATTTAACCTCACTAAGCTTCGTTTTTCTCATTTGCAAAGTGGGCATAATAATCACTCCTTCAAAGTGTAGACGTGAAGATAATAAAAGTATGGTATGAATAGGGCCTAGCACATAGTACGTGAGCAACAAATGATACATATTACGCTTACGATGGCTTGGGGATGGTCCAGGAAGGCTTCGCTAAGAAGGTGGAATCTTTTGGACCTAAACAGGATTCTGGAGGAAGCGTAATTCTCTCGTTGGCAATGAAAGCAGAAGACATTCATTATCATTGTGAGGATTGATATGAGCAAAATTGAAAGTAAAACAAGGCAGATTCATAAACCGATTTCTCTGTGCTTCTTTTCTGTAACCCATAACATTATGTACATATTGGGATTTTAAGGTCTAATTCCTTCACTCCTTGAAAGCGAGAAATGTGTCATTCATGGCCGGAGTTGTACTCAGTTCCTGACACAGTGTACACTTAAACATGATGCTAAATGAATAGAGGAATAGACAGATCTCCGTGGAGCTCAAGTTTGGCTGCAGGATTAATCAGAGATGGACACTTCATGTGACATTGTCACTGATATACGTTATCAGAAGGATATCTTTTTTCTCCTATGAAGTAGCTATTTTTATTTGAGTCACAACTGGAGGATGGTTTTAGATCCTTGGCAACAAAAGGGCAGCAGCTCGATTCTTTTCTGGCCTAGAACTTTAAATAATAAAGTATCTTCAAAAGGAAATTAAAATGCATTGAGAAGACATAACTTTAAAACTTCATAACTAGTTATTAATAAATTCCAGAACAGATCTTTGAGCAATTCTTCACAGTAGCACAAGAACCTGTTGTAAGAAAATGCAATCAACCTTCCAACACTTTCTGGAAATAACTTTAATTTGTATGAGAAATGTTGTTTTAAAATTACTTTTTGCTCTCTATAACTTCACTATTTATCCTGAACGGTCTGGATGAAAATTGTAGCCTTATTTTTCACACAAATAAAAATTTAGATTATCTAGAATATACTTTTAAAAGTGTTATGAATGCTAGGTGCAGTGGCTCACACCTGTAATGCCAGCACTTTGGGAGGCCGAGGTGGGTGGATCTTTTGAGGTCAGGAGTTCGAGACCAGCCTGACCAACATGGTGAAACTCCATCTTTACTAAAATACAACAAAATTAGCTGGTCGTGGTGGTGGATGCCTGTAATCTCAGCTACTTGGGAAACTGAGGCCAGAGAATCCCTTGAACCCAGGAGGTGGAGGCTGCAGTGAGCCGAGATCGTGCCACTGCACCCCAGCCTGGGCAACAGAAAGAGTGAGACTCTCTCTCTCTCTCAAAAAAAAAAAATTTATGGATAATGGAGATACAGACTTCTCTTTCCCTCTCCTCACATCTTTGTAACCTGTAATTATAAAAATGTAGATTTCTTCATTCTCTTGTTTCCATTCTTTTAATTATCCAGTCAGTATTCCATATTAGTATATTGAAAGCTCCTCACTGTTTTTATAGCTGCGTAGTATTCCACCTGTGAATATACCATTGTTTATTTAACCATTTCTCTCTAAATAAGTGGTTCTCAATGAGAGATTTGGGAGGTTTTGTCCCTGACAGGGAACATTTGGCATTGTCTACAATCATTCTGGTCTGGGGGGAAAGTGCTGCTTGCATCTAGTAGGTAGAGGCCAGGGATGCTACTAAATATGCTACAATGCACAGGACAGTCCCATAACAAAGAGTTATCTGATCTAAAATGTCAGTTAGCACTGAGATTGGGAAATCCTGCTATGGATGGACATTTGGGCTATTTCTAATCTCAGTGGCTACACAAACAATGCCTCAACAAATAACCTTGTAAATGTGTCATTTTCTGTAAATGCAAATCTTTTTTTTTTTTTTTTTTTTTTGAGATGGAGTTTCGCTCTTGTTACCCAGGCTGGAGTGCAATGGCGCGATCTCGGCTCACCGCAACCTCCGCCTCCTGGGTTCAGGCAATTCTCCTGCCTCAGCCTCCTGCAAATCTATTTTTTAGAATAAATTGCCAGAAGTGAGAGTGCTGGGTCGAAGAATATGTGCTTGAAATGCCCTCCAAAGGGATGTGGATTCTGTACTCCCAACAGTAGTTTCTTTTTTCTTTTCTTTCTTTCTTTTTTTTTTTTTTTTTTTTTTGAGATGGAGTCTCCCTCTGTTGCCCAGGCTGGAGTGCAATGGCACGATCTCGGTTCACTGCAACCTCTGCCTCCTGGGTTCAAGCAATTCGCCTGCCTCAGCTTCCAGAGTAGCTGGGATCATAGGCAGGTGCTCTCACGCCTCGCTAATTAGACAGTACCCACTGAGTGCCTCCCATGTGTCCTCTCCATGAACCCATTTTTAGTGGAAATGGGATTTTACCCTGTTAGCCAGGATGGTCTCGATCTCCTGACCTTGTGATCCGCCCGCCTGGGCCTCCCGAAGTGCTGGGATTATAGGTGTGAGCCACCGCACCTGGCCAGTAGTTTATTTATTTCTATAATCTCATGAACAAAGTGTGTTGCTACACTTGTTTTTTCACAATCTGAGAAGTGCAGGATGTTATTTCAGTTAGTCTTAATTTGCAAGTACCTTATGATAATTTTTTTTTATGACAAAGGGCCATTTGAATTTCATTTTCTATTGCCTTAGTGTGAGATTCAGACAGTTGTCTGAACACTGGGTGGGGTTTTCAGAGAGATTGTAGCTATAGCCAGGGTTTAAACAGAGTAAAGGAATCTGCACTTTTATCAAGGCTCCTGAAGATGCAAAACTTATTTTTAAATTTTTTTAAAAAATTATTTTTAAATTTCTAAAATATAATTACAGCATTGTGGTAATGTACAGTAATGTCCTTGTTTTTAGGATATGTCCAAGTACTCAGGGTGAAGTGTCATCACATCTGTAACTTAGTTTCAAATGGCTCAAATACACACACACACATTTATATATATGTTTAAGTAGAATGGAGAAAGGAGACAAAATGTAATTATGGCAAAATGTTAAATTTTATAGGTAGTGAGTATATAAATGTTCATTGTACTATCCTTTCTTGAGTTTACAGTTTTCATAATAAGTTGGGAGAAAATCAATGAGCAAAGTAAGATCAACATTAGAAAAAGATAAGAAAGTTTTTCTCCATCAATCCGTAGTAGAGGTCTTCAGATATTACTCCTATTGAATCTTAGGAGTAATATCAAAGATCGTAAAACTCTTCATCTGTGATATTTCTCTCTCTCTTTCTTTCTTTCTTTCTGTCTGTCTGTCTTTCTGTTGTTCTTAGAAGTCCAAACCATCTGGACTGCTCTATAGTCTTCGGGCCAGATACAGGAAGCCAGTTTTGCATGTAAGACAAGTATTTAAGGTGGGGGGAGTCAAAACATCTCCCCTCCCCTTTCAAACAGTCACCTTATTTGAATCAGGTTAATTGGCCACATCCCTCTCTTTCCCTCTTTTTTTTTTTCTTCCCCTTTTTCAGAGACAGGGTCTCACCCTGTTGCCCAGGTGATCATAGCTCGTTGCAGTCTCGGGCTCCTGGGCTCAAGCAATCCTCCTTCCTCAGCCTACTGAATCTCTGGAATTACAGGTGCACAGCATTGCACCCGGCTAAGTTTTTAGAGATGAGGTCTTGCTGTGTTGCCCTGCCTGGCCTTATTTTTTAATAGAAACCTTAAAACAGCAAGTAAGTAGAAAGGTCTCAAGAATTTTGTAGCATGACATATTCTTTTATTTGGGTATCTATCTTTTGCTGAGAAATATATGGAGTCTTGTAGAAACTTGTTACTATTCATCATGTGTTAACTCTATTTTCTAATTTTTATTTGGTGGCAAGATACACATAACAAAATTGACCACTTTAACCATTTATGAATGTATAGTTCAATGGTATTAAGTACATTCATATTGTTATGCAGCTATCACCACCATCTATTTTCTTTCTTTGAGACAGGGTCTCACTCTGTCACCCATGCTGGAGTGCAGTAGCACGATCACAGCACACTGCAGTATCAACCTGTCACACGGCTCAAGCAATCTGCCTGCCACCACCTTCCAAAGTGCTAGCATTACAGGTGTGAGCCACTGTGCCCAGCCTAACACTATTTCCAGAACTTTTTCCGCCTTACAAAACTATCCATTAAACAGTGGGTATATCTCAGTGGTATATCCATTAAACAGTGGCTATATCCATTAAACAGTGGGTATATCTGAGTGGTAGAACACTGGACTGCATCAAACAATAACTCCTTCTCCCCGCCCCAAGCCCCTGGAAAACACTGTTCTACCCTCTGCCTCTATGATTTTGACTATGCTAAGTACCTCATATAAGTAGAATCATATAGTATTTGTATTTTTGTGATTGGCTTATTTCACTTAGCATAATGTTCTCCAAGTTCATCCATGTTGTAGCATATCTCAGAATTTCTTTCCCATTTAAGGCTGAATAATATTTTATCATATACCACAATTGCTTATCCATTCATTTGCTGGTGGACATTTGGACTATTTCCATGTTTTAGGTATTGTGTGAATAATGCTGCTAAGAACATGGATGTGTAAATACCTCTTCATGACCCTACTTTCAGTTCTTTTGGATATATGCATAAAAGTGGAATTACTGAATTGTATGGTAATTCTATGCTTAATTTTTTGAGAAACTGCCATACTGGTTTTCACAGTGGCTGTATCATTTTACATTTCCACTAACAGTGCAAAAGTGTTCTAGTTTCTCCACATCCTCACCAACACTTGTTACTTTCTGTTTCTTTTTTGTAATAGCCACCTTTATTGGTATCAAGTGGTATTTCATTATAGTTTTGATGTGCATTTCCCTAATAAATAGTGATGTTGAGCATCTTTTCATGTGCTTACTAGCCATTTGTATAACTTCTTTGGAGAAATGTTCAAGTTCTTTGCTCATTTTCAAATTAGGTTATTTGTGGTTTTGTTGATGAGTTTTAGGAGTTTTCTATATAGTTTATATATAAACCCCTTATTATATATATGATTTGCAAATATTTACTTCCATTTTATGAGTCGCCTTTTTACTTTTGATGCATAAAGTTTTAAATTTTCATGAAGTCCAATTCGTCATGTTTTGGTTGCCTGTACCTTTGATGTCATATCTAAGAAATCAATGCCAAATCCATTGTCAAGAAGCTTTTGCCCTATGTTGCCTTCTCTAAGAGTTTTATAATTTTAAGGGTTACATGTAGGTCATGGATCCATTTTGAATTAACTTTTTAATATGGTGATAATTAAGGGTCCAATGTCATTCTTTTGCATGTAGATCCTCAGTTTTCCCAGCTTCATTTTTTTAAAAGACTGTCCTTTTTTAAATGAATGTTCTTTGTACTGTTGTCAAAAATTATTTGACCACATATGCATAGGAATTCATTTCTTGGCTCTCTATTCCATTGGTCTCTAGGTCTGTCTTTATGTTAGCAGCACTCCGTTTTAATTACTTTTGTTTTTTAGTAAGTTTTAAAATCAAAAAGTGAGTCCTTCTGCTTTGTTCTTCTTTTTTAGAATTGTTTTGGCTATTTGGGGTCCCTTGAGATTCCATGTGAACTTTAGTATGATTTTCCTACTTCTGCAAATTCATCATTGGGATTTTGATAGGGATTGCACTGAATCTGAAAATTGTTTTCGTTAATATTGGCAACTTAACAATATTAAGTCTTTCAGTCCATGTACATGGGACGTCTTTCCAGTTATTTATGTTTTCTGCGATTTCGTTCAGAAATGTGTTATTTCATTGCATAAATAAGTCTTTTACCTCCTTGGTTAGGTTAATTCCTAAGTGCTTTATTCCTTTAATGCTTTAATGGCATTGTTATCTTAATTTCCTTTTCGGATCGATTGTTGTTAGGGTATAGAAATGCAACTGATTTTTCTATGTTGACTTTGCATCTTGCCACTTTGCTGACTTTGTTTATTCTAACTTTGTGTGTGTGTGTGTGCGCGCACGTGCGTGCGTGCACGCATGCATGCACATGTGTGTAGTCTTTGGGGTTTTCTACATATAAAGTCATATCATCTGAAAAGGGGATAATTTTACTTCTTGCTTTCCAAATTGGATGCCTTTATCATTTTCTAACCTAATTGCTCTCGCTGCCCTCAACATTTCTTCCTTCATTCTAACCTTGGTAAATCTGACAATCATGTATCTTGGGGTTGTTCCTCTCAAGGACTATTTTAGTGGTGTTCTCACTATATTCTGAATTTGAATGTTGGCCTGTCTTGCTAGTTTGGAAAGTTCTGGATAACATCTTGAAGTGTTTTCCCATTTGGTTCCATTCTCCCCATCACTTTCAGGTACACCAATCAAATGTAGCTTTGGTCTTTTCACATAGTCTCATATTTTTTGGAGGTTTTGTTTGTTCCTTTTCATTCTTTTTTCTCTAATCTTGTCTTCATGGTTTATTTCATTACGTGGATCTTCAATCTCTGATATCCTTTCTTCTGCTTGATCGATTCAGCTGTTGATACTTTGTGTATGGTACACAAAGTTCTTGTGCTGTGTTTTTCAACTCCATCAGGTCATTTATGTTCTTCTCTAAACTGGTTATTCTAGTTAGCAGTTCCTGTAACCTTTTATTGAGGTTCTTAGTGTCCTTACATTGGGTTAGAACATGCTCCTTTAGCTTGGAGGAGTTTGTTATTACCCACCTTCTGAAGCCTACTTCTGTCAATTTGTCAAACTCTTTCTCCATTCAGTTTTGTTCCCTTGCTGGAGAGGAGTTGTGATCCTTTGAAGAAGAGCCATTCTGCTTTTTGGAATTTTCAGCCTTTTTGCACTGGTTTTCCTCATCTTCATGAGTTTATCTACCTTTGATCTTTGATGGTGGTGACCTTCAGATGAGGTTTTTGCGTGGGCATCCTTTTTGTTGATGTTGATGTTATTGCTTTCTGTTTGTTAGTTTTCCTTCTAACAGGCCCCTCTTCTGCAGTTCTGCTGGAGTTTGATGGACATCCATTCCAGACTCCGTTTGCCTGGGTATCATCGGATGGGAATGTGTAAGTCTGCCGAAGCTGCACCCATAGCCACCCCTTCCCCAGGTGCTACATCCCAGGGAGATGGGAGTTTTATGTATAAACTTCTGACTGGGGCTGGTGTCTTCCTTTCAGAGATGCCCTGCCCAGAGAGGAGGAGTCTAGAGAGGCAGTCTGGCTACAGTGGCTTTGCCATGCTGTGGTAGCTCACCCAGTTCAAACTTCCTGATGGCTTTGTTTACACGGTGAGGGGAAAACAACCTACTCAAGCCTCAGTAACAGCAGACACTCCTTCCCCCACCAAGGTTAAGTGTCCCAGGTCGACTTCAGACTGCTATGCTGGTGGTGAGAATTTCAAGCCAGGGGTTCTCAGCTTGCTGCGCTCCATGGACGTGGAGTCTGCTGAGCAAGACCACTTGGCTCCCTGGCTTCAGCACCCTTTCCAGGGGAGTGAACAGTTCCATCTTGCTGGTGTTCCGGGTGCCACTGGGGTACCAAAGAAACTCCTGCAGCTAGCTCAGTGTCTCCCAAACAGCTGCCCAGATTTGTGCTTGAAACCCAGGGCCTTGGTGGCGTAGACACCCAAGGGAATCTCCTGGTCTGCAGGTTGCGAAGTCCTTGGGAAAAGCATAGTGTCTGGGCCAGATAGCACTGTTTCTCAGGACACAATCTCTCATGGCTTCCCGTGGCTAGTGGAGGGAGTTCTGTGTTCCCTTGCACTTCCTGGGTGAGGCAATGCCCACCCTGCTTTGACTCACTCTCTGTGGCTGCACCCACTGGTAACCAATCCCAATGAGATGAGCTGGGTACCTAAGTTGAAAATGCAGAAATTGCCCGCCTTCTGCTTCGGTCTCACTGGGAGCTACAGCCTGGAGCTGTTCCTATTCGGCCATCTTGCCTCACAAAAGACCTCTGGAAGTTTAATTTTATTGCGTAATGAATTTTGAATTTGGGTGTCCTAATAATCTTTAGTGAAACAATCATTTTCAGTTTTGGCTGACTTACATCACATTAAGCTAATTGGAAATTTCATCAGGTTTTCCAAGTCATTTAGGAGATGGAATTCCAGGTAAGACAAATTCTGTCTCTTGCTCTGCCTGTCTACTAACCTCATTCCACCCACCAAAATAAATGCAAACAATTCTCAATCATAAAAATATGGCACTTAGTTACTGGAAAATTGCCATCATTACTAAATTATGTAAATACTTCTCATTTCAAAATAGTTGTGTTAAATTCAAACTGCCTTAAAAACCACGCACCTCAGCATTTGGAAAATATTAAAAAGACTATATTAAAACTGTCTCTAGGTTTTCAGAATTTATTTCAATTATATCCTAAAGACTGATATATTTAAAATTCAGAAAACACATTTTGTACATCCAAGAATCAATAATCATGGAACTTGAATTGATGTTCTACACTTATTTTTTATATGTAAAGCCCCTTCCCTCTCTCCCTCCCTCCCTTCTTTCCTTCCTTCCTTTCTTCTCAGATTAAAGTCATTAGGCAGGTTTGAATGAGGAAAACTGCCCAACCAGAGTCAGAACTCAGGAAGGAAGGTGGATGAGAAGAGCAATAGCCCGATGACGCTGAGGGATTGGTTATACACATGGAGATCGAACAAATAAATATGTTGAGGATAATGAGAGCTAAGTCAGAGGAGTGAGTTGAAATATGAAAAGAGTTAAGCTACAATGAGCCCTATAGTGTTGGATTATAATTAGTAGTATTGGTGTGAGTTCATGGTTTTAACTATTTTTAGATACAGAAATATAAAGGGATTTGTGTACGTGTGTGTGTAATGTGTGTTTATGTATGTACACACTTACATACATGTATTTTCTACCTCTGTCCACTGATAGGGCCTAGTAGCAGTGAGCACATCCAGTACCCAGAGGGCAGAGGGTTTTCTTATGTGCAAAATGAGGAAAAGAGTGAACTTGATAGGTTTGTTATAAGCCATAAACACATGGATTTATTTAAGGTACTAGAAGAGTGCCCAGAACTTAGCTCAATGTATGTTAACAAGTAATAGAATTCTCTACTCAAACTGACTCTAACATTTAGAAGATGTATTACATATTTCTCTTAACAGGAAGCCAAGAGGCAGAGTGGGTGCCATGGTTGGTTGACTGAGCAGGACGACACTGTCATCATCTCTCCATTCTGCCATCCTGAGTGGGGGCTTCGTTTTCAGGTTGGTTGCAAGATGGCTACAGAAGCTCCTAACATCACAACAAGAGATAGGATGTGTTTCTTTCTGTGGCTTTCTTTTAAAAGAAAAGGGTAAGTCTGGACATGGTGTCTCATGCCTGTAATCCCAAGCACTTTGGGAGGCTGAGGCAGGAGGATCACTTAAACCCAGTTGTTTGAGACCAGCCTGGGCAACATAGGGAGACCTCATCTCTACAAAAAGAAAAAAAGCGAGCCAGGCATGGTGATGCACACCTGTGGCCCCAGCTACTTCGGAGGCTGAGGCTGGAGGGTCACTTGAGCCTGGGAAGTTGAGGCTGCAGTGAACCGTTATGGCGCCTCTGCTCTCCAGCCTGGGTGGCAGAACAAGACTCTGTCTCAAAAAACAAAAAGAAGAGGGTAACATTTCAGAGAAATTCCTCCTCAGACTTCTAAATTCTCATTGGCCAGAATTGGTCTTTTGGGAAAGGAAGGGAATGAGTTTCCCTTAGACTGATCAATTTCACCTCTGAAACTGGGAGTGGGATCAGGTTCCTCTGGCTGCTTGGAAATAAGCAAATGTCTGAATGGTGTTTCAGTTCCATTAGGAACCATCATGGAAGGGGTGGGAAAATGGTAGAGAATGAATACTGAGCAGCCAACCAATAATGACCACTGCAACTATGGTGGACAGAGACCAAGAACACACGGAGGGAGGAGGGCACAAGAGAGTGCAAGAGGCAGAGCCTGGAGAGACCCTTTGAGGTAATTTCCTC
This sequence comes from Aotus nancymaae, assembly GCF_030222135.1. Taxonomy (NCBI): domain Eukaryota; kingdom Metazoa; phylum Chordata; class Mammalia; order Primates; family Aotidae; genus Aotus; species Aotus nancymaae. The sequence continues at coordinate 2,684,947 of NW_026988537.1, read as the reverse complement.
TCTGGGAGAAGGCTGTTTAAAGAGCCTGTCCATGGCCGTCATGCCTGTAATTCCAGCACTTTGGGAAGCCAAGATGGGAGAATCCCTTGAGCCCAGGAGTTTGAGGCTGCAAGGAGCTATGATTGCACCACTGCATTCCAGCCTGGGCAAAAGAGAGAGACCTTGCCTTAAAAACAAAAATGATAATGAGCCTGGCCAAGCCCACTGATGGGGAGAGAGTTGTGGAGGACAGTAAATACCACCCTAGTCCCTCATTAGTCCTTCTTTTGTGGGTGGAAAGGATTAGGATTATGCTAAATTCACTTGGTGGAAAACTTTAGCTCACTAGGAGCATTATGAATAAGCTGGAAAAATGCCAAGAGTTGTGAAGTTTCTGAGATTTTACCCTACTTGCAATCTAACACGTTAGCTTGCCATAGTTTCATGGATCCTGGCAGAAGACTTGAGACTCCTGGGTCAGAGGCAAATAACAGTAGTCAAAGTATGAGGATTTGTGCTGGTTCCCCAAGCCCTGATTCCCACAGGGTGATGCAAAAAGGGCCAGACGTCATGTGATGGATTACATCACAGAGGGGAAAACCTAAGCTTCAAAAATCCAAATATTTTGCAATGGGGGCTGGACACAGTAACTCATGCCTGTAATGCCAGCACTTTGGAAGGTCAAAGCAGGTGGATCCCTTGAGCCCAGGAGTTCAAGACCAGCCTGGGCAACATGGCAAAACCCCGTCTCTGCTGAAATACAAAAATTAGCCAGGCATAGTGGCAGGTGCCTGTAATCCCAGCTACTCAGGAGATTGAGGCATAAGAATCGCTTGAACCTGGGAGTCAGAGGTTGCAGTGAGCCAAGATCATGCCACTGCACTCCAGCCTGGGCAACAGAGCGAGACCCTGTCTCAAAAACAAACAAACAAACAAACAAAGAAACAAATATTTTACAATGAAATGTAAGCCTGTCTGCTCTTTTTTCCAGAAGCAAACATTATCTTTATTACACTAGACTAGATAATAAGTGTGTCTATCTATCCTGCCTCGGGTCTGTCAAAATTTCCCATGAATACGCCACTCCATTAGCCACTCTGATTAATCTGAACAACAGGGGCTAAGAGCAAATCTGTTCCATTTGTCTCATGTAGCATTTAATTAAACTATTGTCAAGAGGACTCAAATCAGCAGGATGAGGCCAACCTACAGGACTGACCTTCACCATGCTGCCCAGTGTGCCCGGCCTAGGCAGCTGAACAAAATTCAGCTATAGTCATCAGGATCTGCTTGAGAGAGTCAGGTGGTATGGGGGTTCACTCAGGGTAGTGGCAAAAATATTAAAGGAAAAATATTAGAAATAGCTTCAGGAAATAGTCACAAACCTTTTTGGAAGGCCAAAGCTTTCTTCATAAGTTTTTGTACTGGTCTTTCCACTTGGCCTGAGACATTAACCCAGGAACATCAATATGCATCAGTGATTGCATAGGCTCTGTCTTAGCCCTCAAAATGGAAATCTAGGGCAATTATATTCTTCATAACAATCCTGGCCACTTGAGGCCAACCCGAATGCCTTCCAGGAAGGAGCAATAGTGTTGATGATTTAAACTAAAATCAGGCATGAATTTGTACCATGTTTTTAAACTGACTCCTGACATAGGGATAATTATATGCTGGGGACTCATAAATCACAAGGGATACAGTTATTCCTCTGAGAATCTCTCCGACGTAGCCAAGAGTAGCCCTTTTTGGGGAGAGATAGCTATAGTTCAGAGGGCTATGTGATCTACTGGTGGTGCTTCTTTAAACATTTGAAGACACCTTATGACCATTGCTAAGCCATAAGTCAATGCATTTTCAGAAGGCAGAGAGGTTAATGCCTGGGCTCTATTAAAAAAAAGTGCAGTCCCAAGGGTATACATCATGTCCATGGAAAGAAAGTGTTGTTTATGATTGTCAGGGGTCCTTAGTGGAGCCTACATCATATTCTGACATGCTTCCGACATGACTTTTTGGCCAGTTGGTAAACTTTAAAATTTCCAGCTTAGTTTGAATGAATGAGTTTAGTCTTTGTTTTAGAAAGACTGCCTGAGGGCAGCCAGTCCGACCCAGCCTGTTTCTCCACACCACCACCTGGGCGGCATTTTTCCACCAGAGAAAATGACTGAGTGACAACTACGAGAAGGGGCTAGGAAAGACATCTGGAGGTGTTAGCAGATGTTTCTGTGGGAGGTGCGGGAGCTGGGGCCATCCACTGTTGTTTCTGATCGATTTCTCCGTAAGTTTAAGGGAAGTGGCAGTGAAATCATGATCAGAAGCATCTGGCAGAGGACCGCAGACTCAGCAGGCAATTGCAGTTAAGGCCCTTCTGACAGTTTGGAAAAGCCTCGCCAGAGTTTTCCTCCATTAAAAACACTCAGGGTGTGGTTCTAGAAAACAAACACCACCTGAATCTCTCTCTCCTTCGTGTCTCTCGGGCTGAGGCACTCCCATCTTAGGTGCTGTTGTTTGCCTTGTTCTGCTTCCAAACTGGTGCACCTGGTTCTAGTTGGTGCAATTCACCTTTGCTCCATCGTCCCCTCATCACACCCAGACCTTTGTTCAGAAGGTCTGACATGTTTATAAAAGTTATAGAGATCCTTTATGGCTCCCCACATTGGTCTGTGTAAGCCACTCACTTTAGGGGATTTGTTGAGCATGTGCTCAACCCAGTGGCAATTAGCCTTGTAATCCATGTTGATCCAAAGAGAGAATACAGATGGCTGAACCAGAATTAAGCTGAACTCTCCTTAATTAGGCTGGCCTGGGGTTGCTATTAGGGAAAAGAAAGATGCATCATGGCCAGGAATGGTCAGGGAGAAAGCTCACATTTTCAAAATAAGTCTACACAGCCTTCCACCCCTTTTGTCCTGGTTGTTATCCAAAAAGCAGCCAAGAGGAGATGCTCTCTCTGTGGGGGCAGCTGCAGTCAGTAACCAAATTGCCTTTCTAAAGTGTGTGGACCAAGCAAAGGTGAGGGAAGTCGAGTCAGGAATCTTTTTGATTCCTCAATTTTTTACGAGGCCATTCCATTGCTAAACAATACCAAGTACCTGTGGATGGTGAGAGGCTTGGAAGGTCAATCGAGTATCTGTGCTGTCAGTAGCAGAGGCCAGGGTAGAGAGGGAGGGAGGGATCAGAGGGCAAAAGGGGAAAGAGCCTCTCCAGCAGGGAGGCTTTTCACTTACTTTCAGTTTCAGACAACGTGGTGGCTGCTCATGGCTCAACCAAATGAAGTCACAGTGCTTTTGGCCGGTCCAGTGCCTAATATTGGGCAGCAAGGTTCTCATGCCTAACACCCACTATTTCAGCATTGGGGACCCTTTGACCCAGAGTCGTAGCCACACTGTTATTGGCCTGGTGTCACCAGGTTTATGCCACTTTGCTCTCGTGGGCTTGACTCACACAGTGAGTCTGCAACTCTTCAATTCCAACTCACAACTAGCAAAAAATAGAGAACCATTTTATGCTTACCTGCTCATAAAATCTGATCAACGTGTTCACTAATGATTGCCAGGGGCTTCCCACAAAAACTTTTTATTGGCCTATGAGGCCCTCATCATTCCTCTTTTCCTTATCAATCTACATCGTGTCATAGTCACGAAGACTGTCAAGAACTGTAAACATTTTGCTGTACTTACAATCTAAGTCATCCTGCCACAGTTTCATGGATGCTGACAGAAGACAGAAGACCCCTGGGTCATAAACAAAAAATTTGATTGCTCACAGCGATAGCAGTAGTTACTGTCATTTGCACCAGTTTCCTAAGCCCTAATCGCCACAGATCAATGCAAGAAGAGCCGGATAACACCTGCACACGTAGCAGATTGGCCCCAGGCACTCCTTGGCTTGTGGGTTCATGACATCAATCTCTGCTCCCTTCTTTACATGGCCTTTTTTTCTGTGCATCTTCTTCTCTTCTCTCTCTTATGAGGACATTTGCCATTGGATTTAGGGACCAGCTGGACAGTCCAGGAGGATCTCATTTCCTTAATTTAATAACATTTGGCAAGACTTTTTTTTTTTAAGTAAGGTAACATTCATAGGTTTGGATATGGATATATCTTTTGAGAAAGAGCCACCATTCAATTCACTGTATCACTCAAATCTCATTTTTGGCTATTTGAAATATACATATTTTAAGTTTAAAAAACATGGTTTTAAAAACGCATATTTACCTTGGTGTACTATTTTTTCTCAAACCAATCATAAAACTTTGTTAAGGATCCGCTTGATACATGAAGTAGTTAAATTAAGCTTGTTAAATTAATATCTAAATGACTATTAATAACGGAGTAGTTATGATATGAGAGGGGGACAGAGAAATGCTGGGTAGTTTCAGTTACCTCATTCTTTTAATTATATGCACATGAGATTACATCAAGCTATCTGTTGATTGAGTTTGACCCATTCGAGCATAACAGGCACAATAGATAGGGCAAATCCTGCTTCTGTAACATTCTTAAACATTTATCTGTTCATAAATTCCACATGTAATTATGGGAGGCAAAAATGTCCTCCCTGAATCTGTAAACCGCATGCCCTTGTGGCCCCTCACTGCCACATGGTAACACTCTCTTAGGCTTGCTGTATAGCTTTGTCTTACCATTTTTTCATTCAGTTTCCAAAAAAATCCTTCCTTCCTTGAGTAGCAGGGGATACATATAATGCTTTTGAACCCTTCTAAAATAAGATTTATTCCATCTGCGATTTAAAAACAATACAGGCATGATTTAAGTATTTTCTGGCTGTATTCAGAACACCGATTAATACTTTTTATCATTTAAATTTTGTCTCTTATATGCTGCTCTGTCTCTCAGGTAGCTTCCTTTCAAATGTCAAGCATTTTCACAAGTATTATGAGTAAAAGAAGCCATTCACTGCATAATCCAGGACCTCAAGCTATCCTTACAGCACTTCATGAATTCTTGATCTATTTATGAAGTTAAATTGCAATTGTTTTGTTTTCATTTAAAAACATAGAAAACTGTCACAATATTACACGAATGAGTAGAATTTTATTTTATGAGTTTATTTAAAATTTTGTTTTTCTTTCCCTAAGTTCATCTTCTGATTAGTAGTCTTCGAATTCTTTTATTAACAAAATGCAACAGAATAACTAAACAGAAATGTTTCCTCCTAGAGTTATCCAACATTTTTTAACTTTTGCCAAAATGTCTGGAATATCTTTTTAATTTCTTCACATTGCTTCTCTTCATAACTCATTTATTATTTCTATGGTCAAAAAGCTTTTAAGTTTCTCTGTTCCAAAATGAAAAACTGATTGGGACATCAACTATCAAAGATCGTTCACGTTTTTCCTATGTGTAAGCTAATGAATTTTGAATACATTTAAATTTTTATTTTACTAAAGTGAAATCCTATTACCAGTCTCTTTCAAGCAGATTAGGGACTGTAATTAGACATCATATTAATTTTTTAGTAGCAATATAAACCATAAAGGTATTTAAAAGATATAGCACCAAATGTGCTAGAAAATAGCTGTTTCATAAAATAAAATACATTTTAAGGTAGGATACTTTTATGTTTCAGACAGCATTTAAAAAATTTCACATTTTTAAATTTCACATTTATTGACTGAGCCAATTTCACAATTAATCTTTGACTTGATGGCCTTTGTGTGTTTTCATGTAAAAACAGGTAATATCTTTTCCTAGAAATTATATATTTTGGTGATAATTCCTCATGTGGGAAACAAAAAATAATATTTTCATATATTCAACTGATAAATTGGTGGGTTGAACATTTTCTATCAGTTTCCTAGAGTAGAAACAAGGTAAGAAAATAAATTTATGAGAAACAAAATTGGTGCATAATGTCTGTTTGTTTAAATGAAGTATCTATAAATATGCTTAGTTATCTCTTCTAGTCAGGACAGAACTGAATATTTGTCCCCCCCGTCAAAGTTTTTGTTTTTATACTAGATTATACTTATTTGTCCCATCCCTGTAATGTCACATAGTAATACTGTGCTAGACAGAACTATCTGATTCTAAGTAGAGAAAGAAAAGCGATTTTGAAAGCTCCTCCAAATGGAATGTGCTTTTTTTCCCCTGGTATGGGAATATTACACATCCTAACAATTGTTCTCAGGTTGATCACAAGTTAGCTATATAGGCATGTATCGAAATATATAGGAAAACATGTTATAAAAAGCCGCTTAGAGTGCATCCTTCGGGTTATTATTTTGACTATCAGCTGCCATAGGGCATAACATACAATTTTCCTTACCTGCTTTAATAACATTGCATAGGAAACACAAATTGATAGCATCTTACCTTCCTGATAAGTGTGTAATATTCATTACTTTAAAATTGGGAATAGGGCTAAATGGTTACCTCCTGTGAGTAGGTAATACTCTACACCTGGCTATTCTAACTGTACATGCCTAAGAATACAGCTCTCAGGACATCTCAAATTTCGGAGTACATGTGACCTGGAGAGGTTGTTAAAAATGAAGATTCCTGGACCTCACAGCCAGAGAGTCTGTTTCCATTTCAGAAGATGTGGAGTGTGCCTTGGCAATCCGTATTTTTAGCAACTACTCACTTGGAGAAACATTATTTTTAGGGGTAGTTCGATGCAAATGAGTGAATTTTAAAAAGAAAGGAATGTATTCAAGTCCAAGAAAGCTTTGTTGTATTTCCCTTAATGTGTGGGGAAGTTTGTAAAATTTCATGTCTACTACTCTCTGCTAGACATTTTACATATTATTGCATTTAATCCATACAGTGGTCTAAACAGGAAAATTCTTCACTCATTCCTTCTCAGGGTCTCATAGTTACCAAGCTGAGCAGCAAGGATTTGAACACGAATCTTCTCTATTTTATGATAGTGATGAGGGAAGCTAATCACAATCATGATCAAATAAATGTCTGAGCAGCTAAAAATCTATATATATGTACAAAATCATATCAGAAATTCACTTATTGGGGATTATATTGTATTCCATCTGTAAAATGTGGCCATTCGTGAATGAAATTGTGCTTTTACAAACTTAGAACATTTTAAAATAATTATTATTTATTATAAGTAATTGTTATTTTTATACCAAGTATTCTTTTTTTTTTTTTCAGTCCCACAAATTTCAAAGTACTTGTAAGGTATGTATTATTGCCCTCACTTTGCAGAAGAAATAACTATACTTGTTGAGGATAAGTAATGTACCAAACTTACTTAGCTGGTGCATAACTAACATACATCTCGAAATTATGTCTTCAGAATTCTGAAAAACAGAATTTTAGGGCTTGGCTGTCTGACTTAGACTTTCAGCTAGGTATAGTGGTATTCAAACACCAAATAGAAAAAGCGGAGGGAGGTTTTTAGTCTATGAGTTGATCCAGTTTTAAAAGTGTAAAAATACTCAACTAAAAAATGGTAACTATGACATATAATATTAATTCAGGAAGAACATTTTCTAAATCCCTATTTTAATATTTGACTATTTCTGTCTGTGAAAATAGGATTTTTCTTTAGAATTAAAGCAAATATGTAGAATTTTACACTGAAATACATTTTCTATAAAATATCCTATAATCACTATTTTATAACAAAAGATGTAATAACACTTGATTAATTCATTTTCTTAGAAGGTTAAAAACTGAAATGTTTTATCAATTTGTGCTTCAAATGCTTCCAGGATTTCAGTTGTCATTGTAAGTTAATTTTCAATTACTTCAATGGTAGCTGTATGGTATATTAAAATTTATATTTTTAATTTAAATATGAACAGCTGTGTGAAAATCAGCCTGTTCCAGAATAAATTACAAATTGTGGCTGAAAATGTTAATTGCCACCTTTGTTCATTGTTTATTAATTTTATTATTGTAGGGTTCCACTGGATTCCCTGGCTTTCCAGGTGCCAATGGAGAGAAAGGTGCATAGGTATGATATATAAATATAATGTTTTAAGCTATGTAACATAAATGTTCTTAGCTGGACAGGTGCATGCCTGTATTCCCAGACGTTTGTGAGGCTGAGATGGAGGATTGCTTGAATCCAGTAGTTCCACGCCAGCGTGGGAAACGCAGAAAGTCTGTTTTTGAATGAATGAATGATGTTCTTGCATGAGTACTCAGTGTCAGCACCAGACTCATAATTTACTGTGATATACTGCATATTAAAATTGTTTGCACTGTCTGTGATAGGGAGTAGCTGGCAAACCAGGCCCTCAGAGTCAGCGCGGTCCAACGGTAGGTGCCTCGATTTAAAATAATGTGCATTTTCATATTGAATTTAGTTTTTCAAGATAACTTATTTTTCCAAAAATAAAAATTGATTCAGTGCCTTTGGATTTGCCAGGCACTAGTTCAGGTTCATCTTTTGTTTTCATCTGCAGGGTCCTCAAGGTTCAAGAGTTGCAAGAGGTCCCACTGGGAATCCCAGGCCAAAGGTATCATCTGCACTTTTTCTTTTTGGATATTGCTGTAGTTTCTTTTCCAGACACATGCTATGAGAAGGAATTCTAACTGATTTTTCTTTTTCTTTTCTTGGTGTCAGGGCACTTCAGGCTGTGACGGCCCTGCTGGCCCTCCGGGTGAAAGAGTACATATAATACAGCTACATAATAGAAGATGAAAATTAGTATTCTGCATTTAGATTTCAGGGAAAAGATGTATGTCTGCTAACACGTGCAAATTTATCCACGAAATCTAGTCTACATTTAAAAATGCTTTTTAATTTATTCCCCTTCAACAATAAAAAAAGCTTAAACAGTATGTTCTAATTATGTTATAGAAATGAGAAAAATGTGTGTAACTGGACCAAGATATCACTCTTATAGTCAAGTCAAAAAAAAAATACATATATATATATGTATACACACACGCGTATACATATATATATATTTAATTTTAAATGCACGTAAAACATCTTTGCCCTCTTCTCTACTCCACTTGCTTTCCATATTGATACTCATTTTGTTCACAGAGCTGGCAGCAATATTATGCCAGTAAAAAAGAAGCTACTAGTAGCCATTAAGCCAGAAACAATATACATTCAACTCAAGATAAAACATCTATTTCAGTAAATAGAAAAACTATTTAGTAAATTGATTTTTAATTGATATAAGATGAACCCAAATACATATGAACAAGCATGCCCTTTGTTTGGCTTTTTTTTTGGGTAAAATATAGCATTTTTGTAGCCATATTTTTTAAAAGCTATTCTCCTGATAAAAGTTTAAATATTAGAATCTGTAGTCCTTTAAAAAATTAGAATCATTTCTTCATACTCTATAATAATTTTCAGCTTCCTGTAGTCAGGTTAATAGTTAAGATATTTTTGTATATTATTATTTGAAATATATAGTAGGTGTTTTACAGAAAACAGAAATGCCTTGCAATGCATGACCTAAAATTGAAAATGAATAACTTTTATTTGAGTAGGAGCAATGAGCAAAACTTGAGTTTCTATTTGTGAAGAAAATAGGAGTAGATAACACACAGAATAAACATTTAATTAGAGTTGCTTTAAGTTTTTGGTTCATATTTAATTAACTCTCCACTAAATGTTTCTCACTCTTGATGAACTGTTCCCAAATTGTCTATTTATCCTGTAAAGTTTGAGCTCATAAATAATACATTCATTTGAAGTATTTTATGGTCAAAGTCATTTTAATAAGATACATTTAAATTAATTTAAATGGCTAAATGATTAAATGGAGTAGAACAATTTAACAAAAAGTATCACAACTATGAGTTTTGTTTTTAGACACCACCTATTCTCTCCTCATGCATTAGGTTTTGTCTTCCAAAATGTTATGAGCAACAATATTTCCTTACAAGTGAATATACTTTTGCTGATATTGCATTTTAATTTGAAAAACAGTACTGTCATCCAACAGTATGATTACTTTTAAAAACACTTTGAGAATGAGAGTGAGAAAAGTACCTTTTGAGGATTAAATAATTTTTGCTTTGTTTTGTTGTTTTAGTAATCTAGATAGATTTATTTTTAATAAATATTCATACATTTTTCCAATATCTATATAGGAAGAACATATTTCCTATGTTCCTTGTGATTGATGAGATATTTCACCCCAAATATGCCTTCATTTTCTGCCAAGAGTTCTTAATTATCGTGAACTAAATAGTGAAGAACACAGTTGAAAAACGACAAATGTAATGCCATAAACTATTTTCTTCTATGTGAGCTGAAAAGTTCAGGGAATTAATTCTGCAGTATCATTAGATTAGAAAAAGAATACCTATTTTTGCCTATTTCAATGGACTCCCTCTTTAACAATACATTTATATTTAACTATATAATTATATATGTCATGTATATATGTATATAAAAACTTTTATTAAGATATTCTACAAACTAAATGTGATCCCTCATAATCGTGATTTGTAGATCATGGATGCTGGTTATTAAAGGTTGAATATAGCTTTTAGTTAGGTCTAGCGTTACCAAATTAAGTGAAATAAAAAATGGAACAACAGACAGAATCAAGACACCTAGTTAAATTTGAATTTTATATGAAGAATAAGTCATTTTTGTCATAAGTATGTCTCGTGATATTCAGGATATGTTAAAAATTATTCGTTATTGATTTAAAGCTCAAATTTAACTACGCACTGGATATTTTATCTGGTGATTTGGTTTCAACACCATCTATACAATGAGTCATTATGGATTTTTTAAATCCCACTTGGAACCTATTTTGATGAATACAAGAAGAATAAGTCAATACTTTCTGTGAAATTTTATAAAGACTCAATTTTTCACGTTTTTAAAGTAATGATTTTGAAATGTTTCTTTCTTAAAGAATTTAAATTCAAATTGTATTTGAAAGGCAGCAAAATTTTAGAAAGCAAAAATGACACTTTAAGAAATCAGGAAAATAGAGTTTGCTACATAACTGAAGGAATATTATTTTAAAAAATTTGTGTTTAAAGTGAATTTTGGTTTAGGAATCATAGTTTCATAATTTAATAAGAGTTTAAAAATGTGTAAGTTCCTCAGTTTTGCTCAGTAGTTTTGGTAGTCTGATATGACATCTATTTTTGTTAACTTCATATATAACTTTGAAGTTACTTTTTTAATGTAAGATGCTGGTAATAGTACAAACTGTATAAACTTGTGATGATTTCTGAACTAACATTGGCTTATGAATGGTAATGAGATTTTTCTTGGGAAGGCTAGATTGGTAAATAGAAAGAGTAAATTCTGTGGAAGGCCAACTTCAGTAAACTATATTTTTGATGAGAAAACTACATAAATCCTACCCTAAATGTATTAAGAAGTTTTATTTATGTTATTTTTCATAAAGGTTCTTAAATAAATGTAACTACTTTGTTCTGGGCATATAAAGGATTATCTCTCTTTTTTTTTAATTTTGTCTTTTATGGTAAAGTGTCAACATCTTTATTGCTAATATAAGCATTTAATGTCAAATAAATGAAGGTAATTTTACAAACTCGATTTCTGTAAGTACCTGAAATTTCTATTTGATTATATGGTTTTATATCACACTTGTTCAAATGCATTTGTCTCCCTTAGAGAGAGTATTTCAACATCACTCCTTTAGAATTATTTCAGTCATTCCTAACATGTGACTTTACCAAAGACCTTAAACTTAACAAACAAGCAAAACAAAATTTCAATGACTTTTAGATGAATAGAATAAGAAATAGTCATAACATGGCAATTGGGGATGTTCATCTCCAATAAGACACTGTCAAAATGTTTCCTCTGATACAGCAGTTATGAGTCAGAGCCTTCAAAACACAAGGGCAGGGCAAGAGTACAATAAAAGCAGCATGATATACACAAAGCAAAGCCTCTTTCCTGCAAACTTCCATCCAGTTGAGCTTTCAGAGATAGATGCCCAAGAGCTATCATTAATAAATATAGCATATTGACTCTAGTTGCATCAATTATGCCTGAAGAGTTTAATGCCCATCCAAGTCCAAAGGTGGAAGAATACATGCACTGGTATGGTAGTAGGCAAGAGCAGACTGTAAAAGCAAAGGCTGGCTGTGCTAGTGCAGCCCTGTGGGAAGTTTTCTTCTACAGAGGCTGAGTAAAACAGTCCTGCTAAAGAAACCAGTGGAATAAGAACAGTCAACGGAGGAAGAGACAGAAACATTCTTCTCGTCCACTTATTACCCTCCACTATGTTTTAAAAGGTATACGGTATTAAGAAAAGTGAGCTGTTGGGTTTTTTAATTGTTTAAATTATGAACTAGGGCTGCTCCAGTTCTTCTTGCGTCTTACTTTGATGCGTCATCCTAGCTGCCTGTGGTATCGTATTAGGAATCCCATCAATGATTGGATAAGCTATTCCCAATTCTCCATTAATCAATTCATTTGTTGATGCTTCATATCTGAGCGGCTTCTTGGAAAGCGGGCACACCAGGAACTCCAGCAGCGCCGGATCGAAGGTACGGGGCGTCTCCTCTGTTTTCTCGTTCTGGTCGGCCGAAGGCCGCGAGCCCGACGCGTGCAGGCACCGACGGGCGACTGCGGACGGCTGCGCGCGTGTTCCCCGCAGGGCTGAGGCGAGACTGCCGCGCGCTCCGCTCGGCGTGGTCAAGCAGCCGGAGACCGGGCTTCACGGCGGCGTCTCCAAAGGATTATCTCTTACCGATTACTTTTTCTGCCAACGATGGAGTCACTGTAATGGGACCTACTTTACGTACTTTAAAAACAGGTAAATTTGAGAGATGAATAATATAGTTAATTAAAAATCAAGCCAAAAATATTATAATATCATATTTGGACTGAATGTTGATAACTATACGATAAAGTTATTTTCATCTTATCCACAAAACAAATTTATACACGAGTAAAAAATATACTGACATCATCAAAAATAAATATGTTTATTTATTTTTAATATTCTCTTTTTTTATTATTATACTTTAAGTTCTGGGGTATATGTGCAGAACATTCAGGTTTGTTACATAGGTATACACTTGCCATGAGGAGTAACATTAGGAGAAATATATTTATTTTAAATATGGAGACTAGTTAATAGCATCTTCTGTGGTCTATCTGTGATAGTCACATACTTTCTCTTTTAGTTTTAGAATATATGGCTAGATACAGAACATGGATGGAATAAGTTTTAAAACTATTTTTTAGAGGGCTGTGGAATTGAATCTAATCAAAATATCTTCCTTCTATGAATGTTTCTAGCCAATGTTTAGTAAAGAAGCTGCAGAACTTCTCAATTCTACTTTCTCTTCACTTTTAATTCATATGAGTTCTAAATATTGACAGTGTTCCTGAGGTAACACTGAATGTGATGTGCAGTTTTGAGTAGAGTAGTGTGAAAAATTATCCATTTTGCTTTTGCATTAGCACTTACTCTCGTGGTGCATTCCTGTAGTTTTGTCGCTGTGACGAAGAAGCTGGATGATACATTGTATTTCATCTATACAAATCAATCTCAAAGTATAAAGATGCACCTTCTAAGGCATGGTGTTAACTTCTCCCCACTGCTTTTTATTTCCAGGGTCCTCAAGGACCACGGAGTCCAGCTGGATTCCCTGGACCAAAAGGCCCTCCTGTAAGTGTCAGAGCTTCTCTTTCTCTTTCTCTACTTGACATTTTCAGAGTTTTGAGAGTCACAGCTTACATTTAAAATATTTGTTAGCTATAATATTGATAAAATCTCTATAAAATTACAATTGATGTCAAAGGAAGTAGACATTTTCAATTTATGAGGTTCATAGATTGTTTCTAAATATAATTTCAACATCTCTTATTAAATATATTTGAAAATATACCAAAGACTAGAAAAACATGACTATCATTCTTTCAGCTGCTCCTTTACGACAATGAATATAATTGATGACATTAAAATTGTTATCAGCCCTTAAGTATTTGATATATTAGAATTTATCTTTATTTTCCATCAATATAACCTTCATCAAATATCACTTTCTAAATCCCTCCAATATTCTGATACTACTTAAGTCATGCTGATTTATTTATATTAATATTATATGTCTCTGTAATTATTTTTAGAAAACATAATGACAATTCTCATTAAATCATATCCCTTTTATGAAATGTGTTTAGAGCAACACTCTTAAATGTTCATCAAGCATCTTCATAAAGTTAATTGAAATACTTTGTTTTTATATGTAAATATTTGTGGGGACATAGAACATGCTGGGTTTTTGGTTTTGTTTGTTTTCTTGCAACCTTTGCAGTTTCTTTAAGACAGCAGAAGTCAGTTTACCCATATGTCTAGGACAGTGGTTCTCAAATATAGTCCCTGGCCCAGCAGTATCACAGCTCTTGGGATATTGTTAGAAATGTAGTCTCACTGCCGGGTCTTGTGGCTCACACCTGTAATCCCAGCACTTTGGGAGGCCAAGGCGGGCGGATCACGAGGCCAAGAGATCGAGACCATCCTGGCCAACATGATGAAACCCCATCTCTACTAAAAATACAAAAATTAGCTGGGCATGGTGGCATACACCTGTAGTTCCAGCTACTCGGGAGGCTGAGGCAGGGGAATGCCATGAACCCGGGAGGCAGAGGTTGTAGTGGACCAAGCCATGCCACTGCATTCCAGGCTGGGTGACAGTGAGACTCCATCTCCAAAATACATTTTTTAAAAAATCAAGTACAAAGAAAAAAAGTATCTAAACATTCAGCTGAATATATTTTGTCTTACTTGAATTTTCAGGTTCCTTTGGAATGAGATAGAAGCTGAATTGTTATTTCTGGAAATCAGAGAAAAAGGAGGATGAAAGAAAACCCTTCAAACTACATTTCCAATGAAACAAAGGAACAGGAGAACACATGCTGTATGATTACAAGTAAAACCCAGAGTGCACAGTGTGTATTTGGGGTGTGTGTGTGTGTGTGTATATATATGTATATTTGTGTACACATATATTTGTGTGTATATATATATATTTTTTTGGTGTGTGTATGTCTGTACACATAACACATATACAATGTGATATTTTTCAGCCATAAAAAAGAAGGAAACCCTGTCACTTGTGATAATAAGGGTGAACCTGGAAGACATTATGCTGAGGAAAATAAGCCAGACACAAAACAACAAGTACTGCATGACCTCACTTATACATGGAAACTAAAAATGAATTCATAGAAGCAGAGAGTAGAATGGTGGCTACCAGAAGAGGGGTGGGAAGTGGGGAATGAGGAGATGGTGGTGAAAGGATACAGAGCTTCAGTTATGTAGAATGAATTGTAACAGAGTG
The DNA here is from genome assembly GCF_030222135.1 of Aotus nancymaae. Classification (NCBI taxonomy): domain Eukaryota; kingdom Metazoa; phylum Chordata; class Mammalia; order Primates; family Aotidae; genus Aotus; species Aotus nancymaae. The sequence continues at coordinate 2,669,714 of NW_026988537.1, read as the reverse complement.
CCCCCATTTTCCTAAGATAAAAGGAACGAGTTACTTTTATTATTAATTTTTCTTCTCTTCTCCTCTCCCCTTTCCCCCTGTTCTCTCTTTCCTACATAGCCCTTCTGAAGTGCAAACATATCCTTTCATCTCCCCATCACCTGACATACCCTTCAGGGCAAGTTCTTCTGTGTGTTTCAAGACAAATCTCTCCTCAGGAGTGCACAGTCGATTTGCAGACCAGAGCATGCCCATCCCAGCACTTCCACCGTCTGGGGGTCTCCTCAGGTCTTACACCCACTAGGAGAGCATGCCTGGTCACTTTTACAACTTACTTCTGACCAGAAAGACACCACTTGACTGCCCAGTGGATAACTGCCAGGGAGCAGAGAGACCCTCTGTTTTTGCTCACTTTCACCTTTAACTTACAAAAGTACACTTTTTGCTCCAAAGGTGAAGTGACACATTTAAAGCAGGACACATTATACTTCTTCCCTCACCTAAATTAGAAATGCCTTCCTCCTCTAAGCCAGTGTTGACCTGATTATTTTTAAACTATTTAGATGGAAGTTTCAGGATATCAACAGAAAAAAATTATTTCTTCTCCATCAATGCTTAGCAGGGGTCTTCAGATATTACTCCTATTGAATTTTAGGAGTAATATCTGAAGACTGTAAAGCTATACGTGTATTATTCCAAAATTCAATAGGAGTAATATCTGAAGACTGTAAAGGTCTTTATCAGTGAGATTCTTGTTGTTGTTGTTGGTCGTTGTTAGAAGTCCAAACCATCTGGACTGCTCTATAGTCTTCGGGCCAGATACAGGAAGCCAGTTTTGCATGTAAGACAAGTATTTAAGGTGGGGGGAGTCAAAACATCTCCCCTCCCCTTTCAAACAGTCACCTTATTTGAATCAGGTTAATTGGCCACATCCCTCTCTTTCCCTCTTTTTTTTTTTTTCTTCCCCTTTTTCAGAGACAGGGTCTCACCCTGTTGCCCAGGTGATCATAGCTCGTTGCAGTCTCGGGCTCCTGGGCTCAAGCAATCCTCCTTCCTCAGCCTACTGAATCTCTGGAATTACAGGTGCACAGCATTGCACCCGGCTAAGTTTTTAGAGATGAGGTCTTGCTGTGTTGCCCTGCCTGGCCTTATTTTTTAATAGAAACCTTAAAACAGCAAGTAAGTAGAAAGGTCTCAAGAATTTTGTAGCATGACATATTCTTTTATTTGGGTATCTATCTTTTGCTGAGAAATATATGGAGTCTTGTAGAAACTTGTTACTATTCATCATGTGTTAACTCTATTTTCTAATTTTTATTTGGTGGCAAGATACACATAACAAAATTGACCACTTTAACCATTTATGAATGTATAGTTCAATGGTATTAAGTACATTCATATTGTTATGCAGCTATCACCACCATCTATTTTCTTTCTTTGAGACAGGGTCTCACTCTGTCACCCATGCTGGAGTGCAGTAGCACGATCACAGCACACTGCAGTATCAACCTGTCACACGGCTCAAGCAATCTGCCTGCCACCACCTTCCAAAGTGCTAGCATTACAGGTGTGAGCCACTGTGCCCAGCCTAACACTATTTCCAGAACTTTTTCCGCCTTACAAAACTATCCATTAAACAGTGGGTATATCCATTAAACAGTGGGTATATCTGAGTGGTAGAACACTGGACTGCATCAAACAATAACTCCTTCTCCCCGCCCCAGCCCCTGGAAAACACTGTTCTACCCTCTGCCTCTATGATTTTGACTATGCTAAGTACCTCATATAAGTAGAATCATATAGTATTTGTATTTTTGTGATTGGCTTATTTCACTTAGCATAATGTTCTCCAAGTTCATCCATGTTGTAGCATATCTCAGAATTTCTTTCCCATTTAAGGCTGAATAATATTTTATCATATACCACAATTGCTTATCCATTCATTTGCTGGTGGACATTTGGACTATTTCCATGTTTTAGGTATTGTGTGAATAATGCTGCTAAGAACATGGATGTGTAAATACCTCTTCATGACCCTACTTTCAGTTCTTTTGGATATATGCATAAAAGTGGAATTACTGAATTGTATGGTAATTCTATGCTTAATTTTTTGAGAAACTGCCATACTGGTTTTCACAGTGGCTGTATCATTTTACATTTCCACTAACAGTGCAAAAGTGTTCTAGTTTCTCCACATCCTCACCAACACTTGTTACTTTCTGTTTCTTTTTTGTAATAGCCACCTTTATTGGTATCAAGTGGTATTTCATTATAGTTTTGATGTGCATTTCCCTAATAAATAGTGATGTTGAGCATCTTTTCATGTGCTTACTAGCCATTTGTATAACTTCTTTGGAGAAATGTTCAAGTTCTTTGCTCATTTTCAAATTAGGTTATTTGTGGTTTTTTTGATGAGTTTTAGGAGTTTTCTATATAGTTTATATATAAACCCCTTATTATATATATGATTTGCAAATATTTACTTCCATTTTATGAGTCGCCTTTTTACTTTTGATGCATAAAGTTTTAAATTTTCATGAAGTCCAATTCGTCATGTTTTGGTTGCCTGTACCTTTGATGTCATATCTAAGAAATCAATGCCAAGTCCATTGTCAAGAAGCTTTTGCCCTATGTTGCCTTCTCTAAGAGTTTTATAATTTTAAGGTTACATGTAGGTCATGGATCCATTTTGAATTAATTTTTTAATATGGTGTTAATTAAGAGTCCAATGTCATTCTTTTGCATGTAGATCCTCAGTTTTCCCAGCTTCATTTTTTTAAAAGACTGTCCTTTTTTAAATGAATGTTCTTTGTACTGTTGTCAAAAATTATTTGACCACATATGCATAGGAATTCATTTCTTGGCTCTCTATTCCATTGGTCTCTAGGTCTGTCTTTATGTTAGCAGCACTCCGTTTTAATTACTCTTGTTTTTTAGTAAGTTTTAAAATAAAAAAGTGAGTCCTTCTGCTTTGTTCTTCTTTTTTAGAATTGTTTTGGCTATTTGGGGTCCCTTGAGATTCCATGTGAACTTTAGTATGGTTTTCCTACTTCTGCAAATTCATCATTGGGATTTTGATAGGGATTGCACTGAATCTGTAAATGGTTTTGGTTAATATTGACAACTTAACAATATTAAGTCTTTCAGTCCATGAACATGGGACATCTTTCCAGTTATTTATGTTTTCTGCAATTTCGTTCAGAAATGTGTTATTTCATTGCATAAATAAGTCTTTTACCTCCTTGGTTAGGTTAATTCCTAAGTGCTTTATTCCTTTAATGCTTTAATGGCATTGTTATCTTAATTTCCTTTTCGGATCGATAGTTGTTAGGGTATAGAAATGCAACTGATTTTTGTATGTTGACTTTGCATCTTGCCACTTTGCTGACTTTGTTTATTCTAACTTTGTGTGTGTGTGTGTGCGCGCACGTGCGTGCGTGCACGCATGCATGCACGTGTGTAGTCTTTGGGGTTTTCTACATATAAAGTCATATCATCTGAAAAGGGGATAATTTTACTTCTTGCTTTCCAAATTGGATGCCTTTATCATTTTCTAACCTAATTGCTCTCACTGCCCTCAACATTTCTTCCTTCATTCTAACCTTGGTAAATCTGACAATCATGTATCTTGGGGTTGTTCCTCTCGAGGACTATCTTAGTGGTGTTCTCACTATATTCTGAATTTGAATGTTGGCCTGTCTTGCTAGTTTGGAAAGTTCTGGATAACATCCTGAAGTGTGTTTTCCCATTTGGTTCCATTCTCCCCATCACTTTCAGGTACACCAATCAAATGTAGCTTTGGTCTTTTCACATAGTCTCATATTTTTTAGAGGTTTTGTTTGTTCCTTTTCATTCTTTTTTCTCTAATCTTGTCTTTATGGTTTATTTCATTACGTGGATCTTCAATCTCTGATATCCTTTCTTCTGCTTGATCGATTCAGCTGTTGATACTTTGTGTATGGTACACAGAGTTCTTGTGCTGTGTTTTTCAATTCCATCAGGTCATTTATGTTCTTCTCTAAATGGGTTATTCTAGTTAGCAGTTCCTGTAACCTTTTATTGAGGTTCTTAGTGTCCTTACATTGGGTTAGAACATGCTCCTTTAGCTTGGAGGAGTTTGTTATTACCCACCTTCTGAAGCCTACTTCTGTCAATTTGTCAAACTCTTTCTCCATTCAGTTTTGTTCCCTTGCTGGAGAGGAGTTGTGATCCTTTGAAGAAGAGCCATTCTGCTTTTTGGAATTTTCAGCCTTTTTGCACTGGTTTTCCTCATCTTCGTGAGTTTATCTACCTTTGATCTTTGATGGTGGTGACCTTCAGATGAGGTTTTTGCGTGGGCATCCTTTTTGTTGATGTTGATGTTATTGCTTTCTGTTTGTTAGTTTTCCTTCTAACAGGCCCCTCTTCTGCAGTTCTGCTGGAGTTTGATGGACATCCATTCCAGACTCCTTTTGCCTGGGTATCATCGGATGGGAATGTGTAAGTCTGCCGAAGCTGCACCCATAGCCACCCCTTCCCCAGGTGCTACATCCCAGGGAGATGGGAGTTTTATGTATAAACTTCTGACTGGGGCTGGTGTCTTCCTTTCAGAGATGCCCTGCCCAGAGAGGAGGAATCTAGAGAGGCAGTCTGGCTACAGTGGCTTTGCCATGCTGTGGTAGCTCACCCAGTTCAAACTTCCTGATGGCTTTGTTTACACGGTGAGGGGAGAACAACCTACTCAAGACTCAGTAACGGCAGACACTCCTTCCCCCACCAAGCTTAAGTGTCCCAGGTCGACTTCAGACTGCTATGCTGGTGGTGAGAATTTCAAGCCAGGGGTTCTCAGCTTGCTGTGCTCCATGGACGTGGAGTCTGCTGAGCAAGACCACTTGGCTCCCTGGCTTCAGCCCCCTTTCCAGGGGAGTGAACAGTTCCATCTTGCTGGTGTTCCGGGTGCCACTGGGGTACCAAAGAAACTCCTGCAGCTAGCTCAGTGTCTCCCAAACAGCTGCCCAGATTTGTGCTTGAAACCCAGGGCCTTGGTTGCGTAGACACCCAAGGGAATCTCCTGGTCTGCAGGTTGCAAAGACCTTGGGAAAAACATAGTGTTTGGGCCACATAGCACTGTTTGTCAGGACACAATCTCTCATGGCTTCCCTTGGCTAGTGGAGGGAGTTCTGTGTCCCCTTGCACTTCCTGGGTGAGGCAATGAGCACCCTGCTTTGACTCACCCTCTGTGGCTGCACCCACTGGTAACCAATCCCAATGAGATGAGCTGGGTACCTAAGTTGAAAATGCAGAAATTACCCGCCTTCTGCTTCGGTCTCACTGGGAGCTACAGACTGGAACTGTTCCTATTCGGCCGTCTTGCCTCACAAAAGACCTCTGGAAGTTTAATTTTATTGCGTAATGAATTTTGAATTTGGGTGTCCTAATAGTCTTTGGTGAAACAATCATTTTCAGTTTTGGCTCACTTACATCACATTAAGCTAATTGGAAATTTCATCAGGTTTTCCAAGTCATTTAGGAGATGGAATTCCAGGTAAGACAAATTCTGTCTCTTGCTCTGCCTGTCTACTAACCTCATTCCATCCCCCAAAATAAATGCAAACAATTCTCAATCATAAAAATATGGCACTTAGTTACTGGAAAATTACCATCATTACTAAATTATGTAAATACTTCTCATTTCAAAATAGTTGTGTTAAATTCAAACTGCCTTAAAAACCACGCACCTCAGCATTTTGAAAATATTAAAAAGACTATATTAAAACTGTCTCTAGGTTTTCAGAATTTATTTCAATTATATCCTAAAGACTGATATATTTAAAATTCAAAAAACACATTTTGTACATCCAAGAATCAATAATCATGGAACTTGAATTGATGTTCTACACTTATTTTTTATATGTAAAGCCCCCACCTCCCCCCTTTCCCCTTCCCTCCCTCCCTCCCTTCTTTCCTTCCTTCCTTTCTTCTCAGATTAAAGTCATTAGGCAGGTTTGAATGAGGAAAACTGCCCAACCAGAGTCAGAACTCAGGAAGGAAGGTGGATGAGAAGAGCAATAGCCCGATGACGCTGAGGGATTGGTTATACACATGGAGATCGAACAAATAAATATGTTGAGGATAATGAGAGCTAAGTCAGAGGAGTGAGTTGAAATATGAAAAGAGTTAAGCTACAATGAGCCCTATAGTGTTGGATTATAATTAGTAGTATTGGTGTGAGTTCATGGTTTTAACTATTTTTAGATACAGAAATATAAAGGGATTTGTGTACATGTGTGTGTAATGTGTGTTTATGTATGTACACACTTACATACATGTATTTTCTACCTCTGTCCACTGATAGGGCCTAGTAGCAATGAGCACATCCAGTACCCAGAGGGCAGAGGGCACCTTGGAGAAATAACTGATTGCCGGGTAGAGACAATGAAGGTACGAAAGAAGCACAACACATCTTGTTCCACCAGATCATAAGAGCTCAAAGAATGTAGATGTGTCAAAAGGACACAGAATCAGCTTGAGGTGTTCTCCCTGGCCAAACCTAAGACAATTTGGGTATCAAAATAAATGGTGTTAGCAGATTATATCACATTATATGAAATAGGAATCCATCAATCCACATGGCTGTCATACAAATGTGGTAAGAGAAATTCCTTCTCTGAAGTTGAATGCCCACTAATAAATGTTGGTGGGATGATGGAATTAGGATATCACCATCTGCTGATCAGCATGGTAAAAGAAATTCAGGCAAGAAATATCAGTGCGAACACTCAGTGGGTAAGAGTTGGATAAGAAATGTGATATTTACCTTGTTACAAACTGTGTCTCAATAAAATATTATACATTACATGGAACAAAGAATTTATAGTGAAGAAGCTCAGCAAATACTAGCTTACCCTAATGTCCAAAATTAATGTCACCAGTAACAGGAAATAAGATCGGGGTCATGTGGTGCAGCAAAGAGAGAACATCAGTTCTGTGACGGTCCCAACAAAATGCATGACCTGAATCTAATCACAAGGAAACATCGGACAAACCAAAATTAGGATATTCTGCAGGACAACCAGCCTGTAACCTTCAAATATACAAAGTCCACAAAGATCAGGAAATGACTATATTTTTTGAATTGAAGGAAACTAAAGAAATCTGACAAGTAAGTGTAATATGTGATCCCAAAGGATGTTGTTGGAACAGTTGGTGAAACTTGGTTGGAATCTCTGGGTGAACATAGATAGGCATTCTTTAAAGTGTGCTTGCAACTTTTTTGTAAATTAATTGTTTTTAATGTACAAAACTCTTAACACCCTTTAAAAAGCCCTCCCTAACTTCCTCAGATTGGACCACTCCTCAGGTTTGCCTGTGTTATATGTTCCCTTGCAAACTGTCCCTGTGTGATCAAAACAAAACCAACCTTATAATACTGTATCAGATCAGCAGTACTGTATAGTAAAAGTGGTCAAAGTGATGCTAGACAGATGGAATATGCATTGTTGTTGCCTAGTTTGATGGCTAAAAGTGAAGTTACACCAGATAATTTACCTCCCTGCAATCTCTCCACTTGTGACACTGTCTCTGATGCTGCCAGCATCACGGAGGAGGGGTTAGAAAGCTGGCATGAAGAGGGCTACAACGATGAGTGGAAGCAATGATGATTCCACACTCACAAAGGTCGCTAAGGAAAAAGGAAATAGCATACTAGGTGCATAGTGTATGACCCATCCTTAACCCAAGATAGAATCACAGGGTAAGATTATGCTAGCATTGGTTGCAAAAATTCCCGTATAATACCTTCCTTCTGCTTATTTTGGGGCCAAATTTATAAAAGAAAGGGTGAATTAAAAATAACCCAAGTTTTTCCCTAATACCCACGTCTTCTTGTTTGTGTAGGCGACAAACAGGAAGATGTGCTTATTTCAAATAAGCACTGACAGGCAAGATGCAATGTATATAATGTGCACTGAGTATAATTGATGTCGTTTCTTATCTACTTTTAGAATACATTTCTACTGAAAAGGTTCATAAAGACTCCAAACTTTCCCAGCTTTCATTATAAGCTATCACGTGCCACGAGACAAATTTGTTATATTTGTTAGGTGATAGATACATGGAGATAATACCTCATTCATATGAAGATGGTGTTCTCAACTCCGCACAGAGGCTGTGCACTGAAACCATGATTTTTGGTCCTTTCTTGGAGACATACTCAATCTTATTTAATATCTGGTACTTGTCATATTTGTTTACTTGCTTTCCAGTGGAAGAGTGAATTCAAAGCAGGAAAGTCGAATGGGTAGCCGGGGTGTGGTCAGGAATGTCTGAGCCAGGCGCAATGACAGAAGTGACCACTGGGTGGAGGAAAAGCTAACATCCAAGCTAGAATTTCATTACAATACAAGGCAATCATAAATATTAACACAAACAAAAAGAAAGCGTGATTCCAAAACAGGCTAATGATTATCTACATTCTTTGCTTGAGAAGACAGGGGAATGGCTACTACATTAAGAAAAAGTTTACATAGGATTATTTAAAGAGAAGGCTAGTTACATGATTCTCTTATATAAACTACTTCCCCCCAATCATATTAGATGTATAAAGTTTTACAAGCACAGATCCAAACACTGAAGAGTGAGGTACCACATTATAACAATGATGAGCAAAGTTCTGAGAAAAAAGGGCCATAAGTAAGATGGAAATAAAAGGACTGATCACAAGTGGTTCCGTAATAAAGTCTTTTGTGCTTTTCAAAGCGCAAAGCAGGTGTGAATAGACATTTCTTTCCATGTACTTTGTTCATTCAACTATTAAATATTCCTTGAGAGCCTACTGTGTGCCATACACAGATCTTCATACAGGGGATGCAGCAGTGAAGAAAACCAACCAAACTCTCAGTCCTCCTGCAGCATATAATCTGCAGGAGATGCAGGGAAAAGCTTTATCACACCTAAAGGGTTCTATAGCTAGGAGAAATTTGGGTCAGATAAATAACAATTAACCGAAGAATTTATTAAAATTGCTCCCCTAATATTTATTTTAACAGCTAACACTCTGCAGACAAAAATTTCAAATGCACATTTCTTAAAGTATCTATTGTTCATTTTTAAATAGGACTTTTTGCTATTTTCTTTCATGGTTTTTTGCTAAATATACTAAAAAACTGAGTGTCCTTTAAAGTCTGATTGTATCTTCAAACTCATGACTACTTGTATCTTTGCAGTAATGTGGCTGCACTTGTATAATTGTAATACGTTTCAAATAGTTTGAGAGCAATTGGATTTGCACAGAGTTCATCTCTGTAGTGCATTTTCAACATATTATTTTGAAAATTATATTTTACTTCTGAAAGAAAGGCAACCACTAATGGAAAAATGGCCACAATGTAATGTTGTTAACAGCTCAGTAGAGGGTGCTGTGACTTAAAGATGAAGAACGGCTTTGGGCTAGATTATAAAAGCTGAAAGGTGAGTGCAGGCAGGAGGGGTAAGAGGAAAGAAAAGATAGGTGGATCTTTATTTACTTTTTAAGTCATCATTACAGTTATAGATCCTTGAAATACACCAACAAACGATACAGAACTAAAATGTTAGATTTAAAACCTGAATATAACACTTTTTTTTTGTTTTAAAAAATTCTCTGTCCATATTCACTCACTGTGTACTACAATATATCTGAAATAAACCAACAAAAGAAATGTAATACATTTATATTTTAAAACTATATTATATATTGCAAATACATCAGCATCCTTCCACCAATAATAAAATTAAAGATTCATATTGAGTCAGGACTTTGATAAGCCCTGTGAATGATTTATCCATGACTCAGTCATCTATTTAAGCCTGAAGTATATAATGCAACTTTATGCTGCAAAAATGGCATGAGATGGTTAAAGTTTATTTTATTTTATAGAGACAGGGTTTCCCAGGTTGGAGTGCAATGGTATAACCATGGCTCACGGCAACCTCAAACTCCTGGGCTCAAGTGACCCTCCTGCCTCAGCCTCCTGGGTGTCTAGGACTACGAACATGCACCACTATGCTCACGTAATTTTTAATTTTTTTCTAAACACTGGGTCTCACTATTTTGCCCTGTCCGGTCTCAAACTCCTGGGTTCAAGTGATTCTCTTCCCTTGGCTTTCCAAACTGCTTAGATTACAGGCATGAGCCACCATGCCTGGTCTTATTTTTCAATTGTGATAAAATGCACATAACATAACATTTCTTATCTTAACCATTTTTAAGTGTACAGTTCAGTGGCATTAAGTACATTCCCACTAGTGCAACCAAACTCCAGAGTTCTTCATGTTATGAACCTGAAGTTTTGTATCCATTAACACTAACTCCTTATTCCTCCCTCCTGGAAGCCCCTGGCGACCCCAGTCTACTCTATGAATTTGGCTACTCTAAGTACCTCACAGAAATAAGTCATAGAGTATTTGTCCTTTTGTGACCGGCTTATTTCATTCAGCAGAATGTCCTCAGGGTTCATTCATATTGTAATGTCAGAATTTCTTTCTTTTTCAAAGCTGAATAATATTCTATTGCATGTATACACCACATTTCTGATCCCCTCTTCATGACAGAAACAAACTTTGATGCAAGTCTCATGGGTTTTGAAGACACAGCAAATATAATTAAGAAATGTCAGCTAACAGTTCTCACAATAAGGTGAAAGAGAAGCTGCTGCCTTGGGCAAATTCCTCGCTCAGAGTTTGTTGAAACAAAGAGTATATGAATTTTTCTCTTGTACCAGATGTGAGCTGTGCAAGACAGTCAGGGTGGGGTTGTCTTCGACTTTTTTCTGAACGGGATGTCTGGAATGACACAGATTTCAGCAGGGGGAAAAAATGTAGAGGCCCCATCAGATGTCCAGGAACTGAAAAAGAAGGCATAAGTGACCAGCCGGGGAGGAGAGTGCATGATACGCACGAAGAAATGACATGAGAGATCCATAGTAATGGGGTGGGTAGGGAGTCTCCAGATAACTCACAAAAATGACCCATTAACAGAAAGAGAGAGCTTTAAAAGATCTCAGGGCAGAGAACGCAGTGCTGCTCTCAACTGTACTCAAGAAAGAACCTGCTAACCGCCTGCTTCCTCTCCTCTCTACCCTGTTGTGACTCTGATGTGGTTAGCGACCTAGAGAAGGAAGAATCCTAGAAGGAGAAAAAAGAAAAAAGCAAACACGTCCACCTTCTCCACTGCAGGCTTTTGGTCTGCAGCTGGCCTGAGTGGAGCGAGAAGTTTTAGCTTTAAATTGAGGTTGAAGTTTTGATGACTACCCTCATATGAATTACTTTTTTGAAGAATCTTTCATTAACTGAAAGTGATAAGTTGTAGGAGTTGCCCTTTCATCTAGAGCAAGGGAAGAATTAATCCTACAGAATAAATTCAAAGTGACCCTGGCGAAGAATTAAAATTGTCTCTAACTGAATCCCCCAAGTCATGCTTGTTACCATACTTAAAATATTCAGCTATAACTGTCTCCTAAACATAAAGATATTTAAGAGAAATGAATGAAGATAGCTGTTAAAGAAACATCCTAAATTCTACATGCCTAACATATTATTTCTTTTTTTTTTTGAAAAAGGAAAGAGAAAAGAAAGAAAGAGAGAGAGAGAAAGAAAGAAAGAAAAATAGAATGAAAGAGAGAAAGAAAGAGGAAGAGAAAGAGGGAGAGAGAACGGGAATCTTGCTCTATTGCCCAGGCTAGAATGCAGTCTAGAAATGGGTATTGAAAACCTCTTTTATGCCGATAATTGTGCTTAACAATGGAGGCAAGAACGAATAAGGGAAGAAAATAACAAACAAACAGCCAACCAATATTTCATTTAAATCTATGAAATGCTATGCAATTGCTGAGGAGTGATTTACTTCCAATTATGTGGTCACTTTTAGAATAGGTGTGATGTGATACTGAGAAGAATGTATGTTTTGTGGATTTGGGGTGGAGAGTTCTGTAAATGTCTATTAGGTTTGCTTGTTCCAGGTCTGAGTTCAAGTCCTGGATATCCTTGTTAATTTTCTATCTCGTTGATCTGTCTAATGTTGACGATGTGGTGTTGAAGTCTCCCACTATTATTGTGTGGGAGTCTAAGTCTCTTTGTAAGTCATTAAGAACTTGCCTTATGTATCTGGGTGCTCCTGTATTAGGTGCATATATATTTAGGATCGTTAGCTCTTCTTGTTGCATTGATCCTTTTACCATTATGTAATGTCCTCCTTTGTCTCTTTTGGTCTTTGTTGCTTTAAAGTCTATTTTATCAGAGACGAGAATTGCAACTCCTGCTTTTTTTTCTCTCTCTCCATTTGGTTGGTAAATCTTCCTCCATCCCTTAGTTTTGAGTCTTTGTGTATCCTTGTGTGTGAGATGGATCTGGATGCAGCATACCGATGGGTTTTGGCTTTTTATCCAATTTGCCTGTGTCTTTTGATTGGGGCATTTAGTCCATTTAAATTTAGGATTAATATTGATATATGTGAGTTTAATACTGCCATTTAATGCTAGCTGGCTGTTTTGCCCATTAATTGATGTAGGTTCTTCATTATGGTGATGCTTACCAAAAGGTAAGTTTTTGGAATGGCTGATACTGGTTGTTCCTTTTTATGCCACTGTTTCAGCCGGCGCAGTGGGTCACCGTGAGGGAAATTACACAGATTCCGGCGCCCTTTCAACAGGCGACTGAATTGACCGTTCAACTAAAAAGAAAAAAAGGCTCTGAGACAGGGAGCCAGGTGATCAGGTTCAGCCGGTCCCACCCCCACAAAAAAACAGCAATTGGAAACGCTGAGGATTGAGAGTTTCACAGCAAGCACAGCTGAACCTGGGAAGGTCCAGCTCTGTGGGGGAGGGGTGTCCACTGAAGGAAAACTAAGAAACAGAACAAACTTCTTCACCAACAAGCTGGACGTCCACTCAGAGACCCAAGCTGAAAGTTAGCAATTACAAAGACGACAGGTGGATAAATCCACAAAGATGGGAAAAACCAGTGCAAAAAGGCTGAAAGCACCCAAAATCAGAACATATTATTTCTATTTAAGTCTTATAACAATCCAGCAAAGTTGGACTTAATACTTTTTGTACATAAGTGAAAACTGATTATCAGAGAGATTGAGTGACTTTCCCAAATGACAGAATCATGACTCATATCCATGTTTGTCTGGTTCCAATCACTTTGTCCTTTCTAAATATCATCTTAGTTCACATTTCCTTCTCTTAGACATCTTCAACTTCTAGCAAATTAACTAAAAATCTCTTAAGTTCCAGTTTCTTTAGGTACAAGACCAAATTAATAATCCCTGCTCTGCCTTCCTCCAAGGTATGTTGAGAGAATCATGAGATACATACTCTACACTTTAAAGCAGTATAGTAACTCAAAAATATTAATATTGGAGGAAGAGAGCAATACTTTATTGTTCCCATTCTTCTGTAGAAAGAATTATACTGGAAATAATAATATTTGTTTGGGGACCATAAATCATAAATTGTTTAGAATACACTATCACACTAAATGCCATTATGTCTTCTCTTAGGAAACAATGTTTAAAAATAAGCATAAGTTGGCCAGATTTGATGGCGTATGCCTGGTAGTCCCAGCTACTCAGGAGGCTGAGGTGACAGGATCACTTGAGCCCAGGAGTTTGAGGCTGAGGTGAGTTATGATCTCACTTCTGCATTCTAGCCTGGGTGACAGAGTGAGACATCAACTCTAAAACAATATTTTTTTAAATTTTAAAAAAGGTATGTTGGTCTAAAAACATTAGCAGTGCTACCAAAAATAAAAGTAGAAAATGAAGACCATTGTTCTTCGTGTGTATCACTGAATCTGAAAAATTATTTGGATTATTAAATCATTACCAACCTAATTATGACTTGGCTACAGTAATCAAAATTGCACATGAATGAGTTGGAGTACTGGCTACCAACTGCACCTGTCAGAGTTTTATTTAGCCAAATTTATTTGTTAAACCTCAGAACTTCCTGCTACCCACAAAGCATCCTTCGCAAACTTCCTGGTAGCCTTTTGCGACCTGACAGGATGAGGCAATGAACAGCATTGTAAACAACACTTTTCTTGCATTGAAATATTACCATGCTCCCTCTACAAGAACAGAGGTTATTTGTGAAAGCAGTGGTGACTAGGAAAATCAACTATTATAAAATTAGTAAGTTTTAAAAAATAGATTAAAATACACCTATTTCATTCTAACATTTTTATTCTGATTACATGCTGTCTAAGGCAATTAATCTTAAGAAAAAAAGCTACATTAGTTAACTGGGTTATATTAGAATGATTTTTTCAGAAACCTTAAAATTATCTCCATACCAATCTCTTTTCTTTTTTTAAATTATCTTTGTAATTTCATTTCTGATTATGAAACTGGCACATATTTATCATATAGCGAATATAGGTGATCGCAGAGGAAAAAATACTCATGATTTTATGGTCCAGAGATTTAAGTGTATAAGTTGAGTATCCCTAATCTGAAAAGCTGAATCAAAAATGCTTCAAAATCTGAAACTTTTTGAGTGCCAATATGATGCCATAAGTGGAAGATGCAATGCACACAAACTTTGTTTCATGCACAAAATTATTTAAAATATTGCATAAAATTAGCTTCAGGCTGTGTGTATAAGGCATATATAAAACTTAAATGAATTCTGTGTTTAGACTTTGGTTCCACCCCTAAGATTATGTATATGCAAAGATAATTTAAATATATATATACACACACATATGTATATATTTAATTTAGATCTACAATTTATCTACCCATGTGTATATATATACAAATTAAAAATCACACATGTATATATATACACATGTGTGTCATAGTGGTAAAAATTTGAGTGTGGAGAAACACAGAACATGGCTGAGACCTGGTGGATCAGAACCCTGCTACTGGGGAATTGAAAGGCAGGGGCTTCACGGTGCAGAGGGCCAGAGGGGCCAATCTTCGAAGGGCAGAATTGCTGGGAGATGGGGAGGCCTGGTCAAAGGAAGGAGACTTGTGGTGAAGAGAATGAATGAAGTAACTGGTAGAAATTAAAGGTCCTGGTAGAACAAAATGGAATCCCAGTATGAGAACACACATGCCTGTTCCCCAAAGCCAAACAATATTTCCTAAAATCACAAGAAAAATACATTTTGGGCAAGTACCTTATCCAGTGATCCTATCTATGTATCAAGACAGTGGGGAAAGTTCATTAAGCACGCAAAACTCAGCGAGACCTGATTCCCTCATGAGGCCTCTGTTAAGGATAAATTCCACTCAGCAAGTGATGCTTCGGATACACTTTTGAACAGCATGTGCATCGATGTATTTAATTGTAGATCTAAACCAAAAACCAAGGTGGGGACAGGTGGGGCACAAAGGCTGTCACTTTATGTTTGGGTTGAAATAACAAATAAGAAATGGCAGGTAAAGAGGTTAGAGAAGAGGAAAATAATGTCTTTGATTGTCATAGTGGTACAATTTTGAAATTGAAAGATGTAATTTAAAACTCATAAACCAAATAGTAGAAGTGTATCAAGTTAAAAGGGGATTAGTGATGTCAAAAGCTTTTTAGTGCAATGTTAAACAGGAGCTATACAACCCTTCCTAAACAGCAAACAAAAGGCACACACATACACACAAATACAAAAAGAAAACATATAACATCAACAAAGAAATAGAGTAAATACAATCTACCACATATGGTAAATAGAGACTAAATATGGAAGAGCTTAGAATGTAAACAGGGAAATAAGAATGTTTTTGTTAATCTATATTCTTATCTGCCAAAACCAATCATAACAATAAAAGCTTAAAACACTGTATGTAAAAAATCCAGTAGTCCAGAGTGATAGACAAAAAAATTTTAATGAGATTCAAAACTTGACCATTTTAACTAATAAACTAAAATTAATTTTGGATAAAAGTTCAATTTGGGGCAGAGGATATTCTTTATCACAGCAGAATGCCAGCAAAAACAAATTAAAATTAATTCTGGTCCTCCCCGTAGCGCAAAGGGCGCTTGAGCGAGGTGATCGGAGCAGTCGCAGTGAGGACCATGTTGCTTCCGAACATCCTGCTCACCGGTACACCAGGGGTTGGAAAAACCACACTAGGCAAAGAACTTGCATCAAAATCCGGACTGAAATACATTAATGTGGGTGATTTAGCTCGAGAAGTCTGATCATCAGATATCATGGAGTCTGGCAAGATGGCTTCTCCCAAGAGCATGCCGAAAGATGCACAGATGATGGCACAAATCCTGAAGGATATGGGGATTACAGAATATGAGCCAAGAGTTATAAATCAGATGTTGGAGTTTGCCTTCCGATATGTGACCACAATTCTAGATGATGCAAAAATTGATTCAAGCCACGCTAAGAAAGCTACCGTTGATGCAGATGCTGTGCGATTGGCAATCCGGTGCCGCGCTGACCAGTCTTTCACCTCTCCTCCCCCAAGAAATTTGTATTAGATATCGCAAGGCAAAGAAATCAAACGCCTTTGCCATTAATCAAGCCATATTCAGGTCCTAGGTTGCCACCTGATAGGTATTGCTTAACAGCTCCAAACTATAGGCTGAAATCTTTACAGAAAAAGGCATCAACTTCTGCAGGAAGAATAACAGTCCCACGGTTAAGTGTTGGTTCGGTTACTAGCAGACCAAGTACTCCCACACTAGGCACACCAACCCCACAGACCATGTCTGTTTCAACTAAAGTGGGGACTCCCATGTCCCTCACGGGACAAAGGTTTACAGTACAGATGCCTACATCGCAGTCTCCAGCTGTAAAATCTTCAATTCCTGCAACTTCAGCAGTTCAGAATGTTCTCATTAATCCATCATTAATTGGGCCCAGAAACATTCTTATTACCACTAATATGGTGTCATCACAAAATACTGCCAATGAATCATCAAATGCATTGAAAAGAAAACATGAAGATGATGATGATGATGACGACCACGACTATGATAATTTGTAATCTAGCTTTGCTGCATGTAGCGTGTACTTCATCTTGAATTTATTGTACTGATATTAAACATGCATGCTGGATGTTTTCAAGTTGTGTTTTAGAAAACTTTAATAATATTTAATGAGTAAATACAATTACCATACTTTTCAATTTAAATGAAGGTTCAGCCTTAAAAGTGTAAGAAAAATAAAGTTGTCATTCAGTAATTGAGAAAATGAATAAATAAATAAATAAATAAAATTAATTCTGGACGAAAGTTAAAATTTGAGCAGGGAATATTTATTTTTTTTTCACAAAGCATGCCAGCAAGAACAAGTACATAGTAAAATTTTGAGATAGAAAATTTCCAATGTAAAAACAGAAATATATTAACTGACCCAGGCAGGGGTGATTAATTGATGATAAAATGCTCAGAGGGAGATTGTTAAAATACAGGATATTCAAGCTGTTTCAACCCACTTTCAAATTATAAATAAGGTGTCTTCATAAAAAGGTGAAGAGACATTTTGAGAGGCAGATTGTTAAAATGCAGGATATTCAAGCTGTTTCAACCCACTTTCAAATTATAAATAAGGTGTCTTCATAAAAAGGTGAAGAGACATTTTGAGAGGGAGATGGTTAAAATACAGGATATTCAAGCTGTTTCAACCCACTTTCAAATTATAAATAAGGTGTCTTCATAAAAAGGTGAAGAGATATTTTGAGAGGGAGATGGTTAAAATACAGGATATTCAAGCTGTTTCAACCCACTTTCAAATTATAAATAAGGTGTCTTCATAAAAAGGTGAAGAGATATTTTGAGAGGGAGATGGTTAAAATACAGGATATTCAAGCTGTTTCAACCCACTTTCAAATTATAAATAAGGTGTCTTCATAAAAAGGTGAAGAGACATTTTGAGAGGCAGATTGTTAGAATGCAGGATATTCAAGCTGTTTCAACCCACTTTCAAATTATAAATAAGGTGTCTTCATAAAAAGGTGAAGAGACATTTTGAGAGGGAGATGGTTAAAATACAGGATATTCAAGCTGTTTCAACCCACTTTCAAATTATAAATAAGGTGTCTTCATAAAAAGGTGAAGAGATATTTTGAGAGGGAGATGGTTAAAATACAGGATATTCAAGCTGTTTCAACCCACTTTCAAATTATAAATAAGGTGTCTTCATAAAAAGGTGAAGAGATATTTTGAGAGGGAGATTGTTAAAATGGAGAATATTCAAGCTGTTTCAACCCACTTTCAAATTATAAATAAGGTGTCTTCATAAAAAGGTGAAGAGACATTTTGGGTTCCGCACTCTGAACTCATCTGAAAAGGTCCTCGTAATTCGGCCTAAACATTTCACAAGGAACACTGCAGAGTCATGCTCTGAGCTTCCTGTCTCAGCCCATCTGCAGGTAGAGAAGGGCCAGTGTCTTCATCATCCCCATTATTGTGATACTAGGACGTTCCCTTGGTTAAGGAGGGGTCTATCAGCTCTGTCCCTTTTAAAGACAATAGACCCCCCTCCTTAAACAAGGGCCAGTTTCTTCATCCTCCCCATTATTGTGATACTAGAATGTTCCCTTGGTTAAGGAGGGGGTCTATCAGCTCTGTCCCTTTTAAAGACAATAGACCCCCTCCTAACCAAGGGCGAGTGTCTTCATCCTCCCCATTATTGTGATACTAGAATGTTCCCTTGGTTAAGGAGGGGGTCTATCAGCTCCATCCCTTTTAAAGACAATAGACCCCCTCCTTAACCAAGGGAACGTCCTAGTATCACAATAATGGGGAGGATGAAGACACTGGCCCTTGGTTAAGGAGGGGGTCTACGGTCTTTAGAAGGGACGGAGCTGATAGAGCCCCTCCTTAACCAAGGGAACATTCTAGTATCACAATAATGGGGAGGATGAAGACACTGGCCCTTGGTTAAGGAGGCAGTCTATTGTCTTTAAAAAGGGACGGAGCTGATAGACCCCCTCCTTAACCAAGGGAACATCCTAGTATCACAATAATGGGGAGGTTGAAGACACTGGCCCTTCTCTGCCTGCAGATGGGCTGAGGCAGGAAGTTCACAGCATGACTGCAGTGTTCCAACAAGATGTCTCTTCACCTTTTTGTTGTGTTCTTTGCGGTGGCATGGGTTGTTTGAAGCAGACAGGTCAGTTGTGCTGTTCAATGTTCTACATTCCGCAATAGCCCGAGGATTACCTCCTGTGAAATTAATTTTCAGCAAGAACATGTCATTGTTGGACTCTACCCTGATAGAATGTTCTCTGCCTGCAGATGGGCTGAGGCAGGAAGTTCACAGCATGACTGCAGTATTCCAACAAGATGTCTCTTCACCTTTTTGTTGTGTTCTTTGCGGTGGCGTGGGTTGTTTGAAGCAGACAGGTCAGTTGTGCTGTTCAATGTTCTACATTCCGCAATAGCCCGAGGATTACCTCCTGTGAAATTAATTTTCAGCAAGAACATGTCATTGTTGGACTCTACCCTGGTAGAATGTTCTCTGCCTGCAGATGGGCTGAGGCAGGAAGTTCACAGCATGACTGCAGTGTTCCAACAAGATGTCTCTTCACCTTTTTGTTGTGTTCTTTGCGGTGGCGTGGGTTGTTTGAAGCAGACAGGTCAGTTGTGCTGTTCAATGTTCTACATTCCGCAATAGCCCGAGGATTACCTCCTGTGAAATTAATTTTCAGCAAGAACATGTCATTGTTGGACTCTACCCTGGTAGAATGTTCTCTGCCTGCAGATGGGCTGAGGCGGGAAGTTCACAGCATGACTGCAGTGTTCCAACAAGATGTCTCTTCACCTTTTTGTTGTGTTCTTTGCGGTGGCGTGGGTTGCTTGAAGCAGACAGGTCAGTTGTGCTGTTCAATGTTCTACATTCCGCAATAGCCCGAGGATTACCTCCTGTGAAATTAATTTTCAGCAAGAACATGTCATTGTTGGACTCTACCCTGGTAGAATGTTCTCTGCCTGCAGATGGGC
The DNA here is from genome assembly GCF_030222135.1 of Aotus nancymaae. Classification (NCBI taxonomy): domain Eukaryota; kingdom Metazoa; phylum Chordata; class Mammalia; order Primates; family Aotidae; genus Aotus; species Aotus nancymaae. Next base: position 2,649,810 of record NW_026988537.1, on the reverse strand, counting down.
TGAGGCGGGAAGTTCACAGCATGACTGCAGTGTTCCAACAAGATGTCTCTTCACCTTTTTGTTGTGTTCTTTGCGGTGGCGTGGGTTGTTTGAAGCAGACAGGTCACTTGTGCTGTTCAATGTTCTACATTCCGCAATAGCCCGAGGATTACCTCCTGTGAAATTAATTTTCAGCAAGAACATGTCATTGTTGGACTCTACCCTGGTAGAATGTTCTCTGCCTGCAGATGGGCTGAGGCGGGAAGTTCACAGCATGACTGCAGTGTTCCAACAAGATGTCTCTTCACCTTTTTGTTGTGTTCTTTGCAGTGGCGTGGGTTGTTTGAAGCAGACAGGTCAGTTGTGCTGTTCAATGTTCTACATTCCGCAATAGCCCGAGGATTACCTCCTGTGAAATTAATTTTCAGCAAGAACATGTCATTGTTGGACTCTACCCTTGTAGAATGTTCTCTGCCTGCAGATGGGCTGAGGCGGGAAGTTCACAGCATGACTGCAGTATTCCAACAAGATGTCTCTTCACCTTTTTGTTGTGTTCTTTGCGGTGGCGTGGGTTGTTTGAAGCAGACAGGTCAGTTGTGCTGTTCAATGTTCTACATTCCGCAATAGCCCGAGGATTACCTCCTGTGAAATTAATTTTCAGCAAGAACATGTCATTGTTGGACTCTACCCTGGTAGAATGTTCTCTGCCTGCAGATGGGCTGAGGCGGGAAGTTCACAGCATGACTGCAGTGTTCCAACAAGATGTCTCTTCACCTTTTTGTTGTGTTCTTTGCGGTGGCGTGGGTTGTTTGAAGCAGACAGGTCAGTTGTGCTGTTCAATGTTCTACATTCCGCAATAGCCCTAGGATTACCTCCTGTGAAATTAATTTTCAGCAAGAACATGTCATTGTTGGACTCTACCCTGGTAGAATGTTCTCTGCCTGCAGATGGGCTGAGGCAGGAAGTTCACAGCATGACTGCAGTGTTCCAACAAGATGTCTCTTCACCTTTTTGTTGTGTTCTTTGCGGTGGCGTGGGTTGTTTGAAGCAGACAGGTCAGTTGTGCTGTTCAATGTTCTACATTCCGCAATAGCCCGAGGATTACCTCCTGTGAAATTAATTTTCAGCAAGAACATGTCATTGTTGGACTCTACCCTGGTAGAATGTTCTCTGCCTGCAGATGGGCTGAGGCAGGAAGTTCACAGCATGACCGCAGTGTTCCAACAAGATGTCTCTTCACCTTTTTGTTGTGTTCTCGGTGATGACATGCATTCCGCAATTGCCCGAGGATTACCTCCTCTGAAATTCAGGCTAAACATTTTCAGCAAGAACATGGCGTTGTTCCTTGTCTACCCTGGTAGAGTCCTGGATGACATGCTGTCTCCTGCCAGTGGCTCCACACTTCTGTTCTCTACAGGATGGGAATTGAGAGGAGCAAGGCTGAAGCCTGTCAATGCTGTGCGTCCATCTGAGGATTGGTCTCCCTAGGTATTGATCGCAATTGGACTAGGATGGACTGTGGCTTCTCAAAGAAGCCTAGTGGGTTGAAATCATCAAGAGCATTTTGTGATCTAAAATTCCATCCTCTGTGAAGGTTCCCTGCAGGGTCATTATATTTGTACTTGAACTTGCTTTGTTTGCTGTCTTAGTTTTTTCTCATCAATTGGAAAAGCTGCTTTATTGGCATCGTTTCAGCCTTTGCAGCCTTCTGGTAGTATTTGGTACCTGTAGGGGAGTGAGAGAAAATAATCAAAACAGCATTTTTGTCAGGTCCTTTTGAAGGCTGAGTTTAGAGGGATTGCTAAGTGGTGATATCCCAGGGGCAAACTGATCTCTTCCTGGGAGCTTGAGCTGAGGGTGAGGGTCGGGCTGGCTGAAAGGGGAAGCACCATTCACAAGTGAGAAGAAAACACCACTGAATTTCCCTGAACTTCCAGTCAGCCTGCGGTGCAGGATATAGGGACCCTGCCTATACCCAACCGGCGGCTAGGAATATCAGCCCCTTTCCTCCTGATTCCTCTCTGTCTGGAGCAGAGTGATGGCTTTTCCTCCCAGTGAGGATGTGCTCAGCATCAATCATACATGCTCAGACAGAGGGCTGCAGAAAAGGAAGATCCTCTGCAGAGAAACCCACTCCTTTAAACTCCATGTCCCAGTCTTCTAGGGAGGAGCAGGAGGCCATGGGAAGAACTCTGGATAGAAGAAGCAGCAGGAACCTCAGAAAACATCCACGTCCACTTCCGGCCTTTAAAACAGAGGCGTAGTGATGCCACTGGGATATGATTGAACTAAGGCCACATGACTTGTTATTGACAACCCAGGAATTAGGACCCATGAACTAAAGCCATTTCAATCAATATTGGAGGAAGAGAGAGGAAAGGCTCCAATCTGGAGGTCTCAACGGTCATGGCAGACTGCTGGGTCACCTTGGCTAGGACAGAAATAAGGTTTTACCAAAAAAATGAGAAATATGATGTCTGTGGTGCTGGTTTGGTTGGTTAACATAATTTTTTTAAAGAAAAAACAAATATATTTATAAGTATTCTTTCAAAGAGGATCAGGAAAGAAAGAAAATTAAAAGAAAAAAAGACACTCAAAATGGAGTTAGCAAAGAGAGAGCAGGGAGTGTAATTATGACCCTACTTATTTTCCCCAATGCCTGGAAGTTGATTCCACACCTGGTTACACCCTACGGGATTTCTAGAAATCTTCTCAATATCTAGACCCACAGAACTCTGAAGTACAAAGTGAAAGGATTAGTCTGTGTTTTACTACATTCTCCCCTCCCACTTATTATTTTCCTTAAGTACATTTTGGGAAAGTTGACTTTTTAATACTTAATGTCAAGCGTCAAGAGTGGCATAAAGAAGTATTCATATACAATCTCTTGTGGAATTTCAGTCTTGATTTGTTATTGCATTCTCTTCAGGAGAGTGAGACCAGTAAGTTCTTTTTCAGGGCTTTGCGGAAGGACAATAAATGACCAAAAGTGAAATGTTCACATTGCAGGGCTGAGCCAATTAGTGGGCTGTAAAATCTGTGTGGTTAAATGTAAACTGGAAGTTTTACTTTAAACTGCCAAAGAAAATACTAAATTCCACTATATGTAATATGGGAGGTATTATTTCTGTACATTAGATGTTAATGTAATGACTATTTCTCACTTTGTCTTGTATTCAAAATTGAGCAAGTGAGCTTCAAGCAGAGGCTAAAGGTCTAATGTATTCATTTTCTTGGTTTTCTTCTTGATTTTTTCTACGCTATACAAACAGTGCTGTTGAGAGGGGAATATAGGTCCCATCAAAGGCTGACGGAGGCTCAGCCTTTGGAGTAGCTGCACATATGGGGCACTTCCATGTTGGTGACCTGTGATCATAGAAGACCAGTGGTCCTTCTTATCTTTAGCCACAGATTAGAGTCACATGGGACTGTTTTAAAACTACACACACCCAAAACACACCCCAGGCCATGGAAGTGAGAATCTCACCCCATTTCCCATCATTTTCTTTCCTTTTGCTCTTTATCTCATGATTGGCTTTGTTCCCAGTGGTTCCATGGATTTTAGTCCTCTCTCTGACAACTTCAGTGAAATCTCTCTCTTATCAACTGGGCTGGGCCAAAGCAAAGACTGTCCTGTGGATAGATTCTTGCCTGTCATCTTGTGTATGCATAAAGCTGGTTGTGGAGTCGCTTTTATCAAAGTTAATTCAGAAAATGCTATCTCATATAAACTGGCCTTAAGATTCATCTGAGTTGCATTTTTGACCCTTAACTGGACTTGTAGAAGTGGAAATGAGAATAAAAAGGAGAGAGGTTAGAATGACGTACCTCACGATGTATGCAGTTTTGAGGTCCTGCCCTCTGTATGTACTTTTGAAGTGATGTCCCTTGAGAATGTCATAAATGTCCTCCAGTTAATGTCAGCTCAAATGAGTCCATGAGGTGAGAACACCGAGTCCCTGGCAACTCCAGCTACATTGTCACAAGGCTACACATCTGGGGCTGAAGACTAAAGTGTATCCAGGCCAGTAGGGAACTCCCACCTGGTTCTAGTTTAGTTTTCTAAGTGGGAACCGTTGTGCTCAGTTTTAACACTTCTCATTCAGAGGAACAAGAGACAGTTAAGGGTTGAATCAGTCGGGATGCTCAAAAGCTGACTCAAGAGAAAAACCAATGTGTAAATGATGCATTAAAGCAACGCTCCCTGCAGAAAGAGACAATGGAGTTGGGGATGCTGGGAGGAAAGGTAAACTTCCCAGGAGAGTATGCAATTCCAGTCAAAGGACCCTGTGCTCAGCAGCTTAAACTGTGGACGTGCATGAGGACAAGGAGGTCTGGCTCTCCTGTGACCATGAGAGGGACTCTCAAGACAGCAGAATAAGGCATAGGGCAGAGTTCAGAGAGCAATGAGGAGATGGGGACAGAAAAGGCCTTGCATGGTGGAAGACCACGGGACACAAAGTTAAGACCAGACAGAGGTTACAGCAGCCGCTGGAGAAAACAAATGGAAGAGAAAAAGCAGTAGGAGAACGAGCTGTCACCATCGACAGAGTGAAATAAGAAGTGAGTGCAGCTAAGGGTCATAGATGTGATTACCTCTGCGTCCCAAGTGTGAGGGGTAGGGATTCCACTTGCTGAACCGGGATTCTCTTTTAATCATCTTCGGTTTGAAAACACTTGAGGTGGGAATGTTGCCGATGAGCCGCTGCCCTCGTGTGTTGTCAGCTGAGTGTTGGGATGGATCATCTTCCCGCTGCGGAGGGCTCTTCAGCCAGCCAGAGGGCTGCGCAACCATCTCTGAAAACAAAATGACAACCAATGGCATGCACTGGCATCCATGATCTTACTGTGACTTTCTCTTCCACCCAAAGGACGTCAAATCAGGAATGTGGCCTTGGACAAGAAAGTCCAAAGTGTGAGGGGAAGCCAGTAGAGTGACTTTAATATTTTCTGTTTTGTTGATCTTTCTTCCATTACTCAGTAAGGACAAGTTTGTCAGGAGGCAAAGGCACTCCTGATTCACAAAAATATTCAAGAAACACAAGATTAAGAAACAAATAACTTCCATGTCGATAAGGCAAAAGCAAGGAAATCCCCCTGTATGTAGTCTGTGCTTTGGGGAGGGAAGAGATTATAAATGTGAAAGTTAAATCAGAGCTGAGTGCAAACAGGAGATGGGGATGGAAGGGCCTGGCAGGGTGGCAGCCCATGGGACACAGAGGTGAGACCAGACAGAGGTTACAGCAACTGATGAGAGAAAGGAACCGGGGGAGCCTAAACCTGGAGAATTTACAAAACTTGCATCATTATAAGGTCTATTGAATATACATATAAACCCTATGCAGCACACACACCAAATATACATAATATCTATGAAAAATGACATAAATGCATATATCTGTATGTATTAATCTAATAAAGAAATATTAGATAGGGATTTAGAAGATATTAAATGTAAGGCAACAATCACTGTTCTGGTTTATCAAAATTGGAAAAAAAATTAGAAACATGAGAAGCATGAGAAAGAAACCATGTGGGAGAAGCAAATAACCTATTAGACAGCAGGAGAAATCACCAGGTGAGGGAAAATATGAATGAGACAAAAGCATTCACTCTGTCCTCTCACCTGGAGCCTATTCAGGCTCTGGACTCCAGGGAAAGTGAGGAAGAGAGGGTGTGCCTGAGCCAGTGGGGTGAGTCGTGGCAGGGGGTGTGAGAATACATAGAGAAGTGAAGGAGATTCCAGTGGGAAGAAATCAGTTTAAATAAGTTGTCACGGCACGTGTCAGGGACTGCGCATGCCCCAGTACCCACTGAGCGCCTCCCACGTGTCCTCTCCATGAACCCATATGGTGCTTGGGATCTCACGAGACCCTCCCTGCTCCTAGGGACAAAAGTCCTTTCATTACTTAGCCGAGGGCTCCAGGAGAAGATACTGAGTGGGACAGAGAGTGAAGATGAATACGACCCATGGTTTTAAGGAAATCTGAGCAGAATTGTTCCCTCTGAGATGGAAACTGAGGACGTGGCTGTGTACATGAGTGGAGATGATGAACTAAATGGATTTTCATAAAAGAGACTGATGTGGACACTTTCCACATGAAAATTGCCCTTTGTTTTCAAAAAGAGCGGAAAAACAAGGAGAAGAAAGATCTGGACATGTCATGAGACTGACTCGTGGGCCCAGGATTTACACTGTTACTGAATGTGCCTATAGGTTGTCATGGAGAGTGCCTGATAGTTGAGAATCGGCTTCATGAGGGATGGGGAAGGAGAGGAAGAAAACTGGCAGAGGAGTACGTGTGAGAAAGGAAGGGAAGAGGGGTCTCTAGAAAACAGAGAGCTTCACAATCGCTCTGCCTCAGAGACAACATAGTCTGTGAAGTCACCTTCTAAATGTAAAGTTGTCAGAAAGACAAGTGGATTAGATAACAGCTATTTATAGGTTTATCGAGTAATTGTTATTGAATCAGGCCCTTTGGAAATTATAATAATTAATACTCTCAACAATGATTACAGGCAGATACTATTTTTTTAGGTAGCTCCGATGAGGAAACAGAGATTTATATCCCCAAAAGACAAAATCTTTGGCCAAAGTGAACAACCAGAAGGAGGCAAACCCAGGACCTGAGAGCAGATTTTGTCCTAAGCCCCAGGCTCTTGCTCACCTCACTCGGTTGGTGCATCACGGATTTCAACTTGACCCTGAGTGAGCACGGAGAGGCGCCCATTCTCTGCTGCACCCACAGCACCGTGACCACCAAGACCTGGATTAGAGCTTCCTACCCTCTTTCCTTCCCTACCTTGAAAGGAACATTGGGTCCCAGAATCAGCATTGGCTGTGAAGCTGCAGGTGGTGGACGAAGGGCCCTGCATGGCTAAGCCATTCTCACAGTCGAACCCTTGATCCAGCTGTAGTCCAAGACAATTGGGCACCAGGGTGCTTGGCTCCGGCTGTGTCAGTGAAGTCTCCATCTCTGACAGGTAGTAGCTCACGTCTCCACTGCAAGTCCCTTGGGGACGGGTCTCTTGGGTGGGAGCTGAAAGGAGAAGGGGCTTCAGTAGGAACAGTCTCAGCTTTCCCTTTGTTACGTGCTCCCAGACACCCATCCCTGCTGTCCCTGCTTCTCACTAAAGCAATCCAGTGACCAAGGCCACACAGACAGACATCATGTAAATGCAGGGAAACAACATCTTTTAATATGTAGGCAAGGCTGTCTTTGACAGTGGCCTTGGACAAGCATGGAAACTCCATGGACATTGTGCTGGGGCACAAATTACATCATTAGAGGTGACAAGAGACATAGGAAATGAGCTAGAAGGCCTGACAGATACCTCCAGTACACCACCTGTACACAGGTGGCAGTGAAGTTGTCCTACCTGCCTGTGGTCCAGTCACCTGATATCAGGGCCAGGGAGAATTGGAAAGCTATCTGACTCTCTTGTATCTATATTAAATATTCCATCCTAGTCCTCCTTCCCTCCCTCCTTCCTTCCCTCCCTCCTTTTCTCCTTCACATCCTTCTTTCCCTCCCCTTCCTCCCCTCTGTCCCTCCCTCCCTCCCTCCCTGCTTCCTTCCTTCGTTCCTTCTTTTTTTTTTTTTTTGAGACAGGTTCTCTCTCTGTCACTGAGGGCGGAATGTACTGGTGAAATCATGACTCACTGCAGCCTCAACTTCCTGTGCACAGATGATTCTCCTACCTCAGGCTCCCGATTAGTGGGGACTACAGGTGTCAATCACCTCGCCTAGGTAATTTTTTTGTATTCGTTTTAAAGATGGATTTCACCACATTTCCCAAGCTCATCTTGAACTCCCGAACTCAAGTAGTCCACCCGCCTGGGCCTCCCAAAGTGCTGAAATTACAGATGTGACCCACTGCCCCCAGCTTCATCCTAGTTTCTGATTCAAATCAATGGGTTTGCATACAGCCTGTCCTCAGAATTGATCTTCCTTAGCCTAGACAGAGGTATGCGGCATAAAGAATATGGAGGCTACCTGGGAGAAAGTATGGCATTTCCTCATCTTCATTCTGAGACCATTCACCGTCTATAATCATAGCAGAGTCGACTTCGTCTCCCTCAAATGTTACTTCGGTGCTCCCGTGAGGCTGGTTGGAGTCAGAAGGGCTGGAGCTGTTTGAACAAGGGACAACACATTCCTCCAGTGAGTCCTGAGGGACTTCCTTTTCCTCAGCCTTCTGCACCTCCCTCACGAGCCAGGTAGGATAGAGATGACAGAGATTAAACCAAGAGGGATTCCCAGCTGGTTTTGACGGAAGGCATAAGGTAGTGGTTCCAGAAAGCAAAGGGGAGGTTCCATTTAAGAGAGAACAGGCAATCCTCCTCTATCTGCAACAGAGCATGGCTGCCTTGGGAACCAGAGAGGAAGAGAGCAGCTGGTGTTCATTGCACTGGAAAGACAGGAGCTGAGGAAGGCAGAGGCTCCGCTGCTTCTGTATGGTACAGTCTTCACAGCACTCACACAGAACCAAAGACAGCGGCCACACCGTGTGTCTAAGCTGGGTTGTATTTAACATGCTGTGGCCAAGGGAATACAGGTGTCTGAGCCTTGGTAGACTCCGGAGACGGTGTGCCTTGTAGATTGTTTTTAATTTTAACATTGTGATGTGAAATGTCAAGTTTTCCTGGGCACTTGTCTTGGTGTTTAACTTTGGTAGGTGCTTCCTAATTCCTGCTTGTTGTCTCCTTGTCATTTATCTTCCCTAACAAGAGTCTAAGGACAAGCATGTGAAAAGCAGCTTTCCATCTCGTCCTAGCTTCACTACAGGGGAGGACAGGTCTCCTCTGTGTGTGCAGGAAGTCCCTAGGGCTAGTGAGCTCATAGAGGGTCATGCTTACAGGTGCCACGAAGACAATGGACAAGCATGTTAACAGGGCTGTTTCCTTGTTGGTGAGTGCAGGAAATCGGTGCACTGTGCAGCTGTCTGTATCCTGAACCTGCCGTCTGTGACTACCTTCAACTACCTTGTGTTCTTTCTGAGACCTTTTCCATATTTTACCACCCATTACCCGCTCCTGAGTATTCAGTGTTACCTGTGGTCAGGTGATTCCTGTACTTTCTCGACCTCCGCATCTGTAATATCTTCATCGTCATGTTCATCACTTTCTGCAAATACAGAAGCGTCTATTCAGATATTTCCCACTTCACCCACTGGAAGCACAGTCAGCCCTATGTGCACTGAGGCATGAACATCCATGTATGGGTCTGCATTGTACTGAAAACTCTCCTGTTTAGCCCTAAAAAATGCCCTGGCATGTTCTCCTGATCCATGAGGGAACGTGTTTCTGACCTGGAGAGTCACCATCAAGATGTGGCCAAATACTGAAAAGTCTTCTTGCTCCCCATATTACTGGAGGCTTGTCCAGCCTCTCTCTAAGCTTCAGCAGCTGTCTCCCCAATCTTGCCACACTTCTGATACCCAGGCACAGGCTTTGGCTCTGTGTCCTGTCACAGCTTGCATTGAAGCCTGTATCTTTCTCTTAGGACAGGACAAACAAACTTGTCCCACAATACTCCCTACACTGGGAACTTCATGGGCCCTCCAAGTGACTTCCACTGTGCTACCCAGGGACCCTCTCTCCATGGGGAGTGCTCCAGTCTAGACCACTTCCTTCCTTCCTTCTTTCCTTTTTTTTTTTGAGACAGGTTCTCTCTCTGTCACTGAGGGTGGCGTGTACTGGTGAAATCATGACTCACTGCAGCCTCAACTTCCTGTGCACAGATGATTCTCCTACCTCAGGCTCCCGATTAGTGGGGACTACAGGTGTCGATCACCTCGCCTGGGTAATTTTTTTGTATTCGTTTTAAAGATGGATGTCACCACATTTCCCAAGCTCATCTTGAACTCCCGAACTCAAGTAGTCCACCCGCCTGGGCCTCCCAAAGTGCTGAAATTACAGATGTGACCCACTGCCCCCAGCTTCATCCTAGTGTCTGATTCAAATCAATGGGTTTGCATACAGCCTGTCCTCAGAATTGATCTTCCTTGGCCTAGACAGAGGTATGCGGCATAAAGAATATGGAGGCTACCTGGGAGAAAGTATGGCATTTCCTCGTCTTCATTCTGAGACCATTCACCGTCTATAATCATAGCAGAGTCGACTTCGTCTCCCTCAAATGTTACTTCGGTGCTCCCGTGAGGCTGGTTGGAGTCAGAAGGGCTGGAGCTGTTTGAACAAGGGACAACACATTCCTCCAGTGAGTCCTGAGGGACTTCCTTTTCCTCAGCCTTCTGCACCTCCCTCACGAGCCAGGTAGGATAGAGATGACAGAGATTAAACCAAGAGGGATTCCCAGCTGGTTTTGACGGAAGGCATAAGGTAGTGGTTCCAGAAAGCAAAGGGGAGGTTCCATTTAAGAGAGAACAGGCAATCCTCCTCTATCTGCAACAGAGCATGGCTGCCTTGGGAACCAGAGAGGAAGAGAGCAGCTGGTGTTCATTGCACTGGAAAGACAGGAGCTGAGGAAGGCAGAGGCTCCGCTGCTTCTGTATGGTACAGTCTTCACAGCACTCACACAGAACCAAAGACAGCGGCCACACCGTGTGTCTAAGCTGGGTTGTATTTAACATGCTGTGGCCAAGGGAATACAGGTGTCTGAGCCTTGGTAGACTCCGGAGACGGTGTGCCTTGTAGATTGTTTTTAATTTTAACATTGTGATGTGAAATGTCAAGTTTTCCTGGGCACTTGTCTTGGTGTTTAACTTTGGTAGGTGCTTCCTAATTCCTGCTTGTTGTCTCCTTGTCATTTATCTTCCCTAACAAGAGTCTAAGGACAAGCATGTGAAAAGCAGCTTTCCATCTCGTCCTAGCTTCACTACAGGGGAGGACAGGTCTCCTCTGTGTGTGCAGGAAGTCCCTAGGGCTAGTGAGCTCATAGAGGGTCATGCTTACAGGTGCCACGAAGACAATGGACAAGCATGTTAACAGGGCTGTTTCCTTGTTGGTGAGTGCAGGAAATCGGTGCACTGTGCAGCTGTCTGTATCCTGAACCTGCCGTCTGTGACTACCTTCAACTACCTTGTGTTCTTTCTGAGACCTTTTCCATATTTTACCACCCATTACCCGCTCCTGAGTATTCAGTGTTACCTGTGGTCAGGTGATTCCTGTACTTTCTCGACCTCCGCATCTGTAATATCTTCATCGTCACGTTCATCACTTTCTGCAAATACAGAAGCGTCTATTCAGATATTTCCCACTTCACCCACTGGAAGCACAGTCAGCCCTATGTGCACTGAGGCATGAACATCCATGTATGGGTCTGCATTGTACTGAAAACTCTCCTGTTTAGCCCTAAAAAATGCCCTGGCATGTTCTCCTGATCCATGAGGGAACGTGTTTCTGACCTGGAGAGTCACCATCAAGATGTGGCCAAATACTGAAAAGTCTTCTTGCTCCCCATATTACTGGAGGCTTGTCCAGCCTCTCTCTAAGCTTCAGCAGCTGTCTCCCCAATCTTGCCACACTTCTGATACCCAGGCACAGGCTTTGGCTCTGTGTCCTGTCACAGCTTGCATTGAAGCCTGTATCTTTCTCTTAGGACAGGACAAACAAACTTGTCCCACAATACTCCCTACACTGGGAACTTCATGGGCCCTCCAAGTGACTTCCACTGTGCTACCCAGGGACCCTCTCTCCATGGGGAGTCCTCCAGTCTAGACCACTTCCTACCGCCAAATGCCCCGACATCAATTGCCTTCTCCAACACTACACAGGAAGGGGCTTTATCTCATCGTGAAATATAGTCATAAGTGCTCCCACGTTTGCATGCAAGAGACAATTTGTCTGCCTTTACAGATTCAGAGACAGGAACTCAGGAAGGATAAATTAATCATTTCCTCACTGTTGCTAAAGACATTGCTGAAGATAGAGCCTGGGAACCTTCATTCTTAGTCCAGGACTCTTTTTACTCTAACAAGCTGCCTCCTGTCACAGCCTCCTTCCTGTCCTTTAAAACTGGACAGACGCTGCCTCTTGCCTCAAAGACCATGTTCCAGCAAGAAATGAGGAGACATCTGCAATCCTGTGACCTCCAACCCCAAGGGTTTCCCATGTCTGCTTTTGCCCGGGAAGTCCTGGTCACGTCATGGCTACAGATTTTTAGTGGAAAGAAACACTACCCATAAAATTGCCATTGTGGAGGTGTGGAGGTCTGGGGACTTTCATAAGCCTGGGGCTGTGTGTCATCAGGGCCTGTGTCCACCTTACCTAGGCTGAGCTTGTTGAAACACTCTGCAAGCCTGTGCCCCTCGGCCAGCTGCTCTCGGAGGTCCTGACCCTGGGACTTGGCTGGGTCATCAGGAGTGAGGAGGGCCTTTAACTGCTGATTCAGTGAGCGGGAGGCCTCTCTCTCTTCCAGTAACTGGGTCAGCTCTTTTGCCTGACAGCGAACCAGGGCTTTATATTGCCTATGGTGAGATAGCAGAGAACGTTTAATAATGGAAAGGGATGAGTGATCAGTTCTAATACTGCAACAGAGGTTTATGTGAGCATGTCCTCAAGGAGCCCTCCAAGCAGAAGGTCACAACATGTTTGGGAAAATGCCTGTGGCCAAGAGAAATTGTATATATGTATTTTATATATATGTATTTTTATATATTTTATATATATATATATAGGCAGGGTGCAGTGGCTCATGCCTGTAATCCTAGCACTTTGGGAGGTGAGGCAGGCAGATTACCTGAGTTCAGGAGTTCAAACCCAGCCTTACCAACATGGTGAAACCCTGTCTCTACTAAAAATACAAAAATTGGCCAGGCATGATGGTGCATGCCTGTAGTCCCAGCTACTCGGGAGGCTGAGACAGGAGAACTGCTTGAACCTTGGAAGCAGAGGTTGCAGTTAGCTGAGATTGTGTGACTACACTCCAGCCTGGGTGACAGAAATGACAGTCCATGAAAATATACATATGTGTGTATATATATAGTATACATATATATTGTATTTATATATACAAAGGCTTCCTCTGTATCAGAGAGAGCTCCTGTAAGATCCTCTGTGATGTTCCATTCATTTATTTCTTCTGTAAACAAAAGTCAGTGTCTTCCTATGTCAGTTTCAAGGGGATGTCCTTTCAGCTCCTCACTTTGGCCATGGACATTTCTATGTGAAAATTCACATAGTGCATCTTGCAGTGACTGGAAACAGAGCCGTGCACAGAAATGTGGTCAGGTGCAGATGGCGTGAATTGGAAAGATGAAAGGAGAAAGGAATGGCAGGTCAAGAAGGCAATATTGATTGAATGAATGAGTTGCTGCAGTCAGGAGGTGACTCTGACTAAGAGTAAATGGGTGGTGATCACACACCATTTTGAGTGTATTAAATGCTGCTGGGTGGTTCATTTTCTTTTGATGAATTTTGGATACGCAAATTTCAACTCAACAATTAGCTGTTTTAAGAAGAGAAAACAAAGCTCAAGAAGCAACTGCAACCCATAACTTGCTAAGATTACTGTTCTGTTGTATGAGTGTTTGTGTGAAATGTGCCTGCCATGTAAATGCCTGACCTTGTCCTGGCCCAGCTTAGCTCCTGCTTCTCCCAGCTCAACTGCTGCACTTCAGAGATCACACCCCTGCCCACCTGCCTGTCCCCACGGCGTCTCTCACCTGAGCTCCTCAGCTTGCCCGAACTTCTCCGCCAGCTTCTCGATGAACTGCAATTCATCCCTCAGCACGGAGTCTATGTCTTTTTCCTCTTCACACTCTGAGAAGAGACAGTCATGCCTGCCTCAGTGGAAGGCTGGACATACTGGTGTGGTCACTGCCTGCAGGGCAGGTGGCAGTGTCTATCCCAAGGACAAAAGCATCCCCAGTACCAGATTGTAGTGAGGGATTTTTTTCATTTTTTATTATCAACCTCCCAACTTGCTGGCATCTGATACTCTCCAACTTAGAGATGGGGAAAAAGAAACTCATGGACACATCGAGTAACTTGACAGGATGATTCACCTGGGATGAGGCAGAGTCAGAATTCATAGCCCCCGAGGTCTGGCTCTGAATCCTGGGACACTTTTGCAAGCCTTGCAGCCTCTCCTGTCAAACACTCTACTGGGGCATAAAGCAGTGATATCCTGTATAGTAGGAAAGGCCCTTAGGACAATGGGACTCATGGATTCCCTGGTACTGGGAATTTCAAGCACATATATGTCAAAGATTTAAAAACTCATATCTGAATATAATTGCATGAAATACGAGGCATGAGACCCTGAAGTCATCATAGAAATATGACCAAATATTAATAACGTTTGAATTAAGTTAGAAACAGTAGGATGGAGAACTAATAGTGTTTACTCTGTGCCAAGAATTGTTCTAGGAGATTTAGAAAAATCACGGCATGTAATTCATTGCAGCAGTTTACAGAGGTAGGCGTTATTATAGTACCCAATGAACAGATGAGGAAACTGAGGCACAGAGAAGATAGGCCACTTGGATGGGGCCCAGGAGACTGGCCCAGGCTCCCTGCTCTGCACACGGCACTGCTACCTCCCCAATGTCTTACGTGCCGTCTTTCTTCCTCTTTAGAAAAAGAGCCTGTGCCCCAGGAAGCAGGACTTCCCTCTCCCCAGGGTACTCCCTGCTCTTCATGCTGTCACTTATGGATGCCACCGTTACTATTAGGAGCAGTCTCCTCTTTAAGCTCCTTAGAGCAGGTACTCCGTACTGTCACCATGTTTCCCCTGGGGTTCCCTCAAGAGAGATTTGCCTATTGGGCTCAAAGAAGCTTAAACAGAATGGCAGTTCATTAGTTCCAGGCATTTAGACCAACAGACTAGATGTTATTTGTCTGCAGGATCTTCTAGGGTACAGAGAGCATTCTGGTAAACATGATTGAGCATCTTGCTGAGAAAAGCAAGTGGTTCTGTGCCTGTGTCAGAAGTCAGTAAATAGGATTTTAACTCTAGTCCCACCTCACATCGGACTGCTAACGTGGAAAAGTTGCTAAATACATTGTGCCTCTGTTTTCCATCCTTAACATAATGAAGCTAAAATACCCATTTCTGTTTTCCTAGAACTAAGGGAAGGATGAAATTAATTTTGATGAAGAGACTCTTCAGTATCTCACAGAGACGACAGGTGCTGATTCATCACTTCTGTGATGGTGACTCTATAGAACTTACTGTATTTCTTCATTTTCCTGGCAGTAGCTTGAATTATAAGAAATTTCTCCTTGAGGTCTTCAAACTGCTGTTGGCTCTCTGCCTGCTGGACTTGCAATTCCTCATTGATATCTAGAATAGTCATCTCTGCCCTGTCATGGGACAAATGTGCGGCAGTTACCACCATGCTGATGTTTGTGGCAGGAGGGTTCAAACAGGGACTGGGGAGAAGAAACCCAAGCACATGATGGATCAAAAACTAGTGAAATCAACTAGGTTTAGTCAGGACTGAGGGATGACAAGAGCTGGAATTGACTTACGGTTGCGAAGAACTTAATCAACACCTCAGAGCACTTTAGAATCCTTAATGGCAAAAACAGCAAAAACGTTGCCTGAGCTCAGAGCCAAAGGCACTGCCTGTAGCTCTGCCTCTGACAAGAGTGAGGGAGGTCTCAGCCAGTGTGCCAGGTAACTGTTTGCTGTTGCAATAATGGAATTATGAGAAGGTTGGGTTGTCATGGAATCTCAGGAGCCCTGCATTCCAACTGCCCAGGCTGTGCTGAAACTGCAGCCTTGACCTCCCCAGGCACAAGGGATCTTCCCACCTCAGCCTCCCTAGTATCTGTGACTATACGCACATACCACCATGCCTGGATAATTTATTTTTGTATGTTTTGTAGAGACAAGTTCTCGCTATGTTGCCCAGGCTGCTCTCGAATTCCTGGGCTCAACTGATCCACCGCCTTGGGCTCCCAAAGTGCTTGGATTATAGGCATGAGCCAATGCCCCCAGTCCAGAGTTTCTGATTCAGTATGTGTCTGAAGTGGAGTCCAGGAATATATACCTCCGCCTCCTGGGTCCAAACAATTCTCCTGCCTCAGCCTCCTGAGTAGCTGGGATTACAGGTGCATGCCACCATGCCCGACTAATTTTTGTATTTTTCACCATTTTGGAGATTTCACCATTTTGGCCAGGCTGATCTCAAACTCCTGACCTCAGGCGATCCACCTGCCTTGGCCTCCCAAAGTGCTGGGATTACAGGCGTAAGCAATTGCACCTGGCCAGGAATGTATATTTATAATAAGTTCCCAGGTGATCCTAGTGCGGCTGATCTGGAGACCATACTTTGAGAACCAAGGGCTTAGAACATCCCAGGCTCAATCAAGGTAGGAAAACTGATTATTAATTGTTGAACTAGTTAATTCATTCACTTGACAAGTATGACAATTTGACAATTACTTGAATTCCCTCTGAAAACGAATAAAGGAAATACTTATTACATTAGTATTTTCAAATCTCTTTAGGGAGTACCTCTTCACTCACCAAAGAAGCTAAGAGGGAAAGTTCCGATCTGAACAATGGGTGGACAGAGGTAAACTAGGAAAAGGAAACCTATTCATTTTTAAAAATTGTGGTGAAACATACCTAAATTAAACAAACGAAAAAGTTCCACATATGAATAATAGCTGCCACAGTTACAAGGTTGTTTGGTTTTATTAAAAGATATGCATTTTAGAGCAGTTTTAAGTTCATGGCAAAATAGTAGATTTCCCAGATATAGGCTTACTTCATTTTTTTTATTGTGCTTCACAGATACTGCATTTTTTTTTTTTTTTTTTTTACAAATTAAAATTTGGGGCAATGTGGCATCACCAGACGCGGGCCCGCAGGCCCGGGAGATCCGCCGTCCAGACGCGGGCCCGCAGGCCCAGGAGACCCGCCGTCCAGACACGGGCCCGCGGGCCCGGGAGACCCGCCGTCCAGACGCGGGCCCGGGAGATCCGCCGCCCAGACGCGGGCCCGCGGGGCCCGGAAGACCCGCCGTCCAGACGCGGGCCCGGGAGATCCGCCGCCCAGACGCGGGCCCGGGAGATCCGCCGCCCAGACGCGGGCCCGCGGGGCCCGGAAGACCCGCCGCCCAGACGCGGGCCCGGGAGATCCGCCGCCCAGACGGGGGCCCGCGGGCCCGGGAGACCCGCCGTCCAGACGCGGGCCCGGGAGATCCGCCGCCCAGACGCGGGCCCGCGGGGCCCGGAAGACCCGCCGTCCAGACGCGGGCCCGGGAGATCCGCCGCCCAGACACGGGCCCGGGAGATCCGGCGTCCAGACGCGGGCCCGGGAGATCCGCCGCCCAGACGGGGGCCCCCGGGCCCGGGAGATCCGCCGCCCAGACGCGGGCCCGCGGGCCCGGAAGACCCGCCGCCCAGACGCGGGCCCGCGGGCCCGGAAGACCCGCCGCCCAGACGCGGGCCCGGGAGATCCGCCGCCCAGACGGGGGCCCGGGAGACCCGCCGTCCAGACGCGGGCCCGGGAGATCCGGCGTCCAGACGCGGGCCCGGGAGACCCGCCGTCCAGACGCGGGCCCGGGAGATCCGCCGCCCAGACGCGGGCCCGCAGGCCCGAGAGACCCGCCGCCCAGACGCGGGCCCGGGAGATCCGCCGCCCAGACGCGGGCCCGGGAGATCCGCCGCCCAGACGCGGGCCCGCAGGCCCGGGAGACCCGCCGTCCAGACGCGGGCCCGGGAGATTCGCCGCCCAGATGCAGGCCCGCAGGCCCGGGAGACCCGCCGTCCAGACGCGGGCCCGGGAGATCCACCGCCCAGACGCTGGCCCGCGGGCCCGGGAGACCCGCCGTCCAGACACGGGCCCGGGAGATTCACCGTCCAGACGCGGGCCCGCGGGCCCGGGAGATCCGCCGCCCAGACGCGGGCCCGCGGGCCCGGGAGATCCGCCGCCCAGACGCGGGCCCGCAGGCCCGGGAGCCCCGCCGTTCAGACGCGGGCCCGGGAGATCCGCCGTTCAGACGCAGGCCCGCAGGCCCGGGAGATCCCGCCGTCCAGACGTGGGCCCGGGAGATCCGCCGTCCAGACGCAGGCCCGCAGGCCCGTGAGATCCGCCGTCCAGAAGCAGGCCCGCATGCCCGGGAGACCCGCCGTCCAGACGCGGGCCCGGGAGATCCCGCCGTCCAGACGGGTGATTTTACTAATCACTGTGATTTTTCAAGGAATCACTAATACTATGACAGCTGGAAGAGCGATTCCTGGGACCAGAGGCGTTATCCAGTAGCTGTTGTTTCACCCAGTTCTGTAATATCCCACAAGAGAGCGCCAGAAGATTTCTTTTGAACACACACAAGCGCCAGGCTGAAAGTTTTTTTCTTGTGGTACCAAAATAGTCACAAGATGGTGCTAATAGATTTCTTTTGAAAACCTAAGCGGGCAGTCTCGGTTTAGTTATCTAAATTATATAAAAACTAATACTGCAGTTATCACTTTAATTAGAACGATATAATTCATGAGGTCAAGTGCAAACTTTTCAATTCAAACATAGACCAAATAGTCTCTGTTCTGGATCTAATCATAGGAAACATCTTGGAGAGAAAGTTTCTGTCTCTATTAATCAAGTAAAGTTTTAAAAAATATATTTATATATATTTAACAAATATATAACATTATTTACTATATATTAATATATTACATATTATATATTTATATTAAATATAATATAGAAATATATTGATAGATAATAAATAATATATATTATTTATTTAGAGAGATATATATATATAAAAAACAAATATATAACAAATATATTACCCAGGCTGGTGTGCAATGGTGTGGTCTCAGCTCACAGCAACCTCCGCCTCCCAGGTTCAAGCAATTCTCCTGCCTCAGTCTCCCGAGTAGCTGGGATTACAGGTGCCTGTCATCTTACCAGGCTAATTTTTTTTTTTTTTTTTTTTTTTTTGTATTTTTAGTTGAGTCAGGGTTTCACCATGACCTCGTGATCTGCCCACCTCAGCCTCTTAAAGTGCTGGGATTACAAGCGTAAGCCACCGCACCCGGTCCCAAAACACATTTTTAAAAATCACACTTAACAGGTGGCGAATTAGCAGTCCTATTTCACAGAAAGGATGGGGTTCTTGGGGTCTGCTGTAAGGATCCCCTGCCTTGAGGAACAATTGTGAGGGAAGAGCTGCCTTAGTGAGTTCTGGTTTCTTTTCATTGCAAGTTTACTCCTCAGCAAATTTGAAACTTGCTGGAAGAAAAGTAACAGGGCATCTCTGGAGTCCTGATTTTTGTTCAAAGAACAGCGCGAAACATGATTTTAGACAAGGAAAATAAAAGCAGGACTTTGTCGTGTCTTTTCCTCTGAGCCCCTAGCGAAGCCTGAGCTCACCTTCCCGTGGGGCGGGAGGGCCCCAGCAAGTAAGTGGTAAAGAATGAGGCTGAGGGACAAACTCAAAGCAGAATGCGTGCACAGCTTTTAAGAATATGATACAGCAGCCTCAAGAACAGGAGCTTGGGGTATTCAGATGTCGTAACAGGAGGAATCAAATAGTGCCAATTCCTTCAAATCAGTTTCTCTACTATTTCACTTTCTCCTTTTTGTATTTATGTAAAGAACAGGCTTAAGAACAATCATGCAATAATGAAGTAAGAAAAAGCCCTGAAGTCAGGAATGAAGGAATCCCACTTTTGTTGTGTCAAAATTACCAGAAGCCTAGACTAGAAGCAGGAGGGGAAGGAGAGGAGAAGCCAAGAGGGACTGAAGGAGGAGACCACGATGGAAAAACCACTCTCACCGGCAACGGCTTAGCGCCCTCCCCCTCAGAACTCACAGAATTCTCGAAATACCTCTACCAGTTTAGTGCTTTTACCTTCACTTGACAGGTAGGGAAACTGAGAATATGAGGAGGTAAGTCACTTTTTCAAGGTCACACAACTAGTAAAGGGTGGACCAGGAGTCAACCCAGACAGCTAAGAAATGCCAAGTATGTGGAATTTTAATAAAAGCTGACACCAGATCATCCAGAACCTTTCATATTTACTCTGTGGCGGTTTATGTCAGAGGAACATGCAGAAAACAGGTAATTTGTTCTTCCTTACTGTGACTGAGGAGCAATGACCACGGAGGACACAGATAGGACTATAGTGTCTTCCTGGCGAAGGGAGTCTGGCTCCTCTCTAAGGAGGGCCAGGGGTGCTGGGTGGTTTCCAGTGTGGGATAAATGGAAGAAGCTGCTTCCAGGCTCCAGGCCCGGCCCGCCTAGCAGAAACTGCCTGGCTCCCTCCAACGTGGTAGTTTCCCTCTGCTGTTTATTGATGTGCTATAAAAAGAAAAGTGCTTGTAAACAACTCGAGTGCATGAACAACTTAATTAAAATAATTACAGTAATAGCTTGTGAAAAAAGGTAGTAAAACTAATTATTATAAAGTGGCTGTGTGGGAAGGACGAAAATTGCTGCCATTCTTTAGGTCTAAGCTGCTCTATTTGGCACAGAAAACACAGATAGTTTAACCATATCCTCAGAAGGGATCTGAGATTCCCCTCTTCCAACTCAGATTTTAACTGTCCTGCTTCTCAGTTTTTAATTTCTCTCTTGGCAACAACCACACGTGAATGACCCTCCAGTGGTTCTCACTCTGATTTGTCCCTTCTAGTCAAGCATCGACTTCTTTTTTTTAAAGGGAGTCTTGCTCTGTCGCCCAGGTTGGAATGCAGTGGTGCAATCTTGACTCACTGCAACCTCCGCCTCCTGGGTTCAGGCAATTCTCCTGTCTCAGCCTCCCGAGTAGCCGGGATTACAGGTGCACCCCACCAAGCCCAGCTAATTTTTCTATTTTTAATAGAGACGGGGTTTCACCATATTGGCCAGGTGGGTCTCGAACTCCTGACTTCAGGTGATCCACCCACCTTGGCCTCCCAAAGGGCTGGGGATTACAGGCATAAGCCACCACACCCAGCCCCATCTTTCTCTTTTTTAACTCAAAGAATTATAAAAGTTTAAAATCTGAGAACCTCAGTGCTGAAGGAACCTGTAAACCCTCTCGTAAAAGGACCTGTGGGATGCATGGCTCTCTTTGCAAACATTTCCAGAGCATTGCCACTTGATGGTTATCCAGCCTTTGCTGGAGCCCTTTCAGCAAGGAGGAAATGACAGCTGTGGTAGCTCTGGCTGCTGTCAAGAGCCTTTTTATTTTAAGTTACACTCTGTCCTTTTAATGCCCTGTATTCCTCATTCTCTGCTTCGAGGCCATAGAGAATAAGGAAACTGCATCTTCCAAATGTTTGAAGGAAGAACGATGTCAGCTCATGCCTCCCCAATGTCTAATTCAAGTGCCAAACCAGCCAGGTGTTTCACGCACAGGAGTGGAGCTCCAGTTGAAAGGCCCCACAGTTTACCTACGCCCAGGGATGTTTACCTGGGATGGGCAGAAGCAGCCCTGCAGAGAGCAGGATCAGAGTCTGCTGAGAGGAGCCACAGTTAGAGCTAAGAGAAAATTGGTGAACATCAAGCCCAGACCTAGAATAGGGAACAGAAGAAAGACATCAAACTTGCCAGCTCAGAGGGTCAAAAGTAGAGGAGAAACAGAAAGAATGGGTCCAAAAAAGGCAGTTCAGAACAAAGCGCTTGAACAGTACATTTGTACAGGAGCTCCTCTCTCCAGGGTGATTCACGTACATCTCATGGCCATTCAGGGTGATACCCTTTATTAAACAGACACCTGGTAGTTCTTCAAGTATTCACTGTGTGAAAGGCTTTTGCTACTCCCTTTATTATCCATTCTATAATCTTTGAGATCATCTCATAGAATAACTGGTCATTAGTAGGTAGAATCCATCTGACACTTTCGAGTGATAGACTGAGAGGTGCTTAAAAATGTATATCAGAACACAGAGCAGACTTTCTTTGTTCAGGAGAAATCACTTTAGTGGATGCTCTTGATTATGGAAACATAATTTGATATAGGATGGGAGTTACATCAAATTACAATACTATACAGCCAATAACTTAAAACCAAATACAGGACATCCCTGTGTTTAAAACTCACCCAGTCACTCTTAACCACTTACCAGCTCTCTTTAAAGAGTTCCCTGACAACATTTTCACCTCGTTTCACTGGCCCTGAGCTCCTCTTTCTCCCTGCCCTTCTGGCTTTCAGCTTCAATTCTTTTTTTTTTTTTTTTTTAACTTTTATTTTAGGTTCAGGGGTACAAGTGCAGGTTTGTTATATAGGTAAACTCGTGTCACAGATTATTTGTCACCCAGGTACTAAGCCTAGTACCCAATAATAATTTTTTTTTTTTTTTTTGAGATGGAGTCTTGCTTTGTCACCCAGGCTGGAGTATAGTGGTGTAATCTAGGGTCACGGCAACCTCCACCTCCTGGATTCAAGCAATTCTCCTGCTTCAGCCTCCTAAGTAGCTGGGATTACAGATGCGTGCCACCACACCCAGCTAATTTTTGTATTTTTAACAGAGAAGGGGTTTCACCATGTTGGCCAGGCTGGTCTTGAACTCATGACCTTGTGATCTGCCCACCTTGGCTTCCCAAAGTGTTGGGATTACAGGCATGAGCCACCGTGCCTGGCCAACAATCTTTGTTCATCTTCTCCCTCTTCCTACCTTCTACCCTCAGGGAGGCCCAGTGTCTGTTGTTCTCTTCTTTGTGTCCATGAGTTCTCATCATTTAGCTCCTACTTATAAGTGACACCATGCAGGATTTGTTTTTCTGTTTCTGCATTAGTTTACTGAGGATGATGGTTTCAAGTTCCATGTTTCTGCAGAGGACATGATCTCATTCTTTTTTATTCAGGCTTCAATTCTATTTTATTTTTTTCATTTTTTGAAACAAAGTCTCCCTCTGTCACCCAGGCTGGAGTATAGTAGTGTGATCTTTGCTTACTGAAACCTTTGCCTCCTGGGTTCAAGCAATTCTTATGCCTCAGATTCCAGAGTAGTCTGGGATTATAGGCATGCACCAACATTTATGGCTAGGTTTTGTATATTTAGTAGAGACGAGGTTTCACCATGTTGGCCAGCTGGTCTCAAACTCCTGGTCTTAAGTGATCTGGCCACCTTGGCCTCTCAAAGTGCTGGGATTACAGGCATGTAATAGCTTTCAATTCTTGATACTTTCAAAGTAAGTTTGCTTTGGAGATTTCATTTTTCATATCCAAGGTCTCTTGCTAAACAAAGGATCGTCCTCTCTATGAACAATTCTACTTCCGTCTTTAAAATTAACATTTTTAGGCCTCTTACATAAATTTTCTGCACTATTTGTATAGAATTTTAGAATCTAAGTGTAAAAGGTTTGAAAAGGCAGCAGAAAGTTGACAGAGATGACCCCAAGGAAGTTAGGAAGGCAGGTGTTCTCATCCTAAGTGTACAATTCATTCACAGCAACAGCTAATATTGGAGTTCTGATTTGTCTGAGTGCTTGAACACAGAACATCTCACTTAACTCTTAGCACAATCCTTAAGGTAAGTTTATTAAAATTCCAACTTTGAAATGAAGAGACCAAAGTACAGAGAGGTTGTGGTGGGGGTGGGCAGGGGGGAGATTATACCACTATGGAGCTAGGCTTCAAATCAGGTTGTCTCACTCCAAAGCCCATGCTCAAATCTGTCTCCCACTCTAGGCTACCTAATCTTTCCCATCACTTCTTACCAATATTATGCTCTCTCAGCCCTGTTCATGACTCCTCAGCCTCATTTCCCACTCCTGGCTGTGGGCTTTCTCAGAGGCTCTTCCTGTATCAGAAATATGCTGCCTGCCCAGCAAACCATTCATTCCAACTCCTCTTCAAGGATTTCCTCATAGGTCCTATTTCTGTGGTGACTTATTTGTTGAAATGAATCTGAGATTGAGATTCTCTTGCTCATGCATACAATGCATGGCAATTATACAATGCATGTGTGACAGATGCCACTCGCTTTCCTGTCATTGGATGCCCAAGCTTATGGGTACTTTTGCATCTACGCTGATGTCAGCATCTCAAGGGCGTGAGGACTGTTTAATCTGCCCCAATCCTTCCTTATCAGTCTGTAGTCTACGTTGTTGGCTAACAAATGCCATTTGCAGAATATGATGATGTTGCTAATAGATGTTCATTTATTTACCTTCTCTATAAATTCTAGTATAGTGGCCAAAATCCAAAAGTCTAAAAAATCCTATAAGAATTTTATTCAAGAGGTCACTTTTCCTAAAGTTTGATTGTTTTGTCTGCTGAACTCATATATTTCTAGGTATTTGGTAATTCCACCTTGATTGCTTTATCTATACTTTAAATATTTCAGTTGCTCCCAAGTTGTAAGGCTAGCAATTTTCTGCTTCTTCCCTAGTCCATTTTTTTTTTTTTTGAAAGTTACCAGATTTACTTGGCTCTGTTTTCCCAGGTATCTCTGTGATTCCTAGGAGCCATCCAAACGCTGCCTGAAGGCAGTATTAATCGCTGCAGCTTTTTCTTCCCACTCAGGAGTTGTCTTTTCTTGAGTTATCTTAATTTATTGGAAGGGAATTCCTCATTGCTCTTGATTTATCTCTCTCTGACACTGTTTCCACTTCTGGTACATTTTACTGGACTCATGGAGGCAAGACCAAAAACTTAAACTAAATAAATTAAAATAAAACTGAGTTTAATGTTTCAAGTTCTTGGATGCTGCTCCTTACCCACAATCACTTTAAGATATTTAAAGAATCTTGTATCATTGAGGCATTTTCTAAGGCTGTCTTCCATCACTGTCTACTTCACATTTTT
Source organism: Aotus nancymaae (assembly GCF_030222135.1). NCBI lineage: Eukaryota > Metazoa > Chordata > Mammalia > Primates > Aotidae > Aotus > Aotus nancymaae. The sequence continues at coordinate 2,625,170 of NW_026988537.1, read as the reverse complement.
TTTCAGTTCACTTTTAAAGCCTCTTACTTTTGTTTCAAATGCCCCCACCCTTTTCTTCTTTTTAAGTGTGCTGACTTTATAAACCAGGAGCCTTCCATTTTCCCGTGGTGACTTTTAATCATTCTCTTCTGTGTGACGCTTCTTCATTTATTAGTCTGAGCAGTTAATTCATTTCCTGGACACAGGATTTATAAGAATCTTTAATTTGCCTTATTACCCACTTTGTTTCCTCAATCAACCCTTTGTAATAGTATCTTCTTTTTCTCATCCTACTTAGCATCTTCATTCCACTTCATTCTACGCAATCAACTCTCCCCCTTCTTTTGAATGACTCTTTGCTGCTGTGATCTATCTTTTTCTGCCTTTCTCTCCATGATTTTAGCATCTTGCTTGGTTGCCTGTTGATTTTTAGGATTGAAGTAAAAGACAATTTAATTTGGGGCTCATAGCGCATCTTCTCTTGTGCCCAAAATCATGTGTGACAAACTCATCGATTTTTAAAATAAGCAAATTCTTATTTTCGTAAAACAATCATACTTTTTTCTATCATTTTCTATTAGTTATAGGACATTTCATCCCCTGCGGTCATCTCAATAGTCATCAACACTTTTACATGTTTTCCTTTAAACTATTTCATTTTCATGAGCACTTTCTTCTTGGTCTTAAACCATCCGCACTTGCCGATACTTGTGCTTTACGTGTTTCTTCTCATGTTTCTGATGGAAATATTTTGCTAATTTATAGAAGCTTAACCTGTCTTTTTAGGAGGGTTAGCTTTTTCTAACTAATTATGCAGTCATTCTTATCTGGAATTCATCATAATCGTGGCACAATCTCAGAGCTTCATGAATAAAGTTAGCTGCCTTGGAGTTAGACACTCCAAGGCATGAAGGGGTTAAATTATGAGCGCGGCGACGGGACCCCACAATAAGGAGGGAATGGAGCTTGGAGAAGCCGGCATTCCTAAGTCACTTCTCCCGTCCCTCTCGCCCCGCCCCCGCCAGTTCATCTCTTTTGTTGCTGGCTAGTTTCCTCTGATTGTAATTCATTCTGTATTCCTTCCTGCCCCTCTGTCTTGGCTAATTGTTCTTTCCCACACTGCAGGGTTTTAATTTCCTCAAGTTAATCGCCTTATCGCCGGATTTTACACTTCCTCGGCTCTTTTGGGCCGGTCTCCCGCTCACCACTGACTTTTGGTGACCCTGGCCCGGCTGCTCAGTTTCCACCGTACCTTAGTCTGCTGATCGCCGAAGTGGGACTCTTACTTCTCCCACTCCTCCCGAGGCAGCTGCATCAGAGTCCAGTCATTTTAGGATAGTTTTGCCAATAAAGAACTGTGTCTGAGCTTGTGATGATTTTCATGGAATTCCAATGAGTTCCACCAGCAAAGCTGGAAGCTCCCACGATAGGCCATCATTCTCTCCCCCAGATCACTACATTCCCCCAAACAGGCTTTTGGTTCTGTTTACCCTTGTTTTTAACTTTGAAAGGAAATCCAGCAATACAAATTCTAATTTGCTCTGAGTAGTACATACACTGACAAGTAACTTTCTCCATGCTTTAAAAGTTTGAGTGACGTTTTGAGCAAAACCACTAGCTCAGAAAACGTCTTCATGACATGGTGTTGACCTACCTAGGAATCCCATCAAATGCACAGACTCATCCATTTTCTTTACATTAGGTTAAGAGGGAATCTTAATTTTCTAAAACTACAGTCCGTGACTTCTAAAAATGTCTTGTCATTATCACCTTGTGAGAGGAGGGAATTCGATATTAAATACAGACCACTTTGCATTAATTCCAGGGCATAAAGAGTTAAAGGGAACACACAAACCCAGTGATGCTATTTTGTTTTATTTTGCTTTTATGGGAGGGATCCTTCCTTTTCTTCTTAGTGCCTGGGGCTGGGGAATGAAGTGTCCTCTGCCTGAGGAGGTGGAGTGGAGGCCTTCACTTTAAGACCAGAGTTCTGATTACACCTGACAGGGCTGAAACTTGATGCCCACAGAGCTTACTGGTATCTTATCTTCTTCCACCAGCCAGGATTACAGCAGGAATGTAACCAAAGTTGTCACTGATTCAGTTTGTATATGCTTAGTATGTAAACAAAAAAGCAAATACAAAAACAAAATTCTTTTTTGTCCTCCTTGAAATTAGCTCCAGGGAGAGTTCTTTCCATCTTTTTAAAAATACTGGTAAACATGAAGAGTTTTGTTCTTAAGGCTAAATCTTAATGCTCCTGTGGAGAGTCTCACAGTTCAAGAATAATCACATTTAATAAAAAGTCTGCCTCAGAAAAAGATTCACAGAACCTGAGCCATGGCAGTGATTTTGTGGTATTTGGAACCGTGTCTATAAAAATATTTGTACACCAGATGGTGGATTGTTCGACGCATTCATCCCAAACCAAAAGATTTTTTTTAAAACTCACACACAAACCAAACACTGTGGGGGTGGGGGGATCATTAATTTTTTTTTCCCAGTCATGCTGCATGAGTAATGGTAAAAGCAACAGCTAAAACAATAAGATTACTGTGTTGAGTTCTTAATGCATTGTCAGGTATAAAGACTTCAAGTAGTGCTGAAAATATTTTCTCCCTCTGAATAACACATACCTCACGTACAACTCACTTGACAGTTTACCAAGTGTACATGTTTTCTAAAACACAAAATCATCCTGCTGATGGAGGAAGCTATATGGGGTGACCTACACAAGACTGGATTGGGAAGCATCCAAATTAAACATGAAGCCAACAGCCTAGGGCCCCAGAGATTAATCCAACATGACTTTTTCTCTGCAGGTTGATTTCATTTTCAATTCTCAAATTAACTACTCTAACGAGTGGGGAGGTATACATGAAAAAACCAAAACAGGATAACAAAACTAACTGTGCAGTATCTAATGTTGGTGGGAGGGTTGTTATCTATGTCCCACACCGTGGCCACTCCACGGGGCCTCAGCTGTTCATTTGTTGTCCTGTTACAGCAAACATGAACTATTTCCTGAAGGAAATCTGACCGCTACCAATGGTTACACCATAGTCTGCCTCTTTGAGGATGTAGGTCTATACAAGCACCTGGCCTGGTTAGGAACCTTCACTTTCACAAGTGGATGCCAAGTTCTTAGGTGTAGATCTGCATCTAATCAGACATATAGAGTTCCAGCTGTTGGGTACCTGCCAGGCTATTTATCCTTGACTTCTCTGTTGCTTAATTCTTACAGAAGTTTGACTGCAGAAGACAACATTTAGGGAGAGATACAGGCCATCTTTTCTTTCTTTCCCTCCCTTCCTTCCTTCCTTCTTTCCTTCCTTCCTTCCTTCCTCCCTCCCTCTCTCCCTCCCTCCCTCTCTCTCTTTCTTTCTCTCCTTCCTTCCTTCCTTCTTTTCTCTCTTTCTTTCTTTTTGGAGTCTCGCTCTGTCTCTCAGGCTGGAGTGAAGTGGCAGTGATCACAGCTCACTGCAGCCTCAGCCTCTTGGGCTCAAGCAATCCTCCTGCCTCAGCCTCCTGAGTAGCTGGGACCACAGGCATGAGCCACCATGCCCAGCTAATTTTTAAGTTTTTTATAGAGAGAGGGTCTCCCTATGTTGCCCAGGCTAGTCTTAAATTCCTGAGTTCAAGTACTTTTCCCACCTTGACCTCCCAAAGTGCTGGCATTACAAGTGTAAGCCACCACAATTGGCCTTCTTTTAGATATTTTAAACTTTATCTGTGGATCAAGTCAGATAATTAAAGAACTTCATTTCTGAACTGCATCATGTCATCCCCTCAGAGAACTGAATTTTAATGGACCTCATTTAGGCATTAGGCCCTAAGTTAAAGGCTTCTTGAGTGACACTATAAAAATCAGCTATTGGAAACTCATCTACTTACGTGTTATTCATGACATCAGTGTCCCTTTTGAAGACATGAGAGAAACATCTTTCAGGTCTCAAGGCTCCTGAGCCCTTGGTATGTATCTTATAAAACATCATGAATCCTCATGAATCCTATAACTGGTCTGTTTTCTTCATTGCTCAGAGCCAAATTTATTATCCCCTTTAGAAACTACATGAGTCTTTATGGTTGGAATTTCCACGTAGTGAGTGGTTTTATTTCTTGTTTCACTTTACTGCCTTGCTTGTATTTTTCTCTTTGTTCTAATTAATTTCTTTTGTTTCAATCATATTGCATGATTTTTATGTTACCTAAAATGCATGTCGAATGAGGTAGCAATTTGAAATCGTTAAATCATTCTTATGGCATTTCCTTAGCAAATAGCAATAAAAATACACCTTTGGAGTGTAAGGAAGGAAAAATTTCTTACCCATCACTGGGTTCATGGTTGAGGCATCTATAACAAAAGACAGATTAACGAAAGAAAAGCATATAAATTTATTTAATATATAAGTTGTATATGGCATAGCTTCAGAAATGAAGATCCAAAGAGACAGAGAAACCTGTGCATTTTTATGCTAAGTTTGATGAATAAGTGGATGATTGTGGAGATGATTAGACAAAGGCCACATGATCTAATGCTAATAAACTGGGGGGAACTTAGCAAGGCTTGTTTGTTCAGATTCTTCTCTGTGTCTCCGTGTCTTCAAAGATAGGGGCGTTCCTTTCCCCTGGCTATAGGGTGGGCACCTCTGGAAAAAGCCTGCTTCTAGGAGAAGGGCAAGGGGAAGGTGAACGTAACCTTCCTGCTTCTGGGGTTTTCTGAAGTGCCAAGATGCCATATTTTGGGGTAGTGTGTCCTGAACCCTATAAGGGGATACTCCTAAAAGTATAAATAATTTTGGGAAAAATTTAAGGATGTTTTAATTATCCCAAATAACTGGGAATTTGATATACAATGACACCTTAATGAACAAACCCTCAGGACAAATCCAGTTTTAATGCATTTGACTGAGTGGCAGAGTAAATTGAAGGACATGCTGATCTCAGATAGGAAGGCACCATCACTGGACAGGAAATGTTCCTTAAAAGGACCCATTTGGGCCAAGGACTGAAACCAAGGCCTGCTTCATCTGAAAAAGTGAAGGAGGAAGGGAATTCATTCCCCATAACACAATTTAATGCTTTACCCCCCTTTAAAAAATCTTGTTTAAGTGTCATTCATGACATCAGTGTCCCTTTTGAGGAACACTAAAATAAATACTAAATGATAAAATAATACTGTATTATTACACTTAAATTTAACCAGGACATAACAAGATAATGGAGCTTCTATTCATCCTTGATAATGGAGCTTATGTATGCAGATAAAGTCTACCGAATACATTCAGCAATGTGCCCAGCACTGGGGATAAATCAGTGAGTCAGAATCCCTGTCCTCAACACCTGCTTTGAGCCCTTTTCTTTGCTCATTCATTCAAACGGTATTTATTAAGTATCTGAAGGGAGAGCTCTAAGTATAATTTTGGGAGGGCATCTAAGTTACAATGGACCAGGGGCAGAAAAAAAAAAAAAGGAGGTAACATTTAGATTGAGATTCGAAGGATGAGGAGTTGGTCAAGACACAGAGAAGGAAAATACAGTACTAGGATGAAACAGTGTGCGAAGCCCGGAGGTGGGGAGGAGACTGCCGGGGCAGCTGGAGATCTGTGTGGGAGGACCACGGGGTGAGAGGGTGCTGGGTGAGGTCATGATGTGGAAGGCATTTCCTCTTCTCCCAAATGGTCTCATGGCCATACCTTTCACCTCCTTCTCAAGGAGGCCTCCCCTTCAATCCGGTCTCAATTGCAACACCCCCTTGCTCCAATTAGTTTCTGTTGCATCTATCACCTTCTAACACCGAAATAATATATTATTTATTCATTATGTTTTTTGTTTGTCTCCTGCACCTTACTCCTACCTCCCTCTAAGCTTCCGGACATCTAAAACAGCGCCCAGCATTCAGTAGGTCTTCAATCAATAGCCATTGAATGGAATTGAATTGAAAGCTGATGAATGTTTTAAGCAAGGATGTGGCCTTATCTCATTTATATTTTTTGAAGATAACTCTAGATCCTGAATGAAAACAACATTTTAAATCCAAAAGACACTTTTCTGAATTGCTGTGTGTCAACCTTGGAATCTAAAACCAAGACTTGGCTAGCCAGACGTTAAGCTGCTTCCTAACCTTTCCTTCCAAGTTACCTGAGTAGAGAGAGGGAAAGACACAGCATGGTTATTGTGGAGGCTTTAGGCACAGGGGTGAGAGTCCCAGAAAGAATGCCAATGACCCTATCCAGTCAAGTCAAGCCAGAAGCACGCACTGTGTGCATGCCTACCCACAAAGCCCAAAGTAACTAGGATCAATTAAATTACAGAAGTGTGTTTGTGTTTTGATTCTCCTTGTTGGGGCTTGCTACTGCCCCGAGGAAAAAACTGTTTACTTTTCATATTGGGTTTCAAAAATTCTTATTTTTAGGCTTTACTCTAAAGCAATTTGTACCAGATAACTCATTTTAAAGAAATCTGTTGAGAGACATTGCCTCAGGATGAGGCGCTCAGATCCCATTAAGAGGAGATTTATTGGTTAATACAGGCTTCGAAAAGGTTGATTCATTCATTTGACAAATATGTATTGAACATTTTCTATGTGCAAAGCCTTTCTGGAGAGGTAAGAGTGTAGTCCTTTCACAGATTCCTTATAAAGCTTACTTTCCAGTTGGGGAAATAACATGTGCAGAAGAAGTTAAATAGAGAGTCAGCAATGCAAAATGTGCCCCAAGGCAGCTTGTGATTAAATGCGAAACAGGTGGTGAAGATCAGAAGCGCTGTAGAATCACTCCCAAATGCCCGTCTGAACAGTTTTCACTAACTCAGTCCTACAATTAAAAAAAAATGTATTTTCTTCCTAAAGCTAAGTGAATTACAGTTAAAGAACTCCCAGTTCTGATATTACTCCTTCCATGCTTTTTGATAAGTAAATGTCTTTTTTATTTTTTTATTTTATTTTATTTTTTTTTGAGATGGAGTTTCGCTCTTGTTACCCAGGCTGGAGTGCAATGGCGCGATCTCGGCTCACCGCAACCTCCGCCTCCTGAGTTCAGGCAATTCTCCTGCCTCAGCCTCCCGAGTAGCTGGGACCACAGGCGTGCGCCACCATGCCCAGCTATTTTTTTTTTGTATTTTTAGTAGAGATGGGGTTTCACCATGTTGACCAGAATGGTCTCGATTCCTTGACCTCATGATCCACCCACCTCGGCCTTCCAAAGTGCTGGGATTACAGGCGTGAGCCACCGCGCCCGGCCGTAAATGTGTTTTTTAAAAGAAGATACTGTGATGGTGGGTTTTTTTAAGTTCTTGTTTGGCAGAATAAAAAATTGACAATAGATGTTGTACTTTATTATTGTTTTTTAAAGTCATACTGGTCCACTTCGACCCCCTCAAGCTACAAACTGCTGCTATTGAGGCAAACAGGACTGCAGCCAGGAGGGGCTTATGGACTGGCATGGTAAACTGGGTGGGTTTTTCACGGTCGAATGGAGGCAGATAGACATCCTAGATTTGCTCACAGCACATTTTTGTGGACTTGAATTTAATCAGATTTTATGTGTAGCAAAGCCATGGATGTGACAATGGGGCGGTGGGCGGGAGTTGGTGAAGAGCACCCCCTGTGAAGGGCATGCACAGATGACTCTTGAGAAATCAGGTTGAAAGTTGGGGAAGATCATGGAAAGCCTTGAATATCCAAGTAAGGACATAGACTTTGGAGATATGGGCAGAATTTTATTTTATGTTTTTAATTTTTTCCTTGAATTCTGAAATATTTCCTGATGGTCAGCATTTTAAGTTTTAAAGCAGACTACTGATATAAAAGAATAGTATTTTTTTTAATTAAAAAAATTTTTCTTTTGAGATGGAGTTTTGCTTTGTTGCCCAGGCTGGAGTGCAATGGTGCAATCTTGGCTCACTGCACCTCTGCCTCCTGGGCTCAACAGATTCTCCTGCCTCGCCCTCTCAAGTAGCTGGGATTACAGGCACTCACCACCACACCTGGCTAATTTTTGTATTTTTAGTAGAGATGGAGTTTTACCATGATGGTCAGGCTGGTCTCGAACTTCTGATATCAAGTGATCCACCTGTCTCAGCCTCCCAAAGTACTGAGATTACAGGCATGAGCCATCATGCCCAGTTAAAAGAATAGTATTTTCAAAAGATTAAACTCAATGTAAACTACGGACTCTGGAGAGAATGATGTGTCAATGTAGGTTCATTGACTGAAACAAACGTACTGATGCAGGATGCTGATAATCGGAGAGGCTGTGTGTGTGTCTGGGGGCCGGAGACACACAGGAACTCTTTGTACTTTCTGACCAGTATTGCTGTGAACCTAAAACTGCTCAAAAAATAAAACCTATTGTAAAAAGGATTAATCTGGCAGCTGAATGCAAAATGGATAGGGGGTTAAGGGCAGATCGAGAATATAAAGTCACAAGATACAAAATTAGGTACAAGCATCTGTCCTGGAGCTTAAGATTTATTAGCTACATGACAAATCCACCTTCAGCAGGGAGTGACTCTAAAGGCAGGGAACCCAGCCAGGAAGCAATTGTAATGTCCCAGACCCAAAATGAGCAGGGCCTTGAACAAAGTATCAGCAAAGAAAATGGAAAACAGAGAATGAGTTTGGGCATGAATGGAAAGGAAAACACATGGTACTTGGTGATGAGAGGTCTGAGGGAAGCGAAGGGTGGGCATGGGGACCTTGGGATTTGACCAGCTGGGTGATAATGGCACTGCAGTCAGAAATAAGGAAATCAAGACAGAAAACCCTGGGCAGTGTGGAAGGGGACATGAAACTGGGGAGGCATTGTCTCTGGGTTAATGGCAGCACCTCTCTAAGGATGTGGGCATCAGTTAGCAGCATTTCCTAAGTGCCAGGCACAGTGCAGATCCCCAGTATCTGTATGGAAGCCAGGGGTGAGAATGAGTTTTTTAAGTGGGGAATCTGAATCTAAAGAAAGCAGCACCCTCAATAGGAGGATATTTTCAGTCCTATGACGTTTTCAGTTCTGTTCTCCTATTGGCCCCGAGAAATCTTAGAGGAATAGAAAATTGTATTATTTGCTCCAAGAGTCAGAATAAAGACAGGAAATGGTGGTTGCTGGTCACCTTTTCCGGGAGTGGCCCAGAGGATGTTTACAGGAAAGATTCCTTTCTGCCCTTTGGCTTGTAGGACTGTCAGACTAGAAACAGGGACTGTAGAATAGAAGTCCTGGGGGATAGAGCAGATACAGAGAATAGGTGAAACAGGAGTGGAACTTCCCAAAAGACAAAGCACCCTTCAAAAGGAAAGAGAAAGAACCTGAGGAGGGGGCGAGGAGAATCTTCCTTAACATAGGATGACAACTCTGTTCCTTTCCCCTCTTCAGCCTTGCCCTTTTCATTTTCCCCCTTTCCCAAGCTTCCTTCTATCTTACCAGACAAAAATATGAAATGAGGATAGGGACAGGAAAAAACCTGTAAAATAAATGTCTTCCCCAAATCACAGGTTATTTTTAAAGACCAGCCAATCATATAATTGTTGCTATTATAATTACATGAGGTGAAATTATAGTATTTACCAAGATCGTACCTAATTTTTTTTTCCTAAGACAGGGTCTTGCTCCATTGCCCAGGCTGGAATACAGTGGTGCAATTATAGCGCATTGCAGCCTCAAATTCCTGCACTCAAGAGATCCTCCCACCTCAACCTTGCAACTAGCTAGGACTACAGGCAGGCACCACCATACCTGGCTAATTTTTAACTCTTTCATAGGAACAAGGTCTTGCCATGTTGCCAAGGCTGGTCTCGAACTCCTGGACTCAAGAGATCCTCCCGTCTTGGCCTTCCAAAGTATTGGGATTACAGGCACATGCCACCATGCCTGGCTACATGCCTAATTTAACACGAGCTAGAGTTAGGTTTGGCTATTCCTAGTGTTCAGTGGAGTTGTAGACTTACCCTTAACTACCAGAGAGCTAGTCCTTGCCCATCACACCCTCATGGGGTAACCATGGTAGGGCTGCCCAATTTCCACATCTCAGAAGTGAAGATAATAGTACCTACCTCTTAGGGTTGCTGTGAGACTTGTGTGAAGAAACCATAGAAAGGAATTAGTAGAGTAGAGTACTTAGAAAGGCAGTAAGTACAGGGACAGATTCAGGTTTTGCGGGACTTGAAAACTATACAACTTTGGAAGCCCTGTTTGATAAAAAGAAGATAAATCTTACCTTTGCAAGTTTTATATGAATATGTAACTATGGGAATACATTGCTCAGGTCCTCCCCTCACCTGCACACAAGGTCTAGGAAAGGCTTATTAAAGTGACATCCTGAAGCTTAAGCTTCACCAGCTTCAAGGTCAACCCACCTCTGAATAAATGCTTCAACTAAATATTAGCCCTTGCTGTTATTTATTTATTTTAAAAATGTTTATGGAGCACTTACTATTTGCCAGGCAGTGAGCTCGCAGCTAGAAGTTGGGAGTGTTGCACATCTGGAAATTCTGTGCGCTAGCTAAGGGACGGTCACTAAATATCAAAGCAAACCAAACTCCTTATCTAAAGAATGTGGTTTGATTTGACAAAACATCCCAAAGCTAATAAATGGATGCAAAGCACTTTGCAGGCCTCTTTAACAGAAACACTGCACCAGTGGAATAGGTGAGCTATTTGTGGTTATTTCCATTTAAAAAATGTGATAAAATAGATATAACATAAAATTTATTATCAACCATTTTTAAGGGTACAGTTCAGTGTTATTAAGTACATTCATATTGTTGTGCAACCATCACTACATTCATCTCCAGAAGTCTTTCTTTGTTTTTGAGACAGGGTCTCACTCTGTCACCTGGGTTGGGAGAGCAGTGGCATGATCATAGCTCACTGCAGCCTCAAATTCCAGGGTTCAAGCAATCCTCCCACTCCAGCCTCCCTAATAGCAGGGACTATAGGCACATATCAGCATGCCTGGCTAATTTTTGTATTTTTTGTACAGATGAGGTCTTGCTATGTTATCCAGGCTGGTCTTGAACTCCTGGGCTAAAACAATCAGCCCACCTTGGCCTCCCAAAGCGCTGGGATTACAGGCCTGAGTCACTGGGCCTGGCCAGAATGCTCTTTATCTGACAAAGCTGCAATTCTGTTCCTGTTAAACAATAACTTCCATTCCTCCCTCCCCCCGGCTCCCAGCAAACCACCATTCTACTTTCTGGCTCTGTGATTTTGACTCCCTAGAGTAGACAAATACTCTGAGAATAGTATTTATATCTTAGATCTATAGGTATTCACTCACAGAGTACCTCATGTAAGTGGAATCATATAGTATTTGTCTTTTTGTGAGTGGCTTATTTCACTTAGTATAATGTCCCATAATTCATTTTTGTTGAAGCAGAATTCCCTTCCTTTTTAAGACTGAATCACAGTTCATTGTATGTATATACTACACTTGGCTTATCCACTCATCCACCCGTGGACATTTTGTGGGTGTTGAGTAGATGTTATTTTTATGTTGCTTTAGAACATTTGTGTCTTTATCATCACCAATTAGAACGTACTTGGACTATTGCTTTCCTTTGCTCACATATAAATTAAATAAAGTAGTCGAATACCCACAAACCAGTCATCAAACTTAAGTTTGGAGAAGTCAGGGGAGCTTTGAACTAAGACTATGAAGATGTTGGTCCTGGTCCCAGTAATGCAGTCAGTGTCGGCTAACTATTGTAATATGGTGGCAAATTATTTCATCTTGCTGGGCCTCCGTTTCCTCACCTGTCCTGTGAGTGATTTGGACTAGGGTTTCCTTTCTAGGATGATCAACTCAACTTGGCTTGCCAAATCAAAGAAAGTCCTGTGTCCTTGGAAACTCCTCAATCCCAAGCAAACTAGGATGATTGGTCACCCTACCTTTAGGGAAATACTCAAATCTGCCACCAGATTTTAAAGAAATGTACTACATTAAATGAAATAAGGGGATTTATCTCTTCCCCACCCCCACTCCCCCCAGGAAATACCAAAAGGGAATTCAGCAGCCTAGTCAGACTAGGACAAAATTCCAAACGTGTAATTTTTAACAGGCTTTTTGGGAAAGTGCTGATTTTAGATCCTGTTAAGAAGTCATCCCCCACAAATATTCTGATTAGGGAGGTTTGTATGTTAACGATTAGACAAGAACTGTTAAAATTTCAGCTGAGCAACTTAAAATATTTTTTACTTTTAATAAGTAGTTTGACTTCTAATGGAACTAACTGTAAAACAGGTAGGATTTTTTTTTCTTCTCAAAGAGCACAATTCTATGTCACGGAGGGAAAACAACAATAAACTAACAAAGTAAAACTAAGGTTGGCTCTGTCTGATCTGCAACTGAAAGGAAAGGTCAGCCTGGAATATGCTGAAACTTCCCCAGTCTTATACAGGAATGTGCTGATATGCCTGCCTGAAACCCCAAATAAGCCCCCTTTTCTGGGAAGATGATTCAGCCAGATTCCAGCATCCATCAGCAAACAGGCAGAGCTGGTGTGAACGAAGTCAATGAAGATTCCGGGGGCTGGGTGCAGTGGCTCGTGCCTGTAATCCCAGCAGTTTGAGAGCCAATGTGGGAGGATGGATTGAGCCCAGGATTTCAAGACCAACCTGGGCAACGTAGTGAGATTTTGTCTCTACAAAAAATTAAAAATTAGGTGGGTTTGGTGACACGCACCTGTAGTCCTAGCTACTTGGGAGGCTGAGGTGAGAAGGCGGGCTTGAGCCTAGGAGGTCAAGGCTGCAGTGAGCCATGATTGTACCACTAGACCCCAGTCTGGGCAACAGAGCAAGACCCTGTGTCAAAAAAAAAAAAAAAGATTCAGGAACTGTTAATTTCTAGAAATGAAATGGAGGCCTGGTTTATTTGGACAAAAGAAGTACTTCACCTCAATTCTTTTGGTTGCATATTTGTAGATTATTTCAAAATATAAGCCTAGGTCTATGGGCAGTTACAGTACATTACTGATTTGATTGGCTCTTAACAGAGGATCTAAAAACAATCACAGGCCTACAAGTATGACTTTCTCCTTACAAGCACAGACATGAGGAAAATTCCCTATACCAATTATTATTATTATTATTATTTGAGACAGGGTCTTGCTCTGTTGCCTAGCCTGGAGAGGAGTGGCATGAGCTCAGTTCACTGCAACCTCCACCTACTGGGTTCAAGAGATTCTCATGCCTCAGCCTCCCGAGTAGCTGGGATTACAAGCACCTGCCACCATGCCTGGATAATTTTTGTATTTGTAGTAGAGACAGGGTTTTACTGTGTTGGCCAGGCTGGTCTTGAACTTCTAACCTCAAATGATCCACTGCCTTGGCCTCCCAAAGTGCTGGGATTACAGGTGTAAACCACCACGCCCAGCCCTATATCAATTATTATCTTCTATAGAAAATGGTTTAGTGACCCTTTTATGGTCTATCATAATAAAATCTGTTTATAAATCAGTTTATATTTTACAAAACCTATCCACACATATGTCACCCAGACCTCATACATTAAGATAATGCATGTAAGGTGAGATATGATTCTCCTTGTTTTATAAATGCAGAAATAGAAGGCTAGAGAATTTAAGAGTCTTGTCCCCAGACACAAAATGGGTAAGTGGCAGAGTTAGGCGCAAACCTAGGTCTTCTGAATGAAAATCAGGAGGCTTCACCAAAATGCAAAGCAAAATGCATTTTGCTTTTTAAATATTACTTCTAGCATTTTTGCGATCTTTCTCATGCTGTCATCTAGGATAATGATTAACAGGCATTTAGAGAGAGTGTTAAAGTAAAAAACTATTTTGTAACACACAGGTTTAAAGGACTAGCAAGAAAAAGAGGAGACAGCAAAGGGGTCTGAGAGGCGGTCAGGGAATGGGTGGAGGACTTGGCCAACTCAGTGCTGCCTCTTAAGCCAAGGGAAAGGAGAGAGAAAACTTCATCAGTAAGTGTAATAATTGATAAAGACCTGTGGGTTCTGTGTTCAGGAAGCTACTGATGACGTCAGGGAGCACAATCCCACAGAATCATGGAGTCTTGGCCTCAGTTAACTCCAGTACTTATTCATGCCTCTGAGGCCCTCCCAGATGGTCACTGCTTGCCTAATGCAATGACTCTAAGAAGCAGCTTTCTGAAGTAGCCTTGTGCTTTTGAACAACTTTGACTCCCTGGAAGTGCATTCTTAAACCAAGCGTGGCTGCTATGTTTTATGTGATAATGTTGTAAGTGTTAGGGATCAGAGTAGTAAACAAAGTGTTCAAACTTACTGCCCTCAAAAACTTACCTTCCAGTGGGGAGATCCACTTTAAACAATAAGAAGGGTACTATCAAACAGGAGGAAGTGCTTTGAAGAAAAACAAAGCAGGGGTGATTGTGGGGAGAAAGAGGGTCTTGATAGTCAGGGAAGTTCTCTGAAATGATACCATTATGGACAATGCCCTAAGGAGAGGAAGAAGCAAGCCATTCGGATGGATAACTAGAGGCAAGAGTATCTCGGGTGGAGAGGACAAAGGCCTTGGGGCAAGGAGCAGCAGGAGGAGGAGAAAAGGAAGTGAGATCTGTCCAGGCAACTGGAAAAGTGAAGTTATCATTTACTGAGGTGGGCAAGTCTACAGGTTTAGGGACAAAGATCAGGAGCTCAAGTTTTGACATACTGGGTTTCACACGCTCATTAGACATCCAGGAGGATGTGTTGCGAAGGTGGTTGAAGTCTGTCTGGGGTTCAGGGAAGGGGTCCACACTGGAATTTTCTCTTGCTAGTCCTTTAAACTTGTGTGTTACCAAATAGATTTTACTTTAACACTCTCTCTAAATGCCTGTTAATCATTACCTTAGATGATAGCATGAGAAAGATCGCAAAAATGCTAGAAGTAACATTTAATGTTTATGACTTAGCATATAGCTGGTACATAAAGCCACAGACCAAATGAGGTATGGCTGAAGAAAGGATGAGATCTGAGGCTGGAGCTCTAGGCACTTTCCCCTTCAGAATTCAGGAAGCTGCAGCACCCAGCAAAGGAGATTGAGAAGGGTAGTCACTGAGGTTGAAGCACCTACAGGGAAGGATGACTCAGAAACTAATGGAGCAAGCTTTAAAAAAGAAGGTGGGTCCAGGGTGTGGTGGCTCACACCTGTAATTCCAGCACTTTGGGAGGCTGAGGTAGGCCGATCACTTGAGGCCAGGAATTTGGGAGCAGCCTGGCCAACATGGCGAAACCCTGTCTCTACTAAAAATACAAAAATTAGCCAGGCATGGTGGTGTGTGCCAGCTGCTTGGGAGGCTGAGGCAGGAGAATCGCTTGAACCAAGAGGTGGAGTTTGCAGTGAGCCAAGATCATGCCACTGTACTCCAGCCTGGGTGACAGAGTGAGACAGTCTTAAAAAAAAAAAAAGGATGAGGGACATCTCTGTTCCTTTGCCTTACTTTTACTATGAACCTAAAACCACTCAAAAAGCAAAAATGAAGAAGAAGGAAGGTAGGATCAGATTTGTACAATGCTAATAGGTCAAGTAAAATGAGAATCAAGAGCTGGTCATTGGATTTGGAAACGTGGAGTTCACTGGTTATTCTGACAATAGAGTGAGGGGCCATGTGGAAGTGTGGGGAGGAAAGCCCGACTAGAAACAGTCAAGATAAAATGAAGGAAAATGGTGAATACAGCAAATGTAACAACTTTTTCAAGGAATTTTGTCACAATGAGGATCAGAAAAATGAGGCAGTAACTGGAAGAGGATATAGGTGAGAGAAAGGTGTTGTTTGTTTGTTAAGGGTGGGAGGTATCACAGTGCATTTGCATGTTTAGCTGAATAATACAGTAGAAAGAGAGAAGTTGATGATGCAGAAGAGGTGATGATGGGAAGAGCAAGGTCCTTGCATGGGGGAAGAAGAGACACAGGGCCCAGGTGAGGGCTGGTGAGGAGAAGAACATAGTTACAGAAGGAGGCTTGCATTATAATAGGAGAGCAGATAGCATATGAGGATACAGATGTGGACATTTGATGGACTTAGTGGTATATGTAAAAGCTCTCTTATTATGCTCTTATTTTTTCAGTAAAATAAGAAGCAAGCCCAAGAGTTGAAGGCAAGAGGACTTGAGAAGAGAGAAGAATCAGTGAAATAATCTCTTGAATGGAAGAGTGAGTTTATAGGAAATCAGCTGGAATTGCCAGGCAGCATGAAGGGTTTGTGATCACTTAAAATTTGATGTTATTGTTGGGTCTTTCAGATTAAAGCACAAAACTCCTGGCCCCATTTTGCTCTACCCCTCCAATGTGATCTCCTTTAAGACATAATAGGATCATTATTTTATTTGCTCTGACAAGCATTCATGTTGCACCTAACCAAGCCTCTTGTGCAGAGATGCAGTCAAGGGCACGTTCTCTCCGGGGACAGACTGGTAGGTGGGTAGGGATGATAAAGCAAGAGAGAGGGAGAGAAGAAAAGGCTGATTCCATTGCAAGTTTTGCCTTCATCCTCCATGAACAGAGGGAAATCAATTCTCATTGAAGGCAGCAAGCTCCCTTTAGAAGGGAGGAAATTAATAGCTGGGAAATGTGGCTTAGATTTGAGAATCAAGTAACTTTTCACTTACCGAATGCCAGAATTAGACAGGCTTACCCATCCAGACCCAAGCGTCAACGAATTCTCCCAGACCTCTCCAAGGGAGGCTCCTCTGAAACTTACAGCATGGAGGAGATAGGGCAGAAAATGAGTGGCTCCTCATACGTGTCTGTTGCCAAGAGGAAAGAGGCAAAGAAGCTATCCCCAACTAGTGCAGGCTCATTTCTCCTTCCAAAGCCAACAATCAGCTATGTAATACCATCTGGTGGGGATGCCGTAGAGAAGGGCAAGTGGAAGAGTAAAAGGAAGTCAGGAGTGTGACACTAGTTCACGTTCCCACATGGAAGAAAACAGCAGGTGTGGGGAAGAAAGGTTCCCTCTCATGAGTTGAAAGTGAGGTCTTGGACCCTGGAAGGCTGCTTTGTCCCATGCCTGGGCCTTTGACCCCCCTTTATCACTGAATCAAGCAACAAGTAGGTAAGAGAGTGAGAAATCTGAGGGTATAAACACAAAATTGATTACCATGTTGGCCTTTGAAATCTGAGCTAACCAACGAGGAAAGAGATAACGAAAAGGAAGCAGGATTAATCAATTGGAGGCTCAACTGAGGTCAAAGAATGGTTGATTTGGAGGTTTTACAGGGTTCGTGCTGGAAAGATCACAGCCTTTCACATATTTGAAAATCACTATGGTGGTCCTCTTGAGTCTTTTTGCTTGTATTAAACATACTCAGTTCCTTTAATGGTCCTCATAAGAAAATGTTTCCAGTATGTTTGTAAACAGTATGTTTGTAAACAGCATGTTTGCTTTTTATTGAGCACACTCCAGCACGTGCCTTTGAAAGGGTAGCACCTGGAGACTCCTACGTGACTTCATCCAGCCGGGGGTTAGGCAGGGAGTGACCATCTTCCCAGGCCATAGATGCCCTCCTTCACTTGGGACAGAAGCTGAGGATTTTGTTCCTCTTGACTGTTTCCCCACTCCGCAAACTCAGCTTGAGCTTTGTCTACTACAGCCCTTGTGTCTGTTTTGCCCAGGTATTGATGCCAGGTGAGGACTCCACCACCCCATACTTGGGCAGTTGTGGCAGTTTTATGGGTACCTCATGTGTACCGATATTAAATAGCTAGGATTGGAGGAATGATTTATCTGTGGGTCATTTGAACTCTTACTAAAATTGTTAATGACATTTTTATTCATTTCTTGATCATTTAGTGTTGGTCTCAGAAGTTTTTGGTGGTAAAGGGAATGTGTGTTTACCCATATCTATTTATTCAGCAACCACAAATATTTACTGAGGGCCTTCTAAAAGGTCAGTACTGGGCTATAGACATGGCCCCTGTGTTCATGAAGTGTGCAGCACAGGATCCAGAGAGCATCCTTTTGTTTTATGTTTTTGAATAAGAGAGATCACAACTTACCTAGAGACCTGAACTTATCTATAGGAGTTTCTTCTTCTGCCCTCTGGTTGTAACAAAGGAATTGACTCTCATGTCTTTGAAAGCCAGGCTCTTTATTTCTATCTTGGGATCTATCACTTTTTCTCTCCTGCACCACCCATCCCTTCCTCTCGTCTAGGTGATTCCCTTTAGCATGTACATCTGCTCATATTTATCACCTTCAAACCCCCTTTCCTTGTCCCACATTCCCCTCTCCAGCTACTGATCTATTCCTTTGTACTTGCACACAAAAAAACATCATCTATGCATAATGTGTCTGCAGCTAGAAAAAGACTGGACGTGTTTGGAACAGCTGTGAGTGTTACAGCAGAGGGCTGATAAGCGAGGAAGAGCACTTTCCAGAGTGCGAGGCACTGACATCAAAGCACTCTGCAAATATTTTGATAGGAGGCAGCTGTGTTATAGCAAAGAGGCCCCTGACCTCCCCTCTCAGAGGACCTCTGCTGAGTCCTGGTTCCACTGTTCTCTAGCTATTGTGATCCTGATCAAGTTACTTAACTTCTTTGAGCCTCAGTTTTCTCATCTATCAAATGGAAATAGTGGTGGCTCTCTCATAAGTTTGTTGTGACTATGAAATAGGGATGCTTGAAAGTATGAAACAAACGTTAGGAAGTATTACTGTACAGCAATAGTCTTCTTTAAAAGAAAATGGTTAACCCCAGTCTGTCTGGGAGCCCCCACAATAAGACCCTGAGCCAATGGCTCCCCTGTTGTACACTTGGGAATGTGATCCCAGAGAGCAGGACAGGGGAGGAGGAGGAGGAAGATGAGGAGGAGGAGGAGGACGATGAGGAGGAGGAGGAGGAAGAGGAGGAGGAGGAGGAGGAAGAGGAGGAGGAGGAGGAAGAGGAGGAGGAGGAGGAAGAGGAGGAGGAGGAGGAGGAAGAGGAGGAGGAGGAGGAGGAGGCAGTCCAGTGCAAATTCAGGTCACTAAGTTGCTCAAGACTGCAGGCAGCCTTGACCCATGCAATCTCCTGAGGAACCTTATGAAATGTGTCTCAGAACTGTCCACCCTGGGGACTGAAAGGGACAGCATTTACCCAAAGGTTCCTATTCCCATCTATCAGGGGTGGTCCACGAGCATTGACTCCCCGGGTTACACACACATAAATGCCAAGTGGACACTACGGAGCCTCAGAGGAGGAAGTGAAAGGTAAAAGGTGCTGGAGGAGACAAGGCCATGTCAGGTTGTATCTTTGAAACAGGCTCAAAATGGGATCCTGTGCAGTGGCTGGACTAAGAGGTGAGATCAGGAGGATTTGAAATGGTGCACAAGGTACAACTCCATCCAACAGAAACAAAAACCAAAAAAAAAATGATAATATGACTTGGCTTGGGTATTTTTAGCAGGGATTATGTGCCATCTCTGTAGAAAAAGACAGCAGGCCTTACACATTAGTTTTTAACCTATTTTTCTAGACACTATGTGTTTCTGTAGAATTAAAGAATGGAATCTCAACTGCCCCACCTGGCATTTTGCATCAAATTGTAATCAGAGACAGCATGACCTAACTGAAAGAGACCCAGACCAAGATCTTGGGGAAACTGCTCAATGTGTCTGAAGCAGGGGATGGGGAAGGGGG
Organism: Aotus nancymaae; assembly: GCF_030222135.1. Lineage (NCBI taxonomy): Eukaryota > Metazoa > Chordata > Mammalia > Primates > Aotidae > Aotus > Aotus nancymaae. Next base: position 2,605,603 of record NW_026988537.1, on the reverse strand, counting down.
TAAACTGAGAACCTTACCACTGCCATCTTTCCTGCCTGCTTGCTAGTGTTTTGGGGGCTTTTGTGAGGAGGGGGAGAGGAGGTTCATAAAATAACCTATGAAAAAAATTGTATAAATGAGGAAGGATTATTATCATTTGGGTATTATTAAGTATTGATGATTAAAGTCTATTTCTCCCCAGGACTGTACCACAATCAAAGTAATTGGAGTTCAGCCAAGTAAAATCAATAAGCCTAGAGCACATACTTTGTGCCAGGCCCTGTGCAATCCATTAAAGATACAAAGGCCCATAAAGAGGAGGGACAGAGAGTAACATTAACTCATGGGTACTAGGCATGACTGTTATTACAGAAAGAAAAAAAAAACCATTACTACAGTTCCGTTTGCTAGATGGAACTGTACAGAAACAAAGTTTTACTTTTTCTTGGGTTAAGTATTGCTTTATACAGCCTTTCCCATTATGAAAATGATAACTGCCCTCTTATATGTCCATTTAGTACTTTGGTAATTTTGCTTTATATTTAGTGTATAGCTTTTTAAATCTATTCAACTTTTAAAAATTGATGAGTAGTAGACATATAACTTTATTTTTTTCAAATGGATAGCCAATTTTCCAACACCATGTGTTAAATATTCTAACCTTTCTCATCATTTTGAAATGCTACTTTTATCTTATTTTACCCTTACATGTGGCCTCTGGTCTGTGTCATTAATGTATTGTCTATTCCAGCAGGAATTTCACATTATTTAATTATGATAGCTCTATAATTTGTTTGATAACTGACAGGGCAACGTTACCCCATTTTTCTTGCTTTTCTCATTTTCTTGATTATTCTTATATATTTTCTGGATAGTGTTTATAATCACTTTATATTCCACTATAAAATCCCATTAGAGTTTTGGTCATGATTTGCTCATATTTTCTAGATGAAATATTATTCAAAATCACATATTTAGAATGAGATAAAAAGGAGATGATCACATGGATGAAAGAGTTGTGGAGAGTGGAAGAGCTAGTCCATCATTTTGTTCTGTAGATGAGGAGCAACCAAGTATTTATAGAAGCATCAATCTGCAATTTAGGTGATTTTCATCAATGTTCAGCTGCTCAGGAGCAGGCATAAAGAATGATTTGGTTGGTCTGACACTGGGATTGGGTTTGGCAAGACAAGCATAGCAGAGGGAGAAAGGGGCAAAAAAAAAAAAATGAAGGTACTTTTATTTATGTGTCTTCCTTTCAGTAAAGACAGAATAGAAATAATTGTGTTTTTCATTCACCGAGTAAGAATATATATGAATAAATGAAGAGAGGTGTAACTTTTTTGCTTCGTTGTTGTTTTAAACATCTTTATATAATGAAAGTGTTAACTTGTGGACAAGAAAGCTAAATTACAACTGAACTTCATATTGTATAAATAATTTATCTTACCATGTTACACTTGAGATACTTTCTTTGTGACGGGAGAGTGCTTTTGGTGTAAACTCCTATTTTTTGAATGTGGATATTTTCTCCTAACATTTTCTTTCTTTGGAACTAAGCATTTTCAAATGTGTTCCCAGGGGAATCTGGAAATGTTGGTGCATATCCATTTGACTGTTTGGTGATTTGTTAGAGTGTGGGAAAATTCAGAGGTTATTTTCAGGTTATGACCTCTGAGTATTTCTTTGCAGGTCCAAAGCACACTTTATTTTTAATACTGTAAAGATACCATAGTCTTGGTCCTTATTTTGAGAAGAAAATGCTGCCATCTTTAAAGAAATATAGTTTGAAATAAAATCCTCAGTTACAAAAGTGAAGACCTAAAATTCAGATGAAATGTAACAGTCTACTAATGTTTCAAATTGCCTATTGGTTTATTACATTTTCCCTTGCTTAGGCAAGTAAAGTTAAGAACGATTAAAGTTCGTGGCCATGAGGGCACATCCATGGATATCATAAACCAGCTCTTTTACATTTTCACTCTCTGTGAACCCAGCCTTCAACAAGGTGATTAATAGCTTCAACCTGGGGAAAGAACGGTCCTTCCTCTGAGGCTTCCCAGACCCGGGGCACTCCCCATCACCATCACAGCTGTCTAAGCCCAACTGCCTATGAGGTGGGGAAAGACTCCAAGAAGCTGTGCCAATCCCAATGATACCCAGGGCCTGGCTATTGCAGGGAAGCAGAAATGATGCCTGGTAAATTGGTTATAAAATGGCCTTGTCCAAAGGTATGTGACTGCTGTTTTCATAGTTCCCGTCAGCCTCAGAATGTTCTCCATATTTCTTTCAGCCATGGGAAGCTAGTCTCATGCAATTCTAAATGAGTCGTTGTTCCAGTCGAGACTCTCACTGAACCAAAATGTGGTCAGGTAGGGCGATTGCCTTTTTCAAGAGTTGCCAGCAACCTCACGTTCAATTGCTCTGCTCATGTATCATGTGTATGATTAACCACAACTTATTCCCTGAACTTTGAGGTAAGACAGTGAAAACAAATGAACCATCAATGTATTGTTAGCACATACCACCAATTAGAATATTCTCATTTCAGATTCTGATTCCTTTTGACACCTCTATGCCCACTCACCCACTCTCTCCATTCAATCATAAGTCCAGTCAATTTTACCTAAAACTATATATCTTATATTCATCCCCACCCTTGCCATCTGTTGGCACTGCCAAGTTCTTGGTTCAAGTTTTCATCACCTCTCATCAGGTCCATTATAAAAGCCTGATAAATAGTCTTGTTCATCCTTCAAAAATGTACAGCTGCTTATAGTACTTCTCTGCCTAATAGTTATCTATGGCTCATCTGTCCAAATGGTTGGTCTGAATTCCTTCAAGCTCTGGTACTTCCTGTGTTTCCCGTCCCATCTTCTGTCTTTCTCTCATTGGTGCTTTGTGCTCCTACCACATAGAACTGTCTTCACTTCCCGTGCTGTTTTCTCTGCCCAGAGGTGACATTCAACATATTTAAAAAACAGAAACTGACCAATTAGAACAAACCCCATGATCACTCAAGACTGGCACACCAGAGCATCCTGGTCTGGCTTTCCTTTCCAGCACTGCGGCTTTGATTCTGTTTCCCCTGCATGTCTGCAGATTCTTTACATGGTCCACAGAGGACCTTTGAGCAGGGTCTGGAGGTGAGGGACAGCATTACTTAGAAAGGTTTAGGGGCTTACAGACAACATGATTAACATTTTCAATACCTACGTTGAAACTGAAGTATGTGTATAGTAGGCACTATTTGCAGAACTTGAAATGACCTCTTATGTCTTTTGAGATATTCTCAAAACAACCTCTGCTTCATCTCTGGTTCCTCCGTAAACACTTTTGCCTGCTTCTGTTTCTCAGAATGTAATCGGTAACAGATATCTACCTCTCATACAGACTCACCAGCAGATTTGCTTTTTTAACCAGACTCAATCTTTTCATTTCCATGCTGACTAGGAAGCATTATGTCCTGAATTGACCTAAAAGTACAAGGAAAAATCTCAGTATCTTTTGTAATGAAAAAGAAAATAATACATGCTTTTCTTAAATCCAAATCATGACTGTGTGAACTAGTCATCGTTAATCATATTTCCTGCATCAGCATCCTTAAGAAATTGTTATCAAGTTGCTACTCCATGCAAAACACTAACCTGGCATTGAGGGAAATTTAAAGCAGTAATAGGTATGGTACCTGCTCTCCATTGCTGCGGAGCTAAGACATGAACAACTCAAGTAATAACTTTGATTTAAGCAGTACATTATGTGTTGCTAACAAATAATAAACACCATAGCAGTGAAGAGGAGGAAATGGCCCTGTCTGTCTTACCAGTTAGGTGAGGCTTTCTGGAGGAGCTGGATCTTGAGCTGAGCATCAAAAGATGGGTAGAGGCTAGGTGCAGTGGCTCATGCCTGTTATCTCAGTATTTTGGGAGACTAAGGCAGGAGGACTTCTTGAGCCCAGGAGTTCAAGACCAGCCTGGGCCACATAGTGCGATCCCGTTTCTACAAACCAATAAAAAATTAGCCGGACATGGTAATGCACCATGTCCCAGATAATCAGGAGGCTGAGGCCAGATGATAGCTTTAGCTCAGGAGGTGGAGACTGCAGTGAGCCGTGCTGGTGCCACTGCACTTCATCCAGCCTAGGAGACAGAGAGAGACCTTGTTCCTCCTACCCCCCAAAAAAGGTGGGTAGAGTTTCAACAGTGTCCCAGCAGAAGAACCAGCATATGCTACAAGAATAGAAAACACAAAGCAAGGTAAAAGCAAGGCCTTGATGTTAAAATGAGGCTGGAAAGGTAATTGGGGTCAGCCTACAAAAAGAATTGTATCAAGAAGAGGCATTTGTGTTTTAGACCACAAGTAGATGCCTTAAGTTTTGTTAGGCAGAAGCTTAACATAATCAAAGCAATATTTAAAAATACTGGGCAGTGGCAGGTAGCAAGCAGAGTGCTAAGAAGTACATGGCATAATAGAAAATAGCAGGGGCTTAGTAGTCAAGCAGTGGGTTTGAGTCTGGCCTCACTACTTTCTAGCTGGGTGAGGTACTTCCACCACTTACTTAACCCCCAAGTCTCCACTTACTCAACTATAAACATGAAGGTAATAATATCTGTAGGGCTGTTATGAGAATAATATTTCACATTTATGAACACTTACTATGTATTCACTCACACTGCGCTAAGTACTTTACATCTGTGGTTTCATTTAACCCTTATGTCACTCTTTAAAAACTGGTAAAATACACATAACATAAATTTTACCATTTTAACCATTTTCAAGTGTATAGTTCAGGGGTTTTAAGTATATTCTCACTGTTGTGCAACCATCACCACCATCCATCTCCAGAACTCTTTCATCTTGCACATCTGTAACTTGCTACCCATTAAAAACTAACTCCCTGTTCCTCCGGCTCCCCAGCCCCTAGCACCACCATTTCACTTTCTGTCTCTATGAAGTTTACTACTCTGGGCATTTCATATAAGTTGCATTATACAGCATTTGTCCTTTTGTGACTAGCTTATTTCACTTAGCATAATGTCCTCAAGTCTCATCAACGTTATAGCATATGTCAGAATTTCCTTCCTTTTTTATTTTTGGCTGGGTACCGGGGAACTTATTAATGATATCTGACAAGGTTGGGCTCTCTAGGTCCTTCCCTTTTCAGGGTGTCTGGTGTAGAAACAATGAGGAGGGGAGATTCTCAGTGCGGTGGGGGACTATGTGACAGGGACTCCCCAGCAACTAAAGGTCATGTTGGCCCTTAACTTACATGACTTCATAGCACCAGAGAGGACGCTGATTGTGCCCATGTGGCCATTCCTGTATCTGTCACTGTGATGGGAGGGAAGGAAGGCTCTGATTGCCTGGCTCTTAACCTACATGCATCTGGGTATACAAGGGAAATGAGGGTGCATTTCTCTCTTCCTCTTGCTGGGGCTGGTGGTCTGGGGGCTCTTACTTCTTGGAAGCCATGTGGATCATGAAGTTTATCACTTTGCTGCTGTAGCCAAATTAATTGTCATACCAGGAAATGAGCTCGACAAAGCGGGGGTCATTGAGGGCAATGCCAGCCCCAGCGTTGAAGGTGGAAGAGTGGGTATCATTGTTAAAGTTGGAGGAGACAGCCTGGTGCTTAGTGTGGCCCAGAATGCCCTTGAGGGCCCCCTCTGATGCTGCTTTACCACCTCCTTGATGTCATCAGATTTGGCTGGTTTCTCTAGAGAGCAGGTCAGGTCCATGACTGACGCATTGGCAGTGGGGACATGGACGGCCATGCCCATGAGCTTCCTGTTCTGTTTGGGGATGACCTTGCCCACAGCCTTGGCAGCACCAGTAGACACATGCAGGGATGACATTCTGGAAAGTCTCATGGCCATCACACCACAGTTTCCCACAGAAGACCTAGGATTTGGGCCAAATCCCAGCCCAAATGATGGTGTGGACTATGATCCTGAGTCACTCCAGGATGCCAGAGTTGTCATGGATGACTTGACCAGGGGTTAGGCAGTTGGTGGTGCAGGAGGCATTGATGACGATCTTGAGGTTGTTATAATTCATATGGCTCATGCCCATCATGAACATGGGGGAATCAGCAAAGGGGGCAGAGGTGATTACCCTTTTGGCTCTCCACTCTAAGTGAGCCCCAGCCTTCTTCATGGTAGATGCCGGTGGACTCCATAACATAATCAGCACCAGTATCGTCCTGTTTGATTTTGGTGGGATCTCGCTCCTGGAAGATGGTAATGAGATTTCCATTGATGACAAGCTTCTCCTTTTCGGCTTTGATGGTGCTGTGGAACTTGCTGTGGGTGGAATCATATTGGAACCACGTGATTCCATGGTAGATCATGTAGTTAAGATCATTGATGGTGACAATATCCACTTTGCAAGGGTTAAAAGCAGCCGTGGTGACCGGGCACCCAATATGGCCAAATCCATTTACTCTGGCCTTCACTTTCACCATGGCATTTCAGGGACATGGCTGGTGCCTCACTAAAGACTGGGATGTCTGTTGAATGGAAGGAGCTGAGAGGCTGAATTTCCTTCCTTTTTAAGGCTGAGTAATATTCTGTTGAATACCTTACAGCACTGTTTTATCATGAGAAAACTGGACTTAGAGAGGTTAACTCACCCTAAATAACAGAATGAGTAAGGAAAAGAGCTAGGATTTGGGCCAAAGCAATCTGATTCCACAGTGCACCCTCATTTCTCTTGTATATCCCGATGCATGTGGGTTAAGGGCCTAGCACTGCACCTGGATCAGGATGGCTGTTGTAGAAAGGCATTCTATTGTTTTTTATTATTCAGCACCTCTTCCTCATCCTATCTTGGTAACACAATTCCTCTTTTCCTTGAGAAACTCTTTCTGTGACTGTACCCTCATCACCCCCTCCAACTAATACAAGGGGCAGAAAGCTGAACATGTTGCCCAGGCCAAGCAATCAGAGCCTTCCTTCCCTCCCTGTCACAGTGACAGATTCAGGAATGGTCACATGGGTGCAATCAGCATCCTCTCTGGTGCTATGAGGTGATTGTGAGTCAGGGGTTGTAGGTGTTCATTTTAAAAGTTTAGCAGGGAGATGGCAAGAAAGTGGAGTCCTGAGCAACATCCGAGGCCCTGGATCTAGACACATCTGAAGCCAGTTGTCCCCATCAACTTCCCAACAAGGTGATGCAATACATTCCCGGTTTATGCCTTCAAGCTAAAAGGAATTGTGTGTCTGGAACTTGCAAGAGAAAGAAACCTGACTAATTCACTAGATCAAAAGGTCCTCAAGGGAATGAAAAGGAAAAAACTAACAAGAAGTATTGTGAAGCTGTGTGACGTGAAAAAGAGGAAAACACTGGGAGTCTTTCTGAGGTTCAGATACCTGGTAACCAAGAATACTGCTATTACTGAGAAGGTGGAAGAAGTTGCTACTTTGGGTAGAGTTAAAAAAGAAAGTTTCTAGTACTCCCAGGAGCCCAGACTACTAGCTAGATTCCAAAGGTAAAATGTCCAGTGTCACTTATGTCTGCTAACCACTTCATCCTCTTCCAGATCCTCAAACTCATGAGTGTGTCCAAGGTCTGATTGGCATAGGGCTTTTGGACTCTGACCTTTATCCCCAATCTTGCACAGTAACCTGGTATGGATTCTCCTTCCAAATATAATTTATTCATTAATCTGCTCATTCATTAATGGAACACATGCTTGCTGAGTGCTTATGTGTATAGAGGACCTATATGCCAGGTACTATGCCAGGTGCTAAGAACACAGTGATGAGAAAATAAATATGGTCCCCTATCTTTAAGAAGTTTGTAATCTAGTGGAGAAATCAGACATAGGATGGATTATCACCCACATGAATATAAATAAAAATTGTATTAAGTTCTATGAAGATAATAAAGTTTAATAAGAGGTATATAGGGGGGATCTAATTTAGGCAGAGGAGAGTAGGATGATTAAGGGATAGTTTCTCTGGGAAAATAACATTCAAGCTAAGGTCAGGTCAGATAAGGTCAGCACTAAAATGAAAAAGAAAGGTGGAAACCAGAGGTGTTCTCACCCACCCGTAAGAAACAAGTGATTCACCCACAAGGAATGTGAGACGGAGAGGCTTCAAACTAGTTTCTTTAAAGTGGAGCTACTTAGGGCTCTTAGAGCAGGGACTGGCAAATAAATTAAGTACTGTAGGAAGCTCACTGCCTGTTGCCCACTCACCTCTCTGTGACTCTGCTCATTTATTCATCCATTCACTCATGCATTCAGGAAACAGTTACGGAATACCCATAAGTGAAGGGCATTGTGCTAAATGATGAGGCTTCAGGAGAAGCAAGACAGCCTCCAGCCCAGCTCTCAGCAAGAAGGAAGAAGTACAGGTGGGCCAGTCTTCAGACGGCTCCAAGATACGCCTAAGTCTTTCTCTTAGGGAGTCTGTTTCACACAGGCATATGCATATGCTTCATAAGACTTCTATCTCTAGGCCCCAATGCCTAGCAGACTTGTACACATTTTTTCTTTTATAATTCAGAGAGTTAAATCTAGTTCTCCCAGCAGAGGCAAAGGTCCTCTCTAAAGCTAAGTAAGAGATCACATGGGGCAACATGGCAAGCTGACACCAAACACGGCCTGCCTGCCCAGTCCCTCCAGATAAACATAAGGAAAGGTCATCCAAACACAGGAAGACAGCCGTCCCCTTCCCTTTTCCTTTACCCCCTCCTCTTCCTCCCTCTGGCTCCCTTATCCCCAGAGGGTGGACCCAGCCTTTCCCAAAGTTTATTCTGAGACCTCCAGGCTCCCACAGTGGAACGTGCTGTGGACATGGGAATACAACAGCCTAGCCAACAGGGAAAACCAAAAATATAAACTGAGATATTTAATAGATTTCTGCTCCCCCCCAACACCGAAGAAATTGTGGCAGAAATGTCTGCTACTACTGTTTTTGCAGTTCTCGAGATGTCAGCCATTCCTAGGAGGTGGTCTTCTAAAGTTTACTGCATTTGTCAGCAAACACTTTGCACAGAAAAGTTAAGCTCTTTCTTTGGATTTCTGTGCCACTCACATAATCCACTAAACAAATGCAATAAATGTTAGGGAACAAAGTGCAGAAAGCCTTGCATTTCAAACACCAGCGATGAGTTTCACAAGAGCACAATTTTGTAAATAATCAGGAATCCCAGAGTCCATAAATAGAAAGTCGTTTTATCTTTTACTGACATACACTGATCAAAACAGTGGTGAGAACATAACGTTTGGATTTTACTTGCCGCTTAGGAGAAAAAAACATTAATACTGCAGGATTATGTACTTCGATGATTATAAACCAGCATCTGTGATGAAATGTGCAATGTTAATTTCAAAACAAACCCAATGTTTGAAAGCAAAGCATAATGGTGACCTTTCTCATTAGCTGTTACTCAAACAAAGATATGTTCCAGCAATATCCGATGCTTCCTTCCTGCTGGGCCTCCACCCAGTGCAATTTAAAACACTTGTGTTCCATCCAAACTAGAGCTGAGAATGTGGTGTTGTAGCTGAGCTTCAGTAGCACGGTGTTTATAGTTTATTATTACTTTCTACTTTTGTAATGTTTTGTTTCGTTTTCATAAATTTATTGCAATGAGTTGGGTTTGCAAGATTAAGTGTGTGAAACCATATAAATGAACTCATTATGTACATAGTTACTCTTCTACTTTTCCATCTTTCTATTTTTGTGACAAATAGCATTATAGGTCCTTAACCATAAGAACAGAAATGTATCTCATTGCTTTTTGTAAGTGTTTTAATGAATATATTGCAGGCAAAAACAAAACCAAAAACAACTTTTAAGGATCACGCCCATCCTGTTTTGTGTAAAGTGCTATAAACAGAAACCTAAGGAAAGAATCTGAGAAACAAAAAGAGAGAAATTGAGAGACCACTTTAATATAGGTAATCCTCACGTCTCTCATGTAGAATCTCCTGAAATCGTTAAAAGCTGAAAATGGTCAAAGCCAAGGCAATTTCCCATGGACCGATAAACAATGAATAATTTAGATATTGAGCAAAGACCCAATGGTCAATCTCTATAGAAATGATCATAAACACAGTACAGCTATAAATTATATAAACCATTTATATTTTCTACAATGGGTATAATATTGTAATAGAAAAAAATGCACATTGTTTAAAATAATTTTGTTTCTTTTTTTTTTTTTTTTTTTTTTTTTTTTTTTGAGACGGAGTCTCGCTCTTGTTACCCAGGCTGGAGTGCAATGGCGCGATCTCGGCTCACCGCAACCTCCGCCTCCTGGGTTCAGGCAATTCTCCTGCCTCAGCCTCCTGAGTAGCTGGGATTACAGGCACGCGCCACCGTGCCCAGCTAATTTTTTTGTATTAGTAGAGACGGGGTTTCACAATGTTGACCAGGATGGTCTCGATCTCTCGACCTCGTGATCCACCCGCCTCGGCCTCCCAAAGTGCTGGGATTACAGGCTTGAGCCACCGCGCCCGGCCTATTTTTGTTTCTTTATACTTGTGCAGTATAAAGCTTTCTAAAGTACATGTATAAGTTAAAAAGAGCTGCATACTAATCAATCCCATGAAAGTGTATTTAGCATGGTACACTGTTAAAATCTATGAGAACGAGAAGTATTTAGAGTATCAATATTTGCTGCTGAACATTATTTCATTTAACCCTAAAAATAAGCCAGCAAAAGTCTTTTTATCATTACCAGTTTGAAAATGACATCTCAGAGAAAATTGATAGCTTTCTCAGATGGAGCTATATTGGCTCATGGAACTACAGTTTGGAGATAGTGCTGCCCCAGCTGGCTGGATTTAGAGGTTCACTATGTTATTTGGGCTCCAACTTCAGCACCTCTATCACTCTCTCAGCTCTGTCCTTTTCTGTGTGGTCATCGCATCCTCAGGCCAGCTCCCCTCATTGCTGCAGCCATTCCAGGCCTCCCTTGTTCATACCACATGCAGCTCAGGTTCCTAAATAGACACTCTATGTCACGTGCCCAGCTCTGAGCAGTTATTGAGACCAGGGAGATGAGTGACTAACTAGTGTAACCCCCTCTGGAATTATCTGTCCTTCTTTAGCAAGATTGCTGAAAATGGAAGATCTTCTTTGTCCCCAAAGAAAATTTGGTATAGTGCCCAGCTCACATAAGTGCTCAAGAAGTGTTAGCTATTCTACTTGGAAGCATCACTGGAATGCTGCTTTTTAATACTCATTAGCCATACATAAAATTTTAAGAATAGAATAATATATGTGACAAAAATGTACTGAGACTTTTAAAGAACTCATTGGAACATGTGCATACCATGAGTATTGTCATATAAAGCAGTCTTTTTGAGAGAACAAATGAGCTTTCACATGCTGCTTCCAGCCTCAACATGTTGTTTCACCTCTGCGATGGGTATCTGCAGCCGCTGTCTTCTCAACGCCCCTAATTTTTTTGGGAAAACGTCCTCTCACCCACCCCTTTTGACACTGGAAAGCCTGTCAATTACAAGACTTCCCTCTCCTCATCCTCCTCCTCCAGGGATGGTCACACAAATCAGACCTGGCCAAAACTTTCACCATTCTCATCCTCCCCACACTATGTCTCAATAGATGTCTTCACAGACAAAATGGAATCTATAAAGCTATCTGCAAATATAACCCATTTTCTACTACTCTCTTCTCAGAATAACAAAGTTATCATTCCTATTTCAGTTCCGTTCAACTGTCTGAGACTTGAATCTCAATGTCTCCCAACTAGTCAGAAATATGCATTGTCAGTTTGCTCTGCTCCAGCCTGTGTTTCTAATCTCACTAGGCTGGATAGTTCTCTGTTTGCCTCTCCAGAGCAACTTTGCATCCTTCTCTACCCTGCTTTGTGCTGGGGGAGGCTGAAGTCTATAAAAACTGTATCAATAGGTTTCTTTGCCCTCCACTTTCTGGTGGGGTTTGGCTATGGGGAAGCCCCAACAAGGTACTTGAAAGAAGAGCATGAGATAGGAGTATAGCAGTCCCCTCTGATCCAGGGGATATGTTCCAAGACCCGTAGTGCATGCCTGAAAGCAAGGATAGCACTGAACCCTTATATACTATGTTTTTTCCTATACGTGCTTAACTATGATAGCTTTTAATTTATAAATAAGGTACAGTAAGAGGTTAACAGCAATAACTAATAATAAAACAGGACAATTATAAAAATATGCCAGCACCACTACTCTTGTGCTTTGGCGCCATTATTAAGTAAAATTAAAGTGACTTGAACACAAGCACTGCCATACCACCTCAACAGTCTATCTGCTGAGAGAACTACTAAGAGCCTAGCAGGCAGGGAGCATATACAAAGTGGATATGCTGAACAAGGGGGTGATTCACGTCCCTTGCAGGAGGGACCGAGATTTCATTGTGCTACTTGGCACAGTGCACAATTTAAAACTTATGAATTGTTTATTTTGGGAATTTTTCATTCAATATTCTCAGACTGCGGTTGACCATTGGTAACTGAAGCCTTGGAAAGAGAAACCATGGATAAGGGGAACTACTATATTTATTCTTCTGCCTTCTTCCCAGAAAAGTCTTCTTGGATTGGTTGTTTCTTTTGACCAAAGTCAGTGTCTTCTCAAGACAGCCTTCTTCCAGGTTCTGGGAATTGCTCCTTCCCAGCATCCTTTCAAATCTCAGGTAATTGTTCCACTGTTTCTTGTCTCAAGGTTCTCTACAATCCTGTTGGTTCTCTATATTGTAACCGCACTGTTGTAAGTAGTTCCTTCTTCAAATATCCCAATGTGGAATTAGAATTTTCCACATTATGTGGAATTAGAATTCCACATTAGAATTAAGATAGGTATTTCATCTGTTTCCTGCTGACTGGTATATTCTCCCTCTCCGATGGATTCATCGCATCAACATATAAGCACATGAAAGTATCCAAGATACACAGATAATTAATTTTTCCCATTATCTAGTTTTTTCTAGCCTATACTCTAAATTATTTCCTAGATCTTGTCATCAATAGAATTGTTCCATTTCTGAAATCTTTTTTTTTTTTTTTTTTTTTTGAGACGGAGTTTCACTCTTGTTACCCAGGCTGGACCAGGTTCAGGTAATTCTCCTGCCTCAGCCTCCTGAGTAGCTGGGATTACAGGCACGCACTACCATGCCCGGCTAATTTTTTGTATTTTTAGTAGAGACGGGGTTTCACCATGTTGACCAGGATGGTCTCGATCTCTTGACCTTGTGATCCACCCGCCTCGGCCTCCCAAAGTGCTGGGATTACAGGCGTGAGCCACCGTGCCTGGCTATTCCATTTCTGAAATCTTAAACTACAATTTGAATTGTACAATGTCTGAGTACAATCTTCTTATCAATGTGTGTTTTTAACTGCATCAAATCACTAAGCCTCTTGACTCCTCTACTTCACCCCAATTTCCCAGCTTCCTCTAGTTCTCATTTCCTTCTCTAGGCAGCTTAAAAATAAAGCCCCATCCTTTCAATCTTTCTCTTGCTTAACACTCTCAATTCCATTCTTCCTCATTCTTCTGTATATCCACTTGGCAAAATCCCAATCATGGTGAATCCAACTACCCGCCTTCTCTAACCTACACCTGATGCTGATGAAGGTAGACACAGACATTTGTACCAATTGGTATCACTATTCTTTTAAGATCTCCAACCTTTCCTCCAATTATTCTAGTTGGCCCTAGTCAACATCTTCTCCCTTTCCCCTAACAATACAATTTCGAACTTTCTTCTTGAACTGAAGGGAGGAATCTACATTTGTCATTTTACCTTTCCCACCTCTTTTCTCACCTTAATTCACTCCAGTATCTTTTGGTCTCACTCTGTCCACTGAAGTTGCTGTTGCTGCTGTTAGCAATACATTCTTAATTTCTCAAAATAATTGAATTTTCAGTCTTTGCCTTATTTGGCCTCTCAAGGGCATTTGACACTGTTGTCTGTTTTCTTCTTGAAACTCTTCATTTCTTGCCTTCCAGGACAATATTATTTCCTCACCTTCACTTATCTCTTGAATGTTAGTATTTTTCAGAGTTTCATCCTTTTCCCTCCTCTCATTTTCTTCTCATTTAATGCTCTTCTTATTTAGCCCTCTGTTCATCTCATCTAGGTGTTCTTATTCACTGCCAATGGTCACTAGCATGAACAACTTACACACTATCATCTCTAAGCCTAGAGGCCAAATTTTGCTCCTAAGTTCTAAGCAATATATCTAATTGCTGGCCAGGTACAGTGGCTCACGCCTGTAATCCTAGCAGTTTGGGAGGCCTAGGTGGGAAGATCACTTGAGCCCAGGAGTGCAAGATCAGCCTGCTCAACACAGTAAGACCTGTCTCTACAAAAAATAAATTTAAAAAATTTGCCAGGTGCTATGGTACCTTCCTGTAGTCCCAGCTACTTCACTTGATCTCAGGAGATGGAGGCTACAGTGAGCCATAATGGTGCTCCAGCTGGGCAACAGAGCAAGATTCTGTCTCAAAAAATATATACATATGCATATATTTGTAGTATATATATACATATACACATGTAAGTGTACGTGTTTGCACATGTATGTATATATAATTGCTGACTCTTTTGGCTGTATGTCTGACCAATACCCACAACTCAATATGTTCCAAATTAAATGATTAATATTATCCATTCCACACTCTGCCCAAATCCTCCTCCTTTATTTAACAGCACTTGTGATACTGTGAAATATATATTTGGTCTTCAACCCTATTTCCTGGCATACAACTCCTAAAATCCTTAGAAACTCTGCAACGATATCTCTTTGCACAGTAATGATTGAACAATGGCTGGCAGTCCCTAGGTAGCTTCTGGTTGGGGGGCTGATTACCAGAAAGACCAAGCCATGATTAGAGGATTGAGACTTCCAGCCTAACCCTCTAACTGGGAGAGCTGAGAGGAGCTGAAGGTAAAGTTGATCACCAGGGGCCAATGGTTTAATAAATCATGCCTATGTAATGAAGCCTTCATAAAATCCCTGGAGGACTAAGTTTGGGAGCTTCCAGATAGCTGAACACATGGAAGTTCTTGGAGGCTGGCACACCCATAGAGGGCATGGAGGTTGTTTGCCCTTTCCCTCATACCTCCCACTAGGCATAGCTTCATCTGTATCTGTAGTCATCTGTTCTCACATTGCTATAAAGAACTGCTCAAGATTGGGTAATTTATAAAGAAAAGAAGTTTAACTGACTCACAGTTCCAGATGGCTGAGGAGATCTCAGGAAACTTACAATCATGGCAGAAGGCAAAGGGGCAGCAAAGAACTTCTTCATATGGTGGCAGGCAAGACAGAGCTAGCAAGAGCAGGGAAAACTGCCTTATAAAACAATCAGATCTCATGAGAATTCACTCACTATCATGAGAACAGAATGGGGGAAACTGCCCACATGATCCAATCACCTCCCTCCCTTGACATGTGGGGATTACAATTCCAGACGAGATTTGGATGGGGACACAGAGCCAAACCATATCAGTATCCTTTGTAATATCCTTTATAACAAACCAGTAAACCAAAGTGTTTACCTGAGTTCTGTGAGCCATTCCAGCAAATTAATCAAAATCAAAGAGGGCAGTGGAAACCCCAACTTGAGCCGGTCAATCAGAAGTTCCAGAGGCCTGGACTTGTGACTGGTGTCTGGTGGGTGTGGCAGGGTGTCCTGGTGAGTGAGCCCTCAACCTGTGGGATCTAATGCTATCTCCAGGTTGACAGTATTCAAATTGAATTGGTGACACCCAGCTGGTGTCCACTGCTTATTGGTGGGGAAAAACTAACAATCAGCAGACACCAGGTAGGTATCCTCCAGCTGGTCAGAGAAGCATCCTCCTAATTTGTTAACAAAAGTCTTTTGTGTTAATTGTGATTGTTGTGTGAGAGCAGAGGAAAATACAGTTTGAGTTTTTCCACTTTTACCATATCATGTTCCACTTTCCAAGTCACTAGAACCTAATTTTCTGAGACCATCTTTGAAACCTAACATACCAACTATTGCCCATGCATTTGATCATCAAGCACTTGTTTATTCTATTTCCTTCTTAATTTTTCTGAAATCTATTCATCCCCTCTATTTCTTCTGACCTCATTTTTAAAATATATTTATTTTCAAGACAGGGTCTCACTCTGTCACCCAGGCTAGAGTGCAATGGCATGATCTCAACTCACTGTGGCCTCAACCTTCCAGTCTCAGGTGATCCCCTCACTTCAACCTCTTGAGTAGCTGAGATTACAGGTGTGCATTACCACAACTGGATACTTTTTGTATTTTTTGTAGAGACAGGGTTTCACCATGTTGCCCCAGCTGGTCTTGAAATCCTGGTCTCAAGTGATCCTTCTGCTCTGGCCTCCCAAAGTTCTGGGATTATAGGCATGAGCCACCATGCCAAGACAAAATTTTTTTCTTATTATCAATCCATAGTATACGTTATGGGTTGAATATGTGTGCCTTTCCCAAATTCATATGTTGAAGCCTTGAACCCCTAATGCAACTGCATTTTAGGCCATAATTATAATTAAATGAGATCACAAGGGTGGGGCCCTAATCTGATAGGATTGGCAGCCTTTTAAGAAGAGGAAGAAATCGTTCTCTGCCATATGAGAACACATCAAGAAGGCAGCCATCTGCAAGCCAGGAAGAGAACCCTCAGCAGACCCTGACTATGCTGGTCCCCTCATGTAAGACTTCCAGGCTTCATAACTGTGAAGAAATAAATTTCTGTTCTAAGCTACCCAGTCCATGGTATTTATATTAGGGCAGCCCAAGCTGACTCAGTGTATTACCTGCTGTCTCCTAGAACAAGTCATGTTCTTTCAAACTATTTTGTCTCTGTGTCCCGGCCTTTACACCACTGCTCACTGGGGCTTGAATGTACTTCTGCTTCTCTGCACCAGTACACTCCCTCTCCTTCTTCATCTGCAAACACTCATACATCTTTTAGGAGTCAACTTATGACTCACTTCCACCAGAACGCTGCCTTTGACTATTCCAGGCTGATATTCTTCCTCCACATATCCACAGCTTCCAGAGCTTAACTTTATTACAGCTCTTGTCATGCTCTATTATAATTCCCTATTAACTAATCTGTCTCTTGCACTAGCTTGTGAGACCTTTGGGATTGGGACTGTATTCTTTTTAAACCTGTATCTGCAGAAATGAACACAGCACTCAATTCATTGTTGATGCTTGACATCTATTTGTGGAATGAATGACTGAAACTCATGACTGCCTTGTTCCACACTCAATCTACAGTCAACAAAACACACTGTCCAAATGTGCAACTCTCACTCATGAAATTAGGAACAGCTGGAAGACAATCATTTTTATGTTTTGTTTTTTTATCAGCCATGACACCTCACTCTGTGCCTTGTAAATGTTAGGTAGACAATTTTTTTTTTGTTAAAGAAATAAGTTTAGTTGGCAAAAACGCTAATGCACTCTAAGCCTTCATTAACAGATGTTCAGTGTTAAAAGAGTGTTTGTACTCCTAATGACTCATGTGGATCAGATCACATCTGAGTATGGTCTTCAATCCTGGGCAACAACCATGCATTCCTTCCTTCAACAAATGTTTACGGAGTGCCTAATCTTATGCCTCTACCTCTCTTCTGTGCCCAAGGCTTAGGAAACAAAGAAACTTAGGTTTTGCCACTTAAACTGTGTGTACCAGACAGGATTAGCTAGATTTTGTTACAGAAACAAATAATCTCGAAGTATCGGTGGCTTTCCACAGCCTACTTTCGTCTCTCATTCATGCTTTCTGTCCTTCATGGGCTGAATGCGGCTGTACTCTACCTAGTCTTTACTCCAGGACCCAGGCTGCCTCCATCGGGAACATTGCTGATTTCGTGGCAGGCAGAAGACATAGACAACCATGCATTGGCTCTTAAAGCTTCTGCCTGGAAGTAACACATGTCATTTCTGCTCACATTTCATTGGCCAAAGTAAATGCTGTGACCATGCCTGGATTCACACAGGGAGGGGCAAATAGGGTGAACAGTAATATAATCTACTACACTATGTGACCTAACCTGTTCAAGTCCTCGTTTTATCATTTGTAAAATGATAATAATAATCTCTGCAATGAAGACTGAGGTAAGGATGCAAAATAATGTATGTAAAGTGTTTGGTACATTGTAGTCTGGCAGGAAATTGTAGGTATTTCAATTTAAATTCTGTTAAAAGTTTAAAAACTCTGATATTCAGCATAAGAAATTACTATAAGTAAAGATCTCTAAGCACTTCGCAGTAAATTAGTCTTCCCTTCCTTTGAATTTTTTCTCTGAAGACCCACTTAGACTGTCTGAATTATGTTTCCAGCCCTGGCTTGGTGTTTTTTCCCATTTCGGCCTTTCAACTTTTTTCCAGAATCAACATAACCTATGAAGAAATAGATTGGGTGAAAATTCTGTGATTTATTGTTATTATTTTTGTTTAAGATCTGTTTTTCAAGCAAGTAAGCAATTTGAGTACAAGATCATTTTTCACACTTTATTGCATCACTAGAAACTAGCTCTATTCACCATCCAGAAAATTTCTGGGTACCAACAAGGATGTTTGCAAATGGCATTAGGACTTTATGTTATCATTTTATAGCATCTACTGATTTTCTAAGTTTACAGCTACATTTTAGCAATATTTATTTTTAAATGCACCTTATTTGTTTGTTAAACTTCATACCATTTTCTACTAAATTATGTAAGAGCAAAGAGCATGATGGTATGACTTACCATATAGAATTACACAGATCCTGGTACTATTGCTTCCAGATTCATCCACTGAAAACTGAGTGCAATAATAATTTACTGCTTTCTCAATACTCTGCCTAGAATGATTAAAAGAAATTCTATATGCAGAGAGTTGAACATTCTTTCCATGAGGTAATCAATTCTAGTTCTTTTAAATATTTGGTAACCATTTGAGTTATCAAATATGATTTTTAAAAAATAATTATACAATTGGGGGTATTTTTAAATAAGTCTTTGAAATTTATTATATACCACCTTTGAAGGGAGGGACAGGAGTGGTGCTTGGGAGTCACATGATTGGCACCTTCCATGACTTCTCTAAATCACTCAGTGGCCCCTTGAGCCATGTGTGCATGACAATCAGGTTATCCCTCAGCAGTGTTATCTGTTGTCAGTGCAGAATATCCTTAATGATTGTGCAGTGCGTAGAAGGTAGAAAGCAATGATACCTAGGTGGCTATTCAAACTAATGGCTGGCTACTAGCTACAAAAACAGAGAGCCTCCCTATTTATAATCTCATTAAAATATACTCAGTAACAATAAAAATATCTTAGACTTGCCATTGGCAGTTTAGAATAATATTTTTATGTATTTTTTTTCCTTAAGGTTAAAAAAAGGTTGCTGGCTGTTGGTCTGTGTCTTTGCTAAACTTTATAACTTGGTATTTATCCATAAAGCTCTAAATACTAGGGCCAAGACTTTCAAGGGAGAGTAGGAGTGAAAGAGATCCTTCCTTATTCACAAAGGGAGAAACACTAATTTGAACTAGACTCAGATCTAATATTCTCATTTTTGCCTGAAGACAAACCACACAGAGAGGGAAATCATCTTAATCAGCTTAGGCATGGCCCATTCTTGGCTCTTCTTCTGCAGCATGAAGCAGTCCATAGCTCCCTGAGCTCCCCGGCTTCCCCTCTTATCATCCAGAAGAAAACCTCAGGGCCATGAACCTCTAGGCAGAAGAGAAGAGTGTTAGTGGACCTGACAGATACTAGAGGACTTTCAAATCTCGTTCCCACCTTTTTTACTTCTCTTCCATTTTTACTACCCATTAGCAAAAATACACTTCAACCACGTGCTGTGGCTCATGACTGTAATCCCAACACTGTCAGAGGCCTAGATGGGAGGATTGCTTGAGGCCAGGAGTCTAAGACCAGTTTGGGCAACATGGTGCAACCCCATCTCTTCAAAAAATACAAAAATTAGCTGGGCTTGGTGACAGGCACCTTTAGTCTTAGCTGCCTAGTAGGCTGCAGAGGGAGGATCAATTTAGCCGAGGAGGTCAAGGTTGCAGTAAGCTAGATTGAGCCACTGCACTCCAGCCTGGGTAATAGAGGGAGACTTTGTCTCAAAAATAAACAAACAAACAAACAAATAAAGCATTATCACTTAGCCCTATGGTCCCCAAACCTATTGGATTACAGAACCACCATGGAACTTTTTTTAAAAAAAGACAAGGCTGTGGGCTCCAGCTCAGACTTCAGATTCTGGGTGATAGGGCCCAGGAATCTATGTTTTTAAAAAGTTAGTTGGTGTTTCTGATTGTCTGCCAACTTCAGGGAATATGGAGAGAATTTCCAGCTGTGGGCTACTTTGATCTCTGCCCTTGGTAAAAGGGCTCAACCTATAGCTTCGATCACTTTGGCTATTAGAGAGATCTGGTCAGAACCATAGCTCTCCCCACCACCCCTCTGCACTGCCCCCTCACACCTCACCTACAGCATGCTGTAGTAGATGCTGAGGCGTGCATACAAAGTATGTCCCATGCAGAAGTCTCAGTGATTACATGTCTATCATAATGACAGTCCTAAACTACCACATCCCCAAGGAAAAAAAATATCCCCCCAGCAATACTGCCAAAACTGCACTTATTACTCAGAATTGAATTTCACCCACCCTAGCTGTACTCTGTCCTACTGTTTATAGCATTTGCCCAACTGCATGTAACTGGTCTCTAATTGATTTTATCCAGAACCCCCCTTTCCTTAAGTGCATGTAAGCAGTACCTACTGAGGGGAGAAGTCTGTGTGCACATAATTCAAATTCTAGTCACCAGTGATAATGCTATTATGTGTGATTGCAATTCTCTAAATTCTTTCAGCTTATTTCCTGCCACCAGAGTGACGAATGCTTTGATATGTTCCTGAGTTTCTGTGATGCTCTGCCATGAAGTCCTGTAACTCATCTCACTGACGGTGTTGATCTCAAGGTTAACTTTAAGTGCTGGGCTGTTCCCAGCAAGAGCAGCTTCTAGTGTGGCTCCTGCCTTGTGCTTGCCCAGTGAGATATGATAATACAAGGGCCCTAATTCCTTCCCTATCATGCTGTCATGTTTGGCAAACACAGAGACTTAGTGTATTCTTAGAAAATTATGAATCTTTGTTTTAGAAAGGGAGTTTAAATGTGTATATATACATGTATCAATGTGAATATTTTACAAACACATATGTGGATGAATTTATGTATGTGTGTATAGGAGTGTGTGTGATACTAAGGTGCACGTATACACCAATATACCTTAAGATGCAAATATTCCACTGTTTTTTTGCATCTCAAAGAGCAACATCATGACCATTTCTATATCCAATAATCATAACGGAACACAGTTATCACCAGTGGAAATGTAATTAGCTCTTGAAAGGGTTGAAATGGTTCTGTGTCACTGGAAGTGATTATTCATCATTGGGAAGTGACTCCTAGAAATTCAAGATTGATGGCAGAGGTGGCACAGGAGAATGGAAGGGAGGATGTCAGTATTTTCTGCTTATCCCAACATGATTCCATTTGTGAAGTCATTTGACAAATCCATCCTGTCCTTTTAGATATGTGGACCATGTAATAGTTTGAGAATTGAGTTGTAATTTGCATAAAAGAATCAGGATAAGCTCTGGGCATTCCACCATACATCCTGACTACAGCCAGTTATTACACATCAGACATCAAATTTCCCTTTGCACTCACCATTCCTGGCCTTTGCTACAATTTGGCTCTCATCCATGTATTCAGTCATACAGCCATGGATTTCATTTATTCATTCAACAAATTATTGAGCGTTTACTACATGTGGTACTGTTCTTTACTGTGTTCTGTCAGGATCACTCTTCTCCTTCTTTAGAAATTCTATCCATCTGCCCATCTCTTCTAGTGAGACCTAATTTTTCCTCCTCCTTCCGTCTCTAGCACTTGTGCATTCTGATAGATTTTTAAATTTTTAATTAATTTTTTTATTTTTTTGTCTTTTTTTATTGCATTTTAGGTTTGGGGGTACATATGAAGAACATGCAAGATTGTTGCATGGGTACACACATGGCAGTGTGATTTGCTGCCTTCCTCCCCTTCACCTATATCTGGCATTTCTCCCCATGCTATCTCTCCCCACTCCCCACCCCACGCTGTCCCTCCATTTCCCCCCAACAGACCCCAATGTGCAGTGCTCCCCTCCCTGTGTCCATGTGTTCTCATTGTTCAACACCCGCCTATGAGTGAGAACATGCCGTGCTTGATTTTCTGTTCTTGTGTCAGTTTGCTGAGAATGATGGTTTCCAGGTTCATCCATGTCCCTACAAAGGACACAAACTCATCGTTTTTGATGGCTGCATTTTAATTTATTTTTATTGTATTCTGTTAGATTTTTAAAATCTACTTGTGCATTCTGGTAGATTTTTTAAACTGTGCATTCTGCTAGATTTTTAAAATTTTAATTTATTTTTATAGTATTTTGTTTGATAATTAGTTTTTTGGTCTGGTTTTCTTCTCCAGCTGAAGAGGAGCTCTTGGAGGACAGGAAGATGGTCTGCAACATTGTATCTCCCACCCAACCAGGCACAGCCTTTTGCAGGTAACTTTCCACAGGAAAAGTCTCTTAAATTGAAAAGTGAGTGAACATTTTAGGAACCTGGAAAGGAATATGGAAAGGTTGGAGGCTTCCAGGGTTCTTCTCACTTGTGTCCTCTTGTTAATCTCTCCCACAAGCCATAAAAGCTGGCCATTATGAGTGTGGTAGACTCATGGAATTTACCATTAAGAGGTAAAGAAATTTAATTCCCCTGAATTGTATACTTATAAGTGGTTAAATGATAAATATTACATTATGCATATTTTATGACAGGGAAAAACAAGTACAGAAATATTTTACTCTGGAGCTGGGAAAATAAAAACTAAAAGAACAAACAATTTGCAGGCACTAGCAGGAAGGGAGGCTGTTTCAGGAAGATGCTGTAAAACAAAGTTGGAACCAGATTAGGGAAACCCTTGACCCAAAAGAGCAATGCTCATCTAAGTCCCAACAGAATGAATAGAAAGACTATGAGGGAACGACTCAAGGTATAGTGAAAGCCCAAGTCAAACCCCTAAAGGGGTTACTCAGGGCACTGGAGTGGAAATGGGGGTAAAGGAGGGGCCCAAGGATAAACACAGAAATTCAGGCCAGATAAGAAAGTCTATGAATATACTTATTTAGTGAGTCACAGAACAATGAAGCATCAGTATGTATTCAACCAACATGGGCTAAACTACTCAGGCCACTTTTAGCCATAGAAGAAAAGATGTAGTCACTTCTTCATGGAGCTCCATTCTACTTGAAAAGGTAGAAAGTTAAATTAGTGACTTAGATATGATCTGAAAAGTATTGTAACAGAGATTGTGTGTTAAATGCAATGGAACATACTGGAAGGAGAAATTAGTGCCACCTCTTGGGAGTAAGGAAAAAACCTCATAGAGTAGATGACATTTAAATCTAGTTTTGGAAGTAGAAACTTATCAGAGAAGTCAGAGAACAGAGGCAGGGCATTCCAGGCAGAGGGTCTAGCAGACAAAGGGGCATGGAATTGCATGGCAAGTAAAGCACTGCTTCACACTATAAGCAGCTGTCCACTAATCTGCAAAGAAATACCAATGCTGCTGGAGATTAACCATCTGGAGGACCTTCACAGCTGCTTGTTGGGAACCACTGTGTTAATGGACAAAAGGAAACCATTAGAAATATTATAGCAAACCTAGCCAAAAGGATCAAAGAAGCTAGAAAGTAGGACACTGTCGTCTGACACCCAGACGAATGTTAGCCAGATTAATAAGTTGTTAATCACTACTTTGATTCCTTACAAGTGTAAATTGATCAATATTATTATCAGCTGATTCTCCTACGCATCAGATGTTAGTGCTTTTCCTAATGATCACTGAAACACATTTGTGCATTTATCCAATAAACTTGAATAAGTCTTCATTCCTTCACTTCCTCTAAACCAGAGGAGGAACAGGAGTTACACCAGGGGAGCAGCCCTAATGCTTGGAGCTGTTAAGCATTTGCTTGTATTTATTGACAGTTGGGTTGGTTCAAAACCCATTTTTCCAGGCTGGCATGCATACTTAGTAATTAAAGTGGGATTTAATATGGCTTGAAATATTTTAATGTGAATGTATCCTGAGGGACCTCAGCAGAGAGCTTGGTTTAATAAATTTAATAACTAATTAAGACACCCTCAACTTCAACCTCCATTAGGTTAATTTTTTAATGAGTTTCAGAATGTCTCTCAAGACATTTCTTCCCTAGATGTGGTGAGAAACACATGTGTATCAGGTGTGGATTTTAGTCTTTGATTTGCCAGGTCCTAGCTATGTAACTTTGGTAAGATCACTGAGTATCTCTGGGTTATTCTTTCCTTCTCCATAAAAGAGATGTTTGAATCTCATTTCATGAATCTCAAACGGTCTGATGGCTTTGTGCAAGTAGTAGAATTAGAATTGGGTATGTTATTGGTATGCAGAAATATTCCTTGAAAGAGTTTTTTGAAGTTAAAATTAAAATTTAATAATAATAATTATTTTTTTAGAGATAGGTTCTCATTCTGTTGCCCAGGCTGGAATGCAGCAGAATGATCATAGCCCACTGTAATCTCCAGCTCCTGGGCTGAAATTATCTCTCTGCCTCAGCCTCCTGGGTAGCTAGGACTAAAGGTGTGTACCACCACACTTAGCTTTTTTTAATTTTTATTTTTGTAGAGATAGGGTTTTGCTATGCTGCCCAGGCTGGTCTCAGACTCCTGGCCTCAAGCACTCCTCCAACCTTGGCCTCCCAAAGCTCTGGAATCACAGGCATGAACCACTGCACCCAGCCTACTTGAAAGGTTTTATTAACTGGCCAATATACCAAAAAAAAAAAAAAAAAATTGTAGATAATCCAAAGTTGCTTAGATGTGTCTGTTTTTCAAAAACTACTTAGCCCCTTTGCTTCTGAGGGCTTGAATTATTTTCCCTGCAGTAGCTATACCTTGGAGGACCCATCATCAATTGATGGAGACTATCTCTCACCAATTTGCCTCCCTCCAAAAAGGATCTTAGACTTAGGGAAAAGCAAATCACTATCCTATTCCTCCTTTCTTCCTCAAGTCACTATGTCAGGCCAATCCCACCATGGGAAATTTACCTTGATGGAGAAGAAGGAGGGAATTACAGAGAAAGGGAAAGAGGAAAATTAAAATAATAACTTCTTCATTTGCTAGAATAGAATGGTCCTTCTCCTTCCCAGGCAGACTTGGGTACTATAATCTTCTTTTTTTTCTCTCTTCCATACTAATGGTGAATCTGATCTACCTACAATATAATTGGTACTTTCAAAAAATAACTTTCATAATACATTTAAAATACTCTTTACGTATACTTGTTATAATATATTTTAAATGGTAAAAACAGGCATTTGCTTTTACCTTGAGTAGTAATGTGGAGGGAGCATAATATGAGAGAAAACAAGGTCTGAACTGTTTCATTCAGTACAGCCAAATGTTGATCATCCAAATCCATGACAAATCTGCCTTTCAGTTTCTTTGTGACATTACTCCCTCCCTCTGCATATTTAACTCATCTTAAAGAATGAGAAGTTGGCCTGATTTCCAATTTCCTAGGAACAAGATCTTCCAAGATTGGCAACACTATTTTAAAGTCCATCTGAATTCCCAGCATTTTAGAGAATCCATATTCAAATGTTAGAATAAAAATACATTCCAAAGGAAGTTGAAAAAGTGCACTCTGCTCCAGAGCCAATGTATTATTTGGGAAAGTTCCTGCTGTGTCAAAACCAGTTAGAAGCAGGCCTGTTTTCCTTTTCATTATTCATAAAGGCTTCAGTAACAATTTTGGGGTCATAGCTATGGGGAGTTACACCCATAGGCTGGATAGTGCGAAGACACTTAAGTCATGTTTATCAGGTAAAGTTAGCCAGCCTATTGCAGTGCTCAAGAGCTGGGAAACACATTTTACAAAAAAGAAATTAAGGAACATACAGGATGAGAACTTTTTCCAACATGTTAGTAATAGGAACTACAGTGATGATAGAGAATTGGGACACAGGACTTTTGTTTTTTTGAGACAAGGTCTCACTCTGTCACCCAGGCTGGAGTGCAGTGGCACAATCATCTCACTGCAGCCTCAAACTCCTAGGCTCAGGTGATCTTCCCACCTCAGCCTCCTGAGTAACTGAGACTACAGATACACACCATCATGCCTGGCTAATTTTTGTATTTTTTGTAGAGATGAGGTTTTGCCATGTTGCCCAGGCTGCTCTCAAACTCCTGGGCTAAACTGATCCACCTGCTTCAGCCTCCCAAAATTCTGTGATTACAGGCATGAATCACCGCGCCCAGCTTGGGACTCAAGACTTTCTAATATTCTATCTTTAAAAAATAGTCTCTAAAAACCAGCTATATGTATGAACAATGATAGCTTAAAATCCTTTGATATCTCTAGGAGAGTGCTCCATCAGACCATCTTATTCATATCTCTGCAGTCTAACAAGATGCTCCCCTATCCTATGCTCTGAAGAAACAGTTGCAATAACTTAATATCCAGATGGCTTCCAGAACTTTTTTTTTTTGAGAAAGAGTGTCACTGTGGCTGGAGTGCAGAGGTGCGATCTTAGCTCACTGAAACTTCTGCCTCCCAGCTTCAAATGATTATCATGCCTCATCTTCCCAGGTAGCTGGGATTACAGGCATGCGCCACCACACCCAGCTAATTTTTGTATTTTTTAGTAGAGACAGGGTTTTGCCATGTTGACTACGCGTCCTCCAACTCCTGGCCTCAAGTGATCCACCCACCTCAGCCTCCCAAAGTGTTGGTATTACAGACGTGAGCCACCAAGTCCGGCCCCAAAACTTTTTTTTTTTCAAGGTTGAAAACTCTCCTGCTAATGTTGTAGCTCTGTTTCTACCTGAACGCCTGATTTGTGACAGAAGCTGAGAATCCTAGGTCTTTGGAGTAACAAAAAAACCTAAAATCAAAAAACTGACCTAATTTTTAAAGCACAGTCAGGAAATGGGAAACTTTTACCACTCCAACATATCTTCCTTATTGCTTTCTAAAACTCTCTCTTGTATGTTGCTTTTTTTAAAAAAAACCGTTTTTCTTCCTTTGCTTATAACTTTTGCCAATTGGCCCTCAATAACCCTACTGAACATCAGTTTAAACTAATGCTGGGGCTAAGAAGACTGCCAACCAGCACCCGTCCTGAATCTGAAGGCATGAAGAATTCTCTTGTGTTTTGCTAGGCTCGATTTATACACAGGTACTGCTCTTTTACTGTGTAAAGCATGCCTGAATTAAGCATGCAGGCATCATCCATTCAAGATTCACATTTTTGTTCTGTTACCTAACAAAGAGGAACTCCTGGCCATTTTTCAACATATTAGGGTAACAAAGTTGACTCCCACACACCAGCCTATCAAATCATTGTCCTTACATGGTAGTGATGGGAAGGTAGAAGTCATGGTAAACATCCCTAAAACCATTTCAATCTTTTCTTCCTTCTTGCTAAGATGTTTGTAAATGTCACCATGGCAATAAACAGTTGGCTGGAAAGGTTAAATGCATCTTTAGAAATCCTCCTGGCCAGCAGTTTCCAAACATGGTTCATGCACATCAGACACATTTGTGGAGATTGTTAAAAAGTTGGATTCTCATACACTTAACAAGTATTTTCTAAATCGTGAGGCTCAGAGTTCCAGAGTGCTATTCAAGTAAGTAGCTCATAAACAGCCAGGTTTCAGAACCCCTGGTAAATTAATCCAGATTTACCCACTTGCTCTACACGCTGCTCTTTGGGTGAGTAGATGACAACTGAGCTTGAGCACTATGGCCTCTTAGAGAGGGTTAGGATTCAAGGCAAAGCTAAAGAAACCAAGGCCCTTAAAAACAAACTGGTGATTTCTTTGAACATATCTCCAGGTGACAGTGGTAGGCCCTTGTTCATGAGACTGTAAGGGGCCTTAGCTTGAAGCCCATGGAGACTGGACAGCAAGCTGAAGCCATGCTCCCGCTGTTGTTGTTTAAATAACCTTTGCTCCTAGAGTGGAGCTGGGTGGTGGAAGCAGGGAACTGGCAAAGGACCACTGGACTGTTCTGCCAGAGAACCCCTAATTGTCCAGGCCAGGTTTGGTGCCCCTTTCCTATGTTCTCTTGGTATCCCAATCCTTGCCCCGTCATACAGCATTTATCACAGTGTATGGAAACAATAACTGTCTATTTACTTGCCTTTTTTCCCACATTAAACTCCATTAAGGCCTCTGTTACCACCGTATTGCCAACATCCCAGCAATAAGCACTGAACTAGTATTTGCTGAATGAATACGTTTTGTAACTTAGTTAGATTCAAATTCATTAGAATTACCTCTATAGGATTTCAAATACACTTACTTTGAAAGCAATTTATTTGCTTTGCAATTTAAAACACAGTCCCACCTAAGAACGAGAAACATTCACAGTGGTTAGGCCCACTAACCAAATCTAACTGGCCTGTTTTTGTAAATTAAGTCTTACTGGGACACAGTCATGCTTATTAATTTATGTTATCATTGATAGCTGCTTTCATGATACAACAATAGAGTTGGTAGTTGCAATGAAGACCTAGAGACTGTGAGGCCTGCACAGCTGAAAATATTACATCTGGTTCTTTACAGAAGGGTTTGCCAACTCCCGCCCTAGAATCATGCAGATCTGACTGTGTGACACATTGGGCACATTGCTTAGCCTCTCCAAATCTTGGTTTTCTTATTTGGATAGTGGGGATAATAATGGCATCCTGTCTTACAGGGTTCTCATTTGGAATAAATGGGATAATCTCTATAAACCTGCCCATAGTAGGTGTACTGTAACTAGTAACTGTTATTTTTACAACTTTAAGAAATTTGCCTAAGTTCTTTCTTGTCTTTTTTATGCTACTGCTCATCTGCTCTTTAAATTTTTAATCAAAACAAAGCCAGAGCATTCCCTAGCCTTAATGGAGTCACTGACATTTGAAAGAACTTAGGGTTCAATCAGGTTTTGGTGACTAAACTATTCAGTTTCTTAGAGAAAAAAAAAAGACTAAAAACTTCTCTATTTTTAAAATCCAAGGCAAGATTGTGTAGATGCTTAATAAACATGGTGTGATATGAGATGCTTATTTTGTACAAGCTTCAGTCATAACAGACAGAAGTAGGACTTGACTTCTTATATATTTATCCCCTAATTGTGTATCTATCTTACATATTATTTCAAATGCCTCTGGAACCAAACAGCCACAGCAGTTCTATTAAATTTCTTTGAAAAATGCAGAGGGTGGAGTAGAGTGGGAGGAAGCACTGAAAATATCAAATGGTTTTTTGTATCCAGAAAGGTCTAAGTGATAAATAAGAGACCAAGCCAAGAATTTTCAAGGGTATCTTTTACTTAACTTGCAGCTTTGGAAAGCTTACTGACCACTTTTGTTAAAATAAATTGCTTAAGCCCTTTAATCAGAAAAATGTCCTGCAGAGTCCTACAGAGTAGCTCATGCAAAGGAGGAGAGCATTCTGACTCATTTAATATTTTATTTAATTTCTCATTCTGATCATGGAGCTTAAATGGAATTTCAGTTTTCCCTTTAGTATTCAGGATTTCCAAAGACCTGGCATTGATCAAGACTCTGTCTTACAGGAATTGACAGCAGTAGGCAACTCCTACTTTCACTCCTGTTAAGTACTCATCTATCCATCTGAGGAGTTACCTGCTTGGTCACAGTGTTCAACTGACCATAGCAATGGGAATTTACAGTGTTTGTTAATGTATAAATCTATGATCCAAAAGTTACATTGCATTCTGGATTTGTATAATTGGGACATTTACATATTTGGTTAGAATCTATCTACATTGTTGGTATTTTTTTTCTGCAATGTTACCTTAAACTCCAAGAAATAAAGTCACTCTGCTCTGGGTCATTTTCTATCCTCCAAGAAGCAGTCACCAAAAAGGAATTAGACATGCATGAGATTTACTGGGGACAAAGCCCATGAAGGATATAGGGGCAAGGGAACAAGTGCAGGTAGGAAGAGCCTTCAGACTGTGATGCAGGTCTGACCTCCGTGGAAGGAGAGAAGGGGAAGGAGAATTCTGCAGAAGGAATCTCAGACTGCAATGCAACTCTGCGCAAGTCTCAGCTAGGCCAGTGGAGAGCTCCAAAGCTGAGATTATTCATCAGAGGAGTGTCATGTTAGGCATAAATGGCCCTGCTGTAGTACTTCCCATTTCAATCATTGGCTTGGACTAGCCTAGGTAGACTGTGACCTTGAAGTGAATGCTTGGATACATTCAAAGGTACAGCAGCTGGAGGCTGTTGGCTGCCTACCTCCTTAGACCTGGTTCTCTTGAAGGGTGATCTGAGGAACACGCTTTCATGGTCACCACAGTCTACCCTTTACCTCACAGATCTCCTTCTCCACACAAGTTCAAGGAGCGTCTCCACCATGGTTCCCATAGTCCTCTCTTCCTGAAGAGAATCTCAGAAAAAGGAGGTTAGTGGGACAAACTATAGTCCCATCTCTGCAGTTAGTGTTAGAACCAAACTGACACTCACCCTCTCCTTCCTCTACTATCCATTCTAAGTCTACCTTACCCTCAACTTTTACTTCAAGCAGCATTGGTGGCTCTCCTGGTGGTTTAACCCTAACCCTCTTCTCTGAGGGATCTGAGCCCTTGGCATTCATATCCTTCCTATACCAGGACTGCTTGCCTGTGCCCTTTCACAGTTACAATTGAGTGAGGGATTATCAAGAGGTGCCCAAGTGGATAATCTGGGCTTACCCCTGCTCCAATTGTCTAAAAGCAGCTCCATTTCTCTTGCTGATCAAAATCAAATACTCCTGCCAAGATGGGGGCACTTCTGGCCTACTAGCCTCTGGACATAAAAGTTCCAAAGTGTCCAGGTAGAAACTGTACCTTGTACTTCAATGGAACTCTCTGCTCTGTCCCCTGGTAAAAGAGTACTTCCTCTGGGGACCAGAACTTCAGATCCTGCAGAGTCCAAAATTACCAGAATGAGTCATTGGGAGTAATGGTAAGTGAGATTACTCCTTCTTCCACCTTTCGTATTCTTCATAGAAGGAATACAGTCTCATACAGAGGTCCTGTGTCCTGAAGGATGGTACTCTATCTGTAGGATATTGCCACCAAACTGGCATTTGAGCTGCATGTTCAGTATGCCAGTCCAATGGGCCGCTGCTACTGGTCATTGCCCAGGAATCTGTTTTGTGGTAGGCAGTTTCTAAGCTGGCTCCTAAGAATCTTCTCTTACTAGTATTGGTGTCCCTACATAATCTCCTACCCTTGAGTGTGGACTGGACCTAGTGACTGACTTCTAACAAATAGAATAAAGCAAAGGTAATGGGACAGAAGTGATCTTCTGAGATTAATTATAAAACGGCTTTGGTTCCATCCTACTTACCCTCTCTTATTCTCTTACTTGCTGACTCTCATAGAAACCAGCAGCCATATAGCAAGCTGTCCTATAGAGACAAGCTGTCCTATAGTGGCAGCAACTGAGGGAGGCCTCTGGCCAAAAGACAACAAGGAACCAAGGTCGCTCAGTCTAACATCCTGTGAGACACTGAATTCTGTTAATCACATGAGAGAGCTTGGTTGCAGATCCTCTCCCTCAGCTGAGCCTGGAAATGGCTCAAGCTCAACTGACATCTTGGTTGCAGTCTTGTGAGAGCTCCTGAGCTGGAGGGTCTAGCCAAGCCACACCTGGATTTCTAACCCACAGGAACTGTGAGATATGTGTTATTTCAAGACCCCCACATTTTAAAGTAATTTGTAATGCAACAATAGATGACTAATATATATTCTCACTTTGGGCTGTTCTCTCTCTTCACAAAGTAGGTATTCAAGTTATGCTGCTTGGCAGCTCTGCCCATTGGGAAAATTTACTTTCTTTGCTTTCTTTCAAGTCCATCTCTGACGGTAGCAGTAAGGAAGCTGCTGTCCATTTTTACTTGCTCCCACATGCCAAGCTCATGTGTCCATAACCTAAGCTTAGACTTTTTCCTTCTGTTTAAGCTGATCATATAGGGACCCCTGCATGGCATATGTGCCAACTGAGGGAGAGGTGCTGGTGTAGCTGTGGTCATGAGGTCCTGGGCCACCTGCTTATGAAGTTTCCTTGGCCCTCTGGTGCTGCTTGGGCTGGATACTGGATGTACCAATTTCATCTTTTAATGGACTATTGCTGGATATGTCTGACTTTATGATATGTCAGGGCCAAAATAACCCGACTCATAATGGGTAGTTCTGGGTACTCGGTATCCCATGGTCACACATTCCATGTCTGCCAGGGCCCAGTTACACACATCGAGTGCTATTTCTCAAAAAGTGCATAATGTTTCACTGTAGATGGCATAACGATGCTCTGGAACTTCAGGGGTCTGCATTGTGATTCTCTTCCTGGGACTCACTATCAACTCCACTTTCCCAGCACCAACATGTCCACCATCATAGCTCAGCCAGAAGTTATGGCCCAAGCAGTAGGGTTGCTTGTATTGGACCTGTTGCAGAGCATTTTTTTTTTCTGCTCTGGACCCCAATAAAAGCTGGCAGCCTTCTGTGGACATTGGTATATGAATGGTGCAATATGTGCAAAATGTGTTGCTTCCAGAACCCAAAAGGCTCACTGGGCTCTGTGCTTCCTAATGAGCAGAGACGGTAAGATGCAGTGCTATATCTCTTGCTTTGGAGGCAATCCCAGGACACCTATGACCACTGGACCCCAAAAACTTTATTGAAGTGGCAGATCCCTGAATCTTGATAGAGTTTATTTCCCACATTCTAGAGTGCCTGTATCTGACCAAGGTCTCCAGCATGCTGACCACCTCTTGTTTTTTTGACTGATCTGCACAAAGTTATCAATGCCATAGTGTTTTGAGGGAAGTCTGGATTGTGCCTGGAGCAAAACTGTAATATTGTTGTCCATCCCATTGATTTTCTCCAACTTTCATGTGTGTTGATCTCAATTTTATAACTGGGGACTAGGGAAATGACCTCTATCTGGATTCATGGGCCCAGTGGACCCCCAGTAAACTGAGCTTCAACCAGGATTCTAATTATAAGCTCATGCACTTACCTATTATTTATTCATTTGTTTATTTTGTGTCTCCCCAACTAGGATACAAGCTCTTTGAGAACCATGATTTTGTCAGCTTTAGTCCCCAGCACCTTTAACAATGCCTGGCACACAGTAGGTGTTCAATAATTGAATGACTCTATTGCATTATTATTTTAATTTGCATTACTTTAATTATGAGTAAGATTGAATTTCTTGTTCTGTAAACTGCCTTTTCCTTACCATCATTGTTATTAAAAATATATTAATAGTAATAATAATAATACATTTGCTCTCTCTGTTTCTGACCACAAGCAATTGCCATCTCAGAGTAGACAAAATGGCTGGTCCTATCCTGAAAACCTTACTGTCTCAGGGTAAACTTGGCAGCGGTCTAGATTACTTACAGACTATCAATATCTCCTAGCCACTTGTGTTCCTTTGGCATAATCCTGTTGTCAGCTATAATGAGGCACTTATGCTACATTATAATCACCATTTAAACTTGTCTATTACTTTCCCTCTATTAGATTCTTTAAAGGAAGGAACTTTGTCCTTTCATCATATATAAGCAGAACCTAGCACAATGCCTGACAAATTAGGGAAGGTAAATAAGTTAATTACATGAATATTCACAAATCAATCAATCAGATGAATCCAGTCAGGGCTAAGCAGCAACTAGCAAGTTTAATTTAGATAAAAAGAGATTTATCTGAGCATCATTCTAAAATGATACCCTATATTCAAAGTACCATGCCAAATTACACAGTTGTTTAACTGGATCTGAGCCAAAACTGGACTCAACTCTGGGAGTTCTGACGAGGAACCTTTTATGGACTTTCATCCCAGGGCACTCATTACGCTGTGGGATATGTGATGAAATAGCTATTTCTTTAGAAATAAACATTCCCTCAAAATAGAAAAGAGGAAAAAAATACCATATGCCATTGAGAGATTTAAAAGTTATTGCACCATTTAAAAATATAACCTTCTTACATATGTATGTGCATTTATATGCATATTATAATGTATATATATGTGTGTGTATATATATACGTACGTACGTATATATATACACACACATATATATACATTATAATATGCATATAAATGCACATACATATATATAATATGCATATAAATGCACATATGCATATAAATGCACATATATACCTATATATGTGTGTGTATATCTATACATACATATATATGTACACATATGTGTATATATATGTACACTAGGGAAATGACCTCTATCTGGATATATACGTATATGTATGTGTATGTGTGTGTGTGTGTGTACATATATATACACACACACACATACTTATATATACACACACATATATATGCATATATATACATACTCACACAAATAGTCATTACTAATGTTTAGTTAGGCTTAGCAGGAAGACAAATAGAAGTTAATGGCTCAGAGATTTGTCTCTATATATATATCATATGTGTGTGAATCTATATATATCTTCTTGAGCCCAGAAGTTCAAGGTTACAATGAGCTATGATCATGCCACTGCACTTCAGCCGGGGTGACAGAGAAGACTCTGTTTCAAAAAAAATAAGAAAAAGAAAAAGAAGAAGAAGAAAGTCATTTGATAATTTAAGAAGATCCAGTTTAATAAATAGTCCAGTATGTGCATTCAGCAAACATTCAACCGATACTTACTGTACTTACTGAACACTTACTATGTCACTGCCACTATTCTAGGCACTTGGAAGTATTAATGAGAGAGAAATAGAGAGAGGCAAAAACCCTTACCCATGTGGAAACATACAATAAACAATAAAAATATTTTTATTTTATGTTAGATGGTAATAAGTGCTATGGGAAAAAAATTGAGCAGAATAAAGTGGGTTCAGGGTTGCCAATGTGTGTGTGTGTTGGAGGGATGTGGCAGGAGTAGGGGAGGGTGGAAGTTTCTGGAATCGGGGAGTGTTAAGTATAGGAGAAGGTAGAAGCTTGCAGAATAGGATAATCAGATTAAGCTCTATTAAGGTAAGATTTGAACAAAAAATTAAAGAAGAGGAGGGACTTAGTAAAGTGGATATCTTTGAAAACAATGTATTGAATATTGTCTATGGGTCTTGCCATATAATACAAATATTTAAACTAAGAGTTTCAACAGCTATGTTCAAAATGAATATCTGAATTAAGACAGACATACTGAATTTTAAAAATAAATGTATTAAACTGAGCTATAATGAAATTAATGGTCTTTTTTATTGTTAATCAGAACAAGTCTATGTTTATCATGTGAAAATAATGAACAGAGGTACAGAAAGAGGGAAAAGATAACAGTACAAATATTAGCACCACCAATATGCCAAAAAAATGTAGTTATAGCAGCTTGAGCATCCAAGGTCTCTTATTATCTAGTAAAGACTGAGGTAGTGCAAAGGAATGCAATAATAAAAGTATTATTTGGAAGGCATTGGCTATTAGATACGCCCAGTGTTAAGCATTTTTCCTGGATTATTTCATATAGTAATCTTAAATAATACTCATTTTATGAATGAGAAAACTAAGTCTGGGAAAGGTTGTGTGATTTACTCAAGATCACACAGTTAGCAAGTGGCCAGGTCAGGATATGATCCCAGATTTGTTTGGCATTGGAGCCCACCATATCATTCTTTATGCTATGCTACCTCTCCATGATGTTTTACTGTTACCTTCATGTATACAATGAAAGATTAAACATAGGTGACTTAAATTTTCACAAGAGAGAAGGAAAAATGAAAATAGGATTTGACAATCACATTGTACTTTTAACTGATCCCAGTATTTAACATAGATCACGCATGGATATTCATGGCCACGATTCATATGCAAGACCTGTGACACTGTAGCCTTTGGAAACCAAAACTGTAAACCACATCTTCATTGAGAACACACCAGCAAAGGCTTTCCAGAACATACGTGTTGAGGATCTAAGATGGCCCCATGAGGTTCCAGTTTTCTACTTTAACAATCCATAGTATTTTGAGACTCCTCTGTAGAAAGGCAGAAAGAAAATACAAATTAGGCAACTGTCCTATTTCTAAGCTATGAGAGTAATTTCAACTTAAGATAGAGTGTTGCATAAGCCAAAGATGAGCAAAATCCTGAGGAAGGCATGACAGCATAATAGAAAGATCCCTGGATTGAGGGCAGATCTGACTTCTTGTCCTGGCTCTACCATTCATTAACTCATGTGACCTTGGGCAAGTAAGTCACTTCATCTCATTGAGCCTTGAGTGCCTCAACCATTCATTAACTCATGTGACCTTGGGCAAGTAAGTCACTTCATCTCATTGAGCCTTGATTGCCTCATATGTAAGATGTCCAAAGTTGTAAAGCTTAAAGAATGTCAATGGGTGTGCTTCCTCTAAGAGATAATGATTGGTTTTTGCAAATAGTTGATTTGTGTATGTGTCTCTGGAAACTGAGGGCAATCAGAAAGTTTGATTCAAGGCACTTAGATGAAAATCTTCATTGCTAGAGAGGCTATGAATACTGAGAGGTAAGTTACCATGAATTTAATAAGGATGGACTAACAAGTACTCCATCTGAAGGGTTTTCTTTAGGACCAGAGTTATGGGAATGAGTTGGTTCTCCCAGCCTCTCTCTGTGTTCTACACCCTGAGCCCCATCATAATGCAGGTGAAAGAAGCAAAGGCCAGAGCATGAAGGGACTCAGTTCATGAAGGGCGAAGGAAGGAAGGAAGGGAAGGAAGAGGTAAGGAGTTAGCTCTTCAGTTAGCACAGTGAGCAAAGTATTCAGAATAAGTCCCTGTCTATCAGGAAGAGAGACTCAGAACTCCATTCAAAGCTCTGATAATTCCCCAACATAATTTGGAGGTGAGAGAATATTGATTTGTTGAGAGGAGTTTCTGGAATAGCATGGGCTCCAGAAGTTCCTAGTCTTTTTGTAATCAGGAGGAAGCCAAGGAATAAGCATGCCATAGAAAGGAGCAGAATGACAGTGACCATTGTCCATTCAATGCCTGGCTTTTGATCCCGGCTGACTCACTTCCCTGGACATGCCAGTCAATTTGCTGGTTATTCCCTATTTTTCTGCTAGCATTACTGTAGAAGAGCCAGCTCTTCCTCTTACTCCAATCCCCTGAACCCTAAGTAGGTTTCAGTTTCTTTTAATCAAAAGCAGCTTGACCAGAAAGAACACCACCATGTGTCTTGCCCTTCTGGCTCATAAAATAGGCCAGAAACAAGAGCAGAGTTTCTTCCCAGTCTCCCTGCATCCACATGCTTGTTCTATGCCAAGTCTATAGCAGCTGCTAGAGTGGAGGAGCACCAGATTCTCATGGATTTTTGGACTTGGCTCCCATGAACCAAGAAACATCTCCTCACCCTCCTGATTTTGATGCTCCCCCATTCCCTCTGGTTAAATAGCCCCTACAGTCCTTCACTTTGTAGAACCCACTAAAGTGACCAGCCACCCCCACCCTTGAAGCAGGGTGATTCAGACATTCAGCAACAAGTCTAAGAAAAAAGTCACTGGAGTCTAGGGAGCAGGAGCAGTAGAGTGTTAGATAAAAGCACCTTGGTAGCTCTCCAAAATTGGTAACATAGAACTGGGTAAGAGCATGCCATAGAGGGATGAGCAGGGCATTCCGGTTTATTTTTATAATTGCTGGTTTATTTCTTAGAGTTTCTTCAGTTCTGAGTGTCTGCCTCTATTAACCACATTCCTTTTCAAGTCATGTCCCTGGAAAGGATTTGCTGGAAAGAGGATGATCTGAGCCTTGATTGCCCATATTCATGTATTAGGCCCTACCTTCTCAGGAGAAAACTGAAATTGGAGGGGTTAAAATATCCTATCCACATAGCTTCTGGAGCAGAGCCAGACCCAGGGAGGAGGTAGGGCCACCAGGAATGCAAGGTCATGCCTGCCAGGGCAGCTTATAGATTCAGCTCACAGGGAAGCTAGACCTGGCCAGCAATGCCAAGGGAGAAGGGGAGCCAAACTGGGCACTGGATTATCATATGGTGGGCCAGAGGCCAGAAGGCAGGTCAAGATGCTGAAGCCAGAGATGGAACTTCAACAAAGGGAGGCAGGAAGGACCTAACAGAAGTAGGGAAGGGATGGGATGTCTGGGGAGTGGAATAGAGTTCGTTAAGATGTAACTGGCAAACTGCCACGGCCCTTCTATGCATAATTAATACATTCCCTTGGTATTCTGAAGCAGCCTTGAAGTGTCGGTTTCTCACTGGGCTTGTAACACCCGGGCCAGGGCATGCTGGGAATAGTAAAGCCTTGAACCAAAGTGAGGGGAGTCACCAGTGTCAGGGGCAAAGCTAGGACAGAAGTGGCAACCCAAAGGAGAGGGTGGCAATAAGAGACCAAGATTAAGCAAACGCATAGAAAATATAGCTGCATTTCACAGATGTCAAAGTCAAAGCAACAACTAACACAGGAGAGCAGCATAAGGGAATGGCCTCAGTGACCTTGGCAAAGACCGGGGATAGGGTGGGATGGAGGATCATGAGATGCAAAGCTAAATCATCTGGGGAAGTCTATCCAATAGAAGGTGGAGAAGCAAGAGATAGGTGACCCAGCCCCAGGTAACACGGCAGGCAGAGGTGATGCAGGGAAAACAGATACCAGCCTGATGGCAGAATATAGGATGGGACTCCCTTGAGTGAACTCAAGAGCCCAAAAGAAGCAAATGGAAGGCAACTATAGATGGGCATCCAGGGGCATTAGGGAGAACCACTGCCCAAACACACCAAGGCATCTGTGTCTTAGGTTTCAGCCTGTGAGCCAAAGACTATTTCCAGACTTCTACTGACTAGTAGGGGAGGGCTATTGATGTTCTTCCCAGATGGAGTCTTCTCAGTCTTGGGATGGAAGGTGCAGGCTTTGGATGGTTGAGCACTAATCACGAACAATGGAGATGAGATGAGAATTAACACAGAATCTAATGCAGAAAGACTCAGAGAGGAACCAAAGAACTCCTGAGGCTCAAAAGAGAATTGTGCCAAATAATGGAAGAAATTAAGGACAGCTGTAGTGAGATGGCCATTCTACTGCCACCTCACTACAGCTACTGCCAATATGCTACTGCCAAGATTGTGAATAAGTTTGTTCTTTCTGGAGATCAATTTGGCATTATGTAGGAAGAGTTATAAAAATATACCCAGGCTTTCACCCCAAACTTCCACTTCTAGGGATCTCAACTAAGGAAATAGGATTGACGCAAGCTCAGCTTTATTATAAGGATGCTCACCACTGTGCTATTTATACCCAAAGAACATTGGGAACAACACAAATACTCAACAGTAGAGAACTTTCTGGAAAATAAACTATTTTCCAGATGCTCAATGAGATGAGCAGCTGGATGAGTTGAGATCCCTAGAAGTGGAATTTTGGGGTTAAATGCTCCATTATGGAGATGAAATTACATTAAATGAGATCAGTGTTATAATAATCCATGTGCCTCGACTTATAAAGCATGTCTGAGCTTCTGCAGCAGGCAAACTGAAGAAGGGGAAGCAACAGACCCAAGGTAAGAAGGTCTAGCCAAGTGGTAGTAAGGGACTTTCCACGTGTTGATGTCTAAGAGGAGAGGGTACATTAAAAATCTCTGGATGGTTTCCATGAAGTCCAATCTGATGAAATTCTGTAGCGGCAGATGGTGGTTTCATGGACTGGTTTTTTAATGTTTCAAAAACAGAGACATATTTACCTTAGTTAATGGGGGTGCAGAACTGGGAAGGTGGCATTGCAGGGATATACAGGCGGATGTAGGAAAGTCAGGAAACACTAAATAGCCGCACAGCTATGCCTCATAGAGACCAGAACATCATTTACAAGATAGAGGCTGCTTTAGAATACAATGCAGTTTGAGTTATTCTGTGGGCCCTCTGACACCAGCATCAGCTGCCCTGAATCTAATGCTCTGCCACTTTTATAATGATGCAGCTGTTCTTGTCCCTGTTTTACTACTCCTGCCACTACCAGCCAACTTCCTACATTTTTCTTTGTCTCATGGCCTCTACTCACTAACCGTGCCTGCTACCACATGATTTATTTCTCTGTGTGTCTTTCCAATCTTTCTCCCTACTACCAACAGCAGGGACCCCCATACCCACCAAAGCATCCTATTTAAACTCTCCAAGAAAGAAGGTCCTATTCGTACTATTGATTACTGTTTCCTTCATTATATAAAGCTTCCTTGCCAGATTACTCCATAGAACAATGACAGGCCTACGGATGAGCTGCTCGTGAACCAGACACCCGAATTTGGTTGAATCAGCTGAGGTTGGGATATAGGAGCTTGTGACCAGCTTTCTTCAGAGTTGCTATGGGCATTCCAAAATTGAAAGTGTAAGAAATCCCTCTCCAAAGCAGAGAGTCCATCAGATTTGAGGCAGGGACCCTCCTAGAGGTAAGAGTAAGGAAGGGATCTGTCTTTAGAGAAACAAAAGCTGGTTTGGTTGTCAGAATCATAGTCTCAAAAGGGAAACTGAGTCAGAAGCCACTCAGATAAACAGGGCAAACGTGACAGAGAATGCACACTCGAATGTCCATGGCTTACCCCAGGCATAACAGATTTTAGCCTTGCAATGGCCTGGCAAATGGTGGTAGACTTTGGTGGATGGACTTCCTAAACACAAGCAAGTCTTGCTCAGGATTAGATCAGAACTAAGCCATTTTGAATCGACACAAGCAATGCCTCTGGTCCTCTACAGAAACTCAGTAGAGACTTTTGCATTATACAGGGAGGACACTTTTCTTTTCTGTAAAGTTTATTCTTCAGCTAACAGTGTGTCAGAAAATGCTTTCTGAAATTTTGACTTGGGAACTTTTAAATTTAAATTTCCAACACAGATTTCTGTTCCATCTTGAAAGGGCATTTCAGTATTTAAATTTTTTTCTTTATCGTGTGTACTAGTTTCCTATGGCTGCTTTAACAAAGTACCACAAACTTGCATCACTTAAAACAACAGAAATGGATTCTGTCGCAGTTCTGGAGGCATGGCAGGCCCATGCTTTCTCTGTAGTCCCTAGAGACAAATCCTTCCTGGTCTCTTCCTAGCTACTGATGGTTGCTGGCAATCCTTGGTGTTCCTTGGCTTACGGTTACATTGCTCCAATTTCTACCTCTTTCTTTATACAGCCATCTTCCCCTTGTGTCTCTGTTTTCTCTTGTAATGACAACAGTCGTTGGATTAAGTCCCACCCTCATTAGAACTAATTACATATGCAAAGACCCTCTTATCAAACAAGATCACATTCTAAAGTTCTGCATTTTAGGGGGACATTATTTGATTCACTATAACATGTCCAATCTTTGGTCAAATTAATACTGGGAAAAACTTCTATGCTTTTCCTAGTCTCTGTGCATGAGGTATATTCATTACTTGTAGCTCTAAAATGGATACAGGTCAGAGATGACTGGGATTGTGAAACCTCACATCTTTGACCAGTTGCCCATCACTGGCAGAGTTCCAAGGGATCTAGGCAAAAGGACAGACATCTAGTAAAAGAACACTGCTTATGACTACTTTGGAATTTGGCCCTAAACCCCCCTCCCCACTCCCAGCCCACTTCATTCTGGAGATTTGGGCTGAACCACTGGGCCTGTGTTCTAAATACCTGAGTGAAAGCAAGAAAATACCTTCTTGCAGACTCAGAGTCAAGACTTTATGATTTTCCATGGTGACAAAAGCTCAAAAATGACTCACCCAAATGAAAAGCATCCCAAGGGAAAGGAAAACTTGATCTCTCTGCAGTGGGAAGCAGCAGACACAGAGGATAAAGATGTAGGCTTTTTGAGTCAAGTCTGACATTAGTTTAGATCCCTGGTTTTGCCACTTACTAGCTGGGTGACCTCATTCAAACTAATTAGTCTCTTTATGTCTCAGTTTCCTCATTAGAACAATGGAGATAGTAATATCTTCCTCATAGGCGATTGTGAAGAGTAAGTAAGATAATCTGTGTAAGACTTTACTACATGGGAAGTGCTAGCTATAATCATTAAGGCCTCAAACAACTGGCTAAACTGCCCGTTTCAGGCCTGTTGTCTCCTGGACCTTGTCCTGATTACCACTGGAACTGCCTAAAGCAGAAGGCTTTCCCTTGTGGGAGGCCCCCAGGACCGTTTCTCATCAGCCCATGAGAGCTAAGGTCTCCAAAGGGAAGGCAAAGAACACTGTAGTATCACCTAAAGTTTCTAACTTACAGGTGACAGATTGGCAGCTCTCAGGCCAGATTCCACCTTTCGTGACTTTCATTTGGCCTGGACAATTTAAAAAATTTAGAATTTATTGCCCACATTAAAAAAATCAGAAATGTTCTATAAAAATCCAAATTTCTGGCTTAAAAAATTGAGAGACCGGCAATACTGAGCCTAAATTCTCCTATGACTAGAGTGCTCATTTACTGTATTGTACAAATTGGCACACTTTTGAGAGTGAGACGAGGGTCTATTAATAATTTTGCCTGAACAATTAGTGTTAACTGAAACTGTCCAGGGCAAATTAGGAACAGTCACATTACCCATGACCCCAGTGGTTTGGAGCTAAGTAGGAATGGATGCCTCTTGCAGGAGGTCTTGTCTCTCTTGTTTGTCTGGGGTTTTAAGTTTTCAGCTTCTATTTTAATACTTTCTCATATCATACCTAATAATTTGTCCTCCATCACCAGAATCCAACATCCCTGATCGGAGCTTCTATTATCATCTTCCTTCTCTAAGAAGGAAAAGGTACGGAATGAGTTATCAAATCAGTGCATATGCTGGGCTTCATTCAGGGGCTCTCAGGGGTTCTGATAAGATTTCCAGTAGGACAGGACTACCTGTTCAATGTCAGTAACACTCTGTCATCATCCAGTGTCTATTAACTAGTCCTTGCTGCTCTTATAGGGTATATGTCATTGGGATAATGTCATATGTGCCATGGATACATTGCAAGCTTTTCTTTTCCTTCTCCTTCTTCTTCTTCTTTTTGAGACTGGATCTCCCTCTGTTGCCCAGGTTGGAGTACAGTGGCACAATCATAGCTCACTGCAAGCTTGACCTCCCAAAACTAAGCAATCCTCCTACTTCAGCTTCCCAAGTAGCTAGAACCACAGGCATGTGCCACTATGCCCAGCTAGCCATTTTTTTTTTTTTTTTTTTTTTGTAGAGACAGGGTCTCCCTATGTTGCTCAGGCTGGTCTTAAAATCCTGGACTCAAGCACTCCTCCCACCTCAGCCTCCCAAAGTGCTGAGATTACAGACATGAGCTATTGCACCTGGCCAAAATGCCTGAAGTACCTTCTGAATCATAAAAGGATTGATTTGAGAAGATCATAAATCAATTCTTTGAAAATTCTTAATTTTCAAGGAATCTCCATCCAATGAATGAATTATATTTAAAAAGTTTGCTTCTAAGTCTAGCATAAAAAACCTGAAAACTATATTCCTATAGAATTAATGTTGCTTCCCTATCCCACACACAAACAAACACAAAGTAAAATAAAAAGTAAACCATAGAATATATAAAGATTAGTACTGCTAAACCTATTTCTGGGAACTCTGTATTTATGTAAGAGAAATTATCTTCTAAGCCATCACGCTTAAGAAATTCTGACCCAAGGT
Organism: Aotus nancymaae; assembly: GCF_030222135.1. Classification (NCBI taxonomy): domain Eukaryota; kingdom Metazoa; phylum Chordata; class Mammalia; order Primates; family Aotidae; genus Aotus; species Aotus nancymaae. The sequence goes on along the minus strand of NW_026988537.1, from coordinate 2,561,909 downwards.
CAGTAGAAGGTAAGTAACTTATGAAAAGGTTCTGGGACATTCTCCTTCTCTACTCATTTGTATGTGCAAATTGTTTATTCATGTAATATTTGTAGGGTAGATACAATCTGTGTAATAAATATCAAAGTTCTTCATTACCAAGAATATTTGGTGAATACAGAAAATGTCATTCCTTGATTAAAATGGATTATTTAAGCCAGGCGTGGTGGTTCACACCTGTAATCCCAGCACTTTGGGAGGCCAAGGCAGGTGGATCACCTGAGGTCGAGATTTCAAGACCAGCCTGACCAACATGGAGAAACCCCATCTCTACTTAAAAAAAAAAAATACAAAATTAGCCAGGTGTGGTGGTGCATGCCTGTAATCTCAGCTACTCAGGAGGCTGAGACAGAAGAATCCCTTGAACCCAGGAGGTGCAGGTTGGGATCAACCCATTGCACTCCAGCCTGGGCAACAAGAGCAAAACTCTGTCTCAAAAAAAAAAAAAATATATATATATATATATATATTGTTGGCTGCCGTGAGCCGAGATCACACCACTGCATTCCAGCCTGGGCAACAGAGTGAGACTCCATCTCAAAGTAAAAATAAAAATAGATAGATAGATAGATAGTTAGATAAAATGGATTATTGAAAACTTACCGCGAGGAATAGAACTGACTACTTAGAGCTGGTGAGTGTATTGGAGAGAGTTCTGCTTGAGAAGACAGATGACTTTGCTTTGATTTCTATCTCTTTTATTAACTTGTAGTGTAATTTTGAGTAAATAGTTCACCCTCCTTGAGAGATATAGTTTTCTTAGTAGCTGAATAAGAATGATAATAATAATTCATATTTCACAGACTTATTTTGAAGACTGAGATAATGTGTGTGGCAGAGCTTTGTATACCGTGAAATGCTACAGAACCAAAAAATAATAGAAAAGTAAATTAATGCTGGTTGAGCTCATATTACAAACCAAGCACAGTGATGGAATTAGTATTATTAACTAGCCACCAATACTAATTGCAATGGCAGCAGTGGTATCTCTAAAACTGCCGCACTAACTCTTCCTCTCTTGAATACAAATGAAAAGACCAGGGCATCACTTCAACTCTGAGCAGAAATGAATCAATCTCCTCCCACTGAAAATTCTTTACTTATAGAGCACTAGGTTTGTAAACATCCTGCCTTCTCATTTTAATGACAATATTACAATGGATGTGATGCCTGATCCTGGGCCACACCCCAGAGTAGGAGTGATACTGATTCATTGTGACTTGTGAATATTAGGAAGAAATGTCCCACTTAAAGAGCTGGATAATGGAAATTTTCAGCCACAGTTGGACTAATATTTCTACAGAGAAGGGAAGGGGGTGGTCTTGGGTCCAACTAGAACCAGTCAGTGCTGTTATTATTTAATTCCTATAATTTAAATGGTGTCGCCTTATGTGTTACTTTGCTAGGACTGCCATAAGACACTACTGCAGACTGGGTGGCTTAAACCATAGAAATTCATTTTCTTACAGTTCTGGAGGCTAGAAGTCTGAGATCAAGGTGTCAGTATGGTTGGTTTCTTCAGAGGACTCTCTCAACTTGTAGATAGATGGCCATCTCTCCCTGTGTCTTCACATGGTCTTCCCTCTGTGTGTGTTGGCATCCTAATCACCTCTTCTTGTAAAGACACTAGTCATTGGATAGGGGCTGCATACACTAATGACCTTGTTTTAATTGAAGTACCCCATTTAAAGCCCCTATTTCCAGTATAGTCACATTCTGAGTTACTGGGTGTTAGGACTTTAACATACGAGTTTGGAGGCAGGGAGGGAACAGAGTTCAACCTACAACACATTGTTGGATAAATCAGTATATTACTTTGTTCTCAAGAAATTTTCCAGAAGCTGTAATCTTTATGTCCTTTATCTTTTCCTCTTCCCCTAACTCCTGTCCCCACTACCAAAAACCACCTTCAGTTTTCATAGCACTTCAATACTGATTCATGAATACAACATTGCTATTGGCATCTGGCAACTCCATTTCACCGACTTGGTGTTCCAGAAAAGCTGTGTAAATTAAAATGCCAGTTCTCTATGAAACATCTTCAAAGGGTCCTTCTGGAATCCACTGTTTCTTGACCCACATTCTATGCTTCTATTTTTTGAGTCACTAAGTAACTCCAAAATCTGGATAAGACTACTTGCCTACCGGTCTCCTCATTTCCTTAGATTCTGGTTTTTTGGTAGGCTGCTGTGGCCTTTCAGTCATGTTTCCTGAATGGAGCTCTCTTTCCCCTCCTCTTGGTTCTTAGTCATTACCCGGAGGAAGTTACTAGAAGTCAGATTGCCAAGCAGTATTGTCTTCATCGACTCACAGAAGATATCTAAAACATTTCTCACCTTGCAGCCCAATTCAGGCTAACTCCTAAGCAAGGCAACTTACTGTCTTGGTGCCTTGTTTGCCATTCCATCTGTTCTCCACCCTGAATCTACTAAGCTGATGGTTTCAGTGATGTTATGTAACAGGTATTTCATCAGGTTTTTGGCTAGTAGGATATATGGTTATGTCTATGACCTCATATATTCTAGTACCATGTAGCTCCCAGACAAAATTTAATTGCATTCATGAATATCCTAAACTGAATATGTCATCAAGCAGAACAAGGTAATGAATGTCAATCCATCAGTGACAATATTTTTTAAGGTCTTTGAAGTAAAATCATCTAAAGACATTTCTAGATACCAATATTATAGAATTATTAACTCATAGTACTACTTTTTCCTGTATTTTCCTTCCTCTAATTTAAGCCTCACGTTGTCAGCTATTGAGATAATTTCAGAATAAAATCATTTAAATCCAGGTATCTAAATGGTTGGATGATAATAGTTCTTCTAATGCTATAAAATGTAATATTATCTTGAATGAATTTTAAAAACAGGTTTCTAGACCAAATATTTTCCAGCTTTTACAAGTAGTCACTTCTCAATTCTCTGGCAAGCATGCCGCAGGTAGCCACCCCCTATATAAATATGTAGTTAGAAAGATAAACACTCATTGAAGTCACTAGTGGTACCATTGTTTCTCAGAGGGTTCAGCAGTATTTGCTCAGTGGTAGATAAAGATTAGTAATGTTTCCATTGGGCTCTACTCCTTCCTAAAGCCAGCCAGCCTTCTTTCTCCCTTAGAGAAAAGCCTGTGTGTGTGTGTGTGTGTGTGTGTGTGTGTGTGTGTGTGTGTGTGTGTGTTCCAGATGCCTCTGGACAACTTTCTACTTCAAGAGCAAGCCAAGTTCCTCATTGGTTCTATGTTAAGCCATCCATCATTTAGGGCCATTAATTTTTAGTAACAATAAGTCAGACCTCCAAAATAATAGGAGTAAATTTGTAGAACAAATTTCATATTTAAACATATCAATAGAGCTCAAATATTTACTCATTAAACTAAGAATGATTGAGGCAGATCCTCCCATTTAATTTCATAGATTTACAGAGATTTTAAAACGTTGATCTATCAGTTAGTGTAGAAAGGGTCCTGGTCTTGGTTCCAGTCTAGTCAGGCCAATGACTAACTGTAATCCCTGGGAAAGCTGGGCTGGGATTTCCTTGTAAAATAAAAGAGAATGAAGTAAACAAGCTCTAATATCCCTTTGATTCTGAAAATTATGAAATTTTATCAGAAAACCATCTCATTTTGTTATAGGTATTTGGTGAGGATCATAGAAGAGAATACACAGTAAGGAGAGTAGTATTGGCTTTCTTATCTAGTCAGCATTTGGTGGAATAGATGAAAGAAAAAAACAATTGCAAAAAATGTTCACCTCTCTAAAGAAGGAAGGAAATAATTTAAGATTTTATTCCTTAGAGAACTTTTATTAGAATACTTACGAGGCCATGAGCATTTGTTCCGTTTAGTTCCCTTTTCCTTACTCTAAAGTTTTGGCTGATTGGGTTGTTTAGGTTTTTTAGAGTGATCCCAACTTGTATTACTAATGTAAGTATGCCCTTGGTAGCATGGGCAGGGTCAGGCTGCTATCATCTACTAACCTGCCCCTGACTGAATGTCAAGAGGTTTGCCCAGACTACTTCCCCTGCCTCTACGGCAAAGGGCGATCTTTGACAAACACACCAGCCAATGCTGTAACTACCCTTTATTTGCCTGTTGAAAGTAGCAGAGGCAAATGACCAGAAGCTTCACTTTAACTTCTATAATAAAATTGTGTTCCTTAAAAAAAGCATTCTTTCTCAAGTTACTGAGGCCTCTAAACTAGCAGAACCCAGAAACCCAAGAAAGGGAACCAAGCTATGAGTAGAACTTTATAACGTAAGATTCTTGTGTTACTTATGGCTCTTTCAGATAAAGATTTGGTGAAGTCATGAAACTTGTCATATGTTAGTATATTGGTTACAAGCAGCTAAACTAAAATCACTACAAAGCAATATGGTTCTCTTATCTGATTATAACTCTCAAAATGTTAACAAATTAATCTTTTCAAAAGATAAATCTAATGTTTGGGTATGTGTGTTGTTATTTTCTTTAAATCTTTCATTTGTTGATGAATTCCAATTACTTTTCCAAGGGGATGGAAACATAGAGGTGAACAAAGCAGGCAGAGTCCCTTCTTTCACAGAAACTAACATTTTCATACTAGTAAGGGGACATTTAAAAAATATGTAAGTAAATGAATAAATCTATATCAAGTCAGTAGAGGAATAAGTACAGCAATGAAAGCAGAGTAAGGAAGACAGGAGTATCAAAAAGGGGATGCTGCTTTTATGGAGGGGTCAAGGAACACATCAATGATCTGGACCATTTAAAGAGAGACCAGAAGGGAGCAAGGAACAAGTCATGTAGATAGATGGGAAAAGCCAATTCCAGGCAGAGGAAACACAAAGGCAAAAGTCCTGAGGCAAGAGGGACTTTGGGGTACCTGGGGAAGAGCAAAGGACAGAGAGGCAGAGTTACTAAGAGGAGTAATTTCCTACTATCTTTTTCTAAGAGAGGTATGGTCAAATATAACTTCATGTTAATGTCAATTTCTATAAAGTCCAGCAGAAATTCTTTATTGAACTTCTGTGTCTCAGCTTTTCATTTATAAAATGGGTATGATCATAGCACTTCATAGGTTGTTGTCAGGACTGAATAATTTATGAAATGTAAAGTATAATTAAAAGTGTATCATTAGCACAATAACTAGCCATTTATAGTTTACTCTGTGCTAGTAAACGACCATCATCTTTTTATTGATAGTAGTATCAATAATTGCATTTTTAAAGCTAATATTTTTTGCACTGACCATTAATTATTAGGGGAGTTACCTTATACATGTTATTAAGACATCGGGTAGGGTTATGGTATGTGATGGATCAAGCATAGAGGTTTGTATCATCAAAGTCTTATAAGAAAGTTTAAAATACATTAAAAATTGGAGTTTGAAATGTAGTAACTTAATCTGGACATAACATGAGTATGATATCATATCAATATACTCACTTAAATGTTTCTTTATTTTTGTCAATCTTAGTTTCCTGTCTTCATGACAGCACAGAATTCTGGGATGTTGGCAATGTCTTTCACATTCATTTCCAGCATGAGGTCTGAATTGATTCCTTGTTTCTCAATTATAACCATCATGGAATCAAGATTAATAACCTGCTTGGTGAGTTTTGTCCACCTTGGAATCTGGAGGCTTTGTACTCACTGTGGCCTGTCAGGCTCTGAGTCGTTCTTTCTACATGCTCCAGCAGTGAGGTCAAGGACAGATGCAGTCCATGGAGTCCAAGGACTGCCTGCCTTAGGGCCACCCTTGCCGGGTTGCATTATTTCCTTCCCTCGCCCAGGCATTATTCACCATGGTTGAGGAGAATCTGAGAGTGGATTTAAAATTTCCTGATATATTCCCTGTGCTTAGAACAATGTCTGGCACATTAGAGGTACTCAGTAACTATTTGTGGAATCAATAAAAATGGAATAGGCATGATGGACAATGTTGGTCCCTCCTAAACAGGCTGCTGTTGAAGCATGGCTGAGGAAGAGCACCTGTCCACTCTGCTCCCCTGCAAGGCTGGGCTCCCAACTCCACCATCCACCTGAAACATGCACATTTATGATTAGCCCCTTCACCTCAGGGAACAGGATATCTGGGATAGGCTTTGCTTTAGACATGAGATTTTTGTGACCATCATATTTGGTTCTACTAGATACAACCAAGTTGAGTACAGCTTGTGATTTCAAAAAAAATCACACTGGAAGAATTTTTACTTCTGGACCTACTGATCATTCCCTCGACATTCCTCCAGAAAATTTTTAGTGGGGGCCCATTCTGTATTAGATGCAGACCTAACTAATGTAGCACTGTAGAACTTTCAATCTAATTAGCATAAACACCTCCAAAAACCATGGCACCAAAACCACAAGTGCCACAAGAACAGTATCCTATGTACCACATGATGTCAAGTAGGATGACTAATTTTCACTGGAGAGAACAGAAAGGCTTCAGAACAGAGGTAGGGTTCTCGATCATGGAAGGAATGAAGAATATTTCAATAGGCAGAGTGGATATGTGTTAATATATACTGCAATTATAAAATAACAATACCACACCATCTGTTTCATTATTAATGCAGTATCGAGTTATTCCTTTGATTTCTTGTTTGGGTGCCCATTAGTCTTTGTCCTCCAAAACCATGATCATGAGCCACTTTAATAAAGAAACATTTATAAGTAAAAAATCAAGTTGGCTTATAAGGATGACTCAGGGCACATGCTGAGTCAGCATTAGAGGATTTGGTGGAGATATTGCCCTTTATTTTGTAGTTTCTTTGCCAAACACAGTCACTCGTCCCACACAGCAGATGTTTGACATTCACTCTTTCTCAGTTAATAATCATATTTACTTATTATAAAAGTGACCCGGGTGTGGTGGCTCACACCTGTAATTCCAGCACTTTGGAAGGATGAGGCAGGAGGATCTTGTGAGGCCAGGAGTTTGAAACCAGCCTGGGCAACACAGCGAAGCCTCCATCTCTACAAAACATAAAAATAAACAAAGTAGCTGAGTGTGGTGACACGGGCCTGTAGTCCCAGCTACTCAGGAGGCTGAGGTGGGAGTATACCTTCAGTCCAGGAGTTCGAGGCTTCAGTAAGCTATGACTGTGCCACTGCACTCCAGCCTGAGCACAGTGCAAGGCCTTGCCTCTCCCTAAAAACAAAACCAAAAACTACCATTTTCCTTTGAGAATGTTTTCAAATATATTTCTCCTAAAGAAGAAGGGTGAAGAATATGACAAATACTTAATCTTTTTGATGAAAAATATTTAAAGGGAGGATGACATTGAGTGATTTTTCCAAATTCCCTTTATCAGGTAATACTCATGGAGTGCTTATATGTGTCAGCACAGGTGACAGGAAAGGTATTATTAGTAGAGTTGCTAAATGTTACTAATATATACTCTATTATCTATAAATGCAGTGTTTTTTTCCCTCCAAACATGATATGATGTGTGATCCAACATTTAGATAAATGCTTTATTTTGGTTGCGCCTTCCCCCACCGTGTTGATCAGTCCCATGACTCAAGGAGCACTTAATGGTAAGAAGCAGGTAGCATGGTTAGGGGACATGCAATCAATTAGTATCTACTGAGCGCCTGCCATGTGCAGGGGACTGTTTAATGGCTGATGTTTTGAGTAATTTATTTAGTTTGCTGAAAGTGACAATCAGTTGAAGACAGAAAAGAGTAGGGACAGTTTTAAAGTTAAGCACAAAATGTACTGAATGGGAGAAGGAGGCTGGAGGAAGACGGCTGACAAAACAAGTTGAAGACCGAGTCCTGACTGGAAGGAATTCAAAGTGTCCACCTGAGAAATGTCTAATTAAACAAGAACAGAGAACCTGCTACCTGCGGGAGGGTGCGGGAGGTGACTTTTCCTCTAAGTCGCTCCGCCTGCCGCGCTGCAAGCCAAAAGGGCGGCCTACGCGGCCCCTCGCACTGTGTTGGGACAGCGTCAGGAGGGGCGCCCCTGACGGCCGCGTTCCGCGAGCCAACAAGCAACCGCCCCAACCTGCCGCAGCCGCTGGCCCCGCCCCCGGGCGCGCGGGCCAATGGGCTGGGCTCCAGGGGGCGGGGCGGGCGGCTGGTGCGGCTGTGGCAGTAGCTGCAGGGGTGGCGGCAGCTGTGTGGTGGTGGTGACTGTGGCTGTGGCTGTGGCTGAGGCTTGGCCGGGCGTCCGCGGGTCGTGGGGGATGGGAACGGTGAGCTCCAGCCCTCGGCGGCGGCGGCGGCGGCGGCCGTAGGCGTAGGACAGGAGTTCGCGTCCGGGACGCGGGATGGAGCGCCGTGGTGAGTGTGGGGAGATGGCGCTCGCTCCGGCCGCGGAGGTTGTGGCTCTGGGCTGGTGTCGCCCACGCTAGCGCCCGGGAGTTGACGTTCAGGGTCCGAGAGGTCCGCGGGGCGGCCCCGAGCGGAAGCGGTTACGGGCTCCGCTGGGGACGGGTGCCCGCGGGCCCGGACTGGAGTCCTCGGGAAGGGTCTGGCTGGGTCTGGGGGCGCGCGGGGCGAGGCAGGGGCGGTCGAGCGGGAAGACGCGGGCGGGCGCTGCGAGTTTGCCTCGGGTCCCAGGTGAGCGCTCCAAGTTGGGCGACGCCAGCGGGCAGGCGGGGAGAAGCTGGCCGGGTGTACCTTCCTCCCCTTCCAGGATCCCCCCGAGCGTGTCTCAGCCCCGCTCCCTTTGCTAACCACCCGTCCTCATCGCCTCACTGCGGAATCCAGGGGCTCCTTTACCCTTCCCCCATTGCTTTCCTTCACTGGGTCTTCAAGTCGGTCTTTCTCACTGGGGATTCTTTTTGGAAGTTTGGTGACGTTTTCTGAAATTACAGTCTGGCACGTGCAAAGGCTGAGTAGAACAACAGACATCTCATATTCGGTATTTACTTTTTCTTAACCGTAGTTCGCCTCACCTAGGCGGTGGCTGTTTATTACTTTGGGGGAGGGAGGCCGAAGGTTTCAAACACCGTCTTTCGCATTCTCTCCGAGTGCCCCTTCTGGAGCGTCTCTGTCGTCTCTTCCTGTCTCTCTCCCCGCTCATTACTGCCGGGTCTCGCCCTTCCACCTTTTCCCAGCCATGGCTCTAGGGCAAGTCGAGTGCTCTGCAAAATAGGAATGACAAGCTGGGAGACTGCAGCTACCACCAGGAGAGCGGACCCCTGTGCATTTGTTTCCCTAGGTGTCCCGGGACCCGGTCTGTGATAGAAACCTGGTGTTCCCGGGGAGGGTCTTGGCTTTGGCTTAAACAGAGCAGCCAAGGACGTTCCTTCCTTGTCTTTCAGCCCTTTTGGTATCTCCAGAGTTTATCTCACCTTTTCACCACCACCCCTCTTTAGAGACCAAGGGTGGCGTTCCACATTGTTTTTTGGATCTTTGACATCCTCTGTTTTCTAAAGATGGATCTTTTTCTGGGCAGGGGTGGGGAGGGGAATATTAGGAGGTGTTTTATGAAGGCTCCAAGTAGCTTTTTGTTCTACATTTACCTTTTTCTTTATTATTCTTTGGGAATTAGCTTTGTTTCCTCCTTACTCAGTTTGGGAGAGGAGAGTCCCCTTTGAAGAAAAATACTTCAGAGTTAGATATGAAAGTGATATTCAGAATGAGTGAATCACAACCAAATTATGGGAGTCTTGGAGATTAGGTCCTTTTGTGTAGTGATTTCTTTACGAAATTTGCCAGAAATGTCTATTTCAAAATGCCTCTTGATTATGGGAACTGTGTGAGAAACCCTGATGCCATAGCTTTATTAGCTTTACAGTATATACAGTTCTTGTCTCGTGATTCTGAGAAAAGTTTAAGAGTGAACTTGAAGATAATAGGATAGGCCTGAGTAGAAAATGTTGCAGTCCCCTAATCAGCAGGAAATAGAACTTTGGCTAAGATGAAGAAAAGCACCGCCCGAGAACATATAGTGGTTGATCATTACTGCTCCCCTCACCTCCTTAAAATAGAATATCCACCTCGGTTATAAGCACCTTCACTTCCCCACCTGTAAAGGCTCTTGACCTAGGAACATGGGCTTTTATAGCCACTGCTCTTGGTCCCAAGGGATTAGTACCACATTGAACAAAGTTCATGCCCAGAAGTCATCTGGAAGAATTTTCATTCTTGTACCACTTATTCACTCAGCATTCACTAAGAAAATTTAATCTGATCCCATTTTGTGGTAGACAGTCCTGTAGAACATTTGCATCTTGGGTAGCAATAGACAGTACTGATGGGGCCTAAGGTATAATATGAGTTTCCCAAGTACGTTGAATGTGCTATGGGAAAGTAGAGGGGTGCTTTATTTTTAGTGGAGGAAATGAAAGGCTTCTTGCAATTCCCTCCACAACTACACCAGCACTGCATTCCTAGGCACCGCTGAAATTCTTTTGTTATTTAAGATCAGGTTCATATTTTCTAGAATTTTATGTAAATGGAATCATACCATAGATATATAGTGTGTGTGTGTGCCTGGCTTCTTTCATTTAGCTTAATGCTTTTGACATTCATCCTGATATTTTGCTATGTCATGGATATTTAATGTTAAATAGTATTCCATCATAAGGCTGTACCACAGTTTATCTGTTGATGGAGATTGGGTTTTGTTTTTGACTATCATGAAAAAATTGCTATGCATTTGTTTGCAAGTTTAGGAGTGAATATATGTTTTCATTTCTTTTGGATATATATAAAAGGAGAATTACTGGGTTGTATGTTCAATGTACATTTACCTGTGTAAGAAACTGCCAGGCTGTTCACAAAGTGATTGTATGCCTTGTATAGAAGCATGTATTACAGTTACAGTTGCCCTACATCCTCACCAACAGTTAGTATTTCAGTCTAGCTGAAATTAAAATTTTTTGTGACTATTCAGTGGTATCTCATAGAAGTTTCAATTTACATTTCTCTGATCCTAATGGTATTGAGCAATATTTTATATACTTATTGCCCAGTTGTGTATCTTTTTTTGTGGAGCTTAATACTTCATACTTATTATTTTATTGAGTTTCTTGTTTTATTTTTATTGAATTGTAAGAGTTCCTGATATATTTGGTTACAAATCCTTTGTCAGATATTTTCTTCCAGTTTGTGGCTTGCATTTTATTTCAACACTGTCTCTCAAAGAGCAGAAGTTTTAAATATTTTTGTTCAATTGTTTGTTATTAGTGTATAGAAATAAAATTGATTATAGTATATTGACTTTGTATTCTGTGACCTTGCTATATTCATTTATTAGATGTAGTAGCTTATTTATAGGCTTCTTAAGATTTTTTTGGGTACACAAACACATCATCTCTGAGTATTTTACTACTTTCTTTTTAAATCTGAATGCATTTTATTTCTCTCTCTTGTCTACTGTACTAGCTAAGACCCTCAGTAACAATATTAATCCTAATCTTGAGAAAACCTGTAGGTTTTTTGTAAATGCCTTTTATCAGATTGAAGAAATTATCTTTTGTTCCTACTTTGTTGACTCTTTTAATCATGAATGGGCATGGAATTTTGCCAGATGCTTTTTCTGCATCTTTTGAGATGATCACGTGGTTTTTCTCTAGTGAATGTTAAACTAAGCTTGTATTTGTTGGACAGACCCTTCTTGGGCATTATATATTATCCTTTTTATATATTGTTGGATTTCACTTGCTAATACTGTGTTAAGAAATTTGTTCTGTGTGTGTGTCTGTGTGTGTGTGTGTGTGTCTGTGTGTGTGTGGGGGGTGTAATGTCTTTGGTTTTGGTATCAGGGTAATGCTGGCCTCATAGAATGAGTTGGGAAGTGTTCTTGTCTTTTCTATTTTCCAAGAGTTTGTATAGGATTATTTTATCTGGTTCAGTGAATTTTATCAGTGAAGCCAGCCCATGTAGGTGTACAGTTTTCTTTGTGAGAAATTTTGAATAATGAATTCAGTTACTTAATACATGTAGGGCTATTCTCACATTTTCTGTTTCTAGTGTCAGATAGTCATTTGTGTCTTTCAAGGAATTTTTTCATTTCATCTGAGTTGTTAAATTTATTGGCATAAAGTTTGTAACATTCCCTCATATCCTCCTATCCTTGTATCTGTGGGGTCTGTACTGATGCCTTTTTTTCATTCATATTAGTGATTTGTGTTTTCTCTATTTCTTGATCAGTCTAGCTAGATATGTATCAATTTAATTGATCTTTTCAAAGAACCAGCTTTTGGTTACTTTGATTTTTCTCTATTGTCTGTTTTCTGAATCATTTATTTCTGTTCTTATCATTATTTACTTCCTTCTGCTTACTTTGGGTATAATTTGCTCTTTGTTTTCTAACTGCTCAAAGTAGAAGCTTAGATCATTGACTTTAGACCCTTCTCTTTTACAAGAAAGCTTCTAAAACTGTATTTATCTAACTGTGACTTTTACTGTGTAATCTCCACATTTTGAAACGGATTTTCATTTTCATTCAGTTCAAAATATATTAAAATTTCCCTTGTGGAAATTTGACCCATTGGTTATTTTAAAATTATTTTTTATAATTTACAAATATTTGGGGATTTCCTGGTTATCTTTCTGTTATTAGTTTCAAATTTAATTTTGTTTTGGTCAGAGGACATACACTGTGTGATTTCAGTCCTCTTAAGTTCATTGGGACTTGTTTTATCATCCCATATATGGTCTGTCTTAGTGACTATTCCATATACATTTGAAAAGAATGTATATTCTTCTGTTTTTGGGTGGAATTTTCTGTAAATGTCTATCAGGTTAAGTTGATTGATAGTGTTATTCAAGTCTTCTATGTCCTTAATGATTCTTAATGATTTTCTGTCATTCTATCAATTACTGAGAGAAGAATGTTGAAATCTTAACTGTCATTCAGAATTTGTCTATTTTTCCATCCATTTCTCTCTTTTTTTTTCATATTCTGGACCTCTATTTTTAGGTACAAATACTTTCAGGATTGTTGTCATTATGATGAAATGACTCATTCATCATTATGAAATGTTGTTCTTTATCCTTGGTAAAATTCTTTCTCTGATACCTATATTATAGAGCTACTTTGGCTTTCTTAGTATTAGTATTTGCATGGTGTATCTTTTTCTTTGGTGGTTTACTTTCCATATATCTGTCTTTATATTTCAAGTCTGTGTTTTAATAGGCAAAATATAGTTGGGTCTTCCTTTTTTACTCACTCTGAGAATCTCTGCCTTTTTATTGGGCTGTTTAGATTATTTATATTTAATGTAATTATTAGTATGATTGGGTTTAAGTCTGTTACTCTGTTGTTTGTTTTTTAATTTGTTCCATTTGTTGTTTCCTTTTTCTTCTTGTCCTGCCTTCTTTTTTTGTGGGGGGGGATAATTTGAAATTCTATTTATGTCCACTATTGACTTACTAACTTTATCTCTGGAGATTTTGGTATATATTTTTAACTTACAGTATACCTTCAAGTAATATTACACTACTTTACCTATAATGTAAGAACCTTACTGTATACTTTTGTTTCCTCCTCCTTTATGCTATTGTCATACATTTTGATTCTGTGTATGTTATGAATGTCACAACATATTGTTATTACTTTTGTTTTAAACATCAGCTTTAAAAAAATTATAAAATGTGCCTGTTTTGAAGCTTTGTTGGGGTGTGTCTAGAGTACAGTTTTCATTACAGCTAGGTTAGATGTACTATGAGGCATGCCCTGGGATCTCCCCTGGGGTGTTCGGTAGGTCTCTCTACTCTGGCTGATGAAAACTCGGAGTTCTTCCAGCCCTGTGGAAAACCTGGGAATTGTCCATCTATAGCTTTCTGGAAATACTTTGCCAATCTTTGTGGTGTTTTGCTCTATACATGTGCATCTTAGTGTTCAGCAAGATAATTAAGAAATTCCCTATATAAATTTCTGGAGCTCTTTTTCTTTCTATATCCTTAGTCTCTGGTACTCTGTCCTGTAGATTCTGGTGACTCCGGTCTCCTGGAACTAGGATCTGTCTCTTCAACTTGTCAAGAGTGCCGTGGTCTAGGATGTGAATTTAGGCAGAAAGTTGGGGTAATTGTGGGACTCACCTCATTTGTTTGTGATCCCAACTCTCAGAGATGACAGCCCTGAGCCCAGTGCTATGTGTAGTTCAGTGTCTGAAAACAGTATATATATTTGTCCATTTTTCTAGTTGTTTACTACAGTGGAAGAATATGTCTGTTTTTATTTATTCCTGCATTTGATATATCTTTTCTTTTTTTTTTTTGAGACAGAGTTTTGCCCTTGTTGCCCAAGCTGCAGTCAATGGTGCAGTCTTAGCTCACTGCAGCCTTCGTCTCCCAGATTCAAGTGATTCTCCTGCCTCAGCCTCCCAAGTAGCTGGGATTACAGGCACGTGCCACCACACCTGGCTAAGTTTTTGTATTTTTAGTAGAAATGGGCTTTTGCTATGATAGCCGGGCTGGTCTCAAACTCCGAACCTCAGGTAATCTGCCCGCCTCGGCCTCCCCAAGTGCTGGGATTACAGACATGAGCCACAATGTCTGGTCACATTCGATATATCTTTTAAGGATATTTTAATCTAGAGACTTTTCTTTCCATCTTTTTTCCTGCAGTTTATTTGTTGAAGAAATCATATTTATCCTATAAAGTGGCCCACAGTCCAGATTTTCCTGGGTATATACTATGGCATAATTTAACATGTTCTTTGGTCTTAAAGCTTTTCATAAAGTGGTAGTTGGATATAGAACAGGGTGTTTCAACCTTGGCACTGTTGACCTTTTGGGCTGGATAATTCTTTGTCAGGGTTGAGGGCAGTCCTATGCATGTAGGATGTTTAGCAGCATCCCTGGTCTCTACCCACTAGATGTCAGTAGACTCCCCCTCCGCAGTTATGACAAAAATGTCTACAGGTTATCTTTAAATGTTTTTAGACCCATGTTCTGCTATGAAAAGTAGGCTACCTAAACTAACAGAGTTGACTTCAGGAAGATGAAGCAAAATTAACAATATTGATAATGTCACCACTGCAGATAGAAAGAATACTAATCTGTTCAGTCTGGCACCACAGACATTTTGAAGAGAACACGTGAAGAAGATTTTGGGAATATAAAAGTTAAGGCTGCACCGAATGGCTGACTTGAACAGTGTCATAGAGGATGCAAATTTCTGTGTGAGAAGGAAAAAATACTAGAGGCAGTAATAATATAAATGGTAAAAACACAAGTATTTAAAAAAATTATATGTTGCTTCCAGAAATGTTTTTCTTCAGCTTGCTGAAAAACTTATGATATTGGACATCTATGATAGATACATTGATGGTTTTACTCTTTTTTACTGAACACTACAATTTTATTATAAGCCAAGAATTTCAGAATTGCAGAAAGGTATTATTACATATATTACTGTGTTTTCATACTTAAAATGTATTTTTGTGATAAGTTACTTCAAACAAAATCAAGTCAGGGGAGATTAATAAAGTAACCCTTTTAAATTAAAAGTGAACTACCATTTTTCCAAATATTTCCAAATGTCATCATCCTCTGGATGAAGGATGGCAGATAATGTATTTCTTTAAAGGTTTAAGAGAAAGATTGAGATTGAGAGACTTCTCAAAATTTCCCTCCAACAACCTTTATTTAACCATCTAACTAACATTCCTTGATCTCCAAACAGCCAACTATTTTGACTCTGTGTCAGGTCCTATGCACAATAGTTGACTGTTTTGTTGTGATGGCTTAGAGGTAGATCTGGTTTGGGGGGTGTTGAGAATAACCCAGAGCAGATATGAGAGACAGACTTTACTTCCTTGAGCTCCCTGAGAGTTGTCTGGACCCACTCTCCTTAGCCTTCAGAATCTTTTCTTTATCCCCCATTGATGTCCTTCAGTTTTGAGTCATCAGTGGGTGATTTTCTATGGTGTATCATTCTCTGGTGGAGTATGAAGGAGTGTTTGTTTTTTAGGTGTCTTCAGTACTGCTTGTCATATTAGTACTGTTAGGTTTGAGGCCTAATGGATAAAATTTTTTTAAATTTTAAAATTAAGTCTAAAAATTATTGTAAAAGCAGGTAATCAAGGAGTCTTGGATTCTTATACAGCCTTGGGGCTAACTGGCTTCATTTCCCCCAGAACTGTTTGCATGTGAGAAGTGGCCCTCTTTGCTTTCCGTATCAGTGGGTAGTCTCCATCACCTGTTTGTCTCTTTTATCTTCCTTGTCTCTCTCCATCTCATTTTCTCTTTCTCTGCTTCCCCTTGTCTCTGCATATTTCTTTGTTCTTTCCCTCTTGTCTTTTTTCTCCTCTACACTTGTCTCTCTCTCTCCTTCTCACACCTCCCTTTGTCTCTCTTTCCCTGCTTTTCTCTCCCTCGTTGTCAGCTCCTTTCTGTCTTGTCACACCCCCACCTCCGTCCATAACCCTTTCTCTCTATCAGGAACTTGTTGATGATTTTGTCAGTGATGCTTCCAGTTCTGTTTTAATCAGCAACACAATCCTCTTTATTAAGGGTAATGATGTATAAGTGCAAAATAATATATTTTTATTTATTTATTTACTTTTTTGAGATGGAGTCTCTGTCACCTGAGCTGAAGTGCAATGGTGTGATCTCAGCTAACTGCAACCTTCGCCTCCGGGTTCAAGTGATTCTCCTGCCTCAGCTTCCTGAGTAGCTGGGATTACAGGCACACACCACCACACCCAGCTAATTTTTTGTATTTTTTTTTTTAGTTGAGATGGGGTTTCACTATGTTGACCAGACTGGTCTCAAACTCCTGACCTCCCAAAGTGCTGGGATTATAGGCATGAGCCACCACGCCCTGCCAAAATAATTATATTTTAAAATAGACTTAATAGGGTGTTTGAGGTTGAGGGACTTCCTCAAAAATTTCCTTCCAAAAACCTTATTTATGATTGAATCGTGGTTGCACTGTTCAGCCTCCTCTTGGCTTGGGGACTCCTTTGTTTCCTCTTTTTAGTTTGCTTCAGTTCAGGCATCATTGGTTTCCATAGTGAGAGTCCTTGGTGCTGTTTTCTTTTCCAGCACGATTAGAAGGAAGTTTCTTTTTGAGGTTTCCTGAGTATTTGTGGCAGGACTTTGGTCCTATTATTTTTGGGGTTTGAGGGGAAAATTTGTGTAAGTTGGGTCCAAAAAATCCAGTATGGTGCCAACGTAACCAAGGAGTTGAGATTTCTTATTTATCTTTTCTAAGTAGCACCTGAGGAGCCAAATGTGTCGTATTTTCTTAGCATTGTTTTTCCTGTAAGGGTTCAAAGTTATGTGAGGTATCCCTCTTTCTTTGTCAATGAGTATTTTCTCTCACCCCACTACCCTACTTTTGGTTCTGTCATGCTCACTTCCTTTTCTGTTTGTTAAATGGGTAGTCTCTCCTTTTATTTTTCTTCCTATTTTCTCTTTTTGCCTTCACTTGTTTCTGCTGTCCTTGATTCTCCTCTCTCTTCCTGTGTCTGTACCTCATTTTCTTTCCACTTATCCTCAGCACATTCTCCTCTGTCTTTTTCTGTTTCTCCCTGTGTGACCATTTTTCTCCCTGACCCCAGCACTACCTACAGTCTCCCTCCCCGTGTTTTGTCCTCTGTTTGTCCATGAGTTCTTTCTTGAATGTTCCAGCACTGAGATAAGTGCCATCACTTGTTCCAGCAAGTGGTGTGATATGGGGGCTATGTGCTTTCCTGCTTCTGCTACTTGCTAAAATTATTCCATCTCTCTGACTTTTTTTTTCTCTCTTATTATGAGGTGAGTTTGAGAGTGCAGTTAAGAAAGAAAGGGCCGGGCACAGTGGCTCACGCCTGTAATTCCAGCACTTTGGGAGGCTGAGGCAGGCGGATCACCTGAGGTCAGGAGTTCGAGACCAGCTTGGCCAATATGGCGGAAACCCATCTCTACTAAAAGTACAAAAATTAGCTGGGCGTGGTAGTGAGCGCCTGTAATCCCAGCTACTCGGGAGGCTGAGGTGGGAGAATTAATTGAGCCCGGGAAGCAGAGGTTGCAGTGAGCCGAGATCACCCCATTGCACTCCAGCCTGGGCAACAGAGCAACACTCCATCCCCCGCCCCCCAAAAAAAGAGAGAGAGAGGCCTAAGTGGAAAATACTACCCTCCATAGAGGGCAGACGGGCAGAGTAGATGGCTGCTTTTGAGGTAGTTCATTCTTCATTCAGAAGTGTGGCGCCCTTCCCCAACCCCTGGGAGAGGGAGGAAAACGGTGGTCCACAGAAGTGCCTCATAAGAAATGTAGACTAGTCATCTGAGAAAGCCATTAGCCGCATCTAGTCCTCAGATGACTCTTCTCTGAGTCGCTCTGCCTGCCCCCCTGCAAGCCAGAAGGGCGGCCGACACGGTCCACGTTGTTGGGACAGCGTAAAGCCGGCCGCAGCTGACGGCCGCGTTCCGTGAGCCAGCTAGCAGTCGCCCCCACCTGCTGCGGTCGCCGGCCCCGCCCCCGGGCGCGTGGGCCAATGGGCTGGGCTCCAGGGGGCGGGGCGGGCGGCAGTGGCGGTAGCTGTTGGGGCGGCGGCAGCTGTGTGGTGGCGGTGGCGGTGGCGGTGGCGGCGCGGCGGCTTGGCCAGGCGTCCGCGGGACGTGGGGATGGGGGCGGCTAGCTCCAGCCCTCGGCGGCGGCAGCGGCCGTAGGTGTTGGGCGGGCGTCCGCGTCCGGGACGCGGGATGGAGCGCCGTGGTGAGTGTGGGGAGGTGGCGCTCGCTCCGGCCGTGGCGATTTTGGTTCTGGGCTGGGGCCGTCCGCGCGAGCGCTCACGAGTTGCCGTCCAGGGTCCGGGAGGTCCGCGGGGCGGCCCGGAGCGGAAGTGGTTGCGTGCTGTGCTGGGGACGGATGCCCGCGGGTCAGGACTGGAGTCCTCGGGAAGGGTCCGGCCGGGTCGAGGGGTGCGCCGGGTGAGGCAGGCGCGGACGAGCCGCGTAGGACGCGAGCGGTGGCCGGGAGCAGACGGGACGATCGTAATTAAAGTTAGCACACAGCGCGTACCGCGGTCTGCCTGCTGTTCTAAAGGCTTTGCCCATTTTAACTCTTAATGTTCACGACAGTCCATGACTGTTGGACTCGGTTTTCACAGAGGGAAACCGAGGTTAAAAACGTGGCCAAGCACACAGACTAGTGGTTGGCAGCGTCGGGACTTAAAATCAGGCGCTTTTGCTCTGGAATCCGTGCTCCTGACCTCTACGCGTCTGGGTTCTTGTCTGGATTCCCGTCCCGCTCCCACCTGCCCTGACTACAGTCCTCACTCCAGCTGGGCTCTCATTTCTGAGATATTTTAGGATTTCCGTGATGCATTGTTCTCCTGGTCTCTGTCTTTTGGGTTTCGTTTCGCGTTTTCCTGAGTCTCACAGGTTTGTCCCAGTTCAGTTGTGGACGTGTTTTGGGGTTTGACAGTTTTAATTAAAAACATTTTTTGGACGGGTGAGCTGGAGTCGGACGTTTCAAGTTGGAGCCCTCGTGACTGACGAGCCTCTTGTCTCTATATGCTGATCTTTTCTAAACTGTGTTTCTCTGAGGGTATTGGCCCGAAACCTTTTTGGAGGGCAGAGTGTGAGCTTTCCTTCCCTTCTCTCCATCTGTCACTGTGACTGTCCAACGTCGGCTCTTCATTTTGGTTGCTCCATTCTTCCCTCTTTAAATCCTTGGTTGAGGAACGTGCTCTTTGGCAATGGGTAGTTTTGGCTGGCCAAAGGACAGCACTACCTGCCAGGAATGCTGGACATTCTGGAGGCTTGGGATACTGGGCAGCTTCCTCTTTTAAAGCGTGCTAGGTTCAAACTGTACAGAAATGAAGTGCATATGTATTGCATGCCTTCATTTACAAACTGTTTACATAGTATTGATAAAACTCTTTCTCACATGTCCCTATTTTGTTTTAGTGGAGAGTGCTTTTTAAAACTATAAAGATTTAAGCGTCATTTCAGGATGAGCTCTTCTAATTTTTTTTAGCATCCTAATGCTTTAGATTCTTGCCAAATCTGAAATTGTGCTGAAATAGCAGATTTCTGAAATATCTGGCAATTTTTCCTCAAGAAGAAATGGTAAAATGAGAAATAATAAATATGGATATTTGAGGCAGTTTTGCACTTCAGTTAGCCTAAAGTGAAACTACTGCCATAATGTGCATTTGACAGGGGTTATGCGGGGGGCACCGAACATTTGATTGACACAGGCTCCTGAAGTTGTGGGGGATAGGAAATTTGTGTCTCCATTTCTAATGCACATATTACTTAGATTTACAACATACAATGCAAGTAGTTTTGCATGGTAATTTTCTTCTTGCTGCGGAATTCTTTGAGAAGTGGATAATACGTGTTTTTAATGTTGTTGGCTTTAAGTTGAAAGAGATGCACCAGAATTAGTGTGTCACAAATCTTTTGTACAAGTCTATTTGCACAGTTCACGTTTCACTTGGAAGCTTTTAGTAGGTTTCCAGAGTCAGTTAAGTTTCTACAATTGTTTCCAGTCCTGTATTTCTTGCTCACAATCCACAAATGTATTGTAGTGAAGCCACATCTTGTTTGAAAACAATTTCCCTCAGTAAAGCACTGCTAGTAATAATGGCTAAGTTACTGAGTCTTTATGATGAACCAGGCACTCTGCTAAGTACTTTGCATTCATCAGTACTTATTAAATTAAGTTGCCAGTTGCAGTCTGTTAGTAACTACATTTTATGTTACTGCCAAGAAGAGAATATTCATTTTAGCACATGAGAAAGTAGTATATATGATCTTGGAAAGTGTATATTGTCCCAGCTTCTCATCATAGTTCATTTATGAAAACTTGGATTAAGTTTGTTTTTTTAATCATTTTTTCAATTGTAATGGTTCCTTACTTTGGAATATGAAAAGTAGTAACATATAACAAAATTATTATAATGCTGACTAGAGGTAGAGTATAATCATTTTTTATAAGAGAAGAAGAGCCCCTCTTCTCCTTGCCATGTGTTTTTTATTGTTTGTCTTTTGCAGATTTTTAATGTCTTGTCTAAAAATGTTCCAGCATTTTTTCAACACTTTAAAAGTTTGGGTTACTCTTTTACGTGAAATTAATTAAAGTAAATTATTTCTACTAAAATAGGTAAATTGTTTTAATGTCTTTAATTTTTGTAACCATCTTTACCAGTGACAGTGACTAGTTCTCTAATTTACTAAGTTTAAAAGCTGGCAGAACTAAACGGAATGACCTTATTAAGTAAACTGCAAAAGTGATGTTTTGTTACAATAATAGCCTTTTTGGTTAGTGATTTGTAAAAGAGCTGCCCAAACAAGGCACTTTGAATTTTTGTTTTGTTTTTGTTGATGGGAAGGAAGACTTAGTTATAATACTAATGCTCAAAAATTGCCCTAAATTCATTTTAGAAATGATGTACACATTTAAGGATTAATATTAGATAGATTTGAAACTAGTTTAAGTGTAGAAATTAGATTCTCATAAATAATTTGAGATTAGCAAAAGGATATTGAATAAACAAACTTTAAAAATTATTAAAATGTGGGATCCCGATTAATAATCAGGAGGAGCAATAATAGAAACCTAACTTTGATTTTAGTTTTATGTAATCTTTCCTCAGCTTCATATGCTTTTCTTTTTGAAACATACCATTTTAGAGAGTTTTAAAAAAATTATATTTTTGGCTGGGCACAGTGGCTCATGCCTGTAATTCCAGCACTTTGGGAGGCTGAGGCAGGTGGATCACAAATTCAGGAGATCGAGACCAGCCTGGCCAACATGGTGAAACCCTGTCTCTACTAAAGCACAAAAAATTAGCCAGGAATGGTGGCATGCGCCTGTAGTCCCAACTACTTGGTAAGCTGAGGCAGAGGAATCGAACCTGGGAGGCAGAGGTTGCAGTGAGTCGACATCATGCCATTGTGCTCCAGCCTGGCGACAGAGCAAGACTCCATCTCAAAAAAAAAAAAAAATTATATTTTCACTTCAGAACATTGCAACAACCCAGAGTTATTTTTATTCTATAAAAATTAATTGAAACTTTATAAGTTTATAAGTCTATTCGTTTTGTAAATTTATTATTCATTCTGCAGATAGTTATAAGTAGTTCATTTCTCATATGCCAAGCATTGTGTTATGAGCAGAGAACACGTGGTTAGCAAACAGACACGGTCTTGATTTCCATGAGGTTATAGTCTGTAATCTGTAGCTAGGAAGACATGATCTATTTGAACTGTGCTAAGAGCAGTGATGAAAAATAGAGGATGCTACGCAACATATCACAGGAGATTCTATTCTGGTTTGGTGGTAGTGGTTATGTGGGGGGAAGGAAGGTCCAGGAAGGTTTCTTTGAGGAGGTAAGCTTTGAGCTGAGATCAGAATGCGTAAACAAAGGAGAAGGACTATTCCAAGCAAATAGAATTACATATAGACAAGACCTTGAGCTGAACAATTGGTGTTTTTCAAACTGTAGGGTCATGATCTGTTACATGTATGAAACCAAGTTGGTGAGTTGCACCCAGCATTTTAAAAAATGAAATGGGATGGAATATTTAAAAACTCGAACACATCACATGGAGCCTTACCCAGAAGCCGGGCCACACACAGACATAATACACTTAACATGTATACCAGCTCGTGATGTAAAATTATGTCCTGGTGAGAGTCATCATAAACAAATACTGTTAGAAGAATGAGAAGGAGGTATGTGTGGCAGGAATGTTGAGAGCCAAGAGTTGTGTCTCCATATGACATTGCACTGGGAGGTAGGAGCCAGATCTCATGTTGAGCCTTATAAAGCATGATAGCTTCTCACTTGTCCTTTGGAACAGTTTTCAGCAGAGAAATGACATTATGAGATTTATGTTTGAAAAGTTCTCTCACTACATTTGGGATGGGACAAGAATGAATGTAGATAGATCATTAGGAACTTAGTACAGTAGCTCAGAAAAGAAATTTTGATAAATCACTAGAGTGGCAGTAGAGAGAAGTGGATTGATTAGGGAGCCATGTAGATCAGAAAGGAAAAAAAAACTATGGAGTTGGGTGAGATATAGGAAGGAGTAAATGATATAATAATATATCTTACATATGACTAGAAATGGATATTACATAAAACTTTCTAGTGGGCCAGGCATGGTGGCTCATGCCTGTAATTCCAGCATTTAGGTAGGCCGAGGTCGTAGGATCACTTGAGCCCAGGAGTTTGAGACCAGCCTGAACAACATAGTGAGACTGTGTCTCTACAAAAAAAATTTTTTTTTAACTAGCCAGGTGTAGTGTTGTGCCCCTGTAGTCCCAGCTACATGGGTGCCTGGGACTGGCAGATGCCTCGAGCCCAAGAGTTTGAGGTTGCAGTGAGCTATAATCACACCACTATACTCCAACATGGGTGAAAGAGCGAGACCCAGACTCAACCCCTCCCCCCAAAAAAACCTCCAAAAACTTTCTACTGTAAATTTTATAGAGGTCCTTAGTAATCTGTTATTTTTGAAGTGGTCAAATACTAAGATGAAATAGTTGAAACAAAGGTGTCAATAATAAAGCGTGAGTCAATTTAATTCCTCCAATCATTTCCTTTTTGATTTCAAGAGAAACGAACAAGATTAGGACTTTTAACTCTGGAAAAGTAAAATAAGGGTGAAGAAGAAAATAACTGATTTTCTTGAGTTCCAGCTATGTGCCAGTATTAGGTGTTTTAACATATGAAGTCTTCTGATTTTGTGATCCCTTTTAATCCTCACACAAGCATGTCAATAAATTGTACTGGTCACTTATCTAGAAAACTTTAGAGCCAGGATTCAAATCCAAATTTTTGTCGTACCAAAAGGTTACCTTTTTATTACCATCCTGAGATTATCAAAAATAATGCTCTGATAATCACACATTTATTTATTTAACTAATCAGGGTATGTCAGATTAATGGACGTCCTTGTAACTTGTTTTCAGCATAGACATATCCTTGATGAGACTTGGTAACCCAGGACATGTCATGTGTGTGTCTGTGTATATGTATGTATATGCATTATTAGGAAAAACTAACTGTAATTGGACTTCTTTTATGTTCTGGACACTTCTGTATTATTGTGTCATGTAATCCCTGCAATAATCTTCCTGAAATAGGTGTCGTCAGGACGTTATTCCCAGTTTATAAATGAGCATACCAAAGTAAAGAGATGAGTAGATGAGTAGAGCTGGTATACATGACAGAGGAGGATTTTAAAAACAGATATTTCTTTTTTCAAAGCCCATATCTCATCTTTATTTTTGAAGATGATGTAATGGAAGGAGAATATGACTTTCTACTAAGTGATGTTTCAGAAGAACTTTTACAATTAAAATAAAATTCTATACTCTAGGAATCAACAGGAAGTTATTAAGAGCATGGATTTTGGCATCAAGGCTAAGTTTTAAGTCCTAGTTCATTATCAGTTGAGAGCTTAGACAAATTTTTAACCTCTAAACCTCAGGTTCTTCATTTACGAAATGAAAAGAAAAATAGTTTGCATGTCAGAGTTGTCAGAATTACTGGCACTTAATAAATGGAAACTGCTAATATCAATAATACAGTGATTATTGATTTTTAAAAATTTAAAAATAGAGACCAAGGTGGCTGTGGGCTGTTTGTGAAAATCTAGTGTAATGTTTTCCTGGCTAATTTATAGTGTTTGTGTTTCTTTCTCTCTCCCCGCTTGTTTTTGTTTTGTTTCTTATCCCCTTAAGGATTTCAGTTTTTCTGACTTTCATGAAAGGATGATTGCTCACAAACAGAAAAAGACAAAGAAAAAACGTGCTTGGGCATCAGGCCAACTCTCTACTGATGTTACCGCTTCTGAAATGGGGCTCAAATCCTTAAGTTCCAACTCTGTTTTTGATCCGGATTACATCAAGGAGTTGGTGAATGATATCAGGAAGTTCTCCCACATGTTACTATATTTGAAAGAAGCCGTATTTTCAGGTTTGTCACTTTTCTATTAACATCCTTACTGGATAGTTTGTAAAATTTTAAATGCTGGCCTGGCAGTTAAGTTTGTACACGGTGGTAGGAACAGGGTATTCTACGTTAGTTATTTTAGGGCTTTTTTCTCCAAATCTTTGGTGTTTACAGTGTAAACCATTTTATAATCAGATAATAATGTAATACAGAATAGAAACTTCACTGTGAGGGAGTAAGAATACAAAAATGAAAAATGTCTTTGATTCCTGTGGTTGAGTCCATTTGACATAGGAAAATTTGAGATCATTGGGATTTTAACCTTTTTGTTAATTGTAACACAGTGCATTGACTGGTCTTTAATAGGCAGACTAATGTTTATCATTTACATTGTTGACACTATTACCTAAATTCAGCTTTCCACATTTTAGATGAAGTTTGGCATCTAAAATAACTGCATTTGAGTGATTTTTTTTTTCAAATAAAAATCAGACTTAATTCTGTTTTGCTGATATGTAACATCTTGAATTAAGGGCTGATCACAGAATTTTCTGTCTAGTTAGAAATGGATAATGGTGCATGAGACTCTGTTCTGCTAAAGTAAAAGACTATATATCTCTGACTCGTTCCTAGTACCATTTTTTCAGTGTTTAGTGCCTCTTACATCTAAATTTGATGACATTGATAATTAATAGTTACAGAAACAGCTTCTATTCTTTTGTGATAAATGGCAGTTTCATTTCCATATTCATAATGATATGTCGAGATATAAAAATGAAGATTCTCAGTGTTACTTATATGAGACCTCCTGGGGCTTTATAGAAATTTGTAAGCTTTCAATAAATATTTCTGTATATATGTATAGGTTAAATACTTATTTTCTGATGTACATTTTGAAAAACAGAAACTAAAATTGTGTCTTGTGCTTGTAGTAAATTTGAGTTTATTTTTAATCTGTTATTTTCAGGTTTAAATGCCCAAAATGACTGAAATTGAAGCCTTAAAGTTTTAGTATTTGAGTTTTCCTTAAAGCAACAGTCACATTTTTTTTTTGACTGCATAAATATTATTAGAAAAGTTGTTCATACTCTCATTTATTTTAATAGCTTGATTTTGAAGTCTAACTGTGGATAATTAAATGTCAGTAGTTACCTAAAGTTATTATGTATTATGGAAAGATACCCTAAATACATTGTATTGTAATGGTAGCAAATTTGTTACCAAAATGATACATTTGCCATTTATTTAAAGAAGCATAGCTTTGCAATAACGATTTGTTCTTAACTGGGCTAATTTTTTAAATTTAGAAACAATAAAATTTGTACTTCTTGATATACAGTTCATTAACTGGGTTAATTTTTAAGGTGAAATTTAAAATGATAGATTAGTTGACAAGTCATTTACCTTGATTTAAGGTATAAAACCTGATTTTTTTTTTAATTCCTCTCCATCCTCCTAACACCTGATTTTATTTAATGAATCAATTTATATGCATTTATATTAGTATAAATAAGATTTCTAGTTAGGATTTCTATTTGTTTTTAGTTATTTTCCATAAGAGATTTTTATCTCCTAAGAAATCTTCATTTTATGTAATTATCCCTTGTGTCACAGATTTAAAATTATGGTAATTTAAAACAAGTTGGACTACTTCTTATCTCCAAAAAATTTTTTATAGGAGTTTTAAATTGTGAGCAGACAATTCAGAGAATACTGAAGGATGAGGATTGAAAGTTGATCCTAAGTGAGAAAAGAAAAAAATAAGATATAGAGACTACCTCTTGAGGTAAAAGAATATGTATGGAAATATATTCACTGAAATTTAGTTTTAAAAATTCATGATGACATTATCAAAAAGTGTGCAATGGCCAGCAAATTCATTACAAAATGGGTAAACTTTTTTTGATAACCAACTCAGTATTGGTCTTCAATCAGAATTAAAAAGATATATGTATGCCATGTCAGGATGAATTTTGAATTTAACAAGAATTTGTTTTTTCTGTCTTTGAAATAGTGTTATCAAACTCTAGAAATAAACTAGTTAATTTGAGTTGATGAAACCTTTTTGTTTTATAAACATAAATGGACCTCATTATAAAAGATAAGGAAATGCTATATAATATTGTGCTTGTTTTTCATTTTGATGATGATTTTCAGTTTCTTAGAGTAAATCAGACTATTCCTTATTTACTTACTAAAAGTATTACAAAGATCTCATGAGATGTAATCTTCAGGAAAGGTAAAATGTTTAAAATTTTAGTTGACATTTATTGTTAAGCTAAAAAGGTAGCTCTTAAGACTGTAGATACACAATTAAATCATCTTTTCGTCTAATCAGAATACCATTTTCTCTGTAGTAGCTATTTAAGATTGTATTATTACATATATCCCTGTGGAAATGAGCCATACTTTTTGTCTCTGGGTATTGAGAAATATCCCTGGATTTCTTTTCTGTAGTTATCACCACAACTTTAAACTGTGGTCAGACAGCAAAGAGCCGTTTCATTCACTGTTTTTCTTTTGGAGTGGAAGAGCCTTGTCAATAATTTATCAGTAGCCCTGCCAATATTTTGTGTATTGCCTCCTTAAGAGGAAGATGCCATATTTTTGGCATCTTGATATACAGTTCATTAACTGGGTTAATTTTTAAGGTGAAATTTAAAATGTTGTATTAGCTGCCATATTTTTGGCATTGTTTATTACCTTTTAATTCATGTTTGTTAATTGTTAAGCTAAAAAGGTAGCTCTTAAGAATAAAGACTGTAGATACACAATTAAATCATCTTTTGGTTTAATCAGAATACCATTTTCTCTGTAATAACTTATATCTATTAATACCTTTATTACTAACTGAAGCAGTAAGTGCAGTCACTTGACTTTTACCTCAGATATTTAATCATATGGTTGAGGCTAGTCTTAGATAAACAGCTTCATGATTGGTTTATGGCCACATTTTACTTTCCCCAAATAGTTAGAAATGATTTATAATTGTATATGGTGCTTTTCGTTTTACAGAGTACTATGTCATACAAATGAGCTTAATCATCCAGTCCCCTCAAAGGCAGGTACCTTTAACTCTGTGTCACAGATGAGATGTATGCATAACTTATGTGATTTCGTCAACGTCTTATTGCTGATAAATAATAGCCAGTTACACGGTTTGGTTAAATTGGTAGTAAAGAATGGCAGCAAAAGCTCAGAAAAGAGAATCAGAATCTACTTTCTAGGCCTAGTTCTATTGGCTAGCTTTGGAAATGGCTTGTCATTTAATTTTTTGTTAAGAATGAGGCACTTGTGCCAGATGCTATCAGTTTTACGATTCTGCAATTCAAAATTTAATATTAGAGTCGGAGATTATACATTGTTGTGAATGTTGGCAGTTTAGACCTATAAAAACAAATTTATGAAAATTTCTCATGAAATGTGAAGCTCATATTGTAATAGTCATTGAGGAACAGATTAGAAAAAAATATAAATGTCTGCCAAAGAGCTCTGTGCTCCCAACAGGGTTAAGGTGTGTATACAGTTTATCTCTAATTTTCAAATTTACAAATAAAAATGGAGAGCTTACTGTGGAAGATTAAAGGACTGAAATTATTCTGTTCTTGCTAGGGTAAGTTAAGTGATAGAGTTTGATAGTTCTCTTTCCACTACTTAACCTCTAGATGGAGGTTACCTTGTAGACTTATACAAGTAGCAAATGTGGAATTTGAAGTTTTAGATCTGTATCCAGTGTCATTAAAGTACATTAGGAATAATTACAGGGTAAATTTTCTATCATATTAAAATGCTGAAGGCACTCAGTTATGCATATGCACCTTGTGTTTAATTATAACACTGTAGATTAATATATGTGCAGTGTAAGTACCAATTCAGGTTTATGGTTTCCTCCCTGTGGAATAATGTGTTCTAAATTCCAAATAACAGATTCATAAGTGCTTTTCAAGCTTATATCATAATTTTAAAGCCTGTCTTTGTGACATACATCTCCATTTGCACTTGAATATCATTCAAGGAAGCTCAAAATCTGGGAATGTGGCAAGTGTAAAGGCTTTTTAATTGGGGTAGAAAGAACAGTGCAGAATATCTAACTGTTCTGTTACTCAGTGCTTGGAAGTATTAACTGCCATTTAAAAATATATTTGAGGGAAAATCAGTCTGATATTTCTTACAGCTTTTTGATTATATAGTACTATTTTAAAATGGATTTTAATGAAAGCTTACTATTGTGACTATGGTGACTTGTTTTGCTGGGGTCTTTTTGTTTTTTGTTTTGTTTTTTTGAATAGGCTAGAAAGGAAGATAAAAATTTCACATTGTCTTTCAATTTTTTGAAAAATATCTTTCAATTATTTAATTTCAATTTCAGGTAAACTAGTCAAGTTCTTTTCTTTTATTTATTTATTTATTTTTTAATGAGAGAAAGAAAGAAAGAAAAAGAAAAAGAGGGAGAGAGAGCAGGATTCGTGCTCTATTGCCCAGGCTGGAATGCAGTCTAAAAATAGGTATTAAAAACCTCTTTTATGCCGATAATTGTGCTTAACAACGGAGACAGGAAGGAATAAGGGAAGAAAATAACAAACAGCCAACCAATATTTCATTTAAGTCTGTGAAATGCTATGCAAATGCTGAAGAGTGATTTACTTCCAATTATGTAGTCACTTTCAAAATAGGTGTAATATGATACTGAGAAAAATGTATGTTCTGTGGACCTGGGGTGGAGAATTCTATAAATATTCACTAAGTTTACTTATTCCAGGTCTAAGTTCAAATCATAGATACCCCTATTAATTTTCTATGTCGTTGATCCGTCCAATATTAACAATGTGGTATCAAAATCTCCCACTGTTATTGTGCAGGAGTCCAGGTATCTGTATAAGTCATTAAGAACTTGTCTTATGTATCTGGGTGCTCCTGTATTGGGTGCATATTTATTTATAATCATTAACTCCGGTTGTTGTATTGATCCTTTTACCATTATGTAACGTCCTTCTTTGTTTCTTTTAGTCTTTGTTACTATTAAAGTCTATTTTGTGAGAGACAAAAGTTACAACTCCTGTTTTTTTGTTTTATTTTTGCTCTCCATTTAATTGGTGAATCTTCCTCCATCCCTTTGTTTTGAGTCTTTGTATGTCATTGCTTGTGAAATAGATCTGGATACAGCATACCGATGGGTTTTGACTTTTTATTCAATTTACCTGTCTGTGTCTTTGATTGGGGCATTTAATCCATTTAAATTTAGAATTAATATTAATATATGTGAGTTCAATATTGTCATTTAATGCTAGCTGGCTATTTTACCCATTAGTTGATGTAGATTCTTCATTATAGAGATACTCTTTACGTTTTAGTAGGTTTTTGGGATGACTGATGCTGGTTGTTCGTTTCTGTTTGTAGTGCTTCTTTCAGAAGCTCTTGTAAAGCAGGCCTGGTGGTGATGAAATCTCTGAGTACTTGCTTGTTCATGAAAAATTTTCTTTTTCCTTCGCTTATGAAGCTTAGTTTGGTGGGATATGAGATTCTGGGTTGAAAATTCTTTTCTTTGAGGATATTGAATATTGACCCCCACTCTCTTCTAGTTTGTAGGGTTTCTGGTGAGAGGTCTGCTGTGAGTCTGATAGGCTTCCCTTTATGCGTAACGTGACCTTTCTCTCTAGCTGCCCTTAGAATTTTCTCCTTTATTTCAACCCTAGTGAATCTAGCGATTATGTGTCTTGGAGTTGCTCTACTTGAGGAATATCTTTGTGGTGTTCTCTGGATTAGCTGGAGTTGAGTATTGTCCTGCCTTACTAGATTAGGAAAGTTTTCCTGAATAATATCCTGAAGAATATTTTCCAACTTGGATTCATTCTCTTCATGACATTCAGGTATTCCTATCAATCGTAAATTAGTTCTTTTCACATTCCTTTTTACTCTTTCTTCTCTAATCTTGTCTTCTCGTTTCATTTCATTAAGTTGGTCTTTGACCTCTGATATCCTTTCTTCTGCTTGATCAATTCGACTGTTAAAACCTATGCATACTTCGCGAAGTTCTCATATTGTGTTATTCAGTTCCATTAATTCACTTATATTCCTCTCTAAGTTGTCTATTCTCGTTAGCATTTCGTCAAACCTTTTTTCAAGGTTCTTAGTTTCTTTACATTGGGCTAGAACATGTTCTTTTAGCTCACTAAAGTTCCTTATTATCCACTTTCTGAAGCCTAAATCTGTTAATGGAATGCACTTGTTCTCCATCAGGCCTTGTTCTCTTGTTGATGAGGAACTGTGATCCCCTGTAGAAGGAGGGGCATTCTGATCTTGGGTATTCTCAGCCTTTTTACGCTGGTTTCTTCCCTTCATTGTGAGTTCATCCACCTGTCATCTTTGTAATTGCCTACTTTCAAATTAGGTCTCTGAGTGGACATCCAACTTGTTGATTCCCAGCGCCGAAATCTGAGCAACCCACTGCACCGGCTAAAACAGCGGCATTAAGATTCGTGGTGCTTTTCTGCCTGGGAATCTCCAGTCTGGCTTCCCTCTTGAGTCCCTTCCTCAATCAGGTAAATGGGCAACTCTGCCTTCTTGGAGCTCCAAACGTTGACCAAAAGGGGACCCAGTCCCATTTACTCTGCACGAAGAACCGCCGCGCCAGGGCGCCGGCAAAATTGCCACGCCGGCCACAAGAGTCGCCCTGGTGACCCGTGGGGCTCCTCCACTGGGAATCTTCCCATCCGTGGGTAACAAAAATTCATCTGAAAGTGTGGTGTCCTCTTGTTCTGTGCGCTTTCTCTGGGAGCTACAATCCCGAGCTGCTAGTGATCAGCCATCTTGGATCTCTCTCCAAGTTCTTTTATTTTTAAAAGATGCTCTCTAATTTAAGAATGTATCACCTTTATATTGTTTTAAAAAAAAAGTAATACTGACCTCATAAGTGATAGCTTCTGATGAATTGTTTTTACAAGACTATAGTCAGAAATAGTATGTTAACTTTCTGAAACAAATTTTATTGAACAATTAGGTTGAAGAAAAAGGGTTTATTGAACTTTGCATTAAACGAGAAGCTTAATACCATTAAATAATGTATTCTGTTAAGAGAGAGGTCCTGCATTAATTTGCAAAGTCTTCACTGAAACCTTGTCCTGTAGATTAACTCAGTTTTTTTCCAGGGAGAATATATGGGAAGATGTGGACATTAGAAACATTAAGCTGCTAGCCTCAGATGTGTACTGCCCTGCCTTATTCTAGAAATAAATCTTTTTAGAAGTGATTGCTAATGGATATCACCTAGAAGTTAATGTGAATGTCAATAGATTATTGTTTAGTGACTAGAAGGTATGAAATGAATCTTAGAGAAACAAAGTATGAAATACAAGTAACTCATTTATTACACCTGTACCTGTTCTCGGTGCATTAAATTCCTCTTCTCCATTTGTCTAGAATGGTTTCTATCATTTAACACTGTTTATAGAAGTAATAGCATATTCATTGGAAATTAAAGCCTGTTAAATTGCAGATTGCAGAGTACTTGTCATTAAGCTTATCTTCTTCAACCATGTGGCAATATATCATAGTGATTAGGAGCACAAATTCTAGACCAGGGTACCTGAGGTGGAATCCTCATTCTGCCACTTGCTAGTTGTTGGTAACCCTGGGCAAGTTATTTATCTTCTTCTTCTGTATTTGTTTTTGTGTCTATTAAAAGGAGATAATGGGTTTTTTTTTTGGTGAAGATTAAATAAGCTTATGTATGTAAAGCTCTTAGAATAAGCATTTTCAAATGTCAGTTGTTATTATTTTCATAATCCCTGGTAGCTGAATAAAATAAAGTAAGTTGCTGTTTCTCAGGCTTCACTTTTATCCTGTAACTTCAAAAGTCATTACAGCAAAAATCAGGAGTTTGCTGGTGATAAGTTCTGAAACATTTTTCCTTCTTATTTTCATTGCTTTCCCTAAAGTGGTTAAGCCAAATTAACAAGATTGATTTCTCTATAGTGCAAATTAAGGAGCTTCTAAAACTTCTTACTAAAATAATTCTGATGCTATTTTTTTAGTATGTTAATTTGGGATGACTTCAAGATATGTTTATTAGGGGTACCTTGTAGGAAAAAATGGAATTTCAAGTTCGTAGACCATTTGTGTTGCCACCAGTTATTGAAGTGTTTTGCAGTTGCAGTGATTTATTTATTTATTTATTTTGCTTGAGATCCAGGGACAGATTGGATGAAGTGATTCTTTTTTTTTTTTTTTTTTTTTTTTTTTGAGACGGAGTTTCGCTCTTGTTTCCCAGGCTGGAGCGCAATGGCGCGATCTCGGCTCACCGCAATCTCCGCCTCCTGGATTCAGGCAATTCTCCTGCCTCAGCCTCCTGAGTAGCTGGGATTACAGGCACGCGCCACCGTGCCCAGCTAATTTTTTGTATTAGTAGAGACGGGGTTTCACCATGTTGACCAGGATGGTCTCGATCTCTTGACCTCGTGATCCACCCGCCTCGGCCTCCCAAAGTGCTGGGATTACAGGCTTGAGCCACCGCGCCCGGCCTGGATGAAGTGATTCTTAAGAAAAACTATAGCAGGGACTCCCAGGACTTTTTTACACTGTTAAAAAAAATTACTGAGGATCCCAAAGAGTTTTTATGTGGGTTGTATCTATTAGAAATTAAAACTGAGAAGATTGAAAAGCATCTAATAATTTTAGAAATAAGGCTGGGCACGGTGGCTCACACCTGTAATCCCAGTACTTTGGGAGGCTGAGGTGGGTGGATCACCTGAGGTCAGGAGATTGAGGCCAACCTGACCAACGCTGTGAAACCCTGTCTCCATTAAAAAAAAATTTTAGAAATATATGGATTTCTACATGTTTAATTTCCTTGACTCTGAGAAGACCACAGTATTACCTTGGTTTGTTTAAGTATTTAGGCCATTAGTATTTTGTAGTTTTTGCCCAACACTAATTTTGAATATTGATGATTGTTGTTGGCACTCTGAAAATCAAGCTCTTTTGGCCTGAGATTTAATGTTTCCTAAGTAAATTCTTCATATCTGAAGGTTTTATTGTAAAACATTAGAATAGGGAATATAAATAACTTTTTCTTCTCTAAGACTAACATACATTAGGTTTCAAAAAGAGGGCAGTGTAACTCTCTGTGATGATAATCACTCCACCTTGGTTTTGGTTGTCAGCAGAAGAACTAGCATATACCAGCTTTATTTAGTTATGTATGTGCCAAATAAGAGATTTTGCTATACAAAACGGGGGAAAAAATAGCAAGTCAGGAAGGTTTTATAGGCCAGGTGTGGTGACTCACGCCTGTAATCCCAGTACTTTGGGAGGCTTAGCTGGGTGGATTATCTGAGGTCAATAGTTCGAGACCAGCTTGACCAACATAGTGAAACCCCATGGCAGGCACCTGTAATCCCAGTTACTTGGGAGGCTGAGGCAGGAGAACTGCTTGAATCCTGGAGGTGGAGGTTGCATTGAGCCAGGATTGTGCCATGGCACTCCAGCCCAAGCAACAGAGCAAGACTCCAACTCAATAATAATAATAATAATAATAAAATTAAATAAAGAAATAAAGAAAAGGAAGGTTTTATAATTTTTTTACAGCTATTCAAATTATATTATTTTCCCAGAAGTTTCATTTATTTCATATCTGCTAGGTTTCATTTCAGAGCTAACCTATATCATTAGCTTGTTTCTACTGCTGCATAAAGTATTGTGTTGCTGCAAAAGTAATTGTGATTTTGACTCTCTATATATTATATATATGTATGCACACACATACATATATATGTATTTGTATGTAGAGACATAATTTTTTAATGGCCAAATCCACAATTACTTTTGCACCAACTAAAAATAGCTGCAATCATTTATGAAGGGCTTACTGTGTTCCAGCCGCTGTTCTAAGTGCTTTATGTGTTTTAATTCATTTAACCCAACACCCTGTGAACTAGCTACCATTATCTTCTTTTATAGGTGAGGAAACTGAGGTACAGAGGGGCTAAGTAACTCGCCCAAGGTTTCTCATCCATGGAGTTAGAATTCAAAGTCAGGGAGTCTGGTTTCAGAGACTATGCTTTTCAACCACTATACTGTATTGTCTCAATTAAGTAAACCTACCAAACTAACATTACCAGTTATAAAAAAGATAAAATAGTGATACTTATTAAATCAATTATTTAAACTGCATATTTACATTTTCCCTAAGAATTACAAAATCTGTAAATGAAGTTTTAAAATTAAATGTTTATAGGGAAAATTTCAACAGCACATAAAATTCCTACAATCTTTTACCCACTTATATTTCATTTTTAAAATAGACTGTATTTTTTAGAACAGTTTCAGATTTACAGAAAAATTGAGATAATAGTACCAAGTTCCCATATAGTCCTATACACTGTTGTTAACATCTTACATCTCTTAGAGTTATGAGCCAGTGTTTGATAATCAGCAATAATAATGCATTATTATTAACTAGTAGCTATAGTTTATTCATATTTCCATAAATTTCCCCTAATATTCTTTATTATCTTCCAGGATCCTATCATATTACATTTAGTTGTTGTTTCTCCTTAGGTCTTCCTTGGCTGTAAGCTTCTCAAACTTTCCTCAATTTTGTTTTAAGGAATAGTGATTAGGTATTCTGTAAGATAGCCCTTGATTAGAATTTGCCTGATGTTTTTCTCCTCAGTAGACTGGGGTTATGGGATATCGAGAGGAAGATCTCAGATGTTAAGTGTTGTTTTCAACACTTTATGTCAAGGATATTTACCTTGAACATGATTTGTCACTATTGATGTTGTGCTTGATCACCTGTCTTAAGTAGTATTTGTCAAGTTTCAAAACTCTTTTTGTCCTCCCTTCCATTTTACACTCTTTGGAAGAAGTTAGTTTCACCTTGAGAGCAAAGTATTTGCACAAACTATTTACAGTTCCTTTACACAAAATATTTGTTTCTTTTCTCCTGTTTACTAATGTATTCAATCATTTATGTCAGTATGGACTCATGGACATTTGTTGTCTACTTTAGGTTGTAATCCAATACTACTATATTTGTTGCTCAAATCGTTCCAGCTTTGGCCATTGGAAACTTTCAGTTGGTTCCTGTGCACCTTTGACATGCCCTCTTCACTGTGGGGTGTTTTGTTGTTGTTGTTTTAGGGTTTTTTTTTTTAAAGCTCTTCCTTCCTTTCTGGCATTACAAGATGCTTATTACTTATCTTGAACATTTCTGCCCCAGTCCTAGAATCAGCTGTT
Organism: Aotus nancymaae; assembly: GCF_030222135.1. Classification (NCBI taxonomy): domain Eukaryota; kingdom Metazoa; phylum Chordata; class Mammalia; order Primates; family Aotidae; genus Aotus; species Aotus nancymaae. The sequence goes on along the minus strand of NW_026988537.1, from coordinate 2,525,836 downwards.
TCTCCAAGGATACCTGGTTACTTTTATTGGAGAATGTTTTAGAAACCAAGATCTGGATGCTAAGTGTGCTTGTTGCTACTGAGTGTCATTTATTTTAGGCCCTCTCAGCTAACAAAGCAAAGAAAATAAATAAATATATATATATATGTATACACACACACACACACATTTATATATGTGTATATTTTTAGATATAGATATTTAAATAGACATATATTCTATGGGTGCATTTTTATGAATATATTTATATATACATATATGTAAGTATGTACATATATTTTTAAGTATATACACATAAATATATATGTAGTCATAGAAATACATACACAATATATACTACATAAATATTTCTATAAATATATGCTTATATAAATATAGATGACTGCATACAAAAATATTTATAAATATGTGTATATACATACTCATTCAGTATGACCCATCACAGAATTCAGTATCACATTGAATGAAATAATATCCTTTTGCTTTTAATACTGCTTAGCACATAGTAAGTGCTTAATACATATTAACTCTTATTAAACACCAATGCTGTGTAAGTTTACAGAAAGGAAGCTATATAAGGGTACTGTACTTAAAGTGGTGTCTTGTCAGACTTTTGAGGATTACTTCAGGGATTTTAAAGGTAGGGTGCTTATACTTTCTGGTTTACTTGGAATGAAGATCCTAGAATGTGATTGTTGTTCTAGCATGACTGTGAGTAGCATCCCCCTTTTCACTAGTAAAAGTATTTTGGTTTGAATGATAAATTATATGGTCATCTTATTTAATAGGTCATAAAACTGCACCTCTCTGACCTGGGATGATGTAAATGAGTGGAGTAGGCTAGAAGAAAATGAGTGGGTTCTGAGAAGAAACTCAGCTATCTAAGAGAGCAGCACTGCTCTGTTCCAGCTACTGTGGCCAAGAAGGAATGTGGGCCTGAGTATTAAGATTTTTATTTTTCAGGAGTAGGCAAAAATATGGAATTTGTATAATGATCCCTCAATTTTTCATCATTGGCAACTAATTCAATTTTTCTAAAAAGCTCAAAAACTTATTAAAGGTCTGTGCATTTTATTATAGGTAAATTATATAATAATTTCAAAAATATATAGGTTAAATGGTGATCCTCATATGCCTAAGAGAATTACTGGATATGTTAAAAAGTATATGATATTAAAACTATAAGACGGGAAAAATTTATCTTATAAAGTTACCTCAAGGGAAGTCTGGAGTACATATTAAGACTGAGAAAACTGAAAAATATAGTGCTTAAATTAACCATAACTGTGAGAGCCTTTGAAATCCTTAATGAATTAAAATGACTAAGGATTTCTGAAGGCTGTATAAATTGTATGTAATTGCAACAGTGAAAATAGAAATGAACGTATAGTAGGCAAAAATTGTGTGACCAGTGCTTCTACTTAAAATGTGTTTCAGATGATGTTTTGTAGATTAGATTTGTGGAACTTTGCTCTGGAAATAATTTTATTTTCTTTTTAAAGACTCTTTTAAAGAAGTTATTCATATACGTCTAGAGGAACTGCTCCGTGTTTTAAAGTCTATAATGAATAAACATCAGAACCTCAATTCTGTTGATCTTCAAAATGCTGCAGAAATGCTTACTGCAAAAGTAAAAGGTAAGGAAGATATAGTAAAAGTGGGTTGCTGTGGGCAAAAAGGAGCCAAGTGATATTGGGTCTATAATGAATGTTTAGCCAATTCCTCTCATCGCGTTTGTATGATGTATGTCAATAAGGAGTTATATATACTTTGATATTGAAATGTTTTCACTAAGTCACACCTAAAGCTTTCTTCCTTTTAAAAACTAATTTATTTGGCAACAAATACTGTATAAAGACTAACTTGAAATAAACAACTGATGTTTAAAATTTGAGTTTTGTGAATGAATGCATGCTCTTTCGAGGATGAAAGAAAAATTTACCTTATAAAATTACTTAAAAAGTTATAAAGTCTTTGTTATGTGAGGACAATTGATGTTGGAAAGTGGTAGTCTGTAGTGACTACTTAAAAGAGGGAATCAAATGGAGAAAAAGAAGGCTTAATTAGGGCCTTATTTTTAAATGTGAAAATGAAATTAAAATTGTAAAATAAGTTTATCATATATATATATGTATAGGGGTGTGTGTGTGTGTGTATGTGTATCTATAGCATATATGTGCTAAAACCTGGCATGAAGAATTGGACCATTATCCTCTAATGAAATGACTTACCACTCAAAATTGTGAAAATTATTCTGGGCTGCAGTATATAAAAGAAGGATTGAGAATGAAGTGAGTATTTGAGAAGAGATGAGACAAGAGGCAGGGAAATTAATTAGGAGAGTACTAGGAATAATGGGCTAGATGAGGGCTGAAGCTGAGGGTTGGGCTAATTGAGCAGAAGCAGGGGTATGGTAGTGGTAAATGTGATTTGTTATGTAAGAGGAAATGGATGTTAGTTTGACAAAACAACATAGGTTGAATGTTAGTGGTTATGGAGAATTTTGGTGTTGAAGATATGGACTTGGGAATTATTGATGTGTAGGTAGTGGAAAAGGATGACATCAACTGAGTGTGCAGAGTAGAGGACTGACGTAAGATCCCAGGGACAGAGAGAAGAAGTAGTGACCTTTAGGTAGCAGTGATGTATAGCAGTCAGAGACAGACGAGGTAACAGCAATCCTGTGATCAAGTCTGTGATAGAGGTATGCCTAGGCACCATGAGAGCACTGAGTGAGGAACTCACTCTAGGCTGAATGAGGAAAGGAAACTCTTCTTTGGAGAAAGGGATTACCCGTCCTGAGTCACAAAGGTAAAATAGGCATTAACTGGGCTGGGGTGGGTGGGGATGGGGCTGTGATACAAGAACTCTGGGTGTGAAGAACATGATGAGATTGGTGAACAAAATCATATTTGGAGAGAGTAAAGGGCATGTGTCAAGGGATGAAAGAAGAAAAGAAAAGAAAAACCTTGTCTAGAAAATATAGTTCATACACTTAAGGAACCCTACCCCCCAGCACTTTTTGACATAGATTTATCATGTTTGTGTGGTTTCCGTTTTTCTGTATTTCAAACACTGATACAAATGTAGATGATTTTAAATGGGAAACATGGATAGCTTCTGTCCTGACTTTTTAAAATGTGCTTAGTAACCAAATTTGTTTCTAAATACATTGTTTACAAGTACCATTTAACTTTACTTAGACAGGGAAATTTGTGTCTATAGATAGTAAAATTTCCATGCTTGGAAATAGCGACCTAGTTCAATTGTTGTCAGTAGCTATTGTGTGCAGTCAGGATGTCCTGGGGAAGGAGTGCGACTATGTAATAGTTGGTGTCCACATTCCAGAAACAGACTTGAAGAGAGTGCTCTCTCAGCTACCTTGAAGATCTTTTTGTCTTTGAGGAAAAGCAATCTTCTGAATATTATTTTCCACTATTACTGTCTTTACACTTGGGATTATTGTTACTGTTTTACTTTTATGCTGGATGACATTTAAAAGGGGAAGATTATTTTGTTGTTGGGAAATTTCCTCTGTTTCAGTAGGACTCCATGAGACTAGAACACTTTAAATATTGTGTTTTCTTCATATTAAGTTTATATGATTTAAAATAAAACCTTTTTCCCTGCTCCAATTCTCACTTTTGAGGCCATTTAAAAATATCATTGATACTCCAATTCAAAAATATTCAGTGACTTGAAAAATTGAGGTCAAATCAGAACTTAATTCATTATTTTATTTAATAGTAATTTAGTTTTCAAAACCTGGAAAGGCAAAGGGTAGGTAGAAACCATTTTTGAGTATCTGTTTGGTACCAGCCAGTCTAAATACTTTAAACCTATAAACATGCAATATTAGCTATTTCAGAAAGGAAAAGTTTCTGGGACAGAAAGCTGTCTGGAATATGGAGATCCTTTATATTATTTAAGGTTTCATTTTTTTTTTTTTTTTTTAAAGAGATGGGGTCTCACTCTTGCTCAGGCTACAGTGCAGTAGCATGTTCATAGCTCACTGTAATCTTAAATTCCTGAGCACAAGCAATCCTCTTACCTCAGCATCTCAGGTAGCTGGGACTACAGGTATGAGCCATCACTCTCCCAGCTGATTTTTAAATTTTAAAAATTTTTCATAGGGACAGTGCCTTGCTGTGTTGCCCAGGCTGATCCTGAACTCCTGGCCTCAAGCAGTCCTCCCACCTTGGCCTCCAAAATGCTGGGATTACGGGCGTGAGCCATCACACTTGTTCCATCATTGAGTTCTTTTTTTTTATGAAATGGTGTCTCATTTTGTCACACAGGCCAGACTGCTGTGGTGTGATCTCAGTTTACTGCAGCTTCTGTTTCCTGGGTTCAAGCGATTCTCCTGCCTCAGCCTCCCGAGTAGCTGGGATTACAGGCATGAGCCACCACACCTGTTCCATCATTGAGTTCGTTTTTTTTATGAGACAGTGTCTCACTTTGTCACACAGGCCAGAGTGCTGTGGCATAAATCTCAGCTCACTGCAGCTTCTGTTTCCTGGGTTCAAGCGATTCTCCTGCCTCAGCCTCCCAAGTAGCTGGGATTACAGGCATGCTCCACCATGCCTGACCAATTTTTGTATTTTTAGTAGAGATTGGGGGTTTCACCATGTTGGTAAGGCAGGACTCAAACTTTTGACCTCAAGTGATCTGCCTGCCTCGGCCTCCCAAAGTGCTGAGATTACAGGCATGAGCCACCGCCCAGCCCCATCATTTAATTTTAACTCTGATTACATTTAAAAAACAGCAGTGACCTAAGTATTTGACTGACTTTGGAGACCTTACATATGAATTTTATTTTTTCAAATCTACCAAACAATAGAAAAAAAATACAGAATAACTTTAGAATCAAGGATGTGTAATCTTATTTTTATTACCACCGGTTTGAATGCATGAAATGTGTCTGCCTCCTCTGTATGAGAAGTGAGAAATTGGAATCTTTACCCATATTTTTTATTTTAAATGTGGAGTTTACCTTTTAATAACTTTAAAAGAAAAATCATCTTTAGTTTTTTCCCATTCATTCTAGTAGTGATTTGTATTTCCTGTGTGTCCTCCTGTTTCCAAGCAGGAAATTCAGTCTGACAAAATATTTCCAATATGGTAAGAGAGATATAGCCTATTTTTAAAGGAGATAAAGGTATCTTCAGAACTCAGTAATTTATTATGTACAATTTGTTTTTATTATTTTCAGTTATTTTGGTCAATCTTATTTCTAATATAAATGAAATAACCCTTAATTTAGGATTTTTATGTTCAACATTTTACCCTATACTTAAAAATTGGTAAACAAAAAAGAAAACTAAGTCTTAATTATGCCTCCAAGATTGTAGAAGCCTTGTCTTTCTGTTTTGCAAACTTAATTTTATTAACAGACAGTTCACACAGAATGCAAATGGTAAAAAAGGGTATTCAACAATGAAGTTTCTTTGTTGCCTTTGATCATTCCTTTACCTAGATAAGCAACAACCTTTATTGGTCTCTTGTGTATTTTTTCAGAGATATGTTATACATATACAAGCAAATACATGGACGTATTCTTTTTTTTAACCTCCTTTTTACACAGATGGTAGTGTTCTGTTCCTTGCTCATTGTCCTGAGTTATCTGCAAATAAAGGGTTTCCTTATTCTTGTCATTTGTTTTTTCTAAGCTGTATGGTTGTCCGTTATACTGATGTACTATAACTTATTTAATCAGTTAACTGCTAATAGATGTTTGAATCATTTTGTTTTTCTCTACTACAAACAATGCTTCAATAAATAGTCATGCAAATTCCTAGATGGATAATTGCTGGATCAGCAAGCATGTGTGTTTATATTTTTTGATGTTACCAGATGCCCTCAATATAGGTTCTGCCCTTCTGATAGCAGTACTGGAGGCTAATTTCCTGTACGTTTGCCAACAGAACTGGTTACAAAGCTCTGTTATCCAGTGTGATAGTGAAAAGTGGTATCAGTCTAGGTTTGATTTGCATTTCCCTCATTTTCAGTGCAGTTTGAGTATCTTTTCATTTGTTTCAATACCATTTTTATGTTGATTGACCTTTTATCTGTTTTTCTTTTGCTGATTGGTCTTTCAGTATTGATTTGTAGAAACCCTTTGTATTAGTAAAATTAGCCTTTAGTCTTTGATTAATGTTGAAAATGTTTTTTACTTCATTTTTTGTCTTTTATTTGTGCATTAACATTTTTCAGTCTGTTTTATGATTTCTGGGTTTTAAGTATTAGGAAAGACTGCTCTGCTCTGAGATTATAATAGACTTCTTGACTTTTTTCTTCTGATGTTTTCATGGTTTCATTTGTTAACTTTAAGTCTTCAGAGACATTGTAAAGTATCTAAGTGTCTAGTAAATGTATCAGGTAGTTTTTATTGTAGTTTTATGGCATTTTAGTATCTGATGGGAGTAGCTCCTCTTTCCATTACTTTCTGTTTAGAAGTTTATTTTTCCTTGAAGACTTTTGAATTGGCTTGTTTGGTTCCAAAAAATATCTACTGGTATTTTTTGGATGATTTGAGTTAAATTTATAGATTAAATGAAGGAGAATATACATATTTAGTATTTCTGTCCAAGAATATAATATGTACTTTGTTTCTTCAAGTTGTCTTTTGTGTTCCTCAGAAACAACTAAAGTTTTCATCAGGTAGGTCTTGCAGCTTTTTTGGTTGTTTTCCTTTGTATTTTGTTCTTTTGCCCCCCACCCCCCTCATGCTTTTCTTCCATTGCATCTTTTAATTGAATGGTTTTTGAACTGTGGGCTCTGACTCATGACATCAAGTTAGTGGATTGTGACCAGCATTTTTTAAAAATGAAACAGAATAGAAAAGAAAAATCAGAAGCAACACTTACTATATAAAACTTAAGTATGTATCAGAAATTTTATAGGTGTTATATAACTATTATTATTGTGTATGTATAGAATACTCAGTCATGATGTAATATATATTTTTTCCTAAGGTTGTGGTTAAAAACATTTGAAAGTTGCTGCTCAAATAGGTTGTATGCATGAAAGCTATTCATTCATACGATTTCTTGAAGAGATATTAAACATATCTTAGGACTTGGTATTGTGATTTAATAGAGAACCCAAGGGAGGCAATTATTTAAAACTTAAGCAACATTTTAATGAGCTTTTGAAGAACTATTAATAGAGGGGATGGAGTGGAGACAGACACCAATTGGGTTGTTAAATAGTTCAGACTAGAGGTAAAATGTGGGCTTTTGAACTAAATCAGTGGCAATGGGGATGGAAAGGAAGAAAACATATTTTAGAGGCGTTTTTGAAAGTGAAGCTAATGAGCTAAGGATTGTATGGAAAATAGCAGGTGGAAAGTAGGAGAAGAAATATAGTAGCCTATTAGAAATGTGAATCTGGAGATCGGAGGTTAAACCTAAACGGTAGTTTAGGAATTTGTTCCCTCAAAGGTATGGAAATGGATGAGATTCTGTGGGGACAGTGTATATGAAGAAAGCCAATATGAGAACTATAGAGGCTAAGTGGAGAAAGCTCTTTGAAGTACAGATTGTCCACAGATAGATATTAAACAGATGAGAGCTTGTGTTTACTGATTCCAAGCACTGTACTCTGGGTGTTTCACATTTGTTTTCTCAGTCATTCCTCTCAATAATACCCTGTTTTGCTTATGAGGAAATTGAAGTTAGGTAATGTATCCAGACTAACACGCAAAATAGTAGAGGTCAGATTTGAACTCAGGACTGAAACTCCAAAGCCTTTTATCGGTATATTCTACTGTTATATCACCTCTTATCTTGCGAGATGGAAAGTGGTGCATAGAGAGACATTTGTCCAAGTTTTGCACACGTACCAAGTGGTAGTGTTGTTGAAACTTGCCAAAAGATTTAGTAGCATGAAGACTTAAGAGAAAAAGACCTCTAATTTTGACTGATAGGAGGTTATTGTTGACCGTGTTTTGTGCTATTATATGATAATAATAGCCAACACTTTTGAACATCTTCTATATAACAGGCTCTCTTCTAAGTTCTTTAATCTTCACAACAGTTCTCTAAGTATGTAATTATCACTATTTTATAAATGAGGAAACTGAGGCACAGAGTGGTTAAGTTATGTAACATTGTATGAGAGAGAGTTAGGATTTACCTTAAGCAGACTACCTTTGAACCCATCCTCTTTACCAGGGATTATCAAATGGGCTGGTGGGCCAAATCTGGCCAGCTTCGTGATTTTGTACATGAAGGTTAATTGGAACATAGTCTTACTCATGTATGTGTCATCTATGGCCCGTTTCAACAGAATTGAGTAGTTGCAACAGACTGTATGGCCTGAAAAGCCTAAAATAATTTACTACCAGGTCCTTTATAGAAAAAGTTTTTCAGCCTCTGGGATAACCATTTAAGTGGGTGAAAAGCCAAATCTTGAATTTAAGGTTAACTTGGGAAAGAAGGCAATATAGGCCATGGCATGACCTATTTATAGAAGTTTGGTAGTGAAGAAATGGTAAATGGATTGAATAGTAGCTTTAAGGAGAAATGGTAAAATGAACTTTTTTTTTCACATGGGAAGGATTTGAGTATGTTAGCCTAAGAAAAAATTTAAATTGGATAGGAGATAATGAAGCTATGAGGGAGGAGTAAAGTTGGTATAGGGTTTTGGAAAATGTAGGAAAGAGCAGAAAGATTTATTATTGGAAAGAAGCCAAAGACTTTTCTTTGAAACACTGAGCAGGAGCAAAAAAGAGAAATATATTAGATTCTAAAATAAAGGGCTGTTTTGAAGTCAGGCAAAGGCATTAATAGGAATTTTTATTAGATGGCTATAACTTCACTCAACTAGGGATGAAGACAAGATAGTTCAAATATTGAATTGATTCAACAATTATTCTTTTCACTACAGTTGTTACAATTATTAGTAGTAGTATTTTTATTTATTTATTTTTTGTGACGGAGTCTCGCTCTGTCGCCAGGCTGGAGTGCAGTGGTGCAATCTCAGCTCACTGCAACTTCCACCTCCTGGGTTCAAGTGAGAGCAACTCTCCTGCCTCAGTCTCCCAAGTAGCTGGGACTACAGGCACGCCACCACGCCCAGCTAATTTTTGTATTTTTAGTAGAGATGGGGTTTCGCCATGTTGCCCAGGCTGATCTCACATTCCTGAACTCAGGTGATCCGCCCGCCTTGGCCTTCCAAAGTGCTTGGTCAGAATAGTTTTTAATTTCCTTTTTTCTTCTTTGATACCTGGGTTATTTAAAAGTATGTTATTTAGTTTCTAAGTATTTGGAGATCCTTTTGTTGTTTTTAATTTCATTTTCTCACAAAACCTATTTTGCATCATTTGAATCCTTTTAAACTCATGAAGACTTGTTTTATGGCCCATAATATTGTCTATCTTGGTAATGATATTCAGTGCGCATTTGAAAAGAACACGTGTTTTGCTTTTTTGGTAGAGTATCATAAATGCCTATCTTGTCAAGGTGGTTCATAGTGTCGTTCTAACCTTCCCTATGCTTACTTATTTTCCATCTACGTGTTCTGTCAGTTATTAAGAAAGGTTATTGAAATCACCGGTTGTAACTGTGAATTTACATGTGTCTTGTTGCAGTGTTTTTCAGTATTTTAAAGCTCTACTTATTAGGTGCATAAATTGCATAAATGTATGAAATTGTTATATCCTTTTTTTTTTTGGAGACATAGTCTCTCTCTGTTGCCCAGGCTGGAGCACAGTGGTGCTATCTTGGCTCATTACAACCTCTGCCTCCTGGGTTCAAGCAATTCTCGTGCCTCAGCCTCCCCAGTAGCTGGGATTACAGGCATGTGCCACCATTGCCTGGCTAATTTTTTTATTTTTAGTAGAGATTGGGGTTGCACCATGTTGCCCAGGCTGGTCTTGAACTTCTGAGCTAAGACAATCTGCCCACCTCAGCCTCCCAAAGTGCTGGGATTACAGGCGTGAGCCACTGCACCTGGCTGTTATGTCCTTTTGATGAATTCATGCTTTCGTAATTATAGATGACTGTTTTTATCCCTGGCAATGTCCTTTGTATAGAAATCTTTGTTTTTCTTTTTTTTTTTAAGAGAGAAAGTTTTGCTCTGTCAGTTAGCTGGAGTGCAGTAGTGCAATTATAACTCATTGCAGTCTTGAACTCGGCCACAAATGATCCTCCTGCCTTGGCCTCCCAAAGCCCTGGGATTATAGGCACGAGCCACCACACCCGGCCTATTTCTTGTATTTGATTTGAGTGTCTTTTAGTTGTTTCAGGTAGAAATATAATCTGTTTATCCATGTTGGTCAGAGCAGAAGAATATTTTTTTCTGAGAATCTGAGAGTCTGAGAATCTTTTTTAAATGCTCGTTATTTAAGAACCATATACACAATGGTAACTTTTTGTTTGTTATCAGTGATATTTAGAAGAATCTGATGAAGGATACGTATCTTAGCCTCTCACCTGCCAATCTACAGAGGCTTATGCATATAAAATTTTGGTTGCAATTTCATGGCATTTATAGGCTTGAAATTTAATTCATTCCTACCTAGGAATTATTGGTTTCCAACCCTTGTTGCATATTAGAATCAAATGAGAAAGCTTGCAAAAAACTATATTCTTCACCACATACCTATGAAATCTGAATCTTTGATAGTGGGACCCACACTTTGTTTTTATTAATAAAGCTCCCCAGGTAATTCTATGTGCAGCCAAGATTAAAAACAACTCTGTTTGTTGTTGTCATTGTTTTTATTGCATTTTAGGTTTTGGGGTACATGTGAAGAACATGCAAGATTGTTGCATAGGTACACACATGGCAGTGTGAATTGCTGCCTTCCTCCCCATTACCTATATCTGGCATTTCTCCTCATGCTATCTCTCCCCAACTCCCCACCCTCCACTGACCCTCCCCTATTTCCCCCAACAGACCCCAGTGTGTAATGCTCCCCTCCCTGTGTCCATGTGTTCTCATTGTTCAACCCCCACCTATAAGTGAGAACATGTGGTGTTTTATTTTCTGTTCTTGTGTCAGTTTGCTGAGAATGATGGTTTCCAGGTTCATCCATGTCCCTACAAAGGACACGAACTCATAGCTTTTTATGGCTGCATAGTATTCCATGGTGTATATGTGCCACATTTCCCCTGTCCACACATCTACAACCATCTGATCTTTGACAAACCTGACAAAAACAAGCAATGGGGAAAGGATTCCCTGTTTAATAAATGATGTTGGGAAAACTGGCTAGCCATGTGCAGAAAGCAGAAACTGGACCCCTTCCTGACACCTTACACTAAAATTAACTCCAGATGGATTAAAGACTTAAACATAAGACCTAACACTATAAAAACCCTAGAAGAAAATCTAGGCAAAACCATTCAGGACATAGGCATAGGCAAGGACTTCATGACCAAAACACCAAAAGCATTGGCAACAAAAGCCAAAATAGACAAATGGGACCTAATCAAACTCCACAGCTTCTGCACAGCAAAAGAAACAGTCGTTAGAGTGAATCAGCAACCAACAGAATGGGAAAATTTTTTTTTTTTTTTTTTTGGAGACAGAGTTTCGCTCTTGTTACCCAGGCTGGAGTGCAATGGCACGATCTCGGCTCACCGCAACCTCCGCCTCCTGGGTTCAGGCAATTCTCCTGCCTCAGCCTCCTGAGTAGCTGGGATTACAGGCACGCGCCATGGTGCCCAGCTAATTTTTTGTATTTTTAGTAGAGACGGGGTTTCGCCATGTTGACCAGGATGGTCTCGATCTCTTGACCTCGTGATCCACCCGCCTCGGCCTCCTAAAGTGCTGGGATTACAGGCGTAAGCCACCACGCCCGGCCCGGGAAAAAAATGTTTGCAATCTACCCATCTGACAAAGGGCTGATATCCAGAATCTACGAAGAACTAAAACAGATTTATAAGAAAAAACAAACAGCCCCATTCAAAAGTGGGCGAAGGATATGAACAGACACTTTGCAAAAGAAGACATACATGAGGCCAACAAACGTGAAAAAATGCTCATCATCACTGGTCATTAGAGAAATGCAAATCAAAACTACATTGAGATACCATCTCACGCCAGTTAGAATGGTGATCATTAAAAAATCTAGAGGCAACAGATGCTGGAGAGGATGTGGACAACTCTGTTTTAAAGCAGAGGATGACTTCTTCGAAAGGTTTCTCTTCCTTCCCTTTATTGGCAAGAATACTAGGGAGGGACAATATAGGGAACCAGTTACTCTTTATACACAGCCCAAGTAGTACCAGTTACTTTAAAAAAAATTGCCAATTCCACCTTCAGACTTTGTCTTGGAAAACTGTGTTTGGGCTTTTAACAATAGTGCATACAGAAGTTAAAATAAGATCTTTTTCAGTTATGTTTCATAATTTGCTTCAACAAAATGCAAAATATTAGAATATCTCTATTGTAAACAAAAGGCTATATGTCAATTATCATGGACCTCAGAGCCCAAGAGCCTGTTATAAGAAATAAGGCAGGCTATAAGTAAATAGGAATTTTAATTTTCCAAATCACTGAGTGTTCTTTTTTAAATATGATATGCTTTGTTACAGATTTCATGCTGTCATTCATATATATATGTATATATATGCTGTGTCATATATATATAAAGTCATTCATATATATATATGCAAGCTGATTCTTTTGTGTGAATTTCATAATGAAGAATTTGACCATCATGTCTATTTTGTATGTTAGGCTTTTCAATTTCTGAATCTTCTAATGCTTCTTGAACTAATGATGGTTTTAAAGGATTAAATGATTCTGTATAAATATATGACACAGCATATATATATGAGTGACACAGCATAAAACCTGTAACAAAGCATATCACATTTAAAAATAGAACGCTCAGTGATTTGGAAAATTAAAATTCCTATTTACTTATAGCCTGCCATATATATATATATATATATATATATATAAATGACTTTAATTATTGATAATTCATAGTAAAAAATGTACCTCTTTGCCTTCAGTGAGTTACAATGTGTTTAGCTGTTTTTAAAAAATATCAGAAAGCAGTAAGGAAAAGAAAATAGCACAGAACACTCTTAATAATTGAGTGGTCTGGTATAACCTGGACTCTGTGACTCCAACACTGGTTGATTTCACATTGAGTCAGTTTTTAGATGTGTGAAATTATGTAATCCATGGAGTAGTCAGTTTGGAATGCTAACTGCTTTTATGCAAGCTGATTCTTTTGTGTGAATTGCATAATGAAGAATTTGACAATCATGTCCATTTTGTATGTTAGGCTTTTCAGTTTCTGAATCTTCTGATGCTTCTTGAACTACTGATGGTTTTAAAGGATTAAATGATTCTGTATAAATCTACTTTAAAGTATGTTTTTCCTTATTGTAACCAACTTTTCCTTACAGCCGTGAACTTCACAGAAGTTAATGAAGAAAACAAAAACGATCTCTTCCAAGAAGTGTTTTCTTCTATTGAAACTCTGGCATTTACTTTTGGAAATATGTAAGTAGACAACTGCCATTTAAAGCAACTGGGCCTAGGTGTCTTAGAGTATGTTGCATTATCCAGTAAGATACATAGGAAATGAAGTATCAAATAGTATTAAATATCACAACTTTGGAAAAACTACCTTCTGTATGGCCGTATTACTGTATTTGAAGGTATTTTTATAGCTATTTAAAAGCAACATCTATTTGTAAGTGACTGTGGCTTATGTGAACAGATTTGTAGGGGTTTATTTCTAAGGTTATTTTTTAAAAATTATTTTAGATAACATGTTGAATGTAAACCTTGTCACATAGAACTGTGATGACTTGTCTTTTTATTTCTATTTCTTTTTTTAACCTCCCTGGATAGCCTTACAAACTTCCTTATGGGAGATGTAGGCAGTGATTCATTATTGCGACTGCCTGTTTCTCGAGAAATGAAGGTAAGTTAAGCTTGTGTGAAAGCAAAGTCTTTAATGTTTTTAATCTCATATTTCAACTATTGCCTAATCTTAATCTCAGCATTACTCTGATGGTTTTTGACTTTAGAAATTACTATATTTTCAAGAAGACAAACCAGTCTGTTGTAAATAGCATAATTTATGGTCTGGTTCTGGAACAGTAGTTTTATTTTTTAAGTGGGACTATGATGTTAAAAGAACATATCTGATAATTTTATAGCATCTTATGTAATAAATCTGTGTCGTATTGTCCAGAATGTTAATAATTAGCCATTTTTCCCTCCTGACATTGCCACAGATCTTATAGACTGGTAAAAACTTAGGAAAACAGTACAAGAAGTAAAGAGAGGGTGTTAATCTACTCACATATTCTCCAGTTTGTTTGTTACCAGGAAACAATTGTTAACATCCCTGTAGGTCCCAATTCTCCCTAAGAGGATCCCTATAAGTATCTCACAGGATTGGGGTTCTGGTTTTCAGTTGTAAGAAAAATTGCTATGAAATAACAGAATATAAGGAATGTTTGTATAATATTTCTTTAAAGGTTTATGGTAGTAATATTTTCAGTTGACTAAACTTTTTTGCTGAATGCAAACAACATTAAAAAAATTAAATCAGGGATGTGTGTTGATCATTTTCTGTTAAGGATGATCAAATTCAAAAAAGATTTCAACAGATATTTGGGACCAGGTATGGTGACTCATGCCTATAGTGCCAGCACTATAAGAGGCCAAGGTGGGAGGATCACTTGAAGCCAGGAGTTCAAGTCCATCTTGGTATAACATGATTGAGATCCTGTTCCTACAAAAAATTAGCCAGGTGTGGCGGCACACACCTATAGTCCCAGCACTTTAAGAGGTCAAGGTGGGAGAATCACTTGAGGCCAGGAGTCAGGACCAGTTGAGTTAACATGACTGAGGCTCTGTCCCTACAAAAAATTAGCCAGGTGTGGTGGCATAAGTCTATAGTCCCAGCTACTTGAAAGGGAAGCTGAGATAGGGGATCACTTGAGCCCAGGAGTTCAAGGCTGCAGTGAGCTGTGATTGTGTATTGCTCTCTAGCCAGTGAGACTCTTGTCTCTTAAAACACACACACACACACACACACACACACACACACACACACATCCTAAATATTTGGAAATGTGCCAGAGACTTGTATTATTATAAAAACTTCAGATCCTTCTTAAAATGATACAAAAATTGACTATTTAAGGCATTTGTTATATGTATTACAATATTACCAAAACTTATGACTCTTTCTGAAGCCATGTATTGACAAATGAAGGAGAATGATGAAAAGTTTTAAGATGTTTAAATATTTTGCTATTATTCCTGATTATTTCTCAATTTCATTTTTTAAAACTGTTGCTACTACTTCAGAACATAAAACATTTTATCTGTGTGGCAAGACACTGAACAATTTAAGTTTTAGGTGTGAATCATATTTCCTGTTTCTGTACCTCTATTGTGCATACATATGCTAATTCTTAATAGAAAAAAAATGATTTTTTTTCTTTTGTACCTTTTTAAATGAAGGTTTTAATTTGTCTAAAAGATTAGAATAAAAAAGCTGTGATGATATATAATCCTAATAATAAAATTACTTTGATAAAGGGTTTTGAAAAATACCCTTTAGAAATAATAGCTGCAGCCTGGGCACAGTAGCTCATACCATTAATCTCAGCACTTTGGGAGGGCGAATCATGCGGGTCACCTGAGGCCAGGAATTCGAGACCAGCCTGGCCAACATGTGAAACACAGTCTCTACTAAAAATACAAATATTAGCCAGGAAGGGTGGTGTGTGCCTATAGTCCCAGCTACTTGGGAGGCTGAGGCACAAGAATCACTTGAACCTGGGAGGCAGAGGTTACAGTGAACCAAGATTGTGCCACTGCACTCCAGCCTGAGTGACAGAGTGAGACTCTGTCTCAAAAATAAACAAACAAACAAATAAATAAATGCAATATATATATTGCAACTATATATATGTGTGTGTGTGTGTGTGTGTGTGTGTGTGTGTATATTTTGGAGACAGAATGAGAACTTTGTCTCTTTCACCTGGGCTGGAGTGCAGTGGTGCGATCTCGGCTCACTGCAACCTCTACCTCCTGGATTCAAGCGATTCTTGTGCCTCAGCCTCCCAAGTGGCTGGGACTACAGGCATGCATTACCACACCTGGCTAGTTTTTGTATTTTAGTAGAGATGAGGTTTCTCCATGTTGGCCAGACTGGTCTCGAGCTCCTGACCTTAGGTGATCTCTCCACCTCAGCCTCCCAAAGTGCTGGGATTACGGGCGTGAACCACCACGCCTGGCTTATTGCAATATATTTAATAGTGGTTACTATGTACCCTGCACTGCGCTAAGCCTACATCATCTTAATTCTTAATTCTTAAAACAGCCTTTCAGAAGTAGTGTTCTTATCCCCCTTTTACAGAAGAGCAAACAAAGTTAGGTGAACTTAAATATGTAGCCCAGTGTCATACAGGTAATAATGGAGCTAGACTTCAGACCCAGGTCTCCTTGATTCTTTTTGCATTGAATCCCTGTGTACCCCGTATTGCCTAACTTAAATTGCCCAACTTAAATCAATTAAATTTGTTTAAGATCTCAAAATTTTGGTAGATGATGTTTTCCAATACAATGCAATGAAGGAGCACCAGCCACATGTAGTTCTTTAAATTTCATTATAATAGTTAAATAAAATTAAAAATTCACTTCATAACTGCACTAGTTACTTTCTAAATGTTCAAGTAGCTACATGGAGCTATTAGCTATTTTATTGGACAGTACAGATATAAAACATTTCCATCATTGTAGAAAGTTTTTGTGCTAAGCTATCTAATAGACTTTCAGAGACATGCTTATCATATAGTAAAAATATAAAAGATGACTGGAAGAGACAGATCTGTGTCTTCTGTTTAGATAACAGTGTATTTGCATTGCTTCTCTAACTTCTTGACTAATATTTTATCTGCAAAATTTAAAGTTTTGAAGGGATTCGTTAATGTTGACTAATGCTGTTAGTAAACAGAGAGGTTGTTCATTCTTGGATCTTGGGAACTGCTGTTGTAAAAAGCTGTAAAATTCTTATGAAGTTTTCTGGCACTTAAACAGACTTCTCAGGCCCTTTAAGTTTTAAATACTTGAAATTCTTTAGCAGGAATTATGTAAGAGTAATAAATTGGGGCAAAAAATTTCTGAAACAAAGATTTGTGTTCTTCTCTAATTGTAAATTTATCTTTTTCCATGTTGTAAGTCGTTTGAAAATGTTTCTGTGGAATCAGTGGACTCATCCAGTGAGAAAGGTAATGCTCAAGGTTTTTATAACTTTTGTCAAACTTCTTGCAGTTACTTTCTATAAATGTTCTGGATTACTTAATCTCTTCTTGCCTAGTAACCTAATGTATTCATTTTTAATGCAAAATGATATATAAAGTTTTACATATAAAGCTTAAGGGGAATAACCTGCTACAGTAGATAGATAATGTGAAATATAGACTGATCAATAATTGTGTAAAGTTTGTAACTTGAATAATAGAAATACATTTTAAGATAAAAATACGTTATAGTTTGAAACCATTTTAAACTCTAGCCTTTTAATTGTAAATTTGTCACTTGTATTTTTTTTTTTTAAAAAAAACAGTTTTTATTGATGAACATCTTAGGATCTGAGTGCTTCTTTGTTTAGAGTTATGATGTGATCACATTTAACATATACTTACCTCGATATTTTTGTTTTCAGGAAATTTTTCTCCTTTAGAACTAGACAGCGTGCTGTTAAAGAACACTGACTCTATAGACTTGGCTTTGTCATATGCTAAAACCTGGTCAAAATATACTAAGAACATAGTTTCATGGGTTGAAAAAAAGCTTAACTTGGGTGAGTTGCTCTTGGAAGCATCCGATTTAGAGTATAATAATTAAATTGTTTATAACTCATTTGTTATAGATTATGAGTAATAGAATTCCAGATTAGTAGCTGTTACAGTGTAATGAATAAAACCATTGTCCAGTTTCTCATCGTGAAATAGAAAAGACTCTTCTTACACTAGATGTAATTATTATTTACTGTGGACCAGCTACTAGACCTTGGGACATGAAGACAAATAGAATGCTGAGAATACTGTCTCTGACTTCAAAGAAGTCACACTCTAGTGGGTAAAAAGAAATGCAATCAGATAATATGATAACAGGAGATAATAGCAACAATAGATGTATGAGTAGGAGGTAATCGAAGCAGAGAAGAAACATTTTAATAGCTAATATTTCCCCAGTGTTTTACAGTTGTCAAAATGTTTTCGTAGTTTTTCATAGGGAAAAGAATTGTTTTCCCTATTTTGCAGCTGAGAGAGACAAGACAGGAGATTTCCTAAGGTCATACAGCAGATTTGCTTACAGTCGTTAGACTGTACAAGAATTGTTTTCCCTATTTTACAGCTGAGAGAGACAAGACAGGACATTTTCTAAGATCATACAGCAGATTTGCTTACAGTCATGTAGCATAACTGGAAGAGTACAGAATCTACCCAAAGTCTATGCTCCTTCTGCTGTATTATTTGCTTACAATAGAGAATGCTAATCAGAATCACCTGAATCGTCTTGTAGACGGACAGTACACAAGCCTTGGTCCTATCCTTCAAAGAGGTAAAATGTAGGCAAATATATTCTGAAGATGTTTCCCAGTTGATTCTGATGAGCACTCACAATTAAGAATTGCTGCATTAAGAACTGTGCATGGTGGCTTACACTTGTAATCCCAGCTATTCCTGAGGCTGAGGCTGGAATATCACTTGAGCCTGGGAGTTCAAGGCCAGCCTGGGCAACATAATGAGACCATGCCTCTTTAAATAAATAAATAAATAAAGTATTGTTGTATTATATCTTGATACACACTAGTATTTGTGATCACTTTTTAATTGTGGGATTACAAGTAATTTTAGAGTATAGAGGGGGGAAATAAATTTTTTTTTACCTTCTGATACCCTCTTTGAACTTTTCAGAATTAGAGTCTACTAGAAACATGGTCAAGTTGGCAGAGGCAACTAGAACTAACATTGGAATTCAGGTAAGTGTTCTGTGAACTTCTAGGGTTCTGTAATAAGAAACTACTCATGAACTCCCAATAATGCCTTGCAAAATCAGAATATTTCAGTTAATATAGGAAAGCACTTAAATGCTGATCTTTTTATTGACAAGATAAAATTATTTTAAGTTTAGATGGATTCCATTATGAAAAAATCTAGGAAATTTGCTTTTTTTTTTTTTAGTCTTGAGGCAGGGTCTCACTCTGTCACCCATGCTGGAGTACAGTGGCTTGATCTCGGCTCACTGCAACCTCTGTCCCCCCAGGCTCAAGCAATCCTCCCACCTCAGCCTCCTGATTACCTGGGACTATAAGTGCCCACTACCATGCCTGGCTAATTTTTGCATGTTTTTGCAGAGATAGGGTTTCACTGTGTTGGGGTTTCACGTGGTGAAACCTAGGCTGGTCTCAAACTCCTGAGCTCAAGTAATGTGCCCGTCTCGCCCTCCCAAAGTGCTGGGATTACAGGCGCGAGCCACTATTCCTGGATAGAAATTTACAATTTTATACAAATACTGATTGTCTTGATAGCTACTACTTTTGCTAACCAGTTTTATAATGAATTATAGTTCATTTTCTTCTATAGTTTTCTCATAGTCATGTTTATGACTGGTTATTTTTGTAGGGGCAAAAGTCTAAACTTAGTTTCCCTTTTTGAAGAAAAGTAGTGATGTGTTTGGAATTCTAGTGCCATTTCTATTGTAAAATTTACTTTTTAATTTTAAATTTTAGGAGTTCATGCCACTGCAGTCTCTGTTTACTAATGCTCTTCTTAATGATATAGAGAGCAGTCACCTTTTACAACAAACAATTGCAGCTCTCCAGGCTAACAAATTTGTGCAGGTAAAGATTAATTTAATTATATAATTCACTTTTTTTTTAAAACAATAATATGCCTTTAGAAAATTGCTTTTTTTTTTTCCTTTTTAAATACCCTTCACAGCCTCTACTTGGAAGGAAAAATGAAATGGAAAAACAAAGGAAAGAAATAAAAGAACTTTGGAAACAGGAGCAAAATAAAATGGTTAGTATTAAAATGGAGTTTCCTATACTATTTGTGAACATCTAGAATAATCTGCAGTATATACTGACCTTCCTTGCTCTCATTTTTCTAAAATATTGTCTTAACTAGTTACCTTGCTGAATATGCTAAAGACACTTGTTCATTAGGATTTCTTTCATATTCTGTGTTGAATACTCTTTTCTGTGTAGCTTGAAGCAGAGAATGCTCTCAAAAAGGCAAAATTATTATGCATGCAACGTCAAGATGAATATGAGAAAGCAAAGTCTTCCATGTTTCGTGCAGAAGAGGAGCATCTGTCTTCAAGTGGTGGATTAGCAAAAAATCTCAACAAGCAACTAGAAAAAAAGCGAAGGTTGGAAGAAGAGGCGCTCCAAAAAGTAACAATCTTTTTCTTTTTTATTTGCAAATTGAATTAGCAATAATATGCCAGGAGTTTGGTGTCAAAGTTCTGCGTCTGCCAGGATCACTTGGAAAGGCTTGTTAAAACATGGCTAAGCCCATCCCCTGGAGTTTCTGATTCAGTAGGTCAACAGAGGGTTCCAGGCAGGTTACATTTTTAACAGGCTCTCAGGTGGTACTGATGCTTTTGGTAAGGATCCAGATTTTGAGAACTACTCTGCTGAGACCTGAATTTTGGAGTTTGTGAAAGAATGTCTTAGAGAAGGCAGTAGTTTGATATATATTTATATTTTACTTAATAAGAAAGTTCACCTTTTAGGCAAGTGTGTGTGTATATGTGTACTAATTCAGGCACCTGATAGCAAGGATAGGCAAAAGCTTTGTGTTACTGATGAAATGTAATTTTACAAACAAATTCTGTAAGATTATATAGAAAATAGTAAATATAATATGCTGTTTCAGATAGAAGTGAATATTTATTTTATAGACAATGTACTAATTATAAATTGTACATGGCCATGGCTGTTCATTGAAATCAAGTGCCTTTGAATCACTGATCAGAACAGATTATCTTTAGAAATATTCATTTGAAAACAGAATATTTCAGAATCTTCAGTTGTTTCAACTTAGCTTTACTATAGTAAATATTTATTTTAAAATATAAATTCTAGTGATCATTGTTACTTTTTTCTATGATATTCGTGAAGGTAGAAGAAGCAAATGAACTTTACAAAGTTTGTGTGACAAATGTTGAAGAAAGAAGAAATGATCTAGAAAATACCAAAAGAGAAATTTTAACGCAACTCCGGACACTGGTTTTCCAGTGTGATCTTACCCTTAAAGCTGTAAGTAATTTCTTCAGTATTTTGAAGGCAAGAGAAAAGAATGTCAGGCCAGGCATGGTGGCTCACACCTATAATCAGTCCCAGCACTTTGGGAGGCTGAGGTGGAAGGATCACTTGAGCCCAAGAATTTGAGGTTACAGTGAGCTATGATTATGATTACTCACTCCAGAGGAGGTAATCACTAACAAAAGAAAGAGGCCCGGCGCAGTGGCTCACGCCTTAAATCCCAGCACTTTGGGAGGCCAAAGTGGGAGACCACAAGGGCAGGAGATCGACACTATCCTGGCCAACATGGTGAAACCCCATCTCTACTAAATACAAAAAATTAGTTGGGTGTGGTGGTGCGTGCCTGTAGTCCCAGCTACACAGGAGGCTGAGGCAGGGGAATCACTTGAACCTGGGAGGTGGAGATTGCAATGAGCCAAGATCGTGCCGCTGCACTCCAGCCTGGGCGACAGAGCAAGACTCCATCTTAAACAAAAAATAAAGAAAGAAATAGAAGTCTACGTATCTGTAGAAGGGGAAGGTATGCCTGATGAGTTATGATTCTTACGGCATTTAGATTCTGAGGTTAATGAAATGTGTTGAGTTTGTAAATTAATTTTCAGTTTTTCATAGTGACATACAGTTTGAATTACTTTTGATCTGCCTTTCCCCATGTTCTCTGAATTGATGATTTGTTTGGTTAAAATTGAAGTCTGAGAGTTTAAAATCACCTCCTAGCCACCATTTTTCTTGGCTTGGCTGACAAAATTAATTTTGCCATTGAAACTTCTGTCAGTGCTCTGAGATGTATTCTTCAGAATTGAAGTAAATTAAATATTGAAACTGAACCAAATTGTTTGTTTGGAGACAAAGCATTCTGCTCTCAAATATTTTTATTTACTCTTTAAAATGTTTTTCATAAAATTAATAACATGCAAAAAACTTTTTTTCATGTATAGTCCACAAGTTTTAACATTTATAAATTTGTGTTAAGTACCACCACAATCAGGATTCAGAACAATACTCTCACTTAAAAATGATTCCTTCATGCTACTTTTTTTGTAGTCCAAATCTCTGCCTACTCCTAACCCCCTGGCAAGTACTGATCTGTTCTCTGCCTTACTAGTTTGGTCTTTTCCAGATTGTCATATATATGAGAACATATAGTGTATGACCTTTTGACTGGTTTCTTTTACTCAGCATAATGCCTTTGAAATTCATCAATGTTACGCATGTATCAATAGGTTGTTTCTTTTTATTACTGAATTCCATTGTATGACTGTACTACAGTGTTTATCCATTCACTACTTGGACATTTGTGGTGTTTCCAATTTGGGGTGATGATGAGTAGAGCTACAGAATATTTTCTTATATGTTCTTGTTGAACATAGGTTTTCTTGTTTCTCAAGTAAATACCAGGAATGGGATTACTGGTTAGTGTGCTAAATGTATGCTTACCTTTATGAGAAACTGCCAAACTGTTTTCCAGAGTGGCTATGATATTTTTCATTCTAACCAGCAGTGTATGAGAATTTTAGTTGTTCTGTGTCCTTGACGTGTGTCAGTCATTGTTTTTAAATATTTGCTGTTCCAATAGGTGTGTTATCTAATTGTGGTTTTAATTTGTGTTTCTAAAAATGATTAACAATATTGAGCATCTTTTCAAGGGCTTATTTACAATCTATATTTTACCTATTTAAAAAATTGAGTTGTTTATTTTCTTATTGTTGAATTTGCATATATTTTCTCTCATTCTGGAGCTTCTCTTTTTATTCTTTTAGTGGTGTCTTTGGGGAGCAAAAGGTTTTAGTTTTGTTGGAATCCAGCTTATCAGTTTTTTCTTTTATGGGTCATGCTTTTGGTGTTATATCTAAGAGTGCTTCACCTAACCCAGGGTCATAAAGATTTATCCTATGATTTCTACTAAAAGTTCTATAGCTTCATATGTAGATAGATATATGATCCATTTTGGGTTAATTTTTGTATAAGGTTTAAGATATAGGTTGAGGTTCATTTTTATCATATGGATGTTATAATAAAATTATACCCACAGGATTTTACTTTATTGGAGTGACACAGAGAGGTCAGTGCTGTTGAGAGAAAAACTTATGACTTGGACTTCCCAAGAGAAGGGGACACATCAATCCACACAGGGCCACAAGGGAAATACCAAGTTTGGCAAGCATAAGCAGGGATGAAAGGAAAGCTGAGTAGAGTTTTTATTGGGGTTTCCTCAGGAAAGGCAAGGTAAACAATTTAGGATTGGCTAGTTTGAATTTCCGTGGACTTTGGAGAATAGAGATGGTCTCTAGTTTTTTGATTCCTGGCCCCGGGATGATTTAGGGCAGAGGAAATAATTGGCTTTGTGTGTAAGAGTTAGAGAAGGAGGTGGTTGGATCTATAGACTTGGGACTTGTTGCTTTGCACACAAAAGCTGTGACATCCTAGCTGAGCCCTTGGCTATCTCTAGGAATTAGCTAGCCCAGGGAGAGTCAGTCTCTCACTAGCTAGCTTGCTTTTTAGGATGTCAAAACTACATAAAACAGAAAAAATAAAAAACATGGTAAATGCAAATGTCCACTTGTTTCAATACCATTTGTTGAAAACACTATGCCATTTTCATTAAATTGCCTTTGCATCTTGATAAAAATCAGTTGACCGTATTTGTGTGTGTCTACTTCTGTATTTTCTGTTTTGTTGCACTGAATTACTTGCTGTCCTTTTTATAAAACCCCACTGTCTTGATTATTTTTGCTTTATGGCAAGTCAAAATCAGGTGCATAGTGTGTGTCTTCCAGCTTTATTCTTTTATAGAATTGTTTGAGTATTTAAGATCCTTTGACCTTCCATAAAAATGTTAGAATCAGCTTGTCCGTATCTCAAAAAAACTCTTGCCAACATTTTGGTTGGAATTGGTATTAAATTTTAGATCAGACTGGGGAGAATTGACTGTATATGTAGCATCTTAGCAATATAAAGTTGCCACCCCATGAAGTTGTCTCTCCAACTACTTAACTACTCTTTGATGTTTTTTTAATCAGCACTTTGTAGTTTTCAACATAACTTTAATAAGTTTTGTTCGATTTAATCCTATGTATGTATGTGTATATCGCGGGGGGGCTATTGTGAATGGTCTATATGTACATACACATAAACAATTTATGTGCGTATGTATAGATTTCCTTTATATAAAATTCCCATTGTTAATTGGTTTGGGGGCTTTTTCATTTGTTTTTGTTTTTTGAGACAGGATTTTACTCTGTCACTCAGACTGGATTGCAGTGGCATGATCACAGCTCACTGCAGCCTCACCCTCCTGGGCTTAAGCAGTTCTCAGCCTTCCAAGTAGCTAAGACTACACATGCATGCCACCATGCCCAGCTAATTTTTATATTTTTTTGTAGAGACTAGGTTTCGCCATGTTTGCCCAACCTGGTCTTGAACTCCTAGGCTCAAAGAATCCACCCACCTCGGCCTCCTGAAGTGCTGGGATTACAGGCATGAGCCACCGTGCCTGGCTGTTTTAATTGTTAATATTTAGAAATACAATTGATTTTTTTGTGTGTTGGTCTTATATTTTGCAGCCTTGCTAAACTAACTTATTTGTTTCAGGAGCTTTTTATAGATTCTTTGGAATTTTCTACATAGAAAATTATATTACCTGCAAATAGGGACAGTTTTATATCTTCCTTTCCAATCTGTATTCCTTTTATTTTTTTCCTTATTGTCCTAGCTAAGGCTTCTAGTACACTGTTAAATAGGGGTGGTAAGAGAAGACATGCTGGCCTTATTGTCTATCTTAGAGGGAAAGCACTCAGTCTTTCATCATGAAATATGGTGATACCTATAGGTTCTTTGAAGATGACTTTTATCTGGTTAAGAAATATCTTTTTCCTAGTTTGCTGAATTTTATGAATAAAGGTTAAATGAATAAAGGTTTAAATGAATAAAACTTAGATTTTATCAAATGTCTTTCTGCATTATTCGATATCATGTAGTTTTGTCTTTAGTCTGTAAATATGATGGATTATATAATATTTGAGGATGGACCTAGCTTTGCCTTCCTAGAATAAGACCCTCTTTGTTATGATGAATTGTTTCTTTTATATATTGCTGGATTCAATTTGCTGCTTTGTCGAGTATTTTTTCTTTTTCTCTCTGTTAGTGAAAGATTGATATGTCTAAAAATTCTTGCACTTGTTTTTATCTGGTTTTGAAAGTGTCAGGGTGATGCTGCCTTCATAAAATGAGTTGGGAAGTGTTCTCTTCAGTTTTTTTTCTGGAAAAGATTGTGTCAAATTTGTGTTATTTCTTTAAAAGTTTGGTAACATTCCTCTGGTGAAAGTATCTAGGCTTGGGATTTTCTCTTTGGAAGATTTTTTAACTGTGTATTCAGTGTATTTTTATATAGTCCTATTCAAGCTGATTATTTCTTCTTAGGTGATTTTTGGTAGTTTGTGGCTTTCATGGAATTGATCCTATTTGTCTAGGTTGTTGAATTTATGTGCATAGGGTGTCCTGTAGTATTCTCTAACCTTTTAATGTCTCAGTGGGCTCTTTCACTCTCAATACTGGTCATTTGCATCTTTTTTCTCTTTCTCTCTTGATCAATCTGGAAAGAGATTGATAAGTTTTAGTATCTCTTTAAAAAAAGAAATAGTGTTTAGTTTCATCGATTTTTCTTTTTCTTAATTTTACTGATTTCTGCATTTTATTTATTTCTACTTTGGGTTTATTTTGCCTTTTTTTTTTAAGTTTCTTAAAGTAGAAGCTTGTGTTGTTCATTGAGACCTCCCTGTGCTTTTCTGATACATTTAATTCTTTAAATTTTCCTCTCTCAGCATTGCTTATGTATATCCCACAAATTTTGAAATTTATATTTTCATTTTTATTTTGTTCAGAATATTTTTTAATTTCCCTTGAGACTTCATCTTTGATCTGTGAATAATGTAGAAGTCTGTTGTTTAATTTCTAAGTATTTGAGGATTTTCTGGATATCTTCCTGATACTGATTTTTAGTTTAATTCCATTATGGTGGGAGACGTACTTGTTATGATTACATTTCTCTTAAATTTGTTATGTAGTTTATTTTATGACCCAGGATGTGGGTCATAAACAAGCAGAAATCAATAAAAACAAATCAATAAAATTAAAAGAGAAAGATCAATGAAACTAAAAGCTGTTTTTTTGGAAAGATCAGTGATGAATTTTCCATGTGTACACTTGAAAAGCATGTGTGTTCTCTTGTCAACTGAAATGTTTTGTAAGTATGAATTGGTTCCTGTTGTTTTAAGATGTAATTTATTTCTTCTGTATTCTTGATGATTTACGTTTTGCTACTTTTATCAATTACTGAGAAAGAAGTTTTGAAGTCTCCAACATATTGTGTATTTTTAGTTCTATCAGTTTTATGTATTTTGAAGCTCTGCTGCTTACATAGTAACAATTATTATATGATCTTGGTAATTGATCCTTTTATCCTTAGAAATGTGTCTCTTTTTATACTGATAAATTCTCTTGCTTTTTATTCTACGTTATTTAATATTGATATATTATTCCAGTTTTCTTTTGAATATTTTGAGTGTAGCATATCTTTTATCATTCTTTTAATTTTATTGTATTTAAAGTGAGTTTCTTATATAGCATATAGAGAACATATACTTCCGTCTTGTGTTTTGTTTTGTTTTGTTTTGTTTTCCGAGAAGGGGTTTCGCTCTCGTTACCCAGGCTGGAGTGCAATGGCGTGATCTCGGCTCACCACAACCTCCGCCTCCTGGATTCAGGCAATTCTCCTGCCTCAGCCTCCTGAGTAGCTGGGATTACAGGCACGCGCCACCATGCCCAGCTAATTGTTTGTATTTTTAGTAGAGACGGGGTTTCACCATGTTGACCAGGATGGTCTTGATCTCTTGACCTTGTGATCCACCCGCCTCGGCCTCCCAAAGTGCTGGGATTACAGGCGTGAGCCACTGCGCCCGGCTATGTTTTTTTTTTTTAATCTATTTTGACACTATCTTATAATTGGAGCGTTTAGACCATTTATATTTCAGGTAAATATATGTTCAGATTTAGATCTACCATTTTATTTCTTTTGTGTTTATGCCTTGCGATGTTTCCCTTAATCTGTTTCCCTTTTGCTGCCTTCATTTGGACGAATTGATAATTTTCTAGACATATATTTTAATTTGTCTAATGGGTGTTTTATTATGTATCTTTATATACCTTTTTTAAAAAATTGGTTGCACACATCTGTTATTAAGAAGCTATAGTAGCTCAGGTTATATTCCTACCTTCTAAATGTTTTCTGAAGAAAACATCATGAAGGAAAAAATAGTGTGGATGCTCATAAAACCTCTCCTGGTACCGCTGTCATAAACTGAATATTGCTTGCAGTGTCTTGGATTCACTGTCAGAGACTGAATATTGGGTTGCCTGGCCCATGAGTCCAATCACCAGAATGGTTTTTTTCCCGCTTTGTTCTTATGAAATGAGAAAAAAATTGAATAAATGAACCCAAACTGAGATTTTGTTTGGTTGAACTCTCTCCTATCCCTTCTCTTGTTCTAGTGACTATGGTGTCTTTTTCAAGAGAATAAAGCTGTTACAAACCACTCCTGGCGAGCTTCTAGTTAGGAAATGCAATTTTTATCTATTTATGTACCCCAATAAAATCTCTCTCTAATTATCACTTCGAAACTTACATTGCCTTGATAACCACAATGGTTGCACGTAGACTTTTTTTTTTTTTTTAGACTTCTATTGTTAATGTTTACTTTTGTCTACATTTACTCTCAGTGGAGCTAAATGCAAAACTAGTCTCTTGACCAGTGAAAAAATGTGTTGGTTTATGTCATATGGAGTCAACCAGTTAAGTAGCATATATCAAAACATAATGGTTTTTGAGATCACTTAACATTGTAAATTCTGATTAGAACCTCACAATCAATGCAACTTGGTTGAACTGAGCTGCTATGGACTGTTTATCACCCCCCAAAATTAGTATGTTGAGATCCTAATCCCCAATATGATAATTTGATGATATTTGGAGGTTGGGGCCTTTGGGAGGTGACTAGGTGGAGCCCTCATGACCCTTGCCCCTTCTGTCATGTGAGGACACAGAGAGAAAAGAGCAGCCTAAGTCTATGCACCAGGAAGTGGGGCCCACACCAGACCCTGAATCTGATAGGGCCTTGCTCTTGATCTCTCAATCTCCAGGACTGTGAGAAATAAATCTTTGTTGTTTAAGTTACTCTGTCTGTGGTATTTTTGTTGTAGCAGTCTGACATAACTAAAGAGCATACAGATGTAGTAGTACACATATGGACTCTGTCATATATGAAAATGGATATTATGTCATTAAGATATAAAATAAGCATTCTGGTAAAAAAAAAATTCTCTCTTTCATGGAACAGAAATAGAAGTTCTAAGATTACTAGTTACCTGAAAAAGTGGTAATGAACTATTCTGAAACACTGTTGAAGAAGCTTGAGCATTTTGGAGAATTTAATGTGGTTTCCCGAGTTATATGAAAATGCTAGATGCACTTAAAACAGCTACTAGGGGCCGGGCGCGGTGGCTCAAGCCTGTAATCCCAGCACTTTGGGAGGCCGAGGCGGGTGGATCACGAGGTCGAGAGATCGAGACCATCCTGGTCAACATGGTGAAACCCCGTCTCTATTAATACAAAAAAATTAGCTGGGCACGGTGGCGCGTGCCTGTAATCCCAGCTACTCAGGAGGCTGAGGCAGGAGAATTGCCTGAACCCAGGAGGCGGAGGTTGCGGTGAGCCGAGATCGCGCCATTGCACTCCAGCCTGGGTAACAAGAGCGAGACTCCGTCTCAAAAAAAAAAAAAAAAAAAAACAGCTACTAGGACAATTCAGCCTAAAACAGATTATGCAATAAATAGCCAAGTTTAAAAAAAAAGGTTGCACACTTATCTGTGTTTCTACATACACTTAATTTTTTTACAGTCTACTTAGAACTAGTATTTTAACCACTTCAAGTGAAATGCAGAACCATCACCACCACATAAATGCCTTTACCTAATCTGAGTTATATTTGACATATGTAAATTACATCCATGTACACTGAAAATCTTGCCAGACTCTCATAATTTTTGCTGTTAAAAGTCATACATATTATAAAGAGTTAAGAGACGTAGTCTATTATATTTACCCAGATCTTTACTATTTCTGCTAATTCTTCTTGCATTCTAGTGGGGTTCCATCTTTCTTCTGGTAACATTTTGTCTACAGAACTTTCTTTACCACTTATTTTATAGCAGCTCTGTTGGTAATGGATTCACTTGGTTGTGTTTCATGTGAGAATGTCTTTATTTCATCTTTGTTTCTGAAGGACACTTTCACTGAATATAGAATTCTGAATACAGAAATCAGTTCTTTCACTGCTTTAAAATATTGTTCCACTGCCTTCTGGCATCCATAGTTTCTCATGAGATACCAGTAATCATTTGAATTATCATTCCCCAGTAGTGGCATGTGTTTTTCTTTGGCTGTTTCTGTGGAGGTTTTTTGTCTTTGGTTTTCATCCGTTTAAGATGTATCTAGACCTGGTTTTTGCTGTTTTTCCTGTTTTGGATTTGTTGAACTTCTACAAGTTTGACTCTTGCAAAATTTTAGAAGTTTTCAACTGTTGTTATTTTAATTATTTTTGTAGTATTCTTTTTCCTCTTTCTCTGACACCCAGTGACTCAAACACTAGAGCTTTTGTTAATCATCTGCAGTTTTGGAGGTCCTCCATTTTTTCCCCAAAGCTTTTTCCTCTTGGTTGTTTATATGGTTCTGTTGACCTGTCTTCAAGTACACAGGCTCTTTTCCTTTGTTATCCCCATTCTCCCATATAGTCCGTCCAGTAAATTTTTTGTTCAGAGTATTTTATTTTTCAGCAATAAATTTTTCTTTTTTTTCTTTATATCTTACATTTCGTTGCTGAGACTTCCGTTTTTCCATGTTTCAAGATTGTTTGCTCTACTTCTTTGAATCCTTTGTAATAGTCGTTTTAGAGTTTTCATCTGATAATCCCAAATCTGAGCCATATCAATGTTTGTGTCTGTTTATTGTCTTTTGTCTGTGAGTTGTTGAGATTTCCCTGGTTCTTTGTAGGAGAGGTAATTTTGAATTATATCCTAGACATTTTCACTATTACTTTATCCTAGGTCATGTAGTGAACTTTTTTTTTTTTTCAATTTTAGCCGCCATTTGATACAGTTAGGTTCATTTTCCAGCTTATATGTGACTCCCTTCCCAATCTTCTGGCTGAGAAGCTTAGGTCTGCCTACTCTGAGGGCCAGGTACAGGGAGGATAAAGAGAAAAAAGTAACAGAAATAATATGAATGAATAATATAGTATTCTTTGCATTTTTCAGAACCTGAAAGTATCTTATTTACATAATTTGTTACTTCTCTCAGATACGACCCTCAGGAGAACATAAAGGTCCACAAGGACCAGTATCTTATCAGTTTGCTGTAATATACCCAAAGCCTAGGTTTTTGTGAACATCAAATTAGTTTATTCATGTGAGACACTGAGAATGGGTCTAGCATATTGTACAAACTTGTCAGCTGCTGCTGGTGTTGTTGTTGTTAGTACAAGTGATAGTCTGTTTAGGCATTTGTGAAACTCAATGGAATAATGTATTTTGAATAGATTCAAGGGCAATATCTAATTATAAGAACTGAATACTGTAGTTAAGCATTTCTATTTTTATAGGACTGAAAAAAGTGAAAATAGTCTAAATAGTTATATGACTGGAAGTGTTTTCCCCTTGTCTTTCACTGAAGAGTTTAGGCAGTTGTGATCAGACCATCAGGATATAGAGATGAGGATCCTCAGAAACACATTCATCTAAAATTGTGAACCATTTGGGGCATGGAGTTTGTGAAGTTATTTTTTCATTTTTCAGCTAAAAGCCAGTTTTGCTAGAAATGATCACTCCTAGATATTAGATTAAACCTACTTTTTTCCCCTAATCTAGACATTATGCAAAATCAGGCAACATAGTATGCTCAGAGTGATATTCAGTGCTTTATGCTTCACTGTATAGCGTTTTTACTGATGCAGTCATTGAAATGAATGTATGTTTGTATAGCATTCTGTATATCATGAGTTACTCTGCCTTTTGTCTCTGTGTCCATAGGTAACAGTTAACCTCTTCCACATGCAGCATCTGCAGGCTGCTTCCCTTGCAAACAGTTTACAGTCTCTCTGTGATAGTGCCAAACTCTATGACCCAGGCCAAGAGTACAGTGAATTTGTCAAGGCCACAAATTCAACTGAAGAAGAAAAAGTTGATGGGTGAGAATTAATGTATAGACAAAATTATTTCAAAATATAAAACACTTAATTGTTAAGTATCTAGTACAAGGAGGTGTCTTTTCTGACTGACAAAATTAACTTAAAAATTTTCTGAATTCTTTAAATGTTATTTTATGGTATCAAAGTAGATGTATTTAAGGAATAGATATAATTCACTTACAGTAAGCCTTTCCATTTTGGCACAGACCTCTTTTCTTTAAGAATTAAAAATCCTTTGGGAATGGCATATGATGGCCTTACATATTTTGAATGTCCATAAAATTTAGCCTATGTTTTCCAGAGGTCATGCTAGAAAAGTTTAACCATGACATGAATTATTAATTATACTTTTGCTATTCCTTCCCATGTTTCCTTTGTAATAAGCACAAATAATTAAAAAGCTATATTTACAACTCCTGTAAGAAGCTGAACCATGTGATATGATTTGTTTTTAATATTTAGTTTAATTCCTCTATGGTCATTAATAGATTTTCCTAAACATAGAATGAAATAGACTGATTATTACTCTTTGGAGTGTTGAGTTTTATTGTTGTTGTTGTTCCAGAAATGTAAATAAACATTTAAATAGTTCCCAAACTTCTGGACTTGGACCTGCCAACTCTTTAGAGGATGTTATACGCCTTCCTGACAGTTCTAATAAAATTGAAGAGGACAGATGCTCTAACAGTGCAGATATAACAGGTAGTTTTCCACACTAAAGAGAGTGCTAATTTACAAGAGTTCAGATTGTTCAAATGTGATTGTTAAGTTAATTGGTGCTCTGGAATTTAAAAATCAGACCTTAGATTGTAAGTTGATGAGATCTTATTCACAGTTGTTACCATGGTACCTGTCTTAAAGTTGATAATTGGTTATTGTTAAAGAAATTTGAATTGTCTCACTTGATAGAATGTTAGTATTTTACCTTATGAAATACACCTGTAGCCAAGTTTTGACTTTATTCTTTTCATTAAAGGTCCTCCCTTTATAAGATCATGGACATTTGGGATGTTTAGTGACTCTGAGAGTACTGGAGGGAGCAGCGAATCTAGATCTCTGGATTCAGAATCTATAAGTCCAGGTACATCAATATTTAAGTCTAGCAATGAAAACTCATTAAAAGATCAGTCCTTTTTTGGATATTTTTTTACTACCTTGTTTTTATAGTGAACTTCCACACATAGAGAGAGGAAAGTGTACAGTTTAAAAAATAGTTTTTAAAAACCCCTCATATATTCACCACTCAGCCTAAGAAATAGATGATTATTATCAGTGTATTAGAAGCCCCTTGTGTACACCTCCTTGGTAACATTGCCCTGTCTTCCACCAGAATAAACCATTATCCTGAAATGTTTTAAAAACATTCTCTAGCTGTTTTAAATGTTGCTAGTACCTATATCTGGTGAAGTTTTGCTGTCTTCTGAATCATGCTCTTGTGACTTCATTTATGCATTATTTTAGATATATGTGAATGTAGGTAGCCATTTTTATTTTCACAGCTGTATATTCTGTGACTATAACTATCATTATCTTTTGGATTGTTTGATACTTAATTGCTATGATAAACAAAGTCATTTTGCTATTTCTGTGCCTGCAACTACTTATTAATTTTTTACAAATGTGCTTTAAGATACTTTGATATAGATTATCTCATGATCCTCAGAGAGAAATAGAGTAAGTGTTTTTGAAGTCTCCTTTCGTGGCTTCTAAGAGGGTAACTTGCGTAGGTTGTACAGCTAGCAGGAGAAGAAGGTAGCACTTGAACTCATGAGATTCTTACATCCAACATTCTTTACTCCTCTACCAAAGACTGCTCCAGGCCAATTCTTTCTGGCAACATTTCTTTCTCCTAGGATCTTAAGAATTAGATTATGGGATTTGACCCATCTCAGATTCCAAGGTCTTTTTCTTCTTTTACATATTACAGAAGTTTTGCTCATTTCGATTAATCTCGTCTATTTAAAGTTAGGAAAATATTTTCATGCAGCACTGGGGTTTGTAGGCTGATTATCATCTGCCACTTTGCTGCCTTCTTTAAAACTAGCACTGTTTAAGGAACATTCTAGAAATGTGAGCCTAATATTGAGCTGAATATTTGTAATTAGTTTCATAACAACAAACCAGTTCTAGATAGCTCCAGAAATTATGACCCAATCTAGAGCAAGCCCTTAATTATTTAGGATCCCGTAAGACTTCATGTGATAAAGATAAAACTTTAGAAACCACATCACCTGATAAATGGGTGAAAACCTGGGAATGCCTTGCCTGGGAAAGAGGAAAATTGGAAACCTGTCAGCTGTCCTCAAATACTGGAGGTAAAAAGGGATTAAAGTTAGAGAGTGCTTGATGGCTCCATTTGGAAAAAATATGACCAAGGCTGGGATTTATAGGGAGGCATATTTCTGTTCAGTAATATAAGGACTATTCTAATTTTACAATTAAAATAGTTATAAAATGGAGCAATACGACCTTGTGTTTTATCAGTCATTGGGGGCACATTCAAAGTGAAAACTAGATAGCTACCTTTAAGCATATTGTGAAGAAAAATCCTTTGGGAAGAGGATGTTCTTTAAAATAATTTGTAAAGGCCTTTCTGACTCTGAATCTGAAACTGTCAAGGCCTTACATTAAGGTGAACTCTTCTACTTAAATATAGGCCTGTGCAGGGAGTACATAAGCCTCATTCCCAGTTGAGCTACTTCCAAACATGCTTTGATACATATGGCAGTGTCCTTTGCTGACATAGCTTCTATCCTGTGATCTCAACTACCTGCCAGTATAACTGGGCTATTGTTCCTGGTTCCCAGTCTCCCATCTTGCCAGTAACATAAATGTGATGTTACTGTTGAGTTGTTATATTCAAAGATTTTTGTATATTAGAAAGCTTTTGGTTGTATTGTATACATTTATAACTTAATTCAGCAAACATTCAATGACAACTTTACTGTTGTGCCAGCTACTCTGTCACAGAGCAGGTATTAGACATGGATGGAAAATATCAGCTATACTTGTGGAGTTTACAGTCTCTAGTACTTACTATCAGAAATTGGCAATAAGTGTTATTGGACTACATGAGCATCAGTTTTAAATTTGTTTGAGAAAGTCAGATTTGGTTAAATTTCCTTTTGTTCCCAGGAATGAGTATCAAAATTCCCTGTTACCCAGAGTATGAGAATGGAAGCAAATTTTACATCGAAGCTAATAAAATAGTATGACTTGTGTTATTTCAAAAGTGTTGTCATTTCCCATTTTGAAAATTCTACAATGAATGGTCAGGTAATTATATCCACAATTTCTTTTAGGAGACTTTCATCGAAAACTTCCACGAACACCATCCAGTGGAACTATGTCCTCTGCAGATGATCTAGATGAAAGAGAGCCACCTTCCCCTTCAGAAGCTGGTATTGTATTTATCCTAATGAAGTCCCACTAAAGCAGCTGAATCAGTAGCACTGCGTGATACTAGAAAAATGGTATAATTTTAAAGAATTAATACTTTGTTGTATATTAAACAACAAAAATTACCATGACTTAAATATATCCCAACAATTATGTATAAGTATGGGTTGGTAATGTATTAACCAGATGTTACAAATACAAAGATAAGAATAGGTAGCAAAACTACTTGATGTAAAATGTACTGGCATGGTGCTAAAATAACAGGCTAGAGACCATGCATTTTCATAAATCTAATAGTATGACTTAGTGTTAAAAGGGTTACAGTGCATAAGAAATTCTAAAAACCTTCTTCAAAAGAAACAATGCAAGAAACCAAGCAAGAAAAGGAAATAAGTATACTTCTTGAGGACAAGGAAGTTGTGGATGTTGAAGGATAAAGTTAAATCAGTTACCTTAATGACTTGAATTAGATTCATACACATTAGTTTTGTATCATTTCCTAAATTAATGAAGTATCTGACCTCCAGTATAATATTCATATGTAACTAGCTAATATTAACCATAATTTTATAATGAATTAAGAATAACTTTATCTGTAATGCAGATAATGCTAACACTCTAACCTCATACAACTGTGAACACCCTTCCCAGCTCTATAAAAGGGCATATTAATATAACAGTGTAAATATGCTGATTCTGAAAACATTGTGCCATATTATTTTAGAATTATCTTAGTGACTTGGTGATGATTTTTATTCATAGCTAAAATCCTTGATAAATGGTATGCCTTTTAAGAGATCTATAAGTTGGATCTACAAATTGGATGCTAAGCAACTATTTTGATATTACAGCTTCAAAGCTTTTTATAATATATGAATGATTACAGAGTTTAAAGAGTATTCAAAATATGGTATCACATGGTATAATTTTTCTATCATTTTATAATTTTTATAAATTGTTTCTGTTGCAAGGACCCAATTCCCTTGGAACATTTAAGAAAACATTGATGTCAAAGGCAGCTCTCACACACAAGTTTCGCAAATTGAGATCCCCCACGAAGTGTAGGGATTGTGAAGGCATTGTAGTGTTCCAGGGTGTTGAATGTGAAGAGGTAAGATCTTTCTGGAATTTTATTGGCCCTTTTATGCTTTTCACTTTATACTTTTTTGTTATTAATTTTACTTTTTAGGATCTTTTGCAAATATATGTTTAATAAATTGTACTACAGTATGCCTTCTAAAATTTTATATTTTGTTTTGTTGTTAAATCTGTTTCGAATAGCACAAGTTATGCCTCTTAAACTCATTTTTATTATGTTTCCCTCCACCTGCAGTTTGCCCAGTTGTGAATAGTTTTAAGGTTAAATTAACCAGTTTCAAACCGTCATTTTCTTGTAGTGTCTCCTTGTTTGTCATCGAAAGTGTTTGGAAAATTTAGTCATCATTTGTGGTCATCAGAAACTTCCAGGAAAAATACACTTATTTGGAGCAGAATTCACACAAGTTGCAAAAAAGGAACCAGATGGCATCCCTTTTATACTCAAAATATGTGCCTCAGAGATTGAAAATAGAGCTTTGTGTCTACAGGTACATTATAACTCTTAAAATTTTAAAAAGCATGAATGGCTATGTAACCTATCTAATGAAAAGGAGACTTTAAAGGAAAATAATGCTTACTGTATTTTTTGTTTTGTTTTGTTTCTGAGACAGGATCTCGCTCTATTGCCCAGGCTAGAGTGCAGTGGCATGATCACTGCTTACTGCAGCCTTGACCTCCCAGGTTCAAGCAACCCTCCTACTTCAGCCTCCTGAGTAGCGGGGATCATAGGCACGTGCCAAGATGCCTGACTGATTTTTAAAAAAATTTTTTTTATAGCGATGGGGTCTCCTTATGTTGCCCAGGTTGGTCTTGAACAACTAGGTTCAGGTGATCATCCCACCTTCGCCTCCCAGGCACATAGCCAATGCATCATATTTAATAACTGAATTTATTCAGATTTCTATGGAAAATGTTACCTCATTTGGCCTTAAATTGTTTTTTTCTAAAATACTAATAAAATTTGAAATAGAGTGAAAAGATTGAAAATCAAATATATGTAGGTATCTGCGTTTAGCCATTTGTACTAAAGAAAAATTTTGCAAAATTTTTTTCTTTTCTATTCAAGGGAATTTATCGTGTGTGTGGAAACAAAATAAAAACTGAAAAACTGTGTCAAGCTTTGGAAAATGGAATGCACTTGGTAGACATTTCAGAATTTAGTTCACATGACATCTGTGACGTCTTGAAATTATATCTTCGGCAGGTAACATTTTTATCCTTGAAACCTACCATTAAATTAAAAACAGCAAAAATGTGATTTATATTTTGCTGATAACATTTGCTATACATGGTTTTTCATTGGCATAGACCATATGAGTATCTTGCTAATTATTAGTGCACAGAGCAAAGACTGTGTGAAATATATGTACAGTTTAAAGAATAATAAAAACAAACTCATCTCCCATCACCCACCTTAAGAAAATATAATATTACAATACCTTATAAAAGACCCTCATGTTTCTCTTCCAAGTTACATCCCCCTAACTCCACCAGGGCAGTCTTTAATATTCATAACTCTCTCTCTTAATAGTTTTAATACTTGTTATTTATTCCTAAACAATGTATTGTTAAGCTTTGGAAAACTGACTTGAAAGCTTAAATCTAGCTGTGTAAGCAAAGCCCAGTGTCCACACTGTTATATGAAATAAATAAAACAGTCTGGATCGTAGGCTGGCTTTGCCTTTGTTATTTTAAAATAGCCATTGTGATAGGTTAGTGAGCAAGGTCATGAATCCATCCTGGGAACTCAAAATTTACTACCTTTGGAGCATTGGTAAGGACTATCCTATAAGCTGGGTACTGCACATTCTAGCAGGAATGTGGTTTATTAGGCTGCTTTATTATTATTATTATTATTTTAATTCACTCATTGTTATACCTGTAGTTTGCAGGAGTAGGTCCAAAGAGTACTCGGTAGGATGAAGTAAATGACTTTAGTAGCATCAAGCAGCAGCTCATGGAGGGATTGCAAGAACTTAATTAGCACATTGTTATGAGCCAAGTACAAAAAAAAGATCTGAGCCAAGCTTAGCTGACATTCTGTCCTTGGGTGAAAATGAAGAGATAATGTCAGAGAGAATAGCGATGATAGTCCTCAACATAAATCTCTGCAGTTCTGTTCCTCCCATCTGGATCCTTTTAAAAAAATTATTTTTCAAATTGACATATAATAATTGTACACATTTACAGAATACACAGCGATGTTTTGATGTATGTAATGCATAGTGGTCAGATCGGGGTAATTAGCTATAATCTCAAACATTTATCATTTCTTTGTTGGGAACATTCAATATCCTCCTTTTAGTTATTCGAAAGAATATAATATATTATTGTTAACTACAGTCATCTTACAGTGGTATAAAACACCAGAACTAGGCCAGGTGTGGTGGTTCATGCCTATAATCCCAGCACTTTGGGAGGCCAAGGCAGGCAGATCACTTGAGGTCAGGAGTTCAAGACCAGTCTGGCCAACATGGTGAAACCCCATCTCTACCACAAATACAAAATTTAGCCAGGCATGGTGGTGCATGCCTGTAATCCCAGCTACTCTGGAGGCTGAGGCAGGAGAATTGCTTGAGCCCAGGAGGAGGAGGTTGCAGTGAGCCTGGGTGACAGAGCAAGATTCCATCTCAAAAAAAGAACACCAGAACTTATTTCTCCTTATTAGCTATAATTTTGCACTGGATTTTTAAAAACAGGGTAACTAGCTGCCATCCTGTGATATCTCTTTTCCACCTTTCCCTCTTTTATGAGGAAACACCCGTCATGTCTTCCCTTTTCTTTCCATTCTCCTGTTTTGATCATGCCCATACTTAAGCAAGGTAGAATAGGAGTAAATATTTAAAACTTTATTTATCCGTGAATGTCTTTATATTCTACTCTCTTGAATGGAAAAGTCATTGTGTTGATAGTGTGGAAGGTTCTAATATTCTAGGCTGAAAATTATTTTTCTTTAGAAATTTGGAGGGTTTTTTTGTTCTCTTTGAAGCCTGAAATCCTCATTTGTGACTCCTTGTATATGGCCTATGATTTTTGTCTCCTTGAAAGCTTGTAGAATCTTCTTTTTCTCCCGTTATCCTAAAATTTCATAGGTGTGTGTCTTGATGTGGGTATATTTTATCCACTATTCAGGGCTCTCTGTGAGTGCTGCCAATCCTGGTTAATCCTTTATTTTTGAACCTTCCCATTTTGCTGCTCATTTCCTCCCCTCTATTTTCTCTCTGCTTTCCCTCTGGAACTCTTACTTGGATACAACCTGGACAGGTTCTCTAGTTCCCTTATCTTTTTTCTATCATTCATTTCTTTTTTGTTTTTGTTTTCTTACAACACTTTCTAAGAGATTTCCTCAGCTTTATCTTTCTCCCTTGCTATGAACTATTTTATTCCTGGAATCATGTATTAATGTCCCAGAACTCTGGTTTTTGTTCTTTCTGCAACTTATTTTCTTTTTTAATGACTACAATATCTGAGGATATTTATAGTTTTTTTTTAAAGGATTCTTTTCTTGGCTTATTCTCTAGCCTTGTCCAATAGAAATATAATGTGAGCCACATATACAATATTGAATTTTCTAGTAGCCACATAAACAAACAGGTGAAATTAAGTTTAATATTTTATTTAACATACTGAAAATATCATTTAAACTTTTGATCAGTATTTTTAAATGATTAACGAAATAATTTTACCTTTTTTTGTTAGTGAGTCTATAAAATCTGAATATTGCTCATTTAAAGCACATCTCAGTTTAGGCCAGCCACATTTCCAGTGCTCAGTGGCCATATGTGGCTTGTGGCCACCATATTAACAGCACAGTTCTAGACCTTTATGTTGGTTTTTTTTCTACTCGGTTTGATTTCTGTCTTCGTGGTTGTCTGCTTAAAATGAATCTGTTTTGAAGCTCTTACACATGTGAAGGCTTTGAAGACTTTGAGCTTTATTGTAGGGTGATCTGGGTGGGCTGTTTGGGAGACACTTAATGCCTCTGTCTCTGTAGGTCCCTGCTTCTGGGCCAGTCTTGATACCCCAGAGACGGTCTTTCCTTGCCTAGAGTGTGGTACCCGTCCTAGAAGAGCCAAGCAGACTAAGAAGGCCTCAGGATCTCTACATTTAGCACAGCATGTAGAGTCACTAAATCCCCATTTTCAGATGGTTGCCTATCTGTCTGTCCTTTGTGTTTGACATTGCCCATCCAGAGACCTTCTGTTTTATGCTGCCCAGAGAAGAAATCTTGAGACTTCTCGGGAAGAGGCTACTCAGAAGTGTGAAGTTGTGACAGGAATCTACAGATTTAATCCTTCTCAGATAGCCCAACTTCCAGCAGAATCAGGAGACCTAGTGCTGACAGTGCCTGAGTCTCCTTAGGATTCTGTCAGTCATGTTGGTTCACAGTTTGAGATTTCAGCTTTCTCAGAGCTGCTAAGTCAGTACTTTCTCATTTGTTTTTCAAGTCTTCAGCTTATGAAGTCTCCTCTCCTGTTCTCCCAGTCCTGTGTGCTAACTGTATTTTAGTGGGATTACAGGGAAAGAAATTGGGTATAATTGTTGGATCTGCCATGTTAACCCAGGAAACTACTGGTATATCTTTAATCACATTTTACAGGACTCTCAACTGAAAAATAGAGGCCAAGTACCTTTGAATGGCTCAATCTCATAACGAATCATTCTGTATCTCTTCTAGCCAGGCAAGGAGAGGAAATGAATGGGGTCTAATACTATCGGTTCTCGTTCTGTTTCAGAAATATTATGTGACAGACTTTCATGTGGGAAACCATTCTCAATTCTTAAAACACATGTTAGAGAGTAGACTTCATTCTACTCATTTACTGTATGGGAAACCTGAAGCTCCAAGAGGTTAAGTGACTTTCCTTCAGATCCCAGAGTGGTGTAGGTAGACATTGATCTCAGGGCTGCCCCTCCTTAGTACCAGCAGAGGAAACCAGAGAAAAGGGCACGTACCTCACCACAGATAAAATAGGACATCAGGTAGTAATCAGAGGTACCCTGTATTTCACCACACAGCAAGTGGAAACATTGAAATTCGTTATGACACTGGGCAGGTCAAAATGGCATGCCCTTTGTTAGTTTGAGAAGGTACTTTTTCTTTGACCTACTTATGGCAATTCAAGGTGTATTTTAAAAATTAGATAAATAAAATGTCGACAGTATTTTTGTTCTTGCTGTTTTTCCCATATCAATAAAAATCAGTTTATTAGCCTTTTTAATTAATTTATTTCATGCATTATCCTGGGTTTTTTTCCGGAAAACAGTTGAAGATAATACTAACTTTGGGGGAGTCATGAATGTAACTGGTAGAGGATATATATCAGACTTGTAAAATTCCATCATGCAGCTTTAGGTTTAGTTTTACTGATTATCAGTTACATTGTTTTAATACAGACACAATTTATGATGATGATTCTAGATTTACCTTATAGACCACATCTGTATCAAATATATACATTGCTAAATGTGGATTGACTTTAAATCTTAATATAAAGGGACATGCCAAATCACTCTGTAACTGTCAGTAATAGTTGATTATTAACAGAAAAAATAGAATACTCACCACTAATGTATTTTTATTTCTTTAGCTCCCAGAACCATTTATTTTATTTCGATTGTACAAGGAATTTATAGACCTTGCAAAAGAGATCCAACATGTAAATGAAGAACAAGAGACAAAAAAGGATAATCCTGAAGACAAAAAATGGCCAGATATGTATATAGAAATAAACAGAATTCTTCTAAAAAGCAAAGACCTTCTAAGACAATTGCCAGCATCAAATTTTAACAGTCTTCATTATCTCATAGTACATCTTAAGCGGTAAGAATTCTATGTAACTAGAGCGTCCGTTAGTGGGCAGTTGATTCGTTTTTGTTTTTAATTGTGGTAAAATCCACATAACAAAATTTACCTTCTTAGCCATTCTTAAGTGTTAAGTGTGTTCATATTGTTGCAGTGTTACTTTTAAAATGAACATTTCATTTCCAATATGTGTAAGGACAAGGGAGACATTGAAGATATGTGTACATGCAGCCAACATAGTTCCCTCAGATGCCTCCTGTGTGCCAGGCTCTGGCTGGCTAAACAAGAATGAAAACGTAGGGTTTCAGCCATCTGTTGGTCTCATCAGCTTGGGGGACAGATCTGCAGACAAGGAGAGTACAGCGTCATTGTTGTATCAGCTATGCTCAACATGCAGAGGAAGATTGCATGGTGGTGGCGTAAACCAGAGGAGATAGCCCTTGAGTCAGACGTAAAGAACCAAGTAGTATCTTGGTAGACAGAATTACACAGAAGAGCGTTCCAGGCACAAAGTCATAGACACGGAGACACAAGAGCGCATTGTGCGTCTGAGAAACGTAAGTGAATTAGTTAGGCTATACAGTGCAGCAGGCAGTAGCAGAAACTGAGCCAGATAGAGGCCTGATGAAGTCTTGCATGCCTGGCAGGTGTGTTGACCATCTTCCTTTGGTACCCACTAAAGAATTTTGAGCCAGGAATTTGACAGGCTCAGATTTGCCTTTTAGATTTTTCTGGCAGCAATATGGAAACTAGGTTGGAGAGGAGGCCTTTATTACAGTTCAGAGCTCCTGGAATAGTCATAGCAATGAATGGTGGTAAGAGCTTGAAGTGAGGCCAGAGGACTGGGAATGGCGTTGGAACTGAGATCTTCAGAAGGGAAAATCATCAAGACTTGAAGACTAGAGATGGGCAGTGAGAGAACTGACATTGATGTTTAGGTTCCTAGAATAAGGGCTTGGAAGGATATACTGTATACTGAGATGGGAGCAGTTTTTAGGGGTATTTTTTCTTTCTGCTGGCAAAACTGCAGTAGTTCCTTTTACTTGAAATTTATTCCAATACTGTGAAACTCTATTTGGCATGTGGTTAATATTTTAATCAAATAAATGTAACATTTTCCTAGACTTTTTCCCCCTGGTATTCTTGCGCAGGTCATTTTTCCTCCACCCTCTCTATCCCATAGTTAACTGCAATCAAGGAACTCTAATAGGCAAATCTCATACAATTTTATGTGTTCTGCTTTGCAGGGTAGTAGATCATGCAGAAGAAAACAAGATGAATTCCAAAAACTTGGGGGTGATATTTGGACCAAGTCTCA
The DNA here is from genome assembly GCF_030222135.1 of Aotus nancymaae. Lineage (NCBI taxonomy): Eukaryota > Metazoa > Chordata > Mammalia > Primates > Aotidae > Aotus > Aotus nancymaae. Next base: position 2,482,643 of record NW_026988537.1, on the reverse strand, counting down.
TTAGGCCAAGGCCCACAACTGCTCCTATTACCATCTCCTCCCTTGCAGAGTATTCAAATCAAGCCCGCTTGGTAGAGTTCCTCATTACTTACTCACAGAAGATCTTCGATGGGTCCCTACAGCCACAAGATGTTATGTGTAGCACAGGTGTTGTTTCACCTCAGGTTGATCAAGGCTGTTTTCCAAAGCCTCTGTTATCACCAGAAGAAAGAGACACTGAACGTTCCATGAAGTCACCATTTTTTTCTTCAAAGGAAGTGAGTTTTGACCTTTATGAAATTATATTAGAACTTTGTAATGTTTATGTTAATAAGTTAAAAATCTTTGAACTGTTTATTTTGAGTTTGTGTTTTACTTCTTCCATTTTAAAAATTATCTTCCATCCACACTGCCATGTGTGTACCTATGCAACAATCTTGCATGTTCTTCACATGTACCCCAAAACCTAAAATAAAAAAAAAGCTAGAAGACAACCATTTGCATAATAATATATTTTTAAATAGAAAAAAAATTATCTTCCATCAACAGGATATCCATACTGCAGAGAATGAAAGCAAAATTTTTGAACGAGCTACATCATTTGAGGAATCGGAACGCAAGCAAAATGCATTAGAAAAATGTGATGCATGTCTCAGTGGTGAGTAGCCATGTAAAAAAAAAATGTATGTGTGTGTGTATATATATACACACACACACACACACACACACACATTTGCCGACTTAAAGCTTTGCCAGTAGAACCATGATTAAAGCCAAGGTGAGGGGAGATGAGCGAAGCCAGAGAATGAACCTTTATTAGTTAGCAAATCTTGGCTAGCCATTGAGAAAGTTGCCTTTTAATGTACCTTGGCATTTAAATGAATGTCATTCTATTCATAAAAGTCTTTCTTACTATAAGACATCTTGGAGTTTATAAGTGTTTTTTATGTTTCTTCTGAATTTTGTTTTTGTTTCTGCTTTTTGTCATCTGCTAAAATCAAGGTAGAAATGTGTTGAGCAATGTGATATTCCTTAGAACCTTCGGGTTCCATAGTTCAGTGCATTGAACTAACTGCTCATATGAAGTCAGACTAGACTCCTGAAATTCAAAAGATTTAGAGTCCTGCTTTTTTTTGACATGCTTTTTACCTGTGGCCTACTTTTAACCCGTTAAACACACAGATGTTTATGTCTTTTATTTCCTTGACTAACAATCATTTTATTTACTTATTTTCTCTTTATGATATTAGTTGCTGTCATTGCTAGTTGTTAAGCTGGTGGAAAAGCTTTCATTAGGTATTGTCATTTCTGCATTGTTGTAGCTAAATTCCAGTTTTTCACATTGCAGCCATGTATGTTAAATTTAATGTGTAATCAAGTATCAGTGAGTATAGGGTCTAAAAAGGAAAGGAGGGCCAGTTGTGGGGCTCATGACTGTAATCCCAGCACTTTGGGAGGTCAAGGCAGGCTGATCACCTGAAGTCAGGAGTTTGAGACCAGCCTGGCCAACATGGAGAAACCCCGTCTCTACTAAAAATACAAAAATTAGCCAGGTATGGTGGCAGGTGCCTGTAATCGCAGCTATTCGCTTGAACCCGGGAGGCGGGGGTTGCAGTGAGCCATTGCCCTCCAGGCTGGGCAACAATAGTGAAACTCTGTCTCAAAAAAAAAGGAAAGGAACTAACATTCATCAAGTACCTGCCTGTTCTGTGCTAAGCACTGTGCTTATTTGTTTGATTCCATTTGATCTTCATAACAGTTCTGTGTTATAAATAACATTATCCTCATTCAACCCATAACTAACAGTCTGAAAGAGACTAATGCCAAAGGTTGTGCTCCTAATACATTTGAACCCAGTTCTGTCTGATTCCTAAACCTAACCTTTTCACAACCCATGAAGCTTTTAGGAACAGTAATAATAAATGTCACTTTTCAGTGTTTATTACATACAAAATAATTTTAAGAACTTTTCTTAGTAGCTCATCTAGACTACATGGCAACATAGGTACATGTAGGAGTCTTTCTTCACAGATGAAGACAGTGGGATTGCCCAGCCCGGTGCAGAAGTGGCATGCAGGGCTGAGCCAGGACCCAGGCAACTGGGCTTCAGAGTCTGAACTCTTCTCCATTATGCTCTTAAGTTTTTTCCTCAGGATGCTTATAATGTACACTGGTGCTTATTGGTGCTTACAGTCCAATTGCAAGGAACCAGGTCCCTTAGAATGCTCTATAAATGTATGGAGGACCTGGGAAAGCCAATCAAAAGAGTCTTGGGCCAGGTGTGGTGGCTCTCACCTCTAATACCAGCACTTTGGGAGGCCGAGGTGTGCGGCTCTTCTCAGGTCAAGAGTTCAAGACCAGCCTGGCCAACATGTCTCTGTTAAAAATGCAAAAATTATCCAGTCATAATGGCAGGCACCTGTAATCCCAGCTATTTGGGAGGCTGAGGCAGGAGAAACACTTGAACTCAGGAGACAGAGGTTGCAGTGAGCAAGATCGTGCCACTGCACTCCAGCCTGGGTGACAGAGTAAGATTGTCTCAGGAAAAAAAAAAAAAAAGAGCCTTGGAACCCAGGGAAGAGAGGCAGCAGCCGCAGGTGTGGAAGAAGGTCAGATGAGACAACAACCAAAAAGTGACTGGTGGGCACCTGTCTGCAAACCACTGTCCAAGAGATGGAAAGAACTGCATGCTGTGCTTGGGGCTGCCTGCAGCCCAGAGTCAGGATGGTGTCAAGGCACAGAGTTGTTGGATGTGTTTCAGCAGTGAACAGAAAAGCAGGAGAGTGGAGGGCTGGAACATTCCTGGAATTGGAATTTGTTAGGATAGATGCAGCAAAAAAGCATAGAGTTAGAGGAACTGAGACTTCTAAGTGAGAAAACAGGGACTGTGGGTTCAGACTGCAGAAGAAAGAAAATCTGGGAGCAGATAGGGAAAATGGCTTTTTTTTTTAACTTAAAAGCATTCAGCCTTCATTTGACAGAATGGATGTTATGCTTTATTAGTTGATCAGATATGGAGAGTATCTAAGGCTTCTAATATGAATGCTGTCACTGAGTTGAGTGTAACCAACCGAAAAGCAGATTGAGCGAGTTGGCAAAATCCTTGGGATTCAGGGCACACTTACATCTGGTTGGTGTGTAAATTAGTGTCACTTTTCTGAGGTTAATTTTCCAATGTCTGCCTTTTGAAATTGTGATAGTCTTTTGACCCAGAAAGTACTTGTTTATGCACAGCACTTAAAAGAAAGTCACTCAGCAAGTTTTTTTTTTTTGTATTTTGTAGCTGTTCATCATATTGATTTAAATAAGTAAAAAATTTGAACTTTTAAATTCAATATACACCTTTAATACTGTGCAAATATTTAACTCCTCTGCATAGATAACTGAGAATATTATGTTGGAAAAAATATGTAAGACTCCTGTTGTCTTGATAGAGTATTCATCTCTAACTCATTCAGACTCTCAGATGAAATTAAATAGATTTCTTTCATTTTCAGATAAAGCACAGTTGCTTCTAGACCAAGAAGTTGAATTAGCATCCCAAAAGACAGAAGATGGTAAAAGCCCTAAGCCACTTTCTCTGAAATCTGATAGGTCAACAAACAATCTGGAGAGGCGTACTCCAAGGACCAAGATTAGACCTGTAAGTTTGCCTATAGATAGACTACTTCTTGCAAGCCCTCCTAATGGAAGAAATGGCAGAAATATGGGAAATGTAAATTTAGACAAGTTTTACAAGAATCCTGCATTTGAAGGAGTTAATAGAAAAGACACTGCTACTACTGTTTGTTCCAAATTTAATGGCTTTGACCAGCAAACTCTACAGAAAATTCAGGATAAACAGTATGAACAAAACAGTGTAACTGTCAAGACTACAGTGATTGTGCCCAGTGCACTCCAGGAAAAAGGAGTGACGACACCCCTCCAGATTAGTGGGGACCATTCTGTCAGTGCCACTCAGCCCAGTAAGCCATACATAGAGCCAGTCAGGTCGGTGAGAGAGGTATCTGAGAGACGGTCTTCGGATTCCTGCCCTCTTGCTCCTGTCAGAGCACCCAGAACACTGCAGCCTCAACACTGGACAACATTTTATAAACCACATGCTCCCGCCATCAGTGTCAGGGGGAATGAGGAGAAGCCAGCTTCACCCTCAACAGCAGTGCCTCCTGGCACAGCTCACGATCCCCAGGGTCTAATGGTGAAGTCAATGCCAGACCCACACAAAGCATCGGCTTGTCCTGGGCAGGGAACTGGTCAACCAAAAGAGAACTCTGAGGAAGTTGGCTTGCCTGATGTGAATCCAGCGTGTCAGAGACCTAGGCTAAAACGAATGCAACAGTTTGAAGACCTTGAGGATGAAATTCCACAATTTGTATAGGGTTGTCAAATTTCAGGGTTTTTTTTTTTTGTTGTGTTGTTTCGTGGTATTGTGCTTGTTTTATGAAAGAGTGTTTTGACAGGGCCCCTTTTGTATGGAACTGCTAAATCATGGATTTTGCCTTTTGTTGTTGTATTGTATTATCCTCTGTGGGTAATATTGAATGGTAGAATGTTTTCATAGGGTCACATTTGTGCCTTACTGAAATTATCTTTAAATTCTGTATTTGTGAAGTTGTGAATAATCTACGAGGATTCGTATTTTTTAAAAGGTCATTTGACTTCCCCCATAAAATGGTCCATTTGAATGCATCCCTAATATATGATATAGTTCTCAACTGATAGGTGCAATTGGGGAAAATCAGGTTTATTTTTTTTTGGAGTGAAACTATTGTAAGTGCTTATTTATAAAAGGAATGTTTTTGAATGCAAGTACCTAAAAAGATCTTTGTTTGGTATGAATATGTTTTTTTCCACACAATTTTATAGTGCATCTTTTACCATTTGTACTTTTTAAAGATATGTATGTAAGCTCTTATTTTTCAATTGGCAATTCACTTAATTTTTTAATGTTTACATAACGGCCAAAAGGCTTGCAAATCTGTATTTAACTGCATTTTATTAATTGCCAGTTTTTACATGTGATAGTCAATTGTACAAAGAAAATGCACTTAAACCCGTTTCTAAATTATATAGTTCAGTTTTATTGTATTTGGCTTTAGATGGTTTTAATACATTTGATAGTTTTTTACCCCTTGGCTTTATTTTATATAAACTTGTTTTTCAGCAGTTCTGAACTTTTTGGTATTTTATAAATGGTCCAAAAAATGCCTGTTTCGGAAGTTTTTAAGTTCAGTGCATTTCCTCTTGATATTGCCTGGGTTTTGTTAAAACCATTCCTTTTGTATGAAATGTTTTGACTTATGAATCATTTTATATACTCGCTCTACCTGGATTGTCAACTATTGAAAGAGTATATATTCCATCCAAATCAAGCTAAAATTTATTTAAGTTGATTCTGAGAGTACAGGTCAGTAAGCCTCATTATTTGGAATTTAAGAGAATGTATAGGTGATCATATCTGTTTCATTTATAAAATGTCCAGTTTTTAGGACTAGTACATTCCTGTTATTTTCTGAGTTTTATCATTTTGTCTAAAATAGGATATAAAAGGGACAAAAAATAAAGTAGCCTGTGTTTGTATGTGTGAATTACATTTCTACTAAATGTTTTTGTATGACTGTGTTATTCTTGGTTATGTATATATATCAACTTGTTAAATTATTTCAAGTTCTCATGGCTTCTTTTAAATTGTTGCCTCTTACAGTATGGGAGTTTAAGGTTAAGCCTTGTTTTTAGTCCTCATTGCACAAAATATACTGGAATCATATTACAGTGAAAACCTAAAAAGAAAATTAGAGCCAACATGTGTTGAGCTTTCTCTGTGTGCCAGGAACTTTACTAAGTTCCTACATAAATTATTTTATTTCAAGTTCACAGCAGCCTATAATGGGTGGGTAAGCATGTTGTTATTCCTGTGTTACAGATAGGGAAACTAAGGCTTAGTTAAATGACTTGCTTCTGTGTTCCACAGTTGTAACAGGTTGAGTCAAATCTCAAACACAGGGCTGTCAGATCTTGATGATTAGTGCTTTTAATGACTATGATTACTAAATAATACCTGGTAGTTTTTAACAATAGAAAATGCACCTTTAAAACTTTTTAATTGTGGTAAAATACACATAACATTTACCACTTGAACCATTCTCATTTTTAAGTATATAGTTCACTGGCATTAAATATATTCACATTGTTTTGCAACTATGAGCAGCTATTCATCTCTAGAACATTTTCATCATCCTGTACTTAAACTTAGAAAATGTACTTTTAAACTCCTTCAGTTTTCCTATTTAATATGTGGAGACAACCCAAAGGTTATATCATGTAATAAACTCATTTCTCTGTTTCCCTCACAGCTCAAAAATGAGAGTTTCACTTTTGGGTCCTTTCTGTCATTAGGGCTCCCTGGCATTTTGTCTAGTTTAGAGCCTTCAGCCTCTAGATGGTTTCTAGTTTCCTGAGGCCCTGAGGCAAATATCTCTTGCGAAGAGGTTGCTGTTGAGTATCCACGGTGTGCAAATGTGGCAGAAATCATTTATCCAGAAGTCGTTTTATGCCATATAGAAAGATGTGAGCAAAGGGAAAGGGCAACGGCAGGAGTTCTGTTAGTGCTGCCAGAACACCAGGAAGCCTCGTGGGGAAGCGTACTGTCCAAGGTTCTGAGAAGTCGTTTCTGAAGGATTGATCATAACTTCCCTAGCCATGTTTCACCTATGGAGAACTTAATTAGAATTTATGAGTACAATATGTTAAATTTTTAGTGTACCTTACTTAGGCAGTTTATTTGTATTGATGCAGGGACGAAGACTATGTGATTCCTAAAACTTGGTGCCTAGTGAACTCATAAGCAGATCGAATTGTACCTCAGTTATTTGGGTGATTTAAAGATGGTACTGTGGCTACACTATTTCCAGCTATCGTGTTACTTACAGCATTTATACAACTAGAAACATCTCTTTAAATGAAAACCATTGTATATTGTTAAATAACTTATAGTCAATGGAATTCTGTGGGTTTTTCTTTCCTAGGGCCAGGAAATTATGGTGATGTGTTGATATGATTACGTATGTAGACTATTCAATTAACATCTAGGGGTTAGCAAAGTTGCTACATTCACAATCAGTACGTAAGTCAGTAGTATTCCTGGAGATCAGCAACTAAGAGAAGTGAACGTTTTTAGAAAGATCTCTTCAATATCATTTAAAAATATAAAATACTGTACTTAAATCTAGGCCTGGCGTGGTGGCTCACACCTATAATCCCAGCACTTTGGGAGGCCGAGGCGAGTGGATCACGAGGTCAAGAGATCGAGACCATCCTGGTCAACATGGTGAAACCCTGTCTCTACTAAAAATACAAAAATTAGCTGGGCATGGTGGCACGTACCTGTAATCCCAGCTATTCGGGAGGCTGAGGCAGAAGAATTGCTTGAACCCAGGAGGCGGAGGTTGCCGTGAGCCTAGATCGTGCCATTGCACTCCAGCCTGGGTAACAAGAGTGAAACTCCGTCTCAAAAAAAAAAAAAAAAGAATAAATCTAACAAGGGACGTACAAGATCTTAATGGAGAAAATGTTAGACCATGTCAGGAAGCATTTAAGGAGATCTTAAATAAATGTAGCACTCTATAATGTACACAAATTAGAAGCCTCAGTCGTTCGTTTACTTCACATTTATTTATAGATTCAATGTTATCCCAGCCAAAACATTTCTTGCACCATTACCTCTATGTATGTTAGTGTATGTTTCCTTAAGATAAGGGCATTCCTGCATAACCATAGTACAACCATCAAATTTAGGAGACTGACATCGGCATCATAATGAAATCTAATCCATAGACCACATTCGATTTGCTGATTCTGATTGCCTCGGTAAAGTTCCTGTGTTCTATCATCCCAATCCATGACCACGTGGTGCATTTAGTTGTCCTATCTCTTGTTTCATTCAGTCCAGAACAGCTTTTCAGTTTTGTCTGCGACTTTTGAGGAGTATTGGCCAGTTTGTAAAATGTTCCTCAGTTTGGGTGTATCTATGTTTCCCGTAAGATTTAGGATAGATATTTTTGTCCAATACCACAGAAACAATGCTATATTCTCACTGTGTCATGCCAAGATGCACACAATGTCAATTTGTCCTATTCCTGGCGGTATTAATTTTGGCCACTTGGTTCAGATAGTATCTACTATGTTTCTCCATTGTAAAATTAAAATTAGGAAGTACTTTGTGAGGAGATTCTTAAAGATTGTAAGTGTCCTGTTTCTCATCAAATTTTCACCAGCTAGTTTGAGTCTATTGACATTACCTGACTGAATCAATTACTATTTTGGTTGTCAACTGGTGAGTCTATGACTTCTGCTTTGGTTGGCATCCTACCACTATAAGGAAGAGCTCTTCTTTCTCTATTCATTCATTTACTTAAATCAGCGTAGACTCACGAATGCCCACTTTATTCAGTAGGTTACAATGTATTACTGTCATTCATTTTCATGCTGAAATGTTCCCAGATTTGGTTTTCGGGAGTCTCTCATCTCAAAGGAACACAGCTGGCTTCTGTGTTCCTTTGAGATGCCTCATTACTTTTCCGGCTCTTATTTTTTTTACAAGCTCATCTTAAACTTTTTCCTACTCCCTACTCCAGGTCTAGAATTAGCCATTTTTCCAAGGAGCCCTGGTTTCTTTAAATGGGGAATGGTATATGGAAATGAAGACCTGAGAAAGGCTCACTGCCCTGTTGCTTAACAGCTCAAAGAAAAACGTGTGTCTACACACATGTAAGAATATTCACCTACTTCTATATGTATTTACATACATACTTATTGAAAACTTTGAGTTCACATTGACACCTTCAATCCTTTGGGGTTTAGTCTTCCCTTCCATCTTTGTAACTTCCTTGTTTCATAGAAACCTGACTCCCATAATCCTAAATAAATAATTTGTTCATTTTTCCTCCCTCCCTCAACCTATTGACAACGCCAGCTGCTGTCTCATCACACCTACACTGGGAGATTTAAAAATCCCCAGTCGTAGCTGCATCGGTCCTGACCGCACCAATCCCTGACATCCTCCCCAGCCTGGACCATGCAGCTGAATCCTTGACGTGTCAGTCCTGATGTGGTGACGTCAGTCCTGAGCATACCATTGGAATCTTAGGCTCCTGTCATCTGGCTGGAAGGGAGAGAGACAAATTCACAACCTTTTGATAATGAGCAAATTTTGAATACTTACTGAATTTACCAGAGAAAGTTTAAAAATGTACAGTTATACATATTTACCAGGAATGTTTAAACACAAACATTTTTTATGAAATTTATAGAAAATACTGAATTATGGTTCTCCCCTTTTTGGTCTTGGTTGTAACACCTTTTTAAATATTAACACTTCTTATAATAACTATATCATAGTACATTTTGTTAAGTGTCCTCACACTCAACCAATCTACTCTGCATACATAAAATAGCATGCGGTTTGGAAAATACATTAAATGACTAATTGGCTATGCTTCTGGGTTATAAGTTTTATTGGAGTTCATCTTCAGCTTACAACTAACAAAAAGCTGTACATCACATGAAAACGTGTCTCAGGTGTCTGGATACGGTCCTGCCTATTCATTACAGGATATTGTAAGTCTTCCTTTTATAGTGTTGACAGAATTGGAAACGAGATGAACAGTGACCATTATCAATGAAGCATTGCTCATTGATGACTATAACACAGCCTGACTATAAGAATGGCAAGATTTTATTTACAATTGCAGACACAGACCTGACATGCAATCATTCCCATCTGTCAAATTCTCTGTAGGTCATTTCATTTTATACCAGAAATTTGCTTTTTGAGATTACCTAGCAAAATAAAAAATGTTCTGTATCCAATTATTTTCATCAAAGTTGGAAGAGTTCATCTAGTAGTTGCCAAAAAAATCAGAATGTGTTGTGGTTCAACACAGGAGATTAGGATGGTGAACCAAGGTTTACGTATTCTCCATCAGCAAGTACAGGTAAATAACTCGCACAATTAAGATTCAATGCGAGTTTTAAATATTTTTTTGTTTTAAAACTGGATCATAAATGCAGAAGCGTGTACATATACATGTATCATTTAAAGAATGACTATAAAATGAATTCCCACTTGCCCCAACACCCTTAACAGGACATCAAGGAACCACCAAGACGCCCCTTCCTGATCACACGCCTGACTCTTCTTGAAGCAGATGTAACCACTATCTTGATTTTTATGTTAATCATTCCTTGGCAAAAAACAAACAAAAAAAAAAACTATACAATTTTAACTATAATTTATTTTTTCTTTTTTAAAAAACTAAAGTATTTCACTGGGTATGTATATTGCAGTATATTATTAATCCCACTGTTGATGGGCATTTAGGTTGCTTTCACTTTTTTTGCTACTATGAATAATGTTATATTGAAACTTATTTTTTTCTTCACTTTTTTTGTTTTTTTTTGTTTTGTTTTGTTTTTGAGATGAAGTCTCACTGTGTCATCCAGGCAGGAGTGCAGTAGTATGATCCTTGGCTCACTGCGACCTCTGCCTTCCTGGTTCAAGCAATTCTCTTGCCTCAGCCTCCTGAGTAGCTGGGACTACAGGTGCATGCCACCACACCCACTAATTTTTGTATTTTTTAGTAGAGACAAGGTTTCACCATTTTGGCCAGGCTGGTCTTGAACTCCTCACTTCAAGTGGTCGGCCTGCCTCGGCCTCCTGAAGTTGTAGGATTACAGGTGTGAGTCACCGCGCCCAGCCCTTCATTCACTTTTTCTTTTTTTTTTTGATACTGAGTCTCCCTCTGTCACCCAGGCTGGAGTGCAGGGGTGTGATCTCAGCTCACTGCAACCTCCTCCTCCTGGGTTCAAGTGATTCTCCTGCCTCAGCCTCCTGAGTAGCTGGGATTACAGGCACCTGACACCACACCTAGTTAATTTTTGTATATTTAGTAGAGACAGGGTTTCACCACGTTGGACAGGCTGGTCTTAAACTCCTGACCTCAAGTGACCCGCCTGCCTCTGCCTGATGAAACTAGGGACACTGAGTTGTGGAATAGATCTGTGAGGGCAGCACCTACATCTTTGAAGAGCCCTGTAATTGCTCTTCTCTGTATGTCAGATCTAATGATGGAAACTGCAGTCACTCAACTATAAAATTTAAATACACTGGGAATAATTGGATCCTGAGGTGGCAGGGACCAAGTGGTGACACTCAACCATCAAAGGCAAGGTGGGTGTAGCTACCATAATAATAGCAGAGGCAAAGCGGCAATCAGAATAGCCTGACTTGTGTAGAGCTCCGGCACTGGCTAATTAATCATGGTGTTCCTAGAAGTGAAATGGATAGGAGGCCTGCTGCATTCCTACTTAATTTATTCAAACAGAAAATTACTAGGTTGAATAGACAAAAGACTAATTTGAATTATAAAAGCAAAGAATCATGGCCCCTCCATCAGTTTCCAGACTTGAGCCAGTTTACAGACCCAGAACTTCTTGAATGAGGGGGAGGCCAGGTCCCCTTGAGAAAGGACCCACTAATTGACCCACTGACAATTTATGCAGTGAATATTTTTCCCATTCTTACCCAAAGAGATCTCCGGCCTTTTACCAGGGTAACCACACGGGGGAAAGGGAAATGATCAGACATTTCGGGGACACTGGCTCTGAGCTGAAGTTGATTCCAGGGGACCCAAAACGTCACTGTGGTCCTCCGGTTAAAGTCAGGGCTTATGGAGATCAGATAATTAATGGAGTTTTAGTGCAAGTCCAACTTACAGTGGGTCCAGTGGGTCCCCAGACTCATCCTGTGGTTATTTCCCCAGTGCCAGAATGCATAATTGCCATAGACATACTTAGCAGCTGGCAGAACCCCCACATTGGCTCCCTGACTGGTAGGATGAGGGCTATTATGGTGGGAAAAGCCAAACTGAAGCCATTAAAGCTACCTCTACCTAGAAAAATCATAAATCAAAAACAATATCACATCCCTAGAGGGACTGTGAAGATTGGTGCCACCATCAAGGACTTGAAAGATTCAGGGGTGGTGATTCCCACCACATCCTGCTCAACTCTCCCATTTGGCCTATGCAGAAGACAGATGGATCTTGGAGACTGACACTGGATAGTCATAAGCTTAACCAAGTGATGACTCCAGTTGTAGGGGCTGTACCACATGTGGTTTCAATGCTTGAGCAAATTAACACATCTCCTGGTACCTGGTATGCAGCCATTGACTTGGCAAATGCCTTTTTCTCCATTCCTGTCCATAAGGCCCACCAGAAGCAATTTGCCTTCAGCTCACAAGGCCAGCAATATACCTTTACTCTCCTACCTCAGGGGTATATTAACTCTCAAGCTTTGCATCATAATCTTATTCGGAGAGACCTTGATCGCTTTTTGCTCCCACAAGATATCACACTGGCCCATTACATTGATGACATTATGCTGATTGGATCCAGTGAGTAAGAAGTAGTAAACACACTGACTTATTGGTTAATTTATGTGCAAGAGAATGGGAAATAAATCTGACTAAAATTCAGGGACCTTCTACCTCAGTTAAAATTTCTAGGGGTTCAGTGGTGTGGGGCCTGTTGAGATATTCCTTCTAGCCAGGCATGGTGGTTCACGCCTGTAATCCCAGCACTTTGGGAGGCCGAGGCTGGTGGATCACGAGGTCAGGAGTTCGAGACCAGCCTGGCCAGCATGATGAAAACCTGTCTCTACTAAAAATATAAAAAATTAGCTGGGCGCAGTGGCACACACCTGTTGTCCCAGTCACTCAGGAGGCTGAGGCAGGAGAATCGCATGAACCCGGGAGGTGGACATTGCAGTGAGCCAAAATCACGCTACTGTACTCCAGACTGAGTGACAGCGCAAGACTTCATCTAAAAAAAAAAGAAGAGATATTCCTTCTAATGTGAAGGTTAAGTTGCTGCATTTGGCCCCTCCTATAACCAAGAGGCACAATGCCTAGTGGGCCTGTTGTGATTTTGGAGACAACACATTCCTTATTTGGGTGTGTTACTCCAGCCCATTTATCAAGTGACCTGAAAGGCTGCCAGTTTTCAGTGGGGTCCAGAACAGGAGAAGGCTCTGCAACAGGTCCAGGCTGCTGTGCAGGCTGCTCTGCCACTTGGGCCATAAGACCCAGCAGATCCAGTGGTGCTTGAGGTGTCAGTGGCTGATAGGGATGCTGTGTGGAGCCTTTGGCAGGCCCCCATAGGTGAATCACAGCAGAGGCTGCTAAGATTTTGGAGCAAGGTCCTGCCATCTTCTGCAGATGACTACTCTACTTTTGAGAGACAGCTCTTGGCCTGTTACTGGGCTTTGGTGGAAACTGAACGTTTATGGGTCATCAAGTCACCATGTGACCTGAACTGCCTATCATGAACTGGATGCTTTCTGACCCATCTAGCCATAAAGTGAGCTGTGCGCAGCAGCACTCCATCATCAAATGGAAGCAGTATACATGTGACCAGGCTCGAGCACGTCCTGAAGGCACAAGTAAGTTACATGAGGAAGTGGCTCAAATACCCATGGTCTCCACTCCTGCTACCCTGCCTTCTCTCACCCAGCCTGCACCAATGACCAATGAGGAGTTCCCTATGATCATTTGACAGAGGAAGAGCAGTGTAGGGCCTGGTTCACAGATGGTTCTGCACCATATGCAGGCACCACCCAAAAGTGGACAGCTGCAGCACTACAGGCCCTTTCTAGGACATCCTTGAAGGACAGCAGGGAAGGGAAATCTTCCCAGTGGGCAGAACTTTCAGCAGTGCACCTCTTTGTGCACTTGTGTAGAAGGAGAAATGACCAGATGTGCAATTATATATTGATTCATGGGCTGTAGCCAATGGTTTGGCTGGATGGTCAGGGACTTGGAAGAATCATGATTGGAATACTGGTGACAAAGAAATTTGGGGAAGAGGTATGTGAATAGACCTCTCCGAGTGGTCAAAAACTGTGAAGATATTTGTATCCCATGTGAGTGCTCACCAATGGTGACCTCAGCAGAGGAGGATTTTAATAATCAAGTGGATAGGATGACCCATTCTGTGGACACCACTCAGCCTCTTTCCCCAGCCACCCCTGTCATCGCCCAATGGGCCTATAAACAAAGTGACCATGGTGGCAGGGATAGAGGTTATGCATGGGCTCAGCAACATGGACTTCCACTCACCAAAACCGACCTGGCTACAGGCACTGCTGAGTGCCCAATTTCCCAGCAGCAGAGACCAACACTGAGCCCTCAATATTGCATCATTTTTTGGGGTGATCAGCCAGCTACCTGGTGGCAGGTTGATTATATTGGACCTCTTCCACCATGGAAAAAGCAGAGGTTTGTCCTCGCTGGAATAGACATTTAACTCTGGATATGGGTTTGCCTATCATGTATGCAGTGCTTCTACCAAGACAGCTATCCATGGACTCACGGAATGCCTTATCTACCATCATGGTGTTCCACACAGCATTGCCTCTGACCAAGGCACTTACTTTGTAGCTAAAGAAGTGCAGCAGAGGGCTCGTGTTCACGGAATTCACTGATCTTACCATATTCTCCATTATCCTGAAGCAGATGGATTAACAGAATGGTGGAATGGCCTTTTGAAGTCACAATGACAACACCAACTAGGCGATAATACTTTACAGATCTCCAGAAGGCCATGTATGTTCTCAATCAGTGTCCAATATATGGTACTGTTTCTCCCATAGCCAGGATTCATGGGTCCAGGAATCGAGGGGTGGAAGTGGAAGTGGCACCACTCACCATCACCCCTAGTGACCCACTAGCAAAATCATTGCTTCCTGTTCTCACAGCATTACATCTGCTGGCCTAGAGGTCTTAGTTCCAGAGGGAGAAATGCTGCCACCAGGAGACAACAACAATTCATAAACTAGAAGTTAAGATTGCCACCTGGACACTTTGGGCTCCTCCTACCTTTAAGTCAACAGGCTAAGAAGGGAATTATGGTATTGGCTGGAGTGCTTGACCCAGACCATCAACATGAAATCAGTCACTACTCTACAACAGAGGTAAGGAAGAGTATGCATGGAATACAGGAGATGTATTACGATGTCCTTAGTATTACCATGCCCTGTGATTAAGGTCAATGGGAAACTACAACAGTCCAATCCAGGCAGGACTACAAATGGCCCAGACCCTTCGGGAATGAGATTTGGGTCATTCCACCAGGGAACAAAACCACAACCTTCTGAGGTGCTTGCTGTAGGCAGAGGGAATAGAGAATAGGTAGATAGTCATCAATACCAGTTATGACCAGGTGACCAGCTGCAGAACGGGGACTGTAACTGTCATGAGGATTTCCTCCTTCTTTTGCTAAAAACATGTTTGTGCATGTATACACTTATACTAAGAAAATATATTTTATTTCCTTTTCCTTTATCATGTGGCATAAGATTTATTGACTTCATATCAGCATTTAGTAGTGCTAACTTTATATAATAGTATTTGGATTGGGGATTGGTGGGTTTCTGGTTGTATGAAGGATAGTTGTATTACGTTAAGTGTAATCACAATTTTTGTATTGTCTTTATTTGAAGGTTATGTATGATCTCAGGGATGTGTATGGGTTCGAGTTGACATAGGGTGAAATTGTGATGGTTAATAATGAGTGTCAACTTGACTGGATTGAAGGATACAAAGTATTGATCCTGTGTGTGTCTGTGAGGGTGTTGCCAAAAGAGATTAACATTTGAGTCAGTGGGCTGGGGAAGGCAGACCCACCCTTAATCTGGTGGGCACCATCTGATCAACTGCCAGAGAATATAAAGCAGGCAGAAAATCATGAAAAGGAGAGACTGGCCTAGCCTTCCAGTCTACATCTTTCTCCTGTGCTGGATGCTTCCTGCCCTTGAACATCGGACTCCAAACTCTTCAGTTTTGGGACTCGGATTGGCTCTCCTTGCTCCTCAGCTTGCAGACAGCCTATTGTGGGACCTTGTGATTGTGGAAGTTAATACTTAATAAACTTCCCTTTGTGTGTGTGTGTGTGTGTGTGTGTGTGTGTGTGTTTGTGTGTATCTTACTAGTTCTGTCCCTCTGGAAACCCCTGACTAATATAGCAGGTATTCACAACTGCTTTTTCAGACAAGCAAATAGACTTCAAAGAGGTTACATAACTTACTATAGGTTTTATACCTAACAAGAAAGGGTAATAAGACTTCAACTCAGGTGTCTTTATTATAAATTCTGTATCATTTCTAAATTCCTTCATCTTCATTTTTAGGCCAGAAGCTGCTATAAATCGTATACTTTTAGACCGTATGTTTTTCATTCTAGTTGCAAGGGTATTGAAGGTTAGGGTTATCACATCCCAACTCCAATGTCATTTTTAGTGTGTATATATAAAAGTTTATTCATTTAATTAAAACTTTTGTGTCTAAACTTGCTGAAGTTGTTCTGGGATGCAGTGAGTTTTGTAGGTTAAATTTTGTTAATGAGAGAACAACACAGCAGATGACAGAATTAATAAGTCCACCCCTCCACCCTCTGTCCCAGAACAGTTTAGAAAACAGTGCTGTGATGGTGAGCTGTCGAAGACGTAAGCATATAGAATAGAGCTTGAAGGAGATCACTTAGCTTCTACTTATAATTAGGAAAATGGTCAGCAATCCAGGTGAGAAATAGGCCCTACATTAAGCCATCCTCTGTGGGGATGATGACCTAAATTCCAGTTTATTTTTAGAAACACAATTGACAGGGATTAGTGACCCACTGTGAATGTGGAGTCGGGAGCGGTAGAGAAACGGATGCTTCACGTGGGAACCTGGGGACAAACAGCATAAGTGAAAACAAGGATTCCCAGCTTCCTTTTGCTCCTTTGGACAGAAGGCAGGTTTCATGTTAGTACTCTAGAAGGAAGCCATTTATGATTAGGACTGTTTTTAGATACATTATCTTGTGATTTGGTGAATTCCCCCAAAACTGGGAAGTGTTAAGTCAAAAACTAACCATCTACCAGGATTATTATTAGGTAGGAAATTGGGATAGATGTACAATCCTTTCAAGGTCTGAGCCTAAGTCTATGCCTTTGAATTTAAAGTGAAAGAGATGTTTCTAGGTGGCGAAAATCTAAAATCACTGAATTAAGCAATTGCAGTATTTCTATTATGTCATTGTTATGAATGTCAGCAAGGAAGCATTTAAACCCCATTACCTAGGAGACCTCTCTAGAGTGCTGCGGGAAGTCTGTCAACCCCAAATTTTATCTAGAGTAAAAATATCCTTCGGAAATTAAGGTGAAATATAGATGTTTTTAGATAAAAAGGAGAATTAATTACCAGAAGCCTTACGTTAATTGAAATTCTGATGGGAGGTCATTAGATAGAAGGAAAATAATCCCAGATGGAAATACAGAAATGAAGAAAAGGATGAAGACCTTTAGAAAAGGTCAATATAAATGAACATCGACTGTTACAAAACAATACTAACAATGAGAAGTGTAAAATTTACACAGCACCAAAATACATGATAGCCGTAATGGAAAAGGCGAAACACTGGAGTTAAAGTATCACTAAGTTCTAGCACTATCAGGAAAGTGCTGAAAACAGGAATTCGTATTAAATTTATCAAGATGTGTTTTGAAACATCAAAAAGAAGCCAAAAGAGGGGAAAATAGAACACTGGGGTGATTCAAAGAAAGGCAAGACTGAAGAAAAAAGGTAAATGAAACAGTGGGTTAAACAGAAAGTAAATAGTAGGATGGCAGGTATAAACCCGCTTAAATTAGGAATCACATTGAATGAAAATTGACCGAACATTCTGACCATTAACCTACTGTTGTTGGACTAGGAAAAAAACAAAATCTGTCTAGAAGAGACACACCTTAAATAAAGGTATCAACTTTTGCACAGTGCAGAGATGGAAAAGGATATACCTTGCAACCAATGGAAAAACTGGTATAGTCATACTAATGTAAGATAACACAGATTTTAAGTGAAGGAGAATTACTGGAGATAAAGAGGGATATTCCATAATGACAAATAAGTCAATCCACAAAAAAGATTTCAAAATTCAAAATAAGATCATTTCAAAATATATAAGGCAAAAATAGACAGCTAAAAGGAAAAATGGACAAATCCACAATCATAAAGTTTACTTTAACACACCTCTGAACAGACAAAAATAAAAATTAAACAAAAAAAAAAAAATCAAGATCACAGTTAACAAACTTACCTAATTGACATACAGAGAACGCTGTCAACCACGACAAAATTCATATTTCATTTAAGCTCATGCTTAAATTTTACCAAAATTGACAATAAGCAGGCCACACAGAAACCCTCAAAACATTTCAGAGGGTTGAAATTATTCAAAATATGCTCTCTGACCTTAGAGAAATTATGCTGGAAACCAGTTACAAAGATACCTAGAAAATCCTCAACTGCCTGGAGATTAAACAGAACACACTTCTAAATGATCCATGGCTCAAAGAAGAAATAAAAGACACTAGAAACTATTTCAAATTGAACGATAGTGAAGATGTGCCATGTCAAAAATTGGCTGCAGCTAAAGCAATGCTTGGAGAGAGATTCTTAGCCTTCATTACATGTCTTAGAAGGTTGAAAGGTTAAAATTCATTAAACTTTATCTTAAGAAGCAAGAAGAGGCTGGGTGCAGTGGCTCACGCCTGTAATCTCAGCACTTTGCGGGGCCGAGGTGGGTGGATCACCTGAGGTCGGGGTTTGAGACCAGCCTGGCCAACACAGTGAAACCCTGTCTCTACTAAAAATACAAAAATTAGCCAGGCATGGTGTCATGCACCTGTAATCCCAGCTACTCGGGAGGCTGAGGCAGGAAAATCGCTTGAACCCAGGAGGCAGAGGTTACAGTGAGCCAAGATCGCAACACTGCACTCCAGCCTGGGCACAGAGTGAGACTCCTGGAAAAAAAAAAAAAAAAAAAGCAAGAAGAATGGCAAATCGAAACTGAAGAACATAGAACAAAGGAAATAAAGATAAGACAGAAATCAGTAAAACAAAACAAAATTAAAGAAAAATAATAAAGCTGAAGATTGATTCTTTGAAGAGATTAAGAAAACTGATTAACCCTAGTAAGACTAATTAATAAAAACAAGGAAAAAATAACATCAAGAATGAAAATAATATTACTAGAGACTCTACAAACATTGAAAGATATGATGATACAATGAAGAACTTAACACCAATTTGAAAATTTGAATAAGAACAAAATTAAGAACAAAATAAACTGACAAAAAATCTGGAGAGTCCCCTTTTACTACTGGAAATTGAATCTGTTATTTAGACAATTCCACAAAGAAAATGTAAAGCCTCACCAGTGAATCCTTTCAAACATTTAAAGGAAGGCTTTACCCAATCTTCTGCAAATTATTCCAGTAAATAAAAAAAGAGAATACTTCCAAACTCTGTGAAGTTCATTCTCACCTTGATGCCAAAACCTGACAAAGACATCACAATATACAGAAAAGCAACTCACAGTACATTAAAATATTTGTGGCCAGGTGAGGTGGCTCACGCCTGTAATCCCAGCACTTTGGGAGGCTGAGGCAGGCAGATCACGAGGTCAGGAGATCAAGACAATCATGGCCAACATGGTGAAACCTCATCTCTACTAAAAATACAAAAATTAGCCAGGCGTGGTAGCACGTGCCTGTAGTCCTAGCTACCTGCGGGGCTGAGGCAGGAGAATTGCTTGAACCCAGGAGGTGGAGGTTACAGTGAGCCGAGATCACCCCATTGCACTCCAGCCTGGGCAGAAAAGTGAAACTCCATCTGAAAAAAAATTGTATATTACTACCAAGTAAGGTTACTTCTTTGTGTGAGCAAAAGTGGTTGAACATTTGAAAAATCAGTCAACGTAATTTGCCACATTAATTTTCTTAATGGGAGAAAAATATAGTTATCTCAATAAATAAATGCAAATTTATAAAAAAAATTTATAAAATCCAACAGCTATGTATGATTTTTAAAAGTACTCTTAGAAAACTGTAGATATGACTTCCCTAAACTAGCAGCTAAAAGGAAAAATGGACAAATCCACAATCATAAAGTTTAGATTGGAAAGGAAGAAATAAAATAGTCATTGTTTGCAAATGATATAATTATTACGTAAAAAATTTAAAAGCATTTATAACCTATTGGAATTATAATTGGTAGGCAAATTTAGAAAAAAACTGCTTAAAATTCAGTATTCAAAAGTCGCTTATATATTAACACCAATCAAATAGGAAATGGAATTTATGAAATGATATCATTTAAAATAACATTATAACATCAAATACCTAGGAAATCTAAGGAGAGATGTGTAGAAATGTACACCTGAAATACCCAAAATATTTTTGGCATAAATTAAATAACTTAATAAATGGAAGAATACATCATTTTTGTAGATTGAAAGGTGCAGTATTACAAAGATGGCAGTTCTCTTCCAAGTTGATATATACATTCAACCCAGGCTTATTTATTCTTGCTAAGTATTTTACAAATGTGCTTTGAGACATTTTGATATAGTCTGTCTCCTTTTTTTATATATATAAAGAATTTCTTTTTTTTTTTCGTTTTTCTTTTTTATATGAGAGAAAGAAAGAAAGAGAAAGAAAAAGAGGGCGAGAGAACAGGATTCTTGCTCTATTGCCCAGGCTGGAATGCAATTCAAAAATAGGTATCAAAAACCTCTTTTATGCCGATAATTGTGCTTAACAACGGAGACAGGAAGGAATAAGGGAAGAAAATAACAAACAGTCCACCAATATTTCATTTAAGTCTGTGAAATGCCATGCAAATGCTGAAGAGTGATTTACTTCCAATTATGTGGTCACTTTCAAAATAGGTATAATATGGTACTGAGAAAAATGTATGTTCTGTGGACCTGGGGTGGAGAATTCTGTAAATATTCACTAAGTTTACTTATTTCAGGTCTAAGTTCAAATCATAGATGTCCCTATTTTCTATGTCACTGATTAACAATGTAGTGTCAAAATCTCCTGCTATTATTGTGCGGGAGTCCAGGTCTCTTTATAAGTCATCAAGAACTTGTCTTATGTATCTGGGTGCTCCTGTATTGGGTGCGTATATATTTATAATCATCAACTCCTGTTGTTGCATTGATCCTTTTACCATTATGTAATGTCTTTCTTTGTTTCTTTTAGTCTGTCTTCTGATCCTCAGAGAGGCAGAGTAGGTTTTTTGAACTCTCTCTTAGTGGCTTCAAAGACATGCCATACAGCTAATAGGAGGAGGTAGCACCTGATCTATATCTCTTTGTTATAAGTTACTTTTTACTTTGACATTCTTTCTTTTTCAGTTTATACCACAGACTATTCCAGTCTTATTCTTCCTGGCTACATCCCTTACTCCTAGGATCTCAGCCCTTGGGAAAGACACCATCAGATTTAACTCACCTCTAAAATCCAAGTTTTTTTTTTTTAAAAAAACTATGCATGCTACATATTATAGAAATTTATTCATTTAAATAAATGCCTTGAATCTAAAGTTAGAAAAAATTTTCCACCCAGCAATGAGGTTTGCAGATTGATTGTCAGACTTTGTTGCCTCCTGCAAAACTAGCACCATTCAAGGGAGACCCTGGAGACGTGAACCTAAATATTTAACAGAATATTTGTAATTAGCTTTGTAAGAACAAAGTGCTTCTAGCTAGCTCCAGAAATTAATGCTTAATCTGGAGAAAGCCCTAAATTATTTTGGGATCCTGTAAGACTTCATGTGATAAAGACAAAAATTTTTCTAGCATGAGTGAGTTGAGTGGGTTGTGTAAGTTACACATTCTTTTGGTTATCCATTGAATAGGTCTTTTCTTTCCTCACCACTTTCCTCTCTTTTAAGTTAAGTTTGATGCTAAGAGGGATTTTTTTTTAAACTCATGCACTTATTGGGCTAAGCTTTTATCAGATAAGGCTCCTCATAAAATAATGTGTCCAGTACTGTTCAGAGCTTCCCCAATGTGACCAGGCTCCCTTGGAATTACATTGAAGTCGTCATTGGTCAGATTACATTTGAAGTATAATGTGTAACAATTAAAAGTATAATTTAAGAAGAATATAAACATATATCAGTTGGCAGTGATGATGGAGCGCTAAGAACTTCTTCAAGAAATGTAGAAGAACTATAAATAACAACATTTTAGTGACCTATTGTGAATGTGGAATTGGGAAAGGTGAGGCTAGAGTTGGACAAGGTAGGGAAGGACCAAAATCTGTAGACCAAGTCACATGATGACTGGGTGAAGACTGGAGATGCCTCTTCTGAAAAGAGGAAAATTGGGGACATGACAGCTGTCCTCAAATACTGCAAACAAATAGGGATTAAAATTAGATTATTTGTTTGCTCCTTTGGGGAAAGATAGGATCAAAAGCTAAGATTAATAGAGAGGCATATTTCTGCTTTATATAAAGGACTCATTTTGCAGTTAGAATCGTTCAAAAGGGAACATGCGACCTTGTGATCTGTCAGTCATTAGGAACACACTCAAAGCAAAAATGAGGTGACCACTGTCTTAGTCTGTTCTTGCTGCTATAACAAAATACCACAGCCTAGATAACTTACAGACAATAGAAATTTATGTGTCACAGTTCTGGAGGCTGAGAAGTCCAAGATCAAGGCACCAGCAGATTGGGTGTTTGGTGAGAGCTTGTTCTCTGCTTCCAAGATGGCGCCTTGCTGTTGTGTCCTCACATGGCAGAAGGGTGAATGCTATGTCTTCACATGATGAAAGGCAGAAGGATAAAAGGGGCTGATGGCTGCGTGAAGCCTCTTCTATAAGGGCATTAATCTCATTTGTGGGGATGATAATACCCTCATGACCTAATCACCTCCTAAAGGCCCCACCTCTTAATACTATCACATTGGCAATGAACTTTCCATGTATGAATTTTGGAGAGACGCATTCAGACCATGGCAATCACCTTAAGCATACTGTGAAGAAAAATTGTTTTGGGGAAAGGAAGTAAATACACCTCCTTCCCAGCTGGGCTGCTTTCAGACATGCTTTGATACACAAATACCCTTTGCTGACGTAGCTTACATCCAGTGGTCTCAACTCCCTGCCAGGACCACTGGGCTGTTGTTCTTGGTTTCCAGTCTCCTGTCCTACTAGAAACATAAATGTGATATTACCATTGGGTTGGACACAGAGTCCAACAAGCTAAACTTAGTTGCCCAAATAATATGCCCAAATCATGCCCAATTGTTCAGTCTGGATTTGCACCCAGTCTGGTTTGTATGTCTGTACTTATTTTGCTGTCCTATGATCTAGGGCTACTGATTAGGAATCATAATAAGAAATGTGATTTTCTAGTGTTTATTATATACTAAATAATTCTAAGCACTTTTCTTAGTAGATCATTTAGACCACACAGATACATATAGGAGTCTTTTTTCACAGATGAAGGCACATGGGACAGAGGGATTGCCTAGCCCAGTGCATAAGTGGCAGGCAGGTCTGAGCCGGGACCTAGGCAACTGGGCTTTAGAGTCTGTGCTCTTCTCCATTATGCTCTAAGGTTTTCCTCAGAAATATAAGAATATATGTTAGTGCTTTTAGTCCAACTGCAAGGAACTGAGTCCCTTAGAATGGTCTACAAATATATGGAGGACCTGGGGAAGCAAATCAAAAAAGCCTTGGAGCCTAGGGAAGAGGGGCCAGCAGTCCCAGGTGTGGAAGAAGGTGAGGCGAGGCAACGACCGAAAAGTGATTCTGATGGGCCCTGGTGCACAGGGCCGGCTGCAGCTCAAAGTCAGGACAGTGTCAAGGCACGGAGTTGTTGGATGTTTGTTAGCAGCGAACAGGAAGGTAGGAGAGTGGAGGGCTGGAACATTCCTGGAATTGGAATTTTTTAGGATAGACACAGCAAAAAAGTATAGAGTTTAAAGAACCAAGAGTTCTGAGTAAGAAAACATGGACCGTAGGTTCAGACTAGAGACTAAAGAAAATCTGGCAGCAGATGGGGGAAAATGGCATTTTTTAACTTAATAAAAGCATTCAGCCTTCATTTCACAGAATGGATGTTATACTTTATTAGCTGATCAGATATGGAGAGCACCTAAGTCATCTAATGTGATATGCTCTCACTGTGGGTTGAGTGTAACTCAAAAGCAAATTGAGTTGGCAAAATCCTTGAGATTCAGAGCACACATACATGTGGTTGGTGTGTAACATACATGTGGTTAGTGTCACTTTTCTGAGGTTAATTTTCCAGTGTTTGCCTACTAAAATCTTGATAGTCCTTTGACCCAGCTACTTCACTTCTTTGAACTTATCTTATGAAAACGCTCACGTTTTTGTAAACAGATCTTCAAGGAAGCAAGTTTTCTAAACACTAACTGGGTTTGAAGTCATTATGCTAATTTAAATACACACAACCATATATATATATATTTACTCGAAGTGTACCTTTCTTCCTCATGTCACATGGGCAATGTGCTGATGTTGTAACAAGGTTTGAGGGAGGCACATTTTACACGAGCGTGAAACCCCTATCATCATGCTTATGAACTACGATAGGTCCTCAAAATGTACCTTTCATATAACTTTAGTGATCTGTACTTCAGTCAAAAAGTCAACAGGTTTTCTTTCTGCTAAGCAGAAAGAAGCATTCAGTATTACCTATGTATCTTTTTAGACTGAGAATAATTTGTTTAAGAAATTATATAACCTATCATTTGAAAGTGATTTCATCTGTCCAGTCAGTCAGGCTTTCTTTGTCATACAAATTTGGTTTTGGTACATAAATTGACAACTCTTTTCCTTCTCTCCTTCTGTCTCTCTTTCTTTCTTGCTTGCTTTCGACATTATATGCCTATTCGAAGACCAAGAGCTCAAAACATTATTCCTCCCCGAAATGTCAAATGTCTGGGAAAAATTCCTAATCCACTTCTTCTGAAACCCAACTGTGAAGCCAGCCACCTTGAGTTCTATACTCAAAAGTCAAAGGTAAAGACTAGACCTGTAAGTTTGCCTGTATGTAAACGACTTCTTACAAGACCTCCTAATGAGAGTAATGGCAGAAATAGGGAAAATGAAAATTAAGACAACTTTTGCAAGTGTTATTCCAAAGAATCCAGAATATTTCCATTTTGCCCATGGTGAAACTAGCCAAGGAAGGTTAAGTCATTTGGATTGGTCAGGATGTCAACCTAGGCCAGTCCGGCTTCTCAGCCTGTGATTTTTCTGTTATCCGATGACATAATGTACACTGCAAGAAATGCTGATTTTAATAACATAGCTGCCTGTATTGGGAATTCATTAAGTCAGATACTGTTCTAAGCACTTTGCTTCTGTCTCTCGCTCAGCAAATTTTAGTGAGCTGTTTATTGATTTACAAGATTATGCATCTATGAACTCAGTCACACTGGTTATTAATTAAATATCCTTCAAGTTTGGTTTGTAAAAAATTAATTGACATTCATTCTTTTTTCGGAAGACACAAGGTTTTTAGCCTTGGATTAAGGTGTCTCAAAAAAACATTCAGGCCGGGCACAGTGGCTCATGCCTGTAATCCCAACAATTTGGGAGGCCAATGTGGGCAAATCACCTGAGGTCGGGAGTTTGAGACCAGCCTGACCAACATGGAGAAACCCCATCTCTACTAAAAATACAAAATTAGCCAGGTGTGGTGGCACATGCCTGTAATCCCAGCTATTCAGGAGGCTGAGGCAGGAGAATTGCTTGAACTTGGGAGGCAGAGGTTGCAGTGAGCCAAGATTGTACCATTGCACTCCAAGTCTGGGCAATAAGAGCGAAACTCCATCACAAAAAAAAAAAAAATCAGTAAAACTTTAGACCTTGCTCAGCTCCAAATTCTTGAACTGTTTTCAGAGTACTGAGAACATTACAGCCCAAACATGTAATGGCATTTTATAAGCCTCTTGAGCTCTGAGGACTAAGCTCTGATTTTTTTATCTTGTCCAAATTCCTATCTAAGGGGTCTGGGGAGTCATACCCTACAAAGCATAAATTCTCATCAGGCGGGTTTTATTTAACCCTATATATCATGATATATATTACTGTCCATTCTGATTCTGGCATAACATTATGAGACAAGGTAGAAAATCAAAAATATTTTACCCCTAAACATGTTTATTTGCCATATCTTGAAATGGTCCTGCAAAGCTGTCTTTTGTGGGGGGAAAATTTGCATCTGTAAAGAATCTCTATTAACATAGCTAGATCTTTTTCTTCCAGGCCCTTCCAGTCCTAAAAAGATTAACTGAAAGTCTAGCACCTCCTAAAGATCTGAATAGGAAACATTTGTCATCTATTGTCTCTAAGGCAGCCACTATAAGACTTCAAAAGAACCTTGGTCTCCACAATCTTTTATCTTAACCTGAACATTTCCCTTCTATGATCCCAGGTCTTTAGACAAACTGAACCAATCGTCAATCAGAAATGTTTAAAGTCACCTGCAGCCTGGAAGCCCCCTGCTTTAAGTTGTCCCGCCTTTCTAGACCAAACCAATGTATTTCTTAAATGTATGTGATTGATGTCTTATGTGTCCCTAAAATGTATAAAACCAAGCTGCGCCCCAACTACCTTAAGCACATGTTCCAAGGACCTCCTGAGGGCTGTGTCAGCCACCATGGTCACTCATATTTGGCTCAGAATAAATCTCTTCAAATATTTTGCAGAGTTTGACTCTTCATTGACGGCTCCTCCTGAGCCATATGCACATCATTAATTTTGTGTTTTGGGATTTATAAATACTAAATACTAATTTAAAATTTTAAAAGTTCTATTGATTTTCTGCTCCCATAAACTGGTCTATTTGAATCTATCTTCAGTAAAGTACAGTTGTCAAGGTGCTCGACAGAATCAGCAAGAAGCGACTTCACTTCCTGGAGTGGAACTAAGTGCTTAAGTAGAGAAACAGTGTTTCTGACTACCGTGGTTACAAACAAATCTCTCCAATATAAATTAGAGGGTGGTAAAAAGAGTTGACAGTTTTTTTTTTTTAACATTTGTCATCTTCTGTTAAATATAAGCTTTTATTTTCCAAATGACAATTAACAGGTTCATTTTTACTATTTTCTGTAGTAGCCAAAGCCTAACATCTAGATTTATATATTTTTATACCAGAATTTTCAATTTTACCAGTTTTTAGTAGTGATCATCAACTGGATTGCACAAAGAAGAAAATGTAATTTCTGCACAAGAAAGAAGGCACAAAGAAGAAGGCACTTTCTGAATCGTGTGGTTTGGTTAAAATCTCAGAGTATGTTGGTATTTTGTCTTTCAGGACTTGGGCATTGACATATGTAAATTATAAATTTCCAGTCAAATTCCGTGCTGACAACTTGACTATTTTATGTAACGGTGAAAGAAATTCAGAACTGAATTGAAGATTCAAAAATTAAAGTGTACGTACAACAAAACAGAAACATCAGAAGAAAGATGAACTATTGTTGTTTTAAAACTACTAAACCATACTCCAAATAATAGGACTTCTTAGGACCTCACAATTTAAAGACCAGCTTAACTGTATTTTTTTTTTTATAAAAAGGACACCATATAAAACTGTCGACAACCAAAAATATGGACACAAAAATAAATAAATAGTTGTGAGCTTTTTCACAGTTATATAAAACATTTAAAAATTGTCAAATATTTATGACATATTGATTACATATAACACACATAAGTATACATATATAGCTAAGTATCTTCATTTGTGGAGAGTGCACAAATCATTAAAAAGTACAGAGACCAGATTTACCTTAGCTTGCTTCTGGATAGTTCAGTAAGTCATGTTATTTGGAGTATGATATACGGTTTAGAGCAGGGGTCAGCCAACTATGGCCCATGGGCCAAATTAGGCCTGCCACTTGTTTTTGTAAAGTTGTAAATAAAACTAAAAACTGGGCAACAAGAGTGAAACTCTGTCTCAAAAAAAAAAGAAAAAAGTTTGCTGATCCTTGGATTTGATGAATGAGTCATACTGTGAGATAAATATTTCACTTACTGTTTCAATAAGTGTCTATTTTACATACAGGAATTCCCACAGCTGAGTTTTCACTAATGTGTCTAAAATAGAATATAAGATGGGCCAAAATAGCCTAACTATCCACATTAGTACATGTATATGCATATAATATTCACTGGTTACTAAATGTTGCTTTGTATGACCATGTCATAGCTATCGTTCTGTACATATATATAATGTTTGCAACCTATTTCAGGGACTCATGGCTCCTCTGAAATCATAGCCTCTTAGACTTTATTTGAGTCTGTGAGCCATATGCTTGGTTCTCAACACTCTGAGCCATACTTCCCTTGGCTGTGAGATGAAATTCATGTTACGGGAAGTTGTATCAGAGTTCTAAATGGCATTAAGAACTAGAGGGATGACTGGGTGGTGGCTCACGCCTGTAATACCAGCACTCTGGGAGGCCAAGGCTGGTGGATCACAAGGTGAGGAGTTCAAGAGCAGCCTGGCCAAGATGGTGAAACGCCATCTCTACTAAAAATACAAACATTAGCTGAGTGCCATGGTGGGTGCCTGTAATCCCAGCTACTCGGGAGGCTGAGGAAGGAGAATCGCTTGAACCCAGGAGGTGGAGGTTGCAGTGAGCTGAGATCACGCCACTGCACTCCAGCCTGGGTGACAAAGCGAGACTCTGTCTCCAAAAAAAAATAAAAAGAAGAACTAGAGGGATATGAATAGCTGCCCTCTTTGCCCTTAGGTCTTGTTTTCAGTCCTCACAATATGAAATGCAAAAAGAATCCTATTAGCTGTAGAACCCTAAAGAGAAATCATGGTGGCTAGCATTTACTGAGCTTCTGTGGTGCTGTGCACTCTACCTACATTCTCTTGTTTCATCTGTACAAGCTTAAGAAACAGGTTGGAGCATTATCCCTGCTTTACAAAAGAGAAAACTAAGGCTTCATTAAGACCCTTGTCCAAGATCACACAACCAGTAATTGACAGAGCCAGGACTCACACATAGAGTTGTCCAATTACAAAGTCAACGGTTTTCATCACTATCTTACTATTAAATAATCGGTGCTTGTATTTATGTACTTTAAAATACCTTCACATGAGGTAATGGATATGTTAATTAGCTTTCTTTTTTCCACATTGTATTCATAAATTATAGCATCACTTTGCACTCATAAACATATACAATTAGACATTATAATTATAGATATTATTGATTTACAATTAAAAACAACCCCCTTCACATGTCTTTTAACATAAGACCATTGAGCCAGAGAATATTATGGAATTAACTGGTAAACTGATGTCTCTGCTTCCCCTTACTGGCGGAGCTCAGTGGGAGCCTCACTCCTTGCTGCCACTCCTTCCTTCCTTCCGTCCTGCCGAGTTGCCCTTTTCTACTCCCCAGCACTCCCAACCTGCATACTCAGGTGAGTCACGAATCTTGCCTTTGCCTTTGAGTTTCTCTGGCTTTTCCTCCTCTGTCTGATCCTCAGCCTGTAGACATTTCCCAGGTTCTGAAGCCCAATAAACAAGAAAAGATGCTGATGTCCTACTGTGGAAATCACTAATTGGGAAGGTGACTTACTGCAAATGGGCAGAGAGAGAGGAGACTGATGGAAATGGGCAATGGCATGGAGCTCTAGGGGTCCGCCGACTGCCAGAAGTCTTCCTACTGGGGGTGCTGGGGACGTCTGTGAGAGACAGTGTCTGAGGGCTTGCAGATCTCTTCCAGGTAATCTGGCTTTGTGACTTGAAGACTCATTTAAAAAGACCTAAGGGCATTGGAAAATGTTTTATACGGGGCACATTTGGGCAATGAATATTTATGGATACAGGAATGCATACGGCATGTTTCCTGTGGTAAATTTTCAGTCTAGAAATCTCAAAAGCAAATGAAATAAGATCCTCCCTTTTTTAGTTTATTTACTTGAGAAATTGGTACTTTGGCTTCCTTAGACCTAGCTGGCCTCATGCCACTTATATTTGTAAACTCTGCGGTTTATTTCAGAAATGCATGGATGGTCCCGTAATATAAAATCTATAAATGTAATTTTATCTGAGCATGGAATGCATCGCAGCCTAAAAATTCTGCAGCATCCTTAATGAGCAAACAACACTGGCAGCATCCTGATAGAGAGAAATGTGACAAGAATGCTCACTGCTCCTACAATTCACTATTCAACACGATAGCTGAAATGTCAGCCAATACAATTAAACAAGAGAAAGAATGTAGAGGCAAAAAACTTGGAAAGGAGTAAACATAAAAACCCAAAGAGAATCACTGGCCAACTACAAACAATTAGAGAACTTAGGAAAATGCTGGTGTACACAAAGGGTCTCAAGTTGATGAGTAGCACCCAGCAGCCATCTTGAAACAGTCTCCCTGGCCCTCCTCTTGATAATGGTCTCCGTTGAGGTGTAACCACACAATTAACTGCTTTAGACTTTCTGATTTTCAAATGATATGTCTATCCTCCCAACTCTGAATATTCTCTTTAAGACCATGTCCTCAGATTACCCAAAAGAATCTTCCTGAACCATTATACAGAATATAGTAAGCTAATTAAGCATTTTTCCTAAGCAGGCTATTAAAAAAAAAAACTCAATGGAATTTTTGGCACGTTTATCATCTGAAAGCCACCAGCTGTACTCAGTTTGTCCCCTCTCTTGCGACAGTGCTGGTCCTACCTGAGACTTTTCTACTTGTGTGAATTGGGTCTTCTAAGCATTATCCAAGGAAAAGCAACTTTCCAGGGAAGGGTGGTTGCAGTAATCATTGTGCATATGTCTCTTGCAATAATACTTAAAATCAGATGGTGCTGACCCACTTAGAAGTAAGGATTAAAGAAATCTGCTTAGAATTGAATTGAGTCCACCACAGCAACTTGCCAAGAGAAATGCATTCCACAGAATGCCCTTCAGAGAACCTCTCATTAGCCAAACTGCAAACCTTTGATTTCTTTTCATTTGATATATAACTGTCTGGAATTCATTTAAACATGATGTGATGCATGTTCATATGTGTGTTCACAGCATATTAGTTTAGCCTTTTATTTTTCCTGGACAACATATGCAGTCTTATGTAGGACTTAGTCATTTGTAGCTCTAATCTAAATTTTAAAAGTTGTATATTTTTAATAGAAAGTATATATATTCTACATAATTGCTTTGCAAATTTGTATAGAGTTCCAACTACATCAGAATTTTGAAAAAGTAAAGCACTGCCTTTTAAACTGGAACCTTTTGCTGAGCCTTTAATTTAGTATTACAAAAAAATGAATAGCAGAATCTGTTTCTTCTCACCAACCAGATACAATAGAATCTGCCCAGAAATGTCACCTTGCTTTCCCTAACCTCTGTGAAGTTTGTATTTATTCTTCTGTCTATACATTTGTTTCTATCTCATATTTGATGTTATCTATAACTAATGTGTTTTCTTTTAAATGTGTTCTGACCACATGTCTTATTGCAAATGGATTTACATCAGTATATCTCCCATAGACTGAAAATTCTCAGAAGGGAAGGCTCTTTGTAGGATTTAACAAAGTGGTTTCTCATCTTGATTCTGCATTAAGATCACCTGGAGATATTTTATAAATTGAGTTGCCTGGATGCTTCTCCTGAAGGTTCCAATTCAGTGGGTGTATGGTAAGGCCCACTCTTCAGTATTCTCAAAAAACTTCACAGGTAGTTCTGACACACAGATAAAAGTTGAGAGGCACTCTTTTTTGATTTTGAGATGGGGTTTCACCCTGTCATCCAGGCTGGAGTGCAATGGCGCAATCTCGGCTCACTGCAACCTCCACCACCTGGGTTCAAACAATTCTCCTGCCTCAGCCTCCCGAGTAGTTGGGACTATAGGCGTCTGCAACCACACCTAGCTAATTTTTGTATTTTTAGTAGAGATGGGGTTTCACCATGTTGGCCAGGCTGGTCTTGAACTCCTGATCTGCCTGCTTTGGCCTCCCAAAGTGCTGGGATTACAGGTGTGGACCACCGAGCCTGGCCGAGAGGCACTCTTTTAATATCATGCTTAATTCTTATCAATAAGTACCCAGCATAATTGCCTGGCACATAGACAACCCTCAAAAACTGTTTACATAATTGGTAAACTGGCTTGAGATGAAGTTTTATGAGATGTCTTCCTTCACTGGAGCAGCCTTGGCAGTCATCGCATCAGGTAAGTCCAAAGATACTGAGTAAATAACATGCTGGCAAAGCCACAGCTGCACTTGCTTGAGTTGTGTCATTTGAGCCCACCACATTATTGACTTAACCCGGACAGGTCCAACCTATTATATATATTTTTTGTAAAGAGATTCTGTTACTAACAACCTAAGATTGCAGAAAGAATATGTCTTTGTTGTTATAAAACATTCTTTGTATTTATGAAGTCTTTTTCCTTGAGTTAAAAATGGATAAATAGGCCGGGTATGGTGGCTCACGCCTGTAATCCCAGCACTTTGGGAGGCTGAGGTGGGTGGATCACCTGAGGTCAGGAGTTCAAGACCAGCCTGACCAACATGGAGAAAACCCATCTCCACTAAAAATAAAAAAATAAAAATTAACCGTATGTGGTGGCGCATGCCTTTAGTCAGCTATTCGGGAGGATGAAGCAGGAGAATCGCTTGAACCCGGGAGGCAGAGGTTGCAGTGAGCCAAGATTGCGCCATTGCACTCCAGCATGGGCAACAAGAGCAAAAC
Organism: Aotus nancymaae; assembly: GCF_030222135.1. Classification (NCBI taxonomy): domain Eukaryota; kingdom Metazoa; phylum Chordata; class Mammalia; order Primates; family Aotidae; genus Aotus; species Aotus nancymaae. The sequence continues at coordinate 2,450,010 of NW_026988537.1, read as the reverse complement.
TCCATCTCAAATAACTCCCCTCACCCTAAAAAAGAAGAATAACTGTGCAGTCAAATGAGAGTGTCACATAAAAGATTTCAGAGCTGTTATATGATTCAACAAGTGAAAATTCCCCCAGATTTGCATGTTTGGTTTTGGTGTGTTATGTTTGGTGATGTAATGGAAGTCAGTGTTAATATTTTCTTGGTATAAACCAATTCCAATTTTCCTCCAGCAGTGATTAGTTTGTAGTGATCCTAAAGCTGTGAGAATTAACTGGACTTTGACAGGAGAGCCTGAAGGCAAACCCCAGCACTTAACAGTGGAAAACTGGTCTTTCTGATCTCCTCTGGAGTGCTTCTCAAATGACAGGTGCACCAGAGCCACCTGGAAACCCTGTTAAACATTCAGATTCCTGGGCCTCACTCCCAGAGGTTCCTATTGAGTAACTTAGCCATAGAGCCTGGGAATCTGTATGTTTAATGGCCATTCCAGGTTGATGCGGGAGGTGTGACACCTGCAGAAAGATTGCTGTAGGGTGCACTTTGTTTTTTCTTCAGTAGCTGAAGGAAACCGATGCAAGGGCTTAACAACCTACGCCATCATGGGAGTTAGCTTGCACTAGGCATGTCTTAGACTATTTTATTTAAAGGAGTTTTTTTTTTAACAAATGTGCTTGTACACCAAAGAACCTTATATGCCCCTTGGAGACATTTATTGCTGGCTGAAATTCAGTCTTGTAGCCAATGTTTTCAAATCCAATTAATTAAACTATTTTACCAAAGCTGTTGGGAATGTTTTCACAAATCTTGCCCTTTAATCTGAATGAAAATGGGATACAGACTTCACTAAAACAACTTCAAATGTAATTTGCAATCTAATCAAGAGAGATTAATATTAAATAATCTGACAATGTTCTCTACAGTGGGGAGCAGCTGGTAAACAATGCTGTGAAAGTGCTCAACTAAAATGGCAATCCAGGCTGAGAGCCTCTGCAGGGCAAGAGGAAGGAGGCAGAAGGCAGACCACCGCTTCTAGCACCCCTGCACCTGTGAGCTTCCCTGCTCCAAGGAAAGGAGCCAGTGAAGAGGACTCAAGGCTAGTGGCTTGCCCTTCTCTCTGCCTTTAAGTTTTCTAGTCTTTCCCCTCTTCACTCCTTCCTCTCGATTTTTTCTTTTTCTTACTTTTTCTCAGAAGTGTGAGTGAAATCTGTGCCCCAGATCCCTGAGAAGGTGGTTATTTCCCCTTTTATAAAGATGGCTGGGCGATGCATTTAACCTCCAGGCTCCAGTTCAAAAGGCCCATCTTCAGGGTTGAAAGAGCCTAGCAGTTTGCAAAACCAACCCGATCTTATCCTTTCTTTAGATGCTCACAGTGGTATTTAAAGTCTATTGTGATAATTTCTGAAACAAGGAGGAAATAGGAAATTAGTGCTCCTGGAACTGAACTGGAACCCCAAACTAGCTGCCAATATGTGGATGAATCACCAAAAGGTCTGGAAGCTATTTGCCATCTATCAGCACCGAGGGAGGTTAGAATGGAAATTGGCAAAAAAAACAAATGACTCAGTTTTCCTTTTTAGCAAATGCTAATTTACAGCTGCCTGTTTTCCCTGTTTTAAATAAAAGGGATGAAACCACAACTGCCCATTGGTAGTCTAGGATGAAGAGCTAACAACTGCTTCCTGCATTGGTGTCCATGGAAAACGGGATGCTTCCCTACTCATACGTGCACTGGGCAACCTTTTGCAGAAGCTGATGTACCAGGAAGGGGAGATATAAGTCAAAGAAAGATTCAACTATGTATTTCCTGCTTTATCAACGACTCATGTGGTGGGAAAGAATGAATAAAGCCTGTGTTTCCACCTCAACTTTTCTATTTGCATGCTATTTGACCTTGGCAGGTCATCCAACTTTTTGAGGGTTTTTCCTAATCAGTGAAATGAGAATAACTGCATCACAGGGCATTTGTGAAGGACAAGTGAGCTAGTGTACTGTTAATGCCTTCACAATTTAAGCCTATGAAAATGTAAAATTATCTTTGCTGCTGTGAAGGTATTTGGAGGGTGGCAACAGTTACTCAATCACAGAAATGAGGCAAGAGAGAGGAGTGGAAACTTTTCTTGCATTTAGAGAGGAAATAGTAAGTGTTTGAGTGAACATACCTGTTATCACAGATATATTTTTATATGTAAGAAGATGGACCTCCATTTTTAAAATTCAATCATGTCATCAATGATTTCAAGACATTAAGTAGTAAATGATCAACAGTCAAGATTTCTTATCAAAGATATAATACCACCATTTAACACTTCCTTTAGACTGAATACTGTGATAAGTGCTTCCTTTCATATAATCTCACAGTCCTCTGATGTAGGAGTTCTCAACAACCACTATTAACAACTCTATGCAACAGATATTATTATTCTCACTTTACATATAATGAAACTGATAACAATTGAATTTTTAAAAGCTTTCCCCATTTTATATACCTCATGAGCAATAGAATACGGTTTAAAACCTAGGTGTAGGGCCGGGCGCGGTGGCTCATGCCTATAATACCAGCACTTTGGGAGGCTGAGGTGGGTGGATCACGAGGTCAAGAGATTGAGACCATCCTGGTCAACAAGGTGAAACCCCGTCTCTACTAAAAAATACAAAAATTAGGTGGGCATGGTGGCGCATGCCTGTAGCCCCAGCTACTTGGGAGGCTGAGGTAGGAGAATTGCTTGAACCCAGAAGGCGGAGGTTGCGGTGAGCCGAGATTGCACCATTGCACTCCAGCCTGGGTGACAAGAGCGAAATTCCGTCTCAAAAAAAAAAAAAAAAAAAAAACCTAGGTGTAGCGCTAAGTGCGGTGGTTGACATCTGTAATCCAAGCACTTTGGGAGGCCAAGGCAGGAGGATCACTTAAGTTCAGGAGTTAAAGACCAGCCTGGGCAACAGTGAAACTTAAGCACAGTGGCATGTGCCTGTAGTCTTGGCTGAGGTTGAGGATTGCATGAGCCCAGGAGGTAAAGGGTACAGTGAGCCATGATCGTGCCACTGCACTCCAGCCTGGGTGACAGAGCAAGATCTTGTCTCCAAAATAAATAAATAAATACCAGGTGTGTCTGACTCTAAAGCTTATGTTCTTAACCACAGTATTAGTCTGTTCTCATGCTGCTAATAAAGACATACCAGAGACTCGGTAACTTATAAAGGAAAGAGGTTTACTGGACTCACGGTTCCACATGGCTGGGGAGGCCTCACAATCATGGTAAAGGAGAAGCAAAGGCACATCTTACATGGTGGCAGGCAAGAGAACTACCAAGCAAAAGGAGAAAAAAAATTTATAAAACCATCAGATCTCATGAGAATTCACTCACTATCATGAGAATAGCATGAGGGTACCTCCCACTGGGTCCCTCCCACAGCACATGGGGATTATGGGAACTACAGTTCAAGATGAGATTTGGGTGGAGACACAGCCAAACCATATCAACCACCACAATCTTAAAGAGAATGGAAGCCATACTATCTCTAGTTGGAACAGAAGCCCAGTCTCCGTGACAAGTTGACCTACCCTATTACTGACTAGCTACATGTCTTTGGGTAAGTAAATTCTGAGCCTTAATCTCTCCTGAGTTGAGGGGACATAATGTTTTCTAGCCTACCTTATTGGTAATTGTGAGAATCAAGTGAGATGGTACATATCAAAGTATTTTTGGATACCATAGAAAGGAAGGGCCTGATTAAGAGTTTCTTCAACTAGATAGGAATTGAGAGAAATTTTGGCAAGTAGTATAGGAAAAGCATTAATCTATCAGTAATAGTCTTTTTTTTTTTTTTTTTTTTGAGATGGAGTCTCACTCTATCTCCAGGCTAGAGTGCAGTGGCGCGATCTCCACTCACTGCAGCCTCCACCTCCCGGGTTCAAGCAATTCTCCTGCCTTAGCCTCCCAAGTAGCTGGGATTACAGGCGCGCACCACCACACTGAGCTAATTTTTGCATTTTTAAAGTAGAGACAGGGTTTCACCATTTTTGGTCAGGCTGGTCTCAAACTCCTAACCTTGTGATCCACCCACCTCGGCCTCCCAAAGTGCTGGGATTACAGGCGTGAGCCACCATGCCTGGCCGGTAATAGTCTTTTCATGATATAGTTGCTCATCCAAAGAAGTGTCTTCTAAAGTATGGCCTGCCTATTGGTGCTGCATAAGATGATTTTAAAAGGTACATAAAAAATGTATTTTAATAGCTCTGTGCTCTTTCTAGAAGTATAATAAATCTGTGATTTCCCAGATTATTATTTAGGGTTCAGCTAAGTATAAAAAGTGAGTCAAGTAAGGTGCAGTGGCTCACATCTGTAATCCTAGCACTTTGGGAGGCCAAAGTGGGAGGATTGCCTGAGCCCAGGAGTTCAAGAACAGCCTGGGCACGTGTTGAGACCCTATCTCTCTATTTTTTTTAAAGTGAGTCAATTGAAAATCAATTAAATATAATAAAGTGCAAGTGTTCCCTGGATATGGCAAATATAATAAAAGTGGAAGACAAATGATTCTAGGAAGCACTGACAAAAGCCTGCTGTGTTTGAAAACAAAGGCTTATCTCAGAGGCGTTTGTTAAGGCTCTCTCTGGTGATCTCTACTGATTTCATTATGTCTTCAACAACAGTAATAATGGTCAAAAATAAAGAGGTCTGTTGACATCCTTCCCCAAAGTGCACCCTGCGCCCCCACCCTATACTCTGGTTGAAAGCACCAACCCCATAAGGAAGGCAATGGGAGCCAAAGCGTTGTTTTATTCCTACCCTAAGAAATACAGTTTTTTGTGTGTGGGAGGGGTGGTTTAAAAATGTTTATCTTATGTACAAAGAACTATCATGGTTTTTCATGGTAGATGTCTTGGATAATCCTTTGAAGATCATTTAGTCCAACTTAATGAAACCTATATCCTTCGCGTACTGACGGAAACCCTGGCGGCACATATTGAGACCATATTTCCGGATCAAACTGTGCCAGTTTGAACAGACTCGACAAGAGCGAGAACCCTGGCCGAATTTTCACGGGTGGCTCCAGGACAGCTGCTGGTGACCCATCTTGCTCTCAGAAAGGCAACGAGGTAAAAGCAAGAAATACAGTTTTTTGGCAGGGCGTGGCGGCTCACACCTGTAATCCCAGCACTTTGAGAGGCCACGTCGGGTGAATCACAAGGTCAGGAGTTCAAGACCAGCCTGGCCAAGATAGTGAAACTTCGTCTCTACTAAAACTGCAAAAATTAACCAGACATGGTGGCAGGCACTTGTAATCCCAGCTACTCAGGAGGCTGAGGCAAGAGAATTGCTTGAACCTGGGTGGAAGAGGTTGCAGTGAGCTGAGATCACACCACTGCACTCCATTCCTGGGTGACAAAGTGAGACTCTATCTAAAAAAAAAAAAAGAAATAGTTTTTCATCCTGTATTACTTACAGGATCCAAACCATAACTGCCCCTTCTATACAGGGCACAAGTCTCTACTCTGAAAAGAGAATTTCTGAAAAGTTTTGATTGCAGCATCTTTCAGAGAGAAAGCCGAAGTGCTCTGGAAAAGGTTTGTAACAGCCTTGCTGGGATTAGATTCTCAGCCCAGGCCCAAGTATCTGCCATTCCCTAACTGCAACGCAGCTGCCAAAGGCTGAAAGCTAGCGATAACCATTTTACAGAAAGGTTTGTTTTGTGTTTGATAACAGGGCTTTCACTTAAGACAGTCTCTCCAGGCATTGTTGAGAAACCAGTGTTGACTTGACATGACCTCTAGAAAAGCAATGTAGCCTTCTATGTTATGGAACTTCTATGACCATGTCCATACTTTCTCTGAATCTAATCTAGCACCTTAAGCAGCAGAGAAAAATAAAGATGCATCACTGATTAAGGAAGAAGGCCCTTCGTATATTTACTTGAGGTGCTCCTGGTTTAATGCATCTCCCATCATTTTAATAGCTGCATCCAGACTTTTAAACCTCTCTAAGGTCACGTAGCTAAGTGGAAAATATGAGATCGGAACCTAGTTTTGTCTGGTTCCAATGACCGTGGTATTCCACAACATACAATACTCACACTCAAATCTTTATCAGTGAAGTGATATTGAGGATCATCACTTTCAAAATAATCACTTTCATAAAAGAATGAAGAGGATCAAAGTTTTTGCTTCACCTTCAGGGACAGAAACCACTTGCACACCATTTACCGGGGCTCCTGGGATGATTGCTGGGGTCCACTCAGGCCCCGTTGCTTCTGTGGCTATCCTTGTCATTGCTAAAATGACCATGTAGCATCCCACTGGGGTGGAGCCAGAAACGAGTCCATGGCAGGAATGAAGTCTGACACACAAGAGAGAGCTAAGGATAAGGACCTCTTCTCCATTCCACTTTCCAGCTCCAAGTGTGAAGAGAGGAGAGAGGGCCGGGGATGGTGTGAGCCACAAAGGAGGGAGGCGATGTGCAGCTGTTTGGAGAGAGCAGTCTCTCACTCAAGAGAGGTTTCTCTCCCTTTGACACATTTAGTTGAAGGAATCTGACAACAAACCACAGCTTTCTTTGTCAGGCTGAGTCGGCAAGAACCATGTGAAATATTTTCCCACGCTGCTTCCACCTCCTGACAAAATGCTGCCTAAGTAGTTTCCATTTTCCTTCTGTTTTCCCCACACTCCAGGTCAAATGGTAACTGAAGAACCGACGTCATTTTCGGTCATTGTGTGGTTTTACCATTTAGTGGATACATTGGAAAAGTGCTCCTCTTGATCATTTGTTCATTGCAAGATCGTACTGGGAGGCAAGCTCTGTACCTGTTGTTGACAGTTATTCAGGCACATGCAAGTTCCAAGTCTGTGGAGATCTCACTTCCCAACCTCCTGATCACAGATTCCTGTGGGCCAGGGCCAAGTCTTCCTTCAAAGGAAGGCAGTGTAAGGACAGACACACTTTCATACAGACACTCAAGTTATTCTCATTCATCTTAGTCATAGTAAATGCATCACTATGAAGAACTTGTGCTGAATTAATTTGGGTCCCTAACTCTAAAAAATTATTATTGGCACTAGAACATCTCTTTACCTCTGTTTTTTAAGTTTGTCACTGGGTTGTGTTGCTTGCTTCTGGCCGGAGCCTTTTGGAATATCTAACTTTTGATACACAACCACAGCCAAGCTTAGGATGCCCTGAGATTCAGAGTGACAGATCTGGCCCTGAGAATGAAGCTTCTCAGGTGTTACCATACTCTGTACTCAGCCAGCAATTCACTGCAGCTCATGTGATAACAGCGAGACTCATGGTCTGCTATGCAACACTTCTTGGCATCCCACTAAAACTCTGTTATCTGGCAAGTACTTTGCACTTAATGCCCAGAAAATGTAAAATCTCCGGACTCTTGTGGGTTTTCTGGGTGTCAAATCAGCAAAACTCTAAACAGCTCTGAAAGTGAGTGTATAAGATATGCCTGGAATAACAACCTGCCTGTCATTTTTGGTAACAACTTGATTTAGCTTTATTCTGCTAAAGCAGAGCCCATCACGCTGGGGTGCAAGGACTCCACCCTACCCCCATGCCTCCCTGGAGCCCATGAAGCCTTCCCAAAGGTGCCTGGCCAAGGTCGTTTATATGAATACATTCCCCAATCTTTAGTTTCCATATGTGTAGTCACCCCAAATAGATCTGCCTTTGACAGAGCTTGGGGTGCCAGAAGAAGCCCCAAAGCAGCTAAAGATTGAGAACAAAGTTGGTTCCACTGCAGGACCCAAACTCAACCTTGCTTTTCCTGGGCCCAGGAGACCTCTGAATGGATTCAGCTCTCCTGGGCCAGAAGAAACCCTACCTGGGAAAACATTTCCAGAAAGCATTGTTGTTGGTGTTAATTATTGGGTTAAACTGTCAAGCTGAGCTGAATACCAATACTCTACCTGTCATTTGCCAATGAATTAAATGAATATAATGGTGAGTGTGTCTGGGTGGGGAGGGAGAGGGAGTTGTCTATGAATAATTTGTCCCCCTAAGATCTCTACATGCAGTCTATAAGTTATTCTTCCATTGTAGATGACTGACTAAACTGCACTTTGCTTTAAAAATGATCAAAGGAGGGCAAAGGAAAGATGAGGCAATGAATCTGCACATAAGCTTTCTCATTATTATCTCACTTAATCACCTATTGACCTCCTATGCACATTTAAGCGGGACGTCTCAAGGATGAGCGCCCTCAACTCTCAGCCTCCATTACCTCAGTGAATCATACTTGCACTTCCTGGTCTCCTTCCCCGAAGTGTCCATGGAATACAAGTTGCCCCTTCCCATGCCCAGGGGCAATCCCACCTCTTCCACTTCCTTGGGGACCCCATCAAATATCCCCCAGTAACTTTAGCAACTCTCTTTCAACCATCTGTCTCCCACACATTAACGTGGTCCAATCTCCTCTGTCTTCAGGGAGACCTCCCCGACCCAGTGTTCTCATTCCTTCCCGCTGCTGTGGCCATCACTCTTCCCTTCACAGTCTGGCCACTGGAAAGAGTAGCTCCCATCTCCAGGTCTTGCTCTTCAACCCTCTGCTGTCTGGTTTCTGCCTTCCTTTAAAACTGTTCTCTCAGAGGTCAGTTGTCAAATCCAATGAGCAGCTTTCAGTCTTTATGCTTCTAGGACTTTCTCAAGCCATTTAGTACTTCAGACTGATTCTTCCTTCTGAAACATTCTCTTTCCGTAGATCCCAGGGCACCCCTCTTTCCAGACTTTTCTCCATCATCTGTAGCTTATCCACCTCAGCTTCCCTCACTGGGTTCTCTTCCTTCACCTGCTTAAAAAAAAAACAGACTATGATTGAAGTATACATACAGAGAAGTGCACAAATCATAAGTTCACAGGTTGATCATTTTCACAAACAGAACACTCCATGCAACTAGCACTCAGATCAAAAGATGATGTGTTTGCAGCACACTTAGAAATGCCCTTGTGCCCGTTCCAGCCACCAGGCCCCCCGAAGAGTACTGCCATCCTGACTTCAAGCATTAGAGATGAGTTTCGCCTATGCTTGAACTTTGTAAACGTAGGCTATGAGTGCTCCGCTAGGCTTCTTTTGCTCAGCATTATGTATGATAGAATTATTTATATTTTTGTATATGTAGTTTACTCATGCTCATTGCTGTGAGAGATTTGGGTGACAGAATCTACCATAATTCATTTATCCATTCTTCTGTGACAAGTATTTCCAGGTTTTGCTATTAGAAGGGATGTTGTGATAAACACTTGTGTACTGCCTTTTAAACAATCAATTCCTTAGATTTCAATCTTAGACCTTTCCCCCTACATAGACCCCTGGAATATTTGGAATATTTGGAGGAACTCTGGAATATCTGGAGGAGTTGATGGGCAAAGACTGCTTAGACATAAAGGCAGTAAGTCTCTTCTCATTCCCAAGAAAAGCTCATGAAAATGTTTAAGCGAGTATTGTTTTCGCAAATAGTACTATTTTCATAAGCTGAATTTCAATATCTACATGTTAATCCAATAGTAACAAGAATCTGAAGTCCAGAATTATTACAGGCAAAGTAAAATTAGTACCAGCTGATGTGCAAGATTTTTATAGGGGAAATTCAATTAGCAAAATAAAATTTATTTCTCAGCTGATGGGCCCAATGATTCCATAATATCACCGAGTCCTTTAGTTCTATTAGTTTGGTCATTAATTTCTGTTCCACAATAATTAGTGATAAGGGAACCTCTTTTACTGTGTAAATTTTCCTAGCAATGAAAAGTAGAAAATTGGGCATGCCATTCTTGCTACAGTGACCAGCCAAATCAAAGCAATATGCAACAGCTGCAAGCTCCATGGCTTACTAATAAGACCATGTCAAGTAAGAGAGCAGTCAAGATGATTGATTAATAAGTGAAATTGAGCTGTAGGCACTTTAGGTAAAAGTAAAGTTCTGGAATTATATTTGCATCAAGTTTGTAAAGTTTTTTTTAAAGTATTTTGTTATTCAATAATTCAGAAATTATTTTCATTTGGTATAATTATCAGAAAAAAGTATGAATTTAAATTACCTATGTAGTTGGTAAGCTATAGTAATAGATATTAATTTTATTCTGTCTTGAGGAGGTAGGGGGAAATGCCTTACCCCAAATCTTATGATTTTAAGTTTTTTATCCTCCAAAGATATTTTTAAATAGAGGATTTTGCAGATATTTTTTCTGGAAAAATTCCTCTTCTCTGTGCCAAATGGTTTTGAAATATCCATCACTTCTCTCTGATGGTAAACTATGTAACATTGCTTCTACTTTTGAAAACAAAGGCAAAATATTTTTACAGTTTCACTTTGAGGCTTTTTAGAAAGAATTCTGGTAATGCTGAGTGAATGATAAATAAATTTTAAACAAAAGGTTGATTCAAAACTGGAAACAAATACTTCACTTGATTCATTGGCCATAAAAGGATTTGGAGAATCAGCTAACATCATTTTAATGTTTTGATAATCTAGGAAAGTGCTTCCGTTCCAGCTAGTAATGTGCATTGGTTGATGTATTTTGAACTTGCCACACATATTCCTACTTGCCTCGACACTGCTTAGCAAGTTTGAAAACTTGTGAGCCTTTTCTTAATAGATGCGGAAATTGCTAATATTGGGTATTTTGGAGTTCTTTTACTTTCTTAGAAGATACTCATGACAGTATATCTCCTCTACTTGAAATTTTGCTGCAACTCCATTGGATTGTGTTAGTATTTATAATACTTATATTATTATTGCAATCATGGACCTACCCAGGAATTTTATTCAGATACATCCCAATAGGCTGCAAATAATTTTTTTCCCCCATGTGGCTTGATCCAGGTCATATCCTCTCCTTGATTAAGATAACTCACATAAGTCAGGAATCTTTTGGTAAAAATTATGGAAGCCAAATTTCAATTAATTTAGGCAAAAGGAGGTTTTATTGAAAGGATCAGAGTGTCTTACAGCTAACCTGCCTGAAAAGGAGAGGATCAGCTGTGTCCCAAGGACAGCTGGAACCAAGGACTTAGCTACAGCTGGGACCCATGCTCTCTACCTCTCTGTGTGTTCCCTTTATTCTCTGTTACTGCAGATCAGATTTCTCCTACTGGTGGGGAACACAGCCTCAGGTCCTCTGCTAGCCTATGTGGCACTTTTATGCAAATTAGAAAATGTGCTCCTCTGAGTGGATGAAGCCTCTCGTGGTTGCATAGTTTAATGAAGACACCTTTGTGAAATGAAAACGGTACCTCCTTTTCTAAGATGCAGCCCTATACCAGGGTCCCAGGCTTGTTTAGCAAAAACAAGTGAGATCCAGTCTCCAGTCTTTGCTTAGGCCCCTATGTAACACTAACTGAACCTAGTGACCCATCTCATTAAATATTATTGCATAAGCTGAGGAAATACTTATGTTATTCATTATTGGAGTTTCAAGTTTTAATTGCACAATGATTTAGTTTTGAGTTTGGTAGAAAGAAATTCAAATTTAAAAATCAGGTATTTTTTATTTTCCATTATGATGTCCCAAAACTGCCTTTATGCTTGTGACATAGATTCATAATGTTTTCTCATTCCACCTACAATCACTGTTTCAAAAAAATATATGTCTGATGATGTATTGGAGACATTCTATTTTCTTCAGCTTGTTGCAAGTGAATTGATGGTGATCTTTTGGTATTGGTTTTATTATCAAATTTATCTCCACTCCAAAATTAAGGCAATTTTAAACTAATTTTGTCTATATATTTTTCCATAGGTTTCTTTTTTGAGATGGAGTCTCGCTCTGTCACCTAGGCTGGAGTGCAATGGTATGGTCTCAGCTCACTGCAACCTCCGCCTCCCAGGTTCAAGCTATTCTCCGGCCTCAGCCTCCCGAGTAGCTAGGATTACAGGTGCCTGCCACCACACCCAGCTAATTTCTGTATTTTTAGTAGAGATGGTGTTTCACCATGTTGCCAGGCTGGTCTCGAACTCCTGACCTCGTGATCTGCCTGCCTCGGCCTCCCAAAGTGCTGGGATTACAGGTGTGAGCCGCCACGCCCAGCAGTTTTTTTTCCAAATAGAAACTTTAGAAATTATAAATTATTTCTCTCCATTACTGAATTTTTGTTGGCAGAATAACTGATGTAAGTAATAGAATGCCTCTTCCTAGTTCAACCCTCAGGAATAGAAGTGAGAAGATCTCTAAAACTTCACCATTTTCTTGACTTCTTTTTTTTATTTTTTTTTATTTTTGAGACAGAGTTTCGCTCTTGTTACCCAGGCTGGAGTGCAATGGCGCGATCTCGGCTTACCGCAACCTCCGCCTCCTGGGTTCAGGCAATTCTCCTGCCTCAGCCTCCTGAGTAGCTGGGATTACAGGCACATGCCACCATGTCCAGCTAATTTTTTGTATTCTTAGTAGAGATGGGGTTTCACCGTGTTGATCAGGATGGTCTCGATCTCTTGACCTCGTGATCCACCCGCCTTGGCCTCCCAAAGTGCTGGGATTACAGGCGTGACCCACCGTGCCCGGCTTGACTTCTTTATAGTTCTGACCATAAATGTGAAGTGATATGGTCTATCGCTTAACATCACAACTCTCAATGCATGTGCAGAGTCCTAGCTCAAAACTACTGCCAGGACTCTATCAATTTCAGATTTACCCCCATCAATTTGTGTTAATGGTGATAACTATGAGAATGAAATGTGCAGTTATCCTCAGTATCATTCTTGACTCACTAGGTATATTCTCAGAAATATATGAGAAAACTGAACACAGCTTTTAGTCTGACATAATTTTAAAACAACTGGAGTTACCTTGGTAGAAAAATTATATGCAATATCTATAATATTAAAGAGTAAAAAAAGAGTTAAATGTCCTTAATATTAATCATTAGGGAAATGCAAATAAAAACCACAGTGAAATACCATCTCGCACCCATTAGGATGGCTATGATAAGAAGAAAAACAGAGAGTAACAAGTGTTGGCCAGGATGTGGAGAAGCTGGAATCATCATGCACTGCTGGTTGGCATGTACAACAGTGCAGCTGCTAAGGGAAATAGTACGGTAGTTCTTCCAAAAATAAGCAGAAACACTATTTGATCCAGCAATTTCACTCCTAGGTATATACCCCAAATAACTAAAAGCAGAGACTCAAATATTTGTACACCTATGTTCACAGCAGCATTACTCACAATAGGCGAAAGGTGGAAACAACCCAAATGACCCTGGATGGATGAATGGATAAACAAAATGTGGTCTGTACCAACAATAGAATATTAATTGGCCTTAAAAAGGAAAGAAATTCTGATATATCTGCTATGGTCTAAATGTATGTGTTCCTCCAAAATTCATAAATTGAAATCCTAACCCCAAGATAATGGTATTAGGAGGTGAGGCTTTGGGGAGGTGATTAGGTCATGAGGGTAAGACCCTCGTGAATGGGGTTAATGCCCTTATAAAAAGAAGCCCAAGAGAGACCCCTTTTCCCTTCCACTGGATGAGGTCACAGCAAGAAGGTACCACACACATGTCAAGAAATAGGCCCTTGCCAGACACCGAATCTACTGGCACCTTGATCTTGGACCTCCCAGCCTCAAAAGCTGTGAGAAATAAATTTTTGTTGTTTATAAGCCACCCAGTTTATGATATTTTGTAATCTTTAAAGTTCATCTATGTTGTTGTAAGATGGCTTACAACAACATAGATGAACTTTAAAGATTATGCTTTTCTATATGATTCCACTTAGATAAGGTACACAGAGTAGTCAAATTCATTGAGACAGAAAACAGAGTGGTTGGCAGGGGGCTAGGGAGAGGGAGCACTGGGGAGTTAGTGTTTAATGGGTACAAAGTTTCAGTTTTGCAAAATGAAAGTTCTGAAGATGGATGGTGCTGATGGCTGCATAACAATATGAATGTATTAACACTACTCAAGGCTGGGCGTAGTGGCTCATGCCTGGAATCCCAGCACTTTGGGAGGCCCAGGTGGGCAGATCACCTGAGGTCAGGAGTTCGAGACTAGCCTGGCCAACATGGTGAAACCCCATCTCTAAAAGTAAAAATAAAAAAACACTACTCAATTGTACATTTAAAATGGTTCAAATGATAAATTGTATGACATGTATGTGTCAATCTCAACAAACAGATTTGTTCAAACAAGAACAATGGTTAGATGGGAATAATACTATTAGAGTATCATCAATTGAATATTAACGAAGTTAATATTCTCATAGTTTAACTTTCTCCTTTTTAGCTCAATGAAGCATGGACTATTTAAAAACTATGACAGGACATTAATTACATAGCTGATGTCTTTGGGAATTGGAAGGAGTCATATTCCTTCACCAGCTGTAGCTCCCCTTCAGCAACCTCATATACTCTTCAAGCTTATCTTTCCTGGGTCACCTGTTTAATCACTCCCAGAACTTAATCTTCCACCTATATGCTGATGATGCACAAAGCTATGTCTCCATCTCACAAGCTTATTCTTGACTCCAGACCCAAGTATTCAACTGCCTGCTGAATATGTGCAGTCAGATGTAATAGGAACTTCAGCTTCAACATATCAAATGCAAACCCCTGTTCTCCCCAACTGCCTCCTGCTCCCCACTGGCCTTCCTCTGGCATTCCCTTCTCAGTTATGAGCACTACCATCTCACTAGCCAGCCAGCCAAGCTAAATTCCATCTAGCTGACTTCTCCCTCTTCCTCACCACCCTCTTCCAGTAAGTCACCCAGCACTGCTGTCTCCTTCCTTCCTATCTCTCCAGTCCCTCCTTTCTCTCCAACAAGGCTGTCACTGCATTGCTCAGGCTCTCTGCCTCCCCCTAAACCACCCCTACATTGCTGCCAGGGTGAACTGACTACTCTTGGCAGTCCTGGATTAAAATCTTTCATCACCTTCTACATGATAAAACCCATACTCTTTAGCATGCAACAAGGTCTTAATGATTCTGCCAGAGCTTGCTTGGGGTTGGCCTGCACTTGTGGGCCATTCCAGTCACTTTGCAGGCGCTCAGTAAATCTTAGTTGTATCAGTCATCATCATCATCAATTTCACAGTCTGGTCCCTGTCTCCTTTTCCAGCATCCTCCATTCCTAGCCTTCACTCCAGCCATGTTTCACTTGTGGTTTTCCTGGGCAAGATAAGCTATTCTTCCCTGTCTTTGCAGAGTTTAAATGACTCACTTGTTCAAGAACCCACCGTTGTCACGTGGGACCCTGAGCAAAGTACTTAATCTCACTAGGCTTCACGTTCCTCATCTGTAAAACTGAGCAAATATGGACCTCACAAAATTGTAGTGAGGCTAAAATGAAATAACATGCAAAAGCAGTTTAGAAATCATAAACTTACTATAAAATGTTATTTTGTAATTCTGCAGGCTTGTCTTAAATGCCATCACCTTCAAGGAGTCTTTTTGCCATCATAAGCAGAAACCATCTCTCTCTTCTTGGAAGCCCCACCATGCATAGCCTGTGGGCCCTCATCATACTCTGAATTATTCGAGTTCAAGTCCCATGTTTACAACCAGACCATGAACTCCATGAAGTCAGCATCCATTCCTCTCTGTGCTTCTCCCTCCATCACTATTGAGGTCTCAGGGGTCTAGAGTCTTTCAAAGAGAACAAAGTTCTGAGATTTGAGGAGGCAGAGACAAAAAGTTCCATGGCGCAGTACCAGGGAGGTTTCTGTTTGTGGTGTTCCTTGGGATCACAGATCCCTCACCTGGTGATGAGTCAATCCAGCACCACCCCACTGCAGGGCTGGAATGACAGTCACTGGCCCACTTGCTGCCTCTCCTCATGCCCGCAGCCCTGTCATACATTGCAAGTCAATCACGGTTCTGCCTTGCTGAGCCTGGAGTGTTCCACTGCCTTTTCCATTACAGCCCCAGGTAGCCACTACTAGTTGATCAATTTTAGCCAAGAGATAAACATTATCACCCTCCACTAAGCTCAGAGACAACCCAAATAGCTGGCCTGAAGTCACTACAGAGCAAGATAAAGACTAAAAGAAGGAGAGATCACTTCAGCTCTGCCAAGTGAATTGATTTGACTTAAAGGGGCAGTCAAACACGCTGGCTACTGGCTCATGGCAGGCTCCTGAGGAGGACAAATGCCCAGCCTATATTTATGCAAAGAGATTTTGTTCCAAACTTAAGGAGATATCCAAAGACATCCCCCTCAGCAACCCCAGGAACTCCTCTCATGGAGGAGGGTGCCTGAGGGTCTTGGTTTCCCATTGTATCCCCCACCTCCATTTCCCTGGTGCCCAGCCACTTGTGTCTTTAGGGTTCTCTTTCTCTCCCTAAAAAGGAACCAACACAGTGTCGGCCTCCTCTCCCCAACAAAGGGCTTATGTGTAATTAGAAGGGATTATGCTTTGAAGGGGAAAAGTAGCTTTTAATCACCAGGAGAAGGACACAGCGGCCGGAGCTGGAGGCACTCTTAGAGGCATTTATGTCCTTTGCTGTCTGGGGGCCCTCAGCTCTGACCAATCTGGTCTTCGTGTGGTCATTAGCATGGGCTTCGTGAGACAGATACAGCTTTTGCTCTGGAAGAACTGGACCCTGAGGAAAAGGCAAAAGGTAATAGTTACTGTCTGTGGTTTAAAAATGAGGTGTGGAACAAATGAACAGGTAGAAAGTGTGGGGTGGTGTGGTGGGGCAAGGTGCGGGGGTTGTGAGCAGTCAGTGGGTTTGTTGTGGTTTAGCACCGAAGCAGTGTTTAGCTGGATGGTCGCTCTGTGGGCCCCTCTGACAATGCTCTTCGCAGGAAGATGTGCTTCTCTGTTCTCAGCCACATGAAAATCTTTTGCCCATCCTGTCTGTCAATTTATTGCCTGCCCGCCCCTCCCCCATCCCATTTTACACCTGCCAGTCCAGTCTACCTCACTCTAGGGTGTCCACACTGGGCAGTGGGAAGAACCCTATGCCCAGAAGAGCAGGCCAAAGGCAAACAAGAACTCCCTCAAATAGCTTCCCAGCTTAGTGAGGCTTTATTTCACTGATTCTCTGAGGCACATTGTTTTTTCACGTTAACATTTCTGAAATTGGGATGCAGCTCACGATTAAGTCACAGTTTAACTGGACACTCTTTTTTTCTTTCTTAGTGGTGCAGAAAAATAACAGTGCGTCTTACAATTGACTGCGTCCCAGATTCTGTGAGATGCGGTACATTATTAACCATCGCGCACATTTCCTGAACTCTTCCAATGAGCAGACACCAGGCTGGGTTAGACTGGAGACCTAAAAGCACGACACACATTCCACCCTGGACTGGCTTCTGTGCTAGCTGGGAAAACCCAAAGTATTTTTGAGACCAAGAGCAAAATAAAGTAGCATAGACAGAATATTCCATGAGAAGTGCAGGCAAGAGCTGCTGGAGATCAGAGAACGCCGAGGCTGTACATGTAAATGCCAACTGGTCTTGTTCACTTTTTCTGGGTGGGGGCTGAGTAAGGCTGAGATTAGGATGATGGGAGCTGCAAGCCACTAGAGAGCTCTGGAGGAAAGGGTGGGGAGAAGAGAACAGTATTTGCTCCAAAGCTCGGCTCAGAATAAGTTTATGTAGATGATGGTGCCAACTGGTGGAACCGGTGAAGGCCTATGAATAAGTGTCTCAGTGAGGGTCTCCCTAGAGTTTAGTATGAAAATGTGTTAGCTAAGTACAGAGCTGGTAACTGAGAGGGTAAGAGAAAACGCTAAGGTATCATGGAGGTAGCAATTGCAGGACAGAGCTCCCATCCCTAGGGCTGAGAGAACCAAGGGAAGAGAGAGGAATGATCAAGACTTGGAAACATAGATGAGAGGGCTGTGGAGCTGACATTAGGACTTGGAAGGAAGGGGTGCATCAAGGCTGCTGCTGGGTCTCTGAGCCTGGCCTCAGGCCAAGACCCCTGGGGAGAAAGCCCTGGCAGGCTGGTGCACGTGGAGCTGAGGGACAACAGCTTAATAACCAGCATAAAAGGGAGCAGCATGGGATATGCTTCAGCCATGCTTATGGGTGGCTTCAAAGCTTGTGTGTGGTTGACCCAGGACACAGGGAGGCTGCAGGGGGAGGTTAGACCTGGCTTGTCCAGGGAGCACCACTGTCCTCAGGCCGCTTTCCTCTGTCAGCGCTGGTGCTGAAGTAATCTGTTGTCCTCAGGGGCCAAGTATTAAGAGGTGTCAGAAACTCTGTCCTTTTTTCTAGGAGCTTCCCTTCTTGAAAATCCTGACAAAACTTGAGAAAGACTCATGATTAAATTTATTTATGTATTCATTCCTTCCTTCCATCAACAAATAACAATCTCCAGGCACTGTGCTAGGTTCGTGGGTGTATAGTAGCAACAAGACCTCCCGGTCCCTGCCTACAGGAGGCTTGGAGTCTATGGGTTGTGGAGGAAAATCCAGTATTTTATTGTTCTCTCTTTCCCACAAGAAATGACAATTCTTAGTTCATTTTACTCTCACTGTGCTCTTGGTTACCTTCAAAGGGGATTGCATGATAACTCAGGACCGTAGCTGCTGGCCTAAAATCATTCCATTCCTGTGGTGCTCATGTCGCTGTGACAGAGAATAACTGTTTTCAGAATGCTCTGGTGCCCTCCCTCTCAATCTGGCCTTGCCCTGGCGTGCCTTGGTGAGTCCTGCTCAGGGATTCTGCCTTTGCCACAGTGTGCTCCCAGGGAGATGCAGTCACTCAGGCTGAGGGCCTTGGCCGGGGCACCTCCTGGGGCTGGGTCTGGGCTGGGCTGGTGTTCACTGGATGCCGTCCTGATGGCCTGGAAATTCAGATTTCCGTCTGGCATGCCTCCTGATGGCTCCCCACCTGCGACCACATTCCAGGAGCTTCCAGGATGTCTGGGTAAGACGGAGGCACCCCCTGCAGACTCTCTAGCTCTGAGGCATCTGTGGCTCCTTCTTAAGCTTTTGGTTCTTCTGGAAATTTCTACCTCTAGAAGACGGTCTCTCTAAGAAAAGTATGACCACCCAGCCCATAATTCAGATCCCAGGTTTTTCCTCAAACCTCCATGCTTTTAGATGTTTACTCCTGCAGGCAGAGCAAGAGTAAAAACAGATACCAAATTTCCTCATTCCTCAGCTCCCAACTCCTCAGGGCATGAGATGAAAATCTTCAGCTTCTGCTTTCCTCCCTCTTCTTTCTCATTCCTCTGTTAACATTTGTCAAGTGTTACTAAGTGTCTGGCACCGTACTACGTGCATCACCTCCCTGAACCCTCCCAGCAGTTCCACAAGAGAGGCCTCTCGATGATCCCCACGGTACTGATGAGGTCACTGAGGCTCCAGAGAAGGATTAGTAACTGGTGGGGTTGGGCCTGGGATTCGCACCCATGCTGTGTGACCCAGGATAGGCAGGCATGGCCGTGACATCACACTGCTTCCGTGGATCAAGATCTATCCAATAGTCTGGTCACTGATATCACTAAGATAGAGTCGTCATATAATTTCTCATCCAATCAGGGCAGTTTTGAAAGTAAAAGGGAGCTCTATTAATAACTGCACTGGGACGATAAATGTAAACTACCACCAGCCCTGGCAAACTGGGATGTATGTTTGCCCTATACCAAGGTGAGCTAGACACAGCCACCGCCTTCATAGAGTTTAGAGCCAGACAGGAGCGGCTCCCATGTATAATTACTGCGCAGCACAATGTGGGGACCGTGGAGTAGAAGGAAGCATGGGTGAGAGGTGAGGAGGAGGTCTGGGAGCTCAGAGGAGGCACCAGGGTTGGAGAGGGTGGGAGAAGCCTTCCTAAGGAGTTCATCCTGGTAACAAGTGTTCCCAATGACGAGAGCTCTCTCCACTGCACATGACAAATACACATCTGCCCGTGTTGGCTGTGGACAAGGCACTGCGTCAGGGAGGGCTTACGAAGGTCACTAGCTAGGCAGGTCTCCTGGTATCATTCCCTCATCCCAGCTTCTGGGTTAGGATGGATATCTGGGGGAGGCCTGAGGACTCATGAAAGTTGGGCACTAATCATTTTTTGGACCCCACACCCCCAAGCACCTGGGACAGCTGTGGCCTTTGTCCTGGGCCCAGTATCAGGCTGAGAATGTGGCAGGTACAGAGAGGCTAGGCACCTACTCCAGTGTACCCAGGCTCTGGGTCATGTTTGTCAAGACTCAGAATCCTGTCCTGGTTCTCAGTGCAGAAGGAAGAATCACGGGGCTAATTTTAGGCCTTGGTTGCCTTCTGTTCAATTGAAAACAGAGCAGGAAGGAAGAAAATGTAACAGGCTCAGTTTTAAAACAACAAGCACAACTGTGCCCTTGCCAGAAACCCCTCCTCCCCATGTCAATTAAATGGTAAAGAAAGGAGTGGAGGTGAGAGAGGGAGAGAGAAAGAGAGAGGAAGAGAGAGAGAGAAAGGGAAGAAAGGAAAGGAGAAAAAGAAAGAGAGAGAGAAAAAAGAGAAAGAAAGGAAGGAAGGAAGAGAAAGAAAGAAAGAGAGGGAAAGAAAGAGAGAAGAGAAAAGAAAATAGAGAAAGAAGGAAAAATCAGTTTGGGAAAAAAGAATTTTCCACCAGCCTTCTGAGCCTTGGCTGGGCTTAAAGTTACAGACATGTGTAAGGGGCAGGGTGGGGGAGTCTGAGCTGCTGAGAAAACATGTTCTTAATTATACTGTGGAATTTCTCCCTGGGGTATGCCTGTGCACAGTTGAGCGTCAAGGACAAGGATGCCACTCTGGGGTGGAGGTGCTGAGCATGACTTTGGAAGCGGGCAGGAGAAGAGGCTGTTGTGAAGACCAGACCTGTCAGGCTAGGAAAAGAATGGCTTGTGGTCTTTGTGCAGGGAGTGACATGTGACATGCAGCACCTGCCCACCCTCTGAAAAAACAACACACTCTCACAGAGTTAGAACAACAGTGACCTCTCAACAAATATGTTTCAAAGATTACCAATCAACCATTACCTAGACCAGAGGTTCTCAGCCTTGGCTGCACATTGGAATTACCTAAGAAGCACTAAAAAGAGGAACCCTGATGTCTCTTGCCCCAAGATTCTGATGTAGTTGATCTGGGGCATGGCCCGAGACCCCCGGCATGTTTTCAGCTAGCAGGAGTGCTGACCCAGGTCAACAGGCGTGAGAAGTGCTGACCCAGGTCAACAGGAGTGATGATTTGAGTGGCGGGGACCATAGGCAGAAAACAACAGCCTAATTCAAGGATGCGAAGAGGGCACAGGTGAGGTAGGATTAGTCCTAGGGCCAGACAAAGAAGGAAGGAAGAAAGGAGGTGCTGATCCTGCCCCTACTCCTGAGAGGAGACCTCTAACTCACAGTGCCTTGTGGAGACCAGATTTTTCAAAAACACAAGATGACTAAGTGAGGGAGTGGGTGGATGCAAGAGTGCCTGACAAGCCTTGCAGGGGAGGATGACAATGCACTAGCTTGGTTTATAAATTTTACCCATGGGACAGGCAGGCCAAGCTGGCTGGTCCCCTCCCTGGTGCATACCCCTCCCTCTTCATGTATGAGCAGGGGACAGTGTGTGGCTGGTTTCTCAGGAAGCCCCATGGTTCCAAACCAGCAACTGGGCAGTTCTGAATCCAGAAAGGCGGGGAGATGAAAGTAAGTAGAGGACAGGCCTACAGGGTTGCAGATCATCTTAATTATACCTCCTTACTCGTCTGCCTTTGCATCATCCCTGTGACCTTGTGACAACCCTGTGAGGCAATAACAAATGGCTCATGTTTATTGAGTGTTACCTCACGCCATGTTGTGGTTTCGTGTTTAACACAGTTGTCTCATTTCATCCTCACGACTGCTCTGGCAAGTAGGTCCTGGTACCACATCCATTTCACAGATGAGACTGGGTGCCACAGAGGGGTTGAGCGGGTTGACCAAGGTCACATAGCTAAGATGGAACAGACTGGATAGGAACCCCAGTACTTGGCCTCAGAGTAACCTGCTCTTAACCCTGAGTGTACACTGTAGGAAAAAGAGCAGTCCATTTCAGAGACAAGAAAACTGGGACTCAGAGGTTAAGCAAGCCCCAGAGTGGTTGTTAACCCAGATCTTCCCACTAACTCCCAAATCAGCATCAGAGTTTAACATACCAGACCACTCCCAGACAGATGTTGCTGCATGGAAGACAGCCGATATACTTGGTAGAAAGCCAACATGGCAAGCAGTTGTCTAAAGGAGTCAAATGTGTTGATTTGAACTGGATGTCTCATTTCTTTGATGAAGACAACAGGAACAACTTCCGTATTTCATCATTTGCTCCTAGCACTCAACGTTGCTATCTTGCCAAACCTGTTCCCCAGCCTTACCCACCGATGGAATGATCCAGAATGGAAGACAAGACACTAATGTACATGCCAGTGGGGGAGGCTGTTTCTTAAATCTACAGACTGTTGGTGACCTGAGCCCCATGTCACCAAAGCCTTTCCTGGAGAAGCCTCCTAGACCAGTCTTGACAAAGGCTCACTCATTCCATGGATATTTATTGATACCTATTATGAGTCCTGCCCCATGTGGGGTGCTGGAATCATAGTAGTGACAATGACAGATGAGGTTCCTGCCCTCAGGAAGCTCACTGCCCTTGAGGGCTGCACTTACTTGGAGGAGTAATGACCCTGAAGTGAAATGAGTGTTAAGAAGGGGTAGTCCAGGCAGCTGGGGGACAGTTGTGTGTGGTCAGGGACCAGGATGTTAACGACAAGACAGGGCTGGCTAGGGAAGAGGCCCAGCCTGGCTAACCTCGATCTGCCTGCACTGGGGGGACTGCAACATTTCAGTGGCTGGCAAGTATGTGTACAGTCAGTCCTCTTAAGGCTGGGTAGGAATTGCCCAATATCGGTATTTTGCCATCTTGTAGGGGAAGGTGTACAAGGTCCTCTCAAAAATGATTGCTCGGGCTGGGCGTGGCGGCTCACGCCTGTAATCCCAGCACTCTGGGAGGCTGAGGCAGGTAGATCACCTGAGGTCAGGAGTTCAAGACCAGCCTGGCCAATATGGTGAAACCCCGTCTCTACTAAAAATGCAAAAATTAGCTGGGCGTGGTGGTGCACACCTGTAATGCCAGCTACTCTGGAGGCTGAGGCAGAAGAATCACTTGAACCCAGGAGGCAGAGGTTGCAGTGAGCCAATATTGTGCCATTGTACTCCAACCTTGGCAACAGAACGAGACTCCATCTCAAAAAAAAAAAAAAAAAAAATCAGTGCCTCATAGAAAATCTATTATTTTCTTCCCATATCGTGTGCATGCATGTGCATGCTTCCTCCAACACATCCTCCCTATACGTATTTCGAGTAAAACATCTTGTAAAAAGTTACAACTACATAATCACCACCTGCCCCTAAACAGTTTTTGCTTTTTCTTTCTTCAATGGATGATAATTTTCCCCCGTCAATTTATTTTCTAGTTTCTTATAATCTGGTCACCAGCAGACTGCTTATTAAAAAGCAGAATATGGCTTGTCCTTATTAGCAGGAAAGGAGCATTTACTGAGCCTCTGCTGTGGTGACTCTTATTTTGCTGAGAGCCTATTTACATTTCCTTTAGAGGAAAACAACAAAGGGTTACATGAAAGACCATGTGAATAGCCCCTAGCTGATCTATTAAACTTGCTATTCCCCAGCCAGCTGCTTAAGATCTCCTTCAGATCTTATGTGTTTCCTTCCTCAGGTCTCTAGAGTAAGGGTTGCATAGTTCTCCTGTCGAATTCACATGTCCCTCTCCCTCTTCCCCTCCATAATTCCACATCTCCAACCCCCACACCTATGTGCAATGCCACAGGGTGTGGACTGCCACAGCCACTGGATCTGCTTTTAGAGTCAAGAGTCCTTAAGCTCTAAATGGAACCGAAATTTAAATACCAACTTTCAACCATATGTTGATATCAGCAGCCTCTTCCAGTATAAAAACCCATGGCAGTGTGCCCTGCTTTGTTTCTTTAAGTAACAGAAACTGTTGAAGGAAACATGTTGGTAGACCAGATTTTTGTTGGCTTTGCTATAGATCACAGTCATTTATTTGCTCATTCATTCATTCAGTGACCACATTTGCAACATCCACTATGTGACAGAAGAAGGCAAAGTAATGGGAAGGGGCAGAAAGGACATTGACCCTAGAAACAGGAGGCTGGATTTGGGTTCTGATGCTGTCACTGCTGATGTGACACTGCACAGTCACCTCCCTTCTCTGTTCCTCTTTCCTTATCCACAGAGAGAGTATTACAGAAAAATCTTTACTACCTGTTATATCAGCATTACCTGGGACCTTGTTAGAAATGCAAGCTCTGAGGCTGGGTGCAGTGGCTCATTCCTGTAATCCCAGCACTTTGGGAGGCCGAGGTGGGTGGATCAAGAGGTCAGGCAATTAAGACCAGCTTGGCCAACATGGTGAAACTCTGTCTCTACTAAAAATACAAAAATTAGCCGGGCGTGGTGGCATGTGCCTGTAGTCCCAGCTTCTCAGGAGGCTGAGGCAGGAGAATCGCTTGAACCCAGGAGGCGGAGGTTGCAGTGAGCCAAGATCACGCCACTGCCCTCCAGCCTGGTGATAGAGCATACTCTGTCTTAAAAAAAAAAAAAATGCAAGCTCTGGTGAGGTTGTACTGAAGCAAAATCTGTATTCATGTGCATAGTGACAGCTAAAATGCACTGAAGCAGAGGACCTTGATGAGCCTTTATAAATGTCTCATGCTAATGCAGTTTTCTAAAACAGAAGCAGGGTAGAACCCAGATGGACACAAAATCTGGATGATATAATAAAACAAGGTAGAGAGGGGTGTGTGAGGGAGAGGGTAAAAGAAGGAAACTGTTTAGGTAAATATACCACAACCAAAGTCCTACTGCACACATAGGCTCTGAGGAGGAGAGTGTTTGCTTTAGTTATGTTTTCTAAAATCTCTTAGCACCACCGGACTTTCTCTCTTTTTGTTTTGTTTTTCCAGATTCGCTTTGTGGTGGAACTTGTGTGGCCTTTATCTTTATTTCTGATCTTGATCTGGTTAAGGAATGCCAACCCGCTGTACAGCCAACACGAATGTAAGTATAGCAGGGTACCTTGGGCAAGCCTTGAAGAGACAACGGTCTGGGCCTTTTGTCTAGAATGGTCTTGGGGTGGGGGTGTGGGGATCAGACCTGCTTATCATCATTTCATGTCTATGATGCATATAACAGATTTATCAGTGTTACACAAATTATGATTTTAAAAACATTTTTAGAGACAGGGTCTCATTCTGTTGCCCAGGCTGGAGTACAGTGTTGGGACAATAGCCCACTGAAGCCTCTATCTCTTGGGCTCAAGTCATCCTCCTGCCTCAGCTTCCAAAGTGCTGGGATTATAGCATGAGCCATTGCTCCCAGCTAATTTTTTTGTTTTTTGTAGAGACAGAATTGCTACATTGCCTGGGCTGGTCTTGAATTCCTGGCCTCAAATGATCCTCCCACTTCAGCCTCCTAAAGCGCTGGGATTACAGGCATGAGCCACCTTGTCCAACCCCAATTTTCATGTTTTAATCTTACACATTGTAAGCAGATACTTGTATGTAGTGACTGAGGGAGGGTGCACTTATTTTTGTTTGTTTTGTTTTTGCTGGTTTTTTTTTAATACCTAAACTCCCACTTGTTTTAAAGAGAACAGATTTGTAGATGAGTTCTCTACAATATTTCAGAAATCAATTTAGAGGATTTGTTATACATGGTGCCAGAGAAAAATGAAGAGAAGGGATGCTATACAATTGTACTGAAGAAAAATTGTATTTCTTTGACTTAAGGTATCTGCAGACCTGAAAGCACACTAGTGAGAGCCTCTGTTACACTCTGCCCCTGTGGGAAAGTCTTCACCTGGTTTCTGGCCCTCTATGCAGCTGATGTGGAAGCCTCAAATGTTATGCAAAGCTGCCCAGTCCTCTATTCTTGGTCTTCACCCTCTGGTTCATGAGTTTCAGACCTCAGTTCTGAATCAGCCTTCTGTTCATCAGCCTCTTCCTTTATCTCTCCCCCAGGAGCCCATCACCTGCAGCCAACAGCATGCTTGGGGGTAGGTGCCCAGACTGTGGCTGAAGGAATAGATGAACCTCTGCTCAAGCAGCAGCAGCTGCTGCGTGGAAGCTTCTTGAACTAACACTCCTATGCCCCTCTCAGCACAAAATGATGTGTCCCTCTTGGTGTCTCCTTCACATTTCCATCCATACCTATTACAACATCTGTCTGTCTCCCCACTACACCAGGAGTTTGAGCAAAGAAGCCGTGTCTCTAGCACCCAGCACAGGGCCTGGCACACATTGGATGTCATGCTCCTGCTTCTTAAATGCATTTAAGGAGGGCACCAGAGGGGCCCAGGCCCCTTCCCAAAAAGGCCCCAGCTCCTAGGTCTGATCCTGCTTGGTCTCCATGACTAACCCTGTCTTGTCATCATTTTCTGTTTTAAAGGCCATTTTCCCAACAAGGCGATGCCCTCAGCAGGAATGCTGCCATGGCTCCAGGGGATCTTCTGCAATGTGAACAATCCTTGTTTTCAAAGCCCCACCCCAGGAGAATCTCCTGGAATTGTGTCAAACTATAACAACTCCATGTAAGTGTTGAGATCCCTGCCATGCGGGGGAGGAAGTTACACACCCCTTCATGTGCTGGAGTGCACATGTGCATGCACTGAGCATGTAGCACTGAAAGAGTGTTCTTGTGGCTTGCTGAGCCCCTAACCTCTTAGGAGCAGAGCAGCTTTCCTCTCTGCAACAGTCTGTTAACTGTCAGGGCACTTGGGGAGAAATCTCCAAGCTAAGGCCATGTGCACACAATTTCTTGGTCCTTATATCCCCAGGATGTGAACTGGAGTCCGATGGCAGCCTGCTGCTGAAATGTGTCCACTGCCTTCTGGTCATTGACCTGCTTGGGTGGAGTGAGTCACTGTGGGAGAAAAACTCGGTTCCCTTCACCCTGATCAACCTGGACAGATCTCTGTTCCTTTAAAAGCTTTCTTGGACATCTAAGGGCTAGGAAAAATGTCAGGGAGCATTGAGAAGGCAAATGAAGTCAGGTTTACAAAGTGAAGTTTACTTCTTGGGAGAAAAAGACAATTTCCAAATCCTCTGTTTAATTGCCATCTGCCCCTGGAGTGGTGAGATCTTAGAATATGGCTTAAGCACAGCAGCTCTTTACCGTGGGCCTGTAGGCCAATCTGGAGAACTGATGAAAACCAATGACCCCTCTCCCAAGAAAAACGGCCACACACCAAACATTACACTGTACATCTGATTTCAGGGAATTGTGGATGCCAGGTTAATAGCCTCTGGTCTAGGGTCAAAATTCAAGTCCACTCCCACAGGAAGAGGGTTTACCTTTAGAATTCCCTTTCAGAGCATTGGGAGAACATGATGAGGACATATCCTAGAGACAGAGGCCTGGGGTGTGGACAGGGCCATCCCTTACCCACTGTGCTGACCTTGAGCACCACCTTGTGCAGCCCATACCTGAAGGCCACGTGCAAGGGCCTGTTGGGGAGCGGGCTTTCCCCTAACTGTATAAACACTAGGCCAGGTGAAAACAGATATCTGGTTACTTTAGTTTTTTCCTTGGAGGAGCTCAGTATAATTCCTCCAGGAGAAGCCTGCTTTTAGACTAAAAAGAAAAAAAGTCTGATAGATCAACCTAATGATTGGAGGTGGCCTTCCCCACTGTGAACAAATTATGGCTGCTTGTGCCGTACAATGGTGGAGTTGAGTAGTTGTGACAGAGACTGTATGATCTGTAAGCCTGTAATTTTTATGTTTGTTGACCCCTGGATTACAGGATGATAGAAGAGGAAACATCTGTCTTCCTAGCAAAGTCAAGGAAGTAGCATTTAGCAGTGCTCCTATTGCTGCAAGCATTGCCTTGCAGTTTTAGTTTACAACTGCACTTTCAGCTTAAAAACACCTGCCCATCCAGAGAGATCCTGTGGGGTCACATGGTGGGATCAGGGAGGCCTGGAGACAGCTCAGTGGAGGCTGCATGGGGCTTTGGTGGGAATGGCCCTGGCAGTGTCTGTAGATGTTATTGGGGAAAACTGAGGGGTGGGAGTTGGAGAAGGGGGCTCCAGACTCTAGCTGTACTTGGCATTTGAACCCAGAAAGTTGGGTTTCATGTTTCGCACACACATTATACATGAAATATTGGCTTATTAAAGGTTCTTTTGCTTGCAAGGTAGAGAAACCCACTCAAGCAATCTTAAACCCCAGAAGAAAATGTATGAACTGGATACTAGACCTTCTCACAGAGCCAAGGACAGCAAGGCAGGGCTCAGGAAGGGCAGGTCAAGACCTGGAGAGCTGTCAGGAGCTGCTTCCTCAACTCTCTTCCATCTGGGCCTGCAAGGCCTGGCCTCTGTATCCACTCCATTCACCTCTCTTCATGGACCAGTCTCCCCCGCTTCTCAACGCCTGGGCTGCCACTGCTCAGGCAATTCACAGTACCACAGCCTGGGCAATCAGAAGCCCATCTCTGAACACCATCCAAATTCCTGGGAACAAATCGGGTTGGCCCAGCTTTATTCCCTTGTCCCATCAGCCTTGGCAGAGGTGTACATGTGCATGCGGGCATGTGTGTGTGCAGGGAGGTCCTTAAGGATGAAGCATGGCGGTCAGAGCCTACCTGTGTGAATAGGCAGAAGGACAGGTCTCGGAGAATTGCGTATAAACTGGAAAAAAACCTCCAGTGATATCTACCAATGCCATCCTGTTTAAGGCATCTTTGGGCAAGAGACACACAGAGCATGGGATTGAGAGGCGACCAGGCCCTGCCAAAACTGGGCGACTGAACAGATCACCACCCATCCCTGTCTGTTAGCCTCTATGTGCAAGGAAGCAAAATGGTCTCTTTGTCCTGCCTTGGCAGTACTGTAAGGATACTCAATGTAGTAGCTAGGTCAGGCACGTGGTATCTTTAAAAATAGCAAGAGATATTACTATTATAAAAATAACAGCTATTTCCTTATTAATGAGGCTTTGTCCTTACAGCTTGGCAAGGGTATATCGAGATTTTCAAGAACTCTTCATGAATGCACCAGAGAGCCAGCACCTTGGCCGTATTTGGACAGAGCTCTGCATCTTGTCCCAATTCATGGACACCCTCCGGACTCACCCGGAGAGAATTGCAGGTAAGCAGGACTCCAGTGCTCGCAAGCATCACTTGCCTCACCCATGGAGAGACTGAAGATATAGGAAAGAGCAGGGAGTTGCGGTGAAAAAGATACTAGCAGAGGCAGGAAGGGATGGGAGGCCGCTTGAGCATCACCTTGGTGAAGATGCCTCTTCCTCCACAGAAGCCTGGAAGGTAGAAAGTTGGGAAGGAAGGCAGGAAAGGTCTCATCCAGGTAAGTCTAGAGACAGAAAGAACGCTAAGAGAGATGGTGCTATGGGAAGTATGAGGCTAGGTCAAGGGCTAGAAGCAGGGGGAGAGGGGTTTGCAGAGTTTGATAAAGGTATGGAGGAACTCTCACAGAGTTCTGGAGGGGGAGCTAACCAGGAACATGAAGAAGCATGGCCAACTATCATTAAGGAGCCAGGGAGGTCAGAGACCACGTGTTATCATGACATAAATATGCATAATTGTACTATTTCTCCCAGTAATATTCAGCATCCAGGCCCTGAGGCAGAGCAAGTGGAGAGTGGGTGATGCAGGGCTGAGGGTGTGTAGGGAGGCACCACAGAAGGTCAACAGGCAGGGACTGGACTACATGCATCAGGTCCAGGCTGCCCGAGAAAGATCAGAAGGCAGAGGTGCTGAGATGGACGGTGGGGGGAAATGGAGAGACATGGGAATAAAAGTCTCAGTGGGTGCCATGACCCTGTTAAAATGACTGAGAAAATGAACAAGGTGAAAGGATTGATGGCTGTGGACAGAAAGTGAAATATGTGAATTCAGGATTTCCAAGACAGGGTGGGTGATGGCTGGTCCCACATGTGGTCATGGTGAAGTTGAGCGGAGGTGCAGGTGCATGGTGATGGGAAGGAGGAAATGGGAGGCAAGGATGTTGGCCCCACGTGGACACCATGGCTATGCAGGAAGATGGCAGGAGCCAGGCACCAGAGTGGGGGAGAGCCACGTGCAGTCAGGAACAGTGAAGAGGAAGGATGGAGGGGCTCCCTCTCCTGTGTCTCCCATTCCAGGGGAAGAACAAGAAACAACGCAAGAATAAAGAGTGTGAGTGGGAGTTGTGTGCTATCGCATGTGTAGTAGGCGCCTCTGCAATGGCTAGAGGGACTAGACATGGCGGCCGGAGCCACTCACAAGAGCAGAGGAAGTGAGTGCTCATAAGGAAGTAAAGCCCCCCGGAAATCCAGGGGTTGTGGGTAGAGTGTGCCTTCTGAAAAAAAGGCTGCTAGTCGGGGGGAGATTGCTCAGGAACAGGGCTCAGAGGCTGCCAAGGCGGCTGTTTGGGGCTTCCGGGAGATGTATGCTCCTAGGATTAGGGGGTTGACTTTAAGAATGACTTTAGAGGTTGACAGGGATGAGGAAGGGGTCACCAAGGGGTCTACCAGGGGGATGGGAGAGGCCGTATCGATAAAACAGCTTCTGCTGCAGGTTTCAAACAAGAAATGTGGGAGAATAGTTGAAATCAGCCCCGAGGCTCCTCCCCGTGCGTTTGGGCAGCTCTTTCAACGTTCAGCCTATTTTCAGTGCCTCCTGTGAGCCAGGCACTGGGCTAGTCTCTGGGGGTGGAGAGATGACTCAGGGGAATGCCAGCCCTCGGAGGGCTCACGGGGCAGACGTTGAGAGATGAGTGAGCAGAAAATGACCACAGAGCGTGCGGGCCCGGTGGAGGGAAGTAGGGGATTCGGGAGCACAAGAGAGTCAACGGGAAACTTCTCTGGGGATAATCTGATCCTCCTCCATCCAGCCACCTTCTGAAGCCTTCTCTTCCCATCTAAGCAAGGACAGGCCTATGACTAGATTGGTGCGTCAAGATACTCAAGTACGTTCTCATTGTTTCAAAACGAATAAAGCATAGACTTTATGTAGTCACTTCTACAAACCGCATTACAAACACTGCATTCTTTGCTGCTCTGGATAGAAAATTAGTGAGCTCAAGTTTGAAGAACCTTATACGGTATGAGTACAATTACCATTTTAATAGTAAGAAACCCCCCTTCCCTTATGCACCAACCAGAAAGTGTTGCTTTTCCAAGTTTAAACAAGCAGATGCAGATGTGGGCTGGCCGGCTCCTGGCGGGGCGACATACCTCATGCATCCAGTGGGTTCCATGATGAGGCAGACACCTCGCTTAAGCGTCTGATCATCAGGTTGAGTCCTGCTAGGAGGAAGTATGAAGGAAGTAATTTCAAACCACAGTTTCTCTGTGGTTTTACAACGTGTATATGAGAACCAAAATCACTACTTCTTTTTTTTTTTTTTTTTTTTGAGACGGAGTTTGGCTCCTGTTACCCAGGCTGGAGTGCAATGGCGCGATCTCGGCTCACCGCAACCTCCGCCTCCCGGGTTCAGGCAGTTCTCCTGCCTCAGCCTCCTGAGTAGCTGGGATTACAGGCACGCGCCACCGTGCCCAGATAATTTTTTTTGTATTTTTAGTAGAGACGGGGTTTCACCATGTTGACCAGGATGGTCTCGATCTCTTGACCTAGTGATCCACCCGCCTCGGCCTCCCAAAGTGCTGGGATTACTACTTCTTAACCCCAGAGCAGGACTGACTTTGAAGTGGCGCGCAGGCGGTTCCCTCTGCAGGCTTCGGCCCGCGGGGAGAAGTCCCTACCAGAGCAAATCTGGAAACAATGGCTCAGGAAAGGCGGGCCACGGCTCCCTGGGAACGGAGGCTCTGCCAGATCCCTGACCTTAGAGGCAGTGAGAGGGGACAGGGGTCCATCCCCAAGTCAGAGACACGGTCTCTGAGGAAACCCCAGGCCAGCGCCTGAGGGGCACTGCCGGGAACACGGACTGTTGCACTCTGTGGAGACTCAGGGGGCGCCGCTCGCCGCGAGCACGACTCCTCAGGCCCGCGCTGCGGAAGAGCCCACCTTTGAAAGCGAGCGGGGGGGGGGGGACGGGGACCGGTGGGGCGCGCTGCGGAAGAGCCCACCTTTGAAAGCGAGCGGGGGGGGGACGGGGACCGGTGGGGCGCGCGCTTCGGCACAGCCACCCGGGAAGGTATGCCGCTGGTTGACCCAGGCAGCGTTTCTCTTTCATGGCAAACCTGTAGTACTGCATTCTCAGCAGGGGAGGATTAATGGTGAAAGACTAAGCTTGGAGCCCCCGTCCCTCTCCCCCAAGCGAGCTCTGTGGTCTCTCAATCACCTTTAAAACACCTTCCCGGGAGCCTCCCACATTCTCCTGGCCCCCTCCCGCCCCCTCTCAGCTCTCGGGCCTCAGCGGTCCCCACCCGCCCTCCTCTAATCTTCCCAGAGAAGGGAACAAGAAGAACCACATTTTAAACAAAATGTGTTTTTCTTTCCTCAGACTCCCAGTTCACATTTCTCCCTCAGGAGTCTAGGGAAGCTTCTGTCTGGTATCGGCCTCCTCTTCACCTGGGTCCCCGCCCTCTCAGATGTACCGGGAGCCAGTGCGCTCCCCCGGCCCCCAGGGCAACGGCAGCCCTGTCACCTGGGAGGTCTGCTGTGCCAGGCCTGGGCAACATCGCTCCCAGCTTTTCTTGTTTTGCCCCTTCTCCCCGCCGAGATATTTGTATGTAAGGTCAGGTAAGTGAGTTAAAGAATAACAAAGAGATAAACTTTCAAATGGGGTCCTGACTCTCGGGTCAAGACAACAGTTATTTACTGAAGGTCTCTTGTCATTCAACAGACATTTATTGAGACTCTGGTTGGACGTCAGTCTTTCATGATGGGTGTCAGAGAGACGTGACTACGAGGGCTTCCATCTGTGCACCCAGCATTGCTAGGTTCAATGAAAAGTATAATAAAAGCAGGAGCCACAGCCCCCAATTCTCGAGACCTCCCATGTGTGTGCGTGCATGTGTATGCGTGTGCGCATGTATGTGTGTGTGCATGAGTGTGTGTACGTGTGTGTATGTGTGCTGTGTGTGCATGTCTGTGTTGGGGATGGTGTTGCTGGAGTGAGAGTGTGTGAAAGAGTAATTGGGAAAAGAACAATGGAGCTGGCACCCAGGGACAGAGGAAAAGCAGGAGGGCTGGGTTTGGAAGATAGCTAGATTTGGTTTTGAAAAGGAGGAAAGACTAGAATAAATGAGCAGCCCCTCTCAGAGCCCTCCTCCTCCCTTGGGGGCCTGTGTCCAGCTTTCCCCAAAGTCCTTGGATTTTTTTCTATGCAAAGGGGAATGACAGTGCCAGACTCTCAAGGCACTCATTACTGTGAGAGAGGTCACTGTGCCACTGTGCGGTTGAACTTCAGAACCAGCTTCCCCTGCCCTAGCTGCATGGACAGGCCTGTGGGCTGACCCAAGATCCTTCCAGGGGAAACTAGCCACAACATGAATCCTGACAAGGCCCTGTTGAGGGAAAGGCACAACCTGGAGATGAGCAGGATGGCTGTCCAGCACTCAGGGTCAGGCCTCTTGGCCACTTGGGGAAGGGAGAATTTGGAGAGGGAGAAGATGGATGCTGTGGAATCGGGACCAGAAAGAATGAGGACATAAGATGGTTAAAGTTAGAGAAGAACTGGGAGATAAACAGTCACTCAGGCCCCTGAAGAACTGGGGGTGAAGAGATTGGCATTTTCATGCACCCCAGTGCTTTCCCTTCATGTTGAAGTCCCTTCATAGAGATCCAGGCCCATAAGGCTTTTCTCTGGCCAGAGTCTCATGAACTATAGCAGCAGCGGGGTTGAGGCTGAGCGTTGGCTCTGGAAGATGGCAGAGGAGGAGGGTGCTTGTGTGAATCTCCCGAGAGGGGTAAGAATAATACTAATTTGATCATAATGAGCATTTATTGAGTGCTGTTTTCAGGCCTGGGAGCTAAGCACTTCACATTCCTCACTTCACGTCAACAATCCTATGAGGTAGATGTGAAAAGTACAGACACAGGGAGAGGTTCAATCACTTGCCCCAAGGTCACCTTAACTGTTAGGTGTTCTTTATATGCCTCCTTATAAAGAAATGCTGCCTCCCACAGGTGTTGAGAGGAGCTGGAGGGAAGGTGACTGGGGCTCATCAGGCAAGCCCAGGCAGTGTGCCTGGCTCTCTTCTTTCCACATGGAGCTTTTCTTGCCCTGAATGGCCCCATCTCATTTCTCCTAGTCCATGTCAGTGCCCTGAGCATCTCAGCCCAAGCTGAGATGACAGAAACACCCAGAAGAGTCCTCTACCCCATGACAACTGCATTGTGGGAAGAACATGTGTCTCCTCCAATTCTAGACCAGGGTTTTTCAACCTTAGCACTGCTGACACTTGGGGCCAGATAACTCTTTGTGTGGGGGAAGGAGGAGTGTCGGAGTGTCCTAGCCTTGTGGGATGTTTAGCAGCATCCCTGGCCTCTACCCACCAGCACCTCCCCAGTTGTGACACCCAGAAATGTCTTTAGATCTTGCCAGATCTTTCCAGGAGGATGAGATTGCCCTGTTCCAGCTCCCCAGCCCCACCTCAATGAGAAGCACTGTCCTAGAACAACCCCACAAATCATCTGATACCCGCACCCAGCCCTGGCTAACCTTTTCCACCTTCTTACTAAATTGGGCCCAGCTGCTTCAGCAGTCAATGTTGTGACTGTGTTGGGGACAGCCCACTGGCAAGAGCCTCACCTCTAGGGGCTCTCAGAGACCCCAAGAAGAGAGCCTTCCTCTGAGAGTCAAGTTAGGTGTTTCCAATCGACTCTAGCTGTTTTCCTGTTTGTGACCCATTTCCCCTTCAACACCCTGTTCTTTCTCTTATTCATAATGTAGGAAGAGGAATACGGATAAGGGATATCCTGAAAGATGAAGAAACACTGTCACTATTTCTCATTAAAAACATTGGCCTCTCTGACTCAGTTGTCTACCTTCTGATCCACTCTCAAGTCCGTCTGGAGCAGGTAGGTGGACGTCACTGGCCGGTGGTCCCTGGAGGGGAGGGGGAAGCACCCAGCCTGAGAAAGGCAAAAAAGATGTTGGCTTTTTTCTTTTTATTCCTTGTGTTCACATTCAGAATCCATCACTTAATGCCCTGTATTTAGAAAAATACCAGGCGCAGGGGAGGGTCACTTGAGATCATGATCATTTTCATCACAGGACTCGAAGCTGCACACATCCTGGCAACCTTAAAACATCTCAGGTTTTCATAACTGGAAGGAATCTTAGATATCATGGGGCGCAACCTACTCTTTATAGATGAAGAAACAGAAGTGTATTCATTTATTAATCAAATATTTAAGGACAGTTGTAGGTACTAGAGTACAGTGTGAACCAGACAGGCAAAACCCCAGGCCGGGAAGTTTCCATTCCAGTGGGGCCGTAGGCGATGCTCACGTAAACAGAGGCTCCTCAGTGTGTCTCCTGGCTGTGATTGGTGCTGCAAGGACAATCCGGCAGGGTCGGGGGTTAGAGAGGGACAGAGGGGCCGGTTTAAGGGGGCTGCTCAGTATTTGAGCAGAGTTGTCTGTCAGCCGCACAATAACTGAGAGAAGAGTTCCAGGCTGGGAAGCCAGCAGTGCACCTTCAACGACAGAAGGTGGCAAGTGTTTAGGTGGCGTCTCGAGGCTACAGAACCTGAGACCCTGCAGAAGAGCCCGCCTCTGCTTTCCTTGACCGCTTCCTTCTCAGCACCAGGCAAACTCCTATCCGCTGGCGCATTTCTGATCCGTGTATATGACTCCAATTTATCTCACCTCTTTTTAATTAAAATCGCCTGTATTTATGCAGAGCATTCTTACCACTAACTCATGACTTGCACATCCCTTAGCTCCCTTATTCCTCACAACAATCCTAAGATGGGTCCAACAGAGAAGGAGACTTCAGCATCTGGTGATGGGGTGATTTGTGCACAGTTACAGGGCTAGAAATTATCAGAGCCAGATGGAATCCAGATCCTCTCAATCCTAATCCAGCGTTTCTTACTCCAGGCCAGTGGCTTTCAGAGCCCTGAGACCAGCAGTGTCAGCAACACCTGGGGACTGGTTAGGAATGCAAATTCTTACGCCCCACTCCAGGTGAACTGAGTCCAAAGCCCTGGGGTAAGGCCCAGCAATCTGTGCTTAACAAGCCCTCCAGGTGATTCTGCAGGCTCAGGTATGAGAGCTGCAGCTGTCCTCTGGGCCTTCTGGGCTTCCCGCCCAGCTTCTTCAGTGTGATAAACACAGCAAGAATGCAAGATGTGTAGCAGCTGATATCCCAGACACTCTCCCGATTCCCTCCTGGCTGGGTCTGCTCCTCCAGACTCTAAGAGAGAATGAGACATAAACAGAACTTCAGAGCCTGTTTCAACCCTGAGATCAAGGTCTGCACAGGGTGCTGTCTGAGTCCAGAGGAGTGAGGGACCCCATCCTACCTGGTCAGCACTGGCTCCTGGAAGCAGGTTCTCACACTGGTTCCCTGAACAGCAAAGGAGCCCATACCTGCCTTTCTGGCTTCTCAGACCCTGAGGTTTTCACCGAAACTAGACAAGGGGAACGGAGGGTCAGCATGGAAGCAGCATGAGCTTGGCACCTGCAGTGCCCAGGCCCTGGGGCTGTGCAGCTCCGGCCAGGCCCTGTTTAGCTTCCCCTCCCACCCCCACTGAGGGGGTGCTATTGGCACCGATGGATCATTTTCCCCTTTGCTTTCTCTTCAGCTTGTAATACTTAAGTCCTGACAATGCCTGTGATGACTTCCAGTTAGTAATAAAAGGGAGATGGTGATAAGGGCAGGAATTTTGGGGAAATTTCTTTCCAGTTCCTTACTAAAGTGACATTTGGATCTCTAGCACTGTGCTTCTGGCATCAGGGCTGAGGCCTTTCATGTGGGAGAATGCAGGCCGGGGTCACCAGGTTGTGCCTTTATTTCATGTTGCTGGCTCCAATGAGCTGAATACTCTCCTGATTAGCAAACTGTGAGCCATCTGCATTTTGCAGAGGCACGTTCCAGATGACCCGGTCCTCCCTGCCCACTTCCTGGGATGCTTTGCTTGGTGGGCTCACCTGTCTTCTAGCTCCTGGAGGTATGTCCACCTCCACCCAGCTCTGGGGCTTCTTACCAGCACTGTCCCCAGAACTGTCCATCATAATGGCAACATTCTTTCTGGGCACTGTCCAACATGGGAGCTCGCCTCTTTGTCGTTGCTCATGGTCGTTGAACATCAGGACTGGATACCCCTCCTGGTCCTCTCTGCCTGGGGTCTGAGCACAGTTCAGAAGGGACCTCATCATCCCCTCTGTCTAGGGAATTATTAGGAGATGACAGGGGCACAGTTCTCTGGCTCACCCCCTACCCCACCCCTGCCCCCAGCCCAGTAAACTCCTGGGCATGCTTCAAAGGCCCAGCTCAGATGTTGCCTCCTCAGTGAAATTATTTATAAACCTACCCCTCTTTGTCCCACTTTTTCCCTCTTCCCTACTCACTGGAGAGCTAACAAGTGATGGTTAAGCTCTGGGTTCAAGTCTCACAAGGCCACACACTTAGCTGTGTGACTCAGACAAGTTAATTAACCACTGTGCCTCTCGTTTCCTCGTTTGTAAAATGGAAATAGTAAAACTGCCTAACACCCATAGCGGTTGTGAAAGTTAAAAAAATAATATATGTGAACTCTTGGAACAGTGCCTGACATATAGTAAACACTCAATAAATATTAGCTGCTTTGTGCCGGGCGCGGTGGCTCACGCCTGTAATCCCAGCACTTTGGGAGGCCGAGGCGGGTGGATCATGAGGTCAAGAGATCAAGACCATCCTGGTCAACATGGTGAAACCCCGTCTCTACTAAAAAAAATACAAAAAATTAGCTGGGCTTGGTGGTGTGTGCCTGTAATCCCAGCTACTCGGGAGGCTGAGGCAGGAGAATTGCCTGAACCCAGGAGGCGGAGGTTGCGGTGGGCCGAGATCGCGCCATTGCACTCCAGCCTGGGTAAAAAGCGAAACTCTGTCTCAAAAAAAAAAAAAAAAAAAATTAGCTGCTTTTAGTAGCTATTCTTAACATGCCCTCTTCTATGCTCTGGTTTCACTATGTCTAATCTCGCACCTACTGCTATCTAAATGCCTGCATTTCCAGCTAGCTAGTGAGCCCTTGGAGGGCAGGAAATTGGCCTTACTCATCTCTGTGTCCCCAGTCACTATCCTATTCCCTGCAGAATGGGAAGTTGGTGATGGGCATCAAATAAATGAGGGAGGGAAGGACCCAGGGACCTCCATGGTGTCCCAGCCTTCCCTGAACTGCTTCGTAGCTTTCCAAGTCACCTCACCCCTCCTCCATCAATTTCTCCTCTGGAACACGCGGGGCTTGGACAAAATGAGCCTGTTGATTTCTTCCACCCCAAAATGTCTTAGACTCTGGGGTTAGAGGTGAGGGTGGAGCTTTTCCCTGGAGAAAAGATGTGAGATGTGGGTAAAATGGGAAGGCTCTGTCTGGGCCCACACCAGTTATGGGCCCCTGAGATTGAAAGTGTCCCCAGAGACTCATGGTCAGCCATGACCTGCGCCTTATGTGGGGACCAGGCTGCCATGTGTAGTCTGAGCAGTTTCTGTGCAGAAAGTGGCAGAGCTCAGGCCTGTTCTGCCCTCCCCCAGAAAGCCGTGTCATTAGAAGTCATGGGAGACTGTGGTGCCTCGGGAATTTCATGAGTTTTCCTGTGGTACTCAGGGTCTGTCCACTGCTATGGGAGTCCAGGACTCCAGAAGCCAGTTAAGGTGCTGGGTGGCCAAGGGTCCCTGGCCAACCTCCAGGCCTCTCCCTTGCCACCTTATCCTCAAGAGGCCATCATGAGGATTGTGCTTCAAGAACCACTATCCTTGAGTTCCCTAGGAGCTGCAGAATGTATGCTATGCAGGGCTTAGGGTCTCCAGATAAAATAGATGCAGGGTGTCTAAATAAATTTGAATTTCAGATAAATAATTTTTTCGAATAATTATGTTCTATGTGGACCCTACTTGGGACATATTTGTACTAAAAATTCATTTATCTGAAATTCAAACTTAACTGGGCATCTGGTACTTTTCTTTGCAAGAGTAAATTTGTTCTAGCTACTCCTCACCATCACCTTCAGAGAGGAAGCTTGGTGGTCCGGTAACATCATGCTGTAAGAAGGAGATCCTTTGAATTGTAAATGGCACTCTGATAAGGTAGGCATGAGGATCCTACTGGTTTCCTGTTGCTGCTGTAACAAATTACCACAACTTAGTGACTTTGAACAACACAGAAAGATGCATTATCTTATGGTTCTGGAGGTCACAAGTCTAAAAGTTAGGGCATCAGCAGGACTGCATTCTTTACTGGGGAGTTCTAGAGGAAAATCCATTTTCCTGCCTCCCTGAGCCTCTGGAGTCACTCCACATTCCTTGACTAGTGGTCTCCTTCCATCTCCAAGGCCAGTAGAAGTGTATCAAGTCATTCTCAAATCACGTGACTGTTTCTTCTGCCTCCCTCTTCCACATTTAAGGGACCCTAATAATTACACAGGGGCCCACCTAGAAAAGCCACAATAATCTCCTTATTTTAAAATCAGCTAAATAGTGGTTTTAATCCCATCTGCGATCTTAATTCCTGTTGCCATGTAACATAAGATATTCCCGGGTTCTGTGGGTTAGGATGTGCTGTCTTTCCTACCACAGGGCAGTTTCTAGTGTTGCCTCTGCTCCCTACAGTTTGCTCATGGAGTCCCGGACCTGGCGCTGAAGGACATCGCCTGCAGTGAGGCCCTCCTGGAGCACTTCATCATCTTCAGCCAGCGACGGGGGGCACAGACTGTGCGCTACGCCCTGTGCTCCCTCTCCCAGGGCACCCTACAGTGGATAGAAGACACGCTGTATGCCAATGTGGACTTCTTCAAGCTCTTCCGTGTGGTAAGGGAGGGGCTTGGCTGCTTGCCCATTGGAAGGTGATTCCTGGGGCAGCAGAGCCTCACAAATTGACCTTGGGGAGAACGTGAGCCTGGTGCTCCAGACAATCCTTGCAGAAGCTCCAGACTCCCAGGGCTCAATCACAATTGATAGTATTTCTAAAACAGTGGCCCAGGGGCCCAGAAGTCACTGTGAGGTTCCCCATTAGGTATGTGGCTGTGGCATGTTTGTGCCCATTCCAAATGTGGGGAAGTCCCCTTCACCTCCTCTAGCAGAGTGGCAAAGGAAGGAGGTCTGATTTGACTCCCTGCCCTGCCATTTCCTAGCCAGGTGATTGTGCTAAGATATTTAACCTTTTCTGGTCCAAGTACTCATCTATAAAACAAATATAATACTTTGTAGAGTGATAGGAATGATATAAAAAAAGTTTATGCAAAACATTTCATAAATTTTAATAAACCAAGGCCCCATGCTCCTTCCTCTGGAACTGATCTCAACCTCCAAGGTTGTTTCTAGAGAGAAAAAATGACAGAGTAGTCTCAAAATTTGGAAAGCCCTGATCTAGCTCAACCCTCTGTTCCAGAACTGCATCCCAGACAGACTGCTTGGGACCTGATAATATCTCCTCCTTTGCCAGAAAGATAAGATGAGAAGGAATTAGATAAAGGAGTTGTAGAGCAGAGGTTCTCACACTGCAAAGTGCATAAAAACCATTAGATAAGTTGGTAAAAGATGCAAGTTCTAAACCCCCACTCCCAATCACTCTGATTCAGAAGAACCAGGTCAGCCCAGACTCTATCCTGTTACGTTAGGTGATTCTAATAAAGAACATCGTAGGCCATACTTTCAGAAACACTCAAAATTAGAATCCTTCAGAGAAGGTAGCATAAATAATATTTCTAGCATGGAATTAGGTTTTTTTCTGTTGCCTGCATTTTAATTTCTAGAACTGTGTTGTAGGTAATGTCATCACTAAGAACTTGACTGAGGAATCACGTTTTGTCTGTTTTACGACTGCTCTCTCTCAAGTCCCAGCAAACCCACCCTCAGCTTGTTTTAAAAAGCAAGCCAAAGGTTTTTTAAAATGAAGCAAAATAAAACAAGACCCTGCAGTTTCTGGCAGAGTCCACACTTAATCCCTTTCAATGTGTGACTTTCCTT
This sequence comes from Aotus nancymaae, assembly GCF_030222135.1. Classification (NCBI taxonomy): domain Eukaryota; kingdom Metazoa; phylum Chordata; class Mammalia; order Primates; family Aotidae; genus Aotus; species Aotus nancymaae. Next base: position 2,409,046 of record NW_026988537.1, on the reverse strand, counting down.
GGAAAGTAACTATGCAATTTTCCCAGCTCGCCAGGGTGGAGCCCCAGAGTGAGTATGAAGGGTCAGGGCCTAGGGATGCCACCATCAGTGAGAGCCCAGGACTCCGAAAAGGTCTCTTGGCTCCCCACACTGTAGGAAGAATAAGAAGTCATGTAGTCCAAGTGTCTCTATCCAAAGTTTCAAAAAGAACCTGATTTTAGACATGCTCCTGACTTGTTTTCAGAATCAGACAGAAGAGGGAGACAATAAAGGTCCCTTATTCCAGGCCGCTGAATAAGGACTCCAGGCACAGCAAGGAGTCCAATGCTCATGTTTGCAGAGCTGCAGAGGCTCCCTGTCAGGTGTCCAGGGCCTGCGTGCTCTGCAGAATGGGCAGAAGGAACGAAGTGCACCTGGGCTTTGCAGGCAGGGCCCAGGTGCCCAGGTTCGTGCCATCCTCTTGTCACTGTGAAGGGAGCAGGGTCATCCTTCTATTCTTGAAGCACCTTGGCCAGCAGTATAGGTAAATTTGCCTCCCACGGCATGACCATTGATTCTAAGATGTCAGTCCCAGAGATAGCAAGGTAAATGGGCACCTGGGTAAAACTTTCCATCGGAGACTAGAACAAAAACTCAGGACACTGGCTTCCAAATGTTTATCAGAAAGTCTTTACTTATGCCTTCACATGCTGCCTTGGCAAATGCTAGCATTCAGAAACCCTGGGCTACCTTGACCATCGCCCTTGCAGACCTCGGCTGGATTCTGGAGGCTTCCTTTCTCGAGGCACTCAAACCTGTGTCGGGCACCTGTGAAGGGCCGGGCATTGTACTGAGGCCGAGGCTCCAGCTGTGAACCTTCCACCCTCACCAAACTCACAGCCAGACCAGAGACAAGCAAACAGGACGTTTCCCAGCAATGCCGCTTAGAAAGGCCAACACCAGCAGCATTTGTCCCCCAGAACAGTAGTGTTTAAAAGCTTCCCCAGTGATTCAGAGTGTCTTACAAATGCCTGGCCCCCACTCCCAGAGACTCTGAGTCACCTGGCCTAGGGTACAGCATTGAATTCACTGTTTTAAAAAGCTTTCCAGATAAGTCCAATGTCCAGCCAAGGTTGAGAATCACTGACCTAGAACATAAGAGTTTGATTTACAACCTCAATTTCTATAGACCATGCATAATAATAATAGTACCCCACACGCCTCTGAGGCTCCAAAGAACTTTCATTTGATTACCCATGACACAACGGTGGTGTGGAGATGCTCTCTCTCCTGTTCTCTTAACAAAGCTGGTAAGCGACAGAGCCTGCAGTGGACCCGAGACTGCTGGGAGGAGAAAGCCTTGGTGGGAGCCGGCTCAGCCTCAGAGCACCACCCCTACCTGCTCTCCCCTCACTCCTGCTTCTGTCTCTGTGGGGGAAGACCCAACCGAAGCAGGACACATCTAGTCTTCTGGTGTCTTTAAAATGTACTTTTCCATTTGACAAATGGATTACATTAAAAAAATAAAAATTTACTAAAAAAAACTGAAAGAAATTGCAGGCATTAAAATGGGACTTTGCCTTTATTGCTCCTGGGCACATCCTATCTGTGTTTTTAGAAAAACAAGCCTGAGGCAGGCCCCGAAAGGCTCAGGGCAGACCCTCCGACCCTCTGAGAGAAGCATCAGGCAGGCAGGGGCTGCTCCGGGAGAGGGAAGGGGCCCCATGGGGACGAGGCTGTTATTGCAGCTGGTTGGCGCGCAGCCACACTTAGATGCAGTGAGGGAATGCTGGGCCTTCTGTTCTGGGCTATTTCTCATACGCACATAAGCCAGTGTATAAATAATGTTTTATTAAATGCCAAATGAGTTTTCATTAGCAAAGAAAGAGAGAAAATCTCAGTAAACCACTGTGATGGCACCTGCCCCTTCTGAGTAAACAGCTGGGGGTGTGGGTGCAATCTCTGAGACATGGGAACCTGTGGAGCCCAGAGAATCGGAAGGCGGGACTCTGGCGTTAGCACCGACTGAGACCAGCTGTGTTTTTTCTCGGTTCCTTGGAGATCAGAATTGAGTGTTGTCATCTTCAAACAATCCAAAGGCAGTACCCATGGCCTTACTCCATCCCTCCCACACCATCCCACCCATCCCCGAATATACTCACACGCTCATTTGCACACTATTGCCATGCTCACTTGCAAGTACGCACACACAGATTGGTGACCTAGGTGAGCTGGGAGAGAAACAAGAGCCAGGTGACTGGATTTTCTCCAAGGAGACTTATTAATAGCCCCTCTTGGTTTCACCTGAAGGAGCTTGTCTTCACCTGCGGCCTTTACAGGCTTAAACGCCCCAGGCTTGAAACCCGGAAGCTCTGACCTGGGCTCAAGGTATCATTAGTGCCAACACTACCTAAAATGTTTTGCACCTCATAAAAAATGATGTGTCAGTTTCGGGTGAGAGGTTGGGACGCTTCCTATCTGATTTGGCCCAAGGCATGCATGCCCCTCCTCCTCCTCCCACTCTTCCCCCTCCTCCCCTTCTTCCCCCTCTTCCCCTTACCATCCTTCCTGTTTTCTTTCCAACGCTGGCGCACAGCTTTGAAATCTTGCTGAGAAGCAAATCTGTCCCTTCTGCTTTGAATGTTTATTTGTGGAAGTTCAGCAGGGGAACCGAGGTGGGTGCCAAGACCTGCCATGCTGCTGGGAAGTCTGAGTTTCCCTCCCTTCCCCCCCTAAATGCGTGTTGATAGAGAAAATTCGGCCTCCTCGGCATTTGGGCTCACGGTTTTCCCCTTTGAAAATGCTTCCAGTGTGTCATGATTCAGCTTTCTTTTCTATCCCCCAACCACAGCTCTGTTGCCATTTTTACTTTTCTGATTGCATTTTATCCGTGTTTCTTTGACTACGGGGTGGCTGGGCATTGAGTTCATTGAGTTCCAGGGAGAAAAGGGCCCAGACCTGGGGTTCCAACTACATGCGCCTATCAACATCCTGCTTGGTTCTTGGCTCTGCTCCCTGAATTCCTGAGTCACTGGGGAGAGGCGTGGGTGGACTGCCCCCTGCCCAGTGAGAGCCGCCACAGTTCCTGCTCTCCCGGATCATTCGCTGCAGTTTGTTAAATTTCAACTATGTGATTCCAATTTTCAGATGGATATTGCTGCATCAAGTGTCTGGGAAAGCCCCCACATCTACAGGATTTTACAGTGAGGTCCCACTAATTAATGACTTGACTCATGACTTCCTCTTTCTTCCCGATTTCTCCCACTTCTCTGTGGGGGTTATGGGAGGGGAGAAGAGAAAGGAGTGATGCCCGAGTGCCAATCCCGGGGAACAGCAGGGCTGTTGGGAGAAAACAAAACAGAAAGGTTTTTTTTTGGTTTGTTTTTTGGGAGGTTTATGAAAATACTCAAGCCACAACAAGTATATTTGACTTACAGCGTTAATATTTTTTTCTGCCTGCATCTACAAAAATCTGTACCTATTACAATCAAAATATCCTCTGGGTGAATGGATTTCAACAAAGAAGAAATAAAAATGAAATAGAAGAGAGGCCCCTTCGTGCACATTGAGCCTACTGGCTCAATTGTCACTTGCCTGCCTTGATGTCTTTTCAGCTCCAGGCAGGCAGTAGGCCAGGGCTTATTTTCATGACAGATCAGATGTTGCTTTTATGGATTTACAAAGAAAGAAATACTGAAAGGTCAAAACTGAAGTCACTTAGGACAAGAGCAGGCCCCTGGGAAGGCTGCCATTTAGGATAATGAGTCCTGGGGTCCTGGCCTTTGTTCAGTAAATACGCATTGGACACCTACAATGTGTGCACCAAAGTGTGAGGCGTCAGGTTCTCTCCAGGGTCAGTTGGTTTTAGGAAGGGTTTTGGCTTTTGATATGCTTTAGTTCTACAGAATGGTAGCTATTAACCTTTCTTATGGATTAGGATTACCTTCCAGAATCTGACTACAGCTCTAGGCCTATTCCCTAGAGAAACCTAAATTCACACAGACATACAGGGTGGGGCTCATGGAGCAGCTGAAGCCAGACCCCAGGTTATTAGCCTTCACATTAAAATTTTTATCTGCCTACCACTAATATGCATCCTTTACTAAGAGGTCTTAATAGACACAGATTCTTTCTTAACTCTGTTTATGAAGTAATCAGCATCCTCCCTACCCCTGATGTTCAGGATCCAGTGGCATGAGGACCACAGACCTAGGCAGTCACTGGGGCATATAGGCATCTCTTAGTGGCTAAGAGACTGGGCCCCAGCTCTACATTGGCTCCTAACTTGCTGCAATTGAAAGGAAATCTCAGCCTCCCCATCTGTAAAACTGAGAAAATAAGACTTGTTCTACATATCTCATGGAATAGTAGTAAAATGTACATTAGAGAAGAGATGGAAAAACACTTCGAACAAAAAGCATTCTGCTCTTACCAAAGCAAGAACACAGCCTCTTTTAAGAGGACTTTTGCTCCGCATTTCTCCTTTAGAACCCCCAGACTAGGAGGAGGTCTGTCTCACAGAGTGACCTTTTGGCTGCCCCTAGATTCCAAGCTCAGTTTTGCTTTCATTAACCACAGATACTGGGACAGACAGAAAAAGACCTAGTTTCTGTTGAGCCAAAGAGAGTCCCATAACTTGTCTGTTCACATACCCAAGAGCCCACCCTCTAGTTCAGACACTCAGTTCCCTCCCATTCTGGGAGACAGCATGTCTCTGTGACCTCCTGGTAGAGACAGTTTGGCAAGTCCCCCCACCCCCTCAGTGACTGAGTCTGAATTCTCCCATCATGACGCATTTCCTAGCACTCAGGGTGTCCTCTCCTGGTTGCCCCCTCACCACTAAAGCCGGCTTCCTCCCTTTCCATTTGATGCTTAACAACTGTCAGGTTGCAAGAAACATGCTTCAAATCCACATTCTCCCAGTTGCCTAGCAACAACTTCCCTCCTGGATAAATGTGAGTTTCCTGTAGCTCAGCCCAGGACTGAAGACAGCAGCACACACTTCTGTCCACTGCTTCAATTGCTTTTCACCTCTGCTCTGTATGCCTTCAAGACAGTAGCTCATCCCTCCCTTCAGAACCTTCCATGGCTCCCAGAGGCCATGTCTGTCCCCCAAAGACACGTTTAACCTGAGGCTACTTATTTACCCTTGTGTTAGGTATATCTTCAGCTTAGAAATTAATACTGTTTCCAGATGGTCTTCTTTGAATCACAGAAAATAAAACAACGAAACATTCAACACCTAAGATGTTTCATGTGCTGGTAGAGTGACATCTGTTTGATTAACATATTTGATCCAAAGCACCAGAAATACAAGACTTTTTAGGAGATGGTATGTTCTGTTCTACCTTAAGAAAAAAATATTACATAGCCCCAAAGGAGAGACATGGTTTTGATCCCTGACAACCCAAACAGAGGCCTTTTAGGGCCGGAATCTTCTTGGCTGCTGCCTAGGACCTTGTATCAATGTCTTAAGCACAGGATTAAGGCTTAAGGGCCCCTTAGACCAACCTCACTTAATAGAGGAGGATGCCTTCAAAGCCTTATCTTTGTATCCAGTCTTCCTTTAGAGGTCTAGTCTGACCTTGAACTTGGGTTGGCAGCGCTTAGTCAGTTGTGACGTGTGATACGGAAGAGTTATGTGTTACTTGGGAAATTAAGAGAACTTGTTTGGCATAGGAAATGTGTGTGTGTGTGTGTGTGTGTCTGTGTGTGTGTGTCTGTGTGTGATGATGTTTGCCATTTTGATATGTGACCTTTTTTCCAGAAATATTTTCACTGTTCCATTACAACTAAATTTGCAGTCTCTTCCAGTTCCTTGGCAGAAACAATTCATGTGAATTTGAATAGATAATGGGGAAGGGGGAACCAAAAGAAGAGGAGAGCCTTGGGAAAGTTATTTATAATTTATGGCAACCTCAGTCAGGCAATTTTGAACAGGTACATATGGAGGGCTCCCTTGGGATCAGACGGTGTTCAGAGATGTAAGGTGTGAGGACCAGACCCTCATCATTTGCCACTCCCACTAAAAAATGCTGGGGAGGAAATTGCAGCTGTAGCGCCAGGCACATAGCTGAAGCTTAGTAACTATTTGGTGAATGAATATTACTAAATTGTTAACAAGACGGAAAAAGTATTAACCACACAGAAATGCATCTGAAGCTATTGTTTCTCTGTTCCCTTTCCCCTAAATTCCTGGTCTTGCTCTTGTCTGGCTATCTCTCTAGTCACTCCCTCTTGCTGACTCTCCTCACGTTCCTTTCTCCACCTGGAATTCCTGGGCCCTCCCCTTCTGCTCATAGACACAGTCCTCACTCTCACAGTCATCAACTTGTCTCTTTACAAACCTCAGCTCAAGTGTCACTTCCCCATCCCCAGATGAAACTGACTGCTCCCTCCCTGTAAGTCACCCTGATGCCTGGTAAATACATCCCTCATGGAAACTAAAACCTTAATAGATACTGTCTCTTTCCTACTCTGTTATAGTTTATTTATTCATTAATTACCACAATACATATTATTGAGTACCTACTGTGTACTATGCACTGAAGATAAAAGACAAACAAAACCTATTCCTATGCTTAATGAGCTTACAGTCTAGTGGAGAGATAGATACATTAAAAAATAACAGCAAACTAAAATAAAAGTGATAAATAAATGCACTGAGAATGACAGGAATAGCTAGGAGGGGCATCTAACCCATGAGGAAGGAAAGCTGGAAGAGCATGGTGATGGGGGAAGAAGACTTTCTAGAGAAGGTGAGGTGGTTTCAAATGAGTTGACTCTGGTCAGTAGCGGTAAAGTGAGAACGGGGTAACATGGGGTAGGTTGGTCATTTTGATTTGTTAGTCCCAAAGTGATAGGATTAGTGGCTAAGGACTGCAGGCTTTGTAGAAGCCTACAAAAATATTTGAGATTTGAAGTTTAAAAAAAAAAATGGCTCCAAAGAAAAAGAAAAAACTGGAATTATAATGAATGAATATTAAATGAATGTTTAAGGAAGGTAATGCTATTCAACTTCATTGTTAAATTTAGTTATAACAGGCCCTTGAGTTTCATTCAACACTGTTTCATTATAACATTGATGAGAGAAAACAAAGCTGATTCCCGGCCGGGGCCACTGTCAGCATGGGGTTTGCACATCCTCCTCATGTCTGCTTTGGTTAGCTCCAGGTACTCCTGGTCCCCCGACATCCCGAAGATGTGCCCATTGGGGAAATGGTGTGTCTGCATGGTCCCAGCGTGAGTGAGTGTGGGTGTGGCAGTGAGTGTCCCTGCCATGGGATGGCGTCCTGTCCAGGTTAGATTCCCACCTTGTGCCCTGAGCTGCTGGGATGGGATCCAACCACCCATGACTCTGAACTGAAGTAATTGGGTAAATAATTGTCTTACTTTTTAACCAATCTTTTAAAATGTATGTATAGTTTACATTTATTTCAGTGTTTAATATTAGAAGTATTTTAGTCTTTATTTTGAGGTTTGGTGATTTATTTTAACCAGAAACAAGCCATAGAAACTTAATTTTGGGCCACGTGTGGTGGCTCACGCCTGTAATCTCAACACTTTGGGAGGCCGAGGCAGATGGATCACTTGAGCTCTGGAGTTTGAGACCAGCCTGGTCAACATGGTGAAACCCTGTCGCTACTAAAAATACAAAAATTAGCTGGGTGTGGTGGTGCATGCCTATAGTCCAAGCTACTTGGGAGGCTGAGGCAGGAGAATCACTTGAAGCCAGGAGGCAGAGCAGTGAGCAGAGATTGCACCACTGCACTCCAGCCTGGGCAACAGGAAAGATTTCATCTCAAAAAAAAAGAAAATAAAAGAAATTTAATTCTGGTTTATATCAATTAGCCTGTGGTAAAATTGGTTTCATTATGGCCATTTCACTTAGTCGCAGTTTCCAATAACCTATCAATGAATTAAGTGAGGACTTACTATATTCATAAAATGTTTAATTCCAAGGCTTGTGTACAGTTCAGGTTTTTCCACTTTACAAACATTTTTAAGTATTCACAATGATTGCTGAAAAATTATACCAGATAATTCATTAAATAAGTTGTTCAAAGTCAAATAATTTCAAAAGTAAAAATTAAGAGCTTTAAAAATAGTATACCTACGTAGACATAGACCTACAGATAGAGAGAGAGATGAATAGATATGGACACAGAGGCTTTCCAGTGTGTTCATGTGATGTGGGATGGAGTTTCAAGATCAGAGTGTGACTGGGGCCTACAGAAGTAAAGGAGAGGGGATGGAGAGAAGATTGTCCACCTGACCATGGACAATCTCCCACCCACAGTCAAGTGAGGAAGCCAGACACCAAATTCAGAAAGAAGAGGAAATAATCAAAACTAATGGGAACTTGTGACTGATTTACTTGTGCCCAGTCTCCCTGGAAACATGAACGTGATTGTTCCTTAGTTTGTGCCTCTGGGCTCCTAGCCCCTCTTAGGTGCCTTCCTATTATCTAGGACCTGATTGCTTTTTCTATGTACAGCTTCTTTGGATTCCAGTCTTTGATGCCAGCTTCCTCCTAAAGTAGCCTTTCAGATGTCTCTTGGTTACCCTCTGTAATCTAAGGGCTTACCCTACCCCACACTCATTCCCAGTACCAGCTTCTGGATCTGCAGACTAGAGATTTAGGCAATGGGATGGGAAGAACCAGTGATGACTCCCAGACAGAAAGTGGTGCCAGCAACAGAAAGGGCACACAGGCACAGAAGTTGGTTTCGGGTAGGATGATGTGGTCAGTTCAGGACACTTTGGATCTAGGCAGATGTCAAGCAGACAGTTGGATATGTAAGTCTGAAGCTCTGGGGAGAGGTCTGGGTTGGAGGTACAGATTTAGAAGTCATCAACAGAAAGGTAGCAGATTAAATGATAAAGGAAATAAGACTATACAGGGAATGTGCAGAACAAGAGGAGCAAAGGAGGCCCTTGGGAACCTCAGCACTTCAGGGGAAGGTAGAGGCACAGTCGCTGGTAGGAAATGCAGAGAAGTAGCAAAGCAAACCAGGCAAAAGCAGTGTCACACATGACCAGGGAGGAAAAAGACATGATTATAAATGTTTAGAAAAGCAGAGAGGTCTGAAAAGACAAAAAATAAAAATGTCCATTAGACTTAAAAGCAGGAGAAAACTGAGGGGTTCTTGCTAAAGCATCTTAGTAGGATGGTGAGGGTGGAAACCAGGGAAGTGTTGGTGAGAAAGTGAAGTCACTGAATATGAACTATGCTTAAAAGAATGTGGGAATGAAGGGTGGAGGAGAAAAGTTGGACTGTAGCTAGGGAGGCATAAGGGGTCAGAGGTAAATTCTTTCTCTCCTGTGGGAGAATCTTGGGTGTATACACAGCATGACAACAGTGATGCGAGGGCTGGTGATGCCTCAGGGAAACTCTTGACAGTAAATCCCATGAAGGGAGGACTTTGTTTCATTCATTAACATGTCCCCAGCACCTGGTACAATGGCAGACACTCAATACATATTTGTCAAATGTGGCATTCTATCATTTAGAAACTGCACCTGGCTGTGAGTTTCATTTTCCTCCCCATGCAGAATCTGGTTCTGGGTCTTCCAAGAAGGATTTGGAGCACCACAGGTTTCCTCAAGACCCCAGGCTGCTCTGCATTTTCCTCCGTCATCCCTAGCACATGCTCATCATCTGGCGACGTCAAGATGCCTGTGCCGACTCCCCCAGCCCATTCATGTTGCAGGCAGGGGCCAGGCAAAGGGCAGAGTGGCCCACTTCAAAAGACTGTTCCCAGAAACCTCAGCCTATGACTTCTCCTGGTGTCTTTTTGGTTAGAATTGTGGCATAGGCTCACTCTGTATACATAGGAGGCTGGGTCAGGCATTATTACTTTTAGCAAAATTACGTAGATAAGCATCAATCTTTGTCACTGTGACAGAACTAGTCAATCAGTGCCAGGCAAGGTTAACGGAATTGGTTGGTGTGTGCATTATTCTTGTGGTTAGTCGGTCTTTCTTTCTTTTTTTTTTTGACAGAGTCTCACTGTCACCCAGGTTGGAGTGCAATGGTGCAATCTCGGCTCACTGCAACCTCCGCCTCCCAGGTTCAAGCGATTCTCCTGCCTCAGCCTCCTGAGTAGCTGGGATTACAGGCACCTGGCACCATACCCAGTTAATTTTTGTATTTTTAGTAGAGACAGGATTTCACCAGGTTGGCCAGGCCGGTCTCAAACTCTTGACCTCAGGTGATCCACCTACCTTGGCCTCCCGAAGTGCTGGGATTATAGGCGTGAGCCACCTCACCCAGCCTCCTGTGGTCTTTCTTATGCTTCATGTTATTCATTTATTAGTACTCTTAGGCAACAGCGTGATAAAAATGCAGGAAGGTGCATGCTATAATCTGAATGTTTGCATCCTTCCCAAAATTCATATGTTGAAATCCTCATCCCCAAGATGATGACATTAGGAGGTGGGACCTTTGGGAAGTGATTGGGTTATGACTGGGATTAGTGCCCTTGTAAAACCGCAAAAAGCCAGCTTACCTATTCCACCATATGAAGACACAGAAAGAAATTGCCATCTACCAATCAGGAAATGAGCCCGCACCATGCAATAAACCTGCTGGAGCCTTGATCTTAGACTTCCCAGCCTGCAGAACTGTGGGAAATAGATTTCTGTTCACCCAGCTTATAGTGTTTTGTTGTAGCAGCCAGAGTGAACTAAGACAGTGCTGATCTCATATTCTTGGAGGGAACCCTCAGTCTTTAGAGAAAGCAAAGCCTCCGTTTGGGGTGAGGTGCTCTCCAAGCACTGCCATATATGCTGCTACAGTTAAACTGCAAACTATGGTAAAAATGTGGAGGTCTGTAGAGTTGTCAATCAGGAAAAAAGATATAAAAACAAGTTAAAGTCTTGGTACTTCTGGAATGATGCACGCCACATTGTCAACATTGATTACCCTTGGGTAGAGATGTGGAGAAGTTTGCAGAGACAGGTTTGCCCTGTACTTTATATAAGTAAGCAGCTATTACTTTGTTGTCTTAAAAAAAAAGAAAAAAAGCCTATATGCTCTTCATGTGACTCAGAACTACCTAGACAGTAAAATTAATTGAATTAGTAAAATAGAGTGATTATGAATTTTCAGGAAGTCATTAATTTACCACTTCTTTAGTACATCCACTTCTAACAGGACCTCAATATTGGGAAATTTGACTTCAAGATAAAAAGACCAAATTTATTTACCCTTTTAAAAAAAAGATGACTTAAAAGCAGACTTGTCTTGCTGAATCTTCCTCAGTTGGACTTTGATGAGTGTATAGAAAATGCAATGGATAAAAAGCTTGGTGATACAAAGATCAAAAGATGGGGTCCTGTCCTTAATGAAAATACCATTTCATGGAATATCAGGTGTATAAACAATTATAATCAATCTGCTTTTTATTCTGATAAGCTCATTTACTCACACATCAAATACTGAGTGCCCACCACATGCCCAGCATACCTAGAAATCATCCAGGTATAATTACATGGGGCATACAGTCTTACAAGAGAGACAGATGACAAGTAAACACCAATGGTGAAGAGCTCAAGGAAGGAAACAGAACTCCTAAAGAGAGCATGGCAGGGCAGGAGTGAGCAAGAGGCCTAGAAAAAGAGGCATCTAAATCTACCTGCGGGGTAGCTGTCTTTCACATAGGTCGGTGTGTTAGGAATGAGACTGGAGGGGTGAGTAGAAGTTTGCCAGGCAAAGAAGGATGGGAGGAATAGAGAGCAGAGCCGGGGACAGGAGACAGCTGACGTGTGAGCAGAGATAAAAAGAAGTCCACTGTGGCGGCAGAGAAGCAGGAGAGAAGGCAAGTGAGGGAGCCAGGCACCAGCTCACAGAGGCCATGTGTGTCATAATGTAGTAATGACCTTCTCTTCTGGAGACAGTAGGGAGCCATAGAAGATGTTTGAGCAGGGAAAGTGACAGGACTGGATTGGCCTATTGTGTAACTCATACCACAGTGCATTGGAAGGGAGGGGGCTAGAGGCAAGGGGACTGGCAAGAAGGCTATTTTGATAAACTATTCTAGAAGGGAAGTGAACAAAGGCAGTCCTAGAGGGGAAAAACTGAAAAGATGGGATACTTCCTTAGTATTTGCTCATTCAACAATTTATTTTTGCATATACACAAAAATCTTGTTTTATTATTGAAACTTTTTATTATAGAAAAAAGTATGAAAGTAGAGTGAATAATATAATGAACTCCCATGGACCTATCACCCAACTTTAACTAATATCAATATTTGGCTATTCTTGTTTTAACTGTTCTCCACTTTTTTTTCCTGAAGTTTTTTTGAAGCAAATCACAGACAATATATCATTTCACCATATATACTTCCCTATGTATCTCTAACACATAAGAACTTATTTGTTTTAACAAAATCACAATGCTATGATCATACCCAACAAAATTTACCATAATGTCTTAATAATACCTAATACCCAGTCCATGTCCACTGTCCCCCTATCGTTACAGCTGGTTTGTTCATATCACAATCAAAATCCACATGTGGCCATCTTATCGACATGGCTCTCAGGTTTCTTTTCATCTCTAATCATCTCAGGGGAGACAGGAGGGAGGATGGGCAAGACTTGATGATAACTTGCTTACTGACACACAAAACAGTTTTGCCTGCTTGCTTCCTCCCTTCCCACCCACTCTTCTCAGCCTCACCCTTGTATGGAAAAAACAGAAATTAAAGTGCTTTGCCAAGCACACACTGAAGCTATTTCCAAGGAGTTTGAAGAGTAGTCCCGGCAAGACCAATGCCTTGGTCCAATCCTCAGGTCAAAGAGGGGAGACGCTTCTCAGTGGTGTAGTATTAATGGCAGCTTAGCTGTTCTTTCCTCTGGAAAATTCTACCCATCTGCTTTGTATCTCTCATACCTAACAAAGCCTTTTATTTTACAATTAGAAAATAAGCCTGCCGGGCATGGTGGCTCACACCTATAATCCCAGCACTCTGGGAGGCCAAGGTGGGTGGATCATCTGAGGTCAGGAGTTCGAGACCAGCCTGACCAATAAGGTGAAACCTTGTCTCTACTAAAATTACAAAAATTAGCCGGGTGTGGTGGCGTGCACCTGTAGTCCCAGCTACTCAAGAGGCTGAGCAGGAGAATCACTTGAACCCAGAAGGTGGAGGTTGCAGTGAGCTGAGATTGCACCATGCCATTCTAGCCTGGGTGACAGAGTGAGAATCCATCTCAAAAGAAAAATAAAAAGAAGCCTGAAATATGAAAGCCACCTGAGTGTGCCTACATTGATTCTAGAGTTTCAGGATCAAAAAGAATACAAGGACCTCTGCATCTATGGCAGGGAGGAGAGGGGCAAAGACACACAGCTAGAAATGAGAACCTGGCTGGTCAAAGCCTAACTCCACCTGTTTGTCAGCTTTGCTGCAAGCTAGATCAGCCTGATGATCATTTAGGAGAACCATGCTGGCAAATAAAAAGCCAAGGCTTTTCACCCCCAGATAGTTGGATGAGAATTACAAGTTCAGCTCATTAAAAGGCTCATGCCCAGTGCTCACTTCACACCTACTTAGGATGCACACTTGAGTTTGAAAACCACTGTCTTTACATTTAGAACTCAGTCCTACATGACTCCTCTAGGATCAGTGATTCTGTTTTGAAACAGGACGTGGTCTTGGTTACCAGAAAACCAGAGGTTCACATCAGGCTCTGGGGCTTGGAGGCAGCATACTTCGGGGCTTCCACATCCCCTGATGAGTGGCAAATGCAGAAGCAGTTCTGAGTTCACATGAGCTGGGGTTTCCTGAACACTGCTGGCAATTGGAGAATCTGCAAGGGAGCTTCTCTGACTCCTGCCAGCAGCTGCCTTAAAATAAAGGTGATGTAGCTGATCAAATCCTCCATGAGAGAGTAGTGTTGAATGGAAGAAGAGACACAACCTGTCTGAAAAAGGCACAAAGGAAGAAAGATGTAAACAATGATGAGAAGCCTGCAGTGTCTGCAAAGCTCTGAGGTGAACAGATGGGCACCCCGGGCCACAGCACTTCCTTCGCACTCTGCCAGCTGCACTCTGTTTTCCTTCCTCCAGGAATCTTGTTTGGTATCACTAAAACAGCAATCAGAATCACTTTGGTGTATTTAATATAACTATGAAACTATCTGTGCTTGAAAAGTACAGTAGGGAGACTTGGAACGAGAGTCTTCAATTTGTCAATTAAATAAAAGAGTTTTGTTTCTAAAAATAATCTTGCAGAAAAGGTCCTGTGATCAGAAAGAAGTGGGGGGAGGTTTTCAAGCATATAGGAGATCAGATAGTGCCTATGTGTTTGTATACTACAAAATATATATATATATATAATTTTTTTACTGTCAATTACAGCTTCCCACACTCCTAGACAGCCGTTCTCAAGGTATCAATCTGAGATCTTGGGGAGGAATATTATCTGATATGTCACCAAGAATTCAACAGGTGAGTAGCCTGATAGTAGTAATTATAATTTCATTATGCCTTTCCACCATTTACCCCACTTATGTCACATAATTTAATTGTATCTCAAACCTGTTCAAGGAAAAGTACATTTGATCTTTCCATCTAGCGATTTCAAAGCACCTGTTCACATCCCAAATTATCTGTGCTCTTACGTAAGAGGGGAAAGAAAGGAACCACCCTTCTAATTTCACATCAAAAAAGAAATGCCACTGGCAATAACCAACTTGCCTGGTGTGGCACAAATCATCAGAGGACTTTCATTTGAATCTAAGTCTTTTCAGTTCTGAAGTAGTTCATAGTTCATTATTCTGTTATAGTCTTAAAATTCACATGAATACTGCCAATAATAATAGCATACACTTTTATAGCTTACAAGCACTCTTCTAAGTGTTTTGCCTATGTTGGCTTAGTTCATCTTAAAACAGTTGACTTTTGTTTTGTAAAAAGATGTGCACATTTTAATTAACATCTGGTTGCACAAGTCTTCTCCCATATAGAAATGGATTCTTCCATGCAGTAGATGAGAAGTGCTGGGGATATGATGATGAACAGGTAGATTTGATCATGGCTCTATGGGAAAGAGAGATGGGAAAAAAGCCATTTTCTTCAAGTGTGATGAGTGTTATGAAAGGGAGGGAAAAGTTAAAATAGGTTTTTTCCAAACTTTTCCTCTTTATTATTCGCAGCCGACTTGGGCTCCACCAACCTGGAAAATTGCAAGGTTGGAATCTGTCTTTATAAAACTCATCTCAACCTGGGCCGAGAATGCACACGATATGTGGGAAAGTTAGAGAAGATCCCATTATACTAATGTTTACCTGCTACAGTGGAAGTCTCTGTTAAGCATTCTTTTCTTCATAGCATTTTAAAAACTCAGATCAGTACAATAAGGCTGAAATTGATAGAGAATGTAAAAAAATCCCCAAAGCATATCAACACTCTTAATTCTGAGTAGAAGTTCCAGAAGGCTTCTTGACTCTCTAGATAGCAAGTCTAATCATTTGTGAACTAGGTTAAAGTAGAAGGTCCAGTTTATATTAATTGATATTACACCATTTGACCTGAGAACAGTCCCTTCATCTCTGAGTGCTTTGACTAAATGAGCAACATAATAATGGTAATAACCCCTTACAAGATTGTCATAAGACTCACTGTGTTGAAGCAATTTGAGATTCTGACTTTATTGAAGCGTAGACGGTGATTATAGGCATGACTTGCTGTGTGGATTCTACCTGGGCTCATCAGTTTCAGAGGGCAAGTGTTGGCATGTGGACAAAGAGATGGATGACAGGTAAACATGGCTTATTGCAATAGGGGAACTGTTTTCAGTCTCACCTGATTGAATCCTAATGGTTTTATAAATTCCCAAGTACCACTGAAAGCAAAGCAAGTAATAAGGTGTGTTTTAGGAATAAAAGCAGCATTATTTAAATTTTGCATTTTCCCCTAAAGCAAAGCCAAATGGCATTATGGGAGCCAAGCTCCTGGCAACTCCAGCAGCCTTCTTCTGAGTTCTCGGCATTACAGATCTACCCTCAAAGGACAAGGCCAGCAAACACTATAGGTTTTCACATGGAGAAGAGAAGGCCATCAGCCTCCTCTTAGCTGGCACATAATTGAAAAAGTGTTTTTCCAGGAATGGAGACTTCATCTATTCTATATTTGCTAGAATTTTAAAACACACACATAGACACATACACATGCACACACACATAGATGCACACACATGAGAAAACTACAAACCACACCTTTCAGGGAAATGGAAGAATTGGTAAAATTAAGCTAATAAGATTATTTCCCAAATATAAAAAAACTAAATTTTAGATGATTTAGCCAAAGAAATTTGCTCTGATCTTGCAACATAATCATTCCCCCATTATTTTATTTCCTCCCTTTTCCCCCCAGCATCCCCATCTTGGTTGGACAACAGAACCAAAGAACTGGCTTAACAGTAAAATATTTTCTGCATTTGCCCAAGGACACATCCCCAAGGAATTCAAATAAAAGGGATTGGAAGAAGAGAAGCTGTACTACAATCCTGTAGGGTTCACTCTGTGATTTTCTTTAAGGCTCATCCTAGTGTTTACTAGTTGCTAAGTGTGCAGCAGTAGGTTTTGTTTTTTACAGCTGGATTAAGTGTTGCTGAGAATATGGATGTTTTCTTTTAAATGTGGAAGTCAAACCCAAACTTTGAAGCATTGGCCTCACAGTAGATTATGACTCTGGCTGCCTTAAAGTAACCCGAAGCCTTTTCCTTGCCTTAGTTTATCCATCGGCCGAGTGTGCAGGACTTGCTGTGGGTAACCAGGCCCCTCATGCAGAATGGTGGTCCAGAGACCTTTACAAAGCTGATGGGCATCCTGTCTGACCTCCTGTGTGGCTACCCCGAGGGAGGTGGCTCTCGGGTGCTCTCCTTCAACTGGTATGAAGACAATAACTATAAGGCCTTTCTAGGGATTGACACTACAAGGAAGGATCCTATCTATTCTTATGACAAAAGAACAAGTAAGTCTTCTGAGTTCTGCTTATAAATTGGCCTCTCATGTTGGTTAAGCTGATGGTTTAACACTTCCAGGTAAAACCAAACCTGGGGTTGCATCTATCTTGTCTTCTTGAGTGGCCTTAGGCAAAGAGACTTCTCCCAGAAAGTCCACTTCCCCTTGCAGAAAGGAGGCGTTGCTTACAAGCAATTCTGGGCATGAACCACGGAAAGAGCTGAGGCCCACTTGGAAAGGGAACAGAGGGGCCATTTCCCACTGATGTAATTGAACTAGGGTTAAGTTCAAGAGGAAGAGAATGATCCACAAGGAAGCAACCCAGAGTTGCAGGCAAAGCTCAGGTCAGGAGGGCCCTGGCAAGTAAACACGACTGTGGGATGCGTTTACAAACACAATGCAGTGAAAATCTGTGTGTGTAGTACTGAATTACACTCCAAATGCCAAATTTCTGGCAAGTCATCTTCCCCACCTTTCACTTTTTTTTTTTTGTCTTCTATAGAGTAAAGGAGGGTGGGGTGGGGAAGAAATGTAACTGGGTGTCCCTCTAGTTAAAAATTAAAAAGAGGCAGTAAGGGACATGGCAAAAGTAGTTGGACTCTAAGATAGGTACACACAACAAAGCAGCTAAGCAGCTAATTGAAGGGAAATTACTGAGGCTCAAGCTGAGATTCCAAGGGGCGGGGATTTGTTTGGCCTCTCAGTCCCTTTCATCCGAGAAAGGCCTCAGTTCCTAGCAATAATCAGAGGCAGGCTTCTCAGCCTCCTTCTTCTAAAGCAGAATAAACCGTAGGGCAAGCCCCATCCTTTGTTTCTCTGATGAGGCCATTATTGAGAGGCACTGTGGCATTTTGCTACTAATGATGAGCTTGTTATTGGTGGGGTACAGCCTATTAATTTAGGTTATTCGTCAAAGCCTCCAGCATGGAGTTGAATGAGACATGTGATGTGGATACACTAATGACTATGTTGAGTTAGGAGCAATGGGGAGTTTCGGTAAAATCTGTCCCTTCTCTCCTGGCAGCATCCTTTTGTAATGCATTGATCCAGAGCCTGGAGTCAAATCCTTTAACCAAAATTGCCTGGAGGGCAGCAAAGCCTTTGCTGATGGGAAAAATTCTGTACGCTCCTGATTCCCCCGCAGCACGAAGGATACTGAAGAATGTAAGATCCCAGCTGGGCTTCCCCTGTGTACTTTGGACCTCCCAGAAGTGAGTGAGAGAGAGAGAGAGAGAGAGTGTGTGTGTGTGTGTGTGTGTGTATGTATGTGGTGTGCCTTCCTAGTAGCGTGTCTCATGTTTGTTTTTTGCTAAGTGGACTCTTGGGTTTCCTCCCCCATCCACAGTCATCACTGGAATGCTTTGCTTCAGTGCCCCTGCCTGGGCCCTCCCCTCTCTACTGCAGCCTACAATGAGGTTTTCTTTCCCACTGCTTGAATTATATCCCTAACGGAAGGGTTCACAATCCTCTGAATCCTGTCTACCCAGAACAGATAAAGACAGGGAGCAAGGGAGGAAGAGTATTTGCTCCCAGGGGGTCCAAATCTAGCTTTAATGAGGGAGGTTCTGAGAAAATTATATCATCAATATTACATGGACTTCTGAGATACTAAGAAATTAGATTATGTCGGCCCAGGAGGTTGGGAGATTGTGAATTGTTCTGGGAAACAGCAATAGACTGAGAAAATAAAAACACTTCCTTGGAAAGCCTTTCCCTAATACTAAGGGACAGAGGCAGAAAAGACACAACCAAAAGTTCTCTCTCACTTTTTTTTCTCTGTTTGTGTCTCTGTCTCAATCTCTGTCTGGTTTTAGGCCAACTCAACTTTTGAAGAACTGGAGCGTGTTAGGAAGTTGGTCAAAGCCTGGGAAGAAGTAGGACCCCAGATCTGGTACTTCTTTGACAACAGCACGCAGATGAACATGATCAGAGTAAGGGTGGGGTTAGAAGATGGGGAGGGGTGGGGAGGGGAGGAGGAAGGTGTGGGGCAGGAAAGGTCCATTTGTTTCCTTTTCCAAGGAAAGAGTTAATCCCTATTGGAGTTAGATCAAAATACAACAAGCAGGCCCCAAAGGCCCTCATTCCAGAAGCAGTCACCACGTGGGGTCACTGACTTTGGATGAGAAATATGTTTCTTGAATTCTGGGGAAGTCTAAAAGCTGCCACAAAACTAGTGGCTTCCTGGAGTTTCCTGCTTTTATGATTTCACACAAGGGCCTCAGATTCAAAGAGGCATCTCCCCAAGGGGCCAACTCTGTAATGCCAAGCATGGTTGAGTGTGCTTGTCTGGTCTCATTTTCAGATTTGCAAAACCAAGACAAGAGTTCTGTATACCAGGGACACTCGAAACAAAATTATTCATAAACCAAAGAAAGCTTTATACCATTTTCCATGCCCCACTCGGGCCCCTCCTTTGTCCCACACACATCTTCCCTCTATTCTAGAGGCCCATGGACTAGGGGAAATGGGATATAGATAGGTATGCCTCAGAGTGGAACAAACTCACTAGCTCTTTAGGGACCCTTAGAGTCTCTATCCTCAATCACTAAAAATTAGAAATGGCTGAAGAACAAGACCAAAGATCCTGTGGAATTTCTAAGCTGTGACTGTATTTCTTCTTTCCAAGGATACCCTGGGGAACCCAACAGTAAAAGACTTTTTGAATAGGCAGCTTGGTGAAGAAGGTATTACTGCTGAAGCCATCCTAAACTTCCTCTACAAGGGCCCTCGAGAGAGCCAGGCCGATGACATGGCCAACTTTGACTGGAGGGACATATTTAATGTCACTGATCGCACCCTCCGCCTGGTCAATCAATACCTGGAGGTAAGGGGCTGCAAGCCCCACAGTGGGCCCTTTGAAGATAGCCCCATGTGTGGGGCCAGAGATCTCTTAGCAAGTCAAGTGGTCTTGAATTTAAGCTTTCATTTTCCCCACCGAAGAAACAGCAGTTCCTACATCCCCTATGCAGTTGTCATTCTCTAACGGCTTATCCATGCTTAAAACAGTTTCCCCTTCACACCTCCTACCTCCTAATGCTGGGCTCCTACTCCTATAGCTCCCTTTAAGCATCTGTGTCTGTCCTCAACCCTCTCCTGTCTGCCATTGCAGACATCTATGGCCAGTGTGCCCTCAACCTCACGGTCCTACTGCTTGCCAGACACTCCTGCCCCCAAGTTCTACAAGCACATCAGCCTCAACATGTTCTCCCCACCAGGAAACATATGTTCTCCTTGCCTGTCAAACATATCCTCCTCCTGCATTTCCCATCCTGATTAATGTCATCAGTGTTTGCCCAAATTCTCGAGCTAGGAATTTTAGGGTCATCCCTAATTTTCCTTCTTCACCCTCCACACAGTAGCTGTCACTTACTGAACGGTACTTTATGCCAAACTCTATGCCAAGTACTTTTACACACATTTGCTTTATTTAATTCTCACAGCTCCATGGAGCTTGCACCATTATCATTGCCAATTTGCGGATGAGAAGCCAGGGCTTAAAGAGGTTAAATAATATCCCATGCATGACCATTAGGAGTAGCGAAAAGGATCCAGCTCTGGAGGTGCCTGAGTTCAGAGCCTGCCCTTTTGATTTCTCTTACCAAGTTTTGTCTCCTCTCCCTCCTAAATATCTCTCAACTCTGCCTCTTGCATTCCAGGCTCTCTGAGGACTAGAGGCCTTCTCATCTCTGCATCAGTACGTTCCAAGGGCTTCCTCCCTGGACTCCAGGGTCGAGTTTCTGTTAGCCCAGGCACTTCTCTACCCTGGCACCAGAGTTACGTTCCACACACCTGCTTACATTATTTTCCTATTTAAAATCTTAATGACTCAACCTCAGTATAACACAGGTCCCTTCCAAATCTGTCCTACCCTACCTTCCCAGCCCCTGCTCACTGCACACCCTCAACTCTGCTATTCTGGCCCTTTCATGGCCACCGGAATTCCTAGTCCATGACCTCTCAGGATTCTACCCTTTGCAAATGCTGTTTTCATTGCCTATTTATTAGAGCTCTTTGGTCACAAGCTTTTTGCTTAAACAAAAAGAAAGCATTTATTGGTGGACATAAATAATGAAGTTCAGGGGATCCAATAGTTGGAGGCCAGCAAGAGACCCCTGTATCCTTCCAGTTCACTTTTCCACTTGCCTCTGCTCAGCTTCATCCCTGGCCCCAGCTGCTCACAGACCTCAGCAGTCATCTATACACCAAAAATCCCTTTCCCATAGCAGAAGCAATGCTCCCAGAGAGTTTCCCTGTCAGCCGGGCTCCTGTACCCACCCCTGTGTACTCTGATTGGGAGGCCTGGGTCATCTGCCCACCATGGGGCCATTACTATGAGCAGGATTACTGTGAAGTGGAGGAATATGTTTCTCCAAAAGAAGAAATGCAAGGTAGAAAAGTGTACGTCTGCCAATGCCTGAAACGATTCTTCCTTTGAGCTTCTACTCATTCGTTCTTTGAGACTCAGGACTCAGCTTTCAAATGTCACTTCTGCTTTGATATAGGTTTAGTCATTCACTCCTCTGTGCTTCCTGGCCCTCTCTTCACACCTCTCTTGGACCCCTTTCCCAGATATATTAGAGTTGGCTGTTGACAGGTCCATCTCTGGCTGAGCAGCTAAACTGGAGTTACTTAGAATCAGAGAGCACATCTTAGTCATTTTCAAATTGTCGACCTCACATTCCCAGGAAATGTCTCCATCTAAGGGCTGATCACTCTTGCCCATGGGCCAGATCTGGGTCTCTGTCATCTAGAACCATTGGAAGGTAGAGGCTACTTTGAGCAATAGGAGAGGGAATTAACTCAACGGCCCTTGGGAGCAACTCCTCTTGTCTCAGACTTTTGAATCCTGAGGATAACGAACTAATGAGGAAAAGCCTCGCTCTGTCACCTGGTGCTCTTGAGGACTTTCTGTTGCCCTGGTGCCACCACAACTTTTCCAGAGTATGTGATCCTTCCTCTCCAAACTCTGCAAGTGGCAGCACAGGCTCCCCAGTGGCCTTTCAGAAGGTGCCAATCATGGCAGCAGCGCCAAACTGCAGGCAACTACTAAGCGATCCCCAACTTGTCTGAAGACAAGAATGACCTTGAATGCTTTTTACAAAATAGGTTCTTTTTAAAATTTTTTTAATTTTTTAATTGATTTTACTTTAAGTTCTGGGATACAGGTGCAGAATGTGTAGGTTTATTACATAGGTATATGTGTGCCATGGTGGTTTGCTGTACCTATCAACCCATCATCTAGGTTTTAAGCCCTGTATATATTAGCTATTTGTTCTAATGCTCTTCCTCCCCCCGCCCCCTACCCCCTGACTGGCTCCAGTATGTGTTGTTCCCCTCTGTGTGTGCATGTGCTCTTGTTCAGCTCCCACTTATAAGTGAGAACATATGGTGTTTGGTTTTCTGTTCCTGTGTTAGTTTGCCGAGAATGATGGCTTCCAGTTTTATCCATGTCCCTACAAAGGACATGATCTCATTTTTTCATAGCTGCATAATATTCCATGGTGTATATGTACCACATTTTCTTTATCCAGTCTATCATTGATGGGCATTTGGGTTGGTTCCATGTCTTTACTATTATAAGCATACATGTGCATGTATCTATAGTAGAATGATTTATATTCCTTTGGGTAGATACCTAGTAATGGGATTGCTGGGTCAAATGGTATTTCTGGTTCTAGATCCTTGAGGAATTGCCACACTGTCTTCCACAATGGTTGCACTAATTTACACTCCCACCAACAGTGTAAAAGTGTTCCTAATTCTCTACAGCCTCACCAGCATCTATTGTTTCTTGACTTTTTAATAATAGCCATTCTGACTGGCATGAGATGGTATCTCAATGTGGTTTTGATTTGCATTTCTCTAATGATCAGTGATGTTGAGCTTTTTTCATATGTTTGTTGGCCACATAAATGTCTTCTTTTGAGAAGTGTCTGATCATATCCTTTGCCCACTTTTTGATAGGGTTGTTTGTTTTTTTCTTGTAAATTTGTTTAAGTTCTTGTAGATTCTGGATATTAGACCTTTTTCAGATGGGTAGGTTACAAAAATTTTCTCCCATTCTGTAGGTTGCCTGTTCACTCTGATAATAGTTTCTTTTGCTGTGCAAATGCTTTTCAGTTTAATTAGATCCCATTTGTCAATTTTAGCTTTTGTTGCAATTGCTTTTGGTGTTTTAGTCATGAAGTCTTTGCCCATGCCTGTGTCCTGAATGGTATTGCCTAGGTTTTCTTCTAGGGTTTTCATGATTTTGCGTTTTACATTTAAGTCTTTAATCCATCTTGAGTTAATTTTTGTATAGATTTAAGGATGGGGTCCATTTCAGTTTTCTACATATGGCTAGCCAGTTTTCCCAACACCATTTATTAAATAGGGAATCCTTTCCCCATTGCTTGTTTTTGTCAGGTTTGTCAAAGATCAGATTATTGTAAATGTGTGATGTTATTTTTGAGGACTCTGTTGTTTCATTGGTCTATATGTCTGTTTACAAAACAGATTATTGAGCATCAGCCCAGATTGACTGGCTTGGAGTTTCCAGGGAAGAGGGCTGGTTATCTGCATGTTTGCAGATCTGTTAGATTTGTGGACCCTTGGAGTCCCTTGTACGGTTACTCAGTTGACATCTCCCTCCTCTCATGGTGCCTCTGCCTGCTAAGCCCTTATTCCCAGACAGGCCCACCACCATCCACCCACTACTGTCATAAGCAGGACCTGTTGGGGGCAGGGTGGATGGAGGAGAGAGGCTCTATTGCTTTATTTGTGCAGCATGGAGTTCAGTGGTTCTCACAATGTTTTTGCGAAGTACTATAAAGAATATCCCTTATCTATTTGACATTGCTATCATGAAATAAATGTCTTGTTTTCTTGAAGGATTATTTTTTCCATGCAGCTCCTGCCTAATGCAGCCCCATTCATCCAACAGATACTTAAAATATATTAATTACTTAAATGGTTAAGAATTCAGTCTCTGGACCCACACTGCCTAGGTTCAAATTCCTATGTGCCTCAATTTCCAAATCTATAGAATAGGGATATCAATAGTATCCTTATTAATATCCCTAATAGAATTGTTATGAGAATTAAATGAGCTAATTCATGCAAAGCAGTGACATATCATAAGCACTTAATAAATATTAGCTTTTTAACAAAATACAAGCAAAAACACTGCTTAGGAGAGGAAATGATGTTGATGCCTCATGTAAGTCAGGCCCAGCCTCCAAGCTGGTGCTCCTCTAGGAATTGCAAAGCGGCAAATCACATCCTACCTGCTTCCCAGGACTTCACGAGGGCCTCTCAGCAGAGGGATATGATGGGGGCAGAAGTCCAGAAGCTGTGATGATGTGGTTTCTGATCTTCCTGTCCTTGGGGCGGGGGAGGAGGAAAGCAAGGGAGTAATGAACAGAAAGGAGAAGACAGCAGGGAGGAAATGTGTGAGGAAGAAACATATCACTGCAATTTGTCCTGGATTTTTCTGCTTCTGTTCTCTTGTTTTGGGAAGTCTGGAGGAGACTTGAAAATCGTCCACATCCCCACCCTGAGGATGGCTCAGTAGCAGATAGGCCATGAAAACCCTTTGCTGATGCTTTCCTTTCCTAAAGCAAGGATATTGCTTCACTGGGCTGCTGAAGGCCTGTCAGGGCTCTGAGCAGAGAGTACAGGCCCCTCCCAGGAGGACGGCCTAAGCACCATTCTGGCATTTCTGTGGACCATGGTCTGGTGTCTCAGACCCCCTCCACAATAAGGGCTTCTGCAATCTCATTCACCCCATAAATACATTCTCTCTTTCCTCTGATCCCCTGCTCTTAGCAGGCGAAAAAAATGGAAGTCAGACAGTCCAGTTAGAAGGCAGGCAGTGGAATAGAAAAAGAGATGATGATGACATCTGGGGAGCCTCACATCAAGCATGAGGAGACATTCA
Source organism: Aotus nancymaae (assembly GCF_030222135.1). NCBI lineage: Eukaryota > Metazoa > Chordata > Mammalia > Primates > Aotidae > Aotus > Aotus nancymaae. The sequence goes on along the minus strand of NW_026988537.1, from coordinate 2,384,199 downwards.
TCTCCATAGGCCTTCCTATCACCTTCTTCTCCAAATCTGAGGACACAGGACAAATGGGTTGTCATACAGGCAAATATCTTAAACTGGTATGTGTATTCATTTATAGTCCTAGTTTATATGTGTCTTTATTCACATATATTTTGCTTCTGGAGAAAAGCACAATTAGAAAAATTAATAAATTATTCCTCTTATTGCCCTTTAGTTAAAACAAACATACACACCCCTCCCCTTTGGATTTCTTTGTTTCGCAAAAGGTTAGACCTGGCACAGATGAAATACTATTCAGAGTTCACAGTATATTTTCATTTCATAATATATTTGAATTTCAGGTCTTGAATTTCACATCAGGAAGCTGAATTCAGCCAGATTTTAATATGAAAATACCTCTGATCAAGGCATAAAATTGTACTTTAACCAGTAACCACTATATTTCTCTAAGCCTTGAAAAAACATGTATTAAAATTAACTGCTTTTTCTTCCGCTGTCAACACAGTCAATACATGTGCATAACTCTTTATTATCTACATGGTGATTATCTTGCTGATGAATTCTCAAAGGCCAGAGTTTCAGACTATTTTTTCTCTGTACTTTGCATGTTCCTGGCCACATGCCACCACCACCCAACCAGAATGTACTCACAGAACGTATTGTTCAAGATAACCTAAGAAAAAATAGGATTAAGAAGATAAAGCTGCTTATCATGGAATGTACTTTAGAGACAGATATATAAATATTTGTGAATTATCTGTCCTATTGCTTTCTTCTATTAATTCATTGACTCTAGATGTGCATTGGAAGGCTAGGGAGAAATCAAAGGATCATTTGAAAGAGCACAGAAGTCTACATCACACAAACAATGTTATTTCAAGGGCCACCAACTAGATCCTAAGCAACTCACAGGCAGTGCCCTCTCATTTTATACCTCTAGTCTCTAAGAAACAGAATTAGCCAGAGGAAGGAAAATATGGGCAGGGGGTATGTTGGGGTCATGGGTGGAGATCCAAATAGTAATTAGTTTAGCTCATAGGGTGGACTGATATTGAACCTGCTATAAGCCAGCCACATGCTGGGCACTTTTACATGTCATCTCATTCGATACTCCCAATTACCTGCCTAGTAAGCATAATTGTCATTTTATAGAATTAAAAACAGAGACTCAAAGAGGTTGACAGTCTAACATACCACAGCAGCTAAATGGGGGATCTGGAATGCTAATTCAGAGCTGTCTGGCTCTCATGAGAAAGCTCTTTCTGCTATCATATGCAAGCCACATTAATAGGGGGCTCAGTAAGTATTGTCCGGATAAATTCTATAATAAATCCAGTGAAGACAGACATTATTTTGTAATATGCAGCATAATAGGCACGATTATGATTGGATTTTTTCTGCTCAAAAGTAATTAGATTAGAGTAAGAAACCAAAAATATGGGAATTCATTCAGTCATTCATGCATATGCATGGATTTAACTATCTACATTTGAATAAATGCTGTTAATTCCTGATTCCTTAGAAGCTCATGTGGGAGAGATAAGCATGTCTTAAAATAATGCCATAATAGTGGTATCCGAGAGGACTTGCAGAACATAATTCAATCTGATAGAGTAGAAACAGATTGCAAAAATTCAAATTCAAAACATCATAAATCCTCTAAGCACTGTCAATTCTTCCTCCAAATTATCTCTGAAATTCCTCCTTCTTCCCCATATATGGCTTCCATTTATAGAGGCCTGTGCTGTCTCTCCCAGCTGGGTGCCAGGCCTCCAGTCTCTTGCTGTTCAGCTCCCAATTGCTTCCAGCAAGATCTTTTTAAAACCCCAGGCTTGCCATGACTTAGCGCCCATAGCTCCTCAGTGACTCCTCATTGCTGTTAAGGTGAAAGCCTTCCCAGTCTAGCCCTTCATGACTCCTCCATGTTCTATGGGACTGCCCCAGGCTTCCCACCTGGTACTGCTGAGCCTTTCCATCCTTCCCTGACTCGACTGCCTGGTCAACACCCATACCCATGCTTCAGGACTCAGGTCCTATGTTTCAGGCCTTCTTCTATGCACCATTCCCTTCCCTGTAGCCATTGATCATGATTTGTTTATATGCCTCAGTACCTTCATGACCCTGAACCCCTCAAGGGCCAAAACTGCCTTACTTTTCTTTTTGACTTCCCAGCTTACCTTAGTAGAGCTGTAGTCACATAGAGTAGACACTCATAAATGCTACTCTGTCCTTTAAAGGTTGAATTTTCCAGCTAAAAAGGAAGAAAGACAATTTCAGGAGGGAGGAAGAGCATAGCGAAGTACAGAGGCGTGAAGCTCAAGAGAAGTGGATGGGCTGGGGAGAGGTGTAGCTGCAGCATCAGGGGAGAAGCAGTAGTGCCTGGAGCTGCCCAGTCTGGCTTGCAAAAGCTTTATCCTATGGGTGAAAGGACACCATCTCTTGCACTAATGGGCTTTGTGACTGGAGGCAACATTGCTGTTTCACTGCCTGAAAACTGAGGATGATAACCCGAATCGCAGTTCAAGTGGCCTTCACTGGTGTGGCTGAACCAGGTGTTTGTGGCTGGAATGTGGTCTGATTGGTTAGTGCCCAGCTCTGTTGATTATCAGATGTTTTGAATATAGTAGCCCCCTCCCATGTGCCCAAGTTGTTGGGATGATTCAACAAGAAACTTTGAGAGCTCAAGTGCCCTGCGGTTGTCAGCCACGTGATTACCTCTTCCTTCGGACCCAATTAGATGCAGGCATTACCTAGTGGCCCAGTGTGAATCTTTGTGCTCCAACTTGACCTTTTTATTTGTTTCATTATTGTATTTAATTTGTTTATTTTAGAAACAGACATTTTTTAACAGCTGTGCATTTCCTGTCTCTTTGTTTTCCAGTCATTGTGTGTTTCCTTACTCTCTGTGGGTGAATGTTTCAGATGTCTGTGGGGCCCAGTGTACAAGATAAAACTTATTGCAGTGCCTTTGGCGTCTACACCATTCCAACCAGCTCAGACAGCCCAAGCCTATTTTATCCAGTGGCTTCTTCCATGTAGTGGGAAATAAATCTTGAATGGTACTGTTTAGATATGCCAGGAAATTCATTCTGGGATGTTTGCCCACGTCCATTGGCATTTCTCAAAAGGAACCCCAGGTGTCTACCTTGACACCAGCAGGGCCACTTGAGCCCTCCACTAGCATTCATTGCCTGCTTCGTTCTCAGCCTGAGCTTGGGAGTTACAGATGTGAGAGGCGGGATTATACAGCCAACATCTCTAAGGAGGCCCTTACCCTCAAAGACCTCTCCCCCTAGCGTGTCCATATTAGTCAAAATATGTCCACGTATGCCAGGACATCAGCACAGGGTTGCTCCCCACTTTCATCATCAAGTTTAAACAAAAAGAAAGATTTTCTTTCTTTCTGTGCCTCCACTGGACATCATTTCCCACCTAACAGATAATTTAATGTATCTATTACTAAATGTGTTTGAATTAGAGACAGAAAGGTTACAGTGGAAGAAGGAAGCCTGCTGCTACTGCAGCTTGTCCTCCCAAGGAGGTGTTTGATTTAGCTGTGTAAACAAATGACTGCATTCTCCAGAGGTCCTGAGCACAGCTGCCTGCACTGGAGAGGACTCAAAACTCTTCCGCCAGAGTGAACTCTGCTTCCTGGTGAGTGCTAGCAAAACAACCAACAAAGAACTGTAGGACTTGTGTGGACTTTAAATGGTGGTGGTCCTGCTACTTGGGCTCAGTCACAGCCATTGGGAAAGTAAAAGAGAAGCAGAAAGCCCTTTTCTTGCTTTATTTGTCATTGGCTGTCACAGGGCATTACAATGGTTCTCTTTGAGATTCTAAGCTCCTTTGAATTCTTTTCCCACTAGTGGTGCTAGGTTTATGTTGAGCCCCTTACACTGGCCAGTTCTTGTCTACCTACATTCTTCTCTAACATTCATGATTGCATGGTTACTCTTAGTGTAGAAGCAGGCAGCTTTTACAGATAGACTCCCATGGCCTTAGCCTCATGGAGCCTACTATGTTCTAACTTACAAGGTAATCAGACCAGACCAAATATATCAAAATCAAAAACCTCTGCTGAGAATGTATTCATCTCTGTCTTCCAAACATACTTATGTATACACATACACTAATATACATGTCCATTCGCCAAGATTTTGACTTCGGGGATCAAAGCAAGTACCAATAAGGAATGAGGTCAATTGCTGCAAGGCAGGTGGCTTCCCCATGAGAATGCAAGGCTACCTCATGAGTCATACTTTAGAGGGTGACCCAGGAACTTTTGATTCATCCAAAGCAGCTTCTATAATTGCTCTGCCTTGACCTTGGGAAGATGCAGAAAGGATGACATTCAGGATTAGCTTTATAAGACCTTCCTATGGGCAGAGTTGTCTGACTTTCACCTAATGACTAACAAGCCACTAGTGAGCCTCAATAGGTGAGGACCCACCCCCCTCACCTCCCCTACTGCCCAGCTGGGACATGGACTTTGGCTTCTGTCCATAGCATTGTTCTAACCAGATGAGGTGTTGTAGATCAGCTCGGGATGGGATATGTTCCCAGACATATTATTTAAAGAAAATAACTCCCTTCCTCCCCTGATAAACAGCTGTTATGGCTAAAAGGTAATCTGGCTGGGGTTTAAAAGTCACTTGACTCTGTTGACTTTCAAGATATTTTGCAAAAACAGTAATAAAAATTGTATTTATTGGGTCTTCATTTGTGAGACGATTTGGTATACCCAGTGGTTAAAAACACAGGCTCTCTCCAGAGGAGGTTTACTTTACCTAGTTGTACCTCATAAGTGAACTTGGACCTCATAAGTTTGTTGTGAGAATGAAATGGGTGAATATGAGTGAAGTTCTTGGACCAATTTTGGCCACGTAGTAAGCCTTCACTAAGCATCTGCTTTTATTCCTACAGGGGGCACTTAGTAAGCCCTTCACAAACACCATCTCATGTGATCTTTAGAACAAATCTGTGAGATAAGGCATATCTCCATTTTGTAGATAGAGAAACAGAAGCCACACAGTTAGGAAATGACAGCAGGTCTGTTAGACTTTTAAACACTGTGCTACACCAAGTAGCAAGGAAGACAAATGGTCAGATGTTTTAGGGTAAATGAACATTTGAGAATCTTTTAAGTTTTTTTCCCCCAGAGATTATCAAGGTATCAATCTGGGGGGGGTGCATCAGGAAACATGACTATGAATCAGCTGCCTGATAAACCAGCCAGGATGGAGCCCACGTCATCACAGGAGTCAACAATGTCACAGAAAGCATCAGCTGCTTATTCCCATATAGATTTCCCCTAAAGACATGAAAGGGAAGTTCAAAGAGAATGGGCCAGATTGCTCTGAAAGCCATATTGCTAAAACATATTTATTTTTATTAGCTTTTTTGTTTCAAGAGTTATATTCTCATTAGCACCATAGCAAAAATTCACGTTTTATGAATTTCTCCTAGCTTATCATGTGATTCTGGGGTAGGATGCAGGGTTGTGTTCAAGACACATAAACCAACTCAACTCAGTAAACATATATCGAGGCCCTGTCATGACAAAATGCTATTCCAGAGACCACGGTGAACAAGCTGTGGCCCCAAACTCAAGAAACTTACTGTCTCTAGAGCTGTGCTGGCCAATACAGTAGCCAGTAGCCACGTGGGGCTATTTAAATTTGAATTAATTAAAATTAAAAACACAATGCCTCAGATGCACTCGCCACATTTTAAGTGCTCAATAGATATTTGTGGCTCCTGCCTGCCATATTGGACAGGGCAGATATAGAACAATTCCATCACTGCAGAAAGTGCTACTGGACAGTGCTGCTTTGGGGCAGAAGATCTTGTTCAGGAATGTTACACCCCAGTCTGTGGCTAGAGTGTGGCTTACCCTCAGAGTAACGAGAGGGCAGCAGAGGCACTCCGCAGGCTCAGCTCTGAAGACATGGATGCAGGTTCTGTTTCTGACCTACACTGACCTTGGGCAAAGCTCTTTGCTCCCCTGATCCCAGTTTCTTCACCAGCAAAGCAAGAACATCAGACCACAAGACCTCTAGGGCTCTGTCCAAATGCCCCATGACTGAGGGAACTGGTAGAACATTCTATGTGTGTGTCACAACATGAAGTGCAAAGACTTTCATCTCCCCAAATAATTTTGTTTTTCATTTTTGAAATTAAATTTCAGATTCACTCTAACTGCCAATACTAAAATTCTCTATGTGCAGTTCTAAACTTGACAAACCAATAAAATGAAATTATTTTATTATTCATCTTTGTAAAACATTGAGGTCTCCCTAAAGCAAATTTAAATGCACATTTAAAAAAATGTACTCTAGCAGTTCAGTTCAGAAGCCCCCTGGCCCACGCATCACACTGTCAATCCTTTGTCCTCGAGCAGTGTGGTTGGGTGGGTTAACTACTGACAAACACTGGGTGCCAGGCCCTGGTCAGGGACTAAGCTAACAGTCTGCATATTAGATCCCACCTACCCCTGCCCCCAACACACACAAGCTATTTCTCAAATAGCAAACCTTACATTATTTCTGCTCAGAAGAAACAAACGTTTATTGAGAACCTTTGGGGTGTGACCTTTGTAAGTCCTACTTCTCATTGAAGGACTGGTCAATGTTAGGCTGGGCAATGCCTGTGAGAGAATCACTCCCTACAGAAAATTCTCCATTTCCCTTAACTCTATGGTGGGTGACTACACATACTGGTATATTTTCTTTTAAGATAATTATTAATATCTCAATAGCATGGTGTCTCTTAAGCCTGGGCCCTATAGAATTTTTCACGTACCTGTGTTCCTCTGCCCATGTCGAAAATTCTCCATTTCCCTTAACTCTATGGTGGGTGACTACACATACTGGTATATTTTCTTTTAAGATAATTATTAATATCTCAATAGCATGGTGTCTCTTAAGCCTGGGCCCTATAGAATTTTTCACGTACCTGTGTTCCTCTGCCCATGTCAGCGGGAACCCTAATAGTTTTCTTCCTTTTAATCTAAAAGACTGAGAACATTGTGTGTTTCTGCCCCCAGGGCATGGAGGCTGGGGTGGGATAGTTTAGTTCAGGAGGCCCAAGAAGTGTGGGTGTGCAGCCCTTGTTCAAACACAGCCTCTGAATTGCCTGAGGCGCAGGTGGAACTTGGGAGTGAGGGGGTCTTTGGTGAATGAATTAGGTTTGCCTGCTTCTTCCCAGTGCAGTGGAGCTTGGTTCTGTGGTCAGGTCCTTATACCCTGTCTGCCTTTCTTGTTTCTTTATTTCTCTGGTAATAATTGTGGAATCAAATGAACTGGGGTTTGATACCAACTCTTAGCACCCTGGGGGAGTCACTTAGCCTCCTTGAACCTAAGTTCCTGGGCTGCCAAGTGAGGATAGGTAGTAATTGCTGTTCCACCTACTTGACAAGACAGTTGTGAAGGTGCTGAGTACCGGGCTGTGGATCCAGCCTTTCCCATAGCTCCTGGTGTGGCAGGAAGAACTCTGGGCCTGCAGGTGAAATGGGGGAGGGAGTCCCAGCTCTGCCACTGTCTCCCTGTGTGACCTCAGGCAGATCTCCCCAGAAAAATAAGATATTTTATAAAGCTCAGTTTCCTCTTCAGTAAAATGAGATTCCAGGTAACTTACAGCCCGTGGGGATGAATCTGTTCCTTAAAGCCTGTGGTACATCAACAGCCCAGTCTTCCTGCTTGCTTTCACCCTTCTCCACTACCAGTGATCATAGTCTGATCCCATAGATCATATCCCTGCTTAAAACCCAACATTAGCTCCTACGGCTATTTAGGGCTTGCCCTGAACTTCCCTGCTCCGAGCACTGAAAGCCCGGTGTTCAGGGAAACTACTGAGTCCCACAGGGCAAACCCTCTGGTCCCACCTTCTTTCTAGCGCTGGTCTCACATTCCCCTCCCTTCACCCTATGCTCCCTTCTGTGCCTTGCAATTACCTGGGGAGCTTTTGACAAGATATGGATGCCCTGGCCCTGCCTCTTGAGATTCTGATTTAATTGTTTGGGGTGGGGCCCGGCATAGGTATCTTTTAAAGCTCACCAGTGGTTCTAAAGCACAGCCACAGATGGGAACCACTGCTCTATTCTTGTAGGTCCCCAGACACCCATGTGCTGTTCCCTGTGCCTGAGTTGACCTTTCCCCCACTTTCCTCTCCAGCTAATTCCTGCTTATCCTCCTACGCAGGAGGCTCTTTCTCGGGGCAGCCTTCCCTGACTCCTCCAGGAAGACTTTAGCTGCATCCGTCCACTGGGCTTCCCCAGTACACTGGGCTTGCTTTCATCAGAACCTGCTCCTTCCACATTTTGATTGTTGGCTTACTCCAATCCTCTCCCTCATTAGCTCTCAAGTTGCTTTCAGAAAGAGATTTTTATCTTTCCTTCTTATATTCCTAGAGTCGACCAGGCTCTGGCACATTGCCGACTCTCAGTATGCATTCAGGGAACAACTTAATCAAGACAAGACCATCTGACCTCTTGAGAGTTACATTCTAAGAAAGAAATGTCAGCACCAATAGCCCTCGCAATGATAGAAACAAGAGGTTAAAGAAATAAAAGAGGCCGGGCGCGGTGGCTCAAGCCTGTAATCCCAGCACTTTGGGAGGCCGAAGCGGGTGGATCACGAGGTCGAGAGATCGAGACCATCCTGGTCAACATTGTGAAACCCCGTCTCTACTAATACAAAAAAATTAGCTGGGCACGGTGGCGTGTGCCTGTAATCCCAGCTACTCAGGAGGCTGAGGCAGGAGAATTGCCTGAACCCAGGAGGCGGAGGTTGCGGTGAGCCGAGATCGCGCCATTGCACTCCAGCCTGGGTAACAAGAGCGAGACTCCGTCTCAAAAAAAAAAAAAAAAAAAAAAAAGAAATAAAAGAAAAAAGATAGTAAAAACAGATTCATGTAACAATATATGTGCTTTAACCAATCTATACAAGTGGACAACCCTCATATTCAAATTTTTAAACATTCTTAGTTCTGTTCTTTTGTGGTAATGGTTTTTTTCCTCTTCCAGGAGAAGAAAAGAGGCATATTACAGAAATTCTTCCTCCCCCAGCATTACTTGTCACAGAATTGTAATTGGAAGTGATTTCCCTGACAAGTCATTTTGGCTCTCGGTTATTTTCTCTCTTCCTCCTTGCTCTTCCCTCAGCTGGTCATCTGTGTGTTTGGAGAAAGCCAGAAAGGTTCAATGCTAGGAATGTTTCTCTCCCTCTTTAAAGCTCTTTAATCGTCAGGCTTTCTGATCTTCAAAGCAGCCTGTAGCCAATGTAACCCCACTCCCTCGCCTCCCCATGCTGGGGAGTAAAAGCCTGGAGTATTTTTGTCATTTTGAGGACTTGCATATTTGGACAGCCTTGGACATCTGGAAAGTGTGGTTCTCACTAGCTCTACAGGGATAAGCATGTCAGCGTTTCCAAGCTCTCTTCCACCCTTACAACTCGACACATTGAAAAATTAACACCAGACTCCAGAGTTAAGCAAACATTAAGTTTATAGGCCTCCTTGCATTTGACCATTTCTTGGGGCAGCAGCCCTTATCCTCTGCCTTTTTGTGTGTGCAGTTGAGTGTTTGCTGTTGTTGCTCCTCAAACTCAACTTTGTGACTATCTGCAGTGCTTGGTCCTGGATAAGTTTGAAAACTACGATGATGAAACTCAGCTCACCCAACGTGCTCTGTCGCTACTGGAGGAAAACAGGTTCTGGGCCGGAGTGGTATTCCCTGACATGTATCCCTGGACCAGCTCCCTACCACCCCATGTGAAGTACAAGATCCGAATGGACATAGATGTGGTGGAGAAAACCAATAAGATTAAAGACAGGTGATGTTTCAGGAAGGGCTTGCTGGGTTTCTCCAAAGTCAGTGGGAAATTATATTTGGTAGAGAGAAAGGGATTGAGACTGTTACTCAGCTTATATATCAACAAAATTAAGTTAAATAAGAAAAAAGATATTTTATAAAGCTCAACAAAGCGTCCTTGGATGAAATTACCGAGTCATGTTGTGGCTAATATTCAAAACTGAGATTTAAACTGAGGACTAGGAAATAATAGAATCGGATCCTTTGGAAACTTTTAGGAGAAGCGTTTTAAGAGAATGAGTTCTGAGTCACCCCGTGGTCGAGAAGGTGTGAGTGAGCTGTCCAAGCCCCTTTGTCTGTGTCTTCTCAGGTACTGGGATTCTGGTCCCAGAGCTGATCCTGTGGAAGATTTCCGGTACATCTGGGGCGGATTTGCCTATCTGCAGGACATGGTTGAACAGGGGATCACAAGGAGCCAAGTGCAGGCTGAGGCTCCAGTTGGAATCTACCTCCAGCAGATGCCCTACCCCTGCTTCGTGGATGATTCGTGAGTCCGAAGTTCCCGATCCTCCTCCGTGACATGCTAACTGGGGTGCTGGGGTAGGCTGGGGTGGGCTGGGGGTGCTCCTAAGACTTCAGTGTCTTTGTAGACAGCCCCAGGGACCAGAGCCAAATTGGAGAGCATGGAGCTCTGACTAAGGAACCTGCTTCTCCCAAGCTCCAGTCAGGCACAGATGAATCAGCGCAGTAGTGTGAGAGGAAAAAGAGTTGGTTTAACTGGAAAAGGGAAGGGGAAAATTAAAGCAAGGGAAGTGAGGCTAGGGGAGGGGACAAATTCCCCATATGTAGTATGTTTGGTATGTGGAAGGTTTCTGGTCAGAATGTTTGCCCAATGATTGCCACATTAGCATTCATTTTGGACTCTGCATGGCCAGTAGGTGTGGTTCCTAGGAGCCCTGGAATAATGCAGCCCCTTCCTTAACATTCCTGTGATGTTAATGACAAGGTAGAAGAATGTGTTAGATAAGCTCAGGCCCCGCCTCCCTGGCCACCCCCATCCCAGGCCCATATATCTGTTGACCAGGAGCAAGCCAAGCAAGCAACCTGCTGTTTCACTGAACATGGCTTTGGGAGGTGGTAGAGAAAGGGCCGGGGTAGAGGGTTGAGAAGGATCATTTGTCATTACAGATGAGTCAGACATACCACCAGGACAGCAGTAGAGACCTACAATTGAGTTCATCTAAAACCCAGTGTGAACACAGGAAACCCTCTTTTAATAACTGTCCAATGGGTTTTCCAGCCTCAGCTCTACAGAAAACTTGAGATAACAGTGGCCAGTCTGCAGTTAGTTTGGGTTTGGGCAATAGGCAGAGCTGGGAAATGGAGCCAGGGGCAAAAGCCCAAGTCTACTTTAGGATCAGAATGGGGGTGGCTGGTGGGGAAGTGAGGTGGGTGTGGGGAGGCAATAGAGATCTGGGTCTTTTGGTGTGGGAGAGTCCTCTGGTGGCCAGTCCCAGAAGTGCATGCTTTCCGAATGAAACCCTCCCATGCTGGAATTGGGCCCGTCCAATGACAACACACAACGGTTTTCAATAGATAATAATCCCAAGGGCTTTACTAGCACATGAAACACAGGGAAAACATGTGTAAAGTTCACAAGAAAGTCATTCCAGTATATCAAATCTATCCTGTTTGCCGGGTGGATATACCAGGGTCTGCTCCACCTGTGCATGGCTGGTGGTGGAGCCAGTGGCTGTTGGATAACTGATTTATTGACGGACCATTTGCCTTCTGAAAGTGCTAAACTGATTAGTTATTTTGTGCCTTTTTTTGCATAACTAGGGTTTGAACTTCCAGGGCAGACTGTGCTGGGGTGACTGACCCCCTTGGGGAGCCAAATTATTGATCTTACAACTACCATTTGTCCTCGTCAGTGCTCCACCCTCTTGAGTTTCAGTGTCAGCATGTAGCTGTCTACTCTAATTCCATCCACATCATCAAGTCCACAGTCTTTTCCTTGCAAGGCTTTACAGGGAAGATCTTTGACATAGAGTATGTAACTTTATTGACACATTTTACTCGCAGAGCATTCACCTGAGCTAACCAGAAAGTCAACACTCTGCTATAAAGAAAAAATAATGCTTCAGGACTAACGTGGAATGTATTAAAACATTCCAGCCCATTGAATGTCCAGGGGAGGGTTTCCTGTTTTCCTTTCCCTCCATCTGGGCTTTGTTCTCAACACATTCATTCAACAAACATTTATTCTGCCTCTACCAGGTACAGAGCTCTCAACTATTCTGCTTCTCTCCTCTTGCTTTAGTTTTATGATCATCCTGAACCGCTGTTTCCCTATCTTCATGGTGCTGGCATGGATCTACTCTGTCTCCATGACTGTGAAGAGCATCGTCTTAGAGAAGGAGTTGAGACTGAAAGAGAACTTGAAAAATCAGGGTGTCTCCAATGCAGTGATTTGGTGTACCTGGTTCCTGGACAGCTTCTCCATCATGTCAATGAGCATCTTTCTCCTGACGATATTCATCATGGTAAGCATAATGGAGAAGGCTCACAAAATCTTGACTACTTTGGTTCGTCTCCCCTTTCCTCCTGTTAATGTGCCTGGATTAGTCATCTGATCACCAAGGAGAACATGACTTCTAGCTTCCCAGCCCTTCCTTTTAGCCAAGGAGGAAGATACTCAGAGAGACAAAATCTCCCCAAGGAGCCACTGTATTACCACATCCTCCCATCTCCCACTTCCTGCTTAGGGGTCCATGGTCCTCACAGACTTTCCAGTCCCATTCTATGACCATCTGGAGATGCTGCTATTAACAGATCCCTGCACAGGGCGATAGTGTATTCAAAGTGGTCTTCTCTTTCCAATACAAAAGAAATCAGTTCAGGGAGTGTTTTCCTAGGCTTACCATTTTAACAACTGGCTAGAGTTGAAATGGGGAAAGCCTTTTCAGTGTTAGTAAGGGAGGAGATCTGGATTATTTACTAATCACCATCATGGTCACCTCATACATGGCTTCACCAAAAAAAATTCTGCTGCCTGAAAAATCTCTAAGATCTCTCTCTCTTTTATAGGATAGAATTTGGAGCCCATCTTTCCTCAGTGATAAGGAGTTTTTATAGCCACAGGCAGCATCTATTGGTCCATCCTCTGCAAACTTGCGACTCCTTTGAGAGCTAGACTTGGAAATGAAATATTATTTTGCAATGCGCTGCTATCCTTCATTTTTAGCTCTTCCACCACAGATGATTGTTTTTACTAGGTAAATAATAAGGATATAAATTTGGGTATTTTTGATATTTTACTGGATGGAATTTGGTATAATTTTTAGACTTCAGGCTTTGCAGGCTTCTGCTATGGAATGACGGGGCTTGTTCTATTTCTTACCCATCATCATACAAAGTGCTGTGCTGCACTAGGCAATGTGTGTGGTGACCACAGGCTGGCTGAATGTCTCCCATCCCATGCTGGCCCATATCTGGTGCCCACCTGATCCACGAATGTTCCATCAAATCCTGTTCAAACAACACATCTCCAGTTAAGCCACATCTTACCCTTTCTTTTTTTTTTTTTTGAGACGGAGTTTCGCTCTTGTTACCCAGGCTGGAGTGCAATGGCGCAATCTTGGCTCACCGCAACCTCTGCCTCCTGGGTTCAGGCAGTTCTCCTGCCTCAGCCTCCTGAGTAGCTGGGATTACAGGCACGCACCACCATGCCCAGCTAATTTTTTGTATTTTTAGTAGAGATGGGGTTTCACCGTGTTGACCAGGATGGTCTCGATCTCTTGACCTCGTGATCCACCCGCCTCGGCCTCCCAAAGTGCTGGGATTACAGGCGTGAGCCACCGCACCCAGCTTGCCCTTTCTTCTTAGAGTAAAATGTACTAAATCTGAACATTTTGTCTTTTTAGTGTTGCTCTGTGATCCAGTGATCTGTGGGCTTCGTTAAGCCCTGTGGTAGAGCCCTAGCAAAACAAATGCTAAGGTAGAGGTCATTGTGCTCAAACAACCCAACCCCACCTGGATGTGGCTTTACCATTGCAAAGGGTGCCAACGTTCTAAGAGATGAGGGGAGGAGCTGAGCCCCTTGTCTTCCTTTAGGGTTCCCTTGTTCTTTCCCATCCCTCAGTCTGCTCCTTTCCCCAGTACCAACATGTTTGTGTCCTCAGAATTAAAGGAGTAAAAACCTGTAAACATCTGACTAGCAACAGCCATGAGACTTTGCCTGACTTGTTGATAAGCAACATTGATATCTGCCCTCCTAAGAATGGGCCATTAGGTCTTCAAAGCTTTTATGATGTGACGTAAGGAACATTCACCAAGAGTTTCTTGCACAAAAGGGTTTCTCTTTGTGGTAACTAGAACATTGTTCCAGTGATGATGGAAACAGAGCTTTCCACACCAAAATAGGGTTTTCCTTTGAATGACTCTCCCACCTTTCCCTTGTCTCTTCCTCCTTACCTCAACAACACAGGAAAGAAGCTGGAAGCAGGAACAATGAGAAGGCCCCTTTGTTATTCAAGCTATTAGAAACAAAAAGAAAAGCGGCCATCAGAGGAAGCCACAGCTGGTAAAATTGTAGGATCACAGAGTGAAAAGTCCTAGAAGTTTGTGGTCCTAGAAGTCCTGGAAGTTTATGGGACTTTGTTTTGAGCAAGGATAAGAAATCGATTTCAGGCCTGGCGCCATGGCTCACACCTGTAATCCCAGCACTTTGGGAGGCCAAGGTGGGCAGATCACTTCAGGTCAGCAGTTTGAGACCAGCCTGGCCAACATGGCAAAACCCTGCCTCTCCTAAAAATATAAAAATCAGCCAGCGTGGTGGCACATGCCTGTAGTCCCAGCTACTCAGGAGGCTGAGGCAGGAGAATCTCCTGAACCCAGGAGGTGGAGATCGCAGTGAGCTGAGTTTGCGCCGCTGCACTTCAGCCTGGGCAACAGAGCAAGACTGTTTAAAAAAAGATAAAAAATAAAAATTGATTTCATTCTTCTGAGAACTGCAACGACATTAAAGTGCCTCCATTCAAAAGCCACATGTTCAGCCATAGACTTACTTTTATGGAGCTGCATGTGAGTGACACACAAAATCAGGAGCTCTGAGTCCTAATTTAGACTTTTATTTAGATTTCCTCAGATTTGGGTTCTAGTTAAACATGGGTCTGTTCTGCGCAGCCCCCTCCCTTGCCATTTATTTTATCTGTTTTTCAGTCTGTTCTATCAGTACCCACAGGCAGGAGAGCAGAAAGGAGAAATGGTAGCCACAGCAGACAAATGGCATGTTTGTTCCACCCAGTGGAACACATGCCCATCACAGATATTACTCATTGGTCTCTCTTTTCTATGAGAGGAACACAGAGCTCCAGGGAACTACTGCCAATTGATCAGAACTCATTTAGCTCATGGACCTATTTGTTCCTTTATGTTCCTGGGAAGAGCACAGGATGCTCTCTATGTACTCATTGACATATTCAGAGAGTAAAGTGTCTCATAGGATGCCTCCAGCGAAGGATAACCAAGAAGGTCTAATACATTTGGCAATCTCAATTTATCCTATAGTGTACTTGGATAGCATTTCCCTTAGCAAAAGTTGCCAGTTTGGTCCTATTTGCTACATAGCCGAAGTGGTTGTTGATTCACTGGTTAATGTGAAAGCTACTGAGGACTGCCTAGGAAATGTATTTGTGTAATATTCATGGATGGGGAGGATCAATCCACTTCCAAGTGATTTGGATTAATTACTGATATTTTCACCTGTGTGGTTAGCAAATTTCAGAATGCAAGTACAGATGATGGCCTCGGCAGGCCAGGCCCCAGGCGAGATGTTGAAGCTCCTCTGGAGTCCCCTCCCATCTCCCTTTTCTGTTTCCCATTTACCTCCGTTATCCAGGGCCCTGTAGATCCTCCAAGACCCCCTACCCAGGTCTTCCTCCCTTGTCCAAGCCGTATTTCTCCATATTACCCTGCTTCTCACCAAGGATTTGCTTACTTAACACATAATACTGTTAAAAGAGAAACTTAGGCACATTAAAATGTTAAAGAGTTGATTCCAGCAAACAGTGATTCACAGGAGGCTCCAGATCACACATGATTCAGGGCACCACTGAGGGGTGGGGAAGCAAGACAAAAAAAACAACAAGAAACAAAGCAAGCATTTGATTGGTTCAAGTGGAAAGTCCCTGATTAGAGGTCAGTGGGCAGTTTGTGATTAGTTAAATTTCTCTAAGTTGGATTTTGGTTTGCTGATGTAGAAACCCAGAATGCTGGGGCTGTTTCAACCTGATGGTCTCCCAATTAATGTGTTTTAGCATTACTCATGACTGATAGAAGCCTAATGTGTTACTCCTCCCAGGGAAAATGGCATTCCTAGGAATAAAGGAACTCAGCTCATCGAGTATGCCTTGTAGAAATTTAGGCACTAACATAGAGAGCCCTCTGGGGCAGAGTGAGAAGGCGCCTGGTGGAGGGCATTATTACTGACACGTGGCCTCTTGGTTTCAGCATGGAAGAATCCTACATTACAGCGACCCATTCATCCTCTTCCTGTTCTTGTTGGCCTTCTCCACTGCCACCATCATGCTGTGCTTCCTGCTCAGCACCTTCTTCTCCAAGGCCAACCTGGCAGCAGCCTGTAGTGGCGTCATCTATTTCACCCTCTACCTGCCGCACATCCTGTGCTTCGCCTGGCAGGACCGCATGACCGCTGAGCTGAAGAAGGCTGTGGTGAGGCCCTTGGGCTGGCCCCTGTCCTGTGACACGTTTCCTCTGAAGGATCTGTAGGAGTCCTAGAAGCCCGGCCTGCCCTCTGAGGAGGTCCACTTTGCCTTTGACATAAGATTAAAAGGTTCATGTAAGGCTAAAAGATACAGGGGCAAAACTGGGAGCAGTCTTCACCCTGAGCGATGGAACAGTGACTCCTCATCACGCCTGCTTGATTAGTCTGCCTTGGGACAGATTAAAAAACCAGTTCAACTCATGGGTCCCTTTGTTTACCCACAAGAGAGAGCCAGCAGCCCATTTCACTTAGCTTTCTTTCCTACTCTTTGAGATGAATCAGAAGGGAGGGAGTTTGTCCCTTTACTGTCTGTCCAAAGAGATGTTTCCATTAATTAAAAGTTTTTGTTTTGCTTCAAAAGAACTTGAATTGGAGTATTTTCGCAAGTATATTTAACATGCTCTACCAGGGCATGCAGAAAGAAGAGCAGAAATGAGACTGTCCACTGAGTCAGGCTCGCTGGCCAGGAGAGGACTCCAGAAAGTGACTTATGATTGCCTGAGAAACTTCTTAGTTCACAATTCCAAGACCCAGACAAAGAGCACTGTCTTTTCTCTAATTGTTTTCAAATGGGCCATTTCCATCCTCTAATCAGCCTCTGGCCCTGAAGGGTGCAGTTCCCCTTGTCGTCCTGAGTCGCCTTGTCTCTGTTCTGTAGAGTCAAGAAGGAACAACCACCTGCCCTCACTGGGGAAAGACAGAAAGTCTGACCTGTCCTCACGACTCACGCTTACTAGGCTTCAGAGGTGTCAAGGCATCTGCCTTTCATTTCTGAGGTTAAATAAGACATCAATTGCTGCCATTTATAGCACCCCATTTTCTAAAATGATCACAATGGATTAGTGGCAAGAAATCCTTATGATTCGGCCTGTGGGCAGAGCTGGGCTATTTTGTAACCCTTGGGTAGGCAGATGGAACTTTGAGGCCATCTTCTTGGATATATAGATCCACTAGGAAGCTATAGGTCTGGCAACTGTGGACTAGGGCTGGGCTGAGAATTATTTCATGTTTTTTGTTAATATATAGTTAGAGAATCTCTTGTTTGCACAAAGACACTCTGAACTCCCCCTAGCCATCTATAGGAAGATTCCTTTGGCCCCTCCTGAGGTGGCCTTACACTGGGACACAGTGGGGACTCTCTTTTGGCCGTCCCCTCTATCTTGAGGGCATCTGGGTGCTGTTGCATTGGATAAAAGGCACTGCTCATTTTCTGTGCCCTCTCTGCGTCACTACAGAGCCTGCTGTCTCCAGTGGCATTTGGGTTTGGCACGGAGTACCTGGTTCGCTTTGAAGAGCAAGGCCTGGGGCTGCAGTGGAGCAACATTGGGAGCAGTCCCACGGAAGGGGACGAATTCAGCTTCCTGCTGTCCATGCAGATGATGCTCCTTGATGCTGCTATCTACGGCTTACTTGCTTGGTACCTTGACCAGGTGTTTCCAGGTAAGCATCCCCTTCTTTAGGGTAAAGGTAATTGAGTTCTTCAGATCCCCAGCCCTCTCCATTCATTTAGTTTAAATTTCATCACTTCTAAAGCTCTTTGTAAGAACCAGCATTTGAAGCTTAAATGTAGAAGTCAAAAATCCACCAGCAAATCCTACTGGCTCTACTTGGGAAACAAATCCAAAATCTGATCTCTTATTACCACCTCCACCACAACCTTCCCAATCCCAGCCTCCTCCTTTCACTATCACCTTACACCAGTTCATTCTCCACACTGTATACAGTGAGATCCTTTCAGAATCAAGTTCATATGGTATCAGCTCTCTCTGTCAAATGCCTCCACTAGCTTTTCCTCTCATTCAAAG
Source organism: Aotus nancymaae (assembly GCF_030222135.1). Classification (NCBI taxonomy): domain Eukaryota; kingdom Metazoa; phylum Chordata; class Mammalia; order Primates; family Aotidae; genus Aotus; species Aotus nancymaae. The sequence goes on along the minus strand of NW_026988537.1, from coordinate 2,365,811 downwards.
TAAAACCCAGTGTCCCAACTCTGGCCTCCAAGATGCTCCATTACCTGACCTCCAACTCTCTTCCTCATCTCACAATTTTCCCTTCTCCCCTGTGTTCCTCTGCCTTAGCCACATTGGCGTCCTTACTGTTAACACACCGGGTGGTTTCCTCTTCAGGGCCTTGCCACCTGCTGTTCTCATGCCAGGAGCACATTTCTCCCAGCACCCCAACCCGCCCCTCATATCTGCAGACTTGCTTCCTTACTTTGTTTAGGCCTCTGTTCAAATGTCACATTCTCACAGGGATCTTTCCAGACTAAAGATATTTACATATCTATAGCTCTGTAAACAACATTCCATCAGGGTTCCTGTCCCCTAGCCCTACTTTATTTTGGGGAACATTCTTCACCATCTGATAGGATGATGCATCTTATGCATGTATTTACTGACTCTCTGCCCTTAGTAGAATATGAGCTGTGAGAGCAGGCATATGGCCTATTTTGTTAACTGTGACAGTCCCAGTGCCCAGAATAGTGCCTGACATTTGGTGGGCACTGAATAAATACCTAATTAATAGGTAGCATGGAAAATCAGCTCCTAAAAATTGGCTGTTTGCACAGTCTTATATTTACTTTGTAGAAAATAAAATTTTCCTTTAAATTAGCATTTTCTGGTAACTAAAGATGCCCCATCTTCATCTGAGTGGTCTCCAAGTCAACTGATGGCCTTCTTGTGCTGTGGCAGCCGTGCCTGGCTCTTGATGCTGTAGCTAAGAGCAGGCAGGGGACGGTGAGGCTGGTCCAGTCCATGGGGAGGGAAAATCTCACAGCTCTCAGATCATCTCAGGACAGACTTTGTTGGCAGAAATAGGTAGGCAGCCGCCCTGAATAGGAGGGAGACCTCTAGGCTGGGTCAGGAGGCCTGGGTTTGCATCCTAGTGGCATGGGTGCATTTGTTTACTAGAGCTGCCATAACAAAGTACCACTAACTGGGCGGCTTAGACAACAGCCATTTATATCTCACAGCTCTGAAGGTTGGAAGTCCAAAATCAAGATGTTAGCAGGGCTATGCTCCCTCTGAAACCTGGAGTTGCTTGGGCACTCCTTGGCTTGTAGATGCGTCCCTCTGATCCTCCGTGTGCACGTGGTATTCTCCCTGTCTTACATGGCCATCTTATAAAGATATCAGCTGGGTTGGATTATGGGCCCACCCTGCTCCCATGTGACCTCATCTCAACTAGTCACATTGGCAGTGACCCTATTCCTAAACAAAGCCACATTATGAGGTACCTGGGGTTAGCACTCTGGTGTCTTTTTTTCTTGATACCACTTCTGACACCAAATGTTTTGGTTTTTTGTTGTTGTTGCTGTTTTTGACACCAACCGATTCTCCTATATTAATGGGTTGTCCACAGATTTAATTCTGACACTATCCAGAATTCACGCAGACTCCACAGGTTCAATCCTACAACACTGGCCCCTCTTCCGATGCCAGCTGGAAATGTGGTGCCCAGGTACCCACACTTTTGCCAAAGTGCTGTACTTGCAATCACAGCTTTATAATGAAGGATATAGCTCAGGAACAGCCACATAGAAGAGAGGCACAGGGCACAGTATAGGGTTGGGGCAGAGCTTCTATGCTCTCTCTAGACACACCACCCTCCTAGCACCTCAAAGTGTTCAGCAACCCAGAGGCTCTTCAAATCTTGTTGTTCAAGAATTTTTATAACCCATCTCTAGCACCCTACTCCCCCACTGGAGGTTGAGGGTTGGAACTGAAAATTCCATTCTTCACATGTGTGGTCTTTCTGGTGACCAGTCCCCAGAAACTGAAGCTGTCTTGGGGCTCTACCCTAAGTCACATTATTAGCATAAACTTAGATGTGGTGGAGGAAGGGGCTCATTATGAATAAAAAAAGACACTCCTTTCTGCCAGGAAATTGCAAGGGTTCTAGGAGATCTGTGCCCTACACAGAAACTGGGGACAAAGACCAAGTATATTTTGTATTATGCCACAGACCTAACATATCTTTTTGGAAGGAGACCAAATTCAACCCACGACAGTGACTTTGAACAAGACACTTGAACTTAGTCTATTTTTTCTATCCTACTAGACTACTAAACTGATGGAAAGAGATATAATAGATGAAAATTAGTTGATTAAAACAGATATTTGTGCATAATTCAAAAGTTTTATTTTAGCCAAGCCAAAGTTTTTGTTTATTTCACAGCTATTTACTGAGCTGCACCTGTGTGTAAGGCTCAGCAGGGCCAGGTTCCGGGAATAGAGTGGTGGAGATAAAGATCCAGTCCTGCCCAGAGGAATATACAGTTCAGTGGCAGCAAAGCCTGTGAAACACATGGCAACTTTTTTAAAAAGCTGAGACCATGATTTTACAAAATCAACATTTCGTAGGCAACAGAACTTTCTAAGAGAACTGGACTAGAAATTTGGGAGTCTTTTTCTTGAAACCCTGATGGATCCAGTAGAATGAGGGGTAGGGATGTAGGGTTAAAAACAGCGACACTAGAATTGGATTACATGTGTTGGAATTCCTACATTTCTGTTTAACTCTCTGTGACCAGGGGCAGATGGCTCAAGCTCAGTGGGCCTTGGTTTCCTTTCTCACAAGAATAAGAATACTACCTACCTCCTGGGGTTGTTTCGAGGTTTAAATTATTTAACACATGGAAAGTACTCACAGCAATGCCTGCCACAGAAAGAACATCCAGTTCATTTAGTGATGATCACCATTATTGTTATCTGACTCCTGGTAAAGGACATGATTTAACTCTGTTGTGAAATGTTTTCTTGGAAAAGTAATGTCAACCAAGATTATTGGTCTTACTGTTGCTTATAACACCCCAAAAACAGGACCGTGTGGATAAAAATATGTTGGAAGGAGTAGTCTTTCTGAAAGCCTATGAAAATCCATGTAATGATAACTATAAATATCTATGGCTACAATTTGAGGTTCAGGTAGATAAATTCTGGATCTTACAGGACTGCAGACTACTTAGACCTTGTCTCTTTATTCGTCTCTATCTTTAGGAGACTACGGAACCCCACTTCCTTGGTACTTTCTTCTGCAAGAGTCGTATTGGCTTGGCGGCGAAGGTGAGTTCTTTAAAAATTAAAACGCAAATCTTAATGTTTGAAGTCAGCTCCTTGGTCTCTGTGCAGGATGTGTATGGGTCACAGAGGCAGCCCTCTATGTAAAGGGTGTGATTCCTGATGAGTCAGCTTCCTCCTGGGGGCTCTGCCCCTCGACGGGCATTGCATCATCTGGGAGCCCACCTTTCACGAGTCGCTGGGCCTGCATGAATGGCTGATCATGGATGAAGCCCTGTGTTCTGAACACCTTGTCCAGTGAACTAAATTGCCCTATTTAAAAAAGGCCAAACCACTTCAGGGTTCAAAGAACTTGTGCAACTTTTCAGTATAAAGCAGAAATCCAGGGAATCATGAAGGAACCTTTGCATTCATCTCCCACTGCCTTCCTCCTGTCTTTTTATTCCTCTCCATCTTTTCAAAATATGAATTAGTTTATTCTCCCAAGATGAAGACTCCTCCTGGGGCTGGGGCAGAGCTGTTGATCTTCAAGGCAATACCTCAGACTCTCCTGGTGTTGATCTTTCTTGAGGTTGGGGAAGAAGGCTGAAAGGACATTTGCCCACAACACATCTTAGGTAAAAGGCATCTTTACCACTAAACCAAACAGGAGGCCTATATAGAGAAAGTTATAGAAGTGGGGAGAAGCACAGACTCTTTTGTGAGGTCTGAGAAAGCAAAGAAATACTCTTGCAGGGGACTCCGCTAGAGCTGGGAGGCTCTGCAAGCAAAGGAAGTACTCTCCCATCTGTTTGTTGCTCACCTACCTGTTCTTTACTTTGTACGATTGGGCCTGGGCCAGGACTTATCCTGTAAGCACTGAAATCGATGTTGTTTTCCTAGGGGATTAGTCTAGGGCCTTTAAAAGGCTTGGCTAGGTTTTTTTTTTTTTCTTTTGTTTTTTGCTTTTGTTTTCACTGGGTCAAACAAACAGCATTTTAACAGCTCAGGATTTTTTTCATTGCATTGATGTATCCATCTTGTCTATCTGTAAACTTGTTAATTGTTTACTATGATAAAATTTTCATATAATAAATGAAAATTGTCAACACAGGGGTATATTCCTAGAATGTTTTTAATGTCAATGAGTAATATCAGGGCTTGTGGGCATTTTTTTTTCTCTGCAATTCCAACAGATACTCTGCCTCTTAAGAATAACAGAAATCATAAGAAAAATATGCTCCTTCAAAAGTGAATCACAAATATATTTGCCAACGGAAGGCAAATATTTTTCACCTGTCTCATAGGCTGGACTGAAATGAATTTCTAAAACTCTTTAAAACCAGGAAAGAGCTGAGTGTCTCCACCCAACCTCCCTCCTTTCACAGATTAAAAAACAAAAAATGGAGCCCAGGAGATATCCAGTGTCTTCCCCTGTTGGTCACTTGGGACAAAATCTGGAACTTGCACATATATTGCCTGGCAAGAAACTCATTCTAGTGATTAAACTCTTTAGAAGGATATTTCCAAAGAACAGTACTAAAGATGGCAGGTCCCTGACCACCAGGCCACTACCTGCTGCTCCAGCATACATCCTGCATGTTTTCAAGGGCAGGGGACAGAGGGCCATTGGGCCCTGGGTAGCTGTTGCATTGAGAAAACTCGGCCTGCTCCTGTATATGCACTCAAGGCCGAGAGTCCTTGGATGCTTGGCAACGGTGGTTTCCTCCTGCCCCTGCCTTCCTCTCTAGCAGACTGACTGGCCCTTCTGCTTCTCTTCCCCTTCCAGGATGTCCTGATATCTTTTTAAACCAAATGCCAAGTTTGCCAAAAAGTGTCTCTGTGTATGTGTGTATGTGTGTATGTGTGTGCAATGCATGTGTTTATACCACAGTTCACAATTTGTCCAGGCTTGTGTTAATACCGTCACTAGGCTCAACCCTGGTGAGCTTGGTATCTTAATCCCAAGATACTTAAATGCTCACCTAGGTGTATTTCTCAGGTGAACCATTTCTCAAGCTGTAGTTTAAGCTGGTTGCGCATCATAGCACTTTAAATAGACTTTTACTCAAGGTTCGCCATGACTTTGGCATGTTTTGGATTGGAGTAAAATGTGTCAGTGGTGGGCTAAAGAAAATTATTTCAAATTCAATTCTTTTTTTTTTTTTTTTTTTTTGAGACGGAGTCTCGCTCTTGTTACCCAGGCTGGAGTGCAATGGCGCGATCTCGGCTCACCGCAACCTCCGCCTCCTGGGTTCAGGCAATTCTCCTGCCTCAGCCTCCTGAGTAGCTGGGATTACAGGCACGCGCCACCGTGCCCAGATAATTTTTTTGTATTAGTAGAGACGGGGTTTCACCATGTTGACCAGGATGGTCTCGATCTCTCGACCTCGTGATCCACCCGCCTCGGCCTCCCAAAGTGCTGGGATTACAGGCTTGAGCCACCGCGCCCGGCCTCAATTCTTTTTTTAATCACAATTTCTGACACTGTGGCCTCCTCCTGGCACGTGGAGAGGAGGTGAAACTCTCCAAGTCAGAAGCTTCTGTTACAAAACTCCCTCTGGGATTGGCAGAGATTGTAAGATCAGGCTTGAGTCCCTCACAGCCCTGAAGCAGGTCAGAGCCTGGCTGGGAAACTTATTTGCTCCCTGTACTTCTCCCCTCCTTTCCTGCCTTTGCTGGTTCTCAGCTCTTGGTGGGAGAGTAACATTGGCTTCTGGTTGGTGCAGGGTGTTCAACTAGAGAAGAAAGAGCCCTGGAAAAGACTGAGCCCGTAACAGAGGAAATGGAGGATCCAGAGCACCCGGGAGGAATACATGGTAAAATCCCAATGAAGAATGCACAGCAGAGGCGAGGAATAGGCTCTAAGCACTGCAGAGGGCCAGAGCAAAACACCTCATGACAAGGGTGGAAAGAAGCCCATGAAACTGACTCTGCTGACAAGAGTTAAACCTGATCCCTTCTCAGAGGTCCATCTGCATGTGTGTGGAATGAATGGTTCAGCCCAGACATTAGCGCATATTTCCTGGAGAAAGCAAATACCAAGCATGTAGTGTGCCTGTGCCCTTGTTAGGCAAATCCCAAGTGAGTTGCACAAATGTGCTGACTTCCGAGGATTTAGCAAGAACAATAACTTTGGTCACTGGGACTTAAAGCGGATATGAGCTATAAGGAAAGACAAAAATAAACGCTTCTGTGTCCAGGGGGAAAGAGACTCCAGGGGAGCTGACTACACTTCACTTGTGGCTTACAAATCTAGAAGACCATTCATTGAAGGCATCAGAAGCCTTTCCTGACAGTGGAAGTTCCCTAATAACCCCTAAACTGATGACCCAGGTTGACAAGTTTTGTTTTCCTGGCTTTTGCTGCCCTCATCCTCTCTTTTGACCCAGTTCTGTATTACTCCCAAGGCTTTTCATTCCCTAAGCATATGCATTTCTCTATGGCCAAAATGCCCTGGGTTTAGAGAGGCAGCACAGCCCCGTACTCTGCCTGCCACTGCAGGAGAGGGTCAGGCCTTTATTCTTCCAGCCCACCCCAGAGGCTATTTCACAAAACAAAAACCAGAGACCTGCAGCCCCTCCCAGAGTTAGACTGCAACACACTGCACCTCCGGGAAGATCCTTCTCCCAGAGTGGAATGTCTAGGCTGAAATTAGGAGGCTAGGGACTGGTTCCAACTCAGTTGCAGGCAAGGCCAGGAGGCACAGATAGAAGAAACAGTGGAATTTCCCCCCCTAGGGAAACAAATGCTTAAAACCACAGTATTAAGATGATAAATTAAGCTGTGCCATATAGGGTGAAATGATGCGGGAGAGATGGGAGGTCAGGGAGAACTGAGATCACGTGGTGAGGGTCTGCACTGGACGGGGCATGGGAGGAGGAAGGAGGGGAGTGGGGTTTGAGGGATGGTGATGGGGAAGCGTGGACTACCCTCCCAGCTAATTGGAAAACTCTGGGAGTTCTGAGAAGCAAGAAATTTTAGTCAAAGTCAACTTAAAGATTCAAGCCAAGGTGACTAGGAGAATGGCGGTCCAGAAAAGGTCATGGGAAGGTCTGAAGGCAGATGTTATTTTGGGAAGATGAAGAACCTAAGCCACTTCCAGAAATTCATGAGGAAATGCCCTGTGGACTGTTGGCAATGAGGGCCTAGGACCAAGGTTGAGCTTGGGGCCAACTCTCCCTATAGGCAGTGAGTGCACTCTGGTGAGCATGGGCTCTAGGTTCAAATCCCAATTCTGCCACTCATGCCTATGTGTCCTTAATAGAACACTTGATGTCTCTGTGTCTAAGGTTCCCTCGGCTATGGAAATGAGCATAATAAATGTCTACACCTTAGGACCATTATCAGAGTGCATTGAGGTAATTTGTGTAAAGCAGTTGAAACAGTGCCTGGCATGTAGGAGGTGCTATATAAATGTTTGATGCTATTATTACTATTATTATTCTGGAGTCTTCCTTAGAACTGTGATAGCTGAAGCCATGGAGGCAGATGGTGTTACAGGCAGAAGAAAATGACCTGGAGAAAGAGCCCTGGGACTGTGTACATGAGGCATTGTGTTTACATCATGTTCATTTTTTTCCTCCAAGACTCCTTCTTTGAACGTGAGCATCCAGGGTGGGTTGCTGGGGTATGTGTGAAGAATCTGGTGAAGACTTTTGAACCCTATGGCCGGCCTGCCGTGGACCGTCTGAATATCACCTTCTACGAGAACCAGATCACCGCGTTCCTCGGCCACAATGGAGCAGGGAAAACCACCACTTTGTGAGTCTTCCAGCAGAGACGCTGGCTGCCATGCTAGCCTGTCATTTCCTGGCTTAGTCTTTCCCTGTCAGCGGCTGTCTACTCTTTCCCACAAAGTTTAGTGACAAATACTTGTGGCCCCAAAAATGTGTAAAAGCTTTCTGCAGTATTCGAAGCTCACTCATATGTATTCTCTTGAGGGGGAGGTAGAATAAGTTTATTGCCTCTTTTGTGTGCCGGGGAAGTGGACATTCATTCAGAGAGCTGAAGTGACTTTTCTGAGGCCACCAAGTTGTCATGGCTCAGTGAGGGCAAAAGCCAGGCACACAGCTGCCTCTTGTTTCTCACACCTTGAGTCTTTTCCCCTGTTCCAGCAGTCCATGGTGATGACCAATTTATGCCCATTGTCATCACATGCATGGGAGCTGTAGCGTCCTGCTATTTCCTTTTTTTTGAGACAGTATCTCATTCTGTTACCCAGGCTGGAGTGCAGTGGCACAATCTCGGCTCACTGCAACCTCCTCCTCCCAGGTTCAAGCAATTCTCCCACCTCAGCCTCCCGAGTAGCTGGGACCACAGGCACATACCACCACGCCCAGCTAAGTTTTGTATTTTTTAGTAAAGACAGGGTTCCAACATTTTGGCCAGGCTGGTCTCGAACTCCTGACCTCAAGTGGTCCACCCACCTCAGCCTTCCAAAGTGCTGGGATTACAGGTGTGAGCCACCATGCCAGGTCGAGTCCTGCTATTTTCAAGGAACATTCCTTTTTCTGCCAATAGTTAGGCAGTCTTCAATATCAGCTGATGAGGGTTAGTGGTAGTTCTGGAGAAAGTGAAAAAAAAAATCAGTCTCTAGAGGGGCCTGTGGCGTAACTGTCTGGCAACAGAAGGTCAGGGCAGGGAAGGCAAAGGGCTCTGCGTGGACCTCTCAGCTCCACAGGCGCACCACTCTCCTCCAAGGGACCCGAGCGCCATCTGCTGAGAGGAGAACACAGCCTGCCCCGGTTTCCCAAGGAGCAGCAGACACAGACCTCGCAGCGGGCAGCGAACCCACGTGACACAGTCTTCAAGTCCTTTGGAGAGCCCCAGGAAGGAACAGCAGCATGTACACCCTGTGATGGAATGTTCTCTAGGGCGGTTCAGTGTGAATGGAATGTGGGGCCGGTGCCATTCTATTTGGTTCTGTTTCCCTCTAGTGGTTGATCCATGGAGATTTCAGCTTCTCCGTCAGGACAAGTTCAGATAGCCTGAGATGGTATCAGAACTCAGGGACAGAGCTGGGTGTGGCGGCCCTGCATCCATCTGATTTCTCCCCCTGCTAACTGATATGGTCAGAGAGCTGGAAACAATGTCCAGGACCCCAGGGCTCCGAAAAGGCAAACAATTACTTCATCGGCTGCTCACATGCAACTTCCCCGGGGGTTAAAACAATGTTTAATACTAATAGTAATAATATTTTTGAGTTTTACTTTATGCTGGCTCTGTTCTAATGTTCTAAGTGTATTAACTCATTTAACCTTTACAACAACCCAAGGACATGGGAGTCATAGTTACCATTTTACCAAAAAAAAGAAAAAGAAAAAAAGCCCACCATTGCTCTTGGGCTTTTTATGTTTTGGATTCAAAGCTGATATTGGTGGTGGTAATTCCCATGCCTGGCTTCAATCAGTTAATCAACAAAAGCCTAGGAGTGCTTGGGATTCTTTCTCGCCTTTCATCAAGACCTTACCCAGGCTTTGTGATGGTAACACCTGGCTTTTCAATATCCATGACTGCTCACCCAGGAGGCAAAGCCTTGAGCCATGCACCAAATGCTTTTTATTGATCCTTTTCAACACTGGGCTCCGTGATGGCTGAGCTGGGGGCACCTGTGACTGCATGTGAAGTTCCGAGGCTGGGAATCCCAGAGGCCCTTGGCATTGGCCTGGGAGCACCAAGAAATAAGTAGAAGCAGAGAAGGATGGTAGAGGTTGCCCTCTGCATTAGGGCCTGGATGTTCACGCTGGTGCTGAGCCCTGTGTGGGAATCTGTTGGACCCCACAGCTAATAGTGGTTTGGGTTTGACTGACAGCCCCAGGCAGGAATCCCAGTGAGAGTTCTCACTGACCCTGGTGTGGGGGCGGCCCTCCTAAGGCAAGTTCCTAAAGGCCATCTCTTCTGCCACTGACTCCTGTGTTCCGCAGGTCCATCTTGACGGGTCTGTTGCCACCAACATCTGGGACTGTGCTCATTGGGGGAAGGGACATTGAAACCAGCCTGAATGCAATCCGGCAGAGCCTTGGCATGTGTCCACAGCACAACATCCTGTTCCACCAGTAAGTGAGACAGGAACTGAGACCTCCCCATCCCCTCTCCTCACCTCTGCCCTTTGCACACTTTTCTAGAGCCCAGCTCAGGGCCTGGGCACAGGTGGAAATACTCTTATTTGGTTTCCCCTATGTTTAAGGTCCTTTGTCCTACTTGCAATGAGCATTGTCCCTCAGAACATGGGACTCTGCCTCTGCTGCTCAGAGCTGAGGGCTCCCCACTCAGAAGGGTGAGGCTGCCTTCGTTCTGACACAGCAGCTGATCCCCGAGCCCCTTGTGCAGCCCTGAAGTACTTCCTCTCAGGGACCAAAGACAGGAGAACCATTGTTCCTTTTTCCTGTTTAAGCCATGGCATGAAAGGTGAACTTTTCAGGGGACTTTTTAGTTACTTTTTTTTCCAATAAGATATTTTTATTTCTTATGTAAGAAGCTATGCATAGTCATTGTCAAAGAAAAAGAGGAAGGTAAGGAGGGAGAAAGGGAGGGAGAGAAGGAAGGAAGGAAGGAAGGAAGGAAGGAAGAAGGAAGGAAGGAAATACAGGTAAACAAAACATTGAAAATAAAAGTCACCTGTAATTTCATGCTCAGAGATAACCACTGGGTTAACACATTGGTATATAGTTTTTTAGAACTTTCTCCTATACATATATAGATAGATAAACACATATACTTTAAAATCATAAAGAATAATAAAACTGTGCATACAAATTTTAAATCTGCCATTTTTTTCAAAAAAGGATTGCTTTTTTATACATGAGATATAATGAACATCTTTCATGTCGCTACATATTCATTACATATTCTTCTATAAAATAATATTTAATATTTACAGACTATTCCATCTTATGAATGAACTATGTAAGCCATCCTCTTATTAGATATTTAAACAGGGTCTGTTATTTTTGTTTTGTATCATAAACACCACCGCAGTGAGCATCTTGATTGCTAAATCAAGAGTACTTGTCCTCAGTTGTTTCTGTGAGATCAGCTGCTGGAAGTGGAAGAACTGAGCCGCCATTGCTTTTCTTGTTGTCCCATCTCCTAGCCTCACGGTGGCTGAGCACATACTGTTCTATGCCCAGCTGAAAGGGAAGTCCTGGGAGGAGGCCCAGCTGGAGATGGAGGCCATGTTGGAGGACACGGGCCTCCACCACAAGCGGAATGAAGAGGCTCAGGACCTATCAGGTGCTTGGTGATGGATGGAGACAGGGCCAGAGATGGCAAATCCATGACTTCCCAGTGCACCCAGGAGGCGGGGGAGGCTTGGAGCAGGAGAGCTCCTAAGGGCGGGAACACCTCTGTAAAGTTAGCCCACCGAAGAGCAGCCCCCAGATCATTTCCCCTGCAGAACACTGTCTCACAGCAGCCTGGGTTTTATTTATCCTGAGGTTGACATGTTTGAACAGTCTTCCAAGGGTCTGATCCGAGGAGGCGAGGGTTGCCCTTTCTGTGTTTACAAAGCCTGAACAGTATTAGGGCTTCGAACGCTATAAATATCTAAGGAGGCAGCATCAAACGGCTGCTGGATTGAGGTATCCCCAAGATGCCACTGGCCCTGAGCCTTTCTCTTCTCCACCCTCCACAGCCCCTTGACTCTCCCGTCCTCCTTGTGCCTCCAGGTGGCATGCAGAGAAAGCTGTCAGTCGCCATTGCCTTTGTGGGAGATGCCAAGGTGGTGGTTCTGGATGAACCCACTTCTGGGGTGGACCCTTATTCGAGACGCTCGATCTGGGACCTGCTCCTGAAGTATCGCTCAGGTAACGGCCACTGCTTAGTGTCCTGGGCTCCCACTGTGGCCTTACTTGTGGTCCCCACTCTCTCACTTGGCATTTCACAACTGAGTACAGGTACCACCATGACTACACTCAAAAGGGGCTTTATCACTGACTTGGTGAATCTAAGTTCCAGCTAAAGCCTCCTGAGATTTTTTCAAATATAGACAGGGAATCATTGATGAGGCAGCCTACTTCCCAAAATATTTTAGAAAATTCTCTTGACCTGCAGCCCTTCTGTCTGGAATAATGGATGCCACTCTAGGTGAAAGTCCCCTCTGACCACAGGGACTCAGGTTACCTGCAAACATACCTAGAAGCTCCATAGCTGTAGGATGACCACTCAGGATGAGCGTGAGGGTGACATGCTGGGCATTCAGTGCTCCAGAGGATGGCCGCAGATGGAAGCGGCTCATTTGCCATGGCACCTCTAAGACAAGGGGCTCGGATAGGAAAAGACATTAGGCAGAGCTGAGAGCCCATAGAGGTGAGAGCGAGGTTCAACCCTGTGGTCGAGCCAGAGCTTACCCCCTCTCGACTCACACAGCATTGTCCCATGCCTTTCTCTGAGGGTTTGCCATCCTGGAATCCTCATTGCTGTTTTCTTTTAATGACATCTCCAGTTAGTGAGAGTATGTATGTGTGTGTTCTTTATGAAAATTATAAATGCAGAACTTAATGATCCAGAAAATACATATGAAATTCACTAGACACATGATACATGAGCCCCAAATATAGGATTTATTTGAATCAGATCCTATGCCAGATACAGAGACACTGTGTGTGGCAATGCTTTACAGTATGTAGGATGCTATGAAATGTTAGTTGTTATTATTGTCCTAATATCCTGAAATTTGCTGCTGAATTAGCCCCCTTGGATTTATTTTTCATTAACTCCTGATTTTTGCAACTATATAGCCAGGAGATTTCTGTACACCCTTTACCAACCATGCCCAACCCAGGGCAGACCTGGTGATTACTTTGCCCTGGTCCCTACCTTGCAGGCAGAACCATCATCATGTCCACTCACCACATGGATGAGGCTGACCTCCTTGGAGACCGCATCGCCATCATTGCCCAGGGAAGGCTCTACTGCTCGGGCACCCCGCTCTTCCTGAAGAACTGCTTTGGCACGGGCTTGTACTTAACCTTGGTGCGCAAAATGAAAAACATCCAGAGCCAAAGAAGAGGCAGTGAGGTAGGTGTCTGCCCAGGGAAGGACCTTGGCCTGGGTGAGAAGGAGCACACAGCACGGGGCTGCCACTCCGGACATGGCTGCTCACACAGGCTCGCACCATCAGAATCAGTATCTTTGTTCCGGGACCATTTGCAGGATATTTCGATGAACACATTCTGAAGCCTCCTCCTACAGAGATGGTTTAGCCAAAATGAAACAACTAGCTTTAAATGTCTGTGATTATTACATGCCAGATTACACACCAGGACCCCAAACTTCAGATGCGGTTTGGTGCAACATAGAAGTGAATGTCTGGAAAGTCAGGCTGTTTTAAGAGCAATTAGTGAGGCTTCCTTCTTTTTTTTTTTTTCCATTTCAATATTCGTGTTCCCTAATTAAACCTGAATTTCAGTGGTAGGTGAAAGCTAAGAAGAGGCCTCCTTGAGCTCTATAACATAAAAATGATGAAGCCAAAAAATACCAACAGCAGAGACCACTTCGGCATGTCAGGGGACCCAGTTTTATGCCTGTGCTGCGAAGTAGACGAACTGTGTCATCTTAGGCAAATTATTTAATTCCTCCTCTTTTTTGTTTCTTGATCATATGGAAAATGAAGCTAACAATCTCTGCTTCTCCTTCTTAGGGATGTGAAGATAAATGAGATAAAATATTATAAATGTGTTCTGGGCTTCTTAAGAACAGACATTGCTCACATTCAAATGGTCGCAATTATGATATGGCAACATTATTTATGCCTCTGGTTTAAGTGTCTGGCTGCTGCTGGGGCTTCCTGTATCCATCCACAGGGAGGGAGGCACAGAATGTCTCTCACAGGCAGAACTGACAGCTGCCACATAATTGGTGACAAGCCAAGGGGACTCTTGGAGGTTCTGCTTCTCTCTGTGCATGACTCACACACTCTCTAGGATAAAATCAAGCGTCTACACCCTAGAAATGCTCAGATGAATTAACAGATTAAACAGTGAAGAAAAAATGTGTTGACTACACACTTGGCAGTGAGAAATAAATAAAGCAGGCGGTGACAGCAGCCGGCATCAGGGAGAGGCTCTGGTTGAAGGGATGTGCATCTTGTCAGTCATCTTGTCTGTCTGTTGCAGGGGACCTGCAGCTGCGCATCTAAGGGTTTCTCCACCACCACGTGTTCAGCCCACGTCAGTGACCTAACTCCAGAACAAGTCCTGGACGGTAAGGAATGGACAGGCCATACCTGGGTTCCTGTCTGGGACCATCTCCCAGTATTGCTGGGTGTGTCCTGTTGTGATACATTTTAATGGGAGCAAAGAGAATACTGTGTACTTCTCAAGGTCACACAGTTGTTCTTTTGCTTTGAGCTTCTTTCTCCTCTTCCTCCTTCCTTCATTCCCAAAAGGATTTTAAAAGTCATGCACTCTGTCCCTTTAATGAGGAATATACTCTGTGCTCTTACCCTTAGTAAGCCTTCATTCCTGGGGTCCCACTGCCCTGGCTCCAAGCCACATTCCTTATTGTCTGGGGAGAGCTTCTTCTACATGTGTGCCGTTGCGCCCTCTAGTGGAAGTATGGTGACTCACGGCTCTTCCAGTGAACTTGTGGAGTCAGATTGCACGTGTGGATGGCAAGTCTGGAAATATACACCCCTGTTACACTCCTGATTTTCCCTTCAGCTTACCATTTCCCAGTGATTCTTCCTTTGATTAGGATGCATTGAAGCTTTCAGGGGTGCCCTCATCTCCAGGGAGCTGCAGTAGAGAGGCTATCTCTATAGAAGCATATTCCCACATGGGAATGAAACTAAACTTAGACACTGATGAAGGTTAATGAAGGGGGAAAGTATCTGCTTATCAAAGAAAAAGTACATTTTTCTATTTAGCACAAGCTTTTTCTAAATGTTAAGAATTTACTAATGGAAATCTGGTGAAGCGAGAGAACTGGACAATATTTGTGTTTCGGATCATGGCAACTGGAGGGAGCATACCCAGAGAGGCATCATCACCGCTCATGCACCTGCCGTCTCTTCGTGCTGAGGGACCCTGTGATGAACAGAAAATATCTTTTTAAGATGACATTTCTGGGTCTTTCTCCTAACCTGCCTTGCTGTGGATATCTATCTCCCCACTCTCTGAATCTTGGTCAAGAAGTTTATATTTGTTTTAAATTAATACTAATATGTTATGTGATTTGCCAAAATCAAGTTGGAAACAGGGCCTGTGTGGCTGAATGATACTTTTCTTTAAATTACTTTATTTCTAAATAAAGGTTTTCTTTGTATAGAATCAGGATGCTGTGAATAGTGGGAAATGCAGTAAATAGTTATGCCCCAAATAAGGTAGGGAAGATCATTTTAATCCCCAGTTAGCTCCTTGAAAGTCTTTTCACTCAAACACACCCACATACCACACACACATTCACAGACCTCCCTCCCAGATGCCAAAAGCCCTGCTGACCTACAGAGCTACTTCTGGAAAGGCCGATACATGCCTAAGACACAATTCCTGGGAATCCAGCAGCTTTGGGTTCCATTTCCTTCCTAAGAGAACAATGAATATGACCCCTGGAGAGCTATTAGGGCAGAGCTACTTCCTTAACGTAAAGGACTCCAGCCTCCGTGTGAAGTCATCCCAGAACTAAAGACAATCAAGTCCGATTTGCAGATTTGACATAAAGCAAGACTTCCAATCCAGTGAGGCTGAAGGATTTTGGTTGAAAGCCATGAAATCCCTTCATATGTATCATTTTTTAAACAAAAAAAAAAGAAAAAAGAACATACTGGGTGTCCCCAACTCTCTCTGAGAGCTGCTTTCTGAAGAGTTGTGTTTTGAGTCCTGGAATCCCTCTCCCTTTGACCTGCCTCTGAAGACAATGTGCTAGAGAACTCTCTCTTCAAGTGCATGCAAATGAAGTTTTTACAGTTAGATTTTTAATTTTAGAGTAATACACACTTTTACATAACATTCAATTCTGGCTGTATAAGTGTGTCAGGAAAATAGTTGATATCTGACACTTGTTCACACTCCATGATACGCACACATATCCTATCCCCTCCCCCAGCCTCCCTCCATGGCTTCTCAACACCCTTCTGCATTTCCTGTGAGCTGAGAATTCAGTTGTTGTTTTTTTTTTGTGGAGGCAGGTGCAATCCCAGGAGAAACTGTGCAATCTTCTGAGAAGTTAGAGCAGACATGGGTGTGTGATTTAGGGAAGGCACTTCTCAGTTTGGTCACTGGTTCCAGGGGTATATCTTGGGCAAGTCCCCCATAGCTGGGGCCAGACCAGAAAAGTGAAAACAACTTTGACTTAGCCTCAAGTTTTCAGTGAATGAGAATGAAAAATAACAATGACTAAGAGCTTTCTTACCGAGATGATGTAAGTGATAACAATAGCAGCCAGCACTCACCTATGTGCCAGGTATTTCTCTAAATGCTTTGTGTAGTTAAACTCATCCAGTCCTGAAAAACAACAATGAAGTGGGTACCATTATTTTTCCCTTTTCACAGATGAGGAAACATGGGGGTGATCCACCCAATGTAGCATAGCTTGAGGGGACAGAACATTTCGTTGAGCAGAGGAGGAAGTGGCACAGGAAAGCTGCATGATGCCCCCAGGTTGCACAGCTAGCTAGTGGGGAGGACTTTGCTTCTGTTTCCCTCTGCCTCTCAATGGTTATCTCAGGGTCAACTAAGCTAAAAACAGACTCAACAGAGCATCAGTCCTCTGAAAGAGTCACTGCCAAGAAACAAAATGCCTCTTCTTCAACAGGGAAGTGGAGAAAAGTAGGAAACCTGGGTGACCTCACCATCTTCCAGCTTCTAGAAAACAGAGCTGACTTCAGTCTTTTTTCTTGTCCTAGGGGATGTAAATGAGCTGATGGATGTAGTCCTCCATCATGTTCCAGAGGCAAAGCTGGTGGAGTGCATCGGTCAAGAACTTATCTTTCTTCTTCCAAGTAAGAATTTCAAGCAGAGAGCATATGCCAGCCTTTTCAGAGAGCTGGAGGAGACGCTGGTTGACCTTGGGCTTAGCAGTTTTGGAGTTTCTGACACTCCCCTGGAAGAGGTAAAGTAGAGATTCCAGCTGGTTTCTGTCAAGTGCCAGAAGTGGCAGTTCTTTGAAAAAGTCTAACATTAGAGCAAAGTTTTTTAAAAGCAAAAAGCCATTATTCCCCACCCAAGCGTAGCAACTATCTTCATTTTTGGCACACTTCCCCTGTCTTTGGGTGCATACATATTTTACGGAGTTGTGGTTACTGTGTGCTTATGTTTTTGTGTTTATGGAAGGTGATGTTCTTAGATAAAGGGTCATAATGCATTTTCTTCCCTTTATGAAGCAATACTCAACAAAATGGAGCTTGGTTTAGATTTTTCTGAGAATAGGAATGACTAAACAAAATTCTCTTTTTTTCTTCTTGACAGATTTTTCTGAAGGTCACGGAGGATTCTGGTTCAGGACCTCTGTTTGCAGGTATGGTGCTGGAGCCTGTGGCTTGTTCCCTTCCTCATCACCCCCACAATCTCTGTCTTGAAAGTCTAAGGTACCAGGTACAGTAGCTCATGCCTGTAATCCCAGTACTTTGGGAGGCCAAGGCAGGTGGATCACCTGAGGTCAGGAGTTTGAGACCAGCCTGGCCAATATGATGAAACCCTGTCCCTACTAAAAATACAAAAATAAGCTGAGCATGGTGGCCTGTGCCTATAATCCCAGCTACTCAGGAGGCTGAGACAGGAAAATCACTTGAACTTGGGAGGCAGAGGTTGCAGTGAGCCAAGATCGCACCATTGCACTCCAGCCTGGGCGACAAGAGTGAAACTCCGTCAAAAAAAAGAAAGAAAGTCTAAGGAAAAAGTCATGAAACAACAAAGCAGGCAAGTACTCCTTCATAGTATCTGACTCCCCAATGATAGGCAGTTAGCATCCTTGGTGCCTTTGAATGACAAAGGAATAACAAATTGAGTTAGGTCTGGGTGGGAACACTTTGGATGAATGAGGATTCTTATGGAGGTCAGGTTGGTAGCTTCATCTCTCAGCTTCTCATCCTGTGTCCCCAGTATCTTCCTCCTGCCATATCATCATCCTCATCTCCTCCTGTCATCTCCGCCAGGTCTCTGATCCATCCCTGTCTGCATAAGTGACAGCTGACAGAGTCCTTAGCGATTATCAAACACAACTCAGATGCCAGCTAGAGTCTCCTGGCCCCTTTGAGAGCAACGTAAAATCATTTTGAACCCTTATTTAGTGGTCTATGGACTTTGAAAATGTGGGGACCAAAATTTCTGTGGATTCTAGAAGTCTCTCTTCTACGTGTGTCAGTCTGGGCATCAACTAGCTCCTTCCATGAATTTTTACCAAACCCACAGCCACACAAAGCATCTGTGAGTGTAGCAGAGTTTACAGCAGAAGGTGAAGGGTGGGGAGATAGATGTACAAAAGGGTTACCTGCCACACAAACAGAAACCACTTCTGATAGAACACGAGGCATCCACCACACTGTAAAATCCTCCTCTGGTGCAGGCAATGCTTTGCAGAATTCTCCTTTGCTGCCTTGGGCTCCTAACACCTCCTAAACCATGAGTTACCTTCATCTTCCCAGTGTGGCATATTACAGTGTTTTCCTGTCAGAGTGTTTCCTCTCTATGGGGATTCTGGAATCTGCTCTTAAGATAACTTGGTTTTCATCTTTCTTCATAAGTGATCCCAAACATCTATCTACTATGCCTGGAACTACCAATGGACACATATACCATCCCAAATATGCTTCAGCCCATCCCAATATGTCACATGGTGGCCAAAAGATGCAGTTGTCCTGGCAGAGTAGGGGTGGGGGCAGGAAGCACTCCTCTCCGGGGGCAGCAGCAGTTCACCACAGAGCCCGTTTCTTTCAAGCTCTGCTGACACAGAAGTTGAATAATCTCAGCTCACCCAAAGACCAGAATGAAAATATGCTAATTTATATCAGAAGCTTTGCTGCATTGAAGAGTTAGGGCCTTTTATCTGCGCAGAATATACCTTCTTGATAAATAGGTCCTCTCTGGAGAATAAATTACACATCAGAGAACTGTTTAATAAGCATGGGAATAGAACAAGATATTCCAAAGGTACAGTCCAGGGGAGTGGGTAAGAGTGTAGCCTCTGAAGTGAGGCCAACCAAACATCAAACCTGAACTTCATTCATAATTTGCAAACTGACTGGCTTTGGGTAGCATCTAGCCTCTTTGTACCTGTTTCCCCATTTGCAAAATGGGAATAATAGTAGCATCTACCTATGGCATTATTGAGAGAATTAAATGAGTTAATGCTTGCCAAGTTATAACAGAGTATACGATCCCTGATTAAGACTTAGCAACTCTAAACTCAATGTTTACAAACCATCTCTTACCTCAAAGCACTTAACATCCATTGTCTTATTTGATCATCACTATAATCTCACGAAGCACGTAGGGGAGGGGTCTGCTCCATCTGGGGGAACTGAGCTCACGGAGGTTGGAGGATTTGCCTAAACTCACCCAGCCTGCTGGGTCTCACTCTCTGGTGTTAAATCTCAAATCTAAGATGCCCAATGCCACACTCTCAGCTACTTTGCAGATGACTAAGTACATTTGTTTTGAATTAGCTCAGTCTTAGAGGATGAGATTCTGATCTTGTCTCCAGAGTTTAAAGGAACCTGTAGCTGTCTATTGGGTCACACATTGCATGGCATGGAGAGGGTCAATGCTACTTCTGAAGGGGTGGCTCACAGCCAGTAACTAGAAAGCAGCAGGTAGCCAGGAACAAACTGGCAATTCTGAACAGGCCTGGAAGCCTTATCTCTGGCCAAGTCAGTGGGCTCCAACTGGGATGGGGCCTTTAGGGAGAGATCAAAGCTCAGAGGTTTGAGATGAGATTAGCTAGCAAAAAGGAGGGGCAGCAGGGATCCTCCCAGAGGGAGGACCAGCCATGGCAGACATCAAATCTGAGCCCAGATCAGGAGAAGGAGCCTGGAGAACTGGGGCTCTGGCACTGAGAACCTGCAGAACTTTGCCCTCTGAGTCCAGAGGCCAGGGCTGGGGCTGACTGTTGCCCAGCCTTCGCATCCTGAGAACCTGGAGAACTTCACCCTCTGAGTCCAGAGGCCAGGGCTGGGGCTGCCACCCAGGTAGTTGAAAGGATGACTGAGCTGACCCAATTCCCTTTACAAGTGTCCTTGTCCAGGGGAACTTGAGGAGGGTTAAGAAAGAAGCTGGGAACCAACCAACAGTCCTCTAGTCTCTCTCTCTGTGTCCAGCAATGTTGTTTTACAAATGAGCATTAATCAGTGACTATAAACTATAGTTCCCACATAACTGACAACTTGCAATGGTTTCTATAGTATGCTCCCATATGTTAGCTCATTTAACTTTCAACACACTCCTGTGAAATGTCCTTTTTTTTTTCTGAGATGGAGTTTCGCTCTGTCATCCAGGCAGGAGTGCAGTGACTCAGTCATGGTTCACTGTAGCCTTGACCTCCTGGGCTTAAGGAGTCCTTCTACCTCAACCTCCCAAGTAGCTGGGACTACAGGTGCACACCACCATGCCTGGCTAATTTCTTTTTAAATTTTTTTAGGGACAGGGTTTCCCTGTGTTGTACAGACTGATCTGAAACTCTTAGGCTCGAGCAATCCTCCCAAAGTGCTGGAATTACAGGCATGAGCCACCATGCCTGGCCTCACTTTCATTGTACAGTTGAGAAATCTGAGAAAACTCAGATTTAGGCAGATTGAGTCACTTCCCCAAATGTACATATCTTGTAAGAGTCCAGACTCAAACCGCAGGCTCCTAACTCTTAGTTCATTATTTTTTCTACCATGTCTCAGTATCCTCTAAGAATTCAGAAAGAACCACATTGACTCTGATTTTTAATTTAAGTACACAGGTAATAAGTGAATGTATTTGGTTGTTTAAAAATTCAAATAATACACAAAAGGTTAAAGTCCCTCCTCCCACTTCCTCTCCCCTCCCTATCCAACTCTGCCTCCCCAGGGGGAGCTTCTGCTGACGGTCAGTAGGCATTCTTTCAGAGTTTTGCAATTATATGTGTGTGTATACATAAGATGTAGTTTTTCTTTGTGTAGAATACATGAACTTTTAAATGTAAATGTGAGTTTATGATACATATTGACCTGCACCTTAGTTTTGTTTTGTTTTGTTTTGAGAGGGAGTCTTTCTCTGTTGCCCAGCCTGGAGTGCAGTGGTGCAATCTCAGCTCACTGCAACTTCTGCCCGCTGGATTCAAGTGATTCTCCTGCCTCAGCCTCCTGAGTAACTGGGATTACAGGTCCCGCCACCATGCCTGCCTAATTTTTGTATTTTAGTAGAGAGAGGGTTTCACTATGTAGGTCAAGCTGGTCTTGAACTCCTGATCTCAAATGATCCACACACCTCCGCCTCCCAAAGTGCTGGAATTACAGGCCTAAGCCACTGTGCCCGGCCAGTTTTGTTTTTTTATTAACCGAGTTACATATTTTAAACCTCTCCATGTTGATGCTTTTAGAGTTATTCTGTTCTCTT
Organism: Aotus nancymaae; assembly: GCF_030222135.1. Taxonomy (NCBI): domain Eukaryota; kingdom Metazoa; phylum Chordata; class Mammalia; order Primates; family Aotidae; genus Aotus; species Aotus nancymaae. The sequence continues at coordinate 2,344,263 of NW_026988537.1, read as the reverse complement.
TAATGTTTTTTTTTTTTTTTTAAAGATGGGGTTTCTCCATGATGGCCAGGCTGGTCTTGAACTCCTGACCTCAGGTGATCCACCCACCTCGGCCTCCCAAAGTGCTAGGATTACAGGCATGAGCCACTGCGCCCAGCCTCTTTAATGTTAATAGAGAATTTTAAGGCAATTTCGGATGAATCTATACAATTTCTCTGTATAGATAATTTACACAGGAAAACAGATTTTTATAAAGATGATTAAACTACCAGCCTGGTATTTTATTGCTGACTTAAATGAAGAGAAAACCAATGCTACAAGGAAGAAAAAATGGCATTAGAGATCCAGACCTTATAGGCACTTTTCCAAATTATTAATTTAATCTTCCAAACCAGGTGGCACTCAGCAGAAAAGAGAAAACGTCAACCTCCGACACCCCTGCTTGGGTCCCAGAGAGAACGCTGGACAGATACCTCAGGACTCCAACGACTGCTCCCCAGGGGCAACGGCAGCTCACCCAGAGGGCCAGCCCCCGCCAGAGCCAGAGCGCCCAGGCCCGCAGCTCAACACAGGGGCGTGGCTGGTCCTCCAGCACGTGCAGGCACTGCTGCTCAAGCGACTCCAACACACCGTCCGCAGCCACAAGGACTTCCTAGCGCAGGTGCTGTTGTCGGTCGGCGTTTAGCTGCGCTCAGTTGCTCCTCGCCCAGCCTTCCCCTCCTCTCTTGAGTGTTACTGCACACACGGGTTCTAACTCAGCGAGGAGCATGCTCTTAAGATTCTGCCGGCTTTGTTTCCCACTTTCCAAACCTTTATTTCGATTCTTAGTAACATGAATCTTCTTTGTAAGTTGGAGCTCCCTTAGCAAAGAAAATAGAATAATAGTGAAAATGTTAATATTGTTTTTATTTTCACAGTGAGGGGTGAAGTCATGTTTTCATCTATTTTTGCAGTGACCCTGCATATCAAGGTCATTGCCTTCTTTTTTCTTTCAATGTTTTTTAATTTAGAAAAAGAAGCTCTGGTTCAAAGAGCAGCGAGTCACATGAATGAATCTATGACTCACTGCTCTTTGAACTGCCCTCGGACATCTGGCTGAACACTGGCCTGCATTCAGCTTCTTCAGTGGCCACCAGAACATTCTGTTTTCTTCTGCACATCTTACCTTTGCATACCCTGCCTATTATGTTCCCCCAGAAGCCTGACCCTCTCCACCAGGGGCTGATAGGAGGCTGCAGGATAAATGTTGAAGATGTGTGTGCACACATGACGTCTCCATGCCACAGTCATGTTTATTCCATGTCTGTTCTCCCACAGATCGTTCTCCCAGCCGCTTTTGTGTTTTTGGCTCTGATGCTTTCTATCATCATCCCTCCTTTTGGCGAATACCCTGCCTTGACCCTCCACCCCTGGATGTATGGGCATCAGTACACCTTCTTCAGGTTCGTGGACTTGGGGTCAGGGTCACCATTTTCCTCTGTGGGTTTAGGGCACCTGGGTCACACGCTGCTTGGAAGGGCCCTGACTTTTCCACTTCACTGGGACCTTTACCAATGAGGGAGGGGTATTTGGGCTGCCCACAGAAAGGAGCTTAATGTATCTGCCACTGCTCAGAAAGATGATCCTAATGGACAGGCAGGACTGCTTGGAAAGATGATCCTAGTGGACAGGCAGGACTGCTCGGGAAGGAGGAGTGGGGAAAGGAACATAAAGCTTGGATGCGTGGGTCGAAGCACTATCTTTTTGAGGCATAGGTGACATGCCATCAGACCACTGGGAGTGTTTGGGCAGCCTATCCCCTCCCAGGAGAGCTAGCGCCATCCCAAGGTGGCATTCAGTGCCTCTAATACATACCTAGCACACAGCAGCCATCCAGTAAAGGCTCTGAGTTGCACGTTGTCGGCACATGTCTGCTCTGTCCCAGTCACGTATCTCACTCTGTCTAGCATGGATGAGCCCGGCAGTGAGCAGCTCACAGTACTTGCAGATGTCCTCCTGAGTAAGCCAGGCTTTGGCAACCGCTGCCTGAAGGAAGGGTGGCTTCCGTAAGTCTCTATGCGCCCCTGTCCTAACAAGACTAGCTCCCCTGGGAGGACCCAACAGTGGGGTTCGGGATGGCAGGAGATGGGGAGGCCCCACTCAGTCCTGCTCTGCTGGTCACTTCCAGATCTCTGATCAGCACTCCCCCAACCTCTCCTTCCACACTTGTGTGTAGGGGCATTCACTACCTCCTAGGAAGCCCACATACCATTAGACAGCTCTGTATTTCTCAGCTTAGAAGTTCTATGTTGAGTTGACAGATGATTCCCCATGCCTTATTTGAAAGGCCTCTGAATGAGGAGGGAGGGAAATGGGGTTATGATATTGTATAACTAGGCCTTGAATGGCATTAATGACATAGTGGCCAGTGCTCCATGATTGTTATGAGTCTGGAGAAGGGAGCTAGCGAAGGCAGTTGACATCTACCAGGACTCCTCAAAGTTCAGTATAATTTTAACTTTTCTCACTCAGTCTTTTTCAAAGCTGTCAGTAAAAACCAAAATAGACTAATTTCAAATTCCTCTTTTAGTTACTTTGTCTCTCAAAAGCAAAAGAGAAAAAAAGAGAGACAAAATGGTCCACAACTAGAGATGGTTATTCCCCAATCCCACTCCTAGTCAGTCAACAAAACCCTAGTCTTGATATTTCTTGAGCAGAAACTAGCCTCCAAAAGAATAAGAAGAAAGGGCCTGGGTCTAAAGAGGAGGAGGAAAGGGTTGGGCACTATTTCTTATGCCTAGGGATTTCTCATCAACTTTGGAGCCAATTGTGGAATATTTTCTTGTCTTCCATGAGGGAGTACCCTTGTGGCAATTCAACACCCTGGAAGACTCCTTCTGTGTCCCCAAACGTCACCCAGCTGTTCCAGAAGCAGAAATGGACACAGGCCAACCCTTCGCCGTCCTGCAGGTGCAGCACCAGGGAGAAGCTCACCATGCTGCCAGAGTGCCCCGAGGGTGCTGGGGGCCTCCCGCCCCCCCAGGTATCCGACCCCGAACAACGGGGCCCTGGGTCTGCCTCACACATGGGACTGGGGGGAGTCCCTGGTAGCTCCTGAATCTCTCACCAACTAACATTTCAAACTGACCGTTGAGTGGGGAACTAAACCAAACTCCCTGCGTCCTCTGAGGGGGGCTCCCTGCAGGGCGCTGTGGCTGCCAAGTGGAGGAAGCCACTGACTGAAGCTTCATTTTCCACCAGGTACTTCCTATTCAATGTAGTAGAAAAATGTGTTTACGTACTAAAAAAATTATACGAGTCGTGTGTACTCATTGTAGAAAAATTAGAAAACACAGGTAAGTCAGGAAACAAAATCATCACTTGGATATAACAACCAATAATGTTTGGTTTGCAACCACCCAACAGATTATATTCAAAGTATTGTCTTGAAATCTGCTTTACTGAATAACTTATTCTGAACATGCATCCATGTCAATAAATAGACATTTGCATTGTTTTTAATACCTGTATATTATCCCATTGTTTGAATTTACTTCTTTTTTTGAGACAGAGTCTCACTCTGTCACCCAGGTTGAAGTGCAGTGGCACGATCTTGGCTCACTGCAACCTCTGCCTCCCAGGTTCAAGCAATTCTTGTGCCTCAGCCTCCCGAGTAGCTGGGATTACAGGCATGTACCATCGTACTCGGCTGATTTTTTTTTTTTTTGTAATTTTAGTAGAGACAGGGTTTCAACATGTTGGCCAGGCTGGTCTTGAACTCCTGGCCTCAAGTGATACGCCCACCTCTGCCTCCCAGAGTGCTAGGATTACAAACACAAGCCACAGTCCCTGGCCTAAATTTACTTTAAATTATTGGCCATTTGGGCTTTTCATTTTTTGCCATTCTAAGCAATGCCATGATGTACATTCAAATGCAAATATATTTACACACTTATTAACAGTCCTAATTAAGAAGGTCTCCATGTGCTGTGTATGTAACATGTGCAGGTATGTACACAAATACATGCAGAGCCAGCATCCATCTTTTGCAGGGACATTGATGATCTTGGCTCTGAACAGCACCCTGTCCTGGGAGTTCTAAAGTCCAAAACAGATTACAGTGAGCATCTCCTGGGGGATTCAGAGACATTGAAGAGGGCTGTGTCCCTGGTTGATAATGGGCCTCCTAGCTGACTTTCCAGGGCTGGGCCTTAGACAGCCCTGTCTCATGATTTGTCAGTGAATAAACAGTTCCTAAAGACGCTGTGCAGTATGGTGGGAAAGCACACATATGGAACGCAGAGAGGCCCAGGTGGGCTACTTGACCTCTCTGAACCTCAATTTCATCACCTATGAATTGGGAATAACTGCTTATTTCATAATATTATTATGAGGTTTAATGAAATCATGTGGAAAAGGAATTATTTAGAATTAGATTCAACTCAGGTGATGATAACCCCAAACTAACAGTGGATAAAACAAGACACAGCTTGTTCCTCGCTCATCTAAAAGCCTATGTGGGTGGTGCATGATGTATTTTCTGTTTCTCCTCCACACTGAACAGGGCTCAGCCTCACCAGCCAATATGGCAGGAGCTGCCTTCCAGGCAGCAGAATGGAAGAAGGATGCAGCAAAAGAGAGGGCAGAGTGCACACACATGCTGTGTTTAGGGAAGGTTTTCTGAAGCTCCCACATAGCACTTCCATTTACAGATCCCTGGCCAGAACTAGCATCCAAGGAGACTGGGAACTGCAGTCTTTGTTCTGGGTGGCCTTGCACCCAACAAAAAAGGCTGAGGCAGCAGGGACGAGTGGATAATGAGGGCAACTAGATTTTGCCACAGCACCTATCACAGTGTGGCTTATAAATGGTTCTATAACAAGAACACCCGATCCCTGCCCTTTTTTTACATTCTAAAGCATGTATCTTTATATTTCTCAAGCAAAATATTCTCTCTTTGAATCACAGCTCAGCCACTGCATCATAGGGATCGCAAAAGCACCCGAGGAGCTCGTCTCAGTCCTCTGCACCCCAAGAGGAAGCTTTGCTTGTTTGCTTTGCAGTCAGTGCTGAGGGCTCCTGTGGCTGCCTCCACTCAAAACCCTCCAGCATCAGCACATCAAGGCTGTGACCTGTTCACTGAGCTCTTGGCCAGGAGAGGGAGGGAAGGCCTAGCTTACCTACATGGTGATTCATTTCCTAAATGAATCCTTACTTGCACGCCGCCTGTCCAGCTTAAAAGCTTATTTTCAATGTTGGTCCTTGGTCCCTGGACAAAACGTAACAGCCAAAGTCCTGGAAAAAGGCAAACCAGTTCCTGAAATTTTCTTTCTCTTCTGCATTTCATCACTATTATATATGCCTTCCTTTGGAGCAAAACCGAGTGCCACACACATGCCCAGGAGCTGCTCACTCGCTCTCTCTCTCTCTCTCTCTCTCTCACTTTTTCTCTCTCTTAATCTCTCTCTATCTCTCTCACACTCTTTCTCAATCTCTCTCTTTCTCTCTCACTTTTTCTCTCAATCTTTCTCTCAATCTTTCTCAATCTCTCTCTCTCTCTCTCACACACACACACTCACAAACCCACACTCTTATTCACATCTGCTCACCCTAGCCACTCAAACACATTCCCTTATTCAGCCTGGAGTAAGTCCAGAGGGTGTGGGCCTGATTCAGAGGCAATCAGTTGTCCTTATCTGGGAAATGGGGCAATGCGGTCACCTCTAGGGGCCCTCCCCACTCCAACAGGCTTTGAATGTGCTGGGTCCTGAGGTGGAAGCACTCTGTCTCTGACTTCTAGTATATGTGGAGATAGGGTTATACAAATATTTTATTGGACAGAATTTTTACAAAACAATTTATCCTAAGCTGTCCCCGGCAGCAGCAATTGTTCCAACCTGGATTCCACCAGGGGAGCTTGGCAGGTAACTCTGAGTGCCATTTTCAGCTTGATAAGCAGGTGGCTGAGTGAAAAGAGCAGGGAGGAGACAGAGGCGGATTCAATTCCTAGGCCCTAGGCCACCCGGCTACATGTTTACAGCCCAGTGCAAGTCAGCTAACCATCTGAACCTCAGTTTGTCTGTCTGTAAATTAAACTAAAAATTCTTCTTTTGAAGGGTGTCAGGATGAAGTGAGATCATGCATGTAGGGCATTTAACATAGTTCCCAGCACATGGGGAGCTTTCGATAGGGGCCAGCTCTCCTCCTGGCAGGAGAGAGAGAAACAAGGTAAAAGGAGTGAATTAAAGAAGAGGAAAATCAAATGGGAAAGCAGGGGAGGAGATAGAAAATGTATAAAAAAGAAAGAATGATGCGCAATCACTGTGGTGTAATACCACCAAAATCCCCTCAACCGCTTCTGGGCAGCACCCTTGACAGAGTGAATGCTTTTACCGGAGGGTCATGACTGACCGTGAAGTTGGCTAGTATGAGAAACCAAGCACGGTGTGTTCCCAGATTTGCAGTAATATTGCCACCTGGCGGCCAAACTCATGCACCTTGGAATTTTCCAAAATCTTTCGATGAACTAGCTTCTAGTCCTAGATGTATTTTGAAAGTGATTTGTAAATTGTAAGGCACTATTCAAATTCTTTCATTAATGTCACAAATCGACTGTGTCAACTGTATGCCAGGCAGTATTCTGGGTTCTGGGAACACAACAGCCCATAAATCAGACAAAGTCCCTGCTCTCACCAAAATGACATCCTACAGGAGATGACAGATACAAATACGTAAACAGATCTATCAGGAGGAAACTCTCAGATAGAGATGAGCACTGTGGAGGTAGCACAACAGTATGTGACAATACAGAGTGGCTGGAAACAGGAACATTTCTTCAAGGAATAAAATTTAGACTGAGAGCAAGCCACGGGAGGGTCTGCAGGTAGAGTTCCCAGCAGAGTGAACAGCCAAGCACAAAGCTGCGCCAGGAGAGAGAGGTGCTCGCTGAGAGACAGGGAGGTGGGTGCAGAGGGACGGGAGTGCAGCAGGTGAGCTGAGAGAAGGGCAGGACCACAGGCATCAGGCCACATGGGCCTTGGTAGTGAGTCGAGATTTGATCCCACGGTTTATTGAGTGGGTGAGGAAGCAAGGTGACTGAGGTGCTTGGGTTTACATCTTCATAGCTCAAGCTGGCTGCTGGGTGGAAAACTGAAGTTGGTGGACCAAGGACAGAATTAGGCAGACCAGTCTGGAAGTTTCTCTGGCAGTCTAGGTGGTAGCTTGAGTAGGGTGGCAGTATTGGAGCTGGAGACACACAGAAGGATTATAGATAAGTCCTCAAGTTCCCAGGTAATTAATGTGGGTGTCTCATTGCCTCAGAGAACACAGCGCAGCACGGAAATTCTACAGGACCTCACGGACAGGAACATCTCTGACTTCTTGGTAAAAACGTATCCTGCTCTTATAAGAAGCAGGTAAGAAGAAACCCTTTTATGCTTTTAATCCTGGCTCCCTGTAGAAGATATTGACTAGGGACAGAAGATAATTTTCTCTCACAATTTATCTGATTAGGGCAGTGGGTTTTTTCCTTTTTTTTTTTTTTAAATCTAATTTGAGGGCCTCATTCAACATAAGAAGCAATTGAGGCACATACAAGTAAAATATAACTTAAGATTAATTCTGTTTTTTTTTGTTGTTTATGTTTAGGGCAAGCAGAGAGTCTCTTTAAACAAGTTAAAAGAGGGAGGGAGGTGGAGGAGTAAAGGAGAAAAGGTAGAGTAAAAAGAGAAAAAAGTGAGAAGCAAAAAGAGAAAGAAAAAAGTCAGACGTGGTGGGAAAGAGGCAGCTGGATAGTGTGTGGGTCCAGCACAGGCCAGGGTGGGCCAGGGCCACTGCAGCTGTCATATTCTGTGAATTATCATTTGTTATCACTGCCCTTTGAGATGCCAATGAACTTTTCAAGAAGTATCTAGTTCTCTTGGCTCTCCAGCTGTTTCCTGTCAGCCCCACCCAGCATGGAACAGCCTTGGTAGCCCATATCAGAGCAAGCAGCTTGACAGGGGCATGTCATGCCAGGAAAGAGGATCCTAAGGAAGCGTGGTCCAGTCTGCACAGGCTCTGGGGCTTTAAAACAAAACATCCTATCTAACTTTAATAGGACTTTCTGTTGCTTCACCTGCCAGAGCCCTGCATGAGGGATGAATCAACTTAATTTAGAACACACTGCAGATGGTGAAAGCATTTAGCAAACCAAAGAACGCCATCCAAGCCCAAAAATAAAACAGAGTAAATATAATGCAATAAACAGCAGCCACTCCAAACTTAGTTCTCAGCAGCAAATCTGCAGTATGAAATTTTGAATTTTGTGTGTGTCTGTGTGTGTGTGTGCGTGCATGCACGCGCTTAAAGGTTGATAACGATGACAGTTCATGGGACTGAGCTCTGAGGTCCAGAGTTGGTATCTGTTCATTTCCCATCTTGTCATTTTACCCTTGATCGACGGAATGTCATGCCTTAACTTTGGGCTGCGGAGTGCGTCGGAACTCCCCCCAGGTGTGCAGATGATTGTTAGAGTCTCATTTGTACAGGGTGGAAGACAGCAGGGCTGCAGCCTTCACTCCACACTGACATGGTCATTGTCATGTGTTCTGGGTCCTGATCAGGCATACTGACCTGACATATGACCTGACAACAGGATCACTCAGAAAGTCCAACATGCGGGATATGATTTGGAGAGCCAGTGGGGGAAAACATAGGTCCTTTCTCTGCATCTGTATTCAGGCGATGTCGCAGGACTGGGTAGCTTCTGCATTGCATAGACATCAGAAAACGCAAAAATGGGACCGGGTGCGGTGGCTCACACCTGTAATCCCAGCACTTTGGGAGGCTGAGGCAGGTAGATCACCTGAGGTCAGGAGTTCGAGACCAGCCTGACCAACGTGGTGAAACCCCATCTCTACTTAAAATATAAAAATTAGCTGGATGTGGAGGTGTGTGTCTGTAATCCCAGCTACTCAGGAGGCTAAGGCAGGAGAATCACTAGAACCTGGGAAGCGGAGGTTGCAGTGAACCAAGATCACACCACTGCACTCCAGCCTGGGTAACAGAGTAGACTGGGTGACAGAGCGAGACTCCGTCTTAAAAACAAATGCCCCTGAATGAGACTTCAGTCTTCAAAATGAATGAATGTTTGGGAAAGAAAGTTAACAGCACTGCTGTACTTGTGGTATTCATTGCATGATTTTATTTTGGCTTTCAGCTTAAAGAGCAAATTCTGGGTCAATGAACAGAGGTAAGAAATTATTTGTATCAGAATTAAAATCTCACACTAATTTGCTTGAAATAATTGTACACTTTTGAAAGGCACGCCTCACAGCCACGTGGAGGGGCTGTTCTGTATGTGCTCAGGAAGTAACAAGACACGTCCTGAAGAATATGTGGCTAGGGACATCTCAAACTCAGAGGACACTTAGTGGAGTGGTATCTCTTCTTGGAGGACATAAGTGGGGAATGGCATTCCCTGATGAGGCATTTCAGAGCATTCTCACCCCAAAAAAGCTTCTAAAACCTCCAAGTATGTAACAGTTTGTAATACTCCCACAAGAGGGACTTGTAGCCAAGGCCCGGGACACTCCTTGGCCCATTCCTTTTAAGCTTCAGGTAGCATAGGCCAGCCCCAGACCCACCCCATTCCTGAGGAGGATGAAATGGTTCCAGAGGTTTGGAGACTCGTCTAGGGGTACTCTAGGAATTAGCTGCCTCCCAGCCTGCCTCAGGAACTGCGCCTCCAGAACAGGTGTGGGGCTGACATGGACATGCTTTCCTGGGCAGATTCTAGACCGTACACATCAAATCTGGCTTTCAGGATTGCTCCAGAGGGACCTATGGAGCCTCAGCTGAGATAGAAAGCAGGAGTGAGGCAGTGCTTCAAGGCCCTGAGAAAGAGCTCCTCCTCTGCTTTGCATAACCAGCTAATTCATTCTGTTCTGTTGAGTTTGGCTTTTGCCCTGCCTTTGAAGGGTTTGTGGCCAGGGAGTGATGCACTAAGACTGGTGTTTCCACACAGTCACTTCAGACTTCCAGGGCAGTACGGGAGCTGGATCCCAAGGCCCGGAGCCCAGTGAAGAAGCAGAGTACAGGTCCAGGCAGGAGAGGGTAAGGGCCTCCTGAACAGGGGTGAGGCCCAGAGGCCCCAAGAGATAGGGATGACAGGATGAAGATGCGTCCTGTGCTGCTAGAAGTGCCTGCAAAGCACAGAGGCGGCACAGAAAAGGAGTCCTTGGCTGGGGTGGGAGGAAATGACTTGTGACATGTGAAAGAGGACCTGGAGTTGACTAGATGCTCGCCAAAGGGAAAGGTACCAAGGGGAGCCAGCAGCCCGGCAAAGGCAGAGACACATAGGCAGTCTGGGCCACATGGAGGTCTGGAAGTGACTCAACATGTCCCAGACGTGTCCCTAGTTCACTCCAGGAAAGGGATGAGGAGAGATGAAGTTGGAGAGGGGCACAGACCAGATGCAGAAAGGCCTCATAGGCCAGGATGAGGGTCTGGATTCCTTCCTGGAGGCAGCAGCAGTGGGAAAAGAGTGAAAAGCTGGTTTGTAAAGTGGAGCTATGTTGCTCACTGGTCCAGACAATTACCCCAAAAGTACATGTTTCCCTACAAAAACTGAGAGAGCTACTAGTAGGTGTGAAGCTCACGGCACTGTCTGAGGATTTCTTGTTTCCTCGTCAGGTATGGAGGAATTTCCATCGGAGGAAAGCTCCCAGTCGTCCCCATCACAGGGGAAGCACTTGTTGGGTTTTTAAGCGACCTTGGTCGGATCATGAATGTGAGCGGGGTATGTAAACAGACTGGAGATTTGAGTAGCGTTTTTGACTTGCTTAATTACCATGAACTAGAAACTCTCATGAATGATAACAGGAAAAAAACAAAAATCCTCGTTTGTTTGTTTACATGGCTTTTAGGGCCCTGTCACCAGAGAGGCCTCTAAAGAAATACCTGCTTTCCTTAAACATCTAGAAACTGAAGACAACATTAAGGTACTTGACCTGTATAATAGCTGCTTATTTTATTTTTACTTTCCCAGCTTCATTCAATTCCATCCCTCCTCCTGCTGAATTCTAGCAAGGAATGTCTTCCGGCTGCCAAACCCTTCCTCCTTCTCAAATACCCTTTCCTTCACTGATTTCTTCTTTAACTAGCAGTTAGTACGACATCTCAAATGTCCTCTCCACTTTCTAGGTGTGGTTTAACAACAAAGGCTGGCATGCCCTGGTCAGCTTTCTCAATGTGGCCCACAACGCCATCTTACGGGCCAGCCTGCCCAAGGACAGGAACCCCGAGGAGTATGGAATCACCGTCATAAGCCAACCCCTGAACCTGACCAAGGAGCAGCTCTCAGAGATTACAGTGTAAGCCACCATGGCCCTGGCCTCATCACTTTCTTGTCACATTCTCCACTCTTTGAACATCCCGAGAGAATTCTTATCACTGTGAAGTGCTGGGATGGATGGCAATGCTGTTTAGTCAGGCACATATGAACATATGAATTTCAAATAAGTGCCTCACGCCTCATGTACAAGACTGCTTGGTCATTCTTTCTCCCCCACGTTTATGTGGAAAGTAAGTTTATATTTGGTTCCATTCCCTTTTGGCTCTTGATGGCAAGTTGCTCCTGGAGCTTATACAATTATTCTCCTTCTAGTGTGCAAAGTGGCTGCCAGGAACTGGCAAAGTTCAGTAAACCTTTCAGTTCCCTGGGAGTAATTATCTTAGATTCCAGGAATTTCCTCAGAAGAGCATACTTTGGAGATGTCAACAGAGCTTTGCTACCCTCAAGCTGAGGCTCTCCTTGCACAGTTTCAGTCAGTGGAGACACCGGTCTTGTGCGTTTTGTAATATGTTCACTCTATTGAGGCCTACGTGGAGGAGGCGTTGGTAGGAGTGCTTTTGTTGCTGCAAACTTCTGCAAGGCTGTGGGGTCCTGATTTTACTATCCTGGCACACCCTGAGTGCCAGTGAACATGCCCAGCATCGTCGACTACAACTTGGGCCTTGACTCCTTGGTTTCTTCCTCTGGACACCTTAGGGCCGTAGACTGTCCTCTGTTAATTCTCACTCAGCCACACTTTTGTGTGCCTCCTTCCACTCATTTGTTCTCAGCTTACTACATGTATGGATGATAGGATTTGTAGTTTTATCAGGCCAGTGACTACCATATAAGGTACCTTTGTGGAAATTAGTAAAAGCGCTCTTTCCTACAGCTGGACACTGTCCCACGCCAGGGCTTATGGCTTGTACCTAAAGTTCAGGCTGGCTTTAGCCCCAGCTTACCCCTTAACTAGATGACTTCTATTTGGTTGAGGAAAGGATAAATAGAGCCAAGCCCCTGTACAACTTACCTGTCCTCTTTTCACTTAAATTTACATTATGACCATTTCCTTGTGTGATGATGTACTTCTTGAAAATGTGATTTAACAAGATTATTATTGACAAAATATAAATCTCAAAGTCCATATGTCTGTCTACATAGAAAATTGAAGAGACTCTACAGACAGGTTATTAGAGCTAATAAGAGCATTGTAGTACATGAGATTAATATAAACATCTATTTCTATACACCATAAAATAATTAAAGAATATAATAAAAAGAAAGGTTGTCTAGAAATATTCACATGAAACAGAAAGGCAACCCACAAATACCTATTTAACCTTGTCCATATGGATTAAGACAGTTTAGAGGAGTGATAGCTTCGGGGTAGAGAAGGGGAATCTGGAGGCCACCCCTGCGTAGGGGTAAGGCCTGCACAGAGCGTGACTTTGTATCTTCTCCTGCTTCTGCTCCTCCCTCTTCATCACCCTCTCCCTGTGTCTCTGGCCCTGCTGCAGGCTGACCACTTCAGTGGATGCTTTAGTTGCCATCTGCGTGATTTTCTCCATGTCCTTCGTCCCAGCCAGCTTTGTCCTTTATTTGATCCAGGAGCGGGTGAACAAATCCAAGCACCTCCAGTTTATCAGTGGAGTGAGCCCCACCACCTACTGGGTGACCAACTTCCTCTGGGATATCGTGAGTGTCAGTTTATAGTGCCACCCCCCTGCTCCATGGGCCCAAGGTGGAGCGTGTGTGTGCTCTGAAGGACTAGACAGAGTTGGGAGGGGTTCTCATGATGCCAAGGCTGCACCATGCGATGCCCCTTCATCTCAACAAGATGCCCCTTCTCATTTCTTTCTGTCTTCCTCTCTCTCTCTCTCTCTCTCTCTCTCTCTCACACCCCTCAGCACCTCCAATGTATCTTTTTCAGTGCAGGTGGGACCAGCTCCTTTTATATTAGAATCACCCTGATTCTATAAAAGGAGCTGGCCCCACCTGCACTGAAAAGCTACTTAGTAAAGTGCTGGGTTTTTTTGTTTTTTGTTTTTTTGGCAGAGTCTCGCTCTGTGTCCCAGGCTGGAGTGCAGTGGCACGATCTTGGTTCACTGCAACCTCTGCCTCCTGGGTTCAAGTGATACTCCTGTCCTCAGCCACCTGAGTAGCAGGGATTACAGGCGCGCACCACCACGCCCGCCTAATTTTTGTATTTTTAGTAGAGATGGGGTTTCACCATGTTGATCAGGCTGGTCTCGAACTCCTGACCTCAAGTGATCTCTACCCACCTCGGCCTCCCAAAGTGCTGGGATTACAGGTGTGAGCCACCACACCCGGCCTTATTTTGCTTTTTTTAAAAGATGAGAAATAGAATTTATACACTTGGGGCTGGCCCGCGTGTGTGTGTGTGTGTGTGTGTGTGTGTGTGTGTGTGTGTTTTACAGGGATCTCTGAGCCTATGGAGAGATATGTGGCTAGGATAGAGTGGGTATCTGAGGTGGGAGGCGATACTAACTGGCAGTCCAATGAAGAGGTAGAAGATGGCAGGCACCAGCTTAGCAGGCTTTCTGATGCTCCAGAATTTTAAAGCCAGCCTGGAATCTGACCTCTGCGATCTATCATTTTAGAACTTAGTAACCCCATTAGCCAGTGGCAAAAAAGTTGAATGAAGGAACAAACAATTATTGTGTATGTCATTCACTTAGCCCATAAATGATGTTTTAAATTCTTATATGTGTCATCTATTTTTCTTTACTTTTAAATTTTGAAACAGTTACAAACTTACAGAAAAGTGGCAAGTACGAAACCTTTTTTTCTGAGTCATTTGAGTAACTTCTAAACAAGATGCCCTTTCTCATTTCTTTCTCTCTTCCCCTCTCTCTCTCTCACACACACACACACCCCTCAGCATCTCCGATGTGTACTTCCTACAAACGAGGATACACTCCATACAACCACAACACAAACTGTCAGCATCAGGAAACCAGCACTGATGTGTCACCACCACCTAATCCTTACATCCCACTCCTGTTTTGCCCATTGCCGCAGTAATGTCTTTCAGAGAAAAGAATCTAGCTCAGAATCATGCATGGCATTTGATTGTGCTGTTTCTTTAGTCTTCTTCAGCCTAGAACAGTTCCACAGTCTTTCCTTAACACTCATGGCCTTGACACTGTTCAAGATTGCAGGCTGGTTATTTTGCAGAATGTCCCTTGGTCTGAGCTTGTCTGAGGTTTCCTCTTGCGCAGGTTGAGGGTGTGAATCTTGGCAGCAGTATCGCTGAACAGATGCTGTGTTCTCACTGCATCCTATCAGGTAGCTTCTGATTTCAACTTGTTCTGTTACTGATGATGTTCAATTCGGTCACTTAAGAAGAAGGTGTCTGCTGAGCTTCTTCACTTAAAATTACTCTTTTCCCTTTATAATAAATACAAATCTGGGGGAGAGGCACTTCAAATATATATAAATATGCTATTCATTATACAACTTTCCATTTATTCATCCATTTAGCTCTGTATGCAGTCATGGTTCCTGTGTTAATCAATGGACTATGATCTGAGACTGTCATTGTTTATTTTGATGTTCACATTATCCCCAGTGTGGTCAGTGGGAGCCCCTTGAAGTTGGCTTCTGTAGCCTGTTGACTCAGGTCCTCATCCCTCTTGAGCTTCTCCATGCTTAACGGCACAGCAAGGTGTTCCAGGCTCATCCTGCAGTTATCCTCACCCCTACCCTCTCCCCAAGAAGCCCTCGTTCCTGCCAGCAGGAAGTGACCCTCAGAAACCAAGATCTGAGTGCTAGATTCATCCTGCAGTTATCCTCACCCCTACCTTCTCCCCAAGAAGCCCTGGTTCCTGCCAGCAGGAAGTGACCCACAGAAACCAAGATCTGAGTGCTAGATATGTTCTTTGCCTCTGAAGCACCATTGGTCCCAGGCCTTCTCAGTGATAGAACTAGGGAAGGTACAGATGTACATGTGCAAGTATGCACACACCTCTATCTTTGTCTCTCTATCTGCCTACACACTGAACACTCTGAGCTCACCAAAACCAACTCCACAGGGCTCATTCTAGTTTTATTGTCTTTCCACATCCGTAACTCCCTTCTCCAACAGTGAGACACTGGCTTCTCTCACTCCCAACTCATTTATCTACTGGGCAATACACCTGTATGTCAAGACTGCCCTTCTCTGCCACCATTGCCTCCCTGTGTGGATACCGTCCTCTCCCTGCTCAGGCTGCCTCTGCTGCGTGCACATCCTCCTCGTTCTGCTGTGGCTTTGATACCCCACACCAGATCAGCCCCCTACAAGGATATTTATCTCATTCCATTGAGGCCCCCACACCCCACACCAGCTTGCTTTGAGGAAGCTCTTCTCTGGTTCTTGCCCTGCTCCTGACCACTGTGACTCCTCCCCTAACCCTACTGTTGCTGCCCCCTTTCTGTGCCCAATATAATGGCTTCAGGACTGAATTGTTTAAAAAGGGTATCGTTATTTATTTGAGCTTTGTGAAGCCAAGAACTAGGCTTTAAGTTTTTCTGAATTCTGAAGACATGCTTAGAAAGAAGAATCAACAAAACTTTATGACCAATTAGAGAGAGAGAGACCAGGTGGAATTTTGTAATTGATCCTTTCAAAAGATACAAACTGAAGATTTCCTGGGCAGAGAGGTGGGGCATGGGGTGGGGAAGGAGGACCAGTGACACCTTAGCATATGTTTGCCAACCAAGAACTGTTTAAAGCCAAGTTGAATCAGAATCCCAGACCCTAAGAGCTGGAGGAGGCTGGCCCTACCCCTCATTTTCCAGAGCCAGAAGCAGGTCTGAGAGGTTGAGTGACTTGCTCTCCTCTTCTCTTTCCGAGATGAATTATACCGTGAGCGCTGCGCTAGTGGTGGGCATCTTCATCGGGTTTCAGAAGAAAGCCTACACTTCTCCAGAAAACCTTCCTGCCCTTGTGGCACTGCTCCTGCTGTATGGGTAAGCCGTTGGGGCCATTAGCTAATGCCTCCAAAGGAAGCCCAGGGAGGAGGATCATCTCCTGACAGAAACCTGGGCCGTCCTGTGGTGGTAGCACCCACAAGTTTAGCTTCTGGCCCTGGGTGGGGTCTGAGGCTGCTAACTAGGGATCTGTCTGGCTTCTGTTTCTGACTCCACTGACAGAGGTATCTCTGAGGCCTGGTCCATTCAGCAACAATGAAAGAAGTCTCACATGATCTGAATCTTCTACTCAAACTGAGATCTTGACCAAAGCCTGGGGGGTCAGCCATTCCCCAGCTCCTCACCTAGCTCTGACTGTCACTCATCTGGGGCCATTTTGTCCACCTCAGCGTCTCCATGTGACCTGGCCAAGAGTTATCCGCACACAGTAGAAGACTCCAGCCAAAAGCTTGCTCCTGAGTCAGGGTAGAGGATGACACAAGGTTTACCTCCAGCAGAGTTACAGAGCCCAGTATGCAACTTCCTTTCCTACATGTGTAACTTTGTATGAGTAATTTATCCTTCTGGGCCTCAGTCTCCTCATCTGTAAAATGAAAATAGTGATCCTGGTTTTTCCTATGTGGCCAGTAAAGCCTTGCCAAAGCATTGGCCTCCACTTGTCTCTCTTAGAAACAGAAAATTTGGGAACCAACCTGACTGTGAACTGTGAAGATGAGCTCATTAGGACCCTCAGCTGGGCTTTGCTGACCCAGACTAAAGTGGGAGGTGTTGCAGGGTGGAGACCCCTGCTATACGTTGTACAGGGCTTTGTAATTTACAGAGTACATGCACAACTATTAATGCATTTGCTCCTCACAGAAGCCCATGAAGTGGTCAGGCCAGGCACCATTATCTCCATTTAAAGTTGAAGCACAGAAATCAACAAATGGAGTATCTCTCTGGTCCTCTGGTACTCTGGCCAGTTCAAACACAGCACCTCATATGTAAGGGGAGTGCATTCTATCTAGAGGTATTGCAGATGGAATGGAAAGTGGAACTCCATCGCTCTGAGTTGTCTCATTCCACACAGATGGGCGGTCATTCCCATGATGTACCCAGCATCCTTCCTGTTTGACGTCCCCAGCACAGCCTATGTGGCTTTATCTTGTGCTAATCTGTTCATCGGCATCAACAGCAGTGCTATTACCTTCATCTTGGAATTATTTGAGAGTAACCGGGTGAGCAAACTTTCTTGGATTTTTTGTTTGATTAGTAGGATAGTAGAGTTATGTGTTGGTCAAGCAGAGCCAGAGGCAAGCAATGTACACGTAGCAGCTGAATGCAGAGATGAGTGCCACTTTCTCCCTCCCTACCACCACCTCTCCTCCTTCGTTCCTCCTCCCTTTCTCTTTCCTTCCATCTTTCCTTCCTCCTTCCTTCGTCCTTCACTTCTCCCTCCTTCCTCCCTTCCTCCCTCCCTCCTTTCTTCCTTCCTTCTTCCTTCTTTCCTTCCTATAAACTCCTTTATCATTTCTGTGCTCTGAGTGACATGGTTTTCTGCATTTATTCTGCAAGCAAAAGTTTATTCTTGCAATAAACTTTAAGATTTGCTTACTCTTTCAGAAAGGTTTCCTCAGGGACTTTGGGTGTTAGGTTTTACACACACACATAATACATTGGGTGATTTCAAAATCTAAAAGGACCAAAAAGGCATACAATGAAAACATCTCCTTCGTACCCCTGTTTCCCACTCACCCAGTTCCCTTCTCCAGAGGCAACCTCTTATTTGAGTTTCCTGTGTGCTCTGGAGACATAGGAGCAGATCCCTATGCGTTCTTCCTCTCACTTTCTTATGGAAATTGTAACACTCTGACATATACTATTCCTTGGGCCAGTTAATCTTGAGGATGAGATTGGGGATTCCCCATGCTGAATGCCTCACTTCTATGAGCTGCCAAGCCCTGTTGTCCCTTCCACACCCTCAGCCTCCCCTGTCCGGAGACAGATAGCCAAACTGAATCATAAAAAGATTGGAAAAAATGAAGGCAGTGGCTGCAGGGCTGTGTTTACTTCACACTGCACTCCCAGTCCCCAGCACTGGGTCTGAGTCCTGGCTGTGGCTGTCCTTGGAACGTTTGCCTCCCCACGTGCCTGTGTCCCCAGGTGCCTCAACCTTTCCTTCATTAGCTCTTCCCAGTTCAGAGGCTGGGACCAGCCAGCACATCTGCACTCCTGCCCTACAGCGCCCACCTCCACCTGCCTCTGGGCCCTGCTGGGGAACACAGGGCAAATCTGCAGAGGCCCCACCGTGAACCCCCCAGACCTGTGGCCTCCTGAGACTGACTCTTTCCAGATCTTGTTAGGGTAATGAAGCCTCATCTGTTCCATGAATGATAAGAAGTTCAGTATGTCAGAGTCAGATTCTGGAAAGGGGGAGGATGAGACTGCAGCCCCAGCAGATGGCCAGAGCACCCCGGTGACTGAAAATGCTGCTTTGTGGAGCTGTGTTTATTGCAGGCTCATAGCCCACTAAGTCTTAAGAGAGTGTTTCTTCAGAATAATTAAATAGCCAGCTTAAAGCAACTCAGAACATTTTCCCCTCTGTGGCTGCACCCATTTAGCCAACATTTGCTAAGCATCCGCCTCCATAAAGCTAGTATTTTCATGTAAATTACCAGACACACAGTTGCTGCAGAAACCCCTAGTATCCCACAGGAGGCTCCCAGCTCCCAGCAGCTGCTGCCCCTGCCCCGTCAGGGGGTCTTTACTAGCTGAACACAACATGCTGGGGGTGCTGATGTAAACAAGCGTGGCCCACTCGTCCTGCCCTCCAGAGGCTCCCATTCCAGTTAGGAAAGGATCTGCCCACCAAGTTAGCAGCTGATACAAGCCACAGTGTATGATCCTCCATAATACAGTGTGTGACAGAGCAGCAGAGGAGCTAGGTGGATAACACGCTGCAGGCCAGAGGCAGCAGAAAGAGCCGGGGGCTGGGGGAGCCGTGGTGGAGGAAATTCCTTTTCAGCGTGTCCTGGAATAAGTAGATTTCTATTAGCTCATTTAATAAATAATGAAGTGCCTACTATGAGCTAATCATTGTGCAAATATTTAGGAAGGACACAAAATTAATTAGGACCCAGTGCTCACCCTCCAGGGGCCCACTGACTGGTGGAGAAAGTCAACAGATTTTTAAAAATTAATCCTGGGAATGTGGTAAGTGCTGTGAGAGAGGAACAGATGCTTTCTCATGGGAATCTGGGAAGGCTTGTAAGAGAAGGCACTCTCTGAGCCAGCTGTCTGAAGAAGAACAGGAATCTTTCAGAAAGCAGAAGGGAAAAGAGCATCCTTTCCTGCTAAAAATAATAGGTAACAGCCTGCAAATGCCCAGGCTTAGAGGCCAAAGAGTACAGTGATTCCAGAAAGAGTGGGGAAACAGTGGGTGGGTGGGTAGGCAGGGAAGATGAGGTAATGGGCACAGGTGTGGGGCTGGAGAAGGAGGAGGTTGTGGGACAGGGAGGAGCCAGATGGAGAGGACAGCAGTGGCCCAGCCAGGAGCTATGCTGGCCTCGTCCCCCTCAGTGTCCCTTCTACCTTCTCAGGGGAGGCTTTGTCCAACATGCCAAGTCTGACCACTTGAAAACAAGTCCCTGGCTTAACACAGACCCCAGAGACAGTCTCCAGCCCTCCTCTCCCAGACAATAGTAGTTGCCGCGTGAGGAGCTGAGAAGCAGAGCTGGAGATGGCTCAGGGCCTGCTGTCCCCCTGCAGCCGTTGTTAACAAACGCCTTGGAGGGCTCCTGTTGTTTCAAAGTGAGTCTGCAGGGAGAGCTCCCTAGGTGGATGGCAGGAGGGCTGCAGCTTCTCTGCACATTCCTGCTGTGACCCCCAGAGTCACCTAGGTGAGGGGTGAGGACAGCACAGGTTCCTCACAGTTAGCCTTGGTGCCCACATGGTACTGAGCAGAGTAAATGTTTAGAAGATGCTGCCTGGCTAGATGGAGGGGCAGCTCCTACCAACTAGAAACTCACAGGGAGCTCAGTCATTGATTGGTCATTAATTGATTAGTTCTTTGGCCTGGCCCTGAGGCACCACTTGTAAGTACTTCATGACCTCCATAGCAAACCCGCTATGCTCTGCTGGACAGATCCCTCCTGTGGTCAGTCTGGCTACAAGGATTCCTCTGCCTGCAGTCCTTCCCCTGTCCTATCCCGCTGAGGAGAGGGGCGGGTAGGCTTGGCCCCCGTTTCCAACAGTCCTACTTCTCTGTTTCAGATGCTGCTCAGGTTCAACGCCGTGCTGAGGAAGCTGCTCATTATCTTCCCCCACTTCTGCCTGGGCCGGGGCCTCATTGACCTGGCACTGAGCCAGGCTGTGACAGATGTCTATACCCGGTTTGGTGGGTGGTAGTGGGGGCCCGTGGAGCATGGGCCCTGGGTCCAAAGCTGGGAGGGCTACTGTGGCAGTTGTTGCATCAGACTGTGGCTGGGGCTGGTGCTGGGAGGGGACCTTGCTGGGCTGGAAGTGTCCTGCCAGGTAGAGGGGATGAGGATGCCTCTGTTTCCGTGGCTGGGAAGCCACAGGAGTTGGGGAGGGCAGCCCAGATGAGGCGGGTGTTTGGCTCTTGCTCAGTTCCCACATAAAGCCTGGTCTAGTGGGCCTTGTGCTGTGGTCAGGTCTGTGGGATGAGATGAGGTGGCTGAAGTGGACTCAATTCCTGTTGATGCCCAGGAGAGAAGCACTCTGCAAATCCGTTCCACTGGGACCTGATTGGGAAGAACCTGTTTGCCATGGTGGTGGAAGGGGTGGTGTACTTCCTCCTGACCCTCCTGGTCCAGCGCCATTTCTTCCTCTCACAGTGGTACGTCCATGCCACACCCTGGGGCCAGTAGGCAGCTCAGGGCATCCAGGGTTGGACTTCACACCCACACAGTCTTCTCTTTCCTCAGGAGCCCCACTCCACGACAGTTTTTTACATTCTCAAAGCTTGGCTTTTCCCTAGTAATACAAGTAAAGAATTGGGTTAAAACAGGCAGATTTGAATATGTGAAAAGCCTCCACTTTAAAATATTTAAAATGCAGTGTTATTAATTTCAATTGCTGATATTTAATCCTTCTCATTTAATTACCAAATATATATTTTGATTGGATGATAGTATTGGAAATGACAATGGTTACGGGATATATAAAGTACTAGAAATAGACTAATGTATTCATGAGAGAAGGGACATAGCAGGCCCCTTTGCTAATTAGAGATTTGGGAGTGGGAGTGGGGGAGTAATATGGGAGTCATGTGCGAGGGGAAAGCAGGCAGGAGCTGTGTGGAGGGGTGCAGGCAGTGATCATGCCCCTACAACCCCTGGAGGAAAGTGAGTAGCCACCAACCCTGACTCTCCAGGGCTTCTCAACTGCCAGGTTAGCTGGCAACTGCCATTCTTCCCCAGGCTCTTCCTGAGGCTAGGTGGGCTCCTGCCTCACTCCCCTCTGCAATCCAGGCCTGCCTTTATTGTCCTCACCCAGGGGCCTGAATTGCCAAGCACCAGCCCTTCCTAGCAAGCTTTCCTCTATAGCGTTTTGTTTCTTAACTTTTTCTCCTCCCAGGCTGAGTGTGGTCACCTGCAAATAGATTCCAAGGACTTGGTTTTATGTTTTGGTCCACAGGGAATTGATTTATTGGAAATGAATCTGCCTCCTACTCACAGGACTGTGAGAAGTGAATGAGATCATGGGTGTCAACACACTCTGATGAAACAGGATACACAAGCAGTTCTAGTTATGGAAGACAGTGTCAGGATTGTTGTCCTTGGCACACTCAGCCCTTGCAGACCCTCTCTGCAGCCTTGGCCACACCTTTTAGAGGCCTTTGTGTGGGAGAGCAGGTCAGGGAGTTGACTACCCAAACTGACTCGTTAGCTTTAAACTCTGATGTCAGCACAATTGAATGAGTCCTGCCTGCTTTAGGGCCTAAAGAGGACCAGAGAAGTACACCATAGTCTCTGGCTTCCAGAAGATCAGGAGGGTGCCAGAGAAGAGGCTGTGTCTTTAAGGATGAGGAAGATTCCATTTGGCAGGGTAGGAGGAGAACATTGAGGGACTGGAAACACATGCAGAGGCTGGGAGATGGGAGTGACCAGTAGGTCTGGGAACCAGGGGGAGAAGCCAATTGCTGACAGAGGAGTTAGTGCAGGAGGTGAGTGAGAAGGGTAGATGGGGCTTGATTGCAGGGCTCCAATTCCAGCTGCAGAGGGAGGGCTTCAACCTATAGCTGACAGAGAACCACAGAAGGTTTTGAGGCATGAAGTGGGCTGACTCTGTTTTGGAGAGGTGGAGTTGGCAGGGCAGATGGGAGGAAGGGGGAGGCTCGGAGGACAGTAACTACCCCTGACTGAGTGCTTGCCCTAGAGGAAAGGTTTTAGTCATGACAGTGCTCCCAGGCCCTGAGTCTTTACTCTGCACCAGACACTGTGCTGAGTTCATCTTCAGCACAATCCTATGAGACAGGTATTGTTACCCCACTCCTCATCACATGGTTGAAGGAGGCAAGGTTCAGAGAGGTCCAATGCCCAAGGTCACACATGAGGAGGCCAGGACTGGAACCCAAGGCTGACTCTGGACATAAGCTCTTGACCTCTCTACCTAATGCCTAATGCCTCTCCTGTTAGGAGCCCTTTTTTAGATTTTAAGTCTTAAGGGATGGATGCCCAGAAGGAAGCAGAAGCAAGTGAATGAAAGAGAGGTCAGATGGAAAGGACAGTGCCAAGGACACTATACAGCCAGCCCATCCTGACCCCCTTTCTTCATCTAGGATTGCTGAGCCCACTAAGGAGCCCATTGTTGATGAAGATGATGATGTGGCTGAAGAAAGACAAAGAGTTATTACCGGTGGAAATAAAACTGACATCTTGAGGCTACACGAACTAACCAAGGTAAGGGAATGGGTATTAGTTTGGAGATGTTGGTTAGATCCACAGTTGGCATGATGTTGCCATTTTCCTTCTATAGAACAATCAATATACTGATGTAAGCAATTTGGTTTCCTAATTTTATGTGGAGTCATCATCTCTGTGTTATAACTTGTCTTCCAAGAACATCTAATTCCAATGTGCGCTCCCTGCCATTCATCTAGGGCACTGACACAGGGCCTCAACAAGAACCACTCCAGCTAAGCATCACTCCCTTTTCTCTCTTCCATTTCTGCAGAGCATGGGTCAGTTTTGAGATGCCTCAGTACTCACTGCACCTCTGTGGCTGCCCATGTCAATATGTAACCTCCTAGTGCTGGTAGTTTTCTCCTAAACCATCCTTTGCTCTTGTTCCCTCTTCCCCTCCTTGCTCTAATCCTGTCTCAGTTCTCAGTCCAGTTTCTTCATATCTTGCAGATTTATCCAGGCACCTCCAGCCCAGCAGTGGACAGGCTATGCATCGGAGTTCGCGCTGGAGAGGTGGGTACTCTGCAGATCACGTAAGAACGATTTCCGAACATCAGTCTTGTGCCTGCCTCTGCTCCCCATAAGGCAGAGATATTCAATAGGAACATAATGCAAGTCACATGCATAATTTTAAATCTTCTACTGGCCACGTGAAAAAAGTAAAAAAAAAACAGGTAAAATTAATTTTACTAGTATTTTTTATTTTATTCAATATATCCAAAATATTATCACTTCAACATGTAATTAATATAAAACCTTATTAATGAGATAGTTGGTGATTTTGTTTTGTTTTGTTTTTAAGTCTTTGAATCTTTGCACTCAGGGCCCATGTCAATTGGGACTTAGATGTGTTTCAAGAGCTCAGTAGCCACACGTGGCTCATGACCTCTGTGACGGCAGGCCACGTCTAAAATGCCTCCCCCAGCTCACACACTTGCCCTGGGACCTGACATTTTAGACCTTGGTCTCTAAGCCCAGGCTAGCTCTGTGTTTTCTCCTAGTGCTTTGGCCTCCTGGGAGTGAATGGTGCCGGCAAAACAACCACATTCAAGATGCTCACTGGGGACACCACAGTGACCTCAGGGGATGCCACTGTAGCAGGCAAGAGGTGAGTGGCCTGCCCCTCCTGTCTCAGGGAATCTCTCACAGGTCCTGGGCCATGTCCCTCTCCTAGAAGAGGAAGGGTGACCATCAGACCCTACACTAGGGTCCATATGAGGCCCTGAAAGATCTGTACAGAGAAGGAGGCTTCCCAGAGGGCATGGCCCAAAAAGCCCAACACATAGACCCACCAGAAATTTGAACTGAATTGTGATTGTTAAGAGTTTCTTCTGTTGGCATGGATTCTTGGAAAGATCTGGGAAGCACTAAGTGTGTGGTTCTTAATCTCTTTGAGGTCATGGAATCTTTTGAGCATCAGATGAATATTTGTACCCTATTCTTATAAAAATGCACCATTGCCTCCCATTACCTCTCTCCACACATTTTTGCAGAAAGTTTCAGGGAATTTACTGAGCCCTGGTTCACATTTATGATCCTGCAGGAGCTCTTGGATCCCAGGTTAAGAACCCCTGTGATGAGGCATCCTTCCTCTGGGTTGAGTTTCTATATGGAGGCATATTCATAGGCCCTTGCGAGGGCTTAACCTGCATTGGCTATTTGTAGGCTGATGTTTGGCTTTGCCAGACCAAGGAACATAAAGGGAAAACTGGCATGTGCCCTTAGATTCTGGAGGGTGACTGCTGCTCTCTGTAATAAAGTATGTTTAAACAAACTGGTCCCCGATGGGCAGGACAGAGAGGATGGGCTCTCACTTGTTTGCCTCTTTCCTGGCTGCAGGAAAAGCTTGAACAGTAAAACTTCAGCACACACAGTAGAAGCGCCCAGAGGGAGCCTCTGCCCTGGTTTGTATGTGGAGTAATGTGCTGCTGACATCTGTCCAGCATCTGCTTGACTGGGGGCTCTTTCTCTCCCCTGAAAGCCATCCTCAGCATGGCCCAATGCCAAGTGGGCAGGAAGAGTCCTGAGCATGCTTCACTGGCTCAGACACAATGATTTGGTTCTTTGGACTCCATAACCAGCCCTACTGGGTTTATGGAAAAGGGACAGGCAGGGGTGAAGCCAGGTCACGGCTAAGTCTATCTCAACAGATCCAGCTTCACCTGCAAGTGACCACACAGGTGACTGTATGATGGTGACAAAAGGAGTCATGGCAGAGTGGAGGAGGGGAAAGATAGCGTAGAATTTTCCATGAGCACATTTATGAGACATCAAGTTATAACTGTGTCCAAGTGAGACACAGCCTGATGTCCAGAAGGTAAAACTGAGCTGGACGCTAGAAAGAAAATATAGGTTTAAGACACGGAATTGTGATTCTCTGGTGGGGTAGCTTCTGCGAATTTGGAGATGTACCCTCCTTACTTCCCTGGGTAGTTTTAATTGGCCCTGCCATACCTCTGGTGGCTTTTGTCACTGTGGGAACTGCAATGGTCTCTCTCTGTACCATCATATTTCATCCATCCTTTATTCATATACCCTAAGATATAAGAAGAAAAGGATAAGATTAGACCAAATGTCTATGTATAGTTTATTTTCCATCATGGCAACATATTTTATAGTGGGGGTGAATATATTAGCCAAAGGGAGTTGATGGAACCCAACTCACTCTACCCCTGCTCCTTGCAGGCCTCTTGCTGTAAGTAATTATCTGACTGGCTCCTCTTTCATTGCTATCTTTGCCAATAAATACAGATAGAGAAGTCTACTTCCATTGGGACACATCCATCTTTTCTAGTTACTTTCCAAATGTCTGAAGAATATTTAAAACCACTAATTATTTTCTTAAACCTGATCTTCCCTCTGTTTCTAAATTCACACGTGAGGTGATCTGATCCAAAATAAAAGCTGACTTTTGGCGTAACATGGATTCAATTAATCCCAGACATGGAAACATGGAAGAATCTGACAGGATTCACTTTCTAACCAAAGGGCCCCTGTTTTGATTCCCAAAAATTGTATGCATTTCTGAAGCCAAGTATTAGAAGAGAAGAAGCAGCTTCCTTTTCCCATTGGCAGAAGCTTCTCCAGCCCTAGCTCTGTGGTCATCCCTCCACCCCCTTGCAGGAAAATCACTCATTGCTTTTTTCTTGCAGTATTTTAACCAATATTTCTGAAGTCCATCAAAATATGGGCTACTGTCCTCAGTTTGATGCAATTGATGAGCTGCTCACAGGACGAGAACATCTTTACTTTTATGCCCGGCTTCGAGGTATACCAGCAGAGGAAATTGAAAAGGTAAAAAATGGTTTGTTGTGACCACGTAGGAATCTGGTTAATTACAAGCCTGTTTCCTGAGAGTGCATTCACTTGGAGATAAGAAACTGAAGCATGCTATTAATTCATTCATTCCAAAAAATGTTTACTATGTGCTACTGTGTGCCAAGTACTCTTCTAGAAACCGGGGGTATAGCAGTGAACAAGACAGACAAAAAAATTCCCCACTCCCATATCTAACAAATGATGTATGCATTTTTCCTTTGACTCAGCAATCACAGTTTTAAGAGTTTATCCTGAAGATACATCTCCCACAGTACAAAATGAGGATGTACAAGGTGATCTGTTGCGTTTGTAATTGCAAAATGCTGGAAGTTACCTACATGTTTAGTCATTGTAGATTGGCTGAATAATGTATGGTACAGACACACAATAAAGTCTTATGCAACTATAAAAAAGAAAAAGGAAAATTTCAGTGAACTGATACAGAGATGAAAAAAAAGTAAAGTGGAAAACAGAACATATATAATGCTACTTTTTGTGTAAGAAAGAAGGAAAAATAAGAAACTAAACATATGTCTGCTTAGCTTTGCAAATAGAACACATAAAGGATAAGCCAGAAAACAATGAATTTAGTGATCAACAGGAAGAAATTGGGAAGAAAGAAAATGGGAGGGAATAGTACTTCTGGGGATATATTTTTGTTTAGTTTTAACTTGTGGAACATGTTAATGTTCCACAACAAAATCAGTAAGAATGGGAAGTAGGCAAAAGTGAAACATAAAGAAAACCTAATGCTGACAGCAAACTAGACAAAGTAACCTAATATTATTTCAAATAAATATCATAATCCTGCAAAAAGGGGATAGAGCTAATACAAACAACTGATTAACACAGTATTTGACTGTATATCCTCATTCTTGGGCAGGGTGGAGTTGGGGAGAAGGACTACAAATAATTTCTGAGTTCTTTTTAGTTTGTTTTTTATAGTGTATGGTCAAAGTGATTCTGAAAATTTTAGATGTGTTACACGATTAATAAATTAATAAATGTTTTGGTGTTATTAGGACCCAGAATTCTCATTGTAAAAGAAGGGACTTACAAATATGGAAAAGGAAAAAGCAAGAAAGAACTGTGAGGCCATGGATTGGGACTGGAGATAGCACTGGGAATTCAGGAATATGGATATGCACGTGTTTGTGGGTGCATGCAGATGTGTTCATGTTTCATGCACATAGGAACATATCTGCATGCACCCACAAACAGTGCATATCCATATTCCTGAATTCTGAAAGGGTCAAAAAACAAAAACACCCCAGTAGCCATGAGCACACTTAGTGCTCAGACTTTTGTCTTAATAATATTCCCCACTAAAAGTAACCCTGATTCCTCCAATGAATAATAGATTCCAGGGCTGGAATGGCATAGGTATAAAATGAATGTGGAATATCTTATGCCAGAAAGTAAGAAAGTGCTTTAAAAAAAAATAATGGGCTGGGCATGGTGGCTCACACCTGTAAGCACAGCACTTTGAGAGGCCAAGGTGGGAAGATCGCTTGAGCCCAGGAGTTCCAGATTAGCTTGTGCAACATAGGGAGACCCCATCTCTACAAAAAAATTAACAAATTAGCTGGGCCTAGTGGTGCATGCCTATAGTCCCAGTTACACAGGTGGCTGAGGTGGGAGGAATGCTTAAGCCCGGGAGGTTGAGGCTGCAGTGGACTGAGATCATGCCACTGCTCTCCAGCCTGGGCAACAGAGCAAGATTGTCTCTTAAAAAAAGATAATAATAATGTAATTTTAAAGAAATGAAAGTATCTCTGTACAGATTGCTTATTGGTTGCAAGAGAGAAGCATAATAATTTTATAATGGAGAAATTAGGCAGCACCTTAACTGGGTGATCAAAATTAACATCACCTATAAGGGGGAGATGAACATCTCATGCCCCGAGACATGATACCCTATGAAGGACACAATTTCACTTACGTAGTATCCAGATTGGAGATACGTGACAGGAATCATCGTGAGGAAACTTCTGACAAGCTCCAAAGAAGGAGACTTAAAAAAAAAAGAGAGAGAGAGAGACTGCATTCTTCAAAAATATAAGTTATAAACGACAAAGAAAAAGCTATGGAAATGTCTCCAAGCGCAGGAGGCTAAACAGGTATAATGACTGAAAACAGACAATAGATCACATCTTATGCAGAAGAGAAAAAAAATGATAGAGGATATTATTGGACCAGCTGACAAAACTGAACTGTGAATGGTAGATTAGATAAATGGATCATAACGTTCAATTTACTGACATTGATAATGTACTTGTGGTTATGTGAGAGAATATCCCTATTCTTAGGAAATATGCCCTGAGGTATTTAGGAGTGAAAGGCCACGATAAGTAACTTATCCTCAAATGAGTCACAAAAAATTGTGTGTGTGTGTATATCTGTGTCCATGAGAGAGAAGAGTTTATTAGTTAATAGTGTTCTATGCACTATTTTTTATTCTTATATGTTTGTGTGAGTTTGAAACTATTTCCAAATAAACAGTTAAAAAAGGAGCTTACATTCTAGTGGGAGGGATAGACAATCTGTAGATAAATAGGTAAAATCTCCAGTACACTCAGGACTCAAAAGTTCTCAGGGAAAAGAAATGCAGGGAGGAAATTGTTAGGGCAGGGTTTGCACTTTGAGGTCAGATGGCCCAGAGAGAGACTACAAAGGAGAGGACCTGAGTGAAGAACTAGAGGTGAGAGAGGGAGCCGTGTGCACACCTAGGGAGGAACATTCTAGACACAGGGGACAAGTACAGAAGGCAGAAGCATGGTGAGCTTGTCCCCAGTGGCTTCCCTAGATCCCCTCCTGTGCATGTGCACACATACCTGGTATCTCTGTCAGCGTTCCTCATGGCACTGTCATAATCTACCAGTATTCTGTTTAACTGTCACCTCTCTGCAGTCTGTGTTCACTTTGTTCTCCATGCCTGGTTCAGTGCCTGTTCCATAGGTACGTGTCGGATGCACAAGGCTTCGGGTGTGACTGTCTTGAGGGGTGGGATCAACGGGTCTGGAACTCACCATCTTCTCAAACAGACCCTTCCTCCTCTACTCCTAGCCATGGTCCAGGACACTGGGCGAGACCCACTGTCTTGCTGCTTGTAAGGTTGAAGGCCATTTCCCAGGGGGCTACACCCAACAGGTGCTGAACTGACCGGGCCACCCTGGGATCCAAGAGAGAGTGAAGGAGACACTGTCTGGTGCCTGAAGCATATGCTAGAGGAGCCAGCAGGCAGCCTGGTTCAGCCTAGCTGGGTCTTTCATTCTGGAGGTGTGAGATCTGGGAGCCAGGGCTTTGAACTGGAGGAGGTTTGGGGTGTTTTCTTGTCTTCTCCAAATGGGATTTCTTTCTTTTCCGTAGGTTGCAAACTGGAGTATTAAGAGCCTGGGCCTGACTGTCTACGCGGACTGCCTGGCTGGCATGTACAGTGGGGGCAACAAGCGGAAACTCTCCACAGCCATCGCGCTCATTGGCTGCCCGCCGCTCGTGCTGCTGGTAACTGCGGGCTTGGGCTGCCCCAGGGGCTTAAACCAAATGCTGTGTCTCTCAGATTGGGAAAATAGGTTCTGGGTCAGAAGATTTAGAAAATGCAGCAATTTGGCTTTGGTCTGGACTATTTCTTGTGTTGCTCATTTTGAGTGATTGGACCAGTGTTTGGTTCACACAGCTCTGGAGAAAAATGAGTCATGGCACAGTCTCACTATGCATTCTCAGGATGTCTCTGTGGATGGCCACCAGCTCACAGCCAGGAAGTTTAGCTCGCTCTGCGACCTGTTGGTGTCTGGTCTCCAAACAGGAGCACTGAGCTGGGTCAAAGGCTTGTGTGACCCTCCCCTGAGCTGGGCCAGGCCTGAGGCCATGCCCACACAACCCAAGGATCATAAGGGCACAGGCACAAGATATAGCAGGAACCAGGGAAGTGACCTGAGTTACCTCCCTGCCTCCTGACAAACATATTTGCAGGATTTTCTTTTTTGAGGAGAATTCTGTCATTGCCTTAATCCACTTTAATTCCCTCGTGGGCTGAAATGGGCCCGGGGTGGACACCATGCTTCTTTACTCTCGGATCCACCTCCTACCTTCCGTACCCTGCACCAGGATACCCCTGTCTTACTCAACTGGGGAGTGACTGTGTGTGCCGCCTGTCAGCTCATCCTCCTCAGGGGAGCCAGCCCAGGGGGGAAGCAGTAACCAGAAGGTCCAGCTCCCAGCCTGTGCCTCCCACCTTCTATCCACCACCCCAGGACGAGCCCACCACAGGGATGGACCCCCAGGCACGCCGCATGCTGTGGAACGTCATCGTGAGCATCATCAGAGAAGGGAGGGCTGTGGTCCTCACATCCCACAGGCAAGAGATTTCCAGGGCTGGGGAAGGTGGGTGGCAGTCCTCCGCTGCTCACACCCTCTCTCTTCCCTCACAGCATGGAAGAATGTGAGGCGCTGTGTACCCGGCTGGCAATCATGGTAAAGGGGGCCTTTCGATGTATGGGCACCATTCAGCATCTCAAGTCCAAGTAAGCAGATGGTGGGGGAATGCCCCTTGTTGCCTTCTGTGGATCCAACTGGACCCTATGTTCTCCACTGACGCTTGGAAGAGTCCTGCTGCCCTGTCATCCCCTGGGGCAAAGGCAGGTGGTGGCTGGGCCTCATTCTCCAGCAGCAGATGGAGAAGGCCATTATGCTGATGAGAAACTCCTCTATATTGGCCTAATTTCCAGTGGTGGAAGATTTGCCCAACTCTCTGGATGGGAGGTCCAAGCCTGCATACCCTGGCTAGGATGAGGGAGGGCCACCACCACAGCCTCAGTATTCCACCACCACAGCCTCAGTATTCCACCACCACAGCCTCAGTATTCCACCACCACAGCCTCAGTATTCCACCACCAGAACCTCAGTACTCCTCCACCACGCCTCAGTATTCCACCACCAAAGCCTCAGTATTCCGCAATCACGGCCTCAGTATTCTACCACCACGGCCTCAGTATTCCAGCACCAGGGACTCAGTATTCCACCACCACAGCCTCAGTATTCCACCACCAGAGCCTCAGTATTCCACCACCACAGCCCCAGTATTCCACCACCACGGCCTCAGTATTCCACCACCAGAGCCTCAGTATTCCACCACCAGAGCCTCAGTATTCCACCACCAAGGCCTCAGTGTTCCACCACCACGGCCTCAGTGTTCCACCACCACGGCCTCAGTATTCCACCACCAGGGCCTCAGTATTCCACCACCAGGGCCTCAGTATTCCACCACCACGGCCTCAGTATTTCACCACTACGGCCTCAGTATTCCAGCACCAGGGCCTCAGTATTCCACCACCAGAGCCTCAGTATTCCACCACCAAGGCCTCAGTGTTCCACCACCACGGCCTCAGTATTCCACCACCACGGCCTCAGTATTCCACCACCAGGGCCTCAGTATTCCACCACCAGGGCCTCAGTATTCCACCACCACGGCCTCAGTATTTCACCACTACGGCCTCAGTATTCCAGCACCAGGGCCTCAGTATTCCACCACCAGAGCCTCAGTATTCCACCACCACAGCTTCAGTATTCCACCACCACGGCCTCAGTATTGCAGCACAAGAGCCTCAGTATTCCACCACCAGAGCCTCAGTATTCCACCACCAGAGCCTCGGTATTCCACCACCACGGCCTCGGTATTCCACCATCACGGCCTCAGTATTCCAGCACAAGAGCCTCAGTATTCCACCACCAGAGCCTCAGTATTCCACCACCAGAGACTCAGTATTCCACTACGACAGCCTCAGTATGCCACCACCACCAGGGCCTCGGTATTCCATCACCACGGCCTCAGTATTCCACCACCAGAGTCTCAGTATTCCAGCACCAGGGCCTCAGTATTCCACCACCACCACAGCCTCAGTATTCCACCACCAGAGCCTCAGTATTCCAGCACAAGAGCCTCAGTATTCCACCACCAGAGCCTCAGTATTCCACCACCACCACGGCCTCAGTATTCCACCACCAGAGCCTCAGTATTCCACCACCACGGCCTCAGTATTCCACCACCACGGCCTCAGTATTCCAGCACAAGAGCCTCAGTATTCCACCACCAGAGCCTCAGTATTCCACCACCACAGCCTCAGTATTCCATCACCACGGCCTCAGTATTCCACCACCACGGCCTCAGTATTCCACCACCAGAGCCTCAGTATTCCACCAACAGAGCCTCAGTATTCCACCACCACGGCCTCAGTATTCCACCACCACGGCCTCAGTATTCCACCACCAGAGCCTCAGTATTCCACCACCAGAGCCTCAGTATTCCACCACCACGGCCTCAGTATTCCACCACCAGAGCCTCAGTATTCCACCACCAGAGCCTCAGTATTCCACCACCAAGGCCTCAGTATTCCACCACCAGGGCCTCGGTATTCCACCACCACGGCCTCGGTATTTTCCACCACCAGAGCCTCAGTATTCCAGCACAAGAGCCTCAGTATTCCACCACCAAAGCTTCAGTATTCCACCACCACGGCCTCAGTATTCCAGCACAAGAGCCTCAGTATTCCACCACCACAGCCTCAGTATTCCACCACCACGGCCTCAGTATTCCAGCACAAGAGCCTCAGTATTCCACCACCAGAGCCTCAGTATTCCACCACCAGAGCCTCAGTATTCCAACACCACAGCTTCAGTATTCCACCACCACGGCCTCAGTATTGCAGCACAAGAGCCTCAGTATTCCACCACCAGAGCCTCAGTATTCCACCACCAGAGCCTCAGTATTCCACCACCAGAGCCTCAGTATTCCACCACCAGAGCCTCGGTATTCCACCAGCACGGCCTTGGTATTCCACCATCACGGCCTCAGTATTCCAGCACAAGAGCCTCAGTATTCCACCACCAGAGCCTCAGTATTCCACCACCAGGCCTCAGTATTCCACTACCACAGCCTCAGTATTCCACCACCACCACGGCCTCAGTATTCCACCACCACGGCCTCAGTATTCCACCACCAAGGCCTCTGTATTCCACCACCACGGCCTCAGTATTCCAGCACAAGAGCCTCAGTATTCCACCACCACAGCCTCGGTATTCCACCACCAGAGCCTCAGTATTCCACCACCAGAGCCTCAGTATTCCACCACCACGACCTCAGTATTCCAGCACAAGAGCCTCAGTATTCCACCACCAAAGCCTCAGTATTCCACCACCAGATCCTCAGTATTCCAGCACAAGAGTCTCAGTATTCCACCACCAAAGCCTCCGTATTCCACCACCACGGCCTCAGTATTCCAGCACAAGAGCCTCAGTATTCCACCACCAGAGCCTCAGTATTCCACCACCACGGCCTCAGTATTCCAGCACAAGAGCCTCAGTATTCCACCACCAGAGCCTCAGTATTCCACCACCAAGGCCCCAGTATTCCACCACCAAGACCTCAGTATTCCACCACCAGGGCCTCGGTATTCCATCACCACGGCCTCAGTATTCCACCACCAGAGTCTCAGTATTCCAGCACCAGGGCCTCAGTATTCCACCACCACCACGGCCTCAGTATTCCACCACCAGAGCCTCAGTATTCCAGCACAAGAGCCTCAGTATTCCACCACCAGAGCCTCAGTATTCCACCACCAGAGTCTCAGTATTCCACCACCAGGCCTCAGTATTCCACCACCACAGCCTCAGTATTCCACCACCAGGTCCTCAGTATTCCACCACCACAGCCTCAGTATTCCACCACCAGGTCCTCAGTATTCCACCACGAGAGCCTCAGTATTCCACCACCAGCGCCTCAGTATTCCACCACCACGGCCTCAGTATTCCACCACCACGGCCTCAGTATTCCACCACCACGGCCTCAGTATTCCACCACCAGAGCCTCGGTATTCCACCACCACAGCCTCGGTATTCCACCACCAGAGCCTCAGTATTCCACCACCACGGCCTCAGTAATCCACCATCAGGGCCTCAGTATTCCACCACGAGAGCCTCAGTATTCCACCACCAGAGCCTCAGTATTCCACCACCACGGCCTCAGTATTCCACCACCACGGCCTCAGTATTCCACCACCATGGCCTCAGTATTCCACCACCACGGCCTCAGTATTCCACCACCAGAGCCTCAGTATTCCACCACCACGGCCTCAGTATTCCACCACAACAGCCTCAGTGTTCCACCACTTATCTCAACAGATCCAGGACTTGTGGCCTATTTACTAAGAGTCTGCTCCAATGTAAGGATTGTTAGGAGACAAGCTGGCTTGAGGACCAGTTTTTGTTTTTGTTTTTATAATATTGTGTGCTTTTGAGTTTGAAAAAAGACCGTGTGTTATATGACAAACCAACAATGCCAGCTATCTTGAGTAGAATTATCCTTATCCTGTACCCACATATTGCAAACTATTATAGATTCATCAGTATTATTCAAAGTTTGCATGCCAAAGCTAACGATCAGTTTAAATAAAATTATCAGCATATTGCCGTGCTCATTTGCATTCTGATAGGCCTTATAACCTAGAAAAGAGCTGAGTTACAGTTAATACTCATTTATTTAACAAGCACTTATTAAGAGTTCAGAATATAAGTCATTAAGCTGGTCGGTGAGAGGAACAGAACGTAACCCTCCTCATCTGTGCTGATGTGCATAATCCTGATGCGACCACAGGAGCATGTTGCACAGAAAATGTCATCCTTTCATGTGTGAGAGCAGATAAATGCTGGAGAGAAAGGTCTGATAGATTAGCTGCTTGTGGCAGGTAGATGTTTGACCCAGATTTCTTGAGCAACTACAGCTTAGACCCTGCATAGATATCTATAGAAACAGCAGCATGTCAGGTCATCAGACCTGTGTCAGCAACTTCCTGTGTCCAACTGCTGGAGAAAGGGAAGTTATCCTATTCCTTTCCCTCTTACTCCTCAGTATCTCCATGATAGAGGAGGTGAGAGGGGAGTGTTCCTCGTGTGGAGGGATGGTTAGTTTTCTGGAGTTGAAAGGTGAACAGCTTCTTACTCTAGAGAACAGCCCTAGACCATAAAGGGAGCTTTGGAGTAAGTTATGACTGACATAGGATACCTGGGCATAAGGATACTGACACCAGTTAGCCATGCACACACTCTCTGGTGGACCATTCTTCATCCAAGTGAGGGTAACCACCCAACCTGCTGAGGGAGGAAGGAAGCACCAATGGTCCTGGCCCTAGTAGCTCCATTTGCCTAGGGAAGTTTCCTCAGGGAAGTGCTCCCACCTGGCCCATCAGCCCTTACCACCACTTAGTATGCACTGGTCCATGTGTCTTTATGGGTGGGCTTGGGACCCCCACACTGGGCTAAAACTACCTTTGACGGCCGGGTGCAGTGGCTCACACCTGTAATCCCATCACGTTGGGAAGCTGAGGCTGGTAGACCACTTGAGGTCAGGAGTTTAAGACCAGCCTGGCTAACATGGTGAAACCCTGTCTCTACTAAAAATACAAAAATTAGCTGGGCGTGGAGGTGTGTGCCTGTAATCCCACCTATTCTAGAAACTGAAGCATAAGAATTGCTTGAACCCAGGAGGCAGAAGTCGCAGCAAATTGAGATTGCACCACTGCACTCCAGCCTGGGTGACAGAGCAAGACTCTGTCTCAAAAAAATAAAATCAGCTGGGCATGGTGGCTCACACCTGTAATCGAGCACTTTGGGAAGCCAAGACGGGCAGATCACTTGAGGTCAGAAGTTTGAGACCAGCCTGGCCAACATGGCAAAATCCTGTCTCTACTAAAAATACAAAAAAAAAAAAATTAGCCAGGTGTGGTGGCAGGCACCTGTGAACCCAGCTACTCAGGAGGCTGAGGCAAGAGAATCACTTGAACCTGGGAGGCGAAGGTTGCAGTGAGCTGAGATCACCCCACTGCACTCCAGCCTGGGCAACACAGTGAGATTCTGTCTCAAAAAGAAATAAAACTGCCTTTGACTTTTCAGCAAGTATGACTGTCCCAAATTACCATGCAGACATTTGACCTCTAAAAATTGGTATCAAATGATTTCTCCAAGGACTACCATGGTTTTTCTCTCCTAGTTTTTAATATGCACACAGGTCTATGGTATGGGCCTTTAATCCCCAGTATTTCTTTTTTTGTTGTTCTTGTTTTGGTGTGTTTTTTTGTTTGATTTTTGTTTTTTGTTTTGAGACAGGGGCTCACTCTGTCACCCAGTCTGCAGTGCAGTGGCATGATCATGGTTCACTGTAGCCTTGACCTCCTGTGCTCAAATGACCCTCCCACCTCAGCTTCCCAAGTAGCTGGGACCACAGGCATGTGCCACCATGCCCTGCTAATTTTTGTGGAGACAGCATCTTACTTGTTGCCCAGGCTTATCTTATACTCCTGAGCTCAAGTGATCCTCTCACCTCTACCTCTCAAAGTGCTGGGATTACAGGTGTGAGCCACCTAGCTGGACTTAATTCCCAAAATTTCTGATGAGTCTACTCCTTATTTTGGGATTGCCTTAGGCCCAACCACTAACAGAGGCCTGTCCCGCGCTGTGTGTATCCCCTAGATTTGGAGATGGCTATATTGTCACAATGAAGATCAAATCCCCGAAGGACGACCTGCTTCCTGACCTGAACCCTGTGGAGCAGTTCTTCCAGGGGAACTTCCCAGGCAGCGTGCAGAGGGAGAGGCACTACAACATGCTCCAGTTCCAGGTCTCCTCCTCCTCCCTGGCGAGGATCTTCCAGCTCCTCCTCTCCCACAAGGACAGCCTACTCATTGAGGAGTACTCAGTCACACAGACCACACTGGACCAGGCAAGTTGGCCCCGGGGCACTGAGAGCTGAGCAAAGACTGGTCCAGAGCACCCAATGTGGGTTGGAATTGACATAAGAAGGAGGCATAACATTCTTGATTTTTAAAAACTCTTGCCCTCTGATTATTAGGGTAAAACTTCGTATATCAGAAATTGTTTTCTGACAATATTTTTTGGTCATCAGGAAACTTCGTTTTTTGTTTTTTTTTAATGTCATCCTTCCCTGTTAGGCTATGGTGTGTTATTTCATTCTTGCTGGTTTGTGGTAGTGGTTTTTCTTTCAGAATCACCTTTATTAATGTGTAATTAACATATGACAAAACGCAGCTCTTGGGAGGCCAAGGCGGGAGGATCACTTGAACCCTGGAGTTTAAGATGAGCCCATGCAACAAAGTGAGACCTCGTCTCCACCAAAAAAAAAAAAATCAGAAAATTAGCCAGGCATGGTGGTGCATGATTGTGGTCCCAGCTACATGGGAGGTTAAGGCTGGAAGATTGCTGGAGCCCGGGAGGTCAAGGCTAAAATGAGCTGTGTTCATACCACTGCACTCTGATCTGGGTGACAGAGCAAATCCCTGTCTCAAAAAAAGCAAAACAAAACAAAAACACCTATTTTAAAAGTACAGTTGAGTGAGTTTTGATAAACATGTTCCATGTGTGGTTTTTAAAAACATAATCACATTTTTTTATTGTGGTAAAATATAGTAACATAAAATTGACCATGTCAACCATGTTTCAGTGCACAGTGCAGTGGTATTAAGTACATTTACATTGCCAGGCACAGTGGTTCACACCTGTAATCCCAGCACTTTGGGAGGCTGAGGTGGGTGGATCACGAGGTCAGGAGTTTGAGACCAGCCTGGCCAACATAGTGAAACCCCATCTCTATGAAAAAGAAAAAATTAGCCAGGCATGGTGGTGCCTACCTGTAGTCCCAGCTGCTTGGGAGGCTGAGGCAGGAGAATCGCTTGAACCCAGGAGGTGGAAGTTGTGGTGAGCTGAGATGGCGCCACTGCACTCCAGCCTGGGCAACAGAGTGAGACTCCGCCTCAAAAAAAAAAAAGTACATTTACATTGTTGTGCAACCGTTACCACCATCCCCAACAGAACTCTGTCATCTTGCTTCACTGAAAATCTGTGCCCACTAAACACTAACTCCCTACCTACTCCCCGCCTCGCCCTTGGTAACCAGTGTTTTACTTTCTGCCTCTAAGGCTCTGACTACTACAGATACCTCATGTAAGTGGTATCATACAACGTTGGTCCTTTTGTGTCTGGCTTATTACATGAGGACTTAGCATAATGTCCTCAAGGTTCATCTGCATGGTATCATGTGCCAGAATTTCCTTCCTTTTTCAGGCTGAATAATATTCCTTTGTATGTATGTGCTATGTTTTCTTCATCTATTCATTCATTGATGGACATTTGGGTTGTTTCTGGGTTTTGTGTTTTAATATCTATGTTTGTTTTAAAATAAAACAGTTCAGGAAACAGGCAAATCTCCATTTAACCCCATGAGGAGCTGGCTCACCCCCACCTTCTCATCAGCATTCAGCAGAAGGAGGCATGAGCAGGAGTTGGGGCCACCTGCACACTCAATAAGCAGCTAAAAAGGGATCAATTACCTTTTTTTTTAGTTAGAGGATTAGGATGCTGCTAGCTGAGAATCTGCCTTGCCTTGATTATGCCGATGCCTGTTGCCTAAGCCCCTTGAGTCCTATAGCAGAAACTCCTGTGGGATAGCTAAGGAGTCTAGTCTAAGAAGCTAGTTCTGACCAGGGCACTGATGGCCAGGCTTCCATCGGTGGGCCAGCCTCCCCCGGGCAGGACACAAGCCATAGCGGCATGGCTGTATGTGAACTGTGGAAAATAGAGAGCAAGGTGGGTAGGTGGGTGTAGGATGCTGTTTTCCTGGAAACATCTATCTAATCTTGCTCTTCTCCTACCTCCAGGTATTTGTGAACTTTGCTAAACAGCAGACTGAAATTCATGACCTCCCTTTGCACCCTCGAGCTGCCGGAGCCAGCCGACAAGCCCAGGTACCTTTGCTGCTTCTGCAGTCTACAGCTTGAGGCACCTCCTAGGCTCAGGGCCCAGCTGATTCATTGGGCTTGAGTTGCTCCAAGGCTCAGATATGCCTCCTGCAGAGCCCCACCCATACCATGGTCCCCACCAAGTCCCCACCACATCCTCATCACATCCTTGCTAAGTCACTGCTACTATCCCTGTTCTGTACTGAAGAACTTTTCATTCAGTAGCTGTAGGGGTTCCTGCTGTAATCAGGAAACCATTTGGTTGGTGTGGGAGAGCATTTTTGAAAAGAACTTTCCCATGTTTTTGCTTACAGCAAAAATCCTTGGATTTGGGGAATTAGGAGCAGAGAGGGTAATAGAGATTATTAGAATGTTTTGGCTACTTGACATCTATGTCTGGACACATGTTTGAGTTTCAAAGGAAGGGACTTAACTGGCGCATCATTTCAGTGGCAGACACATTTGGTTAGATGGAGGAATAGCATCTGTTGTAGAAGGGGGCTCTTTGTTCTTTATAAAAATATTGAGAACATGGAGAAAGAAGGAATAGGAGCTATGTCTCCTGGCCTGTGATAACTCTTGGAATAGGTGCTTATAGGTTCCTGCCCTGGCACAGTGCCCCATGTAAGGAGCACACCACCCAAGAAGGAGAGAGCTACAGAAAGTACCTGAGGAGGTGCAGCGTCCCAGTGCTTCCTCCAGGGTGCAGCAAGGCATTGGGATGCTGCACCTGGCTTAAGCCTGGGGTGGTAGAGGGATGAATTAGCCACTGTCTCCTGACTTACCTGGAGGGAAATCAAATCAAATCAATAATCAAGGATATGCAAAACCTTATTTCCCATAAAGTTTTTATTCTGCCCAGTTTCTTGATTGCAAGAAAAACCAAATACAGCTAATGACTGAAACACTGCTGTCCAAAGCAGTGCTTGTGATGCATTTTTCCCTTCCTCTTGACCAGCAGAGACCTAATGGCTACTTGGCAAAATTGACTTTGTCTTCACACCCCTTTCCTGCCAGAGGGCCCAGAAATGCCTAAGTAAAGGCTCCTTACTTGGAGGAAGGTTGCTTTTACTGAGATTTTCCAGCCACTGTTTCCCATTTATAGATCTGGTCATTGCTGACACGAGTTGAAAATTATTTGAAAACCTCTAGCAGTTGTGAATCCTTTTTATAACACAGAATATATAACTGGGTAGCAAAATAGTTTCCCAGAATTACCAGTGGTCTCCCCACCCCTGGCTAACATGTACCCTCTTAAAGGGCTAATCCCACATCACCTCTGGGCCAGGCAGAACATCAGGGGTGTTAATGTTCTATGATCTACGGCAGTTAATTCCAAACTTTTACCTCTTATTGAATGTGATCATTTTTCTATTGTGTTTGTTACATTTTTGTTCCCAAATATTAGAAAACCTGCAACACATTTATTGGCATATTTTTATGATAAATTTTCATTCAAAATCTAATTCTGACTTTATGACACACTGTCTTTACAAAGGTTTGCAAAAAATCTTCCATATAGCATTGTATATATCTGTCATGAAATAAATAGTAATTATATTATTGTTTACATTACACCACTTCAAAATAATTTCCTTTAAAGTATCTTTCAAACAGGAAAAGGGTAATTTCTCTCAAGAAGTTCTAGAGATAATTTACAACTTGCTCCTAAGCAAATGTGAGAACTTCAGGAAGTTCATCAGGCTGTTGGCATTACAACTCCATGTTTTGAGCCAGGACCACACAGATATTTATCTAGAAATCAGTGAGTTTGCTTATCAACAATGTTTTTACTCTCCAAAGGACTCCATCCTGGAAAGCATCTCTTGGGATAAGGTCTTATGCAATCTTATACTCTGCTATGAAAACTGGTGAGGGTCAAGTTTTTAATAGATTGAGTAGGTGACAGATGATCAGACAACTTAGAAACATCCTAAATAGGTTAATAATTGTGTGACCATGTGCATTCCCAAATTAGGAACAACTCAGATCAATTTCTAATCCTTATTCTTATACACCACTCCAGTTCCCCTGTATAACTTGTATCTTTGTGTGAGTTTCAGAAGTTTCTGAGGTACCCTCAGCCTTGATGAGGATCCTTGCACCATCTCAAATCCTGAGTACTGGGTTAGTTATCCTCTTAAGAGGATGTGTGATTTTAAATCAGGTAATGGGATAAACCACACTTCATCTAGACTGGGCAGGCCTATGTCCAATTGCCTCCTCGCCCACACTACCCCAACTCTACAGCGGGCATTGGTTCAGGAATTCAACCCACACTTTATAACTGAAGACAGTGTCTCTCCAGTTTAAAAGGTCATCTTGGTGTACACTTCTCGAGGAGTATGGATACCTTTATTAATCAAAACCCAGGCTTCAATCTGGAGCCCACTATCCTGAACTCCAGATCTCATCTCTCCCATCCCCCATTCACATTTTCATGCTTCCCAGAGCCACCCGTACAGGAAGTGGTCAAGGGAATTCTATACCTCAGGGCTGACCTAAATTAGGACTTCTTGACTTTTAAGATTATGGTAACTTTCTTAAGCTGAAAACAACCCAAAAGACCCCATGAGAGCCCTTGGAAACAGCACTGCGGGTGTGGCTTCCCTCCAGGGTGTAAGCATGTACACACACGTCTCACATATGTGAGTCTTTGTAACAAATGCCTGCATCTTAGAACCAGGGAGACCTGAAAGATCATCTGACCATTTCGTAGAGAAGGAGAGAAAGATGGCCCATAAGCTGGGTGATCTGACAGAATCACAGTGCCCTCAGCTGAGTGCCCTTCAGAGACTGATTGACTGTTTAACTTCTGAAATCTAAAAGTAGTCACATCATCTTAGAAAACCAAGATGACGCAAGTCCAT
The DNA here is from genome assembly GCF_030222135.1 of Aotus nancymaae. NCBI lineage: Eukaryota > Metazoa > Chordata > Mammalia > Primates > Aotidae > Aotus > Aotus nancymaae. Next base: position 2,302,163 of record NW_026988537.1, on the reverse strand, counting down.
GTGATCTCCTTCTACAGGACTGATCTTTCACACCACTCATTCCTGCAGCCGGAAAGGAACTCTGGGCAGCTGGAAGCACAGGAGCCTGTGCCCATATGGTCATCCAAATAGACTGGCCAGCATAAATGACCCCACTGCAGCAGAAAACAAACACATGAGGAGCTTGCAGTGAATTCAGAGGAGGCTCTTTCAGAAGGCAACCGAAACTGACTTGCTCACCTGGAACACCTGGTAGTGAAACCAAACAAATGCAAAATCCTTCTTCTCTGGACCACAGAACCAGAAACCTCAGGCCATCCCATAGCAGCTTTGGCCTCCATGTTGCTCTCATTTCAAGCAGATCTGCTTTTCTGTGTGTTTGTCTGTGTGTCTATGTGTGTCTGATTTTCATGAAAAAATAAAATGCAAATGCACTAATCACAAACTATCGTAATTCACAATCTCCCTGGCGTTACCACCTTGTACAGTTTTAGACAGTCTTTAGGTGGCTGCATAGCTCCTTGCCAGTGCCATGCGCTTCTGTGAGTGTTAGCCTCAGGACTGCTCTTTCTGGCAAGATTCTGCAACACTAGGGTGGAGGTGAATGGACTAGTCTCTGTTCCATGTCAAGTCTTCAAAGAGTTTGCAGAAAACACCCAACTGTGATGGCTGTAAACATTTTCCATTATCAGCTGAGTATTACCAACTTTCAGTTTTATGTCTGTTTGCCCAGCTTATTTGAGTGCTTGCCTCACAGGTGTAATTAGGACAGGAGACAAAGAGGCACGGACAGGCGAGAGTTGGTCCTTGGTTGGACTTGAGACCCGACAGGACTTTGTAACCACCTGAAGAGGTCAGGGCCCCATTCACATACTGCTGTGCCGTTTCCACAATGCTTCTGAACGCATCTTCTGCAGTGATGTTAGAAGGGAATAAAGATGGCCATCTAGTTCATATAAATGCTCACCAAGATTCAGAAAATAATCGTTTTAAACCCAACCTTTCCAAAGACGTGTGGATGAGGAGAACAAGTGCGTTTCCTTACCAGGTCAGTCTCCCCTCCGTGACCTAGAGATGGGCTTCATCATAAAACACTTCCATTATACTGAGGATAGATTCCAGAGTCAGGGTGAGGGAAGAGGGAAGGGGAGAGATGCTGAGGCCCAGGAACTGCTACTGAGAAGAGGACGAGGAAGGAAGTGAGTACAAAGTGCTAAAATTTTTATTTCAGCAAGAAGCGTCATGTGCTCGTTTAGAGACAGACAGAGGGCAAGGGCTACACAACTTTTTTTTTTTTTTTTTTTGAGATGGAGTTGCACTCTTGTTGTCCAGGCTGGAGTACAATGGGGTGATCTTGGCTCACTGCAAACTCTGCCTCCCAGGTTCAAGTGATTCTCCTGCCTCAGCCTCCTGAGTAGCTGGGATTACAGGTGTTCGCCACCACACCTGACTAATGTCTTGTATTTTTAGTAGAGACGAGGTTTCTCCATGTTGGTCAGGCTGGTCTCGAACTCCTGACCTCAATTGATCTGCCCGCCTCGGCCTCCCAAAGTGCTGGGATTACAGGCATGAGCCACCACGCCCAGCCACAGCTTTAAGTCCTGCACACCTCCAGGCTTGCCATATTGCACCTACTAGATGCAAGGCAAATGACTGCCCATAGAGACTATAAAACTACTTTAGTAGCCTCAAAGTTTCATCCGGTTTTGACTTTTTGTTTTAACCTACCAATGACCAAAACTATAAGACCATTTTAGCTAGGGCTGGGATAGAGGTTGGGAAAGCCCAGCACACTGCTTGTATCACACTGCTGCACCCTGGCTGGTTTCATAATTTAAATTAGCAACTACAATATCACAGGAAAGAAGACTACATTCTTTGGAGCTGTTAGGAAAAGAAAAGGAAAAGACTACCTAGGGTAGAGGAGGTGGTTTAGCTGCCATTCTGTTTGGCTGTGAGGGTTTCAGAAAGGCATCACGGACTGGAAAAAGTCAGATGCAAGTTAAATCTGCACACCCCGTTAAGGGAAAATCTCAGTTTACCTTTTGTCTCACTACACCTGAGGTCTGTGTCTTTTCATCCTGTTTTTTCCAGCTCCTGGCACACAGAAAATATTCAATGAACACTCGCCAAATGGTTAAACTGCAGAGTTAAGTGCAAAATCCTCATTTTGACATTAAAGGCCTTTTATGATTTGGCCCCAACTTACCCTTCCAGCTTGACCTCTTGCCAGTTCACATATGAGCTATAGTCTAGCCAAACAAAACCCCTAAATTCAACCCTCATTTTCCTGCCCCCGTCTTTAATTATTCTCTCCCCATGCCTAGAATATCACTTTTCAAATTTGTATTCAGTGTCAACAACTAGTTATTTACATGAAAATTCTTAAAAAATTAAGTTAGTTGTATCTCACAATATATACAAAGATAAATTCCAAGTGGATTAAAGTATTCTTTTAAAAAATAAGAAGTCATTTTTATGTAATAATTTTTAAATTGTGAAACAATCACAAATTTACAGGAAAGTTATAAGTATAATAGAATTTTATCTTCATTTGACAAAAAGCTGCCAACCTGAAGCCTCATAGTTTGTATATTTCCTACAAACAAGTACATTCTCCTACATGGTCACAATACAACCACCAACAGCAGTAAATTAACATCACTACCATCTAATCCTCAGACCCCATTCCAGTCTCAACAATTACCCCAATAATGTCCTCCTTTAGAGCAAAAGGATCCAGTTCGGAATCACTGTTGCATTGAGTTGACATGTCTTTTTGATCTCCTTTAGTCTGGAACAGCTCCTCAGTCTTTTAACAATGACAGGTCAGTTATTTCGTAGTGTTCTTTGATGTGGGCCTGTCTGATGTTTCCTTGTAATGAGATTTATGCTATGTATCTTTGGCAGGAATATCTCAGAAGCGATACTGTGTTCTTTACATTGCATCCTATTAGATGACATGCAATTTCAATTTGACCCATTACTAATGATGTTCACTTTGATCACTTGATTATGGAGGTGTCTGCAGGCTTTTCTACCATCAGATGATTCTCTTTCCCTTTGTAATTAACAAGCATTTTATTTATTTATATTTATTTATTTATGAATTCATGGTTTCCTATTTTATTCAATGGGCTTAATTCTTTACCATTTAGCTTAATGTCCAATTTGTTCCTTATTTAGCTAGTAGAAATACATCAGGATGACTCTTGTATCCTTTTGATGTGTTTCACATCATTCTTTGAGCATTTATCTGCTTTCTGGCCAGGTTCATCTTGCCATTTCCCAATCTGGACTCACCCATTTCCCCAAGGGCCCTGGTTCTTTTTAGGGAATATACTATTCAGAAGTCAACATCTAGGCACTCTTAGTGGACAATTAGAGAATATGTATGTATGTATCTACATATGTGTAGAGACGCTCTCTTCCCCTACTCTGCCATCTGAAATGGAGATTTATGGTAACACAGTTCTGGCCATGGAAACAGCCTCCAGGACTCAGGACGGCAGAGCCACAAGGTGCAAGGACGCTTGGTCCCTGAGTGTTTGTGTGGAGCAAGCTGCCGAGTACTGCAACACAGTCCCCGCAGACCACTAGGTGGCCCAAGTTAGCGAGGGTCTCTGGCTACGGCTACAGCAGCTGAGCTTGGGTGACTTAAGTGATGGGATGAAACTACTGTTTTTTATTCATCCAACAGCCAGATATATGACCTTCCAGACTAAGCCAAGACTGTAACAGGCCTGCAGGCCCCTGTGTGCTGGTGGCAGCAACGGGCCCTGGGCCAGCTCTGAGGAAGGAGCTTAGCTTACAGGGGGAAGTGAATTCAGCTCAGGTGGGACACACAGCTCCCTCCAAAGAAACTCAAGCAGCTACAGAAGATGTTAAAGTTCCTTGACAGAGCAAGCTTGGAAGTCTCCTACTGAAATATCTCACAGCACAGTACATTAAAGATGTCCCCAGTGTGCCCAGAACCCTTCCTGCCAGCCTGGGACGGGCTCCTCACCCACCATTCAGAACTCTGTCTCTAGGAGACTCAGTAAGCAGGATCACTGGAGCTGAAAAGCAGCTGGGCTGTGGCTGACGGGTCAGGGGAAGAGACTATTCACACAGCAGGATTGAGACAACACAGAATCATCTACTTTCCCACCAAGGCTCCAAACAGCTCCCAAGCCATGTTAAGCCCCAAATCCAACCAGTTACTCACTGGATATAAACCAGGGATCAAAGATCAGATGTTACATAACAAGCACGTGTCCCACAATGCATGAGCATGCACACGCACACACACATCTTTCTTTGGCAACAGGCCTTGGCTTTCATAACCACATTCTACTTGGATTTGCTTGGGAATTTTAACAGCTACAGTTAATGAATGTCTATGCCTCATATTCCTATTTCCATGAAAACTGGGCCAGCTATCTGAAGAGGCTTAGACAGAGGGAAACTAGGATATTTGACCTTGGACCTTGCAAAACCAGAGATGGATAGAAAGGAATCTGGAATTTGCCAAAGGATGCAGCTGAGAAAGTATTTTCAATATTTAGCATTTTTAACATATTTCACATATTTTCCAAGAAACAGCCCAGGCTACTCATTAAAGCCAGTGAAAAAGCTGAGGTTTAGGGAAATTGCCTGAGGCCAGAGGGAAGCTCAGTGCCAGAACCAGACCAGGTTCAAGTCTTAACGGCCCCAGTCCTGCTCCAGCCCACATACATACCTCTCTCCCTCTTAATTAAAAAGAACAACAGAGAAGCACACAGGTATCAAGCAAAGGCCAAATGGCATGTACTGCATATACTTGTCAGACTCCCGTCTCAAAAACACAGTGCAGTATTTCTACAATTACAGCCAAGGAAGAAGATCCATTGCAGGGCTTAAAACACGAGTGAGGCCAGGTGCAGTGACTCACACCTGTAATCCCAGCACTTTGGGAGGTCTAGGCAGGCGGATCACCTGAGGTCAGGAGTTCGAGACCAGCCTAACCAACCTGGCGAAACCGTCTCTACTGAAAATACAAAAATTAGCCAGGCATGGTGGTAGGCGCCTGTAATCCCAGCTACTTGGGAGGCTGAGGCAGGAGAATTGCTTGAACCTGGGAGGCAGAGGTTGCGGTGAGCCGAAATCGTGCCACTGCACTCCAGCCTGGGTGACAGAGCGAGACTTTGTCTCAAAAAAAAAAAAAACTAGTGAGAAACAAATCTTGGGACTGTAACAGCAAGGTAGGATGGAGAAGGGGGTTAAACAATGCTGAAGCCACATGAAGAGAGCACAGGAGTGGCCGTTCCCACCTGCAGGCACCTGTGAGGCTCTGTACACACAGCCAAGCGGATAGCAGCACGGCCAGGACAACTTGCCTTCATGATACTCCACAATGGCATGGTTCCATGGAAATCTGATGAATAGACATTCTTCCATTCAACCTTTTGATGAAGTAGAAGAAAATGACAAATACAGGCCAAGCTCGAAATAATAAAACAAAAGGATGTAAGAAAGCTAAAAACAACATCCATGGTGAGCCATTTGGAATAAACGCTCTGCCACTGACACACTCTGGGATTCTGGAAAAAGACTCAGTTAATGCAGGGAGGTGGACACAAGCTTCTTGTCAGGCTAAGGTTGAAAGGTCTGCCAAGATAGCAGGAGCTAGCTATTTAGGGAAACGGCACCTTCTGCAAAAAGGAAGAAGAACTACAGGAGTGTTAATTAAGTTTCAAACATGCGAAATCATGGATGCACCATTTCGTGATCTGAGTTCATTTTGGAAGAGCAAGAGATGATAAAGGGGCTACATATGGTTGACCAGAGCAGAAGGAGGGGTGCTGGTCTGTTTTTAAGCCACGAAAGTCTTGGCTAATAGCAGAGAGAGAAGGCTGGGAAGAATCTTATTGGTTTCTTCATGGTTCCTGCCTACCATGCCCACATGCCCACCCTTCCATAGGTGTCTATTGCCATGAACACTCATCAGCACCCACAACTCCTCTCTGGTTGACAGCCCAAAACAAGGCCTTCATCATAAAGCCTCCTGGCAGATCCTGCCGAGCCTCCTGACAGCTGGTGGGAGCATGCCAGCTCTATCTTTTCCAAACTCTTCAGCATTCTCGGCCCAGCTTTTGTCTGACTCCTGACCCTTACTGATGGTGGTGTTTGTGGCCCCTACTCTAATTCCTACCTTTAGGACTTGGTATGGTTGTTGCTTAATCTTAGGAGCACTGACCCTTAGTATGCCGACAAACGCCCATTCAGACTTCTCTCCTTTCTCCTTGAAAGTCCTGGGGTGAGGTACATATCTTAGTTTCGGGCCCTGGGCTACCCGACTTCCAGTGGTAGCTCATCCATCCACCACCCCTATCAGTCCAACCCCAGCCTCAGGTGGGTGGTTTTGCAAAGTTAGAACAGGACCACACTGTGGTGGTACCTCTATTTGTAATTTGTTCCATACGTTATACCTAACTTAATCTTTAGTTAAATTGTACACAGTTAATCTCATATCTTGGGTTTATTTCTTCTTTATTAATCTTACTATCCTTTAGAAACCAGAATTTAAAACCGTCAATATTCAGCTTTTGTTAAGAAGACGCACTCAACCCATATAAACTCAAAGCTCCGGTATCTCTAACTGAAAATCTTTATTAGCCTTTAACTGTTTCTGAGCCCCTACTATGGGCCAAGGAGCATAGTGTGCACTGAGAAAAAAAGGACCAGACACAGTTCCCAAATCTTTCAGGGCTCAGTGTCCAATGGAGACAAAGGCAAATATCCAATGTTATGATTCAGTGTGAGTTTCACTAAGAGAGAGGTAGTGGAGGCATGCCTGATCCAAAGGAGTTGATGACTGAGCTCATTGTTAAGAAGACTAAAAGAATAACAAGGGGGAAGAGGAAGAGGGGGATGGTAGAGAGAGTACTCTAAGAATGGGAGCAGCATGGGAGTCATAGACCCTGGCAAGTTCTCTGAGATGCATCAGTATGGTAGAGAGAGTACTCTAAGAATGGGAGCAGCATGGGAGCCATAGACCCTGGCAAATTCTCTGAGATGCATCAGTATGGCAAAAAGTGGGGAGATCTGGGTTTGGTAGGTGCTTCCAGGAAAGATAGAAACAGGTAAAGCTGCATGCTGGTGCACCTTGTACTCCATGCTAAGCAGTTTGAACTTTATCCTGTGGTGTACTTTGACTCTTACACTTTCATGGGCATAAAATCACAAGGAGAGCTTGTTTTAACTGTAGGTTCCTGAACCTGTATGCAGAAATTCAGATTCAATGGCCAGAGAGTGGACCCAGGAGTCTGCAGGTTAATAATCCCTCCCTTCCCAGGGTGAGTTTGAAACAGGAGATGGTTGGGTGATACTTTTCCAAACACAGCTGTAGGAGACATGGAGTTATAGAAGAGTGGCATGATCAGGACTGTTTCAGAAAAATCACTCTGGCAGAAAGTGCCCCGTACATGCTTACTCAGCAGAGCTCCCTAATCCTTTGATAATCCTCCTGTAACCTTCTGTTGCCCAGGGGCTGAAAAGCTCAGAGTGGGCTCCGAAAGTGACAGTCTCCTGAGAAGAGAGGCCACTGGGAAGGCCATGTCTGAGTGGTCCTGGAATGTTTTGCTTTGGCTGTTTTGTAGCCCAAAACCCAAGGCAAGGAGGGGTACTGGTTGTGAAAGCATGAAAGCCATGGGGCCCCAGGTCCACTGATGGGCTTATGGATTCTGGAGGACACAGCTAGGGGCTAGAGCCTGGAACAGATCCCTATATGGTCTAGCCAGGGCTGCAGAAGCTCCTGACAGGGCAGAACCTGTGCTTATTTGGTTAACAAAGGCCACAGGGGAATTTGGGTTCAGGCCATGTCAGCTATTTACCCTTGAAATGCCAATGAAAGCACCTCCTAGAGCTGAACTCACTCTGATTAATTAGCCTAGTTTCCTGCAACCAATACTGATAAATACATTGATAAATATTTTGTATGTGGGTTTTTGTAGTGATTACCTTCTTATAACCTGGGGACACTGGGAATGGTCAGAAACCCAGGCTGGCTGATGCCGGCTGACAGCACAGGAGGCTAAGTGATGTTATCCCACCTTGTTACTCAGAGCCTGCCCACACCAAATTCCAGGCCCTATCACACCCACCATCTGTCTCATCTTCCCATGCTTCCTCCATTGCAAGAGTCTTATCTCTCCCAAAGTTAGACATGCTACAGAAAGTGCCATTTTGCTTCATAATTGTAGAATATGATGTCAGAGGGCAAGAGGGCATGAAACATGTCTTGGGCTTCTTTTTTCTGGCCCTTGGTAGCAAGCAGCTCCTCCAATGAGCAGGTCTGAAATGAGCAAAGCTCCAAGCCCACCCGATCACCAGCTATTATACTGGGACCATTTGTTGATTAAACATTTCCCAGATCACTTTTTGGCCTAAGCTTAACATAATTGCCCCTTCAGCAGCTGAATCCTGACTGGAACTTGCAGGTATTGTGCCCCCATTGACCATCTGGTGAGATACCATTAAAGATCTGGAGAAGAAAACAGAAAAGTAATCATATTCAGGTGCTTTAAACAGCCATAAGGAGATGGCTCAATTTAAATTAGAGACAGGGACCTAAATCAGACATTTTGGCTTTTCTGTGTGAAACTGTCTGTCAATTCATAGGCCATAAACATTTAAACATCGTATTTGTGTATGTGTAGTCTAATGATATTCGTGAGTGTGTAGTCAATACCTAAAATATTTAAGAAACATCAACCATATGTCAGTAATTGAAGGATAAGTTTCATACAGGTATCAAATGTATTTATAATTAATAAAGCATTTCTAGAGAGTTGATCATTTGGAATCTACTACCATGATCAGGCCAGGCATGGTGGCTCACACCTGTAATCCCCTCATTTTGGGAGGCCAAGGCAGACTGATCATTTGAGGTCAGGGGTTGGAGACCAGCCTGGCCAACATGGTGAAACCCCGTCTCTACTAAAAATACAAAAATTAGTTGGGTGTAGTGGCACGCATTTGTAATCCCAATTACTCAGGAGGCTGACACTGGAGAATCACTTGAACCTGGGAGGCAGGGGTTGCAGTGAGCCAAGATCATGCCACTTACTGTACTCTGGCCTGCATGACAGAGCGAGACTTTGTCTCAAAACAAAAACAAACCATGATGGAAACTTGAGATGGCTATCAAGGATACTATTCTACTCTAAAGAACTAAAGCAATAAAATTATTACAACTTGTTAACATGAGGATTTGAGTGACTGGGTTTAGTAAGACCCAGCCAAGTACCTGTATGTCTTAGTGCAGAGACTAAGAGGCTGGTGGGTCAGGACAATTCAGTGATAATCATCCCTCTGCTGCCCATGACATCTAGAGACAGGGATTTAAAACTGGCCCAACAAGGGGGCAGAGTCACCATCCATTCAGATCTGGGATAAAGATATCTTAAGCCCCAAGATAACTTTAAGATCAAGCAATTGGTTTAAATTCAAATAAACAAAAAAATAAATAAATTCAAATAAGCCTTCAAGTAGTCTTCAGAATGATATGTTTATACATTTTACAGCTATTTTGTTATAAGTGGGACAAATAAGTCAGACATGTCCAATATAGAAAACTCATTTCATGTCAATTAATTCTAGACATTATTACCTCAGCATTAACTATGAGGATTAAACTGAGGCTCAGAGAGATTCAAGATCATATAACTGGTAAGTGGTAGAGCTGGAATTCACCCAGAGTGGTCTGTCCCCACCCCCCCCCTTGTTTCCACTATACTTTCTTTCCAGCACACCATACCTATGACACCTGGGTTTACCGTCTTGTTCAGGAGACATGGCTGTTTCTCAGTCTTATAGTCAAGAATTTCTATCTGGGGTAAACAAAAATGACAACGAAACACTCTAGTTATTAGTCATGTCTGGCCTACTGGTGTAGGATGGCCCCCAGTACCATCAAGGCCAAAATCAAAGGTCAGGGGGCCTCACTGCCATGCCTTCACCCTCCCCAAGTATTCTCAGCTTGGGGACCCAACTCAGAAGCACAGAATACCTTTTCAGACCTCAGATGGCAAAGGCGAGTGATACGGTTTGGATCTGTGTTCCTGCGCAAATCCCAAGTTGAATTGTAATCCCCAGTGTTGGAGGTGAGGCCTGGTAGGAGATGATTGGATCATGGGGACAGTTTCTCCGGAATGGTTTAGCATCATCCTCATTATAGTGATTTTGTTCTTGTAAAATCTGGTCTTTTTTTTTTTTTTTTTTTTTTTTTTTTGAGATGGAGTCTCACTCTGTCACCCAGGCTGGAATGGAGTGCAGTGCTGTGATCTTGCCTTACTGCAACCTCCAACTCCCCAGTTCAAGTGATTCTCCTGCCTCAGCCTCCCAAGTAGCTGGAACTACAGGCACGTGCCACTACCACTGGCTAATTTTTGTATTTTAAGTAGAGATGGGTTTTCTTCTAAAACCCCCTTGGCCAGGCTGGTCTCAAACTCCTGACCTCAAATGATCCACCCGCCTCGGCCTCCCAAAGTTGCTAGGATTACAGGTGGTGAGCCACCATGCCCAGCCAAGATCTGGTAATTTTAAAGTGTGTGGCACCTCCCCTCTCTCTCTCTTTGTCCTGCTTTGTCCATGTGACGTGTGTGCCCCCCCATTTGCCTTTTTCTGTGATTGGAGGCTTCCTGAGGCCTCCCCAGAAGCGGATGCCACCATGCTTCCTGTTCAGCCTGCAAAACTATGAGCGAATTAAGCCTCTTTTCTTTATAAATTACCCAGTCTCAGATATTTCTCTTTTTTCCTTTTTTTTTTTTTTATAAATTATCCCAATAATGTATTTATAGCTACTTTTTTTCCAGGCAGGGATCAAATCCAGGATTCTGTCTCCTTAATCCCCTTTATTTATTTATTTATTTATTTATTTTTTAAAAGGAAGAAAGAGAGAAAGAAAGAAAAAAGAGTGAAGAAGAGGAAGAAAAAGGAAGAGAAAGAGGGGGAGAGAACAGGTGTATTGCTTTATTGCCCAGGCTAGAATGCAGTCTAAAAATGGGAATTGAAAACCTCTTTTATGACAATAATTGTGCTTAACAATGGAGACAGGAAGGAATAAGGGAAGAAAATAACAAACAAGCAGCCAGCCAATATTTCATTTAAACCTATGAAATGCTATGCAATTATTGAGGAGTGATTTACTTCCAATTATATAGTCACTTTTGAAATAGGTGTGATATGGTACTGATAAGAATGTATGTTTTGTGTATTTGAAGTGGAGAGTTCTATAAATGTTTATTAAGTTTACTTGTTCCAGGTCTGAGTTCAAGTCCTGGATGTCCTTGTTAATTTTCTATCTCGTTGATCAGTCTAATATTGACAATGTGATGTTACAGTCTCCCACTATTATTGTGTGGGAGTCTAAGTCTCTTCGTAAGTCATTAAGAACTTGGCTTAGTATCTGGGTGCTCCTGTATTAGATGCATATATATTTAGGATCGTTAGCTGTTCTTCTTGCATTGATCCTTTTACCATTATGTAATGTCCTTCTTTGTCTCTTTTGGTCTTTGTTGCTTTAAAGTCTATTTTATCAGAGACGAGAATTGCAACTCCTGCTTTTTTTTCTCTCTCTCCATTTGGTTGGTAAATCTTCCTCCATCCCTTAGTTTTGAGTCTTTGTGTATCCTTGTGTGTGAGATGGATCTGGATGCAGCATACCGATGGGTTTTGGCTTTTTATCCAATTTGCCTGTGTCTTTTGATTGGGGCATTTAGTCCATTTAAATTTAGGATTAATATTGATATATGTGAGTTTAATACTGCCATTTAATGCTAGCTGGCTGTTTTGTCCATTAATTGATGTAGGTTCTTCATTATGGTGATGCTTACCAAAAGGTAAGTTTTTGGAATGGCTGATACTGGTTGTTCCTTTCTATGTGTAGTGCTTCTTTCAGAAGCTCTTGTAAAGCAGGCCTGGTGGTGATGAAATCTCTGAGTACTTGCTTGTTCACAAAAATGTTATTTTTCCTTCACTTATGAAGCTTAGTTTGGCTGGATATGAAATTCTGGGTTGAAAATTCTTTTCTTTGAGGATGTTGAATATCGGCCCCCACTCTCTTCTGGCTTGTTGGGTTTCTGCTGAGAGATCTGCTGTGAGTCTGATAGGCTTCCCTTTGTGGGTAACCCGACCTTTCTCTCTGGCTGCCCTTAGTATTTTCTCCTTCATTTCAACCCTGCTGAATCTAACGATTATGTGCCTTGGGGTTGCTCTTCTTGAGGAATATCTTTGTGGTGTTCTCTGTATTACCTGGAGTTGAGTGTTGTCCTGTCTTGCTAGGTTGGGAAAGTTTTCCTGGATAGTATCCTGAAGAGTATTTTCCAGCTTGGATTCATTCTCTTCGTCACATTCGGGTACACCTATCAAATGTAGATTAGGTCTTTTCACATAGTCCCATATTTCTTGGAGACTTTGCTCATTCCTTTTTACCCTTTTTTCTCTAATCCTGTCTTCTCATTTTATTTCATTGAGTTTGTCTTTGACCTCTGATATCCTTTCTTCTGCTTGATCAATTCGACTGTTAAAACTTGTGCATACTTCGCGAAGTTGTCGTGTTGTGTTTTTCAGCTCCATTAATTCACTTATATTCCTCTCTAAATTGTCTATTCTCATTAGCATTTCATCAAACCTTTTTTCAAGGTTCTTAGTTTCTTTGCATTGGGTTAGAACATGTTCTTTTAGCTCACAGAAGTTTCTAATTATCCACCTTCTGAAGCCTGATTCTGTCAATTCATCAGACTCATTCTCCATCAGGCCTTGTTCCCTTGCTGATGAGGAGCTGTGATCCCCTGTAGGAGGAGAGGCTGCTCTGCTGCTGTCACAGTCATTTCAGGGTTCACCTCCAGTGTGCCGTGGGTATGAACTTAATTAAGTACCAAGAGGTAATGAATTGGAATTTTTTGCTTAGTACTATTTTTCTTCAGAGCATGCAAACCCATAAATCATGCAAAGCTGTCAAAAGGAAATACCTACTCTGCTAGTGATGTGGAGGAAAAGAGATGCCACTTATTCAACAAACTAATATCCACACAGAAGAAAAATGTTGACTAGATACCTCAGAGTCAAAGTTGGTTTGAAAGTTTGTCAATAAAGAGTTTTATGGCCATGAACAAAAAAATAGGAGAGATCCAAGATGGCCAATTAGCAACAGCTCAGGATTGCAGTTCCCAGTGAAAGCACACAGAGTAAGTGGACGCCACACTCCCAGATGAATTTTTGTTGCCTACAGACCCGGAGATTCCCAGCGGAGGAGCCCCATGGGTCGCCAGTGTGACTCTTTTGGCTGGCGTGGCTGTTTTGCCAGCACTCCGGCGCAGCAGTTCTCAGTGCGGAGTATACGGGACTGGGTGTCCTTTTAGTTGGTGTTTGGAGCTCTGGGAAGGCAGAGTTGCCCATTCAGCTCATTGAAAAGGGGACTGAAACAGGGAGCCAGACCAGGAGATTCCTGGGCAAAAAAAGCACCACGAATCTCAATTCCACTGTTTCAGCCAGCGCAGTGGGTCACCGTGAGGGAAATTACACAGATTCTGGCGCCCTTTCAACAGGCGACTGAATTGACCGTTCAACTAAAAAGAAAAAAAGGCTCTGAGACAGGGAGCCAGGTGATCAGGTTCAGCCGGTCCCACCCCCACAAAAAAACAGCAATTGGAAACGCTGAGGATTGAGAGTTTCACAGCAAGCACAGCTGAACCTGGGAAGGTCCAGCTCTGTGGGGGAGGGGTGTCCACTGAAGGAAAACTAAGAAACAGAACAAACTTCTTCACCAACAAGCTGGACGTCCACTCAGAGACCCAAGCTGAAAGTTAGCAATTACAAAGACGACAGGTGGATAAATCCACAAAGATGGGAAAAACCAGTGCAAAAAGGCTGAAAGCACCCAAAATCAGAACATATTATTTCTATTTAAGTCTTATAACAATCCAGCAAAGTTGGACTTAATACTTTTTGTACATAAGTGAAAACTGATTATCAGAGAGATTGAGTGACTTTCCCAAATGACAGAATCATGACTCATATCCATGTTTGTCTGGTTCCAATCACTTTGTCCTTTCTAAATATCATCTTAGTTCACATTTCCTTCTCTTAGACATCTTCAACTTCTAGCAAATTAACTAAAAATCTCTTAAGTTCCAGTTTCTTTAGGTACAAGACCAAATTAATAATCCCTGCTCTGCCTTCCTCCAAGGTATGTTGAGAGAATCATGAGATACATACTCTACACTTTAAAGCAGTATATTAACTCAAAAATATTAATATTGGAGGAAGAGAGCAATACTTTATTGTTCCCATTCTTCTGTAGAAATAATTATACTGGAAATAATAATATTTGTTTGGGGACCATAAATCATAAATTGTTTAGAATACACTATCACACTAAATGCCATTATGTCTTCTCTTAAGAAACAATGTTTAAAAATAAGCATAAGTTGGCCAGATTTGATGGCATATGCCTGGTAGTCCCAGCTACTCAGGAGGCTGAGGTGACAGGATCACTTGAGCCCAGGAGTTTGAGGCTGAGGTGAGTTATGATCTCACTTCTGCATTCTAGCCTGGGTGACAGAGTGAGACATCAACTCTAAAACAATATTTTTGTAAATTTTAAAAAAGGTATGTTGGTCTAAAAACATTAGCAGTGCTACCAAAAATAAAAGTAGAAAATGAAGACCATTGTTCTTCGTGTGTATCACTGAATCTGAAAAATTATTTGGATTATTAAATCATTACCAACCTAATTATGACTTGGCTACAGTAATCAAAATTGCACATGAATGAGTTGGAGTACTGGCTACCAACTGCACCTGTCAGAGTTTTATTTAGCCAAATTTATTTGTTAAACCTCAGAACTTCCTGCTACCCACAAAGCATCCTTCGCAAACTTCCTGGTAGCCTTTTGCGACCTGACAGGATGAGTCAATGAACAGCATTGTAAACAACACTTTTCTTGCATTGAAATATTACCATGCTCCCTCTACAAGAACAGAGGTTATTTGTGAAAGCAGTGGTGACTAGGAAAATCAACTATTATAAAATTAGCAAGTTTTAAAAAATAGATTAAAATACACCTATTTCATTCTAACATTTTTATTCTGATTACATGCTGTCTAAGGCAATTAATCTTAAGAAAAAAAGCTACATTAGTTAACTGGGTTATATTAGAATGATTTTTTCAGAAACCTTAAAATTATCTCCATACCAATCTCTTTTCTTTTTTTAAATTATCTTTGTAATTTCATTTCTGATTATGAAACTGGCACATATTTATCATATAGCGAATATAGGTGATCGCAGAGGAAAAAATACTCATGATTTTATGGTCCAGAGATTTAAGTGTATAAGTTGAGTATCCCTAATCTGAAAAGCTGAATCAAAAATGCTTCAAAATCTGAAACTTTTTGAGTGCCAATATGATGCCATAAGTGGAAGATGCAATGCACACAAACTTTGTTTCATGCACAAAATTATTTAAAATATTGCATAAAATTAGCTTCAGGCTGTGTGTATAAGGCATATATAAAACTTAAATGAATTCTGTGTTTAGACTTTGGTTCCACCCCTAAGATTATGTATATGCAAAGATAATTTAAATATATATATACACACACATATGTATATATTTAATTTAGATCTACAATTTATCTACCCATGTGTGTATATATATACAAATTAAAAATCACACATGTATATATATACACATGTGTGTCATAGTGGTAAAAATTTGAGTGTGGAGAAACACAGAACATGGCTGAGACCTGGTGGATCAGAACCCTGCTACTGGGGAATTGAAAGGCAGGGGCTTCACGGTGCAGAGGGCCAGAGGGGCCAATCTTCAAAGGGCAGAATTGCTGGGAGATGGGGAGGCCTGGTCAAAGGAAGGAGACTTGTGGTGAAGAGAATGAATGAAGTAACTGGTAGAAATTAAAGGTCCTGGTAGAACAAAATGGAATCCCAGTATGAGAACACACATGCCTGTTCCCCAAAGCCAAACAATATTTCCTAAAATCACAAGAAAAATACATTTTGGGCAAGTACCTTATCCAGTGATCCTATCTATGTATCAAGACAGTGGGGAAAGTTCATTAAGCACGCAAAACTCAGTGAGACCTGATTCCCTCATGAGGCCTCTGTTAAGGATAAATTCCACTCAGCAAGTGATGCTTCGGATACACTTTTGAACAGCATGTGCATCGATGTATTTAATTGTAGATCTAAACCAAAAACCAAGGTGGGGACAGGTGGGGCACAAAGGCTGTCACTTTATGTTTGGGTTGAAATAACAAATAAGAAATGGCAGGTAAAGAGGTTAGAGAAGAGGAAAATAATGTCTTTGATTGTCATAGTGGTACAATTTTGAAATTGAAAGATGTAATTTAAAACTCATAAACCAAATAGTAGAAGGGTATCAAGTTAAAAGGGGATTAGTGATGTCAAAAGCTTTTTAGTGCAATGTTAAACAGGAGCTATACAACCCTTCCTAAACAGCAAACAAAAGGCACACACATACACACAAATACAAAAAGAAAACATATAACATCAACAAAGAAATAAATACAATCTACCACATATGGTAAATAGAGACTAAATATGGAAGAGCTTAGAATGTAAACAGGGAAATAAGAATGTTTTTGTTAATCTATATTCTTATCTGCCAAAACCAATCATAACAATAAAAACTTAAAACACTGTATGTAAAAAATCCAGTAGTCCAGAGTGATAGACAAAAAAATTTTAATGAGATTCAAAACTTGACCATTTTAACTAATAAACTAAAATTAATTTTGGATAAAAGTTCAATTTGGGGCAGAGGATATTCTTTATCACAGCAGAATGCCAGCAAAAACAAATTAAAATTAATTCTGGTCCTCCCCGTAGCGCAAAGGGCGCTTGAGCGAGGTGATCGGAGCAGTCGCAGTGAGGACCATGTTGCTTCCGAACATCCTGCTCACCGGTACACCAGGGGTTGGAAAAACCACACTAGGCAAAGAACTTGCATCAAAATCCGGACTGAAATACATTAATGTGGGTGATTTAGCTCGAGAAGTCTGATCATCAGATATCATGGAGTCTGGCAAGATGGCTTCTCCCAAGAGCATGCCGAAAGATGCACAGATGATGGCACAAATCCTGAAGGATATGGGGATTACAGAATATGAGCCAAGAGTTATAAATCAGATGTTGGAGTTTGCCTTCCGATATGTGACCACAATTCTAGATGATGCAAAAATTGATTCAAGCCACGCTAAGAAAGCTACCGTTGATGCAGATGATGTGCGATTGGCAATCCGGTGCCGCGCTGACCAGTCTTTCACCTCTCCTCCCCCAAGAAATTTGTATTAGATATCGCAAGGCAAAGAAATCAAACGCCTTTGCCATTAATCAAGCCATATTCAGGTCCTAGGTTGCCACCTGATAGGTATTGCTTAACAGCTCCAAACTATAGGCTGAAATCTTTACAGAAAAAGGCATCAACTTCTGCAGGAAGAATAACAGTCCCACGGTTAAGTGTTGGTTCGGTTACTAGCAGACCAAGTACTCCCACACTAGGCACACCAACCCCACAGACCATGTCTGTTTCAACTAAAGTGGGGACTCCCATGTCCCTCACGGGACAAAGGTTTACAGTACAGATGCCTACATCGCAGTCTCCAGCTGTAAAATCTTCAATTCCTGCAACTTCAGCAGTTCAGAATGTTCTCATTAATCCATCATTAATTGGGCCCAGAAACATTCTTATTACCACTAATATGGTGTCATCACAAAATACTGCCAATGAATCATCAAATGCATTGAAAAGAAAACATGAAGATGATGATGATGATGACGACCACGACTATGATAATTTGTAATCTAGCTTTGCTGCATGTAGCGTGTACTTCATCTTGAATTTATTGTACTGATATTAAACATGCATGCTGGATGTTTTCAAGTTGTGTTTTAGAAAACTTTAATAATATTTAATGAGTAAATACAATTACCATACTTTTCAATTTAAATGAAGGTTCAGCCTTAAAAGTGTAAGAAAAATAAAGTTGTCATTCAGTAATTGAGAAAATGAATAAATAAATAAATAAATAAAATTAATTCTGGACGAAAGTTAAAATTTGAGCAGGGAATATTTATTTTTTTTTCACAAAGCATGCCAGCAAGAACAAGTACATAGTAAAATTTTGAGATAGAAAATTTCCAATGTAAAAACAGAAATATATTAACTGACCCAGGCAGGGGTGATTAATTGATGATAAAATGCTCAGAGGGAGATTGTTAAAATACAGGATATTCAAGCTGTTTCAACCCACTTTCAAATTATAAATAAGGTGTCTTCATAAAAAGGTGAAGAGACATTTTGAGAGGGAGATGGTTAAAATACAGGATATTCAAGCTGTTTCAACCCACTTTCAAATTATAAATAAGGTGTCTTCATAAAAAGGTGAAGAGACATTTTGAGAGGGAGATGGTTAAAATACAGGATATTCAAGCTGTTTCAACCCACTTTCAAATTATAAATAAGGTGTCTTCATAAAAAGGTGAAGAGATATTTTGAGAGGGAGATGGTTAAAATACAGGATATTCAAGCTGTTTCAACCCACTTTCAAATTATAAATAAGGTGTCTTCATAAAAAGGTGAAGAGATATTTTGAGAGGGAGATGGTTAAAATACAGGATATTCAAGCTGTTTCAACCCACTTTCAAATTATAAATAAGGTGTCTTCATAAAAAGGTGAAGAGACATTTTGAGAGGCAGATTGTTAAAATGCAGGATATTCAAGCTGTTTCAACCCACTTTCAAATTATAAATAAGGTGTCTTCATAAAAAGGTGAAGAGACATTTTGAGAGGGAGATGGTTAAAATACAGGATATTCAAGCTGTTTCAACCCACTTTCAAATTATAAATAAGGTGTCTTCATAAAAAGGTGAAGAGATATTTTGAGAGGGAGATGGTTAAAATACAGGATATTCAAGCTGTTTCAACCCACTTTCAAATTATAAATAAGGTGTCTTCATAAAAAGGTGAAGAGACATTTTGGGTTCCGCACTCTGAACTCATCTGAAAAGGTCCTCGTAATTCGGCCTAAACATTTTACAAGGAACACTGCAGAGTCATGCTCTGAGCTTCCTGTCTCAGCCCATCTGCAGGTAGAGAGGGGCCAGTGTCTTCATCATCCCCATTATTGTGATACTAGGACGTTCCCTTGGTTAAGGAGGGGGTCTATCAGCTCTGTCCCTTTTAAAGACAATAGACCCCCCTCCTTAAACAAGGGCCAGTTTCTTCATCCTCCCCATTATTGTGATACTAGAATGTTCCCTTGGTTAAGGAGGGGGTCTATCAGCTCTGTCCCTTTTAAAGACAATAGACCCCCTCCTTAACCAAGGGCGAGTGTCTTCATCCTCCCCATTATTGTGATACTAGAATGTTCCCTTGGTTAAGGAGGGGGTCTATCAGCTCCATCCCTTTTAAAGACAATAGACCCCCTCCTTAACCAAGGGAACGTCCTAGTATCACAATAATGGGGAGGATGAAGACACTGGCCCTTGGTTAAGGAGGGGGTCTACGGTCTTTAGAAGGGACGGAGCTGATAGAGCCCCTCCTTAACCAAGGGAACATTCTAGTATCACAATAATGGGGAGGATGAAGACACTGGCCCTTGGTTAAGGAGGCAGTCTATTGTCTTTAAAAGGGACGGAGCTGATAGAGCCCCTCCTTAACCAAGGGAACATCCTAGTATCACAATAATGGGGAGGTTGAAGACACTGGCCCTTCTCTGCCTGCAGATGGGCTGAGGCAGGAAGTTCACAGCATGACTGCAGTGTTCCAACAAGATGTCTCTTCACCTTTTTGTTGTGTTCTTTGCGGTGGCGTGGGTTGTTTGAAGCAGACAGGTCAGTTGTGCTGTTCAATGTTCTACATTCCGCAATAGCCCGAGGATTACCTCCTGTGAAATTAATTTTCAGCAAGAACATGTCATTGTTGGACTCTACCCTGGTAGAATGTTCTCTGCCTGCAGATGGGCTGAGGCAGGAAGTTCACAGCATGACTGTAGTGTTCCAACAAGATGTCTCTTCACCTTTTTGTTGTGTTGTTTGCGGTGGCGTGGGTTGTTTGAAGCAGACAGGTCAGTTGTGCTGTTCAATGTTCTACATTCCGCAATAGCCCGAGGATTACCTCCTGTGAAATTAATTTTCAGCAAGAACATGTCATTGTTGGACTCTACCCTGGTAGAATGTTCTCTGCCTGCAGATGGGCTGAGGCAGGAAGTTCACAGCATGACTGCAGTGTTCCAACAAGATGTCTCTTCACCTTTTTGTTGTGTTCTTTGCGGTGGTGTGGGTTGTTTGAAGCAGACAGGTCAGTTGTGCTGTTCAATGTTCTACATTCCGCAATTGCCCGAGGATTACCTCCTGTGAAATTAATTTTCAGCAAGAACATGTCATTGTTGGACTCTACCCTGGTAGAATGTTCTCTGCCTGCAGATGGGCTGAGGCAGGAAGTTCACAGCATGACTGCAGTGTTCCAACAAGATGTCTCTTCACCTTTTTGTTGTGTTCTTTGCGGTGGCGTGGGTTGTTTGAAGCAGACAGGTCAGTTGTGCTGTTCAATGTTCTACATTCCGCAATAGCCCGAGGATTACCTCCTGTGAAATTAATTTTCAGCAAGAACATGTCATTGTTGGACTCTACCCTGGTAGAATGTTCTCTGCCTGCAGATGGGCTGAGGCAGGAAGTTCACAGCATGACTGTAGTGTTCCAACAAGATGTCTCTTCACCTTTTTGTTGTGTTGTTTGCGGTGGCGTGGGTTGTTTGAAGCAGACAGGTCAGTTGTGCTGTTCAATGTTCTACATTCCGCAATAGCCCGAGGATTACCTCCTGTGAAATTAATTTTCAGCAAGAACATGTCATTGTTGGACTCTACCCTGGTAGAATGTTCTCTGCCTGCAGATGGGCTGAGGCAGGAAGTTCACAGCATGACTGCAGTGTTCCAACAAGATGTCTCTTCACCTTTTTGTTGTGTTCTTTGCGGTGGCGTGGGTTGTTTGAAGCAGACAGGTCAGTTGTGCTGTTCAATGTTCTACATTCCGCAATAGCCCGAGGATTACCTCCTGTGAAATTAATTTTCAGCAAGAACATGTCATTGTTGGACTCTACCCTGGTAGAATGTTCTCTGCCTGCAGATGGGCTGAGGCAGGAAGTTCACAGCATGACTGCAGTGTTCCAACAAGATGTCTCTTCACCTTTTTGTTGTGTTCTTTGCGGTGGTGTGGGTTGTTTGAAGCAGACAGGTCAGTTGTGCTGTTCAATGTTCTACATTCCGCAATTGCCCGAGGATTACCTCCTGTGAAATTAATTTTCAGCAAGAACATGTCATTGTTGGACTCTACCCTGGTAGAATGTTCTCTGCCTGCAGATGGGCTGAGGCAGGAAGTTCACAGCATGACCGCAGTGTTCCAACAAGATGTCTCTTCACCTTTTTGTTGTGTTCTCGGTGATGACATGCTTTCCGCAATTGCCCGAGGATTACCTCCTCTGAAATTCAGGCTAAACATTTTCAGCAAGAACATGGCGTTTTTCCTAGTCTACCCTGGTAGAGTCCTGGGTGACATGCTGTCTCCTGCCAGTGGCTCCACACTTCTGTTCTCTACAGGATGGGAATTGAGAGGAGCAAGGCTGAAGCCTGTCAATGCTGTGCGTCCATCTGAGGATTGGTCTCCCTAGGTATTGATCGCGATTGGACTAGGATGGACTGTGGCTTCTCAAAGAAGCCTAGTGGGTTGAAATCATCAAGAGCATTTTGTGATCTAAAATTCCATCCTCTGTGAAGGTTCCCTGCAGGGTCATTATATTTGTACTTGAACTTGCTTTGTTTGCTGTCTTAGTTTTTTCTCATCAATTGGAAAAGCTGCTTTATTGGCATCGTTTCAGCCTTTGCAGCCTTCTGGTAGTATTTGGTACCTGTAGGGGAGTGAGAGAAAATAATCAAAACAGCATTTTTGTCAGGTCCTTTTGAAGGCTGAGTTTAGAGGGATTGCTAAGTGGTGATATCCCAGGGGCAAACTGATCTCTTCCTGGGAGCTTGAGCTGAGGGTGAGGGTCGGGCTGGCTGAAAGGGGAAGCACCATTCACAAGTGAGAAGAAAACACCACTGAATTTCCCTGAACTTCCAGTCAGCCTGTGGTGCAGGATATAGGGACCCTGCCTATACCCAACCGGCGGCTGGGAATATCAGCCCCTTTCCTCCTGATTCCTCTCTGTCTGGAGCAGAGTGATGGCTTTTCCTCCCAGTGAGGATGTGCTCAGCATCAATCATACATGCTCAGACAGAGGGCTGCAGAAAAGGAAGATCCTCTGCAGAGAAACCCACTCCCTTAAACTCCATGTCCCAGTCTTCTAGGGAGGAGCAGGAGGCCATGGGAAGAACTCTGGATAGAAGAAGCAGCAGGAACCTCAGAAAACATCCACGTCCACTTCCGGCCTTTAAAACAGAGGCGTAGTGATGCCACTGGGATATGATTGAACTAAGGCCACATGACTTGTTATTGACAACCCAGGAATTAGGACCCATGAACTAAAGCCATTTCAATCAATATTGGAGGAAGAGAGAGGAAAGGCTCCAATCTGGAGGTCTCAACGGTCATGGCAGACTGCTGGGTCACCTTGGCTAGGACAGAAATAAGGTTTTACCAAAAAAATGAGAAATATGATGTCTGTGGTGCTGGTTTGGTTGGTTAACATAATTTTTTTAAAGAAAAAACAAATATATTTATAAGTATTCTTTCAAAGAGGATCAGGAAAGAAAGAAAATTAAAAGAAAAAAAGACACTCAAAATGGAGTTAGCAAAGAGAGAGCAGGGAGTGTAATTATGACCCTACTTATTTTCCCCAATGCCTGGAAGTTGATTCCACACCTGGTTACACCCTACGGGATTTCTAGAAATCTTCTCAATATCTAGACCCACAGAACTCTGAAGTACAAAGTGAAAGGATTAGTCTGTGTTTTACTACATTCTCCCCTCCCACTTATTATTTTCCTTAAGTACATTTTGGGAAAGTTGACTTTTTAATACTTAATGTCAAGCGTCAAGAGTGGCATAAAGAAGTATTCATATACAATCTCTTGTGGAATTTCAGTCTTGATTTGTTATTGCATTCTCTTCAGGAGAGTGAGACCAGTAAGTTCTTTTTCAGGGCTTTGCGGAAGGACAATAAATGACCAAAAGTGAAATGTTCACATTGCAGGGCTGAGCCAATTAGTGGGCTGTAAAATCTGTGTGGTTAAATGTAAACTGGAAGTTTTACTTTAAACTGCCAAAGAAAATACTAAATTCCACTATATGTAATATGGGAGGTATTATTTCTGTACATTAGATGTTAATGTAATGACTATTTCTCACTTTGTCTTGTATTCAAAATTGAGCAAGTGAGCTTCAAGCAGAGGCTAAAGGTCTAATGTATTCATTTTCTTGGTTTTCTTCTTGATTTTTTCTACGCTATACAAACAGTGCTGTTGAGAGGGGAATATAGGTCCCATCAAAGGCTGACGGAGGCTCAGCCTTTGGAATAGCTGCACATATGGGGCACTTCCATGTTGGTGACCTGTGATCATAGAAGACCAGTGGTCCTTCTTATCTTTAGCCACAGATTAGAGTCACATGGGACTGTTTTAAAACTACACACACCCAAAACACACCCCAGGCCATGGAAGTGAGAATCTCACCCCATTTCCCATCATTTTCTTTCCTTTTGCTCTTTATCTCATGATTGGCTTTGTTCCCAGTGGTTCCATGGATTTTAGTCCTCTCTCTGGCAACTTCAGTGAAATCTCTCTCTTATCAACTGGGCTGGGCCAAAGCAAAGACTGTCCTGTGGATAGATTCTTGCCTGTCATCTTGTGTATGCATAAAGCTGGTTGTGGAGTCGCTTTTATCAAAGTTAATTCAGAAAATGCTATCTCATATAAACTGGCCTTAAGATTCATCTGAGTTGCATTTTTGACCCTTAACTGGACTTGTAGAAGTGGAAATGAGAATAAAAAGGAGAGAGGGTAGAATGACGTACCTCACGATGTATGCAGTTTTGAGGCCCTGCCCTCTGTATGTACTTTTGAAGTGATGTCCCTTGAGAATGTCATAAATGTCCTCCAGTTAATGTCAGCTCAAATGAGTCCATGAGGTGAGAACACCGAGTCCCTGGCAACTCCAGCTACATTGTCACAAGGCTACACATCTGGGGCTGAAGACTAAAGTGTATCCAGGCCAGTAGGGAACTCCCACCTGGTTCTAGTTTAGTTTTCGAAGTGGGAACCGTTGTGCTCAGTTTTAACACTTCTCATTCAGAGGAACAAGAGACAGTTAAGGGTTGAATCAGTCGGGATGCTCAAAGGCTGACTCAAGAGAAAAACCAATGTGTAAATGATGCATTAAAGCAACGCTCCCTGCAGAAAGAGACAATGGAGTTGGAGATGCTGGGAGGAAAGGTAAACTTCCCAGGAGAGTATGCAATTCCAGTCAAAGGACCCTGTGTTCAGCAGCTTAAACTGTGGACGTGCATGAGGACAAGGAGGTCTGACTCTCCTGTGACCATGAGAGGGACTCTCAAGACAGCAGAATAAGGCATAGGGCAGAGTTCAGAGAGCAATGAGGAGATGGGGACAGAAAAGGCCTTGCATGGTGGAAGACCACGGGACACAAAGTTAAGACCAGACAGAGGTTGCAGCAGCCGCTGGAGAAAACAAATGGAAGAGAAAAAGCAGTAGGAGAACGAGCTGTCACCATCGACAGAGTGAAATAAGAAGTGAGTGCAGCTAAGGGTCATAGATGTGATTACCTCTGCACCCCAAGTGTGAGGGGTAGGGATTCCACTTGCTGAACTGGGATTTTCTTGTAATCATCTTCGGTTTGAAAACACTTGAGGTGTGAATGTTGCCAATGAGCTGCTGCCCTCGTGTGTTGTCAGCCGAGTTGTGGCGAGGATCATCTTCCCGCTGCGGAGGGCTCTTCAGCCAGCCAGAGGGCTGCGCAACCATCTCTGAAAACAAAATGACAACCAATGGCATGCACTGGCATCCATGATCTTACTGTGACTTTCTCTTCCACCCAAAGGACGTCAAACCAGGAATGTGGCCTTGGACAAGAAAGTCCAAAGTGTGAGGGGAAGCCAGTAGAGTGACTTTAATATTTTCTGTTTTGTTGATCTTTCTTCCATTACTCAGTAAGGACAAGTTTGTCAGGAGGCAAAGGCACTCCTGATTCACAAAAATATTCAAGAAACACAAGATTAAGAAACAAATAACTTCCATGTCGATAAGGCAAAAGCAAGGAAATCCCCCTGTATGTAGTCTGTGCTTTGGGGAGGGAAGAGATTATAAATGTGAAAGTTAAATCAGAGCTGAGTGCAAACAGGAGATGGGGATGGAAGGGCCTGGCAGGGTGGCAGCCCATGGGACACAGAGGTGAGACCAGACAGAGGTTACAGCAGCTGATGAGAGAAAGGAACCGGGGGAGCCTAAACCTGGAGAATTTACAAAACTTGCATCATTATAAGGTCTATTGAATATACATATAAACCCTATGCAGCACACACACCAAATATACATAATATCTATGAAAAATGACATAAATGCATATATCTGTATGTATTAATCTAATAAAGAAATATTAGATAGGGATTTAGAAGATATTAAATGTAAGGCAACAATCACTGTTCTGGTTTATCAAAATTGGAAAAAAAATTAGAAACATGAGAAGCATGAGAAAGAAACCATGTGGGAGAAGCAAATAACCTATTAGACAGCAGGAGAAATCACCAGGTGAGGGAAAACATGAATGAGACAAAAGCATTCACTCTGTCCTCTCACCTGGAGCCTATTCAGGCTCTGGACTCCAGGGAAACTGAGGAAGAGAGGGTGTGCCTGAGCCAGTGGGGTGAGTCGTGGCAGGGGGTGTGAGAATCCATAGAGAAGCGAAGGAGATTCCAGTGGGAAGAAATCAGTTTAAATAAGTTGTCACGGCACGTGTCAGGGACTGCGCATGCCCCAGTACCCACTGAGCACCTCCCATGTGTCCTCTCCATGAACCCATATGGTGCTTGGGATCTCACGAGACCCTCCCTGCTCCTGGGGACAAAAGTCCTTTCATTACTTAGCCGAGGGCTCCAGGAGAAGCTACTGAGTGGGACAGAGAGTGAAGATGAACACGACCCATGGTTTTAAGGAAATCTGAGCAGAATTGTTCCCTCTGAGATGGAAACTGAGGACATGGCTGTGTACATGAGTGGAGATGATGAACTAAATGGATTTTCATAAAAGAGACTGATGTGGACACTTTCCACGTGAAAATTGCCCTTTGTTTTCAAAAAGAGCGGAAAAATAAGGAGAAGAAAGATCTGGACATGTCATGAGACTGACTCGTGGGCCCAGGATTTACACTGTTACTGAATGTGCCTCTAGGTTGTCATGGAGAGTGCCTGATAGTTGAGAATCGGCTTCATGAGGGATGGGGAAGGAGAGGAAGAAAACTGGCAGAGGAGTACGTGTGAGAAAGGAAGGGAAGAGGGGTCTCTAGAAAACAGAGAGCTTCACAATCGCTCTGCCTCAGAGACAACATAGTCTGTGAAGTCACCTTCTAAATGTAAAGTTGTCAGAAAGACAAGTGGATTAGATAACAGCTATTTATAGGTTTATCGAGTAATTGTTATTGAATCAGGCCCTTTGGAAATTATAATAATTAATACTCTCAACAATGATTACAGGCAGATACTATTTTTTAGGTAGCTCCGATGAGGAAACAGAGATTTATATCCCCAAAAGACAAAATCTTTGGCCAAAGTGAACAACCAGAAGGAGGCAAACCCAGGACCTGAGAGCAGATTTTGTCCTAAGCCCCAGGCTCTTGCTCACCTCACTGGGTTGGAGCATCACGGATTTCAACTTGACCCTGAGTGAGCACGGAGAGGCGCCCATTCTCTGCTGCACCCACAGCACCGTGACCACCAAGACCTGGATTAGAGCTTCCTACCCTCTTTCCTTCCCTACCTTGAAAGGAACATTGGGTCCCAGAATCAGCATTGGCTGTGAAGTTGCAGGTGGTGGACGAAGGGCCCTGCCTGGCTAAGCCATTCCCACAGTCGAACCCTTGATCCAGCTGTAGTCCAAGACAATTGGGCACCAGGGTGCTTGGCTCCAGCTGTGTCAGTGAAGTCTCCATCTCTGACAGGTAGTAGCTCACGTCTCCACTGCAAGTCCCTTGGGGACGGGTCTCTTGGGTGGGAGCTGAAAGGAGAAGGGGCTTCAGTAGGAACAGTCTCAGTTTTCCCTTTGTTAAGTGCTCCCAGACACCCATCCCTGCTGTCCCTGCTTCTCACTAAAGCAATCCAGTGACCAAGGCCACACAGACAGACATCATGTAAATGCAGGGAAACAACATCTTTTAATATGTGGGCAAGGCTGTCTTTGACAGTGGCCTTGGACAAGCATGGAAACTCCATGGACATTGTGCTGGGGCACAAATTACATCATTAGAGGTGACAAGAGACATAGGAAATGAGCTAGAAGGCCTGACAGATACCTCCAGTACACCTCCTGTACACAGGTGGCAGTGAAGTTGTCCTACCTGCCTGTGGTCCAGTCACCTGATATCAGGGCCAGGGAGAATTGGAAAGCTATCTGACTCTCCTGTATCTATATTAAATATTCCATCCTAGTCCTCCTTCCCTCCCTCCTTCCTTCCCTCCCTCCTTTTCTCCTTCACATCCTTCTTTCCCTCCCCTTCCTCCCCTCTGTCCCTCCCTCCCTCCCTCCCTGCTTCCTTCCTTCGTTCCTTCTTTTTTTTTTTTTGAGACAGGTTCTCTCTCTGTCACTGAGGGTGGCGTGTACTGGTGAAATCATGACTCACTGCAGCCTCAACTTCCTGTGCACAGATGATTCTCCTACCTCAGGCTCCCGATTAGTGGGGACTACAGGTGTCGATCACCTCGCCTAGGTAATTTTTTTGTATTCGTTTTAAAGATGGATGTCACCACATTTCCCAAGCTCATCTTGAACTCCCAAACTCAAGTAGTCCACCCGCCTGGGCCTCCCAAAGTGCTGAAATTACAGATGTGACCCACTGCCCCCAGCTTCATCCTAGTTTCTGATTCAAATCAATGGGTTTGCATACAGCCTGTCCTCAGAATTGATCTTCCTTAGCCTAGACAGAGGTATGCGGCATAAAGAATATGGAGGCTACCTGGGAGAAAGTATGGCATTTCCTCGTCTTCATTCTGAGACCATTCACCGTCTATAATCATAGCAGAGTCGACTTCGTCTCCCTCAAATGTTACTTCGGTGCTCCCGTGAGGCTGGTTGGAGTCAGAAGGGCTGGAGCTGTTTGAACAAGGGACAACACATTCCTCCAGTGAGTCCTGAGGGACTTCCTTTTCCTCAGCCTTCTGCACCTCCCTCACGAGCCAGGTAGGATAGAGATGACAGAGATTAAACCAAGAGGGATTCCCAGCTGGTTTTGACGGAAGGCATAAGGTAGTGGTTCCAGAAAGCAAAGGGGAGGTTCCATTTAAGAGAGAACAGGCAATCCTCCTCTATCTGCAACAGAGCATGGCTGCCTTGGGAACCAGAGAGGAAGAGAGCAGCTGGTGTTCATTGCACTGGAAAGACAGGAGCTGAGGAAGGCAGAGGCTCCGCTGCTTCTGTATGGTACAGTCTTCACAGCACTCACACAGAACCAAAGACAGCGGCCACACCGTGTGTCTAAGCTGGGTTGTATTTAACATGCTGTGGCCAAGGGAATACAGGTGTCTGAGCCTTGGTAGACTCCGGAGACGGTGTGCCTTGTAGATTGTTTTTAATTTTAACATTGTGATGTGAAATGTCAAGTTTTCCTGGGCACTTGTCTTGGTGTTTAACTTTGGTAGGTGCTTCCTAATTCCTGCTTGTTGTCTCCTTGTCATTTATCTTCCCTAACAAGAGTCTAAGGACAAGCATGTGAAAAGCAGCTTTCCATCTCGTCCTAGCTTCACTACAGGGGAGGACAGGTCTCCTCTGTGTGTGCAGGAAGTCCCTAGGGCTAGTGAGCTCATAGAGGGTCATGCTTACAGGTGCCACGAAGACAATGGACAAGCATGTTAACAGGGCTGTTTCCTTGTTGGTGAGTGCAGGAAATCGGTGCACTGTGCAGCTGTCTGTATCCTGAACCTGCCGTCTCTGACTACCTTCACCTACCTTGTGTTCTTTCTGAGACCTTTTCCATATTTTACCACCCATTACCCGCTCCTGAGTATTCAGTGTTACCTGTGGTCAGGTGATTCCTGTACTTTCTCGACCTCCGCATCTGTAATATCTTCATCGTCATGTTCATCACTTTCTGCAAATACAGAAGCGTCTATTCAGATATTTCCCACTTCACCCACTGGAAGCACAGTCAGCCCTATGTGCACTGAGGCATGAACATCCATGTATGGGTCTGCATTGTACTGAAAACTCTCCTGTTTAGCCCTAAAAAATGCCCTGGCATGTTCTCCTGATCCATGAGGGAACGTGTTTCTGACCTGGAGAGTCACCATCAAGATGTGGCCAAATACTGAAAAGTCTTCCTGCTCCCCATATTACTGGAGGCTTGTCCAGCCTCTCTCTAAGCTTCAGCAGCTGTCTCCCCAATCTTGCCACACTTCTGATACCCAGGCACAGGCTTTGGCTCTGTGTCCTGTCACAGCTTGCATTGAAGCCTGTATCTTTCTCTTAGGACAGGACAAACAAACTTGTCCCACAATACTCCCTACACTGGGAACTTCATGGGCCCTCCAAGTGACTTCCACTGTGCTACCCAGGGACCCTCTCTCCATGGGGAGTGCTCCAGTCTAGACCACTTCCTTCCTTCCTTCTTTCCTTTTTTTTTTTGAGACAGGTTCTCTCTCTGTCACTGAGGGTGGCGTGTACTGGTGAAATCATGACTCACTGCAGCCTCAACTTCCTGTGCACAGATGATTCTCCTACCTCAGGCTCCCGATTAGTGGGGACTACAGGTGTCGATCACCTCGCCTGGGTAATTTTTTTGTATTCATTTTAAAGATGGATTTCACCACATTTCCCAAGCTCATCTTGAACTCCCGAACTCAAGTAGTCCACCCGCCTGGGCCTCCCAAAGTGCTGAAATTACAGATGTGACCCACTGCCCCCAGCTTCATCCTAGTTTCTGATTCAAATCAATGGGTTTGCATACAGCCTGTCCTCAGAATTGATCTTCCTTAGCCTAGACAGAGGTATGCGGCATAAAGAATATGGAGGCTACCTGGGAGAAAGTATGGCATTTCCTCGTCTTCATTCTGAGACCAGTCACCCTCTACAATCATAGCAGAGTCGACTTCGTCTCCCTCAAATGTTACTTCGGTGCTCCCGTGAGGCTGGTTGGAGTCAGAAGGGCTGGAGCTGTTTGAACAAGGGGACAACACATTCCTCCAGTGAGTCCTGAGGGACTTCCTTTTCCTCAGCCTTCTGCACCTCCCTCACGAGCCAGGTAGGATAGAGATGACAGAGATTAAACCAAGAGGGATTCCCAGCTGGTTTTGATGGAGGGCATAAGGTAGTGGTTCCAGAAAGCAAAGGGGAGGTTCCATTTAAGAGAGAACAGGCAATCCTCCTCTATCTGCAACAGAGCATGGCTGCCTTGGGAACCAGAGAGGAAGAGAGCAGCTGGTGTTCATTGCACTGGAAAGACAGGAGCTGAGGAAGGCAGAGGCTCCGCTGCTTCTGTATGGTACAGTCTTCACAGCACTCACACAGAACCAAAGACAGCGGCCACACCGTGTGTCTAAGCTGGGTTGTATTTAACATGCTGTGGCCAAGGGA
Source organism: Aotus nancymaae (assembly GCF_030222135.1). NCBI lineage: Eukaryota > Metazoa > Chordata > Mammalia > Primates > Aotidae > Aotus > Aotus nancymaae. The sequence goes on along the minus strand of NW_026988537.1, from coordinate 2,271,335 downwards.
ATACAGGTGTCTGAGCCTTGGTAGACTCCGGAGACGGTGTGCCTTGTAGATTGTTTTTAATTTTAACATTGTGATGTGAAATGTCAAGTTTTCCTGGGCACTTGTCTTGGTGTTTAACTTTGGTAGGTGCTTCCTAATTCCTGCTTGTTGTCTCCTTGTCATTTATCTTCCCTAACAAGAGTCTAAGGACAAGCATGTGAAAAGCAGCTTTCCATCTCGTCCTAGCTTCACTACAGGGGAGGACAGGTCTCCTCTGTGTGTGCAGGAAGTCCCTAGGGCTAGTGAGCTCATAGAGGGTCATGCTTACAGGTGCCACGAAGACAATGGACAAGCATGTTAACAGGGCTGTTTCCTTGTTGGTGAGTGCAGGAAATCGGTGCACTGTGCAGCTGTCTGTATCCTGAACCTGCCGTCTGTGACTACCTTCAACTACCTTGTGTTCTTTCTGAGACCTTTTCCATATTTTACCACCCATTACCCGCTCCTGAGTATTCAGTGTTACCTGTGGTCAGGTGATTCCTGTACTTTCTCGACCTCCGCATCTGTAATATCTTCATCGTCATGTTCATCACTTTCTGCAAATACAGAAGCGTCTATTCAGATATTTCCCACTTCACCCACTGGAAGCACAGTCAGCCCTATGTGCACTGAGGCATGAACATCCATGTATGGGTCTGCATTGTACTGAAAACTCTCCTGTTTAGCCCTAAAAAATGCCCTGGCATGTTCTCCTGATCCATGAGGGAACGTGTTTCTGACCTGGAGAGTCGCCATCAAGATGTGGCCAAATACTGAAAAGTCTTCTTGCTCCCCATATTACTGGAGGCTTGTCCAGCCTCTCTCTAAGCTTCAGCAGCTGTCTCCCCAATCTTGCCACACTTCTGATACCCAGGCACAGGCTTTGTGTCCTGTCACAGCTTGCATTGAAGCCTGTATCTTTCTCTTAGGACAGGACAAACAAACTTGTCCCACAATACTCCCTACACTGGGAACTTCATGGGCCCTCCAAGTGACTTCCACTGTGCTACCCAGGGACCCTCTCTCCATGGGGAGTGCTCCAGTCTAGACCACTTCCTTCCTTCCTTCTTTCCTTTTTTTTTTTTGAGACAGGTTCTCTCTCTGTCACTGAGGGTGGCGTGTACTGGTGAAATCATGACTCACTGCAGCCTCAACTTCCTGTGCACAGATGATTCTCCTACCTCAGGCTCCCGATTAGTGGGGACTACAGGTGTCGATCACCTCGCCTGGGTAATTTTTTTGTATTCATTTTAAAGATGGATTTCACCACATTTCCCAAGCTCATCTTGAACTCCCGAACTCAAGTAGTCCACCCGCCTGGGCCTCCCAAAGTGCTGAAATTACAGATGTGACCCACTGCCCCCAGCTTCATCCTAGTTTCTGATTCAAATCAATGGGTTTGCATACAGCCTGTCCTCAGAATTGATCTTCCTTAGCCTAGACAGAGGTATGCGGCATAAAGAATATGGAGGCTACCTGGGAGAAAGTATGGCATTTCCTCGTCTTCATTCTGAGACCAGTCACCCTCTACAATCATAGCAGAGTCGACTTCGTCTCCCTCAAATGTTACTTCGGTGCTCCCGTGAGGCTGGTTGGAGTCAGAAGGGCTGGAGCTGTTTGAACAAGGGGACAACACATTCCTCCAGTGAGTCCTGAGGGACTTCCTTTTCCTCAGCCTTCTGCACCTCCCTCACGAGCCAGGTAGGATAGAGATGACAGAGATTAAACCAAGAGGGATTCCCAGCTGGTTTTGACGGAGGGCATAAGGTAGTGGTTCCAGAAAGCAAAGGGGAGGTTCCATTTAAGAGAGAACAGGCAATCCTCCTCTATCTGCAACAGAGCATGGCTGCCTTGGGAACCAGAGAGGAAGAGAGCAGCTGGTGTTCATTGCACTGGAAAGACAGGAGCTGAGGAAGGCAGAGGCTCCGCTGCTTCTGTATGGTACAGTCTTCACAGCACTCACACAGAACCAAAGACAGCGGCCACACCGTGTGTCTAAGCTGGGTTGTATTTAACATGCTGTGGCCAAGGGAATACAGGTGTCTGAGCCTTGGTAGACTCCGGAGACGGTGTGCCTTGTAGATTGTTTTTAATTTTAACATTGTGATGTGAAATGTCAAGTTTTCCTGGGCACTTGTCTTGGTGTTTAACTTTGGTAGGTGCTTCCTAATTCCTGCTTGTTGTCTCCTTGTCATTTATCTTCCCTAACAAGAGTCTAAGGACAAGCATGTGAAAAGCAGCTTTCCATCTCGTCCTAGCTTCACTACAGGGGAGGACAGGTCTCCTCTGTGTGTGCAGGAAGTCCCTAGGGCTAGTGAGCTCATAGAGGGTCATGCTTACAGGTGCCACGAAGACAATGGACAAGCATGTTAACAGGGCTGTTTCCTTGTTGGTGAGTGCAGGAAATCGGTGCACTGTGCAGCTGTCTGTATCCTGAACCTGCCGTCTGTGACTACCTTCAACTACCTTGTGTTCTTTCTGAGACCTTTTCCATATTTTACCACCCATTACCCGCTCCTGAGTATTCAGTGTTACCTGTGGTCAGGTGATTCCTGTACTTTCTCGACCTCCGCATCTGTAATATCTTCATCGTCATGTTCATCACTTTCTGCAAATACAGAAGCGTCTATTCAGATATTTCCCACTTCACCCACTGGAAGCACAGTCAGCCCTATGTGCACTGAGGCATGAACATCCATGTATGGGTCTGCATTGTACTGAAAACTCTCCTGTTTAGCCCTAAAAAATGCCCTGGCATGTTCTCCTGATCCATGAGGGAACGTGTTTCTGACCTGGAGAGTCGCCATCAAGATGTGGCCAAATACTGAAAAGTCTTCTTGCTCCCCATATTACTGGAGGCTTGTCCAGCCTCTCTCTAAGCTTCAGCAGCTGTCTCCCCAATCTTGCCACACTTCTGATACCCAGGCACAGGCTTTGTGTCCTGTCACAGCTTGCATTGAAGCCTGTATCTTTCTCTTAGGACAGGACAAACAAACTTGTCCCACAATACTCCCTACACTGGGAACTTCATGGGCCCTCCAAGTGACTTCCACTGTGCTACCCAGGGACCCTCTCTCCATGGGGAGTGCTCCAGTCTAGACCACTTCCTACCGCCAAATGCCCCGACATCAATTGCCTTCTCCAACACTACAGAGGAAGGGGCTTTATCTCATCGTGAAATATAGTCATAAGTGCTCCCACGTTTGCATGCAAGAGACAATTTGTCTGCCTTTACAGATTCAGAGACAGGAACTCAGGAAGGATAAATTAATCATTTCCTCACAGTTGCTAAAGACATTGCTGAAGATAGAGCCTGGGAACCTTCATTCTTAGTCCAGGACTCTTTTTACTCTAACAAGCTGCCTCCTGTCACAGCCTCCTTCCTGTCCTTTAAAACTGGACAGACGCTGCCTCTTGCCTCAAAGACCATGTTCCAGCAAGAAATGAGGAGACATCTGCAATCCTGTGACCTCCAACCCCAAGGGTTTCCCATATCTGCTTTTGCCCGGGAAGTCCTGGTCACGTCATGGCTACAGATTTTTAGTGGAAAGAAACACTACCCATAAAATTGCCATTGTGGAGGTGTGGAGGTCTGGGGACTTTCATAAGCCTGGGGCTGTGTGTCATCAGGGCCTGTGTCCACCTTACCTAGGCTGAGCTTGTTGAAACACTCTGCAAGCCTGTGCCCCTCGGCCAGCTGCTCTCGGAGGTCCTGACCCTGGGACTTGGCTGGGTCATCAGGAGTGAGGAGGGCCTTTAAATGCTGATTCAGTGAGCGGGAGGCCTCTCTCTCTTCCAGTAACTGGGTCAGCTCTTTTGCCTGACAGCGAACCAGGGCTTTATATTGCCTATGGTGAGATAGCAGAGAACGTTTAATAATGGAAAGGGATGAGTGATCAGTTCTAATGCTGCAACGGAGGTTTATGTGAGCATGTCCTCAAGGAGCCCTCCAAGCAGAAGGTCACAACATGTTTGGGAAAATGCCTGTGGCCAAGAGAAATTGTATATATGTATTTTATATATATGTATTTTTATATATTTTATATCTATATATATCTATATATATATATATATATATAGATATATATAGGCAGGGTGCAGTGGCTCATGCCTGTAATCCTAGCACTTTGGGAGGTGAGGCAGGCAGATTACCTGAGTTCAGGAGTTCAAACCCAGCCTTACCAACATGGTGAAACCCTGTCTCTACTAAAAATACAAAAATTGGCCAGGCATGATGGTGCATGCCTGTAGTCCCAGCTACTCGGGAGGCTGAGACAGGAGAACTGCTTGAACCTTGGAAGCAGAGGTTGCAGTTAGCTGAGATTGTGTGACTACACTCCAGCCTGGGTGACAGAAATGACAGTCCATGAAAATGTACATATGTGTGTATATATATAGTATACATATATATTGTATTTATATATACAAAGGCTTCCTCTGTATCAGAGAGAGCTCCTGTAAGATCCTCTGTGATGTTCCATTCATTTATTTCTTCTGTAAACAAAAGTCAGTGTCTTCCTAAGTCAGTTTCAAGGGGATGTCCTTTCAGCTCCTCACTTTGGCCATGGACATTTCTATGTGAAAATTCACATAGTGCATCTTGCAGTGACTGGAAACAGAGCCGTGCACAGAAATGTGGTCAGGTGCAGATGGCGTGAATTGGAAAGATGAAAGGAGAAAGGAATGGCAGGTCAAGAAGGCAATATTGATTGAATGAATGAGTTGCTGCAGTCAGGAGGTGACTCTGACTAAGAGTAAATGGGTGGTGATCACACACCATTTTGAGTGTATTAAATGCTGCTGGGTGGTTCATTTTCTTTTGATGAATTTTGGATACGCAAATTTCAACTCAACAATTAGCTGTTTTAAGAAGAGAAAACAAAGCTCAAGAAGCAACTGCAACCCATAACTTGCTAAGATTACTCTTCTGTTGTATGAGTGTTTGTGTGAAATGTGCCTGTCATGTAAATGCCTGACCTTGTCCTGGCCCAGCTTAGCTCCTGCTTCTCCCAGCTCAACTGCTGCACTTCAGAGATCACACCCCTGCCCACCTGCCTGTCCCCACAGCGTCTCTCACCTGAGCTCCTCAGCTTGCCCGAACTTCTCCGCCAGCTTCTCGATGAACTGCAATTCATCCCTCAGCACGGAGTCTATGTCTTTTTCCTCTTCACACTCTGAGAAGAGACAGTCATGCCTGCCTCAGTGGAAGGCTGGACATACTGGTGTGGTCACTGCCTGCAGGGCAGGTGGCAGTGTCTATCCCAAGGACAAAAGCATCCCCAGTACCAGATTGTAGTGAGGGATTTTTTTCATTTTTTATTATCAACCTCCCAACTTGCTGGCATCTGATACTCTCCAACTTAGAGATGGGGAAAAAGAAACTCATTGACACATCGAGTAACTTGACAGGATGATTCACCTGGGATGAGGCAGAGTCAGAATTCATAGCCCCCGAGGTCTGGCTCTGAATCCTGGGACACTTTTGCAAGCCTTGCAGCCTCTCCTGTCAAACACTCTACTGGGGCATAAAGCAGTGATATCCTGTATAGTAGGAAAGGCCCTTAGGACAATGGGACTCATGGATTCCCTGGTACTGGGAATTTCAAGCACATATATGTCAAAGATTTAAAAACTCATATCTGAATATAATTGCATGAAATACGAGGCATGAGACCCTGAAGTCATCATAGAAATATGACCAAATATTAATAACGTTTGAATTAAGTTAGAAACAGTAGGATGGAGAACTAATAGTGTTTACTCTGTGCCAAGAATTGTTCTAGGAGATTTAGAAAAATCACGGCATGTAATTCATTGCAGCAGTTTACAGAGGTAGGCATTATTATAGTACCCAATGAACAGATGAGGAAACTGAGGCACAGAGAAGATAGGCCACTTGGATGGGGCCCAGGAGACTGGCCCAGGCTCCCTGCTCTGCACACGGCACTGCTACATCCCCAATGTCTTACGTGCCGTCTTTCTTCCTCTTTAGAAAAAGAGCCTGTGCCCCAGGAAGCAGGACTTCCCTCTCCCCAGGGTACTCCCTGCTCTTCATGCTGTCACTTATGGATGCCACCGTTACTATTAGGAGCAGTCTCCTCTTTAAGCTCCTTAGAGCAGGTACTCCGTACTGTCACCATGTTTCCCCTGGGGTTCCCTCAAGAGAGATTTGCCTATTGGGCTCAAAGAAGCTTAAACAGAATGGCAGTTCATTAGTTCCAGGCATTTAGACCAACAGACTAGATGTTATTTGTCTGCAGGATCTTCTAGGGTACAGAGAGCATTCTGGTAAACATGATTGAGCATCTTGCTGAGAAAAGCAAGTGGTTCTGTGCCTGTGTCAGAAGTCAGTAAGTAGGATTTTAACTCTAGTCCCACCTCACATCGGACTGCTAACGTGGAAAAGTTGCTAAATACGTTGTGCCTCTGTTTTCCATCCTTAACATAATGAAGCTAAAATACCCATTTCTGTTTTCCTAGAACTAAGGGAAGGATGAAATTAATTTTGATGAAGAGACTCTTCAGTATCTCACAGAGACGACAGGTGCTGATTCATCACTTCTGTGATGGTGACTCTATAGAACTTACTGTATTTCTTCATTTTCCTGGCCAGAGAGTAGGCAGTAGCTTGAATTAGAAATTTCTCCTTGAGGTCTTCAAACTGCTGTTGGCTCTCTTCCCTCTGGACTTGCAATTCCTCATTGATTTCTAGAATAGTCATCTCTTCCCTGTCATGGGACAAATGTGCGGCAGTTACCACCATGCTGATGTTTGTGGCAGGAGGGTTCAAACAGGGACTGGGGAGAAGAAACCCAAGCACATGATGGATCAAAAACTAGTGAAATCAACTAGGTTTAGTCAGGACTGAGGGATGACAACAGCTGGAATTGACTTACGGTTGCGAAGAACTTAATCAACACCTCAGAGCACTTTAGAATCCTTAACGGCAAAAACAGCCAAAACGTTGCCTGAGCTCAGAGCCAAAGGCACTGCCTGTAGCTCTGCCTCTGACAAGAGTGAGGGAGGTCTCAGCCAGTGTGCCAGGTAACTGTTTGCTGTTGCAATAATGGAATTATGAGAAGGTTGGGTTGTCATGGAATCTCAGGAGCCCTGCATTCCAACTGCCCAGGCTGTGCTGAAACTGCAGCCTTGACCTCCCCAGGCACAAGGGATCTTCCCACCTCAGCCTCCCTAGTATCTGTGACTATACGCACATACCACCATGCCTGGATAATTTATTTTTGTATGTTTTGTAGAGACAAGTTCTCGCTATGTTGCCCAGGCTGCTCTCGAATTCCTGGGCTCAACTGATCCACCGCCTTGGGCTCCCAAAGTGTTGGGATTACAGATGTGAGCCACCACGCCCAGGCAATCAAAATAATTTCTGATCCTTACTGCCTATTTGAAAAATAGGGATAAGAACAGGGCTGTCCTGCAAATGAAAAGAGATAACACATGCAAAGTAGTATAATGTTGACTATTATGATTCAGTCTTCTTTTCGCCATCTATCTGACCATTTTTCAACTTTGTACCATTCACTGCTCTTGTTGCACGTTGTGCTGACTGTTACATTTGCCACTCTAGCTTGTAATTGTCTTCCCACCCCCTTGAAGGTAAGAACAGGATCTTATTTATAGTGATCTTCCCAGTGTCTGGCATGTAGGAGATGCTTGTCAGAGAACAAACTTTTTGGCCAGGCAGGGTGGTTCACACCTGTAATCCTAACACATTGGGAGGCCAAGGTGTGCAGATTGCTTAAGCTCAGGAGTTCGAGACCAGCTGGGCCAACATGGCGAAAACCCATCTCTACAAAAAAATACAAAAAAATTAGCTGGGTGTGATAGCTTGCACCTGCGGTCCCAGCTAGTGGGGGTGCTGATGCAGGAGGATCACTTGAGCCCAGGAAGTGAAGGCCACAGTGAGCTGTGTTTGTGCCACTGCACTCCAGCCTGGGTGACAAAGTGAGATCCCGTTTCAAAACAAACGAACAAAAAATAAAGTTTCAGCAAATTAAATTTCAAAGCTCTGATTGAGTTATTAGTGACTCATGAACTGAGCAGCAGCTAATCTACAAAATGAAAAGGAGCTCTGATGAGCTAAACAGAATGGGTGAGTTTTATAGGCAGAAAAAAGCAGAAGCAAAGAGAAACAAGAAACAAATAGTCGATTGACCATTTCAGGGTTAATTTCCTCATAGGGATAAGGAAATCTTCTTGGCCTAATGGGATTTGGCTATTACCTCTTAGGTTTTGGTTTGGTAACGTGAAACTTTAGCATGGGTGATTCCATTTTGGACCTGCTATATTTTCTTTAGCATAAATGAATGTTGAGGAAATGAAGACTTCTTTTGGCTATTCTAACCCTGACTAATACTCTCTCTTTTGAATGCCTATAATTATAGTACTCACTACACAATCTAGCATTTAATTATTTAATGTCTCATTGCTTCATGCATTGTATTTCTTCAATTCGATTAGATATTCCTTGAGGGTACACAGTCATCTAATAAATACATGTTAAATTATAGAAAAATATACAGTAGGCACTTAACAAATTATTGTTAAATGAATGAGTGAAACACTTTACCTCTTGCCTTTCCATTGATGACCTGCCCATTAATATTTCTAGGATCTTAGTTGTTAGAAGAAAAATAGGAAAGGAATAGTCGACTTTTGTTCCGGTGGATGGTGGTATATAAGTATCCTCTGTCACAAATTCACTTAATTACTTTGGAAAGTTATTTATAAGGTTATGGGAATCACTGTCATATTTATAATGCACTACCACTTGGCAACCAATTACATAACTTCCTGCAAACTCTGTCTCCCAGGTTCAAGCAATTCTCATGCCTCAGTTTCCTGAGTAGCTGAGACTACAGGCATGTGCCACCACACACAGCTAATTTTGTATTTTTATTAGAGATGGGGGTCACACTATGTGGGCCAGGCTGGTCTCAAACTCCTGACCTCAAATTATCCACCCACCTTGGCCTCCCAAAGTGCTTGGATTATAGGCATGAGCCAATGCCCCCAGTCCAGAGTTTCTGATTCAGTATGTGTCTGAAGTGGAGTCCAGGAATATATACCTCCGCCTCCTGGGTCCAAACAATTCTCCTGCCTCAGCCTCCTGAGTAGCTGGGATTACAGGTGCATGCCACCATGCCCGACTAATTTTTGTATTTTTCACCATTTTGGAGATTTCACCATTTTGGCCAGGCTGATCTCAAACTCCTGACCTCAGGCGATCCACCTGCCTTGGCCTCCCAAAGTGCTGGGATTACAGGCGTAAGCAATTGCACCTGGCCAGGAATGTATAGTTATAATAAGTTCCCAGGTGATCCTAGTGCGGCTGATCTGGAGACCATACTTTGAGAACCAAGGGCTTAGAACATCCCAGGCTCAATCAAGGTAGGAAAACTGATTATTCATTGTTGAACTAGTTAATTCATTCACTTGACAAGTATGACAATTTGACAATTACTTGAATTCCCTCTGAAAACGAATAAAGGAAATACTTATTACATTAGTATTTACAAATCTCTTTAGGGAGTACCTCTTCACTCACCAAAGAAGCTAAGAGGGAAAGTTCCGATCTGAACAATGGGTGGACAGAGGTAAACTAGGAAAAGGAAACCTATTCATTTTTAAAAATTGTGGTGAAACATACCTAAATTAAACAAACGAAAAAGTTCCACATATGAATAACAGCTGCCACAGTTACAAGGTTGTTTGGTTTTATTAAAAGATATGCATTTTAGAGCAGTTTTAAGTTCATGGCAAAATAGTAGATTTCCCAGATATAGGCTTACTTCATTTTTTTTATTGTGCTTCACAGATACTGCATTTTTTTTTTTTTTTTTTACAAATTAAAATTTGGGGCAATGTGGCATCACCAGACGCGGGCCTGCAGGCCCGGGAGATCCGCCGTCCAGACGCGGGCCTGCAGGCCCGGGAGACCCGCCGTCCAGAAGCGGGCCCGGGAGACCCGCCGTCCAGACGCGGGCCCCCAGGCCCGGGAGATCAGCCGCCCAGACGCGGGCCCGCGGGCCCGGGAGATCCGCCGCCCAGTCGCGGGCCCGCGGGCCCGGGAGACCCGCCGCCCAGACGCGGGCCCGCGGGCCCGGGAGATCCGCCGTCCAGAAGCGGGCCCGGGAGATCCGCCGCCCAGACGCGGGCCCGCAGGCCTGGGAGATCCGCCGTCCAGAAGCGGGCCCGGGAGATCCGCCGCCCAGACGCGTGCCCGCGGGCCCGGGAGACCCGCCGCCCAGACGCGGGCCCGGGAGATCCGCCGCCCAGACGCGGGCCCGCGGGCCCGGGAGATCCGCCGCCCAGACGCGGGCCCGGGAGATCCGCCGCCCAGACGCGGGCCCGCGGGCCCGGGAGATCCGCCGCCCAGACGCGGGCCCGCAGGCCCGGGAGATCCGCCGTCCAGAAGCGGGCCCGGGAGATCCGCCGCCCAGACGCGTGCCCGCGGGCCCGGGAGATCCGCCGCCCAGAAGCGGGCCCGGGAGATCCGCCGCCCAGACGCGGGCCCCCGGGCCCGGGAGATCCGCCGCCCAGAAGCGGGCCCGGGAGATCCGCCGCCCAGACGCGGGCCCGCGGGCCCGGGAGATCCGCCGTCCAGACGCGGGCCCGCAGGCCCGGGAGATCCGCCGTCCAGAAGCGGGCCCGGGAGATCCGCCGCCCAGACGCGTGCCCGCGGGCCCGGGAGACACGCCGCCCAGTCGCGGGCCCGCGGGCCCGGGAGATCCGCCGCCCAGACGCGGGCCCGCGGGCCCGGGAGACCCGCCGCCCAGACGCGGGCCCGCGGGCCCGGGAGATCCGCCGTCCAGAAGCGGGCCCGGGAGATCCGCCGCCCAGACGCGGGCCCGCAGGCCCGGGAGATCCGCCGTCCAGAAGCGGGCCCGGGAGATCCGCCGCCCAGACGCGTGCCCGCGGGCCCGGGAGACCCGCCGCCCAGACGCGGGCCCGCGGGCCCGGGAGACCCGCCGCCCAGACGCGTGCCCGCGGGCCCGGGAGATCCGCCGCCCAGACGCGTGCCCGCGGGCCCGGGAGACCCGCCGTCCAGAAGCGGGCCCGGGAGATCCGCCGCCCAGACGCGGGCCCGTGGGCCCGGGAGACCCGCCGTCCAGACTCGGGCCCGGGAGATCCGCCGCCCAGACGCGGGCCCGCAGGCCCGGGAGATCCGCCGTCCAGACGCGGGCCCGGAAGATCCACCGTCCAGACGCGTGCCCGCAGGCCCGGGAGACCCGCCGTCCAGACGCGGGCCCGGGAGATCCGCCGCCCAGACGCGGGCCCGCAGGCCCGGGAGATCCGCCGTCCAGAAGCGGGCCCGGGAGATCCGCCGCCCAGACGCGTGCCCGCGGGCCCGGGAGACACGCCGCCCAGTCGCGGGCCCGCGGGCCCGGGAGATCCGCCGCCCAGACGCGGGCCCGCGGGCCCGGGAGACCCGCCGCCCAGACGCGGGCCCGCGGGCCCGGGAGATCCGCCGTCCAGAAGCGGGCCCGGGAGATCCGCCGCCCAGACGCGGGCCCGCAGGCCCGGGAGATCCGCCGTCCAGAAGCGGGCCCGGGAGATCCGCCGCCCAGACGCGGGCCCGCGGGCCCGGGAGATCCGCCGCCCAGACGCGGGCCCGCAGGCCCGGGAGATCCGCCGTCCAGAAGCGGGCCCGGGAGATCCGCCGTCCAGAAGCCGGCCCGGGAGATCCGCCGCCCAGACGCGTGCCCGCGGGCCCGGGAGACCCGCCGTCCAGAAGCGGGCCCGGGAGATCCGCCGCCCAGACGCGGGCCCGTGGGCCCGGGAGACCCGCCGTCCAGACTCGGGCCCGGGAGATCCGCCGCCCAGACGCGGGCCCGCAGGCCCGGGAGATCCGCCGTCCAGACGCGGGCCCGGAAGATCCACCGTCCAGACGCGTGCCCGCAGGCCCGGGAGACCCGCCGTCCAGACGCGGGCCCGGGAGATCCGCCGCCCAGACGCGGGCCCGCAGGCCCGGTATACCCGCCGTCCAGAAACGGGCCCGGGAGATCCGCCGTCCAGACGCGGGCCCGCAGGCCCGGTAGACCCGCCGTCCAGAAGCGGGCCCGGGAGATCCGCCGCCCAGACGCGGGCCCGCAGGCCCGGTAGACCCGCCGTCCAGAAACGGGCCCGGGAGATCCGCCGTCCAGACGCGGGCCCGCAGGCCCGGTAGACCCGCCGTCCAGAAGCGGGCCCGGGAGATCCGCCGCCCAGACGCGGGCCCGCAGGCCCGGTAGACCCGCCGTCCAGAAACGGGCCCGGGAGATCCGCCGTCCAGATCCTGGCCCGCAGGCCCGGTAGACCCGCCGTCCAGAAGCGGGCCCGGGAGATCCGCCGCCCAGACGCGGGCCCGCAGGCCCGGGAGACCCGCCGTCCAGAAGCGGGCCCGGGAGATCCGCCGTCCAGACGTGGGCCCGCAGGCCCGGGAGACCGCCGTCCAGAAGCGGGCCCGGGAGATCCGCCGCCCAGACGCGGGCCCGCGGGCCCGGGAGACCCGCCGTCCAGACGCGGGCCCGGGAGACCCGCCGTCTCTTTGCTGAATGAATGGATGGATGTAACCTCCCCTACAGACTGCCATTAAAGTTCTCATTCTGATCATCATCTTTCTGGACACCCCACATCCTTCCTAATGGTTTCCTAGCAACTCGACAAATAAGTATTTTTGATGCCCACACAAGCATCAAATACCTGTTTTTGATGCCAGGCACTGAGGTACCATCACTAAGGAAGGTAGCCACGAGGTGTGGAGGATGCCACCTGATGCCATGGAGCTTAGAGCAGCTCAGAGCTCCAGGGTTCCTTGCCCACCCCACCAGGGCAGCGCAGGGCCTGTGAACAGGACAGTCCTGGCCCTCTTTGAAATTCTATCATCATGATTCACAGGCATTCTTCAGCCTCTCCTTGCATGCAGTAATAATGCAGCCCTGAATACATCCCTACGAACTTCTGAAGCCTGAACTAAATTGCAAGGGAAAGACCGACCCTGACAACACAAGGTTCAAGAGTTATTTTCAGCAGGAAGCAGAGCTGACCAAGAGTGCAGTCATCTGTGTTTTCAGCAAATGAGCCCTCCCTCCCCCACCTGCTGGCGGGGTATCCACAGCTGAAAGCCAGCTCAGTCCATTTGTGGCTTTGAGCTTCTATATCTAACCCTATAGGGAATTTTAAAGAAATTCCACTTACCACACAACATTCACAAGAACAAATTCCAGATGGCTAAAAGAGATTAATGTAAATGTGAAGCTCCTATATTACTAGAAGATAATATTATTGTAATCTGGGATAGGAGAGGCCTTTCTAAGCAGAATACAAAACACGGAGGTTATAAAGGGAAATTTAGGCCAATTGGACTGAAATTTTGAAAATGTTTAGGAACAAAAATTACCACAAACAATGTCAAAGACAAACTGATACAAGTGTCTTCAATATAGATAAACAAAAGGTCAATAATCATAATACATAAAAGGCTTCTACAGATTAAACTCTTTGAAGACAAAGGACAGGAGAGAAGAGAGTTTGATTTGAAAGAGTGGGCAGAGGCAAAGAAAGAGGAAAAGAACAATGAGAGAGAGAAAAGCCTCTTCCCTTCCACTCAATCCCCACACTGATTTTGAGGCCACCTACAAGAGGCATTAGCAGCAGAAGCTGATGGGGATTACTCAGTCGAGAACTCATGAGATGCAGGTTCTGAGCAGAGCAGACTGGGGACCTGGATGACAAATGGCACCGGCATACATTAAGCAGATGGCCCTCTCCCACCTCTGCCACCTCTGCCTGGACACCAGCATCCCATCTATGCTAACCAAGGACTGGAGACAAGGAGGCACCTCGAGACAGCACCCATGACATGGACTTTCGTGTCTGGCTCCCATGAACTTCTCCAAGCTTCTGTGAGCAGCAGACTCACAAGGATGGGAGCAAACGTGGGAGAAGAGAAACACAGAAGTTGCCATATGGGCTACAAGCACCAGACAGGCTGGTGGACACATGTAAGGCACCCTTTGGGGGACTTCTGGAAAGAACTGGGGGCCATTGAGAGGGTCCTGAGGGCCTGTTTTTGTTTGGGGAAAGGATTCTGCCACAGGAAATGTCTGGACATACATATACCTGCATTTCTTTTAAAGTTTGGAAGGATAATGGTTGAGAAGGATGAGATTATAAGGGGAGGCAGGAAATTCCACGTTCTGTCGTATATACTTCTGGAATGTTTCTTTTTTATAAGGAATATATATGTATCTAAAACTTTAGTAATAATAACTTACACTAAGATAGTCCCACTTAGAAAAAAAATACACGGGATACGGCATTGACTTTCAAGGACTGAGCCCTTCTCTGCAGCATTGCTGGTGACAACATGAGTCCACAATGACCTCATCTAGTGCATGCCAATACCTGTGACAGGGAATAAAGCACAGGCCACGGGAGGCACAGGAGCTCCCCTGGGTCCAGTTCCCAGAACAGAATCATGACCAAGGTCAAAAGCTAGCTTGGTGGCCAGCAGGGAGTGCCAGGGTTGCCTATTACCTCTGGCATAGAGCCCTGAACTTGTTCTGCCTCCAGAGCTCTTAGAAAAACACCTTCTTTTGTGGGCAGACACCATGGAATAAAAAGGGTTTCTCTCTCATAAAGGCTTAGGTTACAGGAGAGATGGAACTGAAGTCTCACACCCTCCAGCTCCCATGAAAATGTCCAATGTCTCCACTGAGACCTATGCAACCTGGCCCTGCTTTCCTCTCTAGCCTCATGTTTCACCCCTTGTGAGTCTTTGTAGAGGGTAATAATGCAACTGGGAACAGAAGAATGTGAGCCAAGGGGCTGGTGTGGTGTGAGGGGATCCAGATTAGAGAGCTGAGTATGGGGAATAGTGTGTGCCTGGTGCAAGAGTCCTCCCTGAGCACCCCTGGGTTAGACACCATCAGCTCTGCTCCTGCACCACCCGGGACCATCTGCGGAAACATTATCACTCTGTGGAATGGTTGGCTCATTATGTGTCTGTAGCCCCTACCAGACGACTGTGCGCATTTTTGCCAGCATGGGCACTAGCATTTGCCACAGTTGCCTCTGGTTCTCGGCAAAAGGCTCAATAAACATTTGCTGAACGAGAAAGCTGCTGGTCTGGCCTAACCTTTCAGGCACTCTCATGTCAGGCACAGAGCATTCTGGGCTGGGCTCTCACCTGCTCACCTGTAAGCTCCACACAGTTCCTAGGGGACAGATGGTGGCCAAACTCCAACAAGTAGCCACAGTCACCCAAATATCTCTTCCTGGAAGAGAAACCTCAACACACAAAGAGAATTAAATGCCGACGGAGGTCACTGAGGCCACAGACCCCTCACCCAGAGTTCTCAGTGTGTCAATTCACCAGGAGCAAACAGGAGCCCCAAGGCCTGGCAGGGGAGAGGACGGTGCACCAGAAATGCACGTTCTAGCCCAGACTCCACCCCAAACCACTGCGACTTTGGGCAAATTGTGCTGCCTCTCAGGTCCCCAGAGCCTGGGAAGGTCTGGGTTTGGTGCTGGCTACGATCCTGGGAGGAGGAAGGTAAGAGAGAAGCTGGCTAATCTGAAAAGCACATAGGCTGGGCTACACCCAACTGGACCTCAGCCCAACCAAATCCTCCCACCTAAAACAAACTCTCCTCGCATCATACATTCACATTCTGGGTCACAGGGCAAAAGTCTCCTGAAGGCCCTTGTGGCTGGTGCTTTTTACAAACAAGCAAATCTATATTGGGCAGCTACCTTTCCTTTGACAGGAAGGAGACCTGCCTCCCACGCCTCATTTCCCATGGTACAGATCTTGTCTGGACCTTATTCCTGCCAAGACCAGGCAATAACCAGCCCTGTGGTGTTGTGCTGTGTCACCAGCCTCAGCCTTCTTCCTCAACACTCGAACTCTGGAGGCAAAACCATGTCCCTTTCCTAGGATGCTGGAGTTGAGAGGCTGCCAACTATGTTATAAGGAAGATGGGAGCAATCTATTCCCACTGAGCTAATTGAGGTAGTGGGAAAGGAGAGAGTTTGTTGATATTTTTCCTCTATCCTACTAAATGCATAGGCTTTGGCATCAGTCAGACCCGAGTTCAAGTCCCAACTCTGCCACTTTCTAATTATTTGATGTTGGGCCAGTTACCGACCTCTCTGCATCTCAGTTTTGACTCTACAGAGTGGAGATATGACTAACACCCGCCTCGAAGAGTGGCTATGAGGATGAAGTAAAGCAACACCTGTCGTACGGCACGGTGCCTGCCTGGCGCACGGTAAGAGCTTAGCGAACGTTAGCAACTGTTGATGGCCGGGAAACGCTGGGCCCAGAGCAATAGGGCTTGTGTTTGTTGTTTTTGTTTTGTTTTGTTTTTTCTTAATTTCCCCATGAACCATGGTAATTGGGTTTATATCAAGATGAAATCCTAGCCCCACAGCACAGAAATCATGCCTTTTCGTGTCACCCCACCCACTACCTTGTAGTTCCAGCTACTTTGGATTAAACAACTGAGAGCTCAGAAGTGTACAAATAAAAATCCACAAGCAAAGACTGGCCTGTCTCTGACCGTAGTGGCAGACACAAAGCCCAAGAATCCCCACAGCTCAAATCTGTTGTTTCTTTCTGCCCTGGGAGTAAGCTCAGAAATCTGGCAGCAGAAATTCGAGTTACTCACTTTGAGCCTGCAATAACTCTGCCTCAGTGTTTTTGCTTATTCATAGTGAGAGGGTTACTTTTTAATCTTGTTAAAAAAAAAACAAAAAGCCTGCGGCCTGCAGTGGGAGGAGTGGGTACCAGGAAGCTGGGAGCACCTTCAGGACACATGATAATAGACAGCACCTGATGGAGAGGCAGGTCTGGGTCCCCCTACCAGCTTTGGGCCAATAAACCCTACTGTTCTGTTTCTGGCATTTTACAAAACTAAAGGATTCAGATGAGGCGGACAACAGAGTGAGTTAAGACTACCACCCCAAAGTTAGGGTCCTTAGCCAAACTTTCCCTGACTTGGTTAACAAATAAGCCAGTGATTAAACACATTCTTTTCTGTAACCCAGAGTGGATTCCCATTACCCAGACATATAAACACTAGATTAGTAACTTCAGCCCTGGTTCAACATCACTGTGTCTGCTGCATGTGGTGGGTGGCAAGGCCACCTCCAACTCCAAAGCCACTTCTGGGACACCATCAGGACCCAGAGCAAAGGGAGGTGGGGCCCTGTTCTGTGGGATTGGCCCATAGGGCTTGGTGTATGCCTGGCACTGTGCCTACCACTTTACCTGCATTTCTTCAGTTAATCCTTACCACAACCTCATGCAGCGGGAACTGTTATTCATGTCCCCTTTACCTATGGGAAATGGATAGCTCAGAGAGGTTAAGTGGCATGCCCAAGAAATTGGGAGAAGCGGATCTTAAACTCCACAACCTGATGTCAGATAATACCGACTTTGCCATTTTATTACACTGTAGCATTTCCAAAAATTGGGAGATTAGTGAGCAGTGGAGTTACTGAGAAGGCTCAATGGGAGAGGGAGAAGGATTTGGGGGGACCCAGGGGAAGGGGAAGAGGCAAGAAACCCATGTGCAGTTAAGGAGTCTGGCATGTTCAGGAAACAGGCAAAGACCAAGCACAGACTTGGTTACAGCAAAATGTTCTGACATCCCTGCTGTCATGTATCTATTTTCTAAAGTAAAGCCTATCTGAACATGTATGAATGAGTGCTGTTAAAGACACCTGTGAATTGTAGCAGCTCTCATCAATGCCTCATGCCCAGCACTCAGGCTGCCATCCTCAAGGAGGCAGGGTGTCCTCCCTGCGGTTCTCTCAGCCAACCTCTGCTGACATTCTATTCCCTTCCAGACCAGGGGCATTGCAAAAGTGGGTGGCTCATGATAGCTTCCTCTAGACAAGCTCTTTAGACTCAAAATCCTTTTAAAAAAGAAGTTGCTCTTTATCTGTGCTTTGAGAATTCCATTGTTCAGATGGCAAGTTTAACTTCTTCACTCTTTGGCACTGAAAACAAAATTGTTTTTGTTTTTAATAGGCTTCTACAAATCAAACATTTAATATTTCTCTTAAAATTGAGGTTATGTGGGTGACTAGTTCAAGAGACATTCCAGGTTGTCCTGACACAACCAGAGAGGCTGGTCACTGTCCAGCTGAGACGCCGGCTCCCAGTGGGGGAAAGTTAGGCACGCTGGAGTCAGCCCTCAACTCCCAGACAGCATGAGTCTCTCCCTCCTCCCATGTCCTCAGGCCTCCTGAAATCTCTGCCTCTGACCTCATATCATAACTTTCTGTGATCAAGCCACCACACAGAAAATTCCTGGAGGTGAGAGTCATGCTTCATCTACTCTTCCAACAAGTATACACGAATGCCTTCTAAGTGCCAAGCAAAGTGATAGGCCTGGGAAACACTGCCAGCAAGATTGTTCTGATACTGGCAACGCCAGGAGGCACAAGAGTACACGAATACTTAAGCGTATGCACTCTGGAGCTAGACTGCCCTGCTCTAGCACTGGCTCGTTAAGTCACCCTAGGCAAGTCACTTAACTTCTGTGCATCTTAGTTTCCACTCTGTCTAATGGTGATGATGACAGGGCCTACCTTATCGTGATGAGAGGATTAAGTAAATCCACATAGGTAAAGTACATCCATGGTTAGCACTCAGTAAGCTCTATGTGTAAGGGTAAGTACAAGATATTTTAGGAGAACACAAGAAGGGTACCTAACTCAGACTTGGGAGGACTTCCCAAAGGACTCATACTCTAAACAGGGACTTTAGAAATCAGTTAACCATCGGAAGGGAATGCAAGGACAGGAAGAAAAATGTTCTAGATTAAAGGAATAGCACTTGCAAAACCATAAAGGCAAGAGTCCATGCTTTCTTTGATGAGTTTGCTTCATTTAAAAAAAATAAAAAGCAATTCAGTCACTAATAACAGTTATTATAAAATTCGTAATGTGCCTTCTATCCTTGAACTATTACTATACAAACTGCAAAGAATGCAGATACAGGTCACAGAGAGAAAGTCTGAACTAAATTCATCTTTGAAGGTTCTATCAGCAAGGTCAAAATGGCTCACAAGCTCTCTTTTTGTTTTCAGTAGAAATTAGGTTAATTTAATGGCTTCTTAGAAGATGTTTGGTCTGTAGACGCTGGAAGAGAAAACATAGTGTAGTCTTTGTTTTGCACTCCTCACCACAGCACATTGCTTGTGGGAGGCACCCAATAAATTCTTTTTCCTTTTATACTCAAATGCACTGCATTTTAGTTTGCGTACTAGTTTTTTTTGTTGTTTTTTTTTAACAAATGCTTTTCAAATGGTGTATGTTTAAAAAATCCTGCCAATGCCCAGCACTTCTCTTCCCACTCACCTCACGAAAGGCAAGCCTGGGCCTGCCTCCAGCCTCTTAGCGTAGCAGCTTATCTCTAAGGTGACATCCCCACAGAGCTGTGCTTTATGATCAGCTATCGAATCTCAGCATACACTGAGAGCAAAGGTTGAAAAGACAATAAAAATAGAAACAACGCCAAGCATGGTGGCTCATGCCTGCAATGCCAGTGCTTGGGGAGGCTGAAGTGCGTGGACCTCTTCAGCCCAGGAGTTCAAAGCTGTGGTGAGCTAGAATCACACCACAGCACTCCAAATTGGGTAATAGAGCAAGACCCTGTCTCTAAAAACAAACAAGCAAGCCAGGTTTTACATGCCAGGTCAGTTCAGAGAAACAATGGGACCTACGATTAAATTTTGATTTTAAGAAAACTGAAGGTGGAGAAATGTTCCCAGCAAGCAATAATCCTTTGCAGAAGACCAGCAAAACCTGTTCCTTATTAATGAATGAGAAACTGTGGTTCCTGAGATAATAGGAGGAAATGGGTTTTATAATTCATCAAAGCCAGGGATTTTTAAACACCGTTGAAAGCTTTGTTCAAACTAAATATTACCAAGATACGTAAATAAAACACACCATGAAAGAAGGCTCTGGTTGAGGGCAGGGACCAGGCCCCAATTTTGTTGCCTTCCTAACCCCAGAGCATTCTAAAACTACTAATTTTAGTCTAATAACCACCCTTCCCTTTTACAGATGGCAAACCTGAAGCTGAGAAAAAATAGATGACTTCTCCAAGGTCATACAATGAATTGCTAACAGAGCCAGGATAAGTTCCTAGGTCTGTATACTCCAAATTCAATGACTCTTCCACTATATCATGCAGATGATATGAAAAATACACTTACTGATGTGGAAAGGGTGGATGTTGGAAAGCAGATGGTACATGAAAGGAACAGGGTCACCCTGTTGAATACACAGAGAAACAGGGCAAGACAAAGTCATGCAGTGGCTATTACAGGTTGAGTATCCCTTCTTCGAAATGCTTGGGACCAGAAGTGTTTCAGATTTTAGATTTTTTAAGATTTTGGAATGTGTGCATTACACTTATCAGTTGCGCATACCTGATCCAAAAACGCAGAATTCTAAGTGCTCCGATGAGCATTTCCTTTGAGAGTCATGTTGGCACTCAAAAAATTTCAGATTTTGAAGCATTTTGGATTTCAGATTTTCAGATTAGGAATACTCAATCTGTAGCTGTCTGGGGGCTATAAGATGCCTACTTAAAAGAGAAGACAGCATATCCCTTCTTCCTCCGGAATACTAGGATGCGATGATTTGTTTGCATATTCGAGTCAACAGGTTTTAACTTTGCTTCTTCTATTAGGTGCTTGGCAGCGTGCTGCACACAGTTAGCAAACACCAACCCACCGCCACCACTATCCCAGCACTCACCACCCAGTACAGAGACAGATGGGAAGCCCTTAATAGAGCAAACACGGTAAGAGACAGCTGTCTGGACCTTCAGGGTAGCCATGCAACCCAAGGGAGGAGGGAGAGACTGAGTCACTGGGAGAATCAAACAGCCCAGAAGAAAAGGTATCTGTGTAGGGTTTCCAAGGATGAGCTTGTCACCAGGCAGACAGGGGAAGTGAGCATCTTGTTCATGGAAAACAGAAACAGGTTTCAAACAGAGGCAAAAGATACTCATTTGTAGTTTAGAGAGATCACCAAGGTGGCACTCTAGAAATCCATGGCATGAAGAGGCTTCTGCAATGGTTGAAAACAGTAGTTTTCAGAAGGAAAATCAGCATGGGGAGCAGGAGGGATCAAGAAGAATAGGGGGTCTTCCCTGGCTCCCATGGCTCCCAGAAACTGCCAGAAGATGGTATCACCAACCAAGATTTTAAAAAAACAATTTAGGAGGGAAAATAAGGAGCCCATCTTAGCTGTCAAGAGTTCAAGGTGCTAGTGGGAGCTCTGGGTGGAGACGTCCAGCACGGAGGTGGGTGTAGGGGTCTGATGGTGCCTGCAGCACAGGGCTGGTCTGTGTCACAGCTTTAACTTCCAAAGGAAGAGCCTCAGCCTGATTCCCCTGTTGTGTACTGAGCTTGTTTTAGGCTTCTGCTCTGAGGGCTTTACTAAGTAGAATGTATTAAAATTGTGTGTTTTTTGTTTTCTTTGTCTCCAATCTATCTAAGTAGAATCCAAACCCTATAAGCTTTTACCATAAGTTAGCTGGGGATTGCAGCCACACCTGAGAAACTGGTTTTCTCTATTGCATTTAAGCTAGGAAGCAAATTTATTTCAAGCAATTATAAAAATATACAACATTGAAAAAAGATAGAGCATCTGTCCAATTTAGTTCCATGCCATTCTTTTACAGAATAAAATTGGCATAATCTTGCAAGCAAGAAAAGTAAGATATGAAGAAGGTAAATGTACAGCTGCCTAAACCAGGGAATCCTGTGATTACTCACAATTTAATTCAATCTACACATTTTCACCAAGTAATCTGTGGCACTGAAACACAACACTCAAATCATGGGAGATACTAAAAATGTAAGTCTAAGAAATAGCACATCAACTCCAGGAGCAGATTACTAATTGACTAGATAAGCAAAATACAAAAATAATGGCAATTTATCTGAGGTCACGGGCAATCCCAGAAGGGATTCTGAAGTGGGAAAAAACATAGAGCATAGGAAGAGTGAGAGTCGAGACAAACAGCTAAACCAGACTGCCAACCAATTATAAGCCAGGGCAGAAAATAATCAGGTCACCAGAGGGGCAGGGCAGAACAGAGGCAAGGGTGGCTTCATGAAGAAGACAGCGTGTGACACAGGTCTTGTAGTCTGGGCTGCTTTTGATGTTGAGATAGGAGAGCAAAGTCATTGAGGCTGGAAAATGTGGCATAGAAGGGGCAAAGGTACAAGGTCCAATTGCCTTAAATGTAGGGCGTGAGTCAGGAGTAAAAGGAGGTGAGGAAGAAATGTGGCAGGGGCCATGAGTGCTGGGCTACAAAGAATTTGGACTTCACCCCACAGGTAGTGAGACTCCCTAAAAGTGACTCACTAGACCAGAAGCTGTTTTGAGGAACATTTGATGATAGTGCTACTACTAAACATTTGCAATATTCATGGCATTTAAATTTGGCAGTAAGCATGGTCGAGACAGGTCAGAAAAAGCTTCTGAGGCCAGGCAGAAGGGGTGGCAAGATCCAAGCACAAGGTAATGCCTACCTAAATTGGAATGTGGGCATCAGGAAGAGCATGAAGGATAATACCCACAAATATAATTTTACAATGAATTTTGGCTCAGGTTGAGTGTGTAATCTAAAAATTGTGAGAATCAGTGAACAAATGTTCCTATAATAGTGAAAACTGCTTCTGTTGATAGAACATAGTAGAAATGTGCTACAAAGTAATATGTGCTGCAAATAACAATGTCTAGTGATGAGTTAACTAGTACAATTCCTATTAGGGCTCACCTGTAAATAGAGAAATACAGCCTAAGGCTCATAATACAGCTGGAGGTCATTTAATGTTACCTCCAGGTAGTGTTGCTAGTCAGCTAGATACTTTTTAACTCCTGTGAGAATAGTGATATGGTTTGGATGTGTCCCTGCCCAAATCTCACGTTGAATTGTAATCCCCAATGTTGGAGTAGGGACTGGTGGGAGGTGATTGGATTATGGGAGCCGATCCTTCATGAATGGGTTAGCCCCATCCCTTTGATGCTATTCTTGTGATAGAGTTCTTATGTGATCTGGTTGGTTAAAAGTTCATAGCACCTCCCACCTACCCTCTCTTCCTCCTGTTCTGGTGGTGTGAAGATATTCCTGCTTTCCCTTTGCCTTCCATCATGATTTAAGTTTCCTGAGACCTCCCCAGAAGCTGAGCAGAAGCTTCTATGCTTCCTGTACAGCCTGAGGAACTATAAGAATCAAGAATAAGAAAATATGAACAAAGCCTCTAAGAAATCTGGGATTATGTTAAATGATCAAACCTAAGAATAATCAGCATTCCTGAGGAAGAAGATAAATCTAAAAGTTTGGAAAACGTATTTGGGGGAATAATCAAGGAAAACTTCCCTGGCCTTGCCTAGACATCCAAATACAAGAAACAAACAAACAAATAAACAAAACCTGAGAAATTCATCGCAAAAAGATAATTGTCTAGGCATATTGTCATCAGGATATCTAAAGTTAAGATGAAGAAAAGAACCTTAAGAAGTGTGAGATTAAAGCACCAGGTCACCTATAAAAGAAAACCCATCAGATTAACAGTAGATTTTTCAGCAGAAACCCTACAATATAGAAGAGATTGGGGTCCTATCTTCAGCCTTTTCCAACAGAACAATTATCAGCTATAAAGTTTGTATCCAGTGAAACTAAGCATCACATATGAAGGAAAGACACAGTCTTTTTCAGACAAACAAATGCTTAGAGAATTCAGCACTACCAAGCCACCACTATGAGAAATGCTAAAAGGAACTCTAAATCTTGAAACAAATCCTGGAAACACATCGAAAGAGAACCTCTTTAAAGCATACAGCTAATGGGACCTATAAAAGAAAAATACAATTTAAAAAGAAAAAAAAACAAAACAAAAAACCAAGGTACACAGGCAACAAATAGCTCAATGAATGGAATGATACCTGACATGTCAGTATGAACATTGAATGTGAATGGCCAGGATGCTCTACTTAAAAGTTACAGAACTGCAGAATGGGTAAGAATTCACCAACCAACTATCTGCTGCCTTCAAAGACTCACCTAACACATAATGACTCACATAAACTTAAAGTAAAGGGGTGGAAAAAGGCATTTCATGCAAATGGACACCAAAAGCAAGCAGGAGTAGCTATTCTTACAGCAGAAAAAAACAAACTTTAAAGCAACAGCAGTTAAAAAAGACAGAGAGGAACATTATATAATGGTAAAAAGGCCTTGACCAACAGGAAAATATCACAATCCTAAACATATATGCACCTAATACTGGAGCTCCCAAATTTATGAAACGATTATGAATAGACCTAAGTAATGAGATAGACAACATAATAATAGTGGGGGACTTCAATACTCCACTGACAGCACCAGACAGGTCATCAAGATAGAAAGTCAACAAACAAACAATGGATTTAAACTATACCTTGGAACAAATGGACTTAATGGATATATACGGAACATTCCATCCAACGACTGCAAAATACACATTCTACTCAACAATGCATGGCACTTTCTCCAAGGTAGACTATATGGTAGGCCACAAAATGAGCCTCAATAAATTTAAGAAAATTGAAATTATATCAAGTACTCTGTCAGACCACAGTGGAATAAAACTGAAATCAACTCAAAAAGGAGCCTTTGAAACCATGCAAACACATGGAAATTAATAACCTGCTCCCGAATGATCATTGGGTCAAAAACAAGATCAAGATGGAAATTAAAAAATTCTTTGAACTGAATGACAATAGTGACACAACCTATCAAAACCTCTGGCATAGAGCAAAGGCGGTGCTAAGAGGAAAGTTCATAGCCCTAAATGCCAAAAAGACTGAAAAAGCACAAACTGACATTCTAAGGTCACACCTCAAGGAACTAGAGAAACAAGAACAAACCAAACCCAAACCCAGCAGAAGAAAGAAAATAACCACAGAGCAGAACTAAATGAAATTGAAACAACAAGAACAACAACAACAAAATACAAAGGATAAATAAAGTAAAAAGCTGGTTCTTGAAAAAGATAAATAAAATAGATAGACTTTTAGCAAGATTGAGAAAAGAAGAGGGAAAATCCAGATAACCTCGATAAGAAATGAAACAGGAGGTAGTACAACTGGCACCACAGAAATACAAAGGTCATTCAAGGCTACTACAGACACTTTTATGTGCATAAACTAGGAAGCCTAGAAGAGATTGCTAAATTCCTGGAAAAATACAACCCTCCTACCTTAAGTCAGAAAGAATTAGATACCCTGAACAGACCAACAACAAGCAGCGAGATTGAAATGGTAATTAAAAAATAACCAACAGCTGGGCGCGGTGGCTCATGCCTGTAATCCCAGCACTTTGGGAGGCCAAGGCGGGCAGATCACAAGGTCAAGAGATCGAGACCATCCTGGCCAACATGGTGAAACCTCGTCTCTACTAAAAATACAAAAGTTAGCTGGGCGTGGTGGCATGCACCTGTAGTCCCAGCTACTCGGGAGACTGAGGCAGGAGAATTGCTTCGACCTGGGAGGCGGAGGTTGCAATGAGCCGAGATCACGCCACTGCATTCCAGCCTGGTGACTGGCGACAGAGCAAGACTCTGTCTCCAAAAAAAAGAAAAAAAATAACGAACAACAACAAAAAAAGTCCAAGACCAGATGGATTCACAGCAGAATTCTACCAGACATTCAAAGAAGAATTGGTACCAATCCTATTGACACTACTCCACAAGGCAGAAAATGTGGGCACCTTCCCTAATTCATTCTATGAAGCTAGGATTACCCTAATACCAAAACCAGGAAAGGACATAACCGAAAAAGAAAACTACAGATTGATATCCCTAATGAACATAGATGCTAAAATCCTTAACAAAATACTAGCTAACCAAATCCAACAACATATCAAAAAGATAATCCACCATGATCAAGTGGTTTTCAACCAGGGATTCAGGGTAAATGTGATACATGAATTAAACAAAATTGAAAACAAAAACCACATGATCATCTCAGTAGATGCAGAAAAAGCATCTGACAAAATACAACATCCCTTTATGATTAAAACTCTCAGCAAAATTGGCATACAGGGGACATACCTCAATGTAAAACATTTATGAAAAACCCACCACCAACATAATACTGAATGGGGAAAAACTGAAAAGCATTCCCTCTGAGAACCGGAACAAAATAAGGATGCCCACTCTCACCACTCCTCTCCAACATAGTAATGGAAGTCCTACCCAGAGCAATCAGATAAGAGAAGGAAATAAAGGGCATCCAAATCAGTAAAGAGGAGTGAAACTGTCACTGTTTCCTGATGATGTGATCATTTACCTTGAAAACCCTAAAGACTCCTCCAGAAAGCTCCTAGAACTGATAAAAGAATTCAGCAAAGTTTCTGGATACAAGATTAATGTACACAAATCAGTAGCTCTTCTATACACCAACAGTGACCAAGGGTAAAATGGCTGAGTCAGCTTTAGACTATAAATCTAAAGACAGAGATTGAGCTCTCTTTATACCAAGTCTTGTGGTGAATATTTAAAGTGAATTGCAAACTCTGAAGAGCTTCTCTAATTCTTCCAGGGTTTCTCCCACCTTTTTCCCCTCAGTGACAGAAATAGATTGAAGCCAGTTGATTAGAATTAGGAGTTAACTAACTCTCTGTGGGATTGGATGCCACTGATCTATCTAGTAAGAATTTAGCTTAATTCAGGTGTTTGGTTTGCATTCAGATTTTTCAGGAATTAAGTATGGGGTTCTTTCTTAGGGATATTTTTCTTTTTTTTTTTTTTTTTTTTTGAGACGGAGTTTCGCTCGTTACCCATGCTGGAGTGCAATGGCGCGATCTCGGCTCACTGCAACCTCCGCCTCCTGGGTTCAGGCAATTCTCCTGCCTCAGCCTCCTGAGTAGCTGGGATTACAGGCACGCGCCACCATGCCCAGCTAGTTTTTTTTTTTTTTGTATTAGTAGAGACGGGGTTTCACCATGTTGACCAGGATGGTCTCGATCTCTTGACCTCGTGATCCACCCGCCTCGGCCTCCCAAAGTGCTGGGATTACAGGCTTGAGCCACCGCGCCCGGCCAGGGATATTTTTCTTTATAGAGAATTACAATTTGAGATGAGGTTTGAGTGGGGACAGAAGCCAAACCATATAATTCATGTTGAGTTACATTGTTTCTATGCCTAGTCTCTTGAGAGTTTTTGTCGTGAAGGGATGTTGGATTTTATCAAGTGCTCTTTTTTTTTTTTTTTTTTAACATCTGTTGAGACAATCATACAGTTTTGTCCTTCATTCTGTTGATATGATATAATTACATTTATTGATTGCATATGTTGTACTGTCCTTGCATCCCTGGGATAAATTCCACTTGACAATGGGGTGTAATATCTTTTTGATGTACAGTTTGCTAGGTTTTTGTTAAAGATTTTTTATCAATGTTCATCAGGGATATTGGCGTGTAGTTTTCTTTTCTGTGTGTCTTTCTCTGGTTTTGGTGTCAGGCTGTCGCTAGCTTCCTAGAATGAGTTAGAGGGAGTTCCTTCCTCTTTAATTTTTTTAATAGTTTGAGGAGAATAGATATTAGTTCTTTATAAATTTGGCAGAATTTGGCAATGAAGACTTCAGATCCTGGGCTTTTCTTCATCGGGAATCTTTTTATTATGGATTCAACCTTGTTACTCATTATTGGTCTGTTCAGTTTTTTATTTCTTCCTGATTCCATCTTGGTAGGTTGTATGTGTCTAGCAATTTATCCATTTCCTCCAGATTTTCTAATTTGTTAGCATATAGTTGTTCACAATAGTCTCTGATGATCTTTTATATTTATATGGTATCAGTTGTTATGTCTCCTATTTAATTTCTGATTTTGTTTATTTGGGTCTTCTCTCTTTTTTCTTGGGTAGTCTAGCTACCAGTTTATCAATTTATCTTTTTTAAAAAACTATTCTTTGCATCATTAATTCTTTGTGTGGTTTTTTTAGTCTCTATTTCATTTATTTTTGTTCTGATCTTTATTATTTCTTTTAGTAATTTTGGTTTGCTATGTTCTTGCTTTTCTAGTTCCTTGAGGTATATTGTTAAATTGCTTATATGAAGTCTTTTACAGCTGGGAGCAGTGGCTCATGCCTGTAATCCAAGCACTTTGAGAGGCCAAGGTGAGCAGATCATTTGAGGTCAGGAGTTCAAGACCAGCCTGGCCAACATGGTGAAACCCGACTTGTAATAAAAATACAAAAATTACCTGGGCGTGGTGGTGGATGTCTGTAGTCCCAGCTACTTGGGAGGCTGAGACAGGAGAATCACTTGAACCTGGGAGGTGGAGGTTGCAGTGAGCCAATATCACACCACTGCACTCCAGCCTGAGTGACAGAGTGAGACTCTGTCTCAAAAAAAAAAAAAAAAAAAAAAAGAAATCTTTTTCCTTTTTGATGCAGGTGTTCATTGCTATAAACTTCCTTCTTAGCACTTCTTTTGCTTATGCAACTTCTCTTCCTCTCCCTACACACTCAACCTGAGCCAAAATTCATTGTGAAATTATATTTGTGGGTATTAACCTGACTTACTTCTGCAACATTTCCTTGGTTTATCAGGCATACCATGATAATACTCTAACTATCCTGATGCATGTACAACATGACGAATCATCTTATCAATAGGATCCTCTATTTCACCAACAGAATATTAATAATTCTCATAATTTGAGAAGACTTTGCTTCATAATGAGAAGTATCAGTAGTGGGGCTTTCAGTTACAAACTTTGAAGGACCTTATGGCTGCCCACCCCCATATCATGCATTTGAAGAGCCTGTTTATATAAAAGCTTAAGATAAGAAAGGAAGGAATCAAAATTGCATAACCAATTTCAAGCCAGTCTCATAACCACTAGGACTTTCTCAACAAGTGAGGTATTAGTAAAAATATTAAATAACTTAGTTGAAGTTAGTGTATAGGTTAAAATCCTTTATATCCTTATTGCATACCCATTCCAGTTAGGCTTCAAGATGCAGCATTACCTATTACAGAAGAATTTTTGCATTTCTATGGTCACGCTTTCATTGTATTTTTAGTTAGCCCTTTATTCCTTTACATTATTTTATTAACAACTAAATTAACCCACACAAGTACTATGGATATTTTAGCGGTAGAGACGATATGAACTATTCTTTTTTTTTCTCTTTTGAGACAGAGTTTCACTCTTTGTTGCCCAAGCTGGAGGGCAATGGTGCCATCTCAGCTCACTGCAACCTCCACCTCTCGGGTTCAAGCAATTCTCCTGCCTTAGCCTCATGAGTAGCTGGGATTACAGGCACCTGCCACCATGCCTAGCTAATTTTTGTATTTTTAGTAGAGACAGGGTTTTGCCATCTTGACCAGGCTGGTCTTGAACGCCTGACCTCAGCTGATCAGCCCGCCTTGGCCTCGCAAAATGCTGGGATTACAGGGGTGAGCCACTGTGCCCAGCTGATATGACCTATGCTACCCACTATTATTTTAATCCTGATTGCTTTACCATCTTTACTCATCCTATTAATATACATAATGAACATAATTAGTAACTTCTCCCTAACTGTAAAAAATATAGGCCATCAATGATACTGAAGTTATGAATACCCACATTACAAAGACCTAAATTTTGATTCCTACATAATCCCTATAACAAATCTAAACCAAGAGAAGTATGACTACTCAATGTTGATTATCAAGTAGTCCTGCCTATAGAAATATCAACTCATATACTAATCTCCTCTAAAAATCTCCTACACTCATGAGCTGTTCCATCATTAGGACTAAAACCTGACACAATTCCAGGGTGTTTAAATCAAGTAACCCTAACACCCACACAGCCAGACCTGTATTATGGACAATGCTCAGAAATTTGTGGATTAAATCACAGCTTTATACCTATTGTGCTTGAATTAGTTCCACTAAAACACTTTAAAAACTGATCATCTGTTATAATGCCACTGTGAAGCTAAAAAACCTTAATCTTTTAAGTTCAAGACTAAGAGTATTAATGTCTTCCTAATGAAATGCTATAACTAGACACATCAACATGATTTATCACTTTTTTTCTTTTTTAGACAGGGTTTTGCTCTGTTGCCCAGGTTGGAGTGCAGTGACACAATCAGGACTCACTGCAGCCTCAACATCCTGAGCTCAAGAGATCCTCCCATTTTAGCCAGCTGAGTGACTGGGACTACAGGTGTGTGCCACCATGTCTGGCTAATTTTTTAATTTTTTGTAGAAATGGGCATCTCACTATGTTGCCCAGGCTGATCTCAAACTCGTAATCTGAGGTGGTCCTTCTCCCAAAGTGCTAGGATTATAGGCATGAGCTACTGCACCATGTTTATTTATCACTATTGTTTCAATATTTCTAGCACTATATATTTTATCTCATTCAAAATTTTGAACTAGTGGCTCATGCAAGTAATTCCAGCACTTTGGGAGGCAGAGGTGGGTGATCACCTGAGGTCAGGGGTTCAAGACCAGCCTGGCTAACATAGTGAAACTCTGTTTCTACTAAAAATACAAAAAATTAGTCAAGTGTGGTGGCATGTGCCTGGAATCCCAGCTACTTGGGAGGCTGAGGCAGGAGAATTACAAACCTGGGAGGTGGAGGTTGCAGTGAGCCGAGCCGAGATCACACCATTGCACTCCAGCTTGGGCAACAAGAGTGAAACTGTCTCAAAAAAAAAAAAATTGAACTCTATTTATTTTTTAAATTAATCACCAAAGAACATCAAAGCATCAAAACACCAGATCCCTTGAGGAAAAAAGAGTGAATAAAAATTTGTTCACTTCTTTCATTATGCCTACAATAATAAACTACCTATTGTTATTCTAATCATTTAATTTCTAAATATCATGTTTCCTGCCCCCAATCGCCTAATCAATAATCTACTAGTTTCTGTTCAACAATGATCGTGCAACTCATACTAAAACAAATAACAATACATAATATTAAAGAACATAGTTGATCTCTAATATTAATTTCACTTATTTATGAGCTAAACAAATTTACTAGGATTATTACCCCACTCACTCCCACCAGCCACCCAATTATCAGAAAACCTAGGTATAACTATCCCACTATCAGCAGGAACAGTAATTACTGGCTTTCACCACAGAACAGAGTATTATTAATGCCTCACTTCCTACCACAAGGAACACCTGTCCCATTTATCCCTATGCTAGTAATTATTGAAAATATAATGTTAGCCTTTTCATTCAACCCACGGCCCTAGCAGTACAATTAAGAGCCAACATTACAGCGGCCATCTACCATATGCTTAAATTGGTGGAGCCACCTTAGTCCTAACATCCATTCGCCCAGCAACAGTCTTAATTGCATTTCTCATTACTTATCACTCCTGAATTTATGGTCGCCCTAATTCAGGTTAACATCTTCGCACTTCTAGTTAAGCTTTACCTAGATGATAATACTTAGTCACCCACCAGACCCATGTCTACCATACAGTTGACCCTAGCCCCTAGCTCTTGATCACTTATCAGTTCTGCTTATAGCATTTAGTAATATGATTTTGCTTTAATTCAATTATTTTACTATCTTTAGTTGTACTAACTAATATATTAACAGTATATCAATGATAACAAAATGTAGTACAAGAAAACCCATTTCAAGGCCACCACACATTAATTGTTCAAAAAGGCCTATGATACAAAATGATTATCTTTACTGTATCAATGTAATTACTGGTGTCACCTTTTTTACCCTTTGCTTCTTATGTCAATCACAATTTCTTTTATTTTCTTTTTTTAAGACAGAGTCTCACTCTGTCTTCCAGGCTGGAGTGCAGTGGTGGGATCTTGGCTCACTGCAGCCTCAGCCTCCTGGGCTCAAGAGATCCTCCCACATCAGCTCCTCAGTAGCTGAGATTTACAGGCATGCACCGCCATAGCCAGCTAATTTTTGTATTTGTTGCAGAGATAGGGTCTCCCTATATTGCCCAGGCTAACTGCAATTTTACTTCACATCTAGTCACCCTTTCAGATGTGATGCTGCTGCCTGAGAGTGACATTTTGTAAATGTAGTCTATTTGTATACATCTCTATTTATTGATGAGGATCCTATTTTAGTATTAATCAGCACAACTGACTTCCAATCAATTAGCTTCAGTATTAACCTGAAAAAGAATAATCAGTCTTACATTAACCTTATTAACTAATAGATAACTAGCTCTATTGCTTATCATCATTGCATTCTGATTACAACGATTAAACATCTATACAGAAAAATCAAGGGTATACAAATGCAGATTTGATGCAATAGCATCTGCCCAACTATGATTTGCCATAAATGTTTCTTAGTAGCTATAGCATTCTGATTATTTAATCTGGAAATCACCCTCCAATGTTACCATAAGCATCTCAAATAAACAACTCAAAACTCATACTCGTTATGGCACTAATTTTAATCTTTATCCTATCCTTAGGCCTAGCTTATGAATGGATCCAAAAAGGACTAGAATAAATTAAATACGGTTTTTAGTTTAAATTAAAACAATTTCAACCCATTAAATTGTATTTTATAATTACCAACATGCCTTGTTTTATATTAATATTATTCTAGCTTATATTGCACACTGATACAGCTTTTAGAACACCAATCACACCCAATTAGATTCATTATTATGTTTGGAAGGCATAATGTTATGATTATTTGTTGTAAGAAAATTATAATTTTTTGTTCATTTTTTTGTTTTGTTTTGTTTTGTTTCAGGCAGAGCCTCACAATGTTGCCCAGGCTGGACTCAAACTCCTGAGCTCAACCTATCCTCTCAGCTCAGCCTCCTGCATAATTGGAATTTACAGATACATGCCACTGCATCTGGCCATAATTTAAAATATTTACCTTATCCCACTCCATCTAAGTCCAATTTGACTACTTTCCCTAATAACTATAACAAATCAACACCATCTCTCAAAATAATCAGATACATGAAACAA
This sequence comes from Aotus nancymaae, assembly GCF_030222135.1. Lineage (NCBI taxonomy): Eukaryota > Metazoa > Chordata > Mammalia > Primates > Aotidae > Aotus > Aotus nancymaae. The sequence goes on along the minus strand of NW_026988537.1, from coordinate 2,238,302 downwards.
CTATATTTCTCAGTATTCATTTTTCTTTTCTTTTCTTTTTTCTTTTTTTTTTTTTTGAGACAGAGTCTCACTGCATCACCCAGGCTGGAGTGCAGCAATGTGATCATGGCTCACAGCAGCCTTTACTGCCTGGGCAATCCTTCCACCTCAGCCACCTGAATAGCTGAGACCACAGGGGCACACCACCATGCCTGGCTAATTTTTTGCATTTTTTGTAGACACAGGATTTTGCCATGTTGCCCCGATTGGTCTCGAACTCCTGTACTCAAGTGATTCTCGGCTTCAGGCCTCCCAAAGTACTGGGATTATAGGTTTGAGCTGCCACACCCCGCCAATGTTAATTTTTCTACAAATATTCTTAATGATGACATTTACTGCCACAGAACTAATTCTATTCTATATTCTCTTTGCAGCAACACTAATCCCAACTCTAATAACTGTCACTCAATGAGGAGACTGAAGAGAACGATTCTTGCAAGACTTTATTTGCTGTCTTACATACAGCTTGGCTGTTCAACCCTACTCATAGCATTAATCTATATCCAAAATTCCTCAGGCTCATTACATTTTTAAATAACCACTATCAAATTAAAACATAACCAAGCTCCTGATCTAATGTCTCCCATGATTAGCATGCATAACAGCATTCCTAGTAAAAATACCCCTTTACAGCCTCCACCTCTGACTACCAAAAGGGCATGTAGAAGCCCCAATTGCAGCCACATTACTAAAACTAGGATGCTGTAGTATAAAATGAAATATTACAATTTTAAATTCACTAACAGAATACGTGGCCTACTCATTTCTTTTTTTTTTTTTTTTTTTGAGACAGAGTCTCACTCTGTCACCAGGCTGGAGTTCAGTGGTGCCATCTTGGCTCACTGCAACCTCTGACTCCCTGATTCAAGCAATTCTTCTGCCTCAGTCTCCCAAGTAGCTAGGATTACTACTTGCACCACCACCCCCAGCTAATTTTTTGATTTTTAGTAGAGACGGGGTTTTACCATGTTGGCCAGCATGGTCTCGATCTCCTAACCTTGTGATCCTCCCACTTGGCCTCCCAAAGTACTGGGATTACAGGCACAAGCCACCGTGCCTGGCCCTATTCACTTCTTATATTATCCCTAGAAGGAGCTATTATAACAGCTTTGTTTGTTTACACCATCTTTGGTGTAAACAGTGAGTGCCCCCGACCCCAGACAGACTCTCAAGGTGGCAAAGATCCAGGTGGTCTGGCCTATCAAGGACCCCTTGAAGGTGCCTCTCACCCCCAGCACCAAAGTGGCCCACGTCCTGAGGCAGTTCACAGAGCGCCTCAGCCCTGGTTCCAATGGTCAACAAGGCAGTGAGGACACGGACAGCCTCCTTCTACAGTCCATGGAGTCAGCCAGCATCCTCCTCTATGAAGTTGGAGGGAATATCAATGAGCATCGCCTGGACCCAGATGCCTACCTCTTAGATCTGTACCGTGCCAACCCGCACGGCGAGTGGGTCCTTAAACAGAGCCCCACATAAACCCTGCGACTCCCAGGAGCAGCCCGGATGCCTCCTCCTCTCCCCTGCTGGCTCTGTCTTCAAGTACCCAGCATGAGAACAGAGCTATTTCAGGGGGAAGGTCTGAGTCTTCTTCCAAGGCATCCTTCTCTGAAATGCTTCTCGGACCCCTCAGAAATGGACTCAGAGCTAGTGCTCTCTGCAATCAGAGGGGCTAGGACCTCAGGGAAGGGAAGCCAACACCATAGCCATGATCAGCCCTGGGAGAACCGGAGACAGGAAGGCTTCCCTTCACAGCTCACATGGGTTTTTTTGTTTTGTTTTGTTTGTTTGTTTATTTGAGATGGAGTTTTGCTCTTGTTGCCCAGGGTGGAGTGCAATGGCTTGATCTCGGCTCACAGCAACCTCCGCCTCCCAGGTTTAAGCGATTCTCCTGTCTCAGCCTCCTGAGTAGCTGAGATGACAGGTATGTGCCACCATGCCTGGATAATTTTTTATTTTTAGTAGAGATGGAGGTTTCTCCATGTTGGTCAGGCTGGTCTCAAACTCCTGACCTCAGGTGATCCTCCCACCTTGGCCTCCCAAGGTGCTGGGATTACAGATGTGAGCCACTGCGCCCCTCCTCACAGCTTTCAAGTTTTAACCACGCACACAAAGCCTTCACTCCCCCGCAGCCCTCCAGAGAGTCGCCTCCAACAGCAAGCTTGCTGCATGACAACACCACTCGGGGCACTTGGATCTCCATGGACTTCTCTCCATGGCTTCCAGACTGGAGGAAAATTAAAAATGCAGCACCTCTATCAAGAGGTAGTTGGGTTTTATTTCCCCAGGGAAAATTGTTCTGAAAGTGGCCCTACAGTGTGTAGTGGCAGCAGCACCAGAGACAAAACCAGGAGAGCTCTGTGACCTTGAACAAGTCCCTTGGCCTCTCAGAGTCCTTCAAGGAAGAGGGGCTAGGGCCTCAGGGATGGGGAGCCAGCACAGTAGCTATGATCAGCCCTGGGAGAACTGGACAGAGGAAGACTCTTCAAGGCTTTCATGTTTTAAATGTTGATTTGTACAACCTTGTCCTTTTGTAATATGATATTTAAATTGTTTAAACATTAAAGGCACAACAAGCTCAAAAAAAAAAAAAAAGTCTTCTTAGACTTAAAATCACTCATTACCTATTCATCCATAAGTCTTGTAACACTAGTGATACTAGGCATTTTTATCCTAATGCCATGAAATTTTACAGGAGCCACAGCCCTATAATTGTCCATGGCCTCATATTATTAATGTTGCTGTGCCTCAAAAACTCAAACTATGAACGAATCCACAGTTGAACCATACTACTAGTTCTCAAACAGGTATTAGTTCCTTTAATAGAAACATGATGAGCACTGGCTAGCTACCTTATCTAGCCCAACCACCACTATGAACCTAATTAGAAAATTATTTGTAGTTATAGTATTATTTTTGTAATCTAGTTTTACCACTATCCTAATAGGACTTCATATACTAATTACAGCCCTAAATTCACTCTACATATTAAACACAATGCAACGAGGAAAATGTACATACCACATTAGTAACATTAAACCAGTCAGGCGCAGTGGCTCACGCCTATAATCCCAGCACTTTGGGAGGCCGAGGTGAGTGGCTCACCTGAGGTCAGGAGTTCAAGACCAACCTGGCCAACATGGTGAAACCCTGTCTCTACTAAAAATACAAAAATCAGCCGAGTGTGGTGGCAAATGCCTGTAATCTCAGCTATTTGGGAGGCTGAAGTAGGAGAATCACTTGAACTCAGGAGGTGGAGGTTGCAGTAAGCCAAGATCACGCCATTGCATTCCAGCCTGGGCGTCAGAGCGAGACGCCTCAAAAACAAAACAAAACAAAACAAAAAACCATGAAACCATCATTCACATAAGAAAAATATTCTAATACTTATATTTCTCTTCTCCTATCACAACTATCACAATCCCCAAATTATTCTAGTACCCATATATTGTAAATATCGTTAAACAAAACATTATATTGTGACTAAAGTAGCAGAAGTCTAAAACTCCTTATTTACTGAGAAAGTATGCAAAAATCACTAATGCCTCCATGTAGAACAACATCATTTCTCAAATTTTAAAGCATAGAAGTAATCCGTTGGTATTAGGAGCTAAAAGAATGAGTGTAATTCCAAATAAAAGCAATAAATTTGTTCTCTTCTATCATAATTTCACTTATCATCTTAATTACTAACATTTCCTAAGATATCTCTTAACCTCACCACATAAAAACTTTTCATACGCTTTTGTTACCAGCCTAATTCCAAGCCTAATATTTATCTATTTAGGCCAAGAAATAACTATTTTGAACTGACACTGGATGACTGTTCAAATCTTAAAGCTGACACTCTGGCAGAGGTCCGCACTTCTAGAGGCAGAGTTACTGCACATTTGTGATGCTTGCAGAAGCCAAAGCACCTTCCCCATGGTTGCCTGGGCCAGCCAGGTATCTCCAGCAGGTACCTCAGATGAGAAGTGCACCTGGTCAGCACCAGCAATAGCCTCTCTATCTGCAGTTGGCTCACCTGCTGCCGTGCCCCATAGCCATGTCTGATGACCCAAATGACAGCTGCTGCAGCTGGCATGGCTGTCAGGCACACACTGGGTCAGGCCATCACTGGGAGCTTCAGAAGAGTAAGTAATGCTGGGCCCTAACGTCTCTAAGTAGGGCCCTCAGAAACCCAGCTGGCACGGTAGCAGCAGCAGCAGCAGCTTGATCCTTGTTTCTATGAGATAAACAGTTTTTGGAGTGTGCCCAGAACCAGGATGACATAAAGTTCTGTGAGGGTTTCAGTAAAGTGCTGAAACAGTGCAGACTTGCAGATGAATTAGCCTAATCAAAAAGTTCAGATTAAAGAAATGAAAAATTGGCTCACTTGACCAAGTTCATTTAGCATAAAAATATAGTTGATAATAAAAACATAAAGTATAAAAACATCAGTTAAACTTCTCTTTCATTAATAACTTTCTTGCTTCAGAATCGCAATGGAAAACAGTGTTTTTACCATATACAAGTTCATTGAGATGGTATAGAATCTGGGGTGGGCAAATGTGTGTATGCCCTCCTTAAGCCTGCCATTGTGGCATTGTTGTTTGTGAGATAGTTGGAATAAAGTGATTTTTTTTTTTTTAATTGTAGAGAGGAGGTCTCATGCCCAGGCTGGTCTCCAACTCCTGGACTCAAGTGATCCTCCTGCCTCAGCCTCCCAAAGTGCTCACTTACAGGTGTGAGCCACCACACCTGGCTGTGATTTTATAAAAAAACAAAGCAAACAAACAAACATACACAAATGTGACACTCGTCACAGCTTACATTACTTCTCAATAATATCTGTACTAATAATACTCTTCATCCCATGGTCAATCATAGAATTTTCAATGTGGGCAGGGCACAGTGGCTCATGCCTGTAATCTCAGCACTTTGGGAGGCCAAGGCGGGCAGATCACCTGAGGTCAGGAGTTCAAAACCAGTCTAGCCAATATGGTGAAACCCCATCTCTAGTAAAAATACAAAAATTAGCCAGGCGTGGTGGCGCATGCCTGTAGTCCCAGCTACTTGGGAGGCTGAGGCAAGAGAACCTCTCGAATCTGGTAAGTAGAGCTTGCAGTGAGCAGAGATTGCGTCACTGCACTCCAGCCTGAGCAACAGAGCAAGACTTTGTCTCAAAAAAACTTTTTTTTTCAGTGTGATATATACATTGAGACCCAAATATTGACTCTTTAAATATCTACTTGTATTTTTCATCACTATACTAATTTTAATTACTGCCAACAACCTCTTCCATCAGCAGATGAGAAAGAGTAGGAATTATATCATTTTTACTTAGCAGATAATGATGCAGCCAAACATATGCAAATACAGCAGCCCTCCAGGCAATCTTACATAACAGTATTGGATATTTTGGATTCATATTATCAATGGCAAGATTTCTACTATATTTAAACATATGAGAATTTTAAGAAATTTTCATGCTCAACCCCAACCCTGATATTCCCATTGGGACATTCTCCCATGACTCCCTATTGTGAAAATAAACTATTTTGCTTTGTCTAAGTAAATCTTATCACTTTGTGATTCCATCGTGGTAACCTGATCCCTTCCTTCCCACTAACTAGGGCAAAATGAAGGCACGTGGGCTCTGTCTTGACTCGTATTCACAGCCTGCATTCAGTGTGGGTCATGTTCTCACTAACCTATGTCTAGGTGACTACTAGAGTCTTTCACTGGTCTCTTAGCATTAAGTCATTCTCCACTGCAATTTTATATACCACTTGCTGATTATTATATTTGTACTCCTTCTTCATGATAACCACCACAGTATAATTTTACATTTATTGTAATTATATGATTAAAATCTTCCTCTACCACTAGAGTGTAAATTACTCAGAACAGGAACAATGTGTTTTGAAGTGCTTAGCTCAGTACTAAGTATTAAACACTGGAGAAATATCTATTGAGTAAATGAATAACATTTGAAAATATAGGGGGTGTGGGATTGTTTGCCAAATTATTACTCTGAGTTAAGACTCTGCCTTACTCAAGCTTAAGAGGTTTCCCAGTACCTCTCAGACCAAACCCAAAAAATTCTTCTTGATAATGGTCCTCTGTTGCCACACCCATGTTCCCTTCACCTTTAAGGGGTACCACGGCTCCAGGAAGGTGCCTCTATCCAGTCTTCAGAAAAAGAAACTTAGGCTGGACGCAGTGGCTCACTGTAATCCTAGCACTTTGGGAGGCCGAGGCAGGAGGATCACTTGAAGTCAGGAGTTCAAAACTAGTTTGGCCAACATGGTGAAATCCTCTCTCTACTAAAAATACAAAAAAAGTAGCCGGGTGTGGTGGTGCGTGCCGGTAGTCCCAGCTACTTGGGAGGCTGAGGCAGGAGAATTGCTTGAACCCAGGAGGCAGAGGTTGCAGTGAGCCAAGATCGTGCCAGTGCACTCCTCCAGCCTGGGTGACACAGTGAGAATCCGTCTCAAAAAAAAAAAAAAAAAAAAAGAACCCTCACCTCTAGAGGGGCCAGGATCCATTTAGTGGCTTCTGAATATGGTAACATAAATGTAGCAGTTTCACTAATTCCAGGAATTAAAATTTGAGAATTTAAATCCATTTTACCTTGTTAAGAATAAAATGCACCAGGTAGTTTCTTAGTAAAGTAAAATGAATTTTAATTCATTTTGTTTGTTTTGTATAAAGCAAAAAAGACTATGAATGAAAATGTGATTACTTCCTGCAGCAATTAATTCATCTGTGAAACTTTTTTTTTTGCTGTTTGCTTTGTTCTAAGCACTTAAAGCTTGAGCTCCTGATGGGCTTCCAACAGTATATTATAATTTCAAATGTGTTCTATGATCAAATTCATTGGGGAAAGTGATGTAGGATATTACAGGACACACAAAGAGACTGGTTTGTTTTGTTTTTATTTTTTTGAGACAGGGTCTTGCTCTGTCCCCCAGGATGGAGTGCAGTGGTACAATCACAGCGCATGGCAACCTCTGCCTCGCAGGCTCAAGTGATCCTCCCACCTCAGCCTCCCAGATAGCTGGGACAACAGACGCATGCTGCAACATATGGCTAATGTTTACATTTTTTGTAGAGATGGGGGTCTTCCTTATTGCCCAGGCTGGTCTTGAGCTCCTGGGCTTAAGTGATCCCCTTAGCTCAGCCTCCCCACAATGCTGAGATTACAGGTGTGAGCCATGTCACCTGTCCTAGAAAAGTGGTTTCTTTTTTAAAGGAAAACAAAAACAGCTGAATATCAGATCCTGTAAATGTCAAGAATGAAAAAAAAAAGCAGCCAATGTTAGTGACACTGTATTTACACAGCACTTGTAGAAGAGCTTTAAAGCAACTAAAAACAAAAATATATTCCCAAAGATAGAAATGTTATCAATATTATCTCTCTTTTCTAGATAGGAGAAAAATAACTTACTAAAAGTGACTATATAATCAAGTTCTGATTTGCATTCCCCTGGTTTTTCCCCAAAATAAGTTTCGAAGATTAAATTTCTCTTCCTAAGAACTGTGGTGCTATGGCAAGGGTATCATTAAGTACAAATATGCAGTCAATTAAAGCTGTACAGGCATTAACAACATATAAATCATGTATAAGCACATTCAAGAATTTAAATTATCTGTAGTATGGAAGAGTAAAGAATTTGAAGTTGAAACATCTAGGTTTTGATTGTGGCCACAATACTAATTACTAACTAAGATTTTCAACAAGTTACTTAACTGAGTTGCTGCGAAGAGCAAATGAGTTTACACATGCAAATCTTAAAAACATAACTCGATGCCTGCTATGCATTCATGTTATATATTTACCAATGTTGTAAGAGCTGGATTGTAATTGGGAAACAGTAGAGGCATTAATAATAGGAGCTCTCACTTACTGGGCATTTACTAAGGGCTTTTCACACTTTTTCATTAATTCCTCACACCTGCCCAATGTGGTAAGTATTGTATTTGGTGGAACCATGGGGACTTTCCATTTCTGTGGGTTAAAAATGGTCAATTATGGGCAGTTTCATGTGGTTCAAAGTATCCTCTCCATAGTTTAGAGAAACTGAAATACAGAGACTTGGCTGAGACAAAAGAGCTAGTGCCTGGTTAAAGCGAGGTTGGTAAGCCAACACCGGATGATGATGGCACCAACATTCTTGACCAATATGTCATATAAATTCCCAGCAAAGAGGCAAGTCTAATAGTTTAGGAGATATAAACTCTATAAGATATAACTCTTTTTTTAATTGCACTTTAGGTTCTGGGGTACATGTGCAGATCATGCAGGATTGTTGCATAGGTACATACATGGCAGTGTGGTTTGCTGCCTCCATCCCCCTGTCACCTACATCTGGCATTTCTCCCCATGTTATCCCTCCCCAACCTTCCTACCCCTCACTGCCCCTCCCCTAGTCCCCCCCCACAGACCCCAGTGTGTGATGCTCCCCTCCCTGTGTCCATGTGTTCTCATTGTTCAACACCCACCTATGAGTGACAACACGTGGTGTTTGATTTTCTGTTCTTGTGTCAGTTTGCTGAGAATGATGGTTTCCAGATTCATCCATGTCCCTACAAGGGACATGAACTCATTATTTTTTATGGCAGCATGGTATTCCATGGTGTATATGTGCCACATTTTCCTTGTCCAGTCTATCATTGATGGGCATTTGGGTTGGTTCCAAGTCTTTGCTATTGTAAACAATGCCTCAATGAACATACGTGTGCATGTGTTTTTATAATAGAATGATTTATAAACCTTTGGATATATACCCAGTAATGGGATTGCTGGGTCAAATGGAATTTCTATTTCTGGGTCCTTGAGGAATTGCCACACTGTCTTCCACAATGGTTGAACTAATTTACACTTCCACCAACAGTGTAAAAGTGTTCCTATTTCTCCACATCCTCTCCCGCATCTGTCTCCAGATTTTTTAATGATCGCCGTTCTAACTGGCGTGAGATGGTATCTCAATGTGGTTTTGATTTGCATTTCTCTAATGACCAGTGATGATGCGCATTTTTTCATATGTTTGTTGGTCTCATATATGTCTTCTTTTGAAAAGTGTCTGTTCATGTCCTTCACCCACTTTTGAATGGGTTTGTTTTCTTCTTGTAAATCTGTTTTAGTTCTTTTGCAGATTCTGGATATTAGCCCTTTGTCAGATGGGTAGATTGCAAAAATTGTTTCCTATTCTGTTGGTTGCCAGTTCACTCTAATGATAACATTAGGCTCAATTTCTAACTTCCTAGAAGAATCTTTTTTTCCATTCGTCTCCTAATTCTTACCATTTTACCAACTGGTTCATCTCTCTTTTCAATGGCTATTGTCCCCACTTATAATGAGAATCTCCTTTTGCCTTTAATAATCTGATTCGCCTAAATGAAAGTGAAAGATTGTTGAGGAAAGCTCAACAAATGTTCAATTTGTTATTTACACTGAATCCACCACCACACGTGAAATTTAATAGGAGTAAATAATCTCAACCACCTCTAAAGGGGTGGGTGATAAAAGCTTTCTGTGATCTCACCAGCTCAAGTGCCCTCCTTAATCTGAATTCATCTGGAGAATAACTGCCTTATGATATTATAAAATTACTTGTTTCCTGTGCTTAGGCCTTGTCTCTGGGTAGAGTTTATGTGTCTCAAGGACAAAGACACAGTCTTGTTCATTGACTTCACACACTGCCAGCAAATAGTGTGAATCAATAGACCTGTAATTAATGGACATAAAGAAAAATCAGTAGTTTGGGAGAAGGTCCTTGAACGTAGCAAAGCGAAAAGAAGGGGATGCTTGCGCATTAACACCTGCTTCTGAGAACGAAGACCAGGTAGTATTTCCTGGCCTCGGTGGCCACTCAGGCAGCCCTTTAAAGAGATGGAAACCTGCAGCCTGGGAGCGGTGGGTGGAGCCACGACCCGAACGCCTGGAGCCCGCACCCGGCGTAGGCTGCGTCTGGGGCGCGCCGTCCTCTGACCGCCAGGGGTAGCCCTGCCGCGCGCTGCGCACTGGGCCACTGCGCACTGGGCCGCTCCGCCCCGCTCTCTCGGCCCGCGCGTCCGCCGCGCACCGCCCGTCGCCACGCCCGCCTCAGGCTGAGGGCCAGTCACTCTCGGGCCGGCGTCCCGCAGCCCATTCGCGCCCCGCCCCTGCCCCGCAGCGGGACGAGTAACGGTTACGAAGCACTTTCTCTGCCGCGATTTCTGCTTAGTCATTGTCTTCCAGGAAACAGCCCCTCAATTTACGGTCAGCTCTCTCAGCGGCCGCAGTAGCCGGAGCCACAGCCGCAGCCAGCGGTGCCTTCCTCTCCAGCCGCCGCCGTTTGGCCTCCCTCGGGCCCGAGCGCAGGCCGGGCTCCAGCTGCGCGGCACCGGCAGCCTCGCGCTCCCTCTCGGGCCTCTCTCGGGCCTCGGGCACCACGTCCTGTGGGGCGGCTGCCTGCCCGCCCGCGCCCAGCCCCGTCGCCGCTCGCTCCTGGCGGCCGCTGCCATGGGAACCGACAGCCGCGCGGCCAAGGCGCTCCTGGCGCGGGCTCGCACCCTGCACCTGCAGACAGGGAACCTGCTGAACTGGGGCCGCCTGCGGAAGAAGTGCCCGTCCACGCACAGCGAGGAGGTAAGCGCGGCGAGCGTCACCGCGGGGCTCCCGGGGCAGGCCTCGGGCCAGGCCGGGCGGTTCCGGGAAAGAAGAAGCTCCCGCGGGCGAGGGAGGGTGGCAGGGCCTTGCGCGCACCTGGGCTCCGCCCGCGGGAAGATGCCGGGGCCGGTGTAGGAGCGATCTGGGGTCCAAACCCGCTGCTGGGGGCAACGCGTCTTTAAAACTTAGTGGGTGCAGCTGCGCACTGAGTGACGCCTCTGTAGGTGCTTAAGACTGGTAGCAGAACTCTCAAACATCCTGGGTCCCTCTTCCTGGCACGGAGGTCAACACAGGGCCAGGACGTCGCTCCGTCCCTCTCCACGTCTCTTGCTTCCTTCCCCCACCCTGTCCAGGTAAAGGAGTATTTCGGAGATTATCCTGGTGCATTCAGATGAAGTAGTACACCTAACTTCTAGAATGTTGACATTAGACTCTATGTTGTAGTGAGGCAAATGAGTTGGCACTCAAATTTGGCTTTGAAATACCCTAAATACCCTGACTTTCGTTATTACACATTTTTTCTTTTTTTGTGGGGGAGGGGACGGAGTCTTGCACTGTTGCCCAGGCTGGCTGGAATGGAATGGCGCTATTTCGGTTCACTGCAACCTCCACCTCCCGGGTTCAAGCGATTCTCCTGCCTCAGCCTCCTGAGTACCTGGGATTACAGGCATGTGCCACCACGCCTGGCTAATTTTTTGGATTTTTAGTAGAGACGGGGTTTCACTATATTGGCCAGCTGGTCTCGAACTCCATATGGATCTCATAATCTGCCGGCCTCAGCCTCCCAAAGTGCTGGGATTCCAGGCGTGAGCCACCACACCTGGCCTGTCATTACACATTCTACGCACTTATCTGTGCATCTATGTATGCTTTATCATTACACATTCTATGCATGTAACAAAATGTTACATGTGCTCCGTAAATATGTACAAATATATATCAATTAAAAAATAAAAGTTTCGTAAAAACTGGAAAATAAAAAGACTAGTCACTAGTTGGAGGTGACAGTAATTAATCTGGAATTACAAACTTGTTATTCCTATTTGTTGTTGGCCATTTCTGAGCAGATAGCTATCCACAGACTGCATATTGTGCATATTGGTGGTATGAGACAATTTTAGTATTTAAAAAATAACAAAACCTTTAGATTTAGGAGCTCTATGTCTTTTAGAAAGTTACTTAGCCTTTCTGAGTCTGTTTGCATGGCTTTAAAGTTGGGTAAAAACACCTTCCTCATCAGGTTGTTGAGAAAATACATGAAAATGCTCATCATACAGGCATCTATCTCCCTGTCATCTGGTTCCATCAGAAAGATAAAACAAATCTTGGCCGGGCGCGGTGGCTCACACCTGTAATCCCAGCACTTTGGGAGGCCGAGGCGGGTGGATCACGAGGTCAAGAGATCGAGACCATCCTGGTCAACAAGGTGAAACCCCGTCTCTACGAAAAATACAAAAAATTAGCTGGGCATGGTGGCGCGTGCCTGTAATCCCAGCTACTCAGGAGGCTGAGGCAGGAGAATTGCCTGAACCGAGGAGGCGGAGGTTGCGGTGAGCCGAGATCGCGCCATTGCACTCCAGCCTGGGTAACAAGAGCGAAACTCCGTCTCAAAAAAACAAAAAATCTTAATTAAAAGAAAAAACCTTCCTAAACTATGTCATATTATGGTATCAGCTGGGTTCATAGGCGGTTTCTGCTCTCTTATATGAGATGTTGGTAACAGACCATGCAGCAGCACACGGCATCCCTCTAAGTGCTGGACCTCTGCCCAGGCCTGGTTGGGGTCAATGCCCATCAAGAGATGAGAACTCTTGCTTGTAACTTTAGTAGGAATCTGAGTCCGTACTATATTCTGTGTTCACATTCCAGCTCAGTGTGTATGTTTTGTTTTATTTAAACCACCTACTTTGGCTGTTTCTCCCAAAGATAAATATTTCTGTATTTGGTACGTAGACCCTTAATTTCTTCCTGTACTGTTCGTGATATTGGGTGAAATTTTATCTATCTCACAATAGCATACTCTAGTGACTCAAGAGTTTCTGATTGCAAACATAGTAAGAAGTACATTTTACCTTGCAATCCAGTTAATAGTTGTGTATCAGTATATCTGAAACAGGTTTCACAAATAGATATTAACCGTTATTTTATACTGTGTATTCTGATTTTTTCTGTCTTTAATTTTTAAAATGTTGATTTCTTGATACACAAAGTCACACACCACAGTTTGTAAAACATTGTTCAATTGACTAATTCTGGTTTGTAGTGTTTTATTTAGGGTGCTTCATAAGAGTAGGGCAAAACTAAAGAAACTAGAAAACATTTGAGGAAAACCTGAAGGAATCATATTATAGGGAAACTATAAAAAGGGGGCACATTTTGTTTCTATGTAAAAAGAACTTTGTAACATCCAGAGCTCCAAATTGGGATGTACTACTTGGAACAGTTCAACCTCACTAAAGAGATTAAAGAAACGGAGTAAATCACTTATTTTTGAGAAAATGTATATATTGGGTCGAGAGTTCAGTTAAATTTCTTACAAGGTCTCTTCTAGTTCTAATTTAAAAAAAATGTTATGACCTCTGTCCACATTTTTTGTTTCACTGGAATTTTATGAAATCAAATAGTTTTTTAAGTAGATCATTATAGAACTGTTTTGCCCAGTTCTTTGTTGTAAGGGTGTTTGACCGGCTAAATCGTGGTATTTAAAAAATTCTTACACAATTCCAGATCTAAAGATAGACTAAGTTGTGGTGATGCTTATCCTCAGTGATATTGTGTGTGTATGATAAGAATGAAGAGAGCAGAGGACAAACATAAACATTAATGTTAATGACAGACATTAACCCAAGTACAAAGTTAATGTTTAGTCAACATAGAGAACATGTAATTTACAAGATTAAAAATCATTAGGTTTGTGATAAAGTCAATGAATTTTTTATGTAATTATAACGTTAGACTGCTTTATAATTTGTCCTGACATTTTGCAGAATCCAAGATTAATTAAAGAAATGGTTTCAAGAAGGGGTGACTACTCTGAAAATATACTTTCTTCTTGAATTGAGGAATTCATCGGGAAAGCCTCAAGTGTGCAAATGAGCCATCCTTCCAAAGGGAAATTTCTTAGAATTCTCCCACGATTTGAGCCAAAGCACTTCCGATAGAATTTTTAACCTCTAGTTGGTTCTGCTCCTTCAATTTTTACTAATTTTTAAGAGAATATTATGATTTGTAATTCTGTCTGGAATGATTATCAACTCATTTTTATCCACTGACTTAAATTGGTTATAAATATGCTTTACATAAAGATGTAGACCTTGTAACTTGAATTCAAGTGTATTATTGTGAATAGCACATAAATTATTGTTAAGTATCGTATATCTTAATATAGGTAGTTCTGTGCCCTTAAATTGATAACCTTGTACTGAGAGATAAGTAGTCAAGTGCTTATATCAATTTTTATCATAAGCAATCATAGTTCAAATAGTTCAGAAGTTTGGTCTCTGCTGTTTCTATTAGGAAAGTGCTTTTGCAGTTCAGGGGCTTGCTTCTAGTTACTCATTTGTTTTTGCATTGATTGCCCACAGAAGAATGCAAAACACTGTGTCCTTGGTTATCTAATAAGGCAATGATTTCAAATAGCCAGCATTGGCCCATTGGTGGTCATAAATCAGTTCAGTGAGCCACGGAGCAGTATATTTTTTCTAATTAATATATTAGAAGCCATTAGAGTACCTGGCATGTTATGAGCCTAAATGTCGTTTTGTGGATGTTTTGTTTCATTATATGTATATACATATAATGCATATGGATCTTTGCTTACTATGTGAATGTATGTCTTACTTTGGACTACTATGAAATAAGTTTGAAATACACTTTAATAAAGTATGTTTGAATTAATTTACAACATACCATACTGTAATATTTGTGTAAAAAATTTTTTTGTTTATCTAAGAAAACATTTAAGATAGGTTAGAGGTACACCTAAATGTTAGGAAATGACTTCTGGACTGTCATACAAGTTGACTTCTGCAAGATATGTCTATCCTGGTGGTTCTCAGACTTCAGAGTACATAAAGTACTCTACATGGGACACTTGTTAAAATGAAAACTCCAGAATGCTCTTGGAGAGTGATTCAGTGTGTCTAGGATTAGTCTCAGGAGTCTGAATTTTGAATAAACAACACAGGGGAATCTGAGGTAAGAGTCCTCCAGCCACACTTATTCTCCAATAATTTAATTTGTTTATCTTTAAGAAATGTAACATAGTTGTGTTATGAATTCTAGTCAGATAGCCTGGGCTTGACTCCAAGTTTCTCTGTTTATAAACCTTATTTTTGTTTCTTTATGAATGCCTTTTTTTTTTTTTTTTTTTTTTGGGAAATAGAGTCTTGCTCTGTTGTCCAGGCTGGAATGCAATGGCACCATCGTGGCTCACTGTAACCTCTGCCTCCTGGGTTCAAGCAGTTGTCCTGCCTAGCCACCCAAGTAGCTATTACAGGTGTCCACTACTACGCCCAGCTAATATCTGTGTTTTTAGTAGAGACAGGGTTTCACCATGTTGTCCAAGCTGGTCTTGAACTCCTGACCTCAAGTGATTTGCCCGCCTTGGCCTCCCAAAGTGCTGGGATTACAGGCATGAGCCACTGCACCTGGCCTATGAATACTTTTATGTCCCAACAGTTCACTTAAATTTTCACTGGTACAAAAACACTTTAAAATAATTAGACAACTGCTTTAGTTCAAGAACATTTGAGAAGCAAGAGCAGGATGAAAAAAAGCCTGAATTTGTCTATGTTGAAGGAAACAAAAACCTTGTAGAATTAAAGTTGGGGTTTCTATGGCATTTCCTGTTGCTGTCTTTTTTCTGCCTATCAAATTAATATATTCTTATTGTAGGAGTATAGAAAAGTGTATAAACTTTGATTAACAGTTTCAAAATGCATTCCTTTTGCAGCTTCGTGACTGTATCCAAAAAACGTTGAATGAGTGGAGTTCCCAAATCAACCCAGATTTGGTCAGGGTAAGTGAAATGTGAATGCAACCATCATGCAGGTCAAAAAGGAAGTAAACAGGAAGTTAATTTCTTCAGTTTTGTGAGGGAAGTCGAATAGGCAATTAGCCATAAAACTCTCTGTGCTTGATTTACTGAGACGGCACTCTCATTCAGTAGGCTTATACATAAAATAGAAAATCTAGACTGTAGGCAACTTGTTAGCCAGACAAGATACTAGGATTCTTATGCTTATGTTCTCACCACGGTTTCCTCACTATCGGTGTTTTATTTGCACTTATATTTGGTCTAGTAAAGGAATGATTATCAGTTTTGATTGGTAGATTGCTTTGGTAGACTCAAAGTCACTGGAAGTGATTTTTCAAATGTCAGTTTCTGATGAAGCAATAAGGAACTGTGTCCATTAAGTGTCAGTATATGGCTACTATCAGAAATGTCAATGTACAAAACACTAAACCGCTCTTTGATATCCAACTTAGTCAAAGGCTCACAGCACATTACTTAACTACTTTAAAAGTATGGAAAAGGACATGTGCTGGGAATACTGGTTCCACTGGGCATACTACAACTATGTAACTCCATAGCTGCTATATAGACGTTGAGTAATTTTTTTTTAATCAATCTCTGTTTCTCTGAAATGGCTATTTATTCTACTTATGCTTGACTTGTAAACACTTACTGAACTCCTAATGTGTGCTATGAAAGTGCTCAAGAATCATGGGAAAGCCCTTGCTGTTTACTTTGTGTAATATTATAAATGTAAGTTAATGTGTTTCCGATTTATATGTACTAATACTTTGTCATTATCCTGGTAATTATTCATTAAAATATGTTCGAATGACCTTTGGTTTTTTCTGCTGCACTCAGAAAAAAGTTTGGGTTTAAAATGCTTGTGATTACAGGCTGACCGCGGTGGCTCACGCCTGTAATCCCAACACCTTGTGAGGCTGAAGTGGAGATCACCTGAGTTCAGGAGTTTGAGATCAGCCTGGCCAACGTGGCAAAACCCCATCTCTATTAAAAATACAAAAAAAAAAAAAAATAGCCTGGCATGGTGGTGCATGCCTGTAATCCCAGCTACTGGGGAGGCTGAGGCAGGAGAATCACTTGAACCTGGGAGGCAGAGGTTGCAGTGAGCTGAGATCACATCACTGCACTCTAGCCTGGGCAACAGAGTGAGACTTTGTCTCAAAAAATAATAAAAATAAATAAATAAAAATAAAATTCTTGTAATTATAACACTAAATACACTATTGTCATACAATCCAGCAATCCCGCTCCTTAGTATCTACCCAAAGGCGCCAAGAACTTATTTCCACACAAAAACCTGTGCAGGGATCTTTACAGCAGTTCCATTCATAACTGCTAAAATTTGAAGCAACCAAGATGTTCTTCAGTAAGTGAATGTATGTATAAATTATGAATGCATATATAAACTATCCAGACAAGGTAATATTAGTCAATGCTAAATAGAAATGAACTATCAAGCCATGAAAAGGAACCTTAAGTGCATATTACTAAATAAAAGATCTGAAAAGGCTACATACTGTATGATTTCAACTATTTGATATTCTGGAAAAAGCAAAACTATGTAGACTATAGCTTTGCTAGTCTAGTATAAAAAAAAATAGTAAAGAGGTCAGTGGTTGCCAGGGATTAGCAGAGAGGGATAGATGAATAGGCAGAGCACAAGTTTTTTATGTCAATGAAACTACTGCATATGATACTGTAATGGTGGATGCATGTTATACGTTTTTCTAAACCCATAAACCATGCAACACCAAGAGTGAACCCTAAGATAAACTGGACTTGGGTGAATATGACATGTCAATGTAGGTTGATCAAGTGTAACAAATGTATACCACTGTGGTGGGTATGTTGATAATGGGGGAGGCTGTGTGTATGTGAATCTGGGGGGTAAAAGAAATCTGTTCAATCTACTTTGTGTTTGATATTGTTGTGAACCTAAAACTGCTCTAAAAAATAAAGTCTATTAAAAAAAAATAACTAAATCCACTTGCAGGTTAAAGTCCAATAACATTAAAATCCAAATAAATTAAAAAGTAAAAGAAAACGTTTGTAATTAATGTAGAAAGTTTTTAATATGTCATCCAGATGGATAATACTGGTTTTCATTGTTTTTTAGGGCAAAATGATCTGCTGTGCTAGTGGTTCTGACTCCTCACATATCCCCCGATTGCTTGTTTAATTCTTTTGATCATGCTTCCTTCTAAATACCTGGTCAAAATGAGACATATTTTCCCAGAAAATAGATAAAAACACACACCATTTAACCTTTATTTCAGAGCTTTACAACCCTTGTGAAGCCCACCCAGGCCTCATCTTGCAGGTAGACAATCCTACAAGATAAGTCTGTTGTCCCATCTGTTGTCTTACAGGTTCTCTGCTTCTAAAGGGCATTCTGGATTATAGACAAATTTATAATTAGAAGCATTAAATTTTATGTTTATTTTAAATATTATGTGTTTATTATAGGAGTTTCCAGATGTCTTGGAATGCACTGTATCTCATGCAGTAGAAAAGATAAATCCTGATGAAAGAGAAGAAATGAAAGTTTCTGGTAAAATCCAGTCTTTTCAATTTATTTTGTTACATAGTGGAAGTGATAGATTTTATTAGGCATTAGAATAAGCCTTTCTTTGCTCAAACACTAAATGTGGGAAATACAAAGATTCTTTCTTAACATAATTTTACTTAAACTCCAAGATGGAGTTATAGGAGGTCAGTGCTGGCTATTATATAAGAGTCATAGCTGGGCGCCGTGGCTCATGCTTGTAATTCGAGCACTTTGGGAGGCTGAGGCAGGCGGGTCACGACAACACAGTGAAACCCCGTCTCTACTAAAAATACAAAAATTAGCTGGGCGCAGTGGCGGGCATCTGTAATCCCAGCTACTCAGGAGGCTGAAGCAGGAGAATCACTTGAACCTGGGAGGTGAAGGTTGCAGTGAGCCAAGATTGCGCCACTGTACTCCAGCCTGGTGACAGAGCAAAACTCTGTCTCAAAAAAAAAAAAAAAAAAGAATCAGAATAGAACTTCAACTTGCTTTACTCATGGTGATGTCATCATGTCATGTAATTTATGTGTCAGACTTCAGTAGAAAGATTAAGGTGAAGGAGATGGAAAGGATAAAGGGAAGGCTTAGGAGCAGTGTCCCCAAAACAAGCATAAGCACCCCTTTACTGGTAAGCAATATCCGAGGTCACCTGGGAATATAAAAAGTCTGGGCAACAGTTACATGAAGAAAAAGAAAATACTGTAACACCCATTCAGGAAATGTAGTAAGTGACAAATTCCAGAAATTGTACTACGCTCAAGGAATACACAAATGAAAAGGTGTGCTATTTCTGCCCTTACCTTACAGTCAGCATAGCATAGTCATTAAAAGCTTAAGCTTTGAAGTTTCTGGGTGTGCGGATTACAGGCTAGTATACTGTTGGGCTAACAAAGATTTTAACCTCCCTGTGCCTCAGTTTTCTCTTCTATAAAATGGGGATGTATCTGTTTCTCCGGCTTCTTTGTAAATTGGATAAAATAACAAAAGAAGTTAGCACAGTGCTTGCCTCAAAGTAAGTTCTAGGTAGCTATTATTTGCTACCATGTTGTTACTGTGGTTGTTGGTATTTTGTTATTATTGAGATGGATAATAATAATAAATTACATGTAAGATGAGATAGGGTATTGTCTTTTTAATCTGATAATAATAACTACCATTTATTGAGTTTTGCTTTGTGCCAGGCACTGTACTTGGCACATTATGGTTATATTTTTTCATTTAATTCTCAAAACAATCCTGTAAGATAAGTCTGTTATCCCATTGCATTAGTGATATTAAGTAACTTGAAAGTTGTCATACAACCAATAAGTGGTTGAATCAAGAATCCACTCAGGTATGCCTAACTCCAAAACCCACTTTTTCCTTTTAATATCACAATGCTATTTGTGTTGGAAAGGATGTAAAGCAACATTCTTTGTGACGTTGATTGTAATTCATGATTTAGTTCCATCATAGGTCTCTTAGAAGTTGTACTCAGTTCCTATAGGGCTTGAGATTTTTTTTTTATAGGTATCAAAATTCTCCCCATATAAAGAGCTTTCCTCTTTCTACCTATCCAAAAAGGCCTCATCTTTCAGAGAAAGGAGGCTATTTCAGATGGCACAAATTCGTGGACAGAGAAATACTAGTGGGGAGGGTTTTCATAGAGTTTTAGGGGCTAAAGTTAGACCAAAATAGTAAATATTGACTCTCATATAGTAGGGAAGCTGGGGTGGCTGTTCAATAGGGAGTAATCTCAGGGAAGCAGTGTTTTTAGAGAGATTATCTAGCAGTAGGAAGGGACTCATATAAGAAACATACAAGAAAATGTGTTGCATATATCAAATGTCAGGCACTTTATATAAGGGTATTTCATTAGCCCTATTTTTTTTCCATTTCCTCTTTTCATTTTTTTCTTTTCTTGCCCTTCTGCTACTCTACCTGTTTGTCTATTGAGTAAATTTATTTTTTTGAAGTGAGTTTACATAAAGTAAATATGTACATATAAAATTGAGTTTAAATGAAGCGAAAGCCTCAATCTTACAAATATGGGAAATGACTCAACTTTCCTAGTAACCAAAGAAATGCCAATTAATGTGGTCCTGGGTAGGTATGTATTGTACCTGCTAAATTTAAAAAAAAATATTAATAATAGCATCCTATGTTGTTAATAGAACAACTCTTCATTGGTGGTGGTGTAGTAAACTGGCACACATCTTTTAAAACATACCAAGACTTACACAAAACATCACAGTGCTTTGACTCATAATTACATTTCTAACTATTCATCCCTGGGAAATGATATAGTATAATGCTGAACAAAAAGTTACTACGATGTTTGTTTTGGCATTATATATGTGAAAACAGAAAGCTGGAACTACTACTCAAACATTTACTAACCTAAATGTTAATAAGTAGAACTCATTTAATAAATGATATACTCTTCAAAATTATAAAACAATATTCAACCATTAAAAAATGAGTATGTAAAATTGGCTGGGTGCAGTGGCTCATGCCGGTAATCCCAGCACTTTGGGAGGCAAGGCAGGTGGATTACTTGAGGCCAGAAGTTCGAGACCAGCCTGAGCAACATGGCAAAACCCCATCTCTACTAAAAATACAAAAATTAGCCAAGTATGGTGGTGCAGGGCTATAATCCCAGCTACTTGGGTGACTGAGGCACAAGAATTGCTTCAGCCCATGAGGAGGAGGTTGCAATACCAAGATGGCACCACTGCACTCCAGCCTGGGCAACAGAGTGAGGCTCTGTCTCAAAAAAAAATTATACACTATAATATAAATTATACACTAAAAATTATATTACACTATAATATAAAATTATACACTAAAAACCCAGAATACATTCAAGGCCACCCCTAAGTGGAAAAAACAAAACAAAACAAAACCACAGAATGCACAGAAATCTTAAACTGTAATTTGGGTGTTGAGACTGGCAATTCTTTTTGGTCTTTACTTTTACAGGTCTTCATTTCTACAGTAAGCACATGACTATTAGGATAAAAAAAGAAATTTGGCCTGGTGTGGTGCTGTAATCCCAGCACCTTGGGAAGATTGCTTGAGGCCAGGAGTTCAAGACTCCCCTGGGCAACATATCAAGGCCATGTGTCTACAAAAAAAAAAAAAATGAAAAAATTAACCAGGTATAGTGGTACATGCCTGTAGTCCTAGCTATTTGGGAGGCTGAAGTGAGAGGAACACTTGAGCCTGGAAGGTTGATGGTGCAGTGAGCTGTGATCGCAGCACTACACTCCAGCCTGGATGAGAGTGAGACCCTGTCTCAAAAAAAATTGTGGTGATTCATACCTGTAATCCCAGGACTTTGGGTGGCTGAAGTGGGAGGATCCGTTGAGGCCAGGAGTTCAGTGCCAGCCTGGGCAATATAATGAGACCCTGTCTCTACAAATTTTCTAAAATAAAGAAATTTTAAGATAACCAAATACTACATAGAAATATATTTAAAATATTTATTACATAAAGATAAACCAAATAGAAGTAGAAATAATGTTATGCCCTACTTTATATGACCAAAACTAGAAGGTAATATCTGAAAATGAAAATGATTGTATTAGGAAGGTAGAATTGTGGATTTTTTTTTTTTCAGTTTTCTTCTCATTACATTTTTAGTTTAGTCTTTGTATATAGATTTTGGTTTATTGGAGAAAGTATGTAATGTGTTCTATTAATGTTTGAATCATAAAAATATAAATTTCAAGTAATTTAAGCTCCAATAGTTATCTGACTTGCCTTCTAATAAATGGGAATAAATATTTGCTTTTTGTTTTGTAAACAGGTATTTGTTGGCACCTAGCACATGATTTTAAAAGTACAGTGGAAATATACATTTATGTCTTAAAATTAAAACTATAAAGTTATGTAACTGGGAAAGGAAAAATAATTCACTCAAGATTGACTAATCTTAGTATTACAACATTGTTAATACTTGCATATAGTGAAATGTGTATCCAAATGTAGTAATGGATTTCCTTTTCTTTGTTACCCAGCAAAACTGTTCATTGTAGGATCAAACTCTTCATCATCAACTAGAAGTGCAGTTGACATGGGTAAGTAAAAACCGAACTTTTTATCTTAATAGTGGACTTTAAATTAGTATAAGTGTATTAGTTATAACTTGTGTTTAGGTTCAGGTAAAAAGAAAATGAGTTGATTCCAATTTTACCTTTTAAAGTTCTAGCCTAATTTCTTAAGGCTTCTGTAAAATCATACTTTATGTATGGTCATATTTTGATATGCAAGAGGAATGTAAAAGGTGTAACGTAGTTAAATGTTCACTATCTGTTTGGAGATAGAAGTTCTTAATCATATTCTTAGCTGTTTTAGTACTATAGGTGAAATATCAAAACCAACAACAGCAAAAAAAAATCCAAATATTTTATATCTATTTTTAGCACTTAGGTTACTGTGATATTAAAGTTATTCAATACTTAAAAAAAATTATTCCGGGTTTACATATATTGAAAACGTAAATGACTGGCTCCTTAATATAACTTTAGAATGAATAATCATTTAAAATAAGCTCTTAAATTATTTTTACAGAAATTAAGAAATTATCTACCTTTATAAATATGGATTAAGACCATACATTCAGTTTTCCAGTGTCTCAAGCTTATTCTTTGCTGTGACTACCAGTTACAGAATATTAGCTCATTATTCATGTGATCATCCATATGTGATAGTAGTGAGCAAGTAGAACTGGAGAAGAAAATTTTGTGAAGATAAGGGACTAAAGACTTCTGGGACCTAGGAAACAAGAAGACATTTTGTTCCCCAGAAGGAGGAGCATGTAGGAGCTGCAAACTCCCTAGGAAAAAGGCAGGTCAGAGAAACCAGCTTCTCTGCCACACAGAGCAAGTAGGCAAATGGGCACTTAAACATTTTTAAAAGATGGAAATGTTCTAAATAAAAAGTAAACTACAAAATAATCTGTTATTTTGAAAACTAGTGAAGAATATAGACAGAATTCAGTGGAATACTTTGAAAATATTAGAAATCTTTGTTTTTATGATGGAACAAGCATTTATTCTCTTTGTGTTTTCCTTCTTATCAGCCTGTTCGGTCCTTGGAGTTGCACAGCTGGATTCTGTGATCATTGCTTCACCTCCTATTGAAGATGGAGTTAATCTTTCCTTGGAGCATTTACAGCCTTACTGGGAGGAATTAGAAAACTTAGTTCAGAGCAAAAAGATTGTTGCCATAGGTACCTCTGATCTAGACAAAACACAGTTGGAACAGCTGTATCAGTGGGCACAGGTAAGGGATGGCAGGATCATAAGCACTCTGGGAAGAATCTACCCTTTTCAGTCTTTGCTGCGCGCTGTTGAGCATCGTGCTCATAGTGGCCACCCCTGCAGGGGACTTTTCCACATGTGGGAGTTTTGTTTTGTTTCTGCAGGAGTTTTGAGGCAGGTTTTATCTAAATCATTTGGGATTTTTGTTTGTTTTTACTTAAATACATCTCTGATTTAACTGAATGTTAACCCTAGTTAAAATGAGTGACAAAAATACTAGAAAAATGTGTGTTAAAACATTTATAGCCAAATGAATTAAGGCCATTTCCTCCAGTTCTACTTACGTGCTGAAAACAATAGTACCTAAAGAAAAATTAAGGTTTTTCTTTAGGTACAATTAGACCAGGCTCTAATTTCCTAAGTAAGGGAATATTATATATAACAAATATTTTTCTGTTATGCAAATAGATGTGTAAGACTCTCAGTTCATACAACTTGATAGGGAGTGAGTGTCATAAATTAATTATTCCCACTCTCTGGTCTAATAACCTACAGAATTATTAGGAAAATCACTTACTAGCATTTTACCTTTACTCTCAGTATTTTTCTTTATTCTTTTTCCTTCTTCTTCAGCCTTCTCCTTTTCAGAGCTTTCATAGTTTCTTGTGGACAGTAAGACCCTAGAGAAAGTATTTCCCCTTCTCCCTTTGACTTGATGATAGCCAGAATGTGATCAGGAAACTTCTGGAGAGACTTAGATGATTCAGAATGCAAATTAACCAGTGCAGCTACTGGAAGCTATCAGTTCTTCTCTTTCAAAATGTGTCTGATTAATAGCCATATTTTATACTTTGACATTAAATGTATTTACTTGCATTTGATCCTCTACCTTTAAGACCTATTCCCTCTGTAGTTGAAACCATTGCACTTAACAAACTAACAAAAATCATGTTTGTTTTCTAGGTAGATGTATTAGATTGTTAAATGGTTCTAACAGGAGACTTTTTTTTTTCTTTCTTTTCTTTTTGTTGAGACTTTTTAATAGTGTAATACTAGGCCAGGTGTGGTGGCTCACACCTGTAATCCTAGCACTTTGGGAGGCCAAGGGAGGTGATCACCTGAGGTCAGGAGTTCGAGGCCAGCCTGACCAACATGGTGAAACCTCATCTCTACTAAAAATACAAGCTGGGTGTGGTGGTAGGTGCCTGTAATCCCAGCAGCTCTGGAGGCTGAGGCAGGAAAATTGCTTGAACCCAGGAGGTGGAGGTTGCAGTGAGCCGAGATTGCACCACTGCACTCCAGCCTGGGAGACAGAGCAAGACTCCGTTTCAAAAAAAAAAAAAAATAGTGTAGTACTGTGTTGGCTTTTTCCTCCTGCTAAAGTTATATTTCCTTTCCCTATTACATAAGGAAAAAGTAATAGGGAATGTCTAACCTTACCACTAACCTGGGTTAGAAAAGCATATATTAATAAAGATATTCGTGTAAAAGTATTTTGTAAACTTTAAGCACTGTGGATTGTGATTTTTCATATGTTCTAAAATTAAGTTATGGTTTGCTTATTGCTTTCTACTTTTGGTATTATATTTAATTTAGTAGTGATATCATGATTTTATTTTCACTTCTAGGTAAAACCAAATAGTAACCAAGTTAATCTTGCCTCCTGCTGTGTGATGCCACCAGATTTGACTGCATTTGCTAAACAATTTGACATACAGCTATTGACTCACAATGATCCAAAAGGTAAAACTGATATTTTCATTATAGAGATGGATCATAAACTTTTGTCTTGCAAAAAGGTACTTGCTGATATTTAATTTTAAGTGTGAACAGTGATAAAAATACAGTGTTATCTGCACTATTCTTAATGATTGGTTCAAAACATATATGCCTTTATTTTATTTTCAGAAAACTTTGTTTTTGTCTCTGTACCAATGGGGAAAAAAAGTGAAGGGATCATTTCCTGAATATCTGGTCTTTTGAGGTTCACAAATACTAAACTACACAGAAAAGATCTTTTGAGACGTTTCAAATAGCAATATTTATAATCCTATCTAGTACAGCAAAGACTGGACCAGAAGGCCACTTGATTTTTTATTTAGTTATTTATTTTTGAGATGAAGTCTTGCTCTGTCACCCAGGCTGGAGTGCAGTGGCATGATCTCAGCTGACTGCAATCTCCACCTCCCAGACTCAAGCTATCCTCCTACCTCAGCCTTCCGAGTAGCTGGGATTACAGGTGCATACCACCACACCTAGCTAATTTTTGTATTTTTTGTAGAGACAGGGTTTCATCATGTCACCCAGCCTGGGCTTGAATTTCTGGACTCAAGAAATTCCCCCTCCTTGGCCTCCCAAGGTGCTTGGATTATAGGCGTGAGCCACTGCAGCTGGCCAAAAGGCCACTTTATTTAAGGAGATAAATATCTGAAAAACATGGCACATGTAATTTAATTCAGAACTTAATAAGTATCTTAGGATAGGTAATTAGGTATTTTATTAATGGTTACTATCAAGCCATATGTTTAGCGTTAATCAGAAATATTATTTGATTAATGAGACTGGCTTATCTGCCTTCTGTAGAATAAATTATTTACAACATTTTATAAGATAACTAGAAAGACTTGGAAGAGATATTGAACATAATTTGCAAAGATAAATGTTTCAGAGAGCCTGTATGTTACTATTTTTGGTTATAAATGAAAAATATTTGGTTATAAGTGAGAAATATCTTGTGAAAGTTTTAACTCTCGACATTTTTATAGAAGTTCTGATTTAATAAATATTAGAGGAAATTATATTTCAGAGATAATTCCCATCAAGAAAATGTTCAGCTTTTACTTCCATACCTAAAAAGATGATATAATATCGGTGGGTTGATTCAGTTTGCTCATTTTAAGGATGCTGTGAATGATCTGTTAAGATTGATACTATTTATTAGCAGTCTACTTCATTCCCATTTCTTCACTGTTTCATCAGAGGAGGGGGAGATGGAGAAGAAAAAGTTTTAATAGTTATTGTTCCTTGAATGCCAAGCATCAAGCCAAATGCCTCAGAGAGATTATCTATAATCCTCACAAGACCTGAACCTATACATTTTTTTAGTCAGGAAATAGAGCCTCAGAGTGAAAGGAACTAGCCAAGGTCACCCAGCTGGCTTTGAGCAAAGTTTGAACTTGGCCTAAGTCTTGGATTAGTTTGGACCCTTTTCCACTATACTATCTCTCTGATTTGAAATGTTAGTATTACAGTCAATATGAAAACTTCATTTTCATTTAAATCATACCAGAATACAATACAGTGACTTTTGCCTCCCCAGTAGAGCTTTCACAATCAAGTAAATTGATTTTTAAGCCATTTTAGTGAAAAATCTAACAAACTGTTATGCTGATTTACTCTGAACTATAAGTGATTTAAATTTTAACTTTCCATATGTTGGCAGGTGTCATGTGTCTGTTTACTTTTTGGAGGCTCTTCTAACAGTAACTGTTACCAACCACTGATGATCCAGCCTGTACCCTCTTCTAGCTTCACTTGAAAAAAAACTCAATCTAGTAGTAAAGGAAATAGGAAAAGATGTAGGTGTCTAGTGTTTTATTTTCACATATCTAAATGTTGCATTTAGAAATTATGGTAAAAATATATTTGAGGAGAGAGATTTAATCCTTTTTTACATTTTTTTGTATTACTGACATAATTTGATACTTGGTTGTCTTTTTTAATTCTAAGACTTGTGGTGAAAATGTATAGGCTTATCCTACATTTATCATTAATGAACCTTCAGACACTTTATAATGACACAACTTTTGATTTAATTTGTCATGTTTACTGAAGAAAGAGTTCAACCACAGCTGAATTTTATTTTTATTTTATTTTATTTTTTGAGACGGAGTTTCACTTTTGTTACCCAGGCTGGAGTGCAATGGTGTGATCTCGGCTCACCGCAACCTCCGCCTCCTGGGTTCAGGCAATTCTCCTGCCTCCTGAGTAGCTGGGATTACTGGCACATGCCACCATACCCAGCTAATTTTTTTTTTTTTGTATTTTTAGTAGAGACGGGGTTTCACCATGTTGACCAGAATGGTCTCGATCTCTTGACCTTGTGATCCACCCGCCTCGGCCTCCCAAAGTGCTGGGATTACAGGCATGAGCCACCGCACCTGGCCCTGAATTTTAAAAGTATATAGTTAAATGAATAGCATAGTCTCTGATTTTGTGTCAAATTTTTTAATTTTTTTAAACAACCAAATCGTAAAACATTTAACTCTGCTTGTCATTTAAAATAGAATTTTGTTCATAAATTCCTGAAGGTCTACCCCTCTTCTAAAAATTACTCTTACTCCTCATAATGGGTTTATTTTCCATTACGCTTTGTTCTAGAGGTTGTAGTAACAGCTTAACTAGAGAGTAAAATTGTAAAGTAGGTGATCCTGAATTTAGAACCTTCCGTTTTTATTTGCTTCCCGCCTACCACTTGAATTAAATCCAATCTGTATTATCTCTCTTTCCCTCGGGGTCCTCTTCTCTGTTAGAGAATCTGATAAACAAACCCATAGTAATGTTGCTTTTCCAAGGAGACATTTGCATTATATTTATGAAAACTACCATTTACTAGTAGTGTGACCTTGGCCAAGTTACCTAACCTCTATGCCTCAGTTTCCCCCCATAAAGGAGATAATAGTATCTATCTCATAGGGTTAGCATGTGGATTAACTGAGTTAATACATGTAAAGTACTCAGAAAAGTACTTGCCACATGAAAACAGCTAACATTAATAAACATTGATTGACTGTTTATTATTAATGTTATTCAGGTATCACAGCAGTTCATTTGGGAATAGATGTATCCTTTAGCACTCCCAAATCAAACTGTAAAGATGCTCACTTAATCCCCATCTGTAGGTTGCTTCTGACCCCAATGGAATCTTTCCATATTGATTGATTCATTCAATGGACATTTGAGCACCATTTACCAGGCATTGTTCTGGGTACTAGAGATAAAGGACCAAGTCAGACAAAAACCAGCCCTCGTGGAATTTATATTCAAATGGGAGGAGACAGACTATAAAATAAATGTTACATATGATAAATGGTAGTACATGCTATGGAGATAATTTGGCTGAAGGAGAAAGAGTATCCAAGTTAGTCGTTGTTTTATGTTGTACAGTCAGAGAGGTCTCTCTGCTAAGGGAATATTAATCAGAGACCTGCAGGGAAAGAGTGAGCCATGTGAATATCTGGAAAAAGTGTGTTCAAGGAAGAGGGAGAAACTGATTCAGAGGCCCCAAGGTGTGAATGTGCTTGAGGTTTTCAGGATGCAGTAAGGAGGTGAGGCCAGTGTGGCCAGAGAAGAGGCAGTGAGGAGAGGAGTGGTAGGATATGGGATCAGAACAGTCGTAGAGAGCTTGGATATAAACTTGGAATTTGCTGGACACGGTGGCTCACACCTGTAATCCCAGCACTTTTGGAGGCCAAGGCAGGGGATCACTTGAGTCCAGGAGAAGACCAGCCTGGGAAACATAGTAAGACCTCATATCTACAAAAAACAAAATAAGTAAATTAGTTGGACTTGGTGATGCATGCCTCTAGTCCTAGCTACTCAGGAGAACGAGGTGGGAAAATGGATTGAGCCTGGTAGTTTGAGACTGCGGTGAGCTGTGATTGTGCCACTACACTCCAGCCTGGGCGACAGAGTGAGACATTGCCAAAAAAAAAAAAAAAAATTGGCACTGCGGCACTTTAAAATTATCAGCTGCTGGTGCTGGTGGAAGTGTAAAGTATAGCCTTTTCTGTAGAGCAGCTGGCAATATACTGTGTATCTAGCTTTAAGAATGCACTTGTACTTTGGCCCTTCACTCTACAGCCAGGCATGCATTTTAAAATGTTCATCATCTGGCATCACTGTGACACTTGGAGGACATTGTTTCTTCCATATTTGGAGATAAATTTATGTGTTGATTGTTTTTTTATAAGATATAGTTGATAAAAATTTATTTAAATGGTCTTGCAATGATTTGTATTCAGATGCTTAAAGCATTGTTGGTATAAATATTTCTATTTTTAGAAAGGGTTTTTTTTTTTTTTTTTTTTTTTTTTTTTTTGAGACGGAATTTCGCTCTTGTTACCCAGGCTGGAGTGCAATGGCGCAATCTCGGCTCACCGCAACCTCCGCCTCCTGGGTTCAGGCAATTCTCCTGCCTCAGCCTCCCGAGTAGCTGGGATTACAGGCGTGCGCCACCATGCCCAGCTAATTTTTTGAATTTTTAGTAGAGACGGGGTTTCACCATGTTGACCAGGATGGTCTCGATCTCTTGACCTCGTGATCCACCCGCCTCGGCCTCCCAAAGTGCTGGGATTACAGGCGCGAGCCACCGTGCCCAGCCCTAGAAAGGGTTTTTATGGATCAGTGCCCCAGTTGTCATCAGAGCCATTGGTTTCATTGTTTAAAATGTCATCTGTAAAATGGGCATTATTTATGTGAATATGGCTTTTTTTTGGCATTCCTGATAATTGTATTATATAAAGAAAGTCTATACATTGGATTATAACGCTAGTATATTTAAACTTACAGACTTATTTGTAATGCAAACCACCATTTTAATGTACTGTAATTAGTATGGTTATAATATATACAGTCTATACGTCCTCCCATCACACAACTTTGTGTGTGTGTAATGAACCAATTTTGGTTTGAAAATATTTTTTGAGGCTGGGCACGGTGGCTCATGCCTGTAATACACTTTGGGAGAACGAGGTGGGTGGATCACCTGAGGTCAGGAGTTCGAGAACAGCCTGACCAACATGGTGAACCCCGTCTCTACTAAAATACAAAATTAGCCAGACATGGTGGCACGCACCTGTAATCCCAGTTACTTGGGAGGCTGAGGCAAGAGAATCACTTGAACCCGGGAGGCAGAAGTTTCAGTGAGCCAAGATTGCGCCATTGCATTCCAGCCTGGGCAACAGAGCGAGATACCGTTTCAAAAAAAAAAGAAAAGAAAATATTTTTTGAAAAAGAAAATTTATTTTGGCATTATTCTTATTAGCAAAATATTAGAAAAAAACCTAAATGTTTTGACCAATGATAAGGAAATATATAAATTATGATAACTAATATAGTATTGGGGAAATTATTAAAAATTATGTTTTCACAGATTATTACATGGGAAAATATTCACAGTATAAGTGGAAAAAGTAAATAAGGCTGTTGTAACTACAGTATTTCTAGTTTTGTAAGATATGGATATATATACACACACACATATACAGATATAAGATATGGAGATATATATTCAAGGTATGGATGGAGATATATATGAAGATATATACCCATATACACCAAAAAAGTTGTAAGGAAATACATGATAATGGTATCATCTCCAATTGATAGGATTATCAGTGGCTTTTTTTTTTCTTTAGACCCTGACTATACATTAGAATCACTTGGAGATCTTTAAAAAACTGCAGATGTCTAGGCTCCACTCCCCAAAAGTTATGAATTAAATAGGCTGGGGTACAGGTGCGGATACTTTTTAAGTAACTGCCTGGGAGTTTCTAATATTCTGGTTCAGATTCATAGCACACACATGAAGGATAAGCATATTTTATATTAAATTTTGAGGTGTTTCTTTATTATGTTAACTGCTTACCTACATAGTAAAGTACTTTTGTTTTCCAACTAACACGCTGGAGTTGTTTGTTGTTGTTTCTTTCAGAACTGCTTTCTGAAGCAAGTTTCCAAGAAGCTCTTCAGGAAAGCATTCCTGACATTCAGGCGCAGGAGTGGGTGCCACTATGGTTACTGCGATATTCAGTCATTGTGAAAAGTAGAGGAATTATCAAATCAAAAGGCTACATTTTACAAGCTAAAAGAAGGGGTTCTTAACTGACTCAGGAGCATAACTTACTGACCTGTAATTTCCTTGAATATAAGATAAAATTGAGATGTGTAAAAATCTATTATTGCCTGTAAATGGTGTCATTGAGGCAGATATTCTTTTGTCATATTTGACAGTATGTTGTCTGTCAAGTTTTGAATACTTCCTTTGCCTCCCTATCAATCCATTCTCATGAACCACTGTATTGGTTTCCTTAAACTATTGTTTTCTAATTGAAATTGTCTATAAAGAAAATATTTGCAATATATTTTTCCTTTATTTTTATGACTAATATAAATCAAGAAAATTTGTTGTTAGATATATTTTGGCCTAGTTATCAGGGTAATGTATATACATATTTTTTATTTCCAAAAAAATTCATTAATTGCTTCTTAACTCTAATTATAAGCAATTTAATTACAATTGTTAAAACTGAAATACTGGAAGAAGATACTTTTCCTCTTATTGATAAGCTATATCTCAGAGTAACTGGAGTAGCTGGGATTTACTAGTGTAAATAAAACTCACTCTTCAATACATGAATGGAAACTTAAATTTTTTTTATGTGTTCTTGCTTATAGTATAGCTGTAAAGATTTAGCCATGTATTCTTGTGCTGTATTCTCTCTGTTACTTATAAAAACAAACCAAAGTAAATCTGAAAAGGAGAGGAGAAACTTCGAAATTATTGTTTGGGGGTTTTATAAAAGCAACTACTGTCATCTCCAGATTCTTTTAAATTATTGATCCATGCTTAGTATATATTGCTACTCATTCAAGAATCTTCAATAAGTAACTGGGCCCAGTGGCTCACGCCTGTAATCTCAGCACTTTGGGAGGCCGAGTTGGGTGGATCGCCTGAGGTCAGGAGTTTGAGACCAGCCTGGCTAACATGGTGAAATGTCTCTACTAAAAATAGAAAAATTAGCTGGGCATAGTGGTGGGCACCTATAATCCCAGCTACTCAGGAGGCTGAGGCAGGAGAATCACTTGAACCAGGAGGTGGAGGTTGCAGTGAGCAGAGATCGCGCCATTGTACTCCAGCCTGGGTGACAAGAATGAAACTCCGTCTCAAAAAAAAAAAAAAATCTTCAATAAGTATTGAGTACTTACCATGTGTTGGGATACTGTGGGCTCTGGAGAGACATTATCTACTTAAACAACTTTGAGATATAGTTTTAACTATTTTAAAGCAGAATAATATAATTAAAATTTTATAGCTTAAAAGAGACTAAGTCATTTCGTATAATTCCTCATTAGTTTAAGAACCACAAAATTGCAAATAAATAAGCTATAACCTTTGCTATACACTATAGGTCTCCTTAATTTTATAAACTGGTGTCTGTAACCTGAATAGTTTGAAAACTTCTTTAAAAATCTCTTGTGTCTCAGTAGTTTTAAACCATGGGCCTAAATAAAACTAATCTTGCTCACGTTTTCTCAACCTAGGGAAAAGAACTATGGTTCCATATTCAAAATAAATATAATAGAACTTTTTCCTAAGTAAGATTTTGTGGTTTACTGATTGGATAATTTGATCATTAAAATTATGTGAAATCTGGCCGGGCACAGCTCACACATGTAATCCCAACACTTTGGGAGGCCAAAGCGGGTGGATCACCTGAGGTCGGGAGTTCAAGCCCAGCCTGGCCAGCATGGTGAAACCCCGTCTCTACTAAAAGTACAAAAATTAGCCGGGCGTGGTGGTAGGTGCCTGTAATCCCAGCTACTAGGGAGGCTGAGGCACAAGAATCGCTTGAACCTGGGAGGCGGAGGTTGCGGCGAGCCGAGATCACACCATTGCACTCCAGCTTGGGTGACAGAGCGAGACTCCATCTGAACAAACAAAAATTGTGTGAAATCATGTGATTTGCCTGGTAAAACTTGTTTAGACATTGAACTACTTAAGCCATCTAGCCTTTATATTAATTGTATGTAATGTTACTAAATATATATAGTTCACTGTTGAATTTGGAAATGTACAACATTATTTTTTCCATATAAGTCCTTAAACAAGTGTTCATTTTATTTGAAATCTATACAGTGAATTGGCAAAGATATTTTAAGAGGAAACTTTAATAGCACATTTATTGCTTTATAACCCTGGAATTATAAAAACGGATTGTTTGAAGGGTTATCTGAAAATGGGGAAAAAAAATCTTAGTTGCTAATGTATCTAAACTTCGGCAGAGCTTTCTGGTGATCTACCCACACCCTCAACTCTTGACAAAGAAACAAGACTGTAGGTTCATTCTCTGAAGGGGCTCATGTACAGAATTTTTTAATGAGCTTTTACTTTTACCTCTGTACTCTTGATTTTCTGTTATTGAATAATCTTTTTTAAAACACTGATTTTTAAGGCTTTATATAGAAGTTTTACAAGCTGATGTTCACATCTTTTTTTGATGAACTATCAGACTATAGTGAACACTTTTCAAATATTTAAGGACTTAATGTTTAAAAAGCCATAAAATAGAAAGTAGTAATACTACCAAATAATTACTTAAAACTGAAACTAAGTTATCAACAGTTTATATAACATGTTTTTTGAGGAGATGTGAATCCAGTGTGACCAAGGTAGAAAAAGTTTATATAATTGTTTTTTTCCAGTAAATATGAAAAAAAGAAAAAAGCTGTAGCTTATTCATTACATTTTCAAAATACACTGGAGCCTTACTTTAACACAGCGTACTGTAACTTGGAATTTGTTCTGAGTCTATCTTGAATTCCCATCCAGGAAACTGTAGTCACCAAAAGCAACCAGTATTTTCACATGATGTAAAAGATCATATTGTGCTAGTACATTGGATAATAGAATATCCATTTGGAGATGGCCATTGCTAGAACTTGAATCACAAATAATAGCTAATAATTTTTCAGTTTTCAGAAAAGGTCATTTGGATAACAGCTATGTATAAAATGGAAAATAAAAAATTACTCTATTTTGCATGAATAGTTCAGACTTTCCCATACCAGAGCCAAGTAGTAACTAAAATGAGGATCTTAATTTTCAATGATAAAGGTCTAAGGCTCACTTAATTATGCTCCTTTAACATTTTCTTTCTAGGTTCTGCACCCAGTACTTTCAATATTTGGGAATGTAAACAGTTGATATATTTATTGTATGTTGGCTGACAGTTCATCCTTCTGCAAAATACGCATTTAGAGAAATGTGAAGCTGTTTTAATGAGTATTTAAACCATTTGTATCATTTGTGTTTTCATATTCAAATACATCAACTTAAAATTCTGAACCTATTTTTTTCATCATTAACTTCCTATTATACCAGAACTTATATCTTTTTCCTGTAAAGTTGGTGATGGGATATGGCAGTTTTATTTTTGAAAAATATATAACATGACTTTAATATTTTTATAGTTTTCAGAATTAGAAAAGTAGGAAGGGAAAATGTTTTAATTAGATAATTCAACTTTTTATGTGTCTGTAGTATACTATAAAAGCAAATTATAAAGTATTAAATATTTATAATTTTTAATATTACTTACATTATGAATTTAACTAAAATAAAGTGTGAGTTGTATATTTTTAATTGGGTTATTTCGATAGCTGGAAGCATCCTGAAGCATTATATTGATTTTTGAACTATTTGAATTTAAACTGAGTATGATTCAAAAATAAATTAATAATTGTAAAACATCCAAGTTATAAAGCTATTTATGCATTCATTCATTCCACAAAGATTTATTGAATGCCTGCTACGTGTTAGGCACTGTGCTACAGATGGACACAGGTGAAAAATAACTCCTATCTTCAAGGAACATATGGTATATTTGGGAGAAAAGGAAGGAATCTGTATATGAATAAAAGCAATAAAAGGCTACATCTGTTGACTGGGCGCAGTGGCTCATGCCTGTTATCCCAGCACTTTAGGAGGCTGAGGCGGGTGGATCACTTCAGGCCAAGAGTTCAAGATTGCCCTGGCCAACATAGTGAAACCCTGTCTCTACTAAAAATACAAAAATTATTCGCGAATGGTGGTCCATGCCTGTAATCCAGCTACTTGGGAGGCTGAGGGACAAGAATCACTTGAAAATGGGAGGTGGAGGTTGCAGTGAATTATTCACAGATAACTTTTGACTCCCCCAAAACTTAACTAATAGCCTACTATTGACTAGAAGTCTTGAAGATAACTAGTTGATTAATACATATTTTATATGTTGTATACATTATATATCGTATTCTTACAATGAAGTAAACTAGAGAAAAGAAAAGTTTAAGAGACTCATAAGGAAGAGAAAACACATTTACTGTTAATTGGAAGTGGATCATCATAAAGGTCTTCATCCTTGTCTTCATGTTGAGTAAGCTGAGGAGGAACAGGAGGAGTTGGTCTTTCTGTCCAGGGGTGGTGGAGACAGAAGAAAATCAGTGCGTAAGTGGAACCTCGCAGATCAAACCTGTGTTGTCCAAGGGACAGCTGTATTGTATATATTTACCTAAAATTAGGCATACTATATTTGCTCTAAATCCACTTCAGTTAAAGAAGATAGGCAAAGAACAGGTAAGCCCACATAAAAACACTTTTTTTTTGCCTATGGTAGATTTGTTGATAGACCAGCTCATGGCTTCTCATATTATGAATACGTACTGACAATTTTAGTTTCTTATATTTGTTTCTTGACGTTAGATTATATAAGTTGCTTTTCTCCTTTCTCTCTTTTTTTAACTTGAAAGGGGCCATGATCGCAAATATTAGACATTGAATGATTTTCTAATATTCTCTCCAATTTTCTACACCTACCTCTGTCTTAATTTCTGTTTTCATGCATTTGCTCAAATTAAAATTATGGAGATTAAATAAGTGAACACATGTAAAGCACTTCGACTAGTACCCAGCAGATACTAAGTGCCCAGTACTATATGATTGATGCTGTTGTTCTTTGATGCTTTGATCTCCGCAACCTACATCCAATTGGTTCACTTTCTTTCTATACCATTTGTCTCCTCTTCAAATCTAGCCTTTCTCTTCTGTTCATCTTCTTACACAGTCTCACTACTACTTGGCCCTACCAAAATTTATTTTTGCTCCTCACCACATTTGCCACAAGAGTTGATCTAAACCATTTCCATTCTTCTGAGATGTATCACCTACTTACAGAAGTTATTATCTATCCCAAATCTCCTCTTCTCTCCAATTGAACATTCTTGCATTCACATTCTGTTTCAAATATCAACTCTTCCCTCCTGCCTTAAAGGAAGGTGCATTCTTTTATGGTTACACCCACGTTCTTGGTTTTTTATCCAATTCTTCAGTTAGCATTAGGCTCGGTTGCAAACAGAAAAATCTCTAAGTAAGTTTTTAACAAGGTGTTTCCCACGGGTGAAAAATGTAGAAGGCTCTTGAGGGCTCATAGGGCAGCTCCACGAGTTGATTTTTCCTTCTCACTGCTATGCCATCTCTAAAGCATGCCTTCATCCTTATGGCACCAACTTGCTGCCTGAAAACCCGCGAACCCAACTTTCCAGGAAGTAAAATGCACTTTAAAAGGTCATGAGGGCCGAGCGCGGTGGCTTATGCCTGTAATCCCAGCACTTTGGGAGGCCGAGGCAGGCAAATCACCTGAGGTCAGGAGTTCAAGACTAGCCTGCCCAACATGGTGAAAGCCCATCTCTACTAAAAATACCAAAAAAAAAAAAAAAAAAAAAAAAAAAAAAGAATTCGCTGGTAAGGGTGGCAGACGCCTGTAATCTCACCTACTTGGGAGACTGGGAGGCGGAGGTTGCAGTGAGCTGAGATGACACCATTGCACTCCAGCCTGGGCGACAAAGCGAGACTTCATCTCAAAAAAAAAAAAAAAAAGGCCGGGCGCGGTGACTCAAGCCCGTAATCCCAGCACTTTGGGAGGCCGAAGCGGGTGGATTGCGAGGTCAGGAGTTGAAGACCAGCCTAGCCAACATACTGAAACCCCGTCTTTACTAAAAATACAAAAATCAGCCGGGCGTGGTGGAAGGCGCCTGTAGTCTCAGCTACCTGGGAGGCTGAGACAGGAAAATCGCTTGAACCCGGGAGTCGGAGGTTACAGTGAGCCGAGATCATGCCACTGCACTCCAGCCTGGGCAACAGCAAGCCTCCGTCTCAAAAAAAAAAAAAAAAAAGTCAGAACAAATGCGCCCAATTTATACCTAATTGGCTAAAATGTAGTCACTTAGTCACATTTGGCTGCAAAAGAAGACTATAAAAGAAGCTATTTTAAGCTGGGAAGCAGTGTGTCCACTGAAGTCTGTGTTCTGTGACTTTAAATAAAAAAATTGGTTTTCTGTTACAAAGAAGTACAGACTAGGTTTGGTGAGGCACTCATCCATCCTTTCTCACCTCCAACAATAATTTGCGTTTACTTATTTCTTCAATCCCTTTCCATCCCCTCATAGTTCTCTACCTTTTGTACTAAAAGCCCCCAAAAACCTCTTGATTCTGGTCATTCTCTTCCTTTCACTGCAAAAAAATGAAATAAAAAATAAAACCTTATTTCTCTTTACAATTTCTTCCACTTTTTTTCTTTTGTGCTGTTCCCAATCCCTAAACACCATCTCACGTTTAGATTATAGAGCTTCCTACTTCGTCTCCGAGTTCCTGCGGGCACTTTACATCCCTTTTACCCCAACCAAATTCTTAAATTTTATTTTATTTATATTTAGCGTCACAAATAATACACGAGTAAATTATTGTCTTTTTTTAAAAAAGTATAAATATCTCCAGCGTCTCCCTTGGACACACCAATGGCTATGTTAAGCTCTTTAGAATGTAGAAATGAAAAACGCCTCCCGGGTTCAAGCTGTTCTACTGAACAAATGAACGGATGGCGCGTAAATGCGTTTTTACAATTTGTTCGTGTGAAAGCGGTACGCTAAGGCCCTCTGTCATTGCAGGCTTCGCTGCCCCCATGAAGGTCTTGCCCAACAAAAAGCTGGCTTGTCTGCTACAAATCTGAAGCGCAAGCCTAAACCCACGCCATTCCTGTGACCGCGTGAGCAGGCGGGGCGAAGGCAGGCGTGAGATTCTCGTGAGTTCTCGGATCTGCGCGGAAAACGCGCTCGAGGCAGTTCTCTGACGTATTTCCGTAGCGCCAGGGAAGAGGGAAGTCGTGGTGGTCGCGCGGGAGCCGGGAAAATGGTGGTCACCAGATCTGCACGGGCTAAGGCCAGCATCCAGGCCGCGTCGGCGGAAAGTTCCGGGCAGAAGGTAGGAAATCCCGTCTTCCCTACTTCTCCCGCTCCGCAGAGCCGCGCTCAGGCAGGCGGGGCAGCGCAAGGGTGGTGCTGAGGGCGAGAACTGCCGGCGCAGAGGACCCGAGTTTGCCGCGCGCTGCGGTCTCCCAGGCCCAGTCCTCAGCCTGTCACGGAAACTGTTCTCCTTGCCACGGTCTTTTAAGGCGATTTTTAATATAGAATAGGGTTAGGTAACTTTCTTTGGGTCGTTCAACTCCTTAATGCAGAAGCACAGCTCAAGCTTTTAAACCATACTGATAACACGGTACCTAGGAGGGTTAATTTCGGCCACCATGCACAAGCCCCATTTAGGGGAGCTGGAGGAAAAGCTTCATTTTCACGTGGGGAGGTTGGCTGCTGTCCAGCACCACCTCCTTAAGGCGTGAGGAGGGCAGTGATAACGCCGCCTGGTGACTCTTAGTGGCGTTAGTCGACTGATTCTGATTCTGATTCTGCAATGCAGGGAACAGAGCGGCCGCGATTTTTTTCTGTATGTAAAGGTAAGGGTGGCCACCTTTTTCCATCAGTGTGTTCCTAAACACATCGTTGTTCAGAGTTAATATTCCTCTTCTCCCCTCTTCTCCTATAGGTGGGTCAAAATGTTGGTTTACCCATTATATTTGACTTTAAGCAGAAAAATTTTAATTGTTCTGCTTCCCGAGGTTACATCTAGGAAGGATGAGGCAAGTGAAGTAAATGCAGGGTTGGACCCAGTGTTTAAATTTTGATTTATTTTTACTTTTATTTTCATTTATTTATTTATTTTGGAGACGAAGTCTCACTCTTTTGCCCAGGCTGGAGTGTAGTGGCATGATCTTGGCTCACTGCAACTTCCGCCTCCCAGGTTCAGGCAATTCTCCTGCCTCTAAGTAGCTGGGATTACAGGCGTGCGTCACCACACCCTGCTAATTTTTGTATTTTTAGTAGCGACTGGATTTCACCAAGATGGCCAAGCAGGTATTGAACTCCTGACCTTGTGATCTGCCCACCTCGGCCTCCCAAAGTGCTGGGATTACAGAAGTGAGCCACCACACCCTGCCAAATTTTGATTTTTTTTAAATCATGAGTTGGGCGGTTTTTTGTTGTTGTTGTTTTTAAAGATTTTCTTGTTTACTTGGTTTTAGCTTTTAGGGTCAGTACTTCATTTTTTGCCCTTGTTCCAGCCCTACCTAAATTACTGTGTGTTTTCTCTGCCTTGCAGAGTTCTGCTGCTAATGGGATTGAAGCACATCCAAAAAGTAGTACTGGATCTGATGACCGAACTACTGCTGAATCACAGACCACTGGGAAACAAAGTTCAATCCCTAAAACTCCTAAAACTAGAAAGAGAAAGAGCAGAAGTACAGGCTCACTACCAGAGGGGACTGAACCATCTACGGATGGAGAGACCTCCGAGGCAGAGTCAGATTTTTCTTCTGAGCACCATGATACCATTTTAAGAGTAACTAGGAGAAGACAGATCTTAATTGCATGCCCCGCAGTGTCCAGTGTTAGGAAAAAGCTGAAAGTAACTCCAACAAAGGAGTCTTACACTGAGGAAGTAGTCTCTGAAGCAGAATCTCATGATTCAGGTATTTCTAGAATTGTGCTTCCCACAGAAGAAACGATAGGAACCAGAAGAAGTAAAGCTAAATCTCTGATAGATCCAAGCCAAGAATCTCATACAGAAGCTATATCTGATACTGAGAGATCAAGCTCAGACATTTCATACTCTGGAATTGCAACTAGGAGAACAACCAGGAGTATGCAGAGGAAATTTAAGGCACATACTGAAAAGAAAGATAGTAAGATTGTACCAGGAAATGAGAAACAGATCATGGGAACACCTGTGAATTCAGAGGATTCAGATACCAGACATACTTCCCGTTTACAAACAAGATCTCTTTCTGAGATAAATAAGCCAAATTTCTGTAATAATGACTTTGATGATAATTTCTTCCACAGAAGTTCAGAAAGTAAGCTAACAGTGCAAGAACAGGCCAGTGTTGAATCTCTTAAAGAAGTAAAACAGAATTGTAAGAATTTGGATGAAGATACCAATGGAATAATAGATGAGGGGAAAGAAATTAATGAGAAAAGTTCTCAGCTGAAGAATTTTTCTGAACTTCAGGATACTAGCCTTCAACAGTTAGTTTCTCAGAGACATTCAACCCCCCAAAATAAAAATGCCGTATCAGTGCACTCTAATCTGAACTCTGAGGCTGTAATGAAATCATTAACTCAAACATTTGCAATTGTAGAAGTAGACAGATGGAATGACAAGAAAAAGAGCCCCCAAAAAGCAAGTGACCTGATAAAGTTTGGTGATTGTGGTGGTAGCGATGATGAAGAAGAATCCACAATTACAAGCATCAGTGAAAACATGAACAATGAAAGGAATGCAGATTTTGAATGTGATACCAAACTATACACCTCTAGACCTAACACATCTCAGGATAAAGATAATTCTGTCTTACTAGTTCTCAGCAGTGATGAAAGCCAACAGTCTGAAAATAGTGAGAATGAAGATGATACTTTATGTTTTGTTGAAAATAGTGGCCAAAAAGAGTCATTAAGTGGAGACACGGGAAGTATGTCATGTGACAGTGCATTGTTTATAATTGACACAACTCCTGGAATGAGTGCTGATACAAATTTTTACCTGGAAGAGAAAGACCAGGCAAGTGAGGTTGCCATTGAGGAAGAAGAGGAAGAGGATGAAAAAAGTGAAGAACAATCATCAGACCATGATGAAAATGAAGATGGATTTAGTGACGAAGAAGACTTACTAAGTAGCACAAAAGCTAAACTGTAAGTTTTTTCTTTATTTTACAAGCTTTTTGATACATGTATTTCAAGTGGTTAATTTACCATAAAAATATGAAATGTTAGCATGCGGAATGAGAAAAATCATTGCCTTGAGTTCTTCATGGAATAGCTCTTCTATCCAGCATTTCCCTTGTCTTTTTTGATACCTATTTTAGTAATATTTTTCTGCCAGTCATAGCTAAAAGTGCTCCTTGTGGTGACATGTTAGAAAGCATCTGCTGGATGCAGTGACTCAGGCCTGTAATCCCAGCGCTTTGTGAGGCTGAGGCAGGAGGATCACTTGAGCCCAGGTAGGTGTTTGAGATCAGTCTGGGCAACATAGGGAGACCCTATCTCTACAAAAACAACTTTTTTTTAATTAGCCAGGTGTGGTGGCCTGTGCCCCTGTGGTCCCAGCTACTTGGGAAGCTGAGGTGGGAGTATTGCTTGAGCCCAGGAGATTGAGGCTGCAGTGAGCCATGATTGTGCCACTGCACTCCAGCCTGGACAAGAGTGAAATGTTTCGGGGGGGAAAAAAAAAAAAGACATTATATGTTAAGATTTTTGTGCGTGGTTAAGAACAATAAGTGGCTCATACCTGTAATCCCAGCACTTTGGGAGGCCGAGGCAAGTGGATCGCTTGAGCCCAGGAATTCAGGACTGGCTTGGGCACCCATCTCTACAAAAAATTTTAAAAAATAAAACAAGCTGGGCATGGTGGCAAGCTCCTATGGTCCTGGCTACTGGGGAGGCTGAGCTGGGAGGATCATTTGAGCCCACGAGGTAGAGGTTGCAGTGAGCTGAGATCACACCACAGCACTCTAGCCTGGGTGACAGCAAGACCCTGTCTCAAAGAAAATAATAATAATAATAATACAGTATGTTCTCTTTTGTGTCTGCCTTCTTTCACTCAGAATATTGTTTCTGTAATTCATCCATGTTACTGTTATGCCAGTAGTTCATTCTTTTTATTGCTGAGTGTTATTCCATTGTATGACTATACAGTAATGAATTTATCTGTTCAACTATTGATAGACATTCGGGTTGTATCCAGTTTTCAGTATTGTATTTATGTCAAATGATCATTTAAGGTTGAATGCAAACTCACTTTGGGAGGCTGAAGCAGGTATATCACCTGAGGTCAGGAATTGGAGCCTAGCCTGGCTGCTGGGCATGGTGGTGGGCACCTGTAATCCCAGCTGCTTGGGAGGCTGAGGCAGAAGAATCTCTTGAACCCAGGAGGCAGAGGTTGCAGTGAGCCGAGATCGTGCCATTGCACTCCAGCCTGGGCAACAGAGCAAAACTTTTCTCAAAAAAAAAAAAAAAAAAAAAAGGATTGAGTGCAAACTAAGCTGGGTTACAGTGTCATCCACCTGTATATGTGTAGTCCCTTGGTTGATAATTGCTGCTAAGACAGTGCACTAGAATGATTTCACTTTCCAGTAGAGGTTGATTAGGCTTTCACTTACTCAGTATATATGGATAATGAGGGAGGAAAGTTACTATAAGTCCAAGTGTACTTATTAAAAGGACCCTTTCATAATTTAAAGTAGAAATTTTCATTACATAAATATAGCAGAAGTCCGGGTCAACTCTAGAAGATCCCAATTTGGTAGGTCTGGGGTATGACATTTGTGTTTTTAAAACACTCCTGTGGGATGGATGCTCATTGCTCTTGGAGACCCACTTTAGAGATATTAGCAAATACCCTTAGTCACCCAGGAAAAAACATTTAAGTTTTGATAACTTGGAAGTTCAAGAACCTGCCTTTCTCAATGGTTTTAGAGATGGAGATGTGTACATTTATTAACTCACTACCTATATATGAAGTTGAATTGTCAGGTATATTTCCTTCTCTCCTTTTCTGTAATTCTTTATAAACCCTCTTTATGAAATCTATTGCCATTTTATATGGCCTTAATCTTCTTTTTTTGTTGTTTAAACGGAGTCTTGCTCTGTTGCCCAGGCTGGAGTGCAGTGATGTGATCTCGGCTTCCTGCAACCTCTGTTTCCTGGATTCAAGCTATTCCCCTGCCTCAGCTCCCTAGTAGGACTTACAGGTGTGCACCACCACACCTGGCTAATTTTTTTGTATTTTTAGTAAAGACGGGGTTGCACCATTTTGATCAGGCTGATCTCAAACTCGTGACCTCAAGTGATCTACCGGCCTCGGCCTCTCAAAGTGCTGGGATTACAGGCGTGAGCCACCGCATCTGGCCTGCCTTAATCTTCTCTAAAAAAATCTGGGGAGTAAATTTGGATGTGTTCCCCTAAAACCTTTTCTGTTTAATTCATTATTCATCAAGAGTTTCTTCTAAATGAATCTATTTTACTAGATTTAAAATACCCATTTTCAAGGGTTTAAGATCAGTTTGGGCAACACAGTGAGACCCTGTCACTACCAAAAAAAAGAAAAGAAAAAATGACCCAGGTGTGGTGGTGCGTATCTGTAGTCCCAGTCACCCAGGGAAGTTGAGTCCCAAGAGTTCGAGGCTGCAGTG
Source organism: Aotus nancymaae (assembly GCF_030222135.1). Classification (NCBI taxonomy): domain Eukaryota; kingdom Metazoa; phylum Chordata; class Mammalia; order Primates; family Aotidae; genus Aotus; species Aotus nancymaae. The sequence continues at coordinate 2,194,405 of NW_026988537.1, read as the reverse complement.
ATCACCACTACACTCCAGCCTGGGCAACAGTGAGACCCTGTCTCAGAAAATAAAATGATAAAATATATATTTATTCAGAGTTTTTTTAGGAATTCCTTGTAAACATAAGATGCTTTTTTTTTTTTATCATTGACAATATAAAGGAAGAGAAGAATAAGTGATTTTTTTAAATGCAATCTTGTCTCCATTTTGATTTAATTACTTGGTCTTTAAGTGATGATTTCTTTTTCAGTCTAAAGTTGACAAGCAGCAGCATAGACCCTGGTCTGAGTATCAAGCAGTTGGGTGGTTTGTATATTAATTTCAATGCAGATAAACTACAGTCTAACAAGAGAACCCTAACACAGATCAAGGAGAAAAAGAAAGATGAGGTAAGTTAATTGTGCTGTTAGGTTTTCACAGAACTAACTAATCACTTTAGAAATTAGTCCTGGGTGAAAGACTAATTTTCCTACAGTGAAACCACATTGGCCTAATGTGTTAGTTTTTTCCTCCTGTCTAAAACAGTCATTTGTTTTTACAAGGAAATCCTGTCAATGATAATGCTTTAAAAATAAATCAATACAGGGTCAGTGTCCATCATCTTACACCCATGAATGATGATCCCAGGGATTTTGTTTCTTCTCCTTTCTTGCTATACTTTTAGTTCTTAAGTTCTTAACTAATGTAGACTGTTGAAAATCTGAAAGCCGTGAATGCCTGCCTCTTCCACCAGGAAAAAATACACGTGTGTATATAGACATTTTACATATAATTTCAGAAGGAATTACTATTGGGGAAAACTGCAAACCTTAGCTTTAGCCAACACCTTGCACTGCTTTATCCCAAATCTATATTTTCTAGCCTTGATGGCTCTCACTTTCACTTTCAGACCTTTAAATCCAAGTGCCCGTTTGTTAATTTAGATGTCCTCAGGCACTTGACCTCACTAATTCCCCTCTCCCTGCCTGAACCAGGAATCTTTTGTATTCTCTCTTCTGGCTGATGACAACAAAATCTATTTTCCGTTTGTAGTTAGTCACTAAGTCTCTAGGGGAAGATGCTTCTCTGCTTCCTCCCTTTCAAGCGACTCACCAGCTAGTGCAGGCCTTTGTTTCTCATCTAGACTATTCCAGTGGCCTCACTGATCTAGTTTTCATCATCATCTTCAAGCCATCCTCCATACTTCCGCCAGATTTCTCTTTCTAAAAACACCGATCCAGCTGGGCAAGTTAGGTCACATCTATGATCCCAGCAATTTGGGAGGCTTAGGCAGGAGAACTGCTTAAGCCTAGGAGTTTGAGACCAACCTGGGCAACCTAGCAAGACCACATCTCTCCTTCCCATCCCCAAAAACATACCACACACACCAATGTGACATGGTATTCACTTAAATCCTTCAAGGTACCTCTCTACCCCATCCTCAACTGTCATCTGCTCTGTTCTTGCCAATGAAGACTACTGTAGTTGCCTGAACCTGCTTTTCCCCAAGCAAGTGCAAAAATAATTGATTGATGCTTTTGAGGAACATTTTACCTCCAGTCCTGCCTCTACAGCCCCTCTGTGTTTCCATAACATCTAGAATAAATCTGATTCATTATTGATCATGTGATATGTTAGCTTACCATCTTTTATTCCTAAAACAGGGTTTTTTCAGTCTTTTTTGGGCTGCATAATTTTGTTTTTAGAGGATGTTCTGTGCATTGTAGGATGTTTAACAGCATCCCTATCTTCTGCCAACTAGATGTCAGTAGCATTCTTCCCTCTCCTTACCAGCACCAAAAATGTCTCCAGACATTGCTAGATGCTCCCAATTGAGAACCACTGTCTTTGAGCCTAGTACAGTACTTGACACACAGCAAACTCTTAATCATTTGTTAAGAAAATATTATGCCCCCTTTTATGAGTGATAGGAAAGCTTAGACGGCTACCTGTACCACACAGAAACTTCCAGGCCTGAGCCTGAATTGTGTGGCTGTTAATTTCTGAGTTGATCATTTCAAATGTCAGTCCCAAATTAATGCTTGTACTATATTCCTGTAAACTATTTTGAGGGCTACAGAGCAGTCTTATTTGGTTCTTGTACTGAAAAAAAATGCTAATTAACCTGAGGTTCTTTTAATCACACAGAGTTTTAGGAGAATATAAGCATCCTAGACAAGTAACAAAAGTGCAGAAATCATTTAGGAAAAGATACAGATCTGACTGCACAAATGTATTTATTTTGGAGAAATGTGGTTTCCCTATGTTACCCAGGCTAGTCTTGAACTGCTGGCCTCAAGTGATTCTCCTGCCTTGGCCTCCTAAAGTGTTGGGATTATAGGCATGAGCCACTGTGCCCAATCTTTTTTTTCTTTGTTTTTCCTTTTTTTTTTTTTTTCTGCGGGGGGAGACAGGGTCTCACTCTGTTACCCACACTGGAGTGAGTGGCAGTCATAGCTTGCTGCAGCTCAAGTGATCCTTCTGCCTTAGTGTCCTGAGTAGCTGGGACTACAGGTGTGTGCCACCAATTCCCAATTAGTGTGTGTGTGTGTGTGTGTGTGTGTGTGTGTGTGTGTGTACAGTCAGGGTCTTGCTATGTTGATCAAGGTGGTCTAAAACTCCTGGCCTCAAGTGATCCTCCTGCCTTGGCCTCCCCAAAGCACTGGGAATATTAGATGTGAGCCACTTTGCTGGGCTGACTAAACAAAATTTTAAAACTTATATAACTTTAAACTATTGAAAAACTTATATAACATTCAGATATTATTTTAAAACCAATTTTATGTTTTTATAGCTTCTGCAGAAAGCCGTCATTACACCTGATTTTGAAAAAAACTACTGTGTTCCACCATATAGTGAATCAAAGTATCACCTTCAGAAAAAACGCAGAGTAAGTACAGCGACTTAATTAAAATGCTTAGATATGTTTGACTATATATTTTCAGCTTATACAATATAACAGCACAAACTATATGTATCCATTGATCTACATATGACTCCAAAGAAAATTAATTACAGATTTCTAAGGGCTGTAAGATATAGTACCATAAATACATTATGTATAGATTTTCACAGCCACAATGGTGCATATATAGGTAGAGCTTTTTTAGATTGCTTCTATCTGCCATTTCAACTAGTTATCCAGAGAGCTTGGAGGAAAGTTGAGGATGGTTCTCTAGTAATGTCACTAATATGGAGCATCCTGGCACATGGTAGGCACTCACTAAATATTTGTTGTATGAATGAAACAAAAATAACTTGCTAGAAGGTTTCAATAGTAATTTTTTTTTCAAATCTACTAACCGCCCCCCACCAAAAAGGAAAAAAATAATAGTAATTTTTTGTTTTATTATAGAAATAACACAAGTTTCTGGATCATTGTTGTGAGTCGTTTTCTGAGACTCAAGTGACTGAATAAAAATGTTTACATTTAAGCTCTAGAAATGAAAGCGTTTTTGTACATTCTTTTACCACATATGGTCTGTGGTAGACAATAAAAATTGATGTTGTGTATTATTCTCCCAGCAAGTCAGTAGTTACTCTCTGAGATAGAAAATAGATTTTAGGCCCAGTGCTGGCTCACGCCTGTAATCCCAACACTTTGGGAGGCTGAGGTGAGTGAGTCACGAGGTCAGTAGTTCAAGACCAGCCTGGCCAAGATGGTGAAACCTCATCTCTACTAAAAATACAAAAATTAGCCAGGCGTGGTGACGGGCACTTGTAATCCCAGCTACTTGAGAGGCTGAGGCAGGAGAATCACTTGATCCAGGAGACAGAGGTAGCAGTGAGCCAAGATCGCGCCACTGCACTTCAGCCTGGGAGACAGCAAGACTCCATCTCAAAAAAAAAAGATTTTAAGGAGCCCTCATTTACAAAACTGATAATCCTGTGCCTAATTTAGCAGAGAAGTCACTTTTTGTGATTTAATCCCTTTTATCTCTATGATTCTGGAGATAAATGTTTTCTATAAAGTAACCATTTGTTTTTAATTCACAGAATTTTCTGTATATGTTACTTCAGTGGAAATGAATTCTATTCTCTTAGCTGTTAGAATGTTTATTTTTGAAATCTGAATTTCAGAAAGAACGACAAAAAACAGCAGGGGATGGCTGGTTTGGTATGAAAGCTCCAGAAATGACAGATGAACTGAAAAATGATCTTAAAGCACTGAAGATGAGAGCCAGCATGGACCCGAAAAGATTTTACAAGAAAAATGATAGAGATGGCTTCCCCAAGTACTTCCAGGTATTAAGCAAACAGAATAGTGATGATGATCTGTGGATTTTAGTTTGGAAAGCACTATAGTGATCTTTAAAGTTTACTCCTAAAGTAGAGGATATTTCTATTGTGCCTGCATAATGTATCGACCATATCTTCATAGGCCATATAATAATGGCCATAATACAATTCAGCCACTATTAATTTGATCACATTTAGAGAGACAGTGTTACAAATGGTTTCCAGGTCAGCTCTCTAAAACTTGTTGAACCTGTAAAGTTCAGTATGTGAATGTAAGAGTAGTACTAGCCTAACAGCAAGAGTCCATACAGGATGGAGGGGAAAAGAGGGTATGATTCAAGTCGGTTTTTAAAATGTTTTCATCTGTTCATGTTACACTTCTGCTCAGAAACGTTAACTGATGAATTATGACATACAGGATTGAGTCTATATCCCTTAATATAGCCATTAATAACTAGTTCACCTACCTTTTGTCATATAGCCCAACAAATTCCAACACATTCAGCTACTCAGTCTTGTAAGAATGTGTACATATCAGTCCTTGCATTGACTTCGCATGTGCATGATTCTTGTTTGCTTGGCGAAATTTTACCCATACAAATTCAAGCTAAAATGTCATTCTTTGTTAAATCTTCCTTACCTTTCTTAGGTAGAATTGGTCAGTTTGTCTTGAGAGCATCTATAAGTGTTTTGTTCAGCCCATCCCCCCGTTATGCTTTAATTTTTTGGTTACCTTTCTGTGGGGCTTCCTTAAGACTGTAGGCTCCTCACTGCAGGAACCAGATGTTCTAACATGTAACACAGTGCCTGGTGCATAGTGGCCACTGTAAATTTTAGTTAATTGAGTGTATGAACAAATGCAGAATGATCACTAAGTAGGCTAAGCTGGCAGCCTTTGTGATGACCTAGGAAACCAAATAGGTATGTAGTAGAATTTATATGTCTAACTCATTGATTCGGGAAACTAGAACAAAAAGTATATATTATCTGTTCCACTTTTCTCCTTTAGTTATACTGTTCATCATGAATTTAGTGTTAGCAAAGAAATTTTAGATCTACTATAAACTAATGAAGAAACATCATTGGTAGCACCAGTGTGCTACATTTTTTTTGCTTTAAAAAATGGCAAAATTTACATTACTATCAGTGTAATGTTAAGTTTGTGCTGTCCATTCCTTTCTCTAAATATAATTAGAGCTACACCAAAGTATGAAAGCAGCTTGGCACTCAGGTAGTGCATGACTTATTTCAATCAATTGTTCACAGATTGGAACCATCGTTGACAATCCAGCTGATTTCTACCATTCACGAATTCCCAAGAAGCAAAGGAAAAGAACTATTGTGGAAGAACTGCTGGCTGATTCTGAGTTCAGAAGGTAAAGGAATTTATATTTATTTTGTAATATGTATACTTTGCTTTAAAATATGTGTAAACTTATAAAATTTCAGATAATTTAAAAATACTAACTCATTTAAAATAACCCATAACATATTAACATGAATATATATTTCTATGAAAATAAATAATGTAGTGCAAATCTCTTTAATGCCTGGCTTAACTAAAGACAGAGGCTCATACCTGCTTCTACAGATACCACACATCACGTAGACCCTGGAAAACACTGTACACTCGAGACAATGATGGTGAAAAAAAGCGAGTAATGCTTTAGTATTCTTGAGAAAATAGTTTTTAAATAGTTTTTACCTAATGGATTCCTTGAAAGGGCCTATTCCACAGACCACATTTTGAAAACCATTGGTCAATTCTAAGAAATACATATCATACTGTGCATTTTCAGGGTAAGTGTGACTTTCTGTTTTGCTTATTCCTTATTTTTGCATTTTTACCCCTCAGAAATGTTTAAAGCATTTGATACTGCCTGGTAGTGGATATAGTGCATGGGTCTCTAGTGGTTGAAAGTTTTCAAAAATTCTTCCTATGACAGTTGGCATTTTTTCTCTCTAGATTGCAAGCAAGCTCTATGAGGCAGAGACTACACCTGTCTTGTCCACCACTCCATTCCCAACTTCTACCCCAAGGTTATATTAACTTGTAATGTCTGATATATCAAACATAAAGGTCTGATTTTGCTTTTCAGATACAACCGAAGGAAGTACTCAGAGATCATGGCTGAAAAAGCAGCAAATGCGGCAGGAAAAAGGTTCCGAAAGAAGAAGAAATTTCGCAATTAAGATTTTCCATGCAAACTGCAACATTTTACATCGCTCCTTTATTTACTAAGACTTTTGTTTGTTTTTGTTTTTGTTTGAGACGGAGTCTCGTTCTTGTCACCCAGCCTGGAGTGCAGTAGTGTGATCTCAGCTCGGCTCACTGCATTCTCTGCCTCCTGAGTTCAAGTGATTCTCCTGGCTCAGCCTCCAAAGTAGCTGGGATTACAGGCACATGCCACCATGCCTGGCTAATTTTTGCACTTTTAGTAGAGACGGGGTTTCATCATGTTGGCCAGGTTGGTTTCAAGCTCCTGACCTCAGGTGGTCCACCCGCCTCAGCCTCCCAAAGTGCTGGGATTACAGACGTTAGCCAGCGCACCCAGCCTATTAAAGATGTTTTGAAAACTAACACCATCATCTAAATTAATTTACCATAGACTGGTCCTGTTCATACAGGAATTCCTATTTGAAAAAAGTTGATTTGAGAATTGATTACATGCCCTTGGAAAATCAGGGTGTCTACAAAAGACCCACCCTGGCTTAGACTCTTTAAGGAAAAAAAAGAAAAAAGAATCCTAACCATTTTAAGGTAACTGAGTTTGTAAAGTTTTCAGTGCTTAGTTATTTAAAGAAAATTTAATTAAAAGATATTTAGGAAGAATAAAGTTTGCTAACATATTCAAAGAACTTTTAAAAATGATTCAAGATATCAAAGATATATAAACATTATTGTAATTAATAGGTAGTTTTATGTGTGTATGTGTGAGTGTGTCTCTGTAGGGGATGAGAGGTGGTAGAGAGGCAATGTCCTATAGTTAGCTATAAAATTCAGATCCAGGCCAGGTGTGGCTCACTCCTGTAATCCCAGCACTTTGGGAGACTGAGGCGGGTGGATCACCTGAGGTCGGGAGTTCAAGACCAGCTTGACCAACATGGTGAAACCCCATCTCTACTAAAAATACAAAATTAGCCAGGTGTGGTATGTAATCCCAGCTACTTGGGAAGCTGAGGCAGGAGAATTGCTTGAACCCGGGAGGTGGAGGTTGCAGTGAGCTGATACCATGCCATTGCACCCCAGCCTAGACAACAAGAGTGAAACTCTGCCACAAAAAAAAAAAAAAAAAAAAAATGCGATCCATAAAGTTGGGACACAAAAATATGAAGAAATGACCTAGAAAGCTTGGGCAGAAGATCTGTTTTCCTTCTTTGGCAACTGAAATAGGAACGAATAACTGGTTTTTATCCAGATTCAATGTTGTGGTCCAAGTAAAATGGGATTAAACAATATTTTAGGTTGGCCAGGAGGTCTTCAAAGTAATCCATCTTACCTATTCTACAGTGGCATAAGTATGCACCCTGGCTAAGCTGGTTTCTGGCACTCAAAGAGTGCTTGTCATTTCTATTGATACTTGGTGAGTTGTAGCTTCCTTTACGTCACTATTCACTTTACCCCTATTTTTCCAGCATACTGCTTCCTTGAGATTTCAGCAAATATGAAGTCTCATATTTACTGCTTGGAGTCACAACCTAGTAATAGCAGAACTGACAATAACATTCAAAGGTGGAATTAGGAAAGCTTCTATGTCTGTTCTCTTTTGTAAAAAAAAAAAACTACTTTTATTTCTGGAATAATTATATTTTGCCTTCTACTGGATAAAAGTAGGACCTAGTATGAGAGAATTCTCTCCTTTAGTGGTTCTGGCCTTCTACAAATATCTGGATATTTAAATAATGGATGAATTTGTGTTTCGCTTTTTAATAAGCAAATCTTTTGAGAAACAGGTTTTACTGACTTTGGCCTGTGTCACTAAACTCAGTTCATCTACTGGAATTTTTTTTTTTTTTTTTTTTTTTTTTTTTTTTTTTGAGATAGTCTCACTCCATCACCCAGACTGGAGTGCAGTGGCTCCATCTCAGCTCACTGCAACCTCAGCCTCCCAAGTTCAAGCGATTATCATGCCTCAGCTTCCCAAGTAGCTGGGGCTACTGGGCATGCCACAATGCCCAACTAGTTTTTGTATTTTTAGTAGAGATGGGTTTTGTCATCCTTACCTCAAGTGATCCACCTGCCTCGGCCTCCCAAAGTGCTGGGATTACAGGTGTGAGCCATCATGCTTAGCCAACTGGAACTATTTGAAGACTTAAGATATACCAGAAAAGTGTGACGAGTACAAAGGGCTGCCAGAGTCAGGTGTGCCGGTGAAAGAGACCTTCAAGATACCCAAGAAAGATCTTGAAAGGGTTCTAAAAGAATGCTATATTTATACACCATCTGGCTCCAAAATGCTTTTTTTTTTTGAGACTGTTGCTTTGTTGCCCAGGCTGGAGTGCAGTGGCATGATCTCAGCTCACTGCAGCCTCCGCCTCCCGGGTTCAAACAATTCTCCTGCCTCTCGAGTAGCTGGGATTACAGCCGCCTGCCACCACCCCTGGTTGATTTTTCTATTAGTAGAAACAGAGTTTCACCATGTTGGCCAGGCTGGTCTTGAACCCCTGACCTCAGATGATCCACCTGCCTTGGCCTCCCAAAGTGCTGGGATTACAGGTGTGAGCCACCATGCCTGCCCAAAATGTTTTTAAGACAAAGTAGATGCTGTTAAGACTACAGTTGATAAAGGTGGGCTCTGGCTAGGTTCCAACACAGTTTTGTGTTCAGTGTTCTGCTGTATGATAAACCAGCTGCTCTAGAGAAACACCAATACTCCTGTTACTGAAAACTGGGAAAATGTCCTTAGTAACCGGTATAAATTAATGAGATTCCATTCTTGGAAGCAGCAGATTAAAATATAATGGGGAAAAAAGTTAACATTTCTGAGATATATACCAGGTATTCAGTCTTTCAGGCAGTGACAACTATCGTTCAGAATAATTACCTACAATAGATCCCAAACCACTGAAAAAATCCAGTTGTTTACTTAATAGAATTTGTACTTACTATTTAATTAGATTAATATCTTTATTGAAAGTTTTCCGTAAGGGTTGAAACAAAATGGGCTTTCTAATTAACCAATTCCCCAGGCATCTAATTAAAATGTAAAGTGCAATTCTTCTTATTGTCACATAGTTTTTAAAGTGGAGAAATGCTTCCAAGAAGTAGGCTCAATACCATGACCTATAATTAAATGTTACAAGCAGATCAGTGTTCTATCAAAGAAATGAGACATCTCAAAATGAACTATGATACGTAAGATTACATAAGTTTGTGCAAAGATAATTCCCAGGAGGAGATACAAGATATACCTTCAAATCAAGATGGCTGTATAGTTCCTCAAGCTCAATTTTATCAATTCCAGTTAACCCTCATTTCCAGTTAATGTTAATGAATCACCATCATGGCCTTAAACTCATTATTTGAGAATTTAGTGGTCAAGATTCTTAGACTACCCAAATCTATTATCCTGTTAGCCTTCCCTTCAGTTCTCTCCAATTTAGCCTTAGCTGCACTTTGGAATTATCTATGATGGTTTCAAAATTCTGATGCCTGGGTCTCACCCCCTAAACATTGTGAAATGATTTCAAGCCTTTCAGCCGTTCATTCTCTGAATCCTCTATCCTCATGAAGATACATTTTTCTCCCTAAAAAATCTGAACCCAATTCATCAAATATTTCAAAAAGTCTGTATGCCCCACTAGTCTCTTTATTCTTAATAGTCTTGTGGTTTCTGTTACTCTTCACGTACCAATCCCAGTCGAGGAAAACGCTGTTATCAGTCTATATTATTGAGATTCAGGAAAGAATTGACCCTCCGCTGGGTTTTCACTGCTACTCCACAATCCATTTATTTAACTTTAAATACTTTCTGCCAAATTTATTCATCCTGCAAGTCAGATAACACAAATAATTGAGCCCTGTGCATTATATAAGCACTGGATACAGCAGTGCAGCTTATGCAGCCTCTATACCCAAAGAGCGCACAGGAGATACAGGACACTTCCATTCTCCCAGAACCCAACATTCACGCCTAGCCTTAGCAAACTACTTACTTCTCCACTAAATTAGCCACGGCCATCTGATGAAGACTGCATTAGCTCCTCATGGCCCCAACAGTATAGAGAAACTGTTCCTTCCTACCTCCTTACTGCTATAGTCAATTTTTTTTCCTCAGTCTTCATCCCTTCTAACCAGGCAATGTCATTTGCCACTACTGATCTTCCCCCCTTCTTGAAGCTTGAGCTTCTCTGCTTCTGCAAGATCAGCTTTTCTGCTTCTCTTACCTGCTCTTTATTTTCTTACTTTATCCACCACTTACTGGTTTCCCGAATGCCTGCCCTCATCTTCTTTACACTGTTTGACTTGAGTATCTTGTCCTCCCTCTCCTTCAACTTCTGCTCTCACCCCTTCAGAAGACCCCAGAGTCTCCATCCTTACATCTCTATCCCCCACCCTCTGTTGCAGACTCACATTTCACATCAACTGTGCAAATTACCCATATGAAGTACGAGGAAGTTATCTCAAATTTAACATATCTAGAAACAGGCACATTATCTTTCTGAGATGATTAAATAAAAATTAGCACTGTGCCTAGCAAATAAGTACTCAAAGGGAAGCTACTGTTTCCCTTTTCTCGCCCAGCCTCCCCATTAAACAGTTTGAATGAGGCCATACTGCTTTTTATCTTCTATGGCTCACTTCTGCCTAATGAAACACAGAAAGCCCTAAATTCAAGACCTGACATTCAAGCCACTCCACAAAATGACACCACCACAGGTTTATATTCACTGCTTCCCTGCTCATGCCCTAAACTTCACTTGTGCTAGTTATTTGCCTATTTCTCTCTCGGCTCTTTTCACAGCCCTTTCTCTGCTCTGCTCTGGAGTGTCTGAATTGCAGAAAGCTACATTTTCCAGATTCCCTTGCCAACTGGCTTCCCAGTAAGACACAAAAGACCTAGGGGCAAAAGGAGAGAAACCAGGGTAGTTCTCTCCTCTGCCTTGCTTTGGGCTGCGGCCCCACCATGGTCCAAGCCCCCACCAGCCAGATGACTCGGGCTTCCAGGTTCTGGTAACACCATCTCCCGTTGTCCCTCTGGCGCTAGGGATGACAGGTTTCCTACTGTTGCAGTATCTGAGTTGGCAACACTTTCAGCATTTCTGTCCCCTGTGGAACAATTCCCTGTATTAAATTCTCTAGAGTGATGTGTTTTTCTGTCTGAACCTGACTGATACATTTCAGCCAAACCAAACTACTCGATCTGAGCGTTCAATCAGCATATACTGAGTTCCATGCACATCAAGTACCATGACAGGTTCACCCTTTATGTCTTTGTTCATATGGTTAATTCCACCGAAAATATCTTTCCTGCCTCCATTTCACCTAACAAAATAGTAATGACATGAAGCCTATTCAGCAACCAATACTTTGAGCATCTCCTCTGAGTCAGGCACCACACTAGGTACTAGGGGTGCACCGGAAAGGCAATCATCCTAGCCACCACAGAGCTGATAGTCCACATGCTTCAGAACACCTTTTTCAGATTGTCTCCACTGATGTATATACTTCCATTAGCCTGTGCTTATTTTTCCTCCACTTATTTCTATTTGACAAATGTCTATATAGGACTTATTAAGTCAGGGACTATTCTAAGGACTTAAAAATAAAACTTATTTTTACGTTACCCTTGTGTACCTAGGTTCATATGTACATATGTAACATTTGTATGTAATAACTTAGGCATTTGGTAAATCTATGAGGTAGGTGCTATTATAAGTGAGAAACTGAGACACAGGTTAACTAATCTGTGGGCACAGAATCAGTGTACATCTCTGTCACGCTTGTCTTGTACTACAGCTGTCTTCACACCTCTTTCAGCATCACTAGCAGAAATTGCTGGACTTTTCCTCTTTCTTCTGTAGTTACAGGACACTTGATTTTTAGCTGACAGTGTGGCCACCTGAGCGAAAAGCTGTAATTCCTACCTTCCTATGGGATGTGAGTAGAAGAAGTGGTATGTGTAACTTTTAGGAACTGTCCTTCAAAGTTGGATGAGGTTGGAGTAGGGCCCTTCTTTGTCCTTTCATCTCCTTCCCACAAGCTAGTACATTGACCTGATGGCTCCTGGTATATTGACCAGAAGCAGCCATCTTGGAGCAGGAAGTGGAAGCTGCATTTTGAGGATGGAAGAATAAGGCCCAGGCGAAGTTGCTCACGCCTGTAATCCTAGATTTTGGGAGGTCGAGGTGGGCGGATCACCTAAGGTCGGGAGTTCGAGACCTGCCTGACCAATATGGAGAAACCCCGTCTCTACTAAAAATACAAAATTAGCCAGGCTAATGTGATGGTACATGCCTGTAATCCCAGCTAGTCAGGAGGCTGAGGCAGGAGAATTGCTTGAACCCGGGAAGCGGAGGTTGTGGGGAACCAAGATTGTGCCATTGCACTCCAGCCTGGGCAACAAGAGTGAAACTCTGTCTCAAAAAAAAAAAAAAAAAAAAAAGAAGGAGGAACCTGGATCTCTCATGATTAAGTAGCTGCCTGGTAGCTGCTATTTTTACATGAGAGAGAAAAAGCTTTTATCTTATAAAGTCCGCCGTTACTGTGGGTGTCCTGTCACACTCATAGCCGAAACTAATCCTAATAAAATCACCAGTCTGTTCTCCGTGTCCCTCACTAGGCTCAACTTTTAAGAAAATGCACTCTATCTCACTCATATTTGTAAATTTCCTTCATGCATGGTTCACTGCACAAACTACTACTCAAAAGTTACATATTGAAGGTGAATGGATTATAAAATATAAACTGATGGATGTAGAAGGCCCCAGATAAGGAGGAAACTGGTATGAAACCGCTCCTCATCTCCGGTCTTTTAGAATCTTTTAGAATCTGTATTGGTCACAGGCGACAAAAAGGTAGGAGTGTCTCATCCTTTAAGGCAGCTTCCGCTTTGTCAGTACCTTCCTTGGGTCCTAGATATGAGGTAGAGCTGTAAAAGAGAGCACAAAGAAACTAGGTTTTCAAACATGAACACCTTCAGTTTTCCCCTCTCTACCTTCATGCGTTTATCTTGCCCCCTTCCCTTTTTCCTCAGAAGGACAGCCATTTTTCTACCATTCCTAGGCTAATCGTTTCACCTGACTGCCAGGACATCTTTGCATCTTAACGTTCTCCTCTGTAAAATGGGGATAATGCACACTTCGTAGAATTAGGGGATAATTAAATGGTAAAAGTTAAATAAAGTTTCTGACATAAAGCAGGTGTTCAAAAAATGTTAGGTGTTTCTCTTTTCCTCTTGACTCCCTTCTCCTCCAGAGGAAACTTGCTCCATTGGTTCTTGGGCAAACACCTTTTCCCTGCATCTCTTCCCATCTCTCTGGACACTAACCCTAACCCTTTCCTGGTCTCTTTGAAGGACTTGTTCTTTGCCTGTCCTTCAAATGTCTGTGCTGGGTTTCTGTCCTCAGCCCTCATCTTTTCTTGCTCTACACTCTCCCTGCACGATCTCATCTATGTCCAGAGCTTCAAGTGCCATCTGTAGGATAATGAAATTTAAATCCCAAGCATAGATCTGTCTCTTGAGCTGCAGACCTCCTCTTCTTTTCCTTCTCTCTCCCTATACATCTCCCTTCCTATAATTCTCCTCCTGATATTCTTTCATTCTATAAATACTTACTGAGAGGCTGTTATGTGCTTGGGATTGTATATGCAGCTGCCAGGTGTACATTTTCTCCAGGATGTTCCAGAGGGACCTCAAATTCAACATCTGCAAATCTGAACTCATTTCCACCCCCATCCCCAAACCCAATTCTCTCTCCTTTTTTTGTGGTCTCAGTGACTACTTCAGCACCCACCCATCTGCCTAATTAGAAATGGGAGTCATTCTGACTGCTCCCTCTCTCCTTTACAACCCTAATTCATCAAGGCCCATCTATTTGGCCTCCCTTGAAACATCTCCAGTTTGTATGCTTAACTCTCCGTCCAAACCACCTCCCTGCTTCCAGCCCTCATCATTTTCTTACCTAGATAGCTCCAACTGCCTTGGACTGGTCTTACAGCCTCCGGTTTTGTGTTACTCCCATCCGTGATCCACTTTGCAGCCAGACAGATGATACAAAACACACATCTGATCCTACTGCTTCTCAACTAGAAACTATTCAGTGGTTACCCATTGTCTTTAGGGTTAAAGTCCACACTCTTCAACACAGTGTACAAGACATACAGGATATAATCCCTGCTGGAATCACTCTGAAAAGAGGTATTTAGTTTCTGTGTTTCTCCAGTAGTATCAGGAGGAGTTCCTAGAGGTGCTTAACAGATGGGCTCCTAATGGGCTTGTTAATCACTGAGATCCAGCATATAGTAGAGCATAAGGGGTCAATAAATGTTTTTTTAAAAAGAAAGTTTGAGAAATCTTTAATGGATAAGCAGTATTAGAGCTACCTGTCTGAAATTGATCCAGGAACAGGTAGATACTCTTTTTTCCTTCCTCCTTAGCATTAAGATTTTTTTTTTCTTGCTTTACCTTTAACTTTATAAAAATTAGCTTTTTATTATAAAGATAAGATGGGGGCTGGGCACGGTGGCTCACGCCTGTGATCCCAGCACTTTGGGAGGCTGAGGCAAGTGGATCACGTGAGCCCAACAGTTCGAGACCAGCCTGGGGCAACATAGCAAAACCCCATCTCTACAAAAAAATACAAAAATTAGCTGGGCATGGCAGTGCATGGCTGTAGCGCCAGCCATGCACTGCCATGCCCAGCTAATTTTTGTATTTTTGTATAGTTTTCTTGGAGATAGACCTAGGAGTGGAATTGCTACGTCCTATGGTAACTCTAATATTTAATTTTTTGAGGAATTGCCAAACTGTTTTCCAAAGAAGCCACACATTTTACAACCCCCTGGTGCTGCATGAGAGTTCCAATCCTTGCCAACGCTTCTATTGTCTTTTTTTTTTAATTTAAATTTAAATTTTTTTTTTTTTTTATAAAGACAGGGTTTCACCATGTTGGTCAGGCTGGTTTTGAACTCCTGACCTCAGGTGATCCGCCCACCTTGGCCTCCAAAGTGCTTGGAGTACAGGTGTTAGCCACTGTGCCCGGCCTGTCTGTCTTTTTTATTATAGCCATCCTACTGGGTGTGAAATGGTATCTCATTGTGATTTTGAACTGAAAAACTATTTTAAATAGTAAGATAATTTAATGAGATATAAAATTATTATTTAAAATATCAAAAGCCTTCTGATATATAAATAATAACCAGTTACAAAATATAGTGGAGGAAACAATGTCCCCCCAAAAAACATAAACTATCTGGAAATAAAGTTAAAAAAAGGCAAGATACACACTCCAGAAGAGCACATACAATGATAGTAATAAACACATAATTACTACTGAACAATGAAAAGGCATAGCTGTTCTTTATTTCCTCTTGCTGCTCTTACACAGGAAGACTCAACATCCTAATTCAACGCTCCCGCTCCCGCTCCCGCTCCCGCTCCCGCTCCCGCTCCCGCTCCCGCTCCCGCTCCCGCTCCCGCTCCCGCTCCCGCTCCCGCTCCCGCTCCCGCTCCCGCTCCCGCTCCCGCTCCCGCTCCCGCTCCCGCTCCCGCTCCCGCTCCCGCTCCCGCTCCCGCTCCCGCTCCCGCTCCCGCTCCCGCTCCCGCTCCCGCTCCCGCTCCCGCTCCCGCTCCCGCTCCCGCTCCCGCTCCCGCTCCCGCTCCCGCTCCCGCTCCCGCTCCCGCTCCCGCTCCCGCTCCCGCTCCCGCTCCCGCTCCCGCTCCCGCTCCCGCTCCCGCTCCCGCTCCCGCTCCCGCTCCCGCTCCCGCTCCCGCTCCCGCTCCCGCTCCCGCTCCCGCTCCCGCTCCCGCTCCCGCTCCCGCTCCCGCTCCCGCTCCCGCTCCCGCTCCCGCTCCCGCTCCCGCTCCCGCTCCCGCTCCCGCTCCCGCTCCCGCTCCCGCTCCCGCTCCCGCTCCCGCTCCCGCTCCCGCTCCCGCTCCCGCTCCCGCTCCCGCTCCCGCTCCCGCTCCCGCTCCCGCTCCCGCTCCCGCTCCCGCTCCCGCTCCCGCTCCCGCTCCCGCTCCCGCTCCCGCTCCCGCTCCCGCTCCCGCTCCCGCTCCCGCTCCCGCTCCCGCTCCCGGCTGGAGTGCACTGGAACAATCTCAGCTCACTGCAACCTCCACCTCCCAGGTTCAAGCAATTCTCATGCCTCAGCCTCCCAAACAGCTGGGATTACAGGCATGTGCCACCACGCCCAGCTAATAGAGACAGGGTTTCACCATGTTGCCCAGGCCGGTCTCAAAACAACTGGCCTCAAGTGATCCACCAGTGTTGGCCTCCCAAAGTGCTGGGATTACAGGCATGAGCCACGGCACCTAGCCCAATTGTTTTAATCTATAAATATAACAAGACTCCAACAAAAATACCTCCTAAAATTAGTGCCAGACTAGCTGTAGCTAAAGCTCATGTGAAATGATGATAAAGAATTGTGGCTTTACCCATAGACCCAGCCTTCCTGGGTTCTCATCCAGGCTTGCTGCTTATTAGCTGTGTATCCTTGCACAAGTAACTTAACCTCTCTGTCTCAGATGCCTCTTCCATAAAAGGGGATAATAATATCTGCCTGGTAGGGCTGTCAAGAAGATTGAATGAAGATACATAGAGCACTGAGAATAGTAGCTGGCACATGACAAATGCCAAATAAGTGCTAAGTAGTAGTATTAGATGGAAAAATAATTCAAGAATGGGTAGAAAAATCTTTAAACAAAAGTAATGAGAGAGGACTGACCCTACTAGATATTAAAACAGCACAGTTCTAGTGAATCAAAATTAAGACAGAAAGATCAATGGAATAGAGCAGAGAATCTAGAAACCCACATGCAGCAGAGAATCCAGAAACCCATATGCATGTGGGAATTTAGGAAATTATAAATGTGGCACTTCAAATTGCGCTGTGTAGGAGTGTTCACTGTAGGAGTGTTCATTAAAAGTGATTTTGGGACAAAACTTCCACTTCACTCCTTACACAAAAACACATTCCAGATGAAGCGAAGATAAAACCATAAAAGGAAAGCCATTAAAGAAATTACTTAATAATCTGAGTATAGTATGACCCCAAACCTAGTATGACCCCATAGTATGACCCCAACCTATAGTATGACCCCAAATTTTTGTAAGACAGAAAAACAAAAATACCACAAACGGAGTCAAATAACAGACTGAAGAGGAATTGTAACATATATCACAAACGGCTGTTTTTCATGATACCATAGAAAAGTGAACACAACTCAAGAACAGATAAATTATGGGAAAAAATTACAAATTATTCTATGTGTGGAAAGATAATCATCTTGATTCATAATAAAAGGCACAACCCAGGCATAGTAGCTCCCGCTTGTCATCCCAACACTTGGGGAGGACAAGATAGGAGGATCACTTGAGTCCAGGAGTTCAAGACCAGTCTAGGCAACATAGAGTGACCCCCATCTCTACAAAAAAAATTTACAAATTAGCTGAGTATGTTAGCATGTGCCTGTAGTTCCAACTACTTGGGAGGCTGAGGTGGGAGGATTGCTTGAGCCCAGGAAGTTGAGTGTGCAATGAGCTGTGATAGTGCCACCGCACTCCAGTCTGGGCAACAGAGCAAGACCGTCTCAAATATAGTAATAATAATAAAATTTATTTTAAAATATATGTACATGAATTAAAATCACAGCTAGAAGCCACCTTTTGAGAACATGTGGGTTGTGTGGAAACAGACACTCTCACATTGCTAGGAAGAGAAAAATGGATAAATCTCTATGAAGCAATTTGCCAATATCTATTAATGTACAGATTAAGAATACACAAACCTTTGAAACAGCAATTCAACTTTCTTCTTTTTTGAGATGGAGTCTCGCTGTGTTGCCCAAACTGGAGTGCAGTGGCACGACTGACTCACTGAAGCCTCTACCTCTCAGGCTCAAGTGATTCTCCTGCCTCAGCCTCCCCAGTAGCTGGGATTACAGACGTGTGCCATCATGCCTGGCTAATTTTTGTATTTTTAGTAGAGATGGGGTTTTGCCACGTTGGCCGGGCTGGTCTTGAACTCCTGACAGCAGGTAATTCGCCCGCCTTGGCATCCTCCCAAAGTGCTGGGATTACAGGCGTGAGTCGCTGTGCCAGCCACAATTCAACTTTCTAGGAATCTGTCCTACAGACAGATGTACTTGTGTACAATAATATAAGAACAAGGATGTTCACTGATGCATTATTTGTAATAGGAAAATACTGGAAATCTAAATGTCCAGCTATTGGGACTGTTAAATCATTACCATACGTATGCACAATGGAACAAGGCAGCTCTATATGTATTCATTCCTAAGTAAAACAAGTATAGCATACAATCATTTGTGTTTTTAAAAGGATACATATCACATATATCAATAACATTAATGTTATGACATAATAGATGTTAAAAATGCTGACATGATCATAAAATAAATCTGAAAATATTTCCAAGAAACCATTACCACTAATGGCCTGTGGAGAGAATTGCAAGGCTGGCCTATAGGAATAACAAGGATGTTTACTTTTCCCTGTACCCTTTTTGACAATTTTGGATTTTGCATCTTTTGTGTGAATTATCTTTCATTGTATTTTATGAGTTTTAAGGTTTCATTCATTCCTTATTTGCTAAGCTTGTGCAAAGCTAAGAGTTGTCAGAAAAAGAGATACAGTAATTCCTGTCCTGAGAAGCTGATGGGCAGTGGGCCTTGGACCTCTTTGCACTGAAATAATGGGGGAGGAGAGCGGGCGACCTTAGAAATGCAGATCCTGGGCCCCGCCCCAGTCTGACCGAATTAGAGTCCCAGAGTGACAGCAGAAATCTCCATTTTTGACGGGCTCCCGCTGGGATTCGGGTGCCTGCCTGCTCACCTGGAAGCCTCCATGCTGGAGAGGCAGTCAGCTGGCACAGTCCACGCAGGGCGTAGGCGCGTTTTCTCGTCCCTCCCTCGCAGCCGCAGCCCCGCTCAAGGCGCGGAGGTGTCACCCGAGATTCGGGCCTCCCCTGCACTCTCCTTTAGGCCAAAACCGCGACCCCTCGCTTTTTTGTCGCTTCTTTTCCTTTGCCGCTGCCACCGCTCTTCTCAGGACTTAGATCGACTGCCAAGTCGGCTGAGCCGGACCTTGCGCCACCGAGGCCCGGGGAGCTGAGGGGCGCGGGGCCCTGCGACCCGCTTGAGAGGAAAGGACCGTAATGCAGTGACTGCTAGAGCAGGGAATGAGAGACGAATTAAGCTGTTTAGCAAAAAATAAAAAAAGAAAGAAAAAGCAGACATGATTGGGGCAGAAGATAAATAGTAGGGAGACGGGAAAAAAAAAAACCACGACTCCGCCGGGACTCGAACCCGGAACCTTTGAATGCCTTCAGCCTCTAGAAGTCCAATGCGCTATCCATTGCGCCACGGAGCCACCTGTTGGAGTCTCGGCGCATCTGCCATGTTAAGCCAGAGGCGACGGTCCCGCTGTCTTCCGACCGCCTTTCCAGTCGTCAGTGTCGAGACCCCGCCGCCGCGCTCAGGGCACTGCCATCCGCCTTAGACACGGGCCGCAGGCTCCCGACCTCCCCGCAGTGGTCGCCCCTCAACTAGGTCGGCAAGCCAGTTGAGCGAAGGGCGGCCGCAGTCTGCCGTCCCGGCTGGTCAGTGTGAGGGCAGCCGCAACCCGGTCTCCTGCCCGGTCCGGGCCCAGCCGTACAAATCACGGTCGCGCTTTTCCCTCCCCGGCTCCCTTCCTACCCCAAGCGCCCCGCCTACCAGGTCTCTCCGGCGGCCGCTCCCGCCCGGCCGGGACCCCAGAGTTGCAGGCCCAGGCCGGCCGTTGCACCGTTAAACCGGGTCGGTGACGCCGAGCACTTACATCGCGCCGGTGAGCGGCAGAGGCCGAGCGGCCGCCCCTCGGGCCACGAGACGTAGGCGGCGACCCCTTCTCAGGCCTGGGCTCTTCCCTCGCGGCCCAGGCCGCCTAGACCCCCTGCAGCCTGCCGCGGCGAGGTCTGTGTGCGTGCTTGTGCGTGTTTATTTGCGCGGGGATCGGAAAAACGGGGTTTGGGTTGCATTTCGCTCCCCACAGACCCAGAGCCGAATTTCTGAGGTATCCGGGCTCTGGTGGACTGAGGAGGGCGACGCGCCCCGCTCCGCGGCATCCTCCGAGAGCTCATCTTGCCTCCAGCACCTGCTTCCGGGGACGCTGAGCAGCCGTCCCGAGCCCGCGCGCCCGGGGCCCGCGGCTGCGTGGGCGGCATATGGGAGGGTGACAGTACGCGTGGGAGCGCTGGGAGCATGCGTGAGCGGGTGCATGCGGCCGGAGGGCGCGCTCCCGAGCGCGGCCGCGGCGTTTCCCGGGGGTGCGGGCGGCGGGGACAGTAGAAGGCCTGGCGTCGCTGCCCGGAAGGGTGCGGTCGCCACGAATCTGAGAAGTGGCTGGGTGGGGGCTAGCGGGTCTCCAGCGTCTGCAGTGATCCCCATCCGCAAGACCCCGAAGCCCTTCGAAATAGACGGGCTAAATAAAAGCCGCGTGGTTGCTATGCAACTGCCGCAGCGAAACCGAACGCCCGGCCCCGCCTACGGAGGATTCGCAGGGCTGCCCCTGGGCGCGCTCTCCCGCTCGTCCAAAGCCTGTTTCCGCACCAAACCCGCCAGCCGCAGCCCACCCAGTGCTCCACGCCCCCCTCCCCCCGCCGCCTCACTGCAGAATAGTCTGGCAGAGTTCAAAAAGGGAAAGGGAACTCCCGGGAAGAGTAGTGTGGTAGGGATTTTACGGTCTTAAATATTTAACAAGCCCAAGAGTAAGCTATGAGGCGGGTGCACACTACCGTCTCCTTTAGAATATAAAGGAGGGAAACCATCTAAGACAGGTTAAAGAACTCGTGTAGGGACACCCAGCTAGTGAGCGTGGAGAACTGTGAAGAAGCTGATATTTTGTTATGTTTGCAAACTAACACGTTAGCTTTCACAGTTTCATCAATGCTGACAGAACACCCCAGACTTCTGAGTCAGAGGTAAAAGACTATTACAGCAAAAGCAGTAGCCAGAGCGTCACCAAGCTTATGTTGGCTCCCTGGACCCTAATTCTCACAGGAACAAAGCACACAGGCCCAGATGCATGCTTACACACAGATGGTTGCATTAGAGAAGAGGTATGCTGAGCTTGGGGAACCCACCATGTTATAGTGAGCAGTAAGCAAGCCTGCTCTTTGTTCCGTAGGGAGACATTATCTCATCCCTCAAGATTGCTCGCTGCAAACACAACGCTGAGAAATGGCCCAAGTAAAGTGTGATCAGGGTCTTGCATTCTTGGCACATCGTAAGAACGTGCAAGGACGCTAATGGTAAATCACCTCTCCAAACAGTAAGTGGCAGAACGCTGTTTGGTGCCAGGCCTATTTAATTCTACTGTAATGTAAACAAAATTTCTTGACAGCATGCTGTATATGTGTGTGTGTGTGTGTATGTATGTGTGTGTGTATATATATATATATATATATATATATATAAAACATTGTTATGCCCCTTTAATGAAATAAAATGTCTTCACATTGCATGCATGGGGAATTCTCACGTGGATAAAATTAGCCCTTAAAATGAAATATGGTTTTAAATTGTATTTATTTAAACAAATCTTTTTGGAATTCTGAAATACGCCAGGCACTGGTGGCATCTCAGAGTCTCCACTGGTCCTAGGAGTTGCTCACAGCCCAATGGGAGGGGAGATGCTCTGTGTGCCTGTGGGAAAACCATACGGAGGAATTCTGCTGGTGGTATTGGAGCCAAATCTCAAATGATGAGGAGTCCTTGACGTGATTAAGTGACAATTGAGACTCATACATAAAAATTCTGGAAAGGGGGAATTGGAAAAGAAACGATGTACTAAGGAAAGATGTGTATGTGTTTAATTCCATTTAATGAATCAAAGGAATACTTTTAGATATTTTTTTCCTTCTACTAGATGAGACCAAAATAAATCTTATATTATGAAAAATATTGGCGATACAGTGTTAGCAGCGAGTGTGGGAAAACCAGGCTTGAGTGCAGCCTCCTGTGAGCTATCAAGGTTGTAGTTTTTGTGCTCTGCAATTAGAAGACTCCTTTGGGAGGCTGAGGTGGGAGGATCACTTGAGGTCAGGAGCTTGAGGTTACAGTGAGCTATGATCGTACGACTGCACTCCAGCCTGGGTGACAGAGTGAGACCCCGTCTCAAAAAAAAAGGAAGAGGGAGAAGACTGGGAAAGTCACAGCCAAACATGGTCAGGTGTGTTGTGGTTCTCTGAACAATTAATAAGCAGTTTATAGGTAGCAATGTTACCATGTAAGAAAAATGAAAAGAGTATTTAGTTGCCATCTGGGGAGAAAGATTCGGTGGGTTTTGTTTTCCCCTTTTCTAATCTGGCTGAATTTTCTCAGGCTGTATGTACAGTAAACAGCCATTGTACAACCTGAACCAAGAATTCTCAAAAGTGAAAAAGCAGCCACTTCCTTTCTGCCAACAGAGGGAGTCAAAGCATGGTTTATAACCATCTTCAATTGGGTTAATTTCTGCACATCTGCAGTTTGAGTTTGCTGGAGAGCAAAGCCCTAAATTAAACACAGCTTCATGTTGGTGTTTTTGTTTTGTTTTCATTTTTTGAGACAGAGTCTTGCTCTGTCACCCAGGCTGGAGTGCAATGGCAAGATCTCGGCTCACTGCAACCTCCACTTCCCTCGTTCAAGCGATTCTCCTGCCTCAGCCTCCCAGGTAACTGGGATTACAGGAATGTGCTACGGATAATTTTTGTGTTAGTAAAGACAGGGTTTCACCATGTTGTCAGGGCTGGTAAAGTGAACTCCTGACCTTTTGGTCTGCCTGCCTCGGCCTCCCAAAGTGCTGAGATTATAGGCGTGAGCCACTGCACCCAGCATGTTGGTGTTTTAAAGTTTAGATGCATTATACATCTTTGGGAATCTGCAGTAACACCTTTAATGTTGGTACAGCAGGATTATTTTTAAGTTACTGTGTGGTTAGTGATTTCAGCCTTCCCAGAAGCTCTAGAAATCAACTGTACTTCTGCTCTATATATTTTTTCACTAGCTTTGCTTTACTCCAGAGGGATAAGGTTGTGGAGTACCAGTTTAATTCAATTCAATGAGTATTTAGGGACAATACAGTTAGGCCTACTGTGGGAATAAAGTGAAAGTTTAAGACATAATTCCTACCTTCAAGGACACTCCAAATTTCCTAGGAGAAATGCAGTCTATGAATGTGAAGCAATAAGCAAATGAAGCAAGGTAGCATGTGAAAAAGTGGCAAAATGATGGGGTATCCCTACCAGTAAAAATTTTTGAGTTTGCATCCACAAAGAATACGCATGCACTATTGTACTAATTATAAAACATACCTGAAAAGGAATTTTTAAAGGGTGAGCTTGTTAAAAAAACAAAAACTGATAGTAGGGGTTAATAGTACAGCCTGTGGAGTCAGGCCCCTGTCGTTCAAATCTTGGTTCTACCTTTATTTGCAGGACAGGATCCTTAACTTCTGTGCCTGAAAAATTATAAAATTATTATGAGAATTGCAAGAGTTAATCCTCTCAAGGATTTATCTCAGTCCTGGCACATGGTAAGTGTGTAACAAACATTTGCTATTGTGTTAGTAAGCAACTCTCAATAAAGAAACCCCACATCCTGCAGAAACAAAGGGCAGTACAGATTCAGCATCAGCTAAATTTGTTGCAACTGGAGGGACATTCTGCAGCTCCCTACCCCACTCCTACTCAGCTGTACATTTCCTTTCTGTTACCAAACAGAATGCAGCTTCTCAGATTGAAAACATCTATCTTCAGCTTCAGTTTCTCACAGTTCTCAGTTCTAGAACCTTAGGCACATTTTTATTTTATTTTATTTTATTTGAGTGTGGGCCGACCCCCACCCAGCCACTCAGGCGGGCAGGAGGGCGTGCACACATTTTTATTTTCATTTTTCCCACCACATGATTTCCCAAAACAAGGGTACCGTCCACCCTTAAGGACTTAGTAAGACTCATTTCTTGCTAGATAAAATCTGCTCACCCTGTAATCCCAGCACTTTGGGAGGTCGAGGCGGGTGGATCACGAGCTCAAGAGATCGAGACCATCCTGGTCAACATGGTGAAACCCCGTCTCTACTAAAAATACAAAAAATTAGCTGGGCATGGTGGCGCGTGCCTGTAATCCCAGCTACTCAGGGGGCTGAGGCAGGAGAATTGCCTGAACCCAGGAGGCGGAGGTTGTAGTGAGCCGAGATCGCACCATTGCACTCCTGCCTGGGTAACGAGCAAAACTCCATCTCAAAAATAAATAAAAAATAAAAAATAAAAAAAATCTACTCACAACATTGAAATGAAGGCCTTTTTCATCCTAAAATCTATTCAAAACATTGAAATGAAGGCCTTTTTCATCCTAAAATATATTAGTGCTGAGTTTGATTATTGAGCCAGGCCAATAGCCAAACCACATTAGGTGGCCAAGAATAGGGGAAGGAAATGACAATTTTCTAGGATGAAGAAAAGCAGGCATCAAGACAAAAATGAGGGTCGAGTGGGTCTTTATGGAAGTACAGTTTGGGGTGATGGAAGATGTGTCAACAGATGAGGTTGGGAAGGTAGGATCCAAGCCAGATATGGCAAAAGGGGTTAGGGCAGACTTGATTCAGGATAAGGAATGTGGCAATGGTTCCCATCTGGCGTGAGAAAGGCTGTGCTTTAGAGTGATTACTGTAGGAGGGATGTGTAGGCTGAATGGAGTGGGCTAGAGGGTCAGGGAGACTGCTGCATCCTATTTAATTTGAATGATTTCTTCATCTCTTCAGCAAGCTGTCTGAGGGTCTAGTTGTATTGACCTCGGGGCATACAAAGATGAAAAAAGCATGTGCTTGGCCTACAAGTTTTATAGAAAGGATGACAGGCCAGGCTCGGTGGCTCATGCCTGTAATCCTAGCACTTTGGGAGGCCGAGGTGGGTGGATTGTCTGAGCTCAGAAGTTCAAGACCAGCCTGGCCAACACGGTAAAGACCCGTCTCTACTACAAATACAAAAATTAGCCAGGTGCAATAATGTGCACATGTAATCCTAGCTACTTGGGAGGCTGAGACAGGAGAACTGCTTGAACCCGGGAGGCAGCAGTTGCAGTGAGCCAAGATCAACTGGGAGTCCCTGAATTAAAAAAAAAATAAAGAAAGAATGTCAGGTACACAAAAAGCTGTGATGTAAAGTAAAAAGGTCTTTAAGTGAGGTACAGGTGTGGTGATATGGGACTTCAGGGAAGGCAGAGATTACATTCTGAGAGAAGGAATTAAGGAGGGAGGCTGCATTTAAAATGAGCTATCTAACCTAGGACCGACTGGCATACAAGGAATGCTGTGGCTGGGGCACAGGAGTAGAAACCAGACTCAGGGGATGTGAGGAAGAAGATAGGTCAAGGCTGGGAAAATGATGGCGGCTGAGCAGTTCAGTGCACAGTGTCTAAAAGAGTGCCACAAACGTGGCCTTGGTTGCAGCAGGTGCCGGTAAAGGTCATTGGAGTTCAGAGTACTGGTGACAAAGTCAGGCATGGTTCTGTGCCATTAGCCTGTTCACAAGAGGACACGAGTCAAAGCTGAGGATAAAGGGAACATGATCTGGCCCCGAAAGGGGAGGGCTTGGGAGACTGATTTCAGACTTAGCCTGGTAGGCTGGTATTTAGAGAAGAGGTCTAGTCATGAAGGAAAACTGAGGCAGATGCAGGTATATTATATATGAGGCAGGCGGCACCACCAATTCCAGATCCAAGTAGTAGACTCAGGAAGAAGGTAGGACTATCTTGTAAGTGGCAGGTACCTGTCTCTGGTGTTAAGATGGCTGCACAAAGGCTGAGCCTTACTTGGGGCTTCAAGGCTGACCAGGCTGGTGCCTGCACAAACAAAAGACCATATTCATTCATTTGAGCATTGAGACTAGCCAGGCTCTCTACAAGCCTCTTGGGACACTTTGGTGAAGAAAACAAATGCTGTCCTTGCTACCATGGACCTTGCAATCTTGAGCAAAGTCAGACGGCAGAGCATGGATGAGTATAGGAAATAGGCATGACTTAGGAGATACAGCTAAGAAAGTCAGTGAGGCAAAGATCCCAAAGTGCTTCAAATGCAGGGCTATGGAGCTTGTCTTGAGCAGCCCCATGCCACCTCCTCTGAGAATTTTCCCAGACATTCGTCTGCAGCCTAGTCTGGTGGTGGTGGGGAGGGACTCCTGGGTTCCTAGGGTACTTTCACAGCTCTATAATTTTCTGTGTGGTTTTCTGTCTCTTCTCTCAGACAATAAGTATCTTAGGGGAGTGAGAGGAAGGTGGGGGGAACATGTCTTCTTTTTCTTTATCTGTGTAACCTTAATCCCTAGCATTGTGGCTAGCTTACGACAAGCAGCTTTGGATTTTGATTGAACAAATGAATGAGTCCTGTAGGCAGTAAGGAACCTACTTGACTATGTGCCTAGCTTATCTTTTGTGTTAAGGCAGAAGCTCTTGTAAGCCAAACATCCATGCTTTCTAGCTGTTTTGTAATTCTCCCCAAGGCTTAGCAGAATGCCCTGTACACTGTGGACACTCCATAAATGCCTTAATGCCTTTGTGGAAGTAGAAGTTGATCTTCAATGTCCTAATTTCTGCTTTCAGTGACCCAATTTGGGGGAGTAGGTCTTAAATTTCTTCCCCTCAGAATGACATCTCTGCCTTTCAAGTTCTCAACAAGCTAGTAGGGTGACTTTTTGGTAAGTGTATTTGGGAGGAAAGGCATTCTGAGCCCCAGTCCTGGGTCTCACAACAAATAACTGTCTATTAAAGCTTAGTGAATATTAACTGTTTAGCAGTTGAAAATAATAGTGAAGTAATAATAACATCACACCAGGCCCTTTTCTGGGTTCTTCATGTATCTCAGACCTCACTTAATCTTCATAACAACCCTCTAAGATAGACAAGATCATTGCCCCATTCCAAGATGGGAAGGCAAACCACAAGGAAAGCACCAGGATTGAATCCAGGCATCTGTCCCCAAGTTCAAAGGTACCCTGGACTTCAGCAGTTTCTCCTAGGAAAGAGATCAGGAAAGAATCGGCAGGCAACTAGGAACAGACTTGTTAGACCAGTGGTCTTCAAACTCTATCATGCTGTAGAATCGTGACGCCCAGGATGCACAGTGAGGCCAGTTAAATCAGAATTTCTGGGGATGGGACCCTGGCATCAGCATTTTTTAAAACTCCGTAGGTGATTCTCCTATATAGCCAAATTTGTAAACAATGCCCTCTGCCTTCCTACAAAAATGCTGACCATGGACCAGAAGCATCAGCATTACCTAGGAGCGGATTCGAAGTGCAGGATCTCAGGCCCCACCCTAGACCTGCTGAATCAAATCACTAAGATCCCCTATGTGACTCATTTGCACTAAACTTTCAGAGGCATTGGTTTAGGGCTTAGGTATTCAAACTGTCATTATTCCACTTGGTCTTCTGTTATTAGCATTAATTTAAATCCTTAATAAGCAAATCTCAAAACTCCATCAATAAGCTCAGAATTAATCTGATATATTGGCCCAAAAAATGACTCAAGAGGAAAATAGGACCTTTTACTTCTCATTGTGTGGGGCAACTGAGGAAGAAAAGTTATATTGCTAATGGTGTCTAACAGATTGTAGGTTCAGTCCAATTTAGAAGAGGCAGATGAATAGCTCCTGGCTGCCTTCCTTCTTCTGAGTCAGAAGGATCAGGCCTACGACTTCAGTTAGGTGATGACCATACTTGAGTACCAAGCTGATTGATAAAGAAAATCCTCCAGTGAGAGGTATCTAAACTTCCATGACTTCTGCTGTTTCCCTGTGGTATGTTCCTGTTATAGACCTACAAATGACACCAACAATCCCTGTCCCAACTGAGATCTTGTTGTCATTCAGCTTTCTGAATCTAACTATATACATTGCCCACTTTTTAGTTTAGTTTAGTTTTGTTTTGTTTTGTTATTTTATTTATTTATTTATTTTTGAGTTGGTGTTTTGCTCTTTTTGCCTGGGCTGGAGTGCAATGGCGTGATCTCGGCTCACTGCAACCTCCACCTCCCAGGTTCAAGCGATTCTCTCACCTCAGCCTCCGGAGCACCTGGGATTACAGGCGTGTGCCACTATGCCCCGCTAATTTTGTGTTCTTAGTAGAGATGGGGTTTCACTATGTTGGCCAGGCAGGTCTCAAACTCCTGACCTCCAGTGCTCGGCCCCCCTCCACCTCCCAAAGTGTGAGGATTGCAGGCATGAGCTACCACGCCTAGCACTTTTTAGTTTTTATTTGCTTTAGTTTATAACTAAATAACTGAAACTTGGAACTAGACTCAGAATATGTCTTATTTCATCTGAAGGACATGGGGCCCACTGGGATGGTCCTCACTATTTCACTATTTTTTGGTCCTTGCCCACTTTTTCCTTGAAATGATTCATTTTGTGTATTTTATTATATCTCAAGACATCAGGTAGATAGTCACAACCAGTAGCAAATGCACTGGCTGAAATCACCCTCCTTGCTCTGGAATGTCTGCCCTTGAATGCAAATTAATTTACTTCTGGATCCCTGACGGTGTGATCGTATAACTGTGAATTCATCTGTAGAATGGTAAGGTCAGTATGCCTTTTTTCTCCGATCTCCAGTAGCAGACTGCAAAATGACCAGAAAGGGGAGGGCTACTTAGCATCAAGTTTTTCCACACTAGTAATGGAGAGATGCTATGGTTTGGATACAGTTAGTTGTCCCCACCAAAACTCAAGTTGATATTTGATCCCCAGTGTGGCAGTGTTGGAGGTCGGACCTAGTGGGAGGTATTAGGGTAATGAGAGTGGATCCTTCATGAATGGCGTGGTGCTGTTCTCCTGGTAGTACATGAGTTCTCTCTGTTGCTAGACTGGATTACTTCTCATGGATATGGATTTGTTCCCATGGAGTGGGTTGTAATAAAGATAGGATGCTCCTCAGGTTTTTCTCCCTCTTCATACATGTTCACTTCCTTTTTGATCTCCTTTGCCATATTGTGATGTAGCACAAAAGCCCTTGCTGGAAGCCCAGGGCCATGCCCTTGAACTTCTCAGCCTACAGAACTGTGAGCTAAACAAACCTCTTTTCTTTATAAATTACCCAGTCTCCGGTATTCTTTTATACCAATGCAAAACAGACTAAGTGCAGAAGCATAAAGAGAGAAAGAGAGAGGCCATCCCTTCCCCTCTGTTTCTCTGGATTATCTTACTTGCTGGCCAAGGGTTTGTCATTTCTACACCTGTGGCAAACAATAATGATACATGGAAAGACCCTGTAGATATTGTCCTCATAGAGTTCATGCTAGAGCCTTGAACGTGACTCATGTGGGTGTTGAATGGATGGGTGGATCAATGAATTAATTCTTCAAGTACATTTATGACTGGGGCTGATACTGAGCTTATAGGTGCTAACATGGAGTAAGGGCCAGAGTCCATTCCCATTGAGTAGGCCACCCACCACGCTGCTGGGCTGGCACCCACACTGTACCAGTCATTACAGATGGCACCTAGAATGTGAGACTGTGGCTCCATGTTGCAAGCTGGAAAACAATGTTTAAAACCCAACCTGATATGGCTTACTCATAGGACTGGTTAGAGGGAGATAAATGGAAACTGACTGGCTAGGAATCTTGAAGGAGTAGCAGTCTCAGAGCTTCAACAAGATGGATCTTGGAGCAGAAATAAGAATTTAAAGTAAGTTGAACTGAGAATGGATTAATATAGCTCCCTGGTAAATCTGGAAGCAACAGAGAAGTAAAAAGGAAGGAGAGACTAGGAACGGGAGCTGAATGGGTAGCTCGTTGAAGTTTGGGGAAATTAAGAAAGAGCAAAAAGAAAGAAGGTGTATCAATTATATTCAAGTAAGTGAATGAAGCATAGAAAACACACAACACAGAGCAACTGAAGCTTAAATGAACTGGAACTTTATTCTGTATTAGGTAATTGTGTTAGTCCATTCTCACATTGTTATGAAAACATACCTCAGACTGGGTAATTTACAAAGGAGGTTTAATTGGCTCTTGATTCCACAGGCTGTGCAGGAAGCATGATGCTGGCATCTGCTTGGCTTCTGGGAAAGCCTCAGGAAACCTACAAACATGGTAGAAGCAAAGAGGGAGTGAGCACTTCACGTGGCCAGAGTAGGAGGAAGAGAGAGTGAGTGGGGAGGTGCTGTACATTTTTAAACAACCAGACCTTGTGAGAACTCTATCATTATACAGTACCAAGAGGGGATGGTGATAAATCACCGATAAACTCCACCCCCATGATCCAGTCACCTCCTGCTGGGCCCCACGTCCAATGCTGAGGATTACAGTTGAACATGAGGTTTGGGTGGGGACACAGATCAAAAGCATTTCAGTAACAAAGTCTGGAAGTAAGCCACTCTAGGGACAGAAATGTGTGGTACATTTTCTCACCCATCATAAGGCTCACAGCCAACACTTTTTATAACAAAAGACAGGTTAACAAGGGAAAAACATAGCAAATTTATAATTTAATCAAAGTTTTAGGTCGGGTGTGGTGGCTTATGCCTGTGATCCCCAGCACTTTGGGATGCCAAGGTAATACAGGAGTTATTAAGAAATAATTTTTGCACAGCTAGAAAGTGTGAGAGTTCTCGGTGGAATTTTCCTTTAATGAAAAGCAGCCCCAAACCATTTCTTCTCTAACAAAAATCAGCCTGAGAAGTCAGGCATAGATATGCAAACTAGGAGCTTTTATATGTACATGCAGGCAACAGTACCTGAAAGCCAGGTACTTTCAGTATGGCATCTCCCACCCTCTGTTCCTTGTCAACATGTTTACAGGTGTCATGGCAGCCTCCAGGTAAAACCACGTATACAAGTATCATGGTCACAGCCAAATGTAGACCATGTTTGCATAATAAAAGACTAGGGTGGGAGGGACAGTCTTTTCACGGGCTATGTGAGTGGCACACCTGGTCAACCCAATCCCCTGAGCCCTATGTAAATCAGTCACCACCTCCTCAAGCCTCTGTACAAAACTAATTGCTTTCCACTGCACCTGAGACCCTCTTTTGAATGACCTGCTTTCTCAGCATGAGGAAACTTTTTCTCTCTCTTCTTTTCCCATTAAACTTTCCACTCCTAAACCCACTCCTCATGTGTGTCCATATCCCGAATTCTTTCTCAACTGAGACCAAAAGCCAGGGTACATTCCCCAGACAACAGTTCAAAGGTGGGCAGATGACTTGAGCCCAGGAATTCAAGACCAGCCTGGGCAACATGGTGAGACCCCATCTCTATTAAAAATACAAAAATTAGCCAGGTGTGGTGGCATGTGCCTATAGTCCCAGCTACTTGGGAGGCTGAGACACAAGGATTGCTTGAACCCAGAAGGCAGAGGTTGCAGTGAGCCGAGATCGTATTATTGTGCTCTCAGCCTGGGTGACAGAGCAAGACCCTGTCTCAAAAAAAAAAAAGTTTTCATGATGCAGGAGACTTGAAAAATGAATACACAGACACAGGGAAAACTGTCCATTTTTATGCATAGATTTGATGAAGGTGATCAGCTGTATAGAAATGTGATTGCACAGAAAGAATATGATCCAATGGTAATAAACTCGAGGGGCAGGAACCCATTGAGGCCTGTCTGTTCAGATTCTTCTGTGAAGCATTCCTTCCTCCCAGGCAGAGGGCAGAACCCTTCTGGAACAAGGATAACCTGCAGTCAGACAAGGTAGGTCAGGGAATTAATTTATGGCTAGCTTCTGCACAGAAAGGCAGAGGAAGCAATATTTCTAGGTTTTATGGTTTAATTTGGAAGAAAGCGATTCTAGTTTCTATGACTTGCCTTGGGGAAGAGGAATTATGATTTTTTTTTTTAAGAGACAGCGTCTTACTCTGTCGCCCAGGCTGGAGGGCAGTGGTTGCAATCACAGCCCAGTAACCTTGAACTCCTAGGCTCAAGTGAGTGATCCTCCTGCCTCAGCCTCCTAAGTCATTGGTATGACAGGCACATGCTACTATGCCCAGCTAAATTTTTGTATTGTTTGTAGAGACAGGCTCTTGCTTTGTAGCCCAGGTTGGTGTGCAGTGGTGCAGTAATAGCTCACTGCAGCCTCGATCTCCTGGGCTCAAACAATCCTCCTGCCTCTGCCTCCCAAAGCACTGGGATTACAGGCATGAACCACTATGCCCCGCCAGGAATTGTGATTTCTATGACTGGGGAGAATGAGGGGCAAGAGACAAGAGGGCAGGAGAAGGTCAGAGAGAACTTGCTTTGGGGGCGGCTTCTGAGGCCTTCCAATCTCTTTTAGTTTGCGGTACTCAGCATGCCAATTCTCTCACTCTTCACCAAATTCAGCTCACGTTTGCTGAGCTCCTTCTGTACATCTTACTTTGGGGTATTAGTTTCTGAGCCCCAACACTATCCATCACTTCTCTCCCTGCCCCCTGTACTTTCTCCTTCCCTTCCTTTTCCTTCTTTCTCTCCTCCTTTCCCTCCTCCCTTCTCTTCTTCTCTCTTTCCCTCCCTCTTTCCTTTTAGATGTATTTACAGGAGGGCTGGATATAGAATCAGGAGACCTAGAAACCTGGCCTGGTCTTGTCCTTAACTTAGGGTAAGTAACTCAGCCTCTCTGGACTCAGTGTCCTCATTTGTAAAATTAGGGGCTGACCAAGGGAGGATCCCTAGGGTCCTGCCCAGTTCCAAAATGCTTTGGTCCTCCGTGATCCATAAGACTGAAGGAAGTGGCTGAGACAGCACCTCTCATGTGTGGCATCAGGACAGCCCCTGGCTGGATCTCAGTCTGCTAAACTCCCCTGCCGTGTAAACTCCCATTCAGGCAGATGTCACTTAGATTTTCCCCACTGGCTCCAGATAGGGCTGCTTTGGATAAATGACAATCCTGTTTTGCTAAATTTGACCAACTCAAATCATGCCATATGTGCCTCATTACAAACTTGTCCTTGTGCCAGCCAGATGGATGCAGTGCTTTTTGGCATCCCAGCTAAAGGTTGAAATGGCCTTCATGATGGCACAGCCGGCCTGGAGAGGTGCTTTTGTTTCACTTGTTAGACACCATGTTCTATTTCAATTCTGTTTCTCTAAAGTGTTTTCATTTCTCTATTTGTTCAGTAAACACCTCTCAGGTAACTGTATGGCCATGGCAATCTGAGGGGCTCCATAATACAAACCAAATAGGTCACAGTCCCTTCCTTTCTGGAGCTGGCACTCACTGTGGCCTTCCTGGTATTCCACAATCTCTTCCTACCTAAGTCTCCAGCTTTATTTCCCTCCACTGATGATTCCTCCCTGTTGTATTGTCCTTTTCCCTGGGGAGGTTTTGCACATGCACATGCTCAGCCTGAACAGGAACCCCTGTTCAGGTACCCCAGGTACACATATGCATGCGCGCACGCACACAAACACACACCTGCACGCACACATGTGCACACACACACACACCCCATCTGTTCTGCCCCCAACTCCTGTTATATATTCCCTTAGCACCCTAACTTTCCTTCTCAAAACAGTCTCCGTCTGGTTACTCCTTTTTAAGTCTT
Source organism: Aotus nancymaae (assembly GCF_030222135.1). Taxonomy (NCBI): domain Eukaryota; kingdom Metazoa; phylum Chordata; class Mammalia; order Primates; family Aotidae; genus Aotus; species Aotus nancymaae. Next base: position 2,160,486 of record NW_026988537.1, on the reverse strand, counting down.
CTCCCTCACTGGACTGTAAACTACCTGGCAGCATGAGGAGCCGGGTCTCTCTCAATCACTGCTGGATCACTTCCTGGCACACAGTAGACCCTCAATAAATGAAGTATGCATGAATATGTGGATGAATAATCTGTGAAAGGGAGAGACAAATAGACAGAGATAATATATCCTGTCAAAATCACAGAAGGAGTGGGGACAAAGACTGGTAGACAGACCTATAGAAAGGGACACCAGCAGCTGTGATAGAGAAGGGATGGGTGGCAAGGTCTCAGAAGAAATTTGTACCTGATCTTGAAGAAGGAGAAGGAATGAGTAAAGTGAAGAGGAGAGGAAAGTGCAGCTCAGGCAGAAGAGGCAGCATGAATAAAGACAGGAGGTTGTGGGCCTGGTATTTCCAGGGTCTGGAGAGAAGTTCATGAGGCAGGTGTGGAACATCAGAGGCTGCCAGGAGAAGCTGTGAGCTCCCAGACACGCCCTCCTCCTTTCATAAGAACTTGCAGAATCCCTGACTCTGGAGTCGTTATCGTGGCAGGGCACTCTAAAGAACGGAATTCTTCCTTCCCTCTCTTCTCTTTCCCTTGCTGCTTGTCATCCCTTCTCTCATTCTTCACCAAATTCAGCTCACATTTGCAGAGCTCCTTCTGTGCATCAAGAGTTAGAGAGAGAATTTTCTTCTCACTATCTGCTTTGAAAGATGAATCCAGCTCCAAGTCAGAAATGCTTCCACTGGGCTGGAACTGTGGTCAGGGAAGAAGATGAGAGCTGGCATGTGGAAAAATTAGGGCAGAAACAGAATCTTGGTGGATCCCAAAGTAGGCACAGATTTAGAGGGGCCAGGTTAGCGGAGTTACCCAGAACAGATATGGGTCAAAGAGCAAGCCTCTCTCCTGATGGGTACCCTTTAATGATGCCCTCTCCTCTGCTCGCATGGCCTGGGGGCTGGTTGACAAGTGCCCCACCTACGGGTGCTGACCCCAGAGGTTTGGCTCTGGGGAAGGAGGATGGAAGGCTGAGCTCAAGGTAGAGAAAAGGGGCACCTGGAATCCCCACGGCAAGGGGCAGGCAGAGAGTGCAGAAAAGCAGGGAGAATGACCTGTTTCCTTTCCATAAAAGAAATGGTACTGTCTCCTGCTGGGGTGACCTCTGCTCTCCGCTCTGAAGAGACCTTAACTTTTAACTGTTTAGGTTGCTTTTCTTGATCAGAGAGAAGCTCGTGCCTGCAAAACCTCCCTGTAGGTAGGCGGGAGAATATGCCAAGGGAGGCTGCTGTTGTACAGCTTCTAAAAGGAAAGTAGGGTGGGTAGCATGGGATCTCAAGGCCAGGCTGCCCCTGGTGAGTGCAGACTCTAGCAAGACATCAAAGGCCCTTCATGTTCGGGTCCCTGCCTGCTCCTCCAGCCTCATCTTTTCAGCAGTATTCAGTGCCTTTCTCCAACCATGTCCAAACTCAGAGCTGGCAGCCCTGGAAATGAGACTGGAACCCTGAGGTTGAGTGGGGGTCATAGGCGTAGCACTCCAATATTGTATCTTGAATTACGGTGTCAGGCTTTGTGTTACTGCTTCCAGAACTTGACCTTGGATGTGGAGGTAATGTCCTATACATCACCCAGAGAATCCATTCTAGAGCTGACTAAACCCACTGAGGAGGTCTCTGTATGCCCTCGTGCACCCAGGTGGGTGGCTGGCAGCCACGCCCAACAAAGCTGCCTCTTTCACAGAATCTTTCTTGGGATAGCTTAGTTATCCCATGGAGAGGGATGGTCCCCCCTGGCCACCTGGCCACACAGAACAGAGGGCCCGGATGGAAACTTGGTTAAATTCAAATTAAGTGCATTTTGTGATGAGACAGAAGAAATGAGGAAGAAGAACAGCCCTGTGGGTAGCTTTGGGCTTGCAGAAGGCATGAAAAAAATGTCATCTGAGGAAGGGGGAGAGGAGACAAAGAGGTTAGTGTGACAGGAAGCCTGGGAGGAATTAAGCCAGGAAACAGTAGGAGGAAGAGAGGGCCACTAAGAAAGGACGAGGGTCTTTTCCAGGAGGAGGCTGAAGAACAAAGGGAGAGAGGTGGTGGGGGTAAGGCCAGGGATGCAAGGAGAGCTTCTGGACCCTGAGCAGTGTTTTCCCCAGCACTGAGAGTTGTCATTGGAGGCCTGTAGCCTCCATGTTGGAGGAGCCAAACCCAGCCCTCTCCAGAGGGAGAAGAAACAACGGGCCTTTTTAGCTGAAGGAGTCAGCCTCCACCTACCTACCAGCCATGGATGGATGAGCTGCTCCTGGCCCCTGACTTGCATGTTCAATGCCAGCAGTGCTTTAGAGAGGTCAGCAGCAGCACTGGAGAATCTGAGGGAAAATGTGGACAGAAGCTGCTGGTATCCATACTGTTTTGTTCTTTAGGAGTCCTAAATGGTGCTGTGGGAACAGTTCACAGTGGTAGTGAAGGAGGCACTAAATTTAGGCAAGATGTAGAGAGGACATGGTAAAGTTGGCCAGGCCACATTGGCCAGACTGGGGTAGTGACTGAGAGTTCATTTGTTCATTCAACAAACATTAGTTGAACGTCTACTAGGAATACCGCAAACAAGACAAACTCCATGATCTCCTGGATTCTAGTTTATATTCTAGGTTACCTTCTAGTGAGGGGTGACAGACAAGTAAACAATGAGACACTTTTCTGTGTATGTTAAACAAGCTCCTTGTTTGTTTGTCTTCACTTCCCAACCAGGTCAAGGCTGCCAAGACTGTCTTCTCTTACAGCAACAGCAGAGCAGAAGCACAGTCAGTACTTTGCCTGTCAACATCTTCTTGACTTGCACAACATTTTTATACATTATTCCTCTCACCATTTCCAAAATAGTCAATAATCCCTTCAGGCGTGGGAGGGAAAAGGAAGATATCAGAGGGCAGATAGCTCCAGAAGAAGAGACCACTGCCTCCTAACTGTATTCCTTCCACCAGCTTCTCCTAATTCACCTTCCTACACCCCTGGAGGAATTCTGTAACATGCTAATGTCGCCATGGGACTTCCTGCTTTAATGGTTTAGACTGTAAATTGGTTGGGATGCTTTTGACTCCCAAGAAGTAGAAAACCCTGACTCAGCTGGCACAGTCATAAAGACACTTAGCACCTCACCCAGCAAGTAACCTGGGGAAGGTGGCTGCTGGTAGGTTAATTCAGTGATTGACTACTAGGAGCCGAAGTCCTTCCCCTCTTTCAGCTCTGTCATTCCCAGGCTTCACCCCTTCAGAGTGGCATGATGGCTACTGCATCCAGATACCACAGCACTCAGCAGGAGGAAAGACACTTCTCTCTGTGCATCTACAGCAGGGAGGGGACCTTTTCCAGGGCCCCAGCAGATTGCCTTCATGACTCATGGGCTGGACTTGAGTGATGCCTCTTCCTAAATCACTGGCAAGGGAACTGGATTTCCATGGTTGCCTCTGAGAAGCACAGTGCCATGGGTGGAGTAGATTTCCTGATCTAAAAAGGGAGCTCTGTTAGTCAATGAGTCAAGGGTGAGTGGTGATGAGTTGATGGGTAGGCAACCACAGGTGTGTGTTACAGATAACTTTGTCTCACTTTCAGGAAAAAATCAAACTCTGTAGCAAGATATCAAAGGCCCTTCATGTTCAGGTCCCTGCCTGCTCCTCTAGCCTCATCTTTTCAATAGTACTCAGGTGCCTTTCTCCAACCATATCCAAAGTATTGCTGGCTGGGCACAGTGGCTCACACCTGTAATCCCAGCCCTTTAGAGGCCAGGGCAGGCAGATTACTTTGAGCTCAGGAATTTGAGACCAGCTTGGGCAACAAGAGGAAAACTCTGTCTCAAAAAAAAAAAAATTAGCCAGGCAAAGTGGCATGCACCTGTAATCTCAGCTACTTGGGAATCTGAGGCAAGAGAATCGCTTGAACCCAGGAGGTGGAGGTTGCAGTGAGCCAAGATCATGCCACTGCACTCCATCCTGGGTAATAGAGCAAGAGTGTCTCAAAGACACACACACACACACACACACACACACACACACACACACACACACACACACACACACAGTATTGCAATCCATCTGAACCTTCTCTGTTCTCTAATGCTTCAATGCCTTTGACCACACTGTGTTCTGGCCCTTGCTGCCTTGTTCTTTCAGGCACCCTTGCTATTCTAATACTCTCCCCAAGTACATCCCAGCTTCCTAAACCTTGCTTGGCCCCCGCCTCCAGGTGGAATTAGAAGGTGCTCCTTTGCAAGTGGCTTGGTTATTGCAGACTGGTACAGTGGTTAAATATAAGGTACAGAAAGCACATACTCCAGCTCTCATGCTTACAGGCTGGGTCACTTCAGGCAAGATATTTAACTCTCTGAACAATCTAATTGATTCTTCTTCTGTGAAATGGGCATAATGATGGTAAAAATGGTCTAATAATAGTACCTACCTCATTAGGTTTTTGTGAGGATTATAAGGTATGCTAAGTGCTTAGCACAACACAAGGAGTATTGTGCTAAGTACATGCATACATGCATAGTGCTCAGTAAATGCTAATTATTTTTATTTGGTGGTAGATATTGTTATTAGCACCCTCATGGAGGGGCATCTGTAGACACACATACAAATAGAGCATCCTCCAGAATGTGATTCCAAGACATTTGCTCACTTTTCAAATGGCCCTAACATTTCACCACCCAGTAACTGCATACTGAAAGACAGGCCCCTGTAGTCTTTGGAGCTGTGGTATTTAGTGTGGGCAAACAGCATGGTGTGTACCGCAGACATTTTTGAAGGGTTTCTTTACCAACACCTCTGACCTCCGTCTGCATCCAAGGGCTATCTCTAAAGAGAAATTGAAGGCATCCACCCACAGATTCACAGAGCTCTCTCTAGGCCCTTCCCTTATCGGTCATCTCCTTAGTGAGATCAGAGGAGGTTCTGCTCCTGGCCTCTGCAGGATATTCCCGCCCTCTAATCTCTGAACTTAAATGGAATCTGGGTTAGAAGGGTCCCTGAGGGAGTCTCAAGGGAAGACAGCCGATTTACCCACTCCAGACCCCTCAGTGTTGGAGAAAGACCTTCAAGAGGCAAATGAAGATTTGAAGGTCTAGTAAGGCTCATATGTACTTGTGACATAATACAAAATATGCATTTGGCCTCTGCCCCAGTTCCTAGCACAGAACTCCTAAAACTCTTGTAATTTCCAGAGTGATAGGAGTGACAGGAGCATCTTTTTTTATAACATTTGGTCTTGGTCCCTAGTTCCTGATGTAAGAGCTTCTAACACCCCTGGAATTTCTGGAGAAATAAGATGTTAACTTGTATGCTAATGAGTTGACTCTAGGCTGGGTGGGGGTGGAGGAGCTAGACAGCTTCAGGGTGAAGTCAGCTTACCAGAGGAACCAAGCATACAATTAGAGGGTTGGAACTATCAGCCTCATCCTCTGACCTCTGGGAAGAGGGGAGTTGGAGATTGAGTTCAATCACCAGTGGCCCCTGATTTAATCAGTCATGCCAGTGTAATGGAACCTCCATAAAAACCCTAAACAATGTGATTCAGAGAGCTTCCAGGTTGGTGAACACATCCACGTGCCAGGAAGGCAAATGCCCAGAGAGAACATGGAAGTGTCATGCCTCCTCCCACATACCTTGCCTTATGCATCTGTTTTATTCGGCTGCTCCTAGGGTTGTATTCTCCATAATAAACTTACCAGAGTAAGCAAAGTATTTCACTCAGTTATGAGAAGCATTATAGCAAATTTTTGAACCTGAGGAGGGGATTTTGGGAACCCCCAATTTATAGCTGGTCAGTCAGGAATACAGGAGACTTGAGACTTGTGATTGGCATCTGAAAAGGAGGTCAGTTTTATGGGGCTCATCCCTTAACTTGTGGGGCTTGTGCTAATTCCAGGTAGTTAGTATCAAAATTGAGTTAAATGGTAAGATCCCTGGTTGGTGTCTGCAGAGAACTGAAGAAGTACTCAGTTTGGAAAACCTACACGTTTTGCTGTCAGAAGTGTTAAGAGCATTGAAAAGTAGTTTTTCTTTTGGTATTCTTACCAATTTGTGCAGAAATTGAGGTCCTGATGGATCCTTAATACTTGAGTAACATCTTCAACTGTGTTTGTGTCAATGTGTTCTGGGTTTGGAGTTTACTCTTAAATAAATCTGGCTCCTAAGCAAATTAACGCAGGAACAGAAAACCAAATACCACATGTTCTCACTTATAAATGGAAGCTAAACTTTGAGTACACATGGACACAAAGAAGGGAACAACAGACATACTGAGGGTTCTCACTTATAAATGGAGGCTAAACTTTAGAGTACACGTGGACACAAAGAAGGGAACAACAGACCTACTCTGTTGTTCCTGAGACCTACTTGAGGGTGGAGGTTAGGAGGAGGGAGAGGACCAGAAAACTATCAGGTATGATGCCCATTAGCTGGGTGATTAAATAATCGGTACACCAAACCCCACGACACACAATTTACCCACGTAATAAATATGTACTTGTACCCCGAACCTAAAATAAAAGTTGGAAAGAAAAATAAACAAATAAACAAACAAACTGGAAATAGATAAATACATCTGGCAAAGTTTTATAGTGTTTGTGGTAGGTGAAAAGATACTTGCACCCAGCAGCATCTGCCTGAATTTTCTCTGTAAGTTGCAAAGTCCCAATATTTAACACAGGTCACATTTTAGGATTAGAATTTTAATCCACTTTCAAGTTTATTCCTCGAAAAATAAAAATAAAAGATCCAGAAAAGAGCTAAGAGTAGGAAGCAACCTACCTTTGTATCTTTCGCTAAGGCTCGTATATTTTGACAGTTAAAAGCAAAAGCAAGTGGGCTTGGTAACCGGTGGGAGGAGTGGCCAGGGAAGGTGCTCACAACGTATGAATTGGTTAGCAAAATCACTTTAAAATGGGCAACCCACAGAGAATATAATTATAATAACATGTGGATTGGTGCCTTTCTATCTCAACATTATTATAACAAACATTTAATTGGTACTTTTCTACTTACAAAAATATCATACATACATTACTGATACCTAATATCTAACAATTCTTCAGCACTTACAATGTACCAAGCACTGTTTTAGGTGCTTACACTCATTTGCTCATTTAATCATTACTGACCCACAGGGCTGTATTCCAGTGCCTCCTTAGCCTGCTATTTAAAACCATTCCTCACCTACCCACTTACTCTCCTCCATAGCACTCACCACTCTCTGACACACTGTGTGTTTACTTCATTACCTGTCTGTGTGTCTGTGTCCTTCCACTAGAAAGTAAGCTCCCTGATGGTGAGAATTTGTTTTATACCCAGCCCTTAGAATAATGCCCGACATATAATAAAACAAATGGCTGGTCCTCAGTAAATACTTGATTAATGATGGAAAGTACTGTTACCTCCCATTTTACACGTGAGGAAACAGACGCTGAGTGGTTAAGCAGCTTGCTCAGATTACAGCTAGGAAGAGGCAGAACTGTGATCCAAACCCAGACACTCCCGCTCTAGAGACACCCACAACCACAACTGCAGGCAGCCCAGGTGCACAGCACTGAGTCAAGAGAATTGTGTAGTAGGCACAGAACAAGGTATTTAGCTTGTGGGAAGCAGAGGAAGGCCCCGAGAAGGAGGCGGTAGGCACCGAAGATTAACGTCAGCTCTGTGACACTTGTGCTTTAGTCTGATCCTGGCTAATGGTGCTGATATCAGCCTCTAATGAATATAGTCACACAGAAATCCACAGATATTTCTGAAGTCTTCGTGTGTATAAAGCACTGATCTTTGTGATAAGAAAGAGCACTGTACTTTGTGATAAGAAAACTACCACAAAGTACAAAAAGAGACACTTGGCACTCAAGGAGCTTATAACTGTGGAAAGCACTAGCATATGAAAAATTAAATAGCAAAGTCAGCAGTATTAAGGGTGCTGTAAAGTGGCATGTGGTTAACAACCAAACCAGGGGCCCTGGGAACCAGTGCTTCACCCCTAAGTAGAGAGTACTCAACGAAGCCTGGGTAGGCTGGGAAGTTTTGTGTGGTGTGGGGCGGCGGGGAGCAGAGCTTCCTTGGGACTGGCAGAGCCAGGAGGGCTGAAGAGGTCTAGGGGAAGGTGAACTGGGAGGATGGGAAAGCAGGGAGGAAGAGAGCTCCTTGGCAAAAACTGCTGTGAGGCAAAGTACTGCAAAGGTGCTGGGCAGGGACGTGGGGGGTAAACAGAGCCAGTCAGCTGCAACCAGTCAAAGCCAGGATGGAGAATGTCGTATGTAGTTTGTGCGTGGATGTCACCTTGAGCTGGGAAGCAACTCAGAGACTGATCAGGAAGAAGAATAGGAGTAAAATTGGAAATGCTGCCAGAGATGACATGGAAGACCACGGGGAGGGCCAGAAAACCAAATGGCTAAGGTCACGGGCTATAGAGCCCAGCCTGACTTCCAGTTCCACCTCTGCCACTTCTGAACCATATGAAAGGCCATGACACTCAACTTTCAGAGACTCATTTCCTCATCTGTAAATGAGAGAGAAAGAAAAAATTGTCTCATGGCGTATCTGTGAGGTTAATGCAATGAGATAATATGATAACATGTAAAATACTTAGCACAGTGCTCTGTAAATGGTAGCTTTTAAAAACCATGGAAGTGACCCACTGGAAATGCTGGGTTCGCAGCCCCGAGAACCAGAAAGCAATGCCAGACCATGATGCCTGCTACCCCTGTTCTGCGGGCAACCCCCACAGCCCCTGCTTTGATGCCCAGTGACCCATTCCTTCCCTCATACACGCAAGTGCCTGCTCACATACAAGGCTAAATCAAACTCCTGCAGAAACACGACAGGAAGCTGAAAAGATAACATAAAGCAGAAGCTGTTACCAGAACAGTGCTGGTTGAACAGGATGTGAGGGGACCAGGGAAACAGATGGCTGAGAAGCAGATATTGTGGAGCCATCCAGGAAGGTATTGCCCTTCCAAGCTCAGGACAGAGAAGCTAGTTCTATTATTATAACTTTGTTTTGTTTTGTTTTTTGTTTTTTTAATGTACTGATTGCTTGCTTGCCCCTGAAGGCAGTTTCAGGACTTCAGCAAAATACAAGTTAGCACCTGCTTTTATAAGTATTGCTAAGATAGTTTTAGTTTGGGGGGTTTTGTTTGGTTCTATCTTCATTTTTGTTGCATTCCTGAATATCCTGTTTCTAGCCATGGTGGTTGTTTTGACATTGTCAGTCAAGAACTCAGTGAGCAGTAGCTTAAATGCCTTCAGTATTACCATCTGTTGCTTGTTTAAACAGTTTTAATTTCTTTTTTTGAGACAGAGTCTAGCTCTGTCACCCAGGCTGGAGTACAGAGGCATGATCTCAGCTCACTGCAACCTCCGCTTCCTGGGTTCAAGTGATTCTCCTGTCTCAGCCTCACAAGTAGCTGGGATTACAGGCGCCTGCCACCATGCCCAGGTAATTTTTGTATTTTTGGTTGAGACGGGGTTTCCCTGTTTTGGCCAGGCTGGTCTCAAACTGAATCTCATGATCTGCCTGCCTTGGCCTCCCAAAGTGCTGGGATTACAAGCGTGAGCCACCATGCCTGGCCCAGAGTTTTAATTTCTAAAGGTTTCTATGAATTACTCACCAATGAAAGAAAAGCTAGAAATTGCAGTATAATTTCAGAATATTGTTTGGGGTATATGGTCATGAGAAAACATAAAACTGTATTCTCCTATGAATTCCTGAGCAAAATTATCCTACAGTGATAAAATAAACTAGTCATAGGTGGGCTTCCAGTGCAGCTAATTTATATTATATGCCTACTGTGTGCCTGGTATAGCACTAGATTCTGGGTATACAATGGTGAACAAGACAACATAGTCCTCACTCTCTTGGAATTTTCTAGTATAATTTTCCAACTAGCAGTTGGCCTTTTGCATAGCCGGATGGTCTGCATATGCACCTCTTGTTCTTTGAGTAGTAATAATGTGTTTGTGAATGTTCCACTCCCATTCTTCCCCAGCATCCTTTGTATGCAGAGTGTACTGTACACATGGCTGAGGGATCAGGGAAGGTGTAAATCAGATCCTGTAAACCCAGCACCCATGGCAGCACTCTTCTAACCTCCTAATCAGTGTAGACAAGTGTGGTTGCTACCTAATAAACCACTGTAAAATTACATTAGAACTCCTCATTATATCTTTTGGCTCAAACATGTTCTCCTATGTCTGCTGGTGTCTAGTACATCTCTGTACAAATGTTACATGGCCCTTTCCCATGTTGTATTTCATTTTCCCTTCAGAAGAAGCCTGTGTGGCAGAATGAATCAGGCAATGGTATCTCACACATGAATGAAAAGTGGCTTCCCTCCCATTCTCCTGGGGAGGGCTGCTTCCCCAGTTTGTGAAGCCCACTCCTCACAGCCTAATCTGCAGCTCCAGCTTTACCAAGTGAGGTTCATTTCATATTCAGTATTTACTGATCACCTGCTATGTGTGAGACTCTTTCCTCTGAACATGCTCCTAATTCCATTTGTTGAGTTATCAATCCCCAGGAATCCCAAGATCCCCAAATATAAAGACCCCACAGAGAAAGACTCAAGTTCACTACTGCAGACACCTCTGTTCTGAAGAGCAAATTTGAGTAAGAAAAGAAACAACTAACTATGTTTATGCTGAGAAATGTTTCTCTTCTTTCTCTCCCCCTTGATCTACTTATTTCTCATAGTTCCCTGTCTCTGAGCTTCTCCCTGGGGCCTACAAAATGCAACTTGCTGGAGTCCTGGGAGAGCACTGAATAAATATAAAGCGATAATGAGAAGGCTCTGGGCCACCTGGGAGATGCTAAGTGCAGCCAGGAGGCCCGGTAGGACCTGAATGCCTGCCCGGGGATCTCAGATGCTGTGTAATTGTTGCTCAGCTTGGTTCCTTTACCCAATAAACTGTAGCTCAGTGGGGCAAGTTGTATATTGTGCTCTCTGTATACCCCTACTGCAGTGTCTGGTGCTCCATAAATAGTTATTAAAAGAAAGAAGGCAGGCAGGTAAGGAGGAAGAAATGTGTGCGGGTGCACTAAGCTTCTGAGGTTGCACTTTTTCTTTTAAGACAGAATCCTTGGGTTAGTTGAGGTGAAAGCCCCGTGGATAACCTGTTTGACACCTGGTTAGTGGGAGTCAAGGGGTGCATGCACCTCCTCTGCTGGCTTCCATGCAGGAGCTGTGTTCAGTCTCAGGGGCATTATCAGCCTGGGGGCAGCTGTGTGGCTGTAACCCCAGTGGATGCCAGTGTAACAGCGGTACACACACCAGTGGTGACCCCCAGATGGGCCCACAGGGCAGAAACACTAAAGGCCAGGCCTCGGTCTCCCTGGGGGCTGCCTGGAGTTCCTTCACAATAGCAACAAAGGAACCTGTTGTTCATGGAAGCCTCAGGCAAGGAAGCAGCTCTGCCATGGTGGCTGTGGAGCCCAAGCCCATTGGAGATTTTGCAGGTAGTGGACATGAGTCCTGAAGAGCAGCTTCGGCACTCCAGGGACCACCAGGCCTTGCCCACCCAGAAGTCATAGCCGCCAGCGTAGACTTTAGCTTGGGAATACACTGCATGACCATCTCTGTGGGATCCCTTCACCCTCAACCATCCTATGAGGGAAGCAGGACAGGGATACTACATTCTACAGATGTGGAAATTGAGGTTCAATAAGGCTAAATTACTTGCCTAAGGTCACACAACCAGTAGAGTGTCAGGGTTTGTACTCAGGGCATCTGGTCCCTTGTCAATCACATCAGCGGAGGCATAGCAGCTGCAATGTTGAGAATGATCAGCAGAGGACAGCCTCCACAAAGAGGCCATTTAACTGCCTTGACAGAGATGAAAGCTAACATACCGGTATTGGGGCCTGTGTCACCACCTGCTCCCTAACAAGATACACTGAAAAGGATGCAACATCAATTCTGTGATTTTCCTGTCATAAAAAGCTTACCTAAACCTAATCCTGAAATGCCAGATAAACTCAAAATCAGGGCAGTCTAACAAGCAACTGGCTGGTACCCCTCAAAATTGCCAAGGTCCAAAAAGTCAAAGGCAGAACTGTTCCAGGGTAAAGGAGGGCCATGACAATTAAATGCAACTTAATGCAATAAATGTTTGATCTTTGGTTGGATCCTCGGCTGAGAAAAGATAAAAAATGTAAAGAAATGTAAAGGATATTATTGGGACAAATGATGTAATCTGAATTTGGACTATGGTTTAGATAATAGTATTGTATCAATGTTAAGTATCCTAAAGTTGTAATCATAATATGTTTACATAAGAGAATGTCTTTGATCTCAGAAATATTAAGGGGTAAAAGGGTATAATGTCTCCAACTAGCTTTAAAATAGTCAAGAAAGAACACAGAGAGATAGTGATAAGGCCACAAAGAAATGGAGCAAAATATAAGCAATAGGTGAATCTGGGCACAGGGCACATGGGAGTCCCTTAATACCATATTTACAAGTTTTCTGTAACTTTTAAATTATATCCACATTAAAAATGAATGAGAGAGAGAGAAAGGGAAAAACTGTCCTAGGTTCTCCAAAGCTTTGGCCTTGTGGTAGCCACACCTAATTTGAGGCAGTGAAAGCTTTCTCAGTCGGGGGTGGGTGGTAGGTGGTGAGGAGAGGCCTCTTTTTAGTAAAGTGTGGCTTCAGCCCACTGTGGACCCTTGACCTTTGCACTGGACTGGCCAGAGTAACTTCACACAGAGCTTACCTGATAGTAGATTTACCTGACCTAGGAGGCCTTTGCTCAAACATTTTGAGGGAGTGAATATAATTTACACCTAATTCACACCTATAGGTGGAGGAGGAACAGTGGACTTAGCTGAATGCAGAATGGAGCTCTAGGGGCTGGGGACACAGGGAGCATTCCAGGGCCTGTGAAATACAGTGGAGGGTCATCTGGAGGAGGGGTACAGGGTGGAACCACCACCTACAGCTTTGCTGGGGCAAACCTTCCAAAAGGTAAGACTGCTGGAATCTAAAACAGGGGAAATATTAACAGTAAAAAGACTGCTATGAGAGCAGCCATGAAAAAGGACATAGAGTAAAAGCTGTTGGGAATGATGTGTTAGAACCACTTGGAGGATTATCAGAATTCTGATTCGTTTAGGCCTGGCATGGAGTGGAGAATTTATATTTCTAAAAAACTACCTGGTGCTGTTGGTCTGGACCACACTGTGAGTTGCAGTGGTGTTGCAGATGATTGTGTCCAGCCCACCCTGGAGGAGTAATACCTGTGAGAACATGTGGCAGTCACAATCAAAGAGGTCCAGGGTTGACCATGGGGTACCTCTAGCTGGGCAGTAGGGATTAGGGACAGACAGCCTCATGAATGAAATGCCACTTAAACTGGGTTTCAGAGGATATGGGGTAGAGGAGGGCCTTCTAGGGAAGCAAAGACCCAGAAAACAGTCCAATCCAGTATATCATTTGGGTTCCCTGGGGAAATGATGGGAAGAAAGGCAGTTGGGGGGCCTGAGTGCCAGGTCAGGAGTTTGGACCGTATTTGGCAGGTGGTGCAGAGGCTATGGTGGAGACATGACCAGAGGCCGGGCTTTCAAAAGATTGACCTGGTAGAGATATGAAGGACAGATAGGAAAGGGGGAGACTGGAGGTGGCAAAACTAGACAGGAGGTCCCAGCAGTGGGCTTCCTGGGAGGGAAGGGCCTGGAGAAAGGGGATGACAAGTGTGCATAGAAAATAAGGGAGTTTAAGCATTCTAACAGAGTGGGAAGTAGAGTCACACAAAGAACCCATTTGTTCCGGTAGACTTTTGGCCCTGAGTTACCACCAAAATTGATAGGAAGCATTCAAGTCTTCAAAGATGTTTTTTTAAAAAAATCAGTCCATTAAATATATTTATAGGACATTTATTACTGAAAATTAAGTGTGAGCTTTCATATGAACATCGTCAAACTCCTAGGCAGCAAGTGGGCAGATGGAGACAATGATATGCTGGGAATCACTTACCAGCAGGCTGGGAGTCAGGAGAGCCCTGATTTGTAGTGAACGTCAATTTCCAAGCTATAAAATTCTCCCATAATGGCTGATTTCAACTAACAACATGATGTCAAGTAGCTTGTAAAATTCTAGAAATGTAACAGTTGGCTCTTGGGAGCCAGTACGCGCTGTTTCTAGCACACTCCAGAATGTAGAACAAATGACAGGAAGTGGTTGGAGCCATGTATAAGTAGTGTATACATTTCTTTTCAGCATTGGTTTCCGAACCCAGAGAGCCAGGATTACCTGTGGAAGCAGCTCACAGGCTGATGACTTTTGGCTCCAAGCATTGAAGCATCAGTTAACAACAGTTCTTCCCAAAGAAAGGAAAATGGCAGGTAGGTTGGATTTGTTCTAGAGCCCCAAAGCTGGGAGGATTATTTTACATAATAGAGAAGCATCAAGGAAAAGGAAGAGTCTTAAACTAAGAGGAAAGAGACCTGGTGTTTGCACATATCTCTGTCTCTGATACTTAGCAGCTGTGTGCTTAACTGCTTTGAGCCTCATCCTCTGTCTTTAAAAGCAAGGACAATACTAATAGTGTACACAGCTTCATGTAAAGCCCAGAAGGCATTCCATACCAGTCAGACTTCTTCACAACCCACTCTTTCCTCCCTGCTACAGCATTCACCCTTCTCCACTTAGGTTTATGCCGGCCCAGACCCTGTATCTGCACCATAGAACACAACCCATCCTCACGTCCGAGGGCTGTCCCACGCCTTCAGGGTAGATCTGGAAGCCACATTGGCCAGCCTGCTTCAGAGAAGAAGGCAAAGGGAGAGAAACTGACTGTGTCCGCGTCGGCTTTCATGACTGTGCCTTGGTCCCTCACAAGCTGTGCTTCCTTGCCCTTGGATTCTAGTCTTTCTTTTTTCTGATAATTTTTTTCTTTTGGCTTAAAATTGGGATTCTGTTACCTGTAACCCAAAGAGCCTGAGACACCCTAATTATCTCCCTTCAAAAGTTCTAGTAGAGACAAAAGACACTGACCCAGGAATCAGATTTGGGTTTTGACCTTGGACAACTGACTTCACCTCTCTGGGTCTTGGTTTCTCATCTGTAAGATGAATCAGTGAACCAAATGAATATAAATGAATTTTAGCACCAGTGTACTACTCTGTTCTACATAGCTTTAGCCTAATGGGAGTATATTAGAGTTAAATGCCCACTCTATTCCATTAGTCAGAAATGAGTTTATTTGAATGACCAGAGAGCTTTGGACAGTATTCACACAGTGCTGAGTAACTCCCTAACCAGTCCTGTCTGGGCACAGGTGACAGCTTAGTTTGCCTGGTGTCTATACAGGGTCTTCTAACTTGTGCAGGATTGTGAAAGGCTGCTGACAGTGGGTCTTGGCATGGAGAAGGATGATGCTGCAGGGATGTGAGGTTTTCATGAACATTTTTGAAGGCATTAAAGTGTCCTAGGATTCCTGACCTGGCATCAGAGTATGCTGATGTGGGCCAGTTTCCTGTCTGAGACTTTGAGAGATGGATGGAAAGAGGTGAATATTTCATCAGTCATGACCACCTTCAGTATTCACCGTGGGAGATGCTTTCCCTGTGTTCAGGGAAAACTTAAGGGCTAATTGTCAAAAGTTTTTTTTTTCTTTTAATTGTAACAATAAAAGAATAATTGCTATGGAAGATGCATATATTTATAAACTGTAAAGAAGAAAGTGAAATAATCTGTTAACCAAAGACCCAGACATAATTTCTAACAGCAATTTCATTTATATCCCTCTAACTCCACGCCATCAGCTTTTACACAGTCTTATAAACTGCTTATCTTAGAAATGTTTGGGAGAGTTAAAGACCTAATAAAGGTCTTTAATGATTTAAGTTCAAATAATACCAAAGACTTTATCATGAAAAACAGGAGTCACCTGCCCCACTACACTACCCCTTAGCCTTGATACACCAAAGCAAGTTTTAAGCATCTTTGTTTTGAGTTTCTTTGGTGGTTACCTCCAACAGAAGATGCTATTTATTAATTTAGCAACTTTAGTGTCTATTGACTTTCTACAGCCATAGAGGAGTCAGCTACTTCTATCCCACTCCTGTCTCCTCACCCATCCTTCTAAATATAGTTAAATCACTATTCTCAGATCTTTCTCCATCTCCTCCTCAACTTCAAAGAACACAATTAAACCCTCATTTCCTGTTCCATCAAATATAGATAGTATCTCTTTACTCTTCACTTTGTTAAAGGAACACTCGGCACCAAACCCTTTCCTCCCGCTTCTCTCTTTTCTACCTCTCAACCTCTGTCAGCCTGTTATATACTTTTACACTTTGTTTTGAAATCATTTTTGAGTTGGTTATGTTTGTCTAATATTAATTCTACAAGTTGAAGACCAGAAAATAATATTTATCTTATTTTGGCTATGGAAATATAGTTCACAGCAGATAAAGTAGTGAACTAGGATTAAATTTCTTTATGGAACCAGTGTCTCTACCCAATATAGAATATTTCTGGAACAAATTATCTTATTTTCTTTTGTTTTTAAACCCACCAATTTTCTTTATCTTATCCTCAAATCATATTTTCCATGCTTCAATCAAGCTATTTTTTTTTTAACTGATTCTACTTCTGTTCTTTCCAGTTCCCCTCCAAAGACAAAACAAAACTAAAAATATCTTTCTTCTCTTATTTCCTCTTGGTCTGTAACATTGTTGCCATACTGCAGTTTCTCTTCATTGCTCTCAGTGTTCAGAGGCGTATTTTTCAAGTCCTGAACAGCTTCCTCTTTCTTAATTTATACATTCATTTTGCTGAAGTGTATTCTCAGGTAACTTTCTAGAAAATGCTGTACAGGAGGTAGAATTCTGCTTTCATATCTGAAAATGCCTTTATTCAACTTTTCACTTAATTAATAAATTGGCTGGGTATAAAATTGTAAGTCAAACACTATATTACTCAAAACAGAATCTGTTTTTTTTGCTGGAATCTGTTAGCATCTACTTTTTATTCTTGGTGTTCTGAAAGTTTTCAATCATGTATCTATGTGTGGGTCTTTTTGATTCATTTGTTCTGGGCATTCATTGGGTCTGTTGGGGCTCTGGAAACAATACCCAAAAATATGGCCCTTTAACATGCTGAACTAATGAAGCCGACTCAAGATCTCTCTCTGATCGTCCCTACCTCCCTTTCTCTCTGATCCTCTTTCTGAATGTGCAGAGAAGGACTCTGTCTGCAATTTTTTCTTTTTTCTTCTTTCTCTCTTTTTTTTTTTTTTTGAGACGAAGTTTTGCTCTGTCACCCAGGCTGAGTGCAGCAGTGTGATCTCAGCTCACTGTAACCTCTGCCTCCCCAAACCTCCCACCTCAGACCCCCACCCCGACTGCAAGTAGCTGGGACTACAGGTCTGTACCACCACACCTGGCTAATTTTTGTATTTTTTGTAGAGACAGGGTTTTGCCATGTTGCCAAGGCTGACCTGGAACTCCTGGGGTCAAGCAGTCCTTCTGCCTCTGGCTTCCAAAGTGTTGAGATTAAAGGTGTGAGCCACAGTGCTGGGCCCGGAATTTTCTTAGTTGACCCAGAAAACTTCTTTCCAAAAGAAGCGCAGTTGTCTTAAGACTCCTTCCCTAGGAAGCTCACCAACTAACCAGGAAAGATTAATCACTGGGGAGAAGAGACAGGGAGCCATCACCACACCCACACAGACTATTAATTTATTCTTCTGAGAGTAGCAAGAAGAGATTACCTGGTTGACTTAATCTGCATAATAAGACAACTTTTCTCCACAGTGGAGTTCTACCCCTAGCCTTCCACCACCTCCCCTAGAGCTCAGAGAAACTTTTCCCAGGCCATTGTTGTTTGTGCTCATTCATTTCCCCTGAAAATCATTTGCTCCCACACCCATCATTCTCCATCTCCCCTTCCTCTGTGAAGAAGGATATAAAACCCTCACGGGGTTATTGAGTAGTCATTCTCATGGGATTTCCCTGTGCTTAGGCATGTTAAATAATTTTTCCCCCTCAATGATCCTTGTTTTGATGTTAAATAAATTTTATATGTCTTTTTCTCCTATTAATCTGTCTTTTTTTCAGTTCATTTTCAGTGAACCTTTAATGGATGGAGAGGAGGCTTTCCCCCACCCCTACGGGCCGTATCAATCAAAGACACATGTCCTTCATTTTAGAAAATTCTAGCCGGGCACAGTGGCTCATGCCTGTAATCCCAGCACTTTGGGAGGCCGAGATGGGTGGATCACAAGGTCAGGAGTTTGAGACCAGCCAACATGGTGAAACCCCGTCTCTACTAAAATTACAAAAATTAGCTGGGCATGGTGGCAGGCTCCTGTAGTCCTAGCTACTTAGGAAGCTGAGGCAGGAGAATCGCTTGAACCAGGGAGGCGGAGGCTGCAGTAAGCTGAGATCATACCACTATACTCCAGCCTGGGTGACAGCGCAAGACTCTGTCTCAAAAAAAAAAAAAGAAAATTCTACAACTCTTTTTTTTTCTTTTGAGATAAGGTCTCACCTTGTCACCCAGGCTAGAGTGCAGTGGCATGATCTCAGCTCACTGTAGCCTTGATCTCCTAGGCTCAAGCCATCCACCTCAGCCCCTCAAGTAGTTGGGACTACAGGTGTGCACTACCCTGCCAGCTAATTTTTGTAGAGACGGAGTTTTGCCATGTTGCCAAGGCTGTTCTTGAACTCCTGAGCTCAGATCTGCCCACCTTGGCCTCCCAAAGTGCTGGGATTACAGGTGTGAGCCACCATGCACAGGCTTCTACTATTCTTTTAAAACTTCTGTTGAGGTTCAGAAAATGATAACCCAAAATATGATACTTTGACATGATGAGTGCTTTCAATTAAAGAAAATTTAAAGGCCTAAAAAATAAGCTGCAGAATCAAGGTCTCTTTCTGACCTTCCTCCAGCCCCATCTTTCTGATCTTTCTGGAAGCACTGGGATGGGCTCTCTCTAGAAATTCCTTTATCTTACTTAAAAAAAAAAAAAAAAGTCTGAAGGAAATGTAATTATCTTAAAACTCCCTCCTAGGAATCTCATCAAATAACCAGGGAAGTTAACCACTAAAAGTTGTTACCGCACCCGGACAGAGTTTTCATCTGTTCTTCTGAGGGCAGTTCCAAGAGATTACCTAAGAAACTTTATCTGCATAAGATGACCTTTGCTCTTGCATAGTTTCACTCCTCGCCTTCCACGTTAGTCCCTTCTAGCTTTCAAAGATAATCATTTATAAAATAATGTCTGCCTCGCAGGTTCATATATCACTCCCTTATGAAGAGAATATTTAAGCCTTAACCATCTGTCTTCTCTTTGAATCTCATATTTTGTGTATGGCTTCTATGTTTATGCACATTAAATGAATTTCTATGTATTTTTCTTACATTAATCTGTCCATGGTTAGATCATTCCAGCAAACTTTCAGAGTTGGTAGAAGCAAAGTTTTTCCTCTTTCTTTTGTTTTAATGTTTTTCTCTTTTTGGACTTCCTGTCTTTTAGATCTCAAATCTTTATATCACCACTTTAGACCTTTTGTCTTTTTTTTTTTTTAATCACATTTTACATTTCTTTTCAAATCTATACTTGGGAGATTTCTTCAACTTCATTATTTAACCTCATCATTATTTTGGAAACCATATTTTTAATTTCAAAAAGCTCTTTCTTGTTCTCTGATTGTTTCTTTTTCATAACATCCTCTTCTTGTTTTGTCACTGTGACATATTTTCCTTAGTTTTCTCTGAGATTTTTAGAAGTCGTTGTTCATTTGTTCAATCCTTTTTTTCCCCCTATGAATTATCTTTGTTTCCTCTAAAATTGTGTTTGTCTGTTGGTTTATTTTTCCTTTTTCCTATTGCAGACTTTCCTCTCATGTCTGTTTACTCTTGGCTTTTCATTTCTGTTTAAGACTGAGGCAATAAGGAGGCGAATAGAAAATCTTAAGAACATAGGGAGAGCTTGTCCACTGTCAGGGAATGTTGATAATAAGTCATTCTTTTTGTTGAGAGTCCTGAAAGGCAGGAATGCAGAGGGCTTCACTCTGGACTTCCACATCCCATATTGGCCGCCCTAGTACTCCACAGGCAGTCTATTCAGTCTCTTCAGAGAAACACTCTCAGTGTTTTACCTAGAGGAGGTGATTGACACCTGTCTATGCAAGCACGGGTGTCAACTGTTGCACATATAGAACTTTAATGGGTTTCAGCCCCATTTTCCATTCCTGCTATCTAAGATCCTTTTCGTTTCCAGACTCAGATCACCTCTCACCTTCTGTGGAGAGACCTTGAGCTCTTAGCTGCAGCTCACTCCACCCGGCTGTATTAGCCAATATTCGTGCAGCTATTTCTGTTTCCAAGAAATTCGCTGAAATCTCTGTCTGCTGAAAGCAGATTCCTATGTTCTTCTTTGTTGTAGGCTTATGCTGTTTTAATTCCTGAGGTAGAGGATTCCTAAACTTAAATTGCCATATGGTACTCTATAATATGGTTGTATGTTAAATTGTAGCAAATGTATAAACAATGTTATGATGAAGATCCTGATAGCTAAATCATTACACACATCCATGGCTTTTTATTTAGAATAAATTGTGAGAAAAAAATTGCATTAAAATGGAAGCAGTTGTGTTTTAAAATAAATTCAACATGCATTTACCTTTAGGGTCCAGAAATCCCAGTCACAGGTATATACCAAGATAAATGAAACATAATTCCACACAAAGACTTGTACACAAGTGTTCATAACAAGTTTATTCTATGCATGATGGCTAAAGACTGTAAACAACTCAAATGTTCATCAACTGATGAATGGATGAACAAATTGTTAAACAGTGGTTCCTCCTTATCCACGGTTTTACTTTCTGCAGTTTCAGTTGCCTGCAGTCAACTTTGGTCCAAAAATATTAAGTGGAACATTCCAGAAATAAATAGTGTCCAAGTTTTAAATTGCATCCTGTTCTGAGTAGTATGATAAAATCTTATGCTGGCCGACTCTGTCCTGCCCAGGATGTGAATAATTTCTTTGTCCAGCGCATGCATACTACATACACTGCCTGTCTGTCAGTCACTTAATAGCCATCTTGGTTATCAGATTGGCCCTCATGGTATCACAGTATTTGTGTTCAAGGAATCCCTATTTTACTTAATACTGCCCTGAAAGTGCAAGAGTAGTGATAATGCCATATTGTTATAATTGTTCTATTTTATTGTAGTTATTGTTGTTAATCTCTTACTGTGCCTAGTTTGTAAATTAAACTTTATCATAGATATGTATAATGCCATCTCAGAAGAAGAAAGATTTGAATTTTAGAAGAGGTCCAAAATGGTTGTAGATTAGGCATATGGGTAATAGAAGATAGGCCTACGAATTAAAGCTGAACTGTCACCTGTGAGGCTGGAGTTTGCCAAAATTAAAAACAAAAGAATTTTAAATATATTTGAAATAGAGATGGGATCTCACTATGTTGTCCAGGCTGGTCTCAAACTCCTGGCCTTAAGCCATCCTCCCACCTCAGCCTCCCAAAGTGCTGGGATTACAGGCATGAGCTCCCATGCCCAGCCTTCGGATATTTCACTGACATGTACTTATGGCCACCTTGCCTATCATCAGATGCTAAGCACAGAGGCAGGATAGGATCAATCATCCCTCTCCAGAACCTAAGATGCCTACATATGCGTTAAACCTTTACCCTATACATGTCAATAGCATATTATAAGAATGACATCTTTGCTTCACTGCTCCCTCTTTTCATTTCCTATGTTGCAAAACATATAAATACTGTGCTTCTTGTACCCATTTGGGGATGCCTTCTCGGTGTGCCTTGAGTTTGTGTTTCCAATCTATAGTCCTTAAACTTGGCTCACCGTAAAATTAACTTTGATTTTTTTAAAGTCCATAGTGCCTGTTATTTTAACCTTTTGTGTCCACAGATGGCATAGTTGGCAGGATTCTAACAGAATCCATGGACACCCTGGACTCATTCTCTGGGACTCAGCACTTAGTACCAGAATGAACCCATTGTGTTTGGACCGACTCTGGAGGAACCACTGAGTATACAGGGTGAGTTGCCTGGAATCTGAACCTCTCTCTTTTTTTGGTAGAGATCTATTTCACTTTATTCTGAGATATTTCCAGAATCACTAAAAGGAGTAGTAAATCCTGGGTTTGCTAAATTCTTCCTGTGCTTGTTATTATTATTCTAAATTGCTAGGAAGGAAGAAAGGAAAAAATTAGGTCAACTAAGCATTGCTGCAGGTTAGAGTGGCAGTTTCTTTGATCAGCTGAGTGTTTTCAAAACTTTTTGTCTGGTCCAACCCTTTACATTCTATATGTGAATAACTGAGACAAAATTGCTCTTAAGATATGGGCCACTGTCTTCCTCCAGGCTGATTCTCGGGTACTCATAGGTGGCTAAAAATCATGTGGAGGTATTGCAGGAAATCCCTCATGACATGTAGTAGCCCAGAGAGCTTCACTATCAACAGAAGAACACTTAAATTGCAATAGATCCTCCGGGGGATGCTCATAAAGGTCAGTCATCTCGTGTTTGAAGCACCTCACTGCTTCAGCAGGTGCACATCTCCCAAGATGGAGAGGATTAACTCCAGGGTAAAAGCCTGAGGAGTGAAGTTCATAAGCAGCACATTTTTGACCCTGAACACGATTAGTTTGTTGCAGACAAGGGAGAAGGGGAGAGTCTCTTTATGTGGACAATTGGAAGAAGCTGGCTCAAAAATTACAAAAAGAATGGGATAGTTATCTCCAGGGGTATTTAGAAACTTCTAAAAAAGGGAATGATCAAATTGCTTCCATTTAAGAGGTGAGCCGCAAGATCCTGGAAACTGTTTCTCTACTGCAGAAATTGTCTGAAGTTTCCACTGTCTCACCTCCTCCTCTGACCATTCTTCTGATCCTCTAGAACCCTCTTATTCTTTGCTTTCAAAACTGCTAGCCACTCCCTCTTCCACCACCCACAGAAGTTTTGACACCATGTGTTAAAGAAAAGCCTAACCCACAGGGAAAACCTTCAGTGGCTCATACTTCCTGGACCAAGGCAGAACTTAGAGCTCTTACTAAGAAATTTCCAGATCCCACCCAGAATACTATTGGTTTTACTAAGGAGTTTAGTCTAGCTGTAAGAAATTACGAATCTTGGCCATTTAGCTCTTTGTCAGTTGGTTCACATGTTAGTATCTGAAAGAAAAGCAAGGGAATGGTGTCAAAGGCTGACTGGAAAGATCCACTAAACAGTTGTCTTTTTTTTTCTTTTAAAGTTAAGATCTCACTTGCTGCCCAGGCTGGAGTGCAGTGGTGTGATTATGAATCACCACAGTCTTGAACTCCTGGGTTCAAATGGTCCTCCCACCTCAGCCTCTTGAGTACCTGGGACTACAGGCACACACACCAGGCATGCACACCTGGCTAGCTTTTTAAAATTTTAAACATTTTTTTGTAGCGATGAGGTCCTACTATGTTGCCTAGGCTCGTCTCTAACTCTTGGCCTCAGGTGATTCTCCTGCATTGGCCTCCCAAGTCGCTGGGATTACAGTCATGAGCCACCACACTCGGCCTGAGAAACTATCTTCTTAACGAACAGCTGCAGACCAAGCAAAAGCTTGAGAACTGACAAACCATTTAGCCTAAGCAATTCCCCTGATATTTCCTAAGACCACTGACTGGTCTAAAGTCTGGCAATGTAAACAAAAACCAAACAAGATCGAGCTGGACTACTTTGAAAGATTTGAAAAGGTTATCAGACAATATTTGGGAATGAATGAAGAAAGTCTAAGGAATCATCCAAATGATTCTATTTTAAATTTACCTTCGTTAAGAGATTGGATGAGCCATTGGCCATGGTGGTCAAAATACATCAAATAAATTGGGATTCTAGGCCGAGACGGGCGGATCAGGAGGTCAAGAGATCAAGACCACCTGGCCAACATGGTGAAACCCCGTCTCTACTAAAAATACAAAAATTAGCTGGGCTTGGTGGCTAATAGTCCCAGCTACTCGGGAGGCTGAGGCAGGAAAATTGCTTGAACCCAGGAGGCGGAGGTTGCAGTGAGCTGAGATCCCACCACTATACTCCAGCCTGGCGCCTGGTGACAGAGCAAGACTCTGTCTCAAATAAATAAATAAATAAATAATAAATCGGGATTCTGTGCATACTTCAGAACTAGTGAAACTTGATGATAATTTGGCCAGTTATACAGAAGAAAAGCAACGAAACCACTAAAATCATGAATTTACAGATTCAACAACTTGCTGTTCAGTTCACCTGATCTAAACTGAGGCCTTGCTTTCAAAAAAGACTCAGAAACATCTAAAGATGTTTGTTGTTATTATAAGAAAACAGGACATCTAAAGAAAACTTGCAGAATACTGAAATGGTGCAGAAACAAAAGAAAGAAAAGGCAATGAGGGATGGGGACTCCGAGGGCATTGAGAGGGCTTTCCCCCTTCTTTTGCAATACTCTGTGGGAAGTGGAGCTATGTATATATAAATGGAGAACGAACCAAAGTATTAGTTGACATGGGAGCTACCCTTCCTGTTCTCAACCCTACGTTTTTAAAGAATGTTCTTCCTCAGAGTAATCAAACGGTTAAAATGGTAGGGATATCTACCCAACCGGTGACTATATACAAATCAGAACCTTTGCCTTTCCAACAGGGAAATTTAGATGGACATCCTTCTTTTGTTTTGGAGCCGTCCACACCAATACATCTTATAGGAGGAGATTTTTTTGGAACTTTATAATGCTCATGTTTCCTTTTTCAAAAAGAAGAAAAATGTTTTAAAAAAATAATTGAAAGAGGATTAACTCAAAATGATAAATCAGAAAATTCAGAACAGATAATCATCCAAATTCAATCATCAAGTATTAAGACAAAAAAAGAACTTGAGGCTTTATTTATTACTTATTTATTTATTTTGAGACAGTCTCATTCTGTCGCCCAGGCTGGAGTGCAGTGGCCTGATCTCAGCTCACTGCAACCTCTCCCTCCCGAGTTTCAGCAATTCTCCTCCCTCAGCCTCCCAAATACCTGGGATTACGGGCATGGAACATCAAGCCCAGCTAATTTTTTTGTATTTTTAGTCGAGACAGGATTTCACCATGTTGGCCAGGCTGGTTTTGAACTCTTGACCTCAAGGGATCCACACCCTCTTGGCCTCCCAAAGTGCTAGGATTACAAGTGTGAGCCACTGCACCTGGCCAACTTGATGCTTCATTAAGCCAAATCTCTTTAATTATTTACTGTCTGAATCATCCACCAATGTCATAAAAATTTTAACAGCACCTCTATATGGATATGAATGGATCCAAAGAAACCATTTCCAAATATTAAACAATAGCCATCAAAACAGGAAGCTGTAATAGGAGTAAAATCAATAATCAAACATTTTATTGATAAAGGATGGATTATCTCTTCCACCAGTCCTTGTAATACTCCCATCCTCCCAGTATGAAAACCTAATGGGAAAGGATGGAGATTTGTACAAGATTGGAGAACCATTAACAAGATTGTGATTCCCCATCTTTCAGTAGTCCCAAATCCCCACACATTCCTTTATTTAATATACCAGTAAGCAGCGAATTTCACTAACTGACTTATGCAGTGCCTTTTGTTTTTTAGCATACCAGTAAATCCTAACAGTCAATATTTGTTTGCCTTTACCTGGGACAGCTGTCAATATACCTGGACTGTTATGCCTCAGGGTTATGCTGAAAGCCCAACTTATTTTTCAAAATATTAAGGGCTGAGATGGCTGAGCTAAATTTTGAGGAAAATTCCACTCTACTTCAGTATGTGGATGATCTCCTATTATGCTTTTCCATTCTACATGATTGTAAAAATGACACCCTGTAGTTGCTGGAACAATTAGCTAAAACAAGGCATAAGTTATCTAAAGAAAAACTCCAGTTTTGCTTAACAGAAATAAAACATTTGGGACATATAATTTCTAAGGGGGAAATACATATAAATCCAGATCAAGTAACTGGAATTCTTGCATACCTAACTCCAAAGACTGAAAGACAGCTTAGGAGTGTTTTAGGCTTAGCTGGCTACTGTTACAGTTGGATACCCAATTTTTCTCTCATGGAACAGCCTTCATATGCATTGCTGAAAGATCAACCTGACCCCATACATTGGATATCATAAGAACAAATAACTATTCAATAAATAAAGGAAAATCTTACAAAGACCCCTGCTTTGAGCCATCCAAATTATCAGCCATCCAAATTATTATTTTTCCTTTCTGTTTATGGAAGCCATGGCATCATCCTGGGTTTCCAACCCCAAAACACAGAGGAAAATGTAGACTTATTGGCTATTACAGTCAGCAATAGACTCTATAGCTCAGGGGCTTCTCTTGTTGGATGGCCATTTCAGGCATTATCATGTTTTTCAAGGCTACTCAAGAAACTGTAATGGAGGCTCCCTTGACTATATATGTACTTCATTCTGCAGAAGCTTTTTTTGAATTCACATCATACACAACATTTTTCTGTCAACTGTCAACTGATTGGCTTTATTCCAATGTATTTTCACCCTCTGCTCCACACATTACCCTCTCTTGCTGTAATACTCTTAATCTCACAAGTTACTTCTTGAAGCAGCTGAGGAGATACCTCATGACTTTATAGAACAGCATACACTCTATATGCTGTATTGTTCTACTGCTAATAGAACAGCTTTTGATGCACAGTCAGAATTTACAGGAGACACCACTGCAAAATGCTGATGTTACCTGGTTCACAGATGGATCATATCTAAAGGATAAATTTGAAAAACACCAAACAGGCTATGTCATTGTGTCTCATGTAGACATCGTAGAGAGAAATTTCTTGCCTAAAGTAAAATCAGCACAGTTGGATGGATTAATAGTACTTACCATAGCTTATCTAACTGGCCAAAAATCAAGTAACTAATATTTATACTGACAGCCATTACACTTTTGGTGCAGCTCATGTCTTTGGAATGTTATAGAAATAGCGAGGCTATTTAACCTCCTCTGGACATCCTATTAAACATGGCTCTCAAGTTTCTGATATTCTGGAAGCCATCCAATTACCAAAAAAAAAAAAAAAAAAAAAAAAAATTGGCTATTGTTAAGAGTCCTGGACATTCCAAACACGACTCCCTGGAGTAAAGGAAATCATTTTGCTGATGCTGAGCAAAAAAAGAGTGCTTAATGCTAATATCAAATGAAACTTTAGAGATGGCCATGTTTAAAGTGAAGGAGCTCAAGAAAAGGCTCCAAAGAAGAAAAAGCAAATATGACTAACTAAGGGAGAATGCTTTTCCCCCGACTTGCAAAACATAATATAGACCCAGTGACAGAAAAGCAAATCCCTATTTTGCCTTTGGGATATCAATTTCCTACGTTACAACATGTCCATGAGTTCATTCACTGGGGACCTGAGAAAATTGCATGGGGAAAACACTATTACTGGAAACCCTTACCTACAGTAGGTCATAAGGTTTATGCTAAATGTCCAATTCGTCCTATATATAATCCAGGAAAGCCTCTTCTGAATCTCAAGGGCATTTCCCTTTGCCCACCAGACCTTTCAATATTTGAGAAATGGATTTTATCTACTTACCTCCAGCTCAGGATTACAAATATGTATTGATTATAATTTACATGTTCTCTCAATGGGTTGAAGAATTTCCTTGAGAAAAAGCCACAGTTAAGCAGTAGGAAAATGTTTGATGGAATGGATAATTTCCTTTTGAGGAATTCTTTCCAAATTACATAGTGATGGAGAACTCATTTCAGTGAATAGATAATTCACTTAATGTATAATGTGGCCTATTTTCCAATATTTTTATTGTATATGCCATCCCCAGTCTTCTGATTGGTGGAATGAACATATCAAAAATAAAACCCAGCTGGAAAATTACTGAAAGCTTTTCCTATTACTTGGCCCAAGCCTCTTCCATTGGCTTTGCTTAACCTAAGAGCAGCTCTTAGGAATAGTACATCAGTTATCCCATGAGATAATTACAGGTTGACCTATGAAAGTGAATGGCAGTTTATTTGAACCAACTTTATTGAAAGGAGATATACTCCATTATTGACAAGGCTTAACTAAACTTCTTTCTAAAAAACTAAATTGTAAAAAGAGCCTTAAATGCAATAGAGGCAGGACTTGGGACATTAAGACAAGTTGAGAATGTATTTAATGACAAAAGACATTTACAAGAAAAGTTGATACTTAACAAACTAACTAGAATAAAAAGAAAACTTCTTTCAGAAGGAAACTGAAGTTTGAGAAGTTGCATGGAAAGATAATGATGCTATTGCTAAATGGATAAATCAAACTGCCCAGCTAACGAGGGACTGTGCCAAAGCCCAACAATCAGAAAAAGCATGGGTTCAAACTCAACAAGGTTATTGACCATGCAATCCATATGGAAGCAGAAATGACCTCTAAAACATGGCCGATAATTTTGGATGCAGAAGCACAAGGTATACATTTATGGAAAACACATGGGCCCTCTTCTTCCTGGAAAATTACTAACAGGGTACATAGCCTGTACTCTTAGAGCTTCAGCAACCCACATATACAGTAACCAGAAATATAATGCAGTACAGCTAGTAGAAATAGGGATCATTTTAAATAATGCCCTTGTTTTCCCAATGAGCAGTTGATGGGACCATACTAAATAATAATATTTGGAATCCAATTTCAGTTTTAGATTGTAAATGAATTCAGGAAGAATGGTACTGTCCCCAAAACATCTGGAATCCTGAAATCATGGAAACATGGTTCCTAATTTCTACCCCTATTCAAAATAATATATAGGAAAGGGACGTTTTTGTTTGGAAGTGAAGACAAATAAGACTGTAAGTGTTTTAGATCTTACTTGAAAGCAGATAGTATTTGATTTAAATTATACTGCCATTTAGTGCACTACTGGATTCATAGGAAAGCTAGCTTTAGATATAATAATGAGGACACTGATAATCAAATATTTTGGGAATTGGAACTCAACCCTATTCAAGTTGTACTCCCAGCAGAAAATGAATGGTAAGTTAAGTAATTAGATATTATAAATCATGAGTTAATTACAGTTCTGGATAAATACACTCAAATATACCAAAAAGTGCATATAAAAGCAAAGGGAGAAGGATGATTATTTGATTAAGCACAAACTATCAAAATGTATGTTCAGAGTTCTTTTCTATATGTTATTTCTTTTCTTCATTGTCTTTAGCTAAATGAACCTCTCAGTTGTTCACTGTATTGTTTATTATTTTTCTAATATTTCTGTTACAAATGTTATAAATGCTACAGGAACTGCAAATGTCATAGAAAGAGTAGAATTCCAGCTAAAATTATGTTACTTTATCAATTTGAACTAACAGCCATAGAATGTAAGTAAAGGCAGTCTTCTATGGCCCATTTTGTCCAACACACTTTCTCCTCTACTCTGACCAAGTGGGGAAAGGCTTCCCATTAACTTTTGTTTAGCCCTAAAGTCCCAAGGCTTACAAAAGATATCAAGCTGGATATTCCTCCACCTGACTCCTCAAGTCCCTTACCAGTATGACTGACCATGCAATGCATCGTTGCCTCTAAAGAGTCTCTCCTAAGGAAGTAATCCTTATTACAATCCTGATCTCGTTTCTCCCTATGCTAATGAGAATACATTAGCATAAAACAAGGGGTTTTGGCATTCTGGAAGGAAAAATAGGAGCCTCCGCGTCTTCACTGGAAAACCAGATGATAGCACTTCATGTAGGGGTGAACGATAGCATCAGGACATTACAGAATTCTGATTTGATCCCATATGTTCTCTCATTCTAAACAAACGAGACCTAGTCTCTTCACATTTCTTTCTTTCTTTTTTTTTTTTTTTTTTAAAGATGGAGTCTCACTCTGTTGCCCAGGCTGGAGTACAATGGTGTGATCTCTGCTCACTGTAACTTCCGCCTCCGGAGCTCAAGTGATTTTCCTGCCTCAGCCTCCTGAGTAGCTAGGATTATAGGCACGTGCCGCTACACCTGGCTAATTTTTTTGGGTAAAGACGGGGTCTCATCATGTTGGTCAGGCTGATCTTGAACTTCTGACCTCATGATCCACCTGCCTTGGTCTCCCAAAGTGCTGGGATTAGAGGCATGAGCCATGCACCTGGCCACATTTCTTATTATTTGGTCTTCAAAGCCCTCCTTTGGAGGATTCTGACCAAAAGTGAGGAATTGTCAGCAAAAGTAAAATTTGAAAGAAAAAAAATCTGTAAGAGGCCCAATGTAGGTTTGACATACAGGTAATAGAAACTAGGCCTATGAGCTAAAGCTGAACTCTCACCTGTGAGGCTGCAGTTTGTTGAATATTTCACTGACATGTACTGATTGCATCCTTGCCTATCAGATGAAACATGAAGGCAGTATAGGGTCAATCATCCCTCTCCAAATCCTAAGACACCCATGTACTCGTTAAACTTTTGCTGTATATCCATCAGTTACATGTTTGCTTTGTCTTATGTATAATGTCACTAAGCACCAATCAGAATAGTCAGAATAGCTTCTTTCAGAGATACAATTTGTAACATATGTATATATACATGAAACTTAATATACAATATGTAAATATATGTAAGATATATTTGCAAATGATGACTTCACTGCCCCATCTCTCATTTTCTATGACACAAAATGTGTAAATACTGTGCCTCATGTAACACACTTTAGGATGCATTCTCAGTTTATACTGTCTGTATTTGTGGGCTATAGTCCTTGTACTTGGCTTAGAATAGAATTAACTTTGGTTTTTAAAGTCTATCGTGGCTGCTATTTTAACCTTTTGAGTCAATACCTGTGGTATATATAGATATATAGTATCTATGGTGAAAAACATACTATATATAGGTCTTAATACTGTCCTCAGTTTCAGGCATCCACCAGGGAGCTTGGAATGCTTTCCCCCATAGGTAAGGGAGGACTACTGTATATTTAGACAACAGAATGCTGTTCATAAGTAAAAGAGAACAAATTATTGATACCATAACAACATGAATGAATCTCAGAAATGTGTTGAAAGAAGCTAGACACTAAAATGACCATAATGTATAGTTCTAATTTATATGAAATCTAAAGTAGGCAAAAATAATCTGTAGTGACAAAAAGCAGTTTAATGGTTATCTGGGGCAGGGATGAGGGCCAAGAAATCTTTTGGAGGTGATGTAAATCTTCTATATCCTGATTGAAATGGTATTTATAGTGGTTTATTTGTCAAAACTCATCAAAGTAAATAGGTACATTTTTGTATGTAAATTATATCTCCATAAAGATAGAAATATTATGGAGAATAATATTATGTTTGTATTTTAAAATAATCTTTACAGTGTTTTCTTATTACATTTCTTATTACAAATTTTCTTAATACATTGTCACCAAAAAAATAAAAGCAAGAGAAACTTCAAAGAAATTTATTTTAGAAAATGAAATTTCATCATAATCTCACACTGCTCTCCACTCCCACCCCACCCCAAGATACAGACTCAATGATTAGTTTTGTGTTTGTTCTTCCAGATTACCTAATAAATATACTAATACATATCTATGCATACAATTTTTGTGGATGTGAAATGTTACTATATACATACTCTTGCAACTTGATTGTAACATTTTTAAGGTTTTTGGCTCCTGCAAAAAGCCGTTGCTTTCCCCCATAGGGAGGGCCTAGCAAAAAAACCCTTCATTTAATAGGTCTTTACATGTTAAATTCAGTGTTTTTGTTTGCTGATAAGCATTTCCTCTTGCACCAAAAGACAATATTTTAATAGGATGGGTGTGGTAGCTTGTGCCTGTAATCCCAACATTTTGGGAGGCCGAGGAGGGAGGATTGCTTGAGGCCATGAGTTAGAGACCAGCCTGGCCAAGAATTATACACATTTTTTAAAATTAGCTGGGTGCTAATTTTTAGTATTCCCAGCTATTTGAGAGGCTGAGACAGGAAAATAGCTTGAGCCCAGGAGTTAGAGGTTATAGTGAGCTAGGATCATGCCACTGCACTCTAGCCTGAGTGACAGTGAGATCCTTTCTCAAAAAAGAGAGGATATAAAGGAGGAAAAATAAAGGAAGGGAGGGAGGGAATATTTTAACAACATTTGCTGGTATTATTTTTTACTAAAATCACACATTCTCTAACTTTTAGCCTAAGTTCTTGTAGCCTAAATTGTTTCTACTACTAAAAGGAAAGCAGGTCTCAGTGGGACTCTGGGTGGTAATTGGGACCGAACAGTGACTTGGTGTGGATTAAGGCTGCCCAAAGAGTGGCCAAAAAATGAGGTTATAGGAAGATTTGAGCAGTGAGTGGCAATGGTCTATCTCTGCCAACCAGAAGAGGCTCTGGTTCCCACAGTCATCTCAGATTAACAGCAGATTTCTCAGCAGAAACCTTACAAACCAGAAGGGATTGGGGTGCTATCTTTAGCCTCCTTAAACAAAATAATTGTCAGCCAAGAATTTTGTATCCAGCAAAACTAAGCTTCATAGATGAAGGAGAGATAAAGTCTTTTTCAGACACAAGTGCTGAGGGAATTTGCCACTATCAAACCAGTACTATAAGAAATGCTAAAAGGAATTCTAAGTCTTGGAACAAAACCTCAAAATATACCAAAATAGAATTTCCTTAAAGCATAAATCTCACAGGGCCTACAAAACAGTAACACAATGAAAAATAACAAGGTATTTAGGTACTAACTAACATGATAAATAGAATAGTACCTCACATCTCAATACAAATGTTGAATATAAAAGTTCTAAAAGCTCCACTTAAAAGATACAGAATGGCAGAATGGATAAAAATCCACTAACCAACCAGGTATATACTGACTTGAAGAGACTCACCTAACACATAGGGACTCACGTAAACCTTAGGTAAAGAGGTAGAAAAAGACATTCCACGCAAATGGAAACCAAGAGCAAGGAGGAGTAGCTCTTCTTATATCAGACAAAATAGACTTAAAGAAACAACAGTAAAAAAAGACAAAGAAGGACATTATACAATGATTAAAAAATTAGTCCAACAGGAAGACATTACAATCCTAAATACATACGTCCTAACACTGGAGCTCCCAAATTTATGAAACAATTACTACTAGACCTAAGAAAATGAGATAGACGGCAACACAATAATAGTGGGGGACTTCAATACTCCACTGACAACACTAGACAGGTCATCAAGACAGAAAGCGAACAAAGGAATGATGGACTTAGACTATATCCTACAACAGATGGACTTAACAGATATTTACAGAACATTCTACCCAACAACGGCAGAATATACATTCTTCTCATCAGCACATGGAACATTCTCCAAGATAGACTATATGATAGCCCACAAAACAAGTCTCGATAAATTTAAGAAAATTGAAATCATATCAAGTATCTTCTCAGACCACAGTGGAATAAAACTGGAAATAAACTTGAAAAGGAACTCTCAAAACAATACAAATACATGGAAATTAAATAATCTGCCCTTGAATGATCTTTGGGTTAACAATATAATCAAGATGGAAATTAAAAAATTCTTTTTTGCTGAATGACATTAGGACACAACTTATCAAAACCTTTGGGATACAGCAAAAGCAGTGCTAAGAGGAAAGTTCATAGCATTAAATGCCTACATCAAAAAGTCTGAAAGAGCACAAACAAACAGCCTAATGTCACACCTTAAGGAACTAGACAAACAGGAACAAACCAAACCCAAACCCAGCGGAATAAAAGAAATAACAAAGATCAGAGCAGAAC
Organism: Aotus nancymaae; assembly: GCF_030222135.1. NCBI lineage: Eukaryota > Metazoa > Chordata > Mammalia > Primates > Aotidae > Aotus > Aotus nancymaae. The sequence continues at coordinate 2,126,744 of NW_026988537.1, read as the reverse complement.
TAAATGATTATTCATCTTAAGTTTGCACCCACCATCTGTCTCAGATGCCCCCTTTCCTCTATTCCTTCAAGCTTAACACCAAGCCCACTATATCCAGTCATTGAGGACACAGGGCCTCTGTCACCTGAGAAATGAAACTGTGCTTCCTCCCCAGACAAGACACGGACGGCTTAAATGTTAAACTATGAGCATTTCTTTAAGAAATAAACTGCAGGAAAAAATGTCTTGAAGGGCTACATGGAAGATGTGTGAAGTATAGATCTCTAAACTTAGAAACAATCAGTGATTCTTAGGTGCAAAAGAATCATCTGGAAAGTGACTGAAAAATGCAGCTCTCAGGCCCCATTCTAAGGCAGTTGGCTGCAGGGGACAGTGTGAGAGTCATAGGTGGAGAAACACTGGCTCAGATGATCAACTAAAATGCTCAGTCTTCACACATAAAAAGGGTTTGGAGCAATGGTATGCTCAGTTATGGAAAGGTTGCCACTCTTTCCTCAGCCTGATGCTGGGTTTGAATTAAGCTTCAGATTGTCCATTTCCACCTGTTATTTGTCTCAGTGAGTTCTTTCTCAGCCTTGGAAACCTGGAAGGAAAACACCTTTTCCTTTTACCTTAAAAATTTTGGTTTCTGTGCTTTTGGAGGTTCTGAATTGATCTTGGGCCTTTCTTTGCCCTTGAGGAGTGTCTCTGGCTACAAATTCAACATTTGATCCTTGTTCCCCTTATCTATTTCTGTGTAAAAAGTTACTCCAAGGCTTAGTGACTTAAAACAATGACGTTCATTTATTTTAATGATGACTCTGTAATTTAGGCAAGACTGAGCAGGAATGGCTTTGTCTCTGCTCTCCATGGTCTCAACTGGGGCTACTTAAATGGCAGCAGGAGGACCCACTTTGAAGATAGTTGACTCACATAGCTGGCCAGTTAGAGCTAGCTGTTGGCTAGGAGCCCAGCTGAGTGTGTGAGCTGGGTGCTTTTGTTCCTCTCAACATGGGACTCTCCACTTCACAGGGGCCTTGGGCTCCCTCATAGTATGGAGGCTGGGCTACAGGTATGAGCATCCCCAGGGAGCAAGGCAGAAATGCATGGCACTTTTATGACTTACTAGCTTTGGAAGTCACATCATATAATTTCCACCATACTATTGCTTCAGGAATTCATAAAGTCCCACTCAGATTCAGGGGAGGAAAAGTAATCCCCACCATTTGATGGAAAGAGTGTCATGGTTACCTTATAAAAATAGCATGGGGATGGGAGGTGTTATTGCAGCCATCTTTGGAAAGTACAGTCTGTCACCAGACCCTGACCTATTTTGTATTATGTCTATGGGTTTTTCTTAAAAGCATTAGTGATGCATATTCACTAATTATTGTTAGTTGTATTCCATCTCATTTTATCCTCTTCACAATCCTGTGATGTAACTAGATATTTTTGTATACATCCAACTGTGGTTCACAGACATGTTTTGTATAGCTAGCACATTATTTTAAAAATTGTGAATTCTTATGTAAGTATTTGAATTTCTGGCTTCTCTTCACAATCATAAGATTGGATAAATCTAGGTCAAGCTTTCCTCCTATCAGCAGTGAGCTGGAGCTGAGTAGTGGTGGCTCCCTCAGTAAAAGCCTATCTTCTCTGTTTGCCGCAGTTCCCACCACTCCCTGTTACCACTTAACTCATTACATTTTATGTCCCACAAGCATTTGACTTTGAGGTTTTCCACCTTAGAAAAAATAGGCCCAGGAAGGATGTTAAAGAAAGACCTTTTAGATCCAAGATGGCTGATCACTAGCAGCTCGGGCTCATAGTTCACAGTGAAAGCGCAGAGAACGAGAGGACGCCACACTTTCAGACGAATATTTGTTGCTCACGGACCAGGAGATTCCCAGCAGAGGAGCCCCACGGGTCGCCAGGGTGACTCTTGTGGCCGGCGCGGCAGTTTTGCTGGTGCCTTAGCGCGCCAGTTTTTGGTGCAGAGTCCGGAGATTCCCGGGCAGAAAAGCACCATTCATCTTAACACCGTTGTTTTGGCCGGCGCAGTGGATTGCTCAGATTTCGGTGCTGGGAATCAACAAGTTGGACGTCTGCTGAGAGACCTAGTTAGAAAGTCGGTAATTACAAAGACAACAGACGGATAAATATATAATGAAGGGAAGAAATCAGCATAAAAAGGCAGAGAATACTCAAAATCAGAATGCCTCTCCCTCTACAGGGGATCGCAATTCCTCATCAGTAACGGAACAAGGCTTAATAGATTACGAGTGTGTTCCAATAACAGAAGCAGGTTTCAAAACGTGGGTGATAAGAAACTTCTGTGAATTAAAAGAACTTGTTCTAACCCAATGTAAAGAAACTAAGAACCTTGAAAAAAGGTTTGACGAAATGTTAACGAGAATGGACAATTTAGAGAGGAATATAAGTGAATTGATGGAGCTGAAAAACACAACACGAGAACTTTGCGAAGCATGCGCAAGTTTAAACAGTCGAATTGATCAAGTAGAAGAAAGGATATCAGAAGTCGAGAACCAGCTCAGTGAAATGAAACGAGAGGACAAGATTGGAGAAAAAAGGATGAAAAGGAATGAGCAAAGTCTCCAGGAAATATGGGACTATGTGAAAAGACCTAATTTACGTTTGATAGGTGTACCTGAATGTGATGAAGAGAATGAATCCAAGTTGGAAAACACTCTTCAGGATATCATTCAGGAAAACTTTCCCAACCTGGCAAGGCAGGGTAATATTCAACTCCAGGTAATACAGAGAACACCACAAAGATATTCTTCAAGAAGACCAACCCCAAGGCACATAATTGCCAGATTTATTAGGGTTGAAATGAAGGAGAAAATACTAAGGGCAGCCAGAGAGAAAGGTCAGGTTACCCATAAAGGGAAACCTATCAGACTTACAGCATATCTCTCAGCAGAAACCCTACAAGCCAGAAAAGAGTGGGGACCAGTATTTAACATCCTTAAAGAAAAGAACTTTCAACCCAGAATTTCCTATCCAGCCAAACTAAGCTTTATAATCGAAGGAAAAATTAAATCCTTTGCGAACAAACAAGTACTTAGAGAGTTCACCACCACCAGGCCTGCTTTACAAGAGCCTCTGAAAGAAGCACTATACATATAAAGGAACAACCAATAGCCTTTCCAAAAATATATCAAAAAGAAAAGAACATTAACACAACGAAAAATAGGCCCAGATTCTACTATGGAAAATTGTAATAGCCATACCCTTAATTTGGAGTTTCTGAAGTACTTGCTATAGAAAGCTACATTTTGGGGTTTCTGTTTTAATCCTCTCTCTCTTTGGGGAGACTGTAAGGTTACTGTTTCTTTTTTGAAGGGCACCTTCAGCTGTCCACTGACTGAAATGAACGATATGCCCTGAATCCCAGAATGGCCCAGCTGCTCAGTTCTAGCCCTTCCCTTCCAGGCTGGCCCTTTTGGAAATCCCCAAGATGGAGCAGAACTCTCCATAATCCCTTGAATTTGCTTTCTTCACTGCCTGATCAATACTGGATCCGTATACCTTGGAATTCTCAACAGGAGTAAGGGCAGCTCATACAGGGAGCACCAATGTCAAAGTTTTCTAACACCACCATCTTGCCTAGAGCCAAGTCTGCACACAAAGACCTCCGCTCTGGAAGATAAGTGCCCAGTGTTCATCCACTGTTCAGAACTAGTTCTCAATATTCCTAATGGCACAATGCTCACTTTGTCCTTTCAAGGGCTCTTGGTTTTGTTTCCAAAATGTCAACAGATAACTCTTAACTGTTGATTAAACAAGCAACAGCATTGCCTAAGGAGAGCATTGGCTGCGTGGTCTTCATCAAGCCCACTAGAGAAGCTCCAGCCTGCACAGAAAGGACAGTCTGGGCCTGACGAGGCAACTCTGTCTGATTAGGACACCTTTTTCCCCTTTGGCTCTTGGGTTTTTCTTTAGCTCTTTGATGCTGGGAGAACTGCTCACCCTCAGCATGGCTGATGCTTAGGAGTAGGAAAAGTCTGTGGTTTTACTCCTGTTAACCTTCTGAGTAGGGTCTGCCACCAAATTAGGACATTCTGTGGCGGGCAGTTCCCCACTTGATCCTGCTCCATCACATTCCCTGTCCTCCCCTCATCAATAACCATAATCCTAAATTTTATGTTTATTCTCTACTGTTTATTAGAGATTTTACCATCTATTCTGGATATCTATGGCTTAACAAAATGCCCCAAAATTTAGTGGTGTCAGTCTTTTTTTTCTTTACAAATCCATTATTTGAGCAGGGTTCTACAGGAAAAACTCATCACCACTTTGTATAGCATCACCCATGCAGCTCAACTGAGGGCTCTTGAATCCACTTCTAAGATGACTCACTGCTGGCTGGCTGTTAATGCTGGGATGAGGCCCTGGGACCTTTGTTTGTCTTCACATGGGCCTCTCCATGTGGCCTGGACTTCCTCACAACATGGTAGATGAGTTCTAAGGGTAAGCATCCCAAGAGAGAAAACCAGGCAAGAAAGCAAACCTTGCCTTTTGTGACCTAGCCTCAGAAATCACATAGTGCCTATTAATTGAAGCAGTCCCAGAGTCCCACCTGGGTTCAAGAGGAGAGGATAGTGACCACACTTTCTTTGATGGGAGAGTGGTAAGGTTCTGGAAGAGAGATGGGAGCAGAAATGTTGTAGCTATTTAATTTTGCTTGTTTTATACTTTATAGAAACATCCATACTAAATATGTTTTTCTGCAACTTTGTTCCCTCAACATTTATGAGTCACTTAGATTGTTGGGAAAAGTTCATTTATTTTTAGAATTGTGTAATATTTCATTGCAATTATTTGCTACAATTTAGTTATCTGTTATTTTGTTGAATGTTTGTGCTTTTTCTATATGTTTCCAGTCCTTTTTTCCTACATATTTATGCTTTTTGCTATTTTGTACAGCTGCTCTGAACATTTTCATAAAACTCTGCACATGAGCCTAGGGCAAGAATTCTCAACCAGGGTGATTTTTAGCAGTGTCAGAGGCATTTAGCAAATGTCCTACATACTTTTTATTTTCATGACTTGGGTAGGAGGCATTGGTACTGACATCTACCAGGTAGAGACTATGGATGCTGCTAAACATCCTACAGGACAGCCCCCTATAATAAAGAATTAGCTGGTCCAACATGTCAGTAGTGCTGAGGTTGAAAAATCCTAGCTTAGGGTATATATGGAGGAGTAGAATTCTCTCTTGATGATAGGATATTCACAGTTTCAACTTTACTATATAATACTAAATTGTTTACCCAAGTGGTTGAGCAAGTCTATACTCTTACCAAAGGGATGCTCCACATCTTCTGATATTGTCATTCTTCTTAGATTTTGCCAATTCATGTTATTTTTCCTTCTGAAATTCATGTTTGTGTGCTTTGTCTATTTTTATAGAGTCTATTTTTATAGGATTGATTTGTAGGCATTATTTATATATTCTGGATACTAACTCTTTGGTGGTTGTACGTGTTGAAAATATCTCCTCCCAGTTTGTGGCTTATCTTCTCACTTCTTCCTGGTTCTTTTGATGAACAGATGTTCTTGAGTTTCATGTAGTTAAATCCATCAATCTTCTACTGTCCTTTAAGGTTTGTGATTTAGGGTTATCATTTAAGAAAGGATGCCCTGCCCTGAGGTTCTCATTGCTTCCCAAGCCTGGCAGCATTTTGGGGCTTCATGTTTTCCAGCTGGCAAGACCTGGAGTTCCTCTTGCTGACCCCAGAGGTGACTGACCTTCCTTATTCTCCACTGTGTTTGCTCAGTCCCTATGAACACTTAGATTGGATTTCCTAATGTACTCCATTTTCCCTGCTGGGATTGGGCTCTTTCTACAACCTCTCTAGCCCTCTCTACCCAGGACTGGATTCTGCTGTTTGGGGACTGGCCTTGAACTGACTTCTCTGGAACCACAGTGCCCCACTTAGCATCAGCACTGCTGAAGATGTCCCTTAGATATTAGCCTTGCCAGGATTGAGCCCCAGTTTTCTATAGTACTTGGATGGTTTCATTTGTACTCATATGGGGTATTCTCCTCTAGGGCTAAAATCAAGAGTGGGGTAAAGCTGAAGATGCCAAGTGGTACCCAGGAACAGTGCTGCTCACAGGAGGGGCACCCCAAGATGAGCCTATCTGCTCTGACCACATACCTTCTAGCCAAGCCTACCTACCCAGTGCCCCTCAGAACTGATCATGATTAAAGGACAGCCTTGGTGAGGTCTGCTCCATCCAGGGAAATCATTCAGAGTTAATTTTGCTCCCTTTTCCCTCCATTCCGATCCTGTCCACAGCCTGACTTCTGATATTTTCTCGCTTCTGGATCCTCCTCCCACTCTTCAGATTTCACATTGATCTGGGTTTCCCTGGCATTGACACTCAGTAAGGGCTTTGGGCAAAACCCACCTTTTGGTTTTAGAAGCTCCATTTGCCCCAAGAAAAGCACCTTATCCTGGCTCAAGTCATGATGACCCAATGACCCAAACCCAAGGACCTAGATAAAGTTGAAGAGATATGGTTAAGGTGCCTAACCTGAACAATTGTCGAGCTTGGGAGAAGATAAATCTTAAAATGGGGAACAGGCAGTAGGTGAAAGTAAGAGTCTAAAAAGCCAAACAGCAGGAAGAGATAGGAAAGTAGACAGGTAGAAGAGGATTTGAGAACCCAAAATGTATACCTATGATGCAGAGCCAGCATGGGAGGCATTATAATGGCTGACAGCATGGATCTCCTATGTAGATAGGCCAGGATCTCTTAACCTTACTAATTGTGCAACCTCAGGCAGGTTATGCTCCCAGAGCCCTGTTTTCATCATCTGGAAAGTGGGGCTAGTGTAATAACTTGCTCAGTTGTACAAAGATTACATGATGATAAATATGTAAAGCATTTGCATAGTATTTGACACAGAGTAAGTGTTCGAAATGATGGGCATTATCAATATTAATTGATATTAATATTCATGGACTAATGAACAGAGGACCAGCTGCCCAGTTCCTTGATGGCTGTTTGGCACACACTGAGGGTCAGCACATTATGGCCTGTGTATCAAATCCAGCTTGTTGGTTGTGTGGCCCATGAGCTGAAAGTGGTTTTTACGTTTGTAAATGGTTGAAAAAAAATCAGAAGAAAAGTATTATTTCATGATGTGTGAAAATGACATGAAATACAAATTTCAGTGTCCATAAAGTTTTACTGGAACACAGCCATGCTCATTTATTTTGTATTGTCTTATTTTCTGCCTCTCCAAGAAAGTTTGCTGACCCCTGGCATAGGCCAAGTGGACTAGGGGCAGGTGCTTTAGTCAGCTGGACCTTGAAGAACTGGGCAATCTCCTCCACTCCACAGTTCTATGCATGCTGGCTACGCTTCTTTTCCCACTGGCCCTCCCCTGGGGTTCCAGAGTACCTTTTGGTCAAGCCTGTCCCACTTGACCCAGGGCACTGGGGTCTAGATTTCTGAACAATAAGCCAAATCACTGCAGAATCATAGGGGGAGTCAGGACAAGGCCGTTTTGAGATTAAAATGAAATAAAACCTGTGAAAGTGCTTCATAAATGCAAGGAATGTTATTATTTAGCAAATAATGGTTAAATGGTATCAGTGAGGTTTGGATGTATTTTATTCTTTGTAAATTTAGTAGTGTATGTTATGGTCACTTTTAACAAAAGGTGTTATTAACCAGAATACTCTAATTTCTGTCCAGATCAAAAAAGATTTTAAAACAAATGAAACCATCCACAATACATGTCAAACCCACACCCAAAATGGAGTTTTGAGCTTCTAGCCCTTTCTGCAAAGAAAATCCTGGCTCCTCCATCTTGTTTTTTTTTTTTTCCTCTCCTCTTCACTTCCTCTTACTATCTCCATTTTGTTTTCCAGTCTCTGTGCTTGTACTTTGGGCTACCTGATTGCTTTGGGTGGCCAGAGTAGAGAGCAGATCGATGTCATTGTGTTTGAAGAAGCCAAGGAAATGTGAGAGAACAGTTTTAAGAGAATCATCAGCCTAGGGTGGACATGTCCCAAGTGATGGTAAGAGTTTGAGTGGAAGGAACATTATGAGTCAATTCCTCAGTCACTATTATTGGATAACCAGGATTTGGCAGGAAAAGTAGAAGGAAGAGGCAGATGGCATAAGAATCAAAGGACATTTGTACAAAGGAGAGATGAGCAAAGTATCAGGGGAGCTAGGACAATGCTGATGGCCTCTGAGTCCCCACAGCAGATGGGAAACTGAGCAGCCTTCTCTGAAGAAGATGGCAAAGGAAGGCTACAGAGGAGCCCTCTAGGGGAGCAGAGGAGAAAAGGCTGAGGTTTGGGTGTTGTCTACCTTAAGCAGGCCCTGAAGGGTGGGAGGGAATTCCAGGAGCTGTGGGGGATGAGGTCAGTGGGAAGGAGGTTGGAAGCAATGTGGGGTTGAGAATGAGAAGACAATTCCTGAGGGGTTTACCTTTCGGGTGGAGGCCAAGGGCAACAGGAACTGGAGTCACCTAGGATTAGCTGGTCCCAAATTGTAAATGGAGCACTGGGGTCAAGTTGTTCCCATCCTGGGACTGGGGGAGGAGGGAGGAGTATGCATGAGAGGCCCTGCTGGCCTGGAGGTGGGTATTGCAGCTGCCACATGCCATTCCCTTGCTGCAAAATCCTTTAGCAGAATGTCTGCTATCCAGGAGTACGTGCATTGGTGAGTTTGTTCTCATTTCCTGAACAACTTACGCACTAAGCAATTACTTAAAAGCACTGAAGGAAGAGGCTCAGGTTTCTAATGACATTCTGTCAACATGACTAATGCCACCCTGGAACACCCTTCCCCTAGGTATCTGCATGGCTCACTTTCTTCTTCAACCAAGTTTCCCTCAAAGAGGGGCCTTCTCTGACCCCAGTACCCATATAGCCCTACTCATCACTCACTATCCTCTTGCCTTGCTTTATTTTCCTTCATTTTACTCATGTCCACCGACTCATCCTGTATTTGTTTATAGCCCTGGCCAAGTTATTGGACTTTAGGAATGGCATCTTTCAATTAGAAGTTGTTGCTACTCTAATATTAGATTTTGTTAACTATTGGGTAGCCTCTTTTCACCATGCTTCCTATACAAAAATGAATTGCCTAAAACTCAGCATCCATATTTCTCCCTCAAAGTTTTAGACAGTAAAATCTGACTGTTAGAAACTTAGCTGTTTGCCTTCACTGCTCCTCCTCCCATCTTGCCTTCCTCCTTAACTGCTTTTTCTGATGTTGGCCAAGATATCAGAACCTGAGCTTAGTATCAGAAAAATTGAGCTCCTACCATGACCCCACACCAAAGTCTGAGGCTTTCAATAACAAAGACAGTTAGACACCCTCCTTTCCCCAAGAGCCTATATGTTGTGAAGGAACTGATAATTAAACGTGATTATATAATGGTTTAATGAGAACCACAACAGGGGAGGTGTTACCTTCAGAAGGGCTTCCCTTGAGGAATGATACCTGAGTATTAAACTGCAGGATGAGTAGGATTCGGCTGAGAAAAGAAGGGTTGGAGAAAAGTGGACACCAGGGAAAAATCCCTGATTCTAGAGAAGTGGGTCTTGTTGGAGGAGCCCGAACTGCCAGGCGCCTGGGAACCCAGTAGGAAGTGTGAGTTGTGGGTAAAACCAGGGCTGTGACAAGCTTAGAACCAGATTATCCTAAGGCAAAAATAACCATTTCACTGCTCCTGCTGGTTTGGTTGGCAAAAGAAAAAAAAAGGACTCCACGATTTTAGTAATCAGGTTGTTGGTAATAATATTGGTATTATTATTCTGTCACTATTCACTATATATAGTATAGGATTGACCAAATAAGTAATTAATTGGCTAATGTTGAAAGAAACCAAGATTTTTCACTATAAAAGACATGCAAATATAAAATTTTAAAAATTAGTAAAAATTCTATAATTTTAAATTTGAATGAAATATATTAGTATAAACTGATGATACATTTTTATATCTTAAAAATAATCTATATCCTAGCTCTGAGCACTATTAAGGCCTAGAAACAATGACTAGTCAAATGTAGGGCATGCCCCTAGTGCTGGTTTGTAGTCTCTCAATTCTGTTTCCCACCAAATGGAACCAGGGTCTCTTGCAGAAATGGATGGTCCAGAGCAGGAATTGCATATGATGAGTCTGAAACATGACATACCAGATAGTGAGGAAAGTGTCAGAGATCCCAGGGGTCATGTCAACAGGACTCAGAAGTCAACTTGTCAAGGCTCTCACTGGCCACAAATGGGACAATGTGAACATAAATAAGAGTAACTGAAAAGGACTGAAAACCACATGAATCCTGTTGGAAATTCACAAGTTTATAATGATGTTCAAAAAAAAAACAAAAAACACGATTCTTCGCCTTTGGATGTAGAGGGGAACCAACTCTTTATTCTGAAAACAGGAAAGTAAAGAAAAGGAATCTACTTCTGCCATATAAATTGAACCTCAGGGTAACCAAATGGTAGAGGAGAGAATGTTTCTTTCCACAGGAGTATTCTAGCCAATAATTTAGAAGAAATATTGGTCCAGGTGTGGTGACTTACACCTGTAATCCCAGCACTTTGAGAGACCAAGGAAGGAGGATCATTTGAGCCCAGGAGTTTGCCACCAGCTAGTCCTAGGTGACTCCGGTTCCTATTGCCCTTGGCCTCCACCTGAAAGGTAAACCCCTCAGGACATGTCTTCTCATAGCGAGACTCCCATCTCTACAAAAAAAAAATTTTAAATTAGTCAGGTACAGCGGTGCATGCCTGTGGAGGAGGAAGAGGAGAAGGAAAGAAGAGGAGGAGGCTGGGAGCAATGGCTCATGCCTGTAGTCCCAGCACTTCGGGAGGCTGAGGTCAGGAGTTTGAGACCAGCCTGACCAACATGGAGAAACCCCGTCTCTACTAAAAATACAAAATTAGCCGGGCATGGTGGTGTATGCCTGTAATCCCAGCTACTAGGGAGGCTGAGACAGGAGAATCGCTTGAACTTGGGAGGTGGAGGTTGCAATGAGCTGAGATCACACCATTGCATTCTAGCCAGGGCAACAAGAGTGAAACTCTATCTATCTCAAAAAAAAAAAAAAAAAAGAAAAAAAAAGGAAGCAGTAGAGGAGGAGGAAGAAGAAGAAGAAAGCAGAAGAAGAAATATTATTTACAAGCCATTAAAGAAACAATTATTCTAGGTAACGATAATTGTTATTAGTTTCCTGCGGCCACATAACAATGTACCACAAACTGGCTTAAAACAACAGAAATTTATTGTCTCTCAGCTCTGGAGGCTGAAATGAGAAGTCAAAATACTGACAGGGCTGTACTCCTCTGAAGCCTCTAGAAAAGACTTCTTTTTTTTTGTTTGCCAGTGAACATCCTCAGTATTCCTTTGCTTGTAGAAGCATCACTCCCTTCTCTGCCTCCATGGTCACATGGCTATCTTCTACCTGTGTCTCTCTGTGTTCAAATTGCCTCTTATAAGGACTGAATCAGGACCCACCCTAATCCAGTATGACCTCATTTTAACCTGATTCCATCTGTGAGAACCCTATTTCCATGATCATAGGCACAGTGTTGGTGGATAGTTAAAAGTTCGACACATCTTTTTGGGGAACACAGTTCAACCAGTAATAATCATCAGGAGCAGCTTAGATCACAAATAGGAAGACACCAGACTTTATATATTTTCTGACAGAGTATACCACCTACTGCCAAGGAATTAGACACAAATCAAACTAAGTCTAGATCTACCTACCAATTTACAGGAAGTAGAGAGTACAGAAAGGCATGTTAAAAATTACCTCAGGCAGTAGAATCAGCAAGATCCAGAATGCGGGAAACTCTACAAAACAAATGACTTGGTTTCTTTGACAAATAAATTGCAAGGAAATTCCAGGAGAGAACTCTGTAAATTATAATAAAAGGGACATAAAATTCATAACAACTGAATACAATATATAAATTTTGTTTGAAAATTTAAATACTTACTAGATATTTAATAAAATAAAGGGCTATTGACAATTTAAAAAATCTTAATGATATTGTGGTAATGTTTTAAAAAAGAGAGTCCTTGACTTAGAGAAACATTTCTTCAGATAAAATGGCATGTTTGGGGATGGGAAGACACTAGGGGGGTGGGTTGGGTATAAAACAAAGTTAGCCTAGTTAATTAATGAAGCTTGGTGGTGGGGACATGGAGATTCATTATATTATTTTCTCTGTTTCATATGCAGACATTTTTTAGCCTATAAAATTAAAAAGAGTTAACATGCAGTATGTTTAGTTAATGCTTCTCAGCTTGGGAAGTATCAGAACCCACCTGACACTGCTGAGGACACCTCCCTCCCTTACCCTCACTGACATCTGCTGTTCTAGATACTTTCCTAGGAAATTAAGTTTCTCTTTTCAAACTTACTCACTGCAGCTTGATTGCTGATGAAGACCTTTTGTTTGTAGGAAGCACCTGGCTAGCTGAAGAGAATGTTTTTCATTAGGCAAGAAAGGAATTTTTCAAAACCCCTTTTATTATAAAATGCTATATACATACACAGAATCAAAAAGAAAATTCAAAAAGTGCAGAAAAATTAAGATCACTCCTCCGCCATTCTACTTTCTAGAGTCTTCACTGCTTCAAGTTTCTTGTGAATTGCTCCAGACATTTTTCTAAGCATATACAAAAATAAGCATGATTTGGCTTACCTAAGTATGTTTGCAACTTTGCTTTTTTTCCACCCAGCAATATATCTTAGAGACATTTTCATAGCAGCAAATACACATCCTCCTCTTTTTTGTTCCATTATGTGGAAAATCATATTTATTTCAAATCCGTACCTGATTGGCAGGCACGTTTTTTCCAGTGATTTCTTCTTAGAGATAATCCTGCCACACCCCTTCTTGAACACATATAGAAAATGAATTTTTTTTTAAATATGCATCTCTTAAGAAAGCCCCTCCTTTATCCTTCCAGCTCAGGACAGGAAGTGCTCCATGGTATGAAGCAAGCACACAACAAACATCCTGGACGTGTCTGCATCACCCTGTGACTCATCACCTGAACGAGTGCTGGTCAGGTAGAGGCTGGAGCAGTCAGGAGCATGCCTGGTTCTCGAGGCACGTGGAGAGCACCAGCACACCAGCGCCTGAAAGTGCACAGCTGCTCCCAGGCTGAGGGTGCTTGATACGCCCCCGAATCCCCTCTTGTATGATGCCCCAGCCCAGGAGAGATAAAAGCATCAGCACCAAGAGATTCACCTGCCTCCTGTCGTTAGGTAAGTTCGCAGGCACTGGCGTTGAAAGATTCTGGGACTGAGGGATATTAAACTCAATTAAATTTACCTGCTGCAGCAATTGCTCAGTTGGTGGTGTGTCCAAGTTAAGGCACTAAAATGCTAATGTGCAGCACCAGTGCCTCTGATGGCTTAGCGGCTTCTCTGAAAGTGGGTAACCAGAGTAAGCTTTGATTTTAGCATACTCTATTTTTTAAAAAATGTGGTTTGTGTTTAATCCTCTGGAAGTCCTTTGTGTCAGCATGGCTTTTCTTTTCTGCTGTGTGGGACTTTATACAAGACATCTCTTGCCAGATTTTGGAATTTTCTGGCAAGGAAGAGAAGCAATTTGAGTAACCTGGCCACAGACAAATACATTTCACTTCAACAAAGCTTTTCAAATGTCATTGAAGATGTGTGAGAAACCAGATAGAAAGCTATAGAAAATGCTCTTTGAAAAAGTATTCTCTCATTGACTGCTTAGTGAAGCTCTTGCCATCCAATCTCCTGAATGGGATAGATAACTTCATGCCATCTCTTTGCCAAGGAGAAGTTTGTTAGACCATAGGGACAGGGCTTGGGAGACGGTCAACTGTCTCAGTACAGGCTACGTGGGGCCTCCTTTACAGCCTGGACAATAAATATCAGGGCTGGGAGCAAAATGCACATGATTTGGTTTGCTTGTCTTTTTCTTTTTCTTTCTTTTTTTTTTTTTTTTGAGATGGAATCTTGCTCTGTTGCCCAGGCTGGAGTGCAATGGCACGATCTCAGCTCACTGCAACCTCCGCCTCCCAGGTTCAAGTGATTCTCCTGCCTCAGCCTCCTGAGTAGCTGGGACTACAGGCACATGTTACCACGCCTGGCTAATTTTTGTATTTTTAGAAGAGATGGGGTTTAACCATGTTGGCCAGGATGATCTCTACCTCCTGACCTTGTGAACCACCCATCTTGGCCTCCCAAAGAGCTTGGATTACAGGCGTGAGCCCGCTGCACCCGGCCACTTCTCCTTTTTAAAATAATTCTCATGTGCCTGTTTGAAAAGTTAACATAGGCTTACTTAGTCTCTCCCTGAGGAGTATATTTTGGAGTTACTCCTGATTGCTCTTAACTTCCTATGTGAAATTTGGCCAATTAATAGTTATTGAAAGACAAGCATATGCTTACTTTAAAGGGACCAACAAAGTTCTTGATCATCTGACAACTTTGATGTTTCAATAACAGCATTTGGCTTATGAATAGAGGCTACTTAGAAATGATCAATTTAGTGGGACTTGAGGTGGGAATTCAAGTGGTGAATGGAGGAGGACTTGAGTGGAAGTCCTGTGAGGCCAACACGAGAGATGCAGAATGAGCTGGCTAGAAGGAGAAGGCTGTTCTGGTTTTTATTTATTTATTTATTTATTTTAAAAAAGCATTAATATCAAGAAAACACAAGAAAAAAGAACTAATGGAGGTGTGCTGGCTTGGGTGAAGGAATGGACTCACCTAGAAGGTACTGGTTAGGCTGGGTCAGAGCTTTGGACACAGTTCACTGCTGATATCCAGCACCATGTAGAAAGCCAGTCCTAGACTTTATGGGCACTGGGCACTAACTGATTGTGCAGCTGGAGCCTGGTCCAAGACTTTCATGAGCAGGGTCCAGTCACCAGGTTTCATGGGGCTGTGGAAATAAATTCTGCCCAGCGACCAAGTGGATTAGATCCCAGGAGACAGACACTGATTCTTAGGAAATCACACACGGAAGCTTTCTGTCTACCCTGCTCTTCTTCCCACCTGCATAGTGGTGTCCCATTTCCTGTCCAGTCTCCCTAAACAGCATTTATGTTCTGAACTAGTTCAGCTCCATAGAGGAGCTTTTGTTAAGCACTCATTAGCTTGTAAGATATTTTCTTCACCTATGAAATTCTCTCAAGCCTTTTGACATTGTCAAGTGCCACAATGATTGATTTGAACAACTGTGACTTTCAGCTGCCTGAAAACTTGTAATGCCATCCCTGTGGATTGTAGATTCAAACTCAGGCATCTTTCAGTCAATAGGAGGAAACATTAGAAGGGGATATAGGGTCCTTTCTCCCTGCCTTTGGGGTCTGTAAGCTAAAACCTGTTTTTCCAACTAACCTGTCAATCTTCTAGTCAATCTTGATTCTAGTTCCTTTAAATTGATCAATTTCCTGGAGAGGCAGAATACCAGGGGTGCCTGGTTTAGGAATCAGAAAGCCTGGGTACAGTATTATCCCTACCACCAATGACTATCCATGGCCCTTCAGCAAATCTTTCAGTATTTCCCCTTAAGTAAAAAAGAAGAGGTTGGATCAAGATGCACAAAGATTTCAATAGCCCAAAAGGAAGAGCTGAAACTAACAAGATTAGATTTAAAACAGTTGGTTGCAGAGATAAATGCTGGGAAAGAGCTAACATTGCTATTCCTATAGAAAAGCCTCTGTTACCCTGAGCTGAATGTGAAACAAGAGTGAGCCATGGCTGCTGGTATAGTTCACCATCACTGGCAGCATTGATAGAAGCTAGGAGGTTATAGGCCTGCCTTACTGTGCCCTAGTCTGGCCATGGCGTCTCCTGCCCCCAGTCTCACATTTTCCTCCAATCCTCTAACTTGTAGTCAGAGTGATTTGTCTTAAAATCCAAATTTGTTTGTGTCACTCTCCTGCTTAAAAGCCTTCAATGGCTCTCCATTGCCCTCAGCATAGAATCTTATACAATGTCTCTCGTGCTTTGGCCCCTGCTTACCTGTCCATACTATCTCTTATACTCTACTGATCCATAATCCTCACCTTTGATAAGGCTAGAGCAAATCATATCCCACTTCTTCCTGGAAGCCCCTGGCATGGAGGGAGTTATTATGCCTCTCATAATGTTAGTGGAAGGCTAGGCATTTCAAAGGGAACAAGTGACAAACCCAAGTACATTCAGAGGAGAGTGATAAGGATGAGGGCTATGGGAATAAGGTTGAATTACAAATAACTGAAGAAGCTGAGACAGGGAAGCCTGGAAAAAAGAGCATTGTGAGAGGCATAATAACTCACTTTCCTTCCAAGTACTGCCAGGAGGAAGTGGGATATGACTTGCCCTGGCCTCACCAGGGACACAAATAGTATCTCTGGTAGGAGGGAGATGGACGTGTTGCAATCTAAGAAGCAGCTTTGGAAAATGCTATGATGTGCTATATTTGGATACATTTGGTAGAGGAAGGGTGTACCATGGAGAAGGGATGGCTTCCTGGTGACCCAAGGAGCAATCTGGCCCTAAAAGGCCTCTGTGCCATCTCAGGAATGTGATTGGAAGGATTCTTGTGTTGGGTGAGGTGTTCATGTAGATAAAATATTAAAGATCCTGCAGAACATGGATTCTAAGATCTGCCGTTCCCTGGAAGCTCTAAAAATCTGTGATTCTCTCATCTAGAGAGAATCACACAACACCACACAATTTAGAAAACTAAACAGACATTCTAACTTGTGACTTATTTTCCTTAGCAGCTTTAGGGTATTTTACCTATTCCAAATCTGGCCTTGATGCCTGGTTTACTTCATTGTTCCACTGGGAAAGGAAAAAGGGACATAGAGACATTATATAACTTGTTCTAATTTTTGCAGATAATGAAAAGAGGCAGAATCTTAATAGGAAACAGAACTCTTTCAGTTCCTAGGCACTAAAGCAGATGCTTTTCTGGGTCCCTGATGACTTCATGTGCCAAGTTGCCCTATAAAGTGTCGTGTCTCTTACCATTTTGCCTGAATTCCATATATATAGTTCAAGAAACAACTCTGACAGGGTGACTGTATGTATGGGCTCTGGAATTAGATTGCCTGTGTCACCTTAGAAAAAGTCACTTAATTTTGCTGTTTCTCATATTTCAGCTTCTCTCAGTTTCCTCATTAACCTTGGGTTAATTCCATTATCATATCCATTTTATTGATAGAGAAATGGAAAGATGAGGATAAGGATAAAATGAAAACATAGCACATGGCTATAGTAAATGTTAATAAACATTAGTATTATCAGTACTGGATGAGGACTGGACTTGAGAATAAAGATAATTGATTTATCATTCCTGTGTGAAAAGCATAGTGCAGTGGTCTTTAGACTATTTGCTGTGTAGCCTCAGAAGTTCTTCAGAGCTTCCACTGAGGGCCTGGACTGGGTTTAATGGGTGACAGATGTCACCACTGGCATAGATGAACTACATGGGGTGGGGAGTGTGCACCAAAATGGTGCTTCTATGCTGCTGTCTGTGGTCCTGAAATTCAATTTGTTAATAGGACCTAGTTAATTCTCTAGAAAACTAGTGGATACTCTATTGCCCCGTGTCTTTCCTGCCTCCCCAATAACTCCTTTCCTATGGCTAGTCCTCCCACCAACTACTAGTTGGATAAATTGCTGATAATCTATTGAAGCATAGTTTCCTTATATTTTAATGTAGGCATTTTCTACCCAGCCCCTCTGTATGTTCATGGGGATGCTCCCAGGCTATATATCATCCTATATATATAAACTTCTCCCTCAATTCCTACCTGAGGGGCACACTCAGAAAGGGGCAACATAGTGACAACAAAAAATGTTTGCCTCTGAGCTCCTTCCTAGTAGAGTTACTGGAACCCCAAGCCTACTGAAGGCATAGCCCAGTTTCTACCTGCAGAGTCCAAGGGGGCCCACGCAGATTTTTAGCAACGATTCAAGTTTTTCCAAGGCCACGATCAGAACAGAGCCACTCTCTGCACTGTCTCCTGGTGGACTACGGAGCTGTCATTGCCTCTGCCATTACTGATGCTGTACCTTCTTTCTGGTAGTCCTTATGGTGGGGACAGGGCAGGGCACTCCCGCAGCAGGGTCACAGGCTCTTCTGTTATATGCATTGAAGTATTCTTTTGCTGTTTCAATTTAAAATCATCTCAAGCAAGGCCTTGGGATTGATTTCCAGTGGAGGCTGGGCCAAGGGACAGTTGAGCCACCTTCTGTCCCCCACTATCTTGCTCAAAAGCCTTTCCCTTTTCTGTCTCATAAGCCCAGACAGTGCAATCCATCACTATTCTGGATAAAGTCCAGCCTCCACTGGGCCCTCCTCAGGGAAGACAGAGGGGGCACGCTGCTTTTGTCCTCTTTCTTGGTGTCAGGGTTTTATCTGACATCCTGCAGCACAGCTGCATTCCCAACACCCTCATCAAATAACTCTCCTAAACCCACAAGTGGGTCTTCTAAGGGCATCCCGTCAGCTGGGCTCCCTCTGGGATCCCCAGTCCAACATATGAAAGTTCTGCACCAGAGGAGTTTTCTACATTGATAGAGTGTTATTATGAGGAAAGAGTTGGAAAAAATTTCCTTTTCATAGATGCATAAAGCAGAAAACACTCTTGGTGTTGATTTGGCCCATCTTTCTGTCTCCAAGTGGAGTTAAACTCAAACAATAATGCTTTATACTTAGAAAGAGAGGAAAACACCTTCTAGAGATTAAAATGCAAAAACGCTCCCTTATAAGTTGGAGGATTTTTTTTTCTCCTAATGGCCACATTAATTCTCTGGTGGTGCAATTTGAGTCCTTTGCCTATTGTTCTGTCCTCAAGGGGAATCAGAGAGAAGATCATAGCCTTTTTAAGTATTTCCATCACGTTGCATTTCTCTCTGGCTGAGTTCTTCTCCACCTCCCTCCTTCACACACACACACATTCCTACCCACATATTTAGTCCTAAACTGTAATCACCTATGTCCGACTTGGCTCTTGGAAGTGAAGAGGGAGCCCTGTGTTTGCAATACCATGCGCATATTTTCCCCAAGAGCTGCTTATGCAGCAATCCAGAAATTCCTGTTGCTCCGCCTTTTAATTAGTTCAGGGAGTTGCAGCCTAACGGTGTGGGTATGCTTGCCAGCTGTGCTTTTCGGGAAGTTATATTGCTGCTCCTTCTGTCTTCTCCCTCAGGGTTGGGAAATTACAGAGCCTGCTCTTTTTACCCTGCAGAACCCCAGGTGCTCCAGGGCCTTTTCTGGGCCGTGCTCAAAGGCCCTTGGGGACGAAGGTGGCAACACTCAGATCTCAGGTTTTGAAGCCTGCTATCCTTAAGCAGGGTGGCAGAGATGACCTTTGAACTAAAAGGGATTATTTTAATCTGTGACTGATCAGTCCCCTCCAGTGACCTACTGTAGAATCAGTGCTTGCTGGGACCAGAAGAGGGATTTTATGGCTTGAGAGGTACCTGCATCTCTCCGAGGCAGGTCCCTGTTTGTTCTACAGGCTGCCAGATACCTTATCTCCATGAAATGAGAGGCCTCCAGCATCCCCTCCAGCCCCACTTCCTGTGATATCTCTACTTCCCCACAGAGGCTCTGGGCTGGCTACATGGCTGAAATTAAATCTCTCATTGCTGCTGACTTTTTAATTAAACTTTTTTCCCCTTCATATTTTGTTTGTGCATTCTCCCTCTGGGTGATCACATTGCACTTCCAACTCTGGTTTTAACTTCTACTGATTACCAAGGTTCAGCACATCCCCCTCCTTAAATGGGTGGGTGATGGTGTTTTTCCTGGCATCCTCCCACAGACACTTTTCCAGCTCAGCTGAGTGGTCAGTGCCTGTCTGATTTGCCCAAATGGGTAGTGTAGGTTTCTACCCCACACTTTGCACTCAAACCCATCAGGGCACAATTTTCTTTCTTCACTTATCTCAACCTTGGGCATGGGCATGGATTCCACTGTTTGTTTCTTCCTGTTTGTATACCTGCTTTTTGTTGGGCTGTTGTACACACACACACACACACCACTCAGTCTTTAGAGCAGAGTTTCTACCAGCCCTCCTCCTTGGCACTTGGCTTCTCCAGCACACCATCTCTTTGCAAATGGGGTCATTCATTGTTGCTCTGGCCATTGACTCTAATCTGACAGCCCTGCAAATAGCCACTTGCTCGCCATGTAGTCCCAGCACATCACATTGATTTTCACCGAGTATAACTTGGCAAAGCCTGAAGACAGGCACCAGCCCTGCCACGTCCCTGTCTTTTTCAAAGCCTAGACTAAGAGCACAAACCAAGAGGCTCAGAACTCTTTGATAAATGATGTTTTCCAAAACTAGGAATATGTGCTTCTGTAACCCCTATCTAGTTTCAGAAGATCTGCCTAATTGAAATGTTGTCTTGGACGTTATATTTATTTTTCAAAATAACGATGTAAATAAAACTGTTTTTTTTTCCATTTAACCCATTTCCTGTTTGCCTCAAGAATACTCTTGTCTCTAATCCTAATGTAACAGAAATATATATGATGTTACATTAGGATTAGAGACGTTATGTTCAGAAATAACTCCAAGAACAGTTTTTATATATTATTTTCATACTGAAAATCAGATTTCCTTCAGCCTCAAAGAGTGCATTTATGTAAAATTAAATGAGCGTGGGCAGTGAGCCACACTTTTATTTTCTAAACGGGAAATGGGTTAATTTTCAAAAGGCATAGTACATTCATATGTTTTGAAACCCAAAAAGTAAACTCTTTTTTTTTTTTTTGAGACAGGGTCTCACTCTGTCACACAGGCTGGAGTGCAGTGGTGTGATCATGGCTCACTGCAGCCTCGACCTCCCAGGCTCAAGTGGTCCTCCCACCTCAGTCTCCCAAGTAACTGAAACTACAGGCACATGACACCATACCTGGCTAATTTTTATATTTTTTGTAGAGGTGGGATTTCAACATGTTGTCCAGACTGATCTGGAACTCCTGGCCTCCCAAAGTGCTGGGATTACAGGCATGAGCCACCCTACCCAGCCAAAAAGTAGAAATATTCTTAGCAAAAATGCTTTCTCCCAGTCTTGTTCCCTTCTGCTCAGTTCCTGCCCTGCCTCTGTAACTACCGTTCTTGGTTTCCTGTGTTTAAGATGGATCTTAACAGTCTTGTAGCAGATTCAAAAATCAGTCAACTACTTCAAAAACAATGACATGCTGGCTACTTAAATAGAAAAGGGAGCCTTTTTTCCGCTCTGTCACACATTTGCCACTTAGCATTGAATTACCTGCCCTGCTCCCTACCCTTAGAGCTATATAAATTCTGTCCTAAACTTTTTCTGTTTCTGACAGTCTCTACAACATAGCCTTTGTTGTACTACAAATTTTTGTCTCAGCCATCTTTGTCTAAGTTTCTTTGTTTCAATGTCTTAAAGCTTAAAGCAGATTTCATTACTTGGAAGCTTAGTGAATTGGCCCCAGTTAATCAGATAAGCACTAAATAAATTCCCTGGAAACCTCCAACAGATAGACTTTAAAAGATCCAGCACAATTGGTTTATCCTGACAAGATTACAGCTGATATGGTGAAGATGGAGGAGACTCTGGTTATCTGAATAACTTGAAGTGGACTCCAAGAAAGAGGAAGGCATTGGGAGTATGGCAGGCAGCAATGCTCAGGCTCAGGCTGGATGTGTGCTGTGGCCAGCAGCTCTGGACAGCAGTCAGTGAACCAGGCAACAAGAGCCCAGCATTCCTGCAGTCAGACAGAAAATTCACCTGGGAAGAGGGACCTTCAGAGAGCTCTGGCTGCTCACTTTCTAGACGCTCTTGCCTCTCAGTCTGGAGGAAAGACCCTGGATAGCTCAGTCATGGTCAGCACCACCTCCAAGACTGCACAGCACAGTCCTCCAATACTCTACCCCAAACACATGCACACTTAATGTCACCTAATGCATTTGTCCCAAGTCTTCACTTCTCTACAAAGAGCTTTTAATTCACTGGCTCAAGTGGCTCTAGATGAGTCAGGAGAGGTCACCAATGTGGTTTCCTCTGAGGAAACTCTCTCCACAGGGTCATTTTATAAACTGACTATCCCACACATCTCTGTGAACTGCCACTGCATTTAAAGATGTTGGCGGCCCAGCGAGGTGACTCATGCCTGTAATCCCAACACTTTGGGAGGCCGAGGCAGGCAGATCATGAAGTCAAGAGTTTGAGACCAGCCTAACCAACATGGTAAAACCCTGTATCTTCTAAACATACAAAAATTAGCCAGGTGTGGTGGTGCACGCCTGTAATCCCAGCTACTCAGGAGGCCGAGGCAGGAGAATCACTCGAACCCAGGAGACAGAGGCTGCAGTGAATGGAGATTGTACCACTGCACTCCAGCCTGGGCAACAGAGCTAGACTCCATCTCAAAAAAAAAAAATAAATAAATAAGATGTTGGTCAAACTCATGGAAGCAGAGTAGCATGGTGGTTGCCAGGGATTGGCAGAAGGGGAAAGGGGAGGTGATGGTCAAAGGGTACAAAGTTTCACTTACACAAGAGAAATATGTTATGGAGATCTACTATACAGCATAGTGTCTGTAGCTTAGAATACTATATTGTATACTTAAAATTTTCTAAGAAGGTAGACCTTATGTTAAGTGTTCTTACCACACACACACAAATAATGATAATAATAATAAAGGGAATGGGAGGAAAGTTTGAGTGATGAATAGCCTTGGTGGATGGTGGTGATGGTTTCGCAGGTGATATCTACAGATTCATCAGGTCATATACATTAACTTTGTCCAGATATCTACCTGTCAATCATATCTCAATAGAGTGGTTTAAAGAAAAGAGATGCTAACTGGTGACCATAGAGATGGCCCCAGGTCCCACAAGGTTTAGAATAACCAAGAGCAGCTCACACCTGTAATCCCAGCACTTTAGGAGGCCAAGGCGGGCGGATCATGAGATCAAGAGATTGAGACCATTCTGGCTAACATGGTGAAACCCCATCTCTACTAAAAAATACAAAAATTAGCTAGGTGTGGTGGTAGGCACCTGTAGTCCCAGCTGCTCAGTAGGCTGAGGCAGGAGAATCGCTTGAACCAAGGAGGGAAATTGCAGTGAGCCGAGATTGCGCTACTCCACTCCAGCCTAGCAATGGAGTGAGACTCCGTCTCATTAAAAAAAAAAAATCAAGACCAGGGAAATGTGCTGTGGTCTCAGTAGGTAGTTTTAATATTAACACTGGATTGTGAGGCTGTGAAAACTGATCATTCCTATGTGGTGAATGTGTTTTCTTTGGTTATACCCATATTAAATATTTATTAAGAAAATGTTACTCCCAAGCCACACCTAGTAGGAATGGTTATTGTACACAGCACTGGGGACACACAAAGGAAAGCAAGTACTTGCTTTGGGTAAACCACTTGATCTTCAATTAGATTTTGGGAGGAAAATACAGGGTCCTGGCTATGAGCTGTGCCCATCTTTAGCCACCTCCCCTAGGGGTAGCCCCCAGGATATCCACTGCAGCTCATCCTGGCCTTGGGGATATTCTCTGGCCTCTGAGCAGGGGCAGCTCAATCCTTAGGGCTGCCTGGCATAAGAACAAATTCCCATTTAAACAGGAGATGCAAACACACATGTGTGCTACAGGGGGTGGACACCTTCCCCCAAGACTGTGTATGTGGCCTGGGGTAGACTGGGCAAGAGGATACCTCTGGACCAGACTCCCACTTAGGAGGCAGAAGTGCTCAATCAGGGGTAGAGATAGCGCCCAAAGGAGGCTGGAGACCAAAACTGAAGAGAGGAAGCATTCTGACCAGGTCCCCTACACTGAAGAACCCAGGTAAGTGTGAAAGCCCAGGTGAGAGGCAAGGATTCTGGACACCCTGGGCACTGAGGAGAGGAGCAGGAGGGGCAGGCCTGGTGTTGTGGGGAGCCAGGTCTCCTGGTAGCAATGTGGGGATGGGCCAGAGCAGAGGCATGCAGGTGGAAGGCTGTGGCAGCATTTCAGGAAGAGAATGGTGAAGACTGCAGCAGAGATGGGCCCGTGGGAGGCAGGAGATTGAGGCCACAGATGTCACAAGAGTAGATGCTGTAGGGCTTGGTACCTGGGCTGGAGTGGGAGAGGGGAAGGAGGTCTCAGATCATGCCCATGTTTCTGGCTTGTCTGATGCGATGAATGGTGGTGTCAGTCAGAGATTGAGACATGGAGGAATTGTTGGGTCTGTGGAGAAAGAAGATTAAGGAGGCCTGAGAGTGGCTGAATGGGAAGAACCTATGGACATCCATATTCCAGAAATATCATCACAGGAAGGAAGGAAAAGAGATAGGCCCCCAAAGGTGTGGGTGGATTAAGAAGCACAGACACACAGACACAGGCAGTGGGGTGGGGTGCTTCTGGTGGAGGAGGGAAGGGGCTGTGATGAGTCAAGTCTGCTGTGGCAAGCAGGAGACAGGGGCCTGTCTGGAAATGACAGCAGCCTTCAGTCCTGCCTGAAGACTGCCAGTGGTGGACAAAGAAATGAATGTAGGCTTTCAACAGCACTTTCCAGATCTACATGTGATCAGGTGGATGGGTGCGCGAGGTCCAAGGTACTCCATCCTTGATGAGTGGAGTCATGGAGGGTGACAGAGCTGGATCGCATCAGTGGTGTGCTGGAGCCAGCTCCTGCAGGCTCAGCTCACGGACTGTGCACCTCTCTTCCTAACTGCATTCAGTGATGTCTATTCATAACTTGAAATCAGCCATGGTGGGGGCATTTACACCATGGAGATTGGCAAATGCTGCAAGTCAGGCCTTTATTTTCCAGAAAGCCAATGTGAAACATTTATTGGCATACCATTGGGGTGGAAGGGGGAACAGAGCTGCATGTGGTCAAGTGAAAATTGGTAAGTCCAGAGAGAGAGGTGGGCAGGAGCCAGAAAATGAGCTAAGAAGACTAGAGAACAACTGAAAAGCAGTATAATTACAGTGCATTGCTTGAGAGTGTGGAATTTAAAGCCTGGAGGCTTCAGTTCAAATTTTGGCTCTGCCACTAGTTGTGTGACCTTGGGCAGGTTATTTAACCTCTCTTGGCCTCAATTTTCTCCTTTATGAAATGGGAGAAATAATGCTTGTTTCTTGAGGTTACTTTGAGATTTCAACACATTTTGCATGTAAGCACTTAGAACAGAGCATAGCACGCAGTAAGCATTCAAAAATAAGTGTTAGCAGGCTGAGTGCAGTGGCTTATACCTGTAATCCCAATACCTTGGGAGGCCAAGGCAGGAGGATCACGTGAGGCAAGCAGTTCAAGACCAGCCTGGGCAACATAGTGAGATCCCTACTCTACAAAACATTTAAAAATTAGCCATTTGTGGTGATGTGCACCTGTAATCCTAGCTACTCTGGATGCTGAGGTGGGAGGATTGCCTGAGTCTGGGAGTTTGAGATTACAATGAGCTGTGTTCGTGCCACCACACTTGTGACAGAGCAAGACCCTGTCTAAAAAAGCAAAACAAAACAAAAAAAACAGTGTTGGCTATTATAGAAGAGTTTATGTAGATCATGACATGATTGTATTTGTCTTTTGGAATGAACCCCGCAGTGTAGAGAATAGATTGAAAGGGGCAAGAGAGAAGGCAGGAAGAGCAAGCAAGGAGCAGTCATTAGACAAGACATGGGGGAGCCTGAGCTAAGGTGGAGAGAAGAGAGGAGATGTGAGGGAGCTTGAGGTGGAATTGAGGGAACTGGGAGATTAATTGACTATGACTCAGGAGGGAGAGAGAGAGTGTGTGTGAGTGAGGTGACTAGAAGAGGCTTTGGGAAAGAGGTTGGGCTCAGGCTGGGGTTTGAAGGGCCATCTTTGCAGAGAGGAGGGAGGAGGAAGCAATTTTGGAAGAGAACAAGAGTTTTTCAGAGTATTGGGGTTGGGGATGGTGTACCTGGTAGTGGCTGACAGTGATTGGGTTCAGGAGTGAAGGGTGTAATTTCAGCAGAGAAGCATGAGTTCATAGCACAGTCAGGTCTATCTGTGGCCTGACCTGCTTTTGCCTGGCCCTGGGTCTCAGCCAGGTATGGCTGTCAGCACATGTCCTCCTGCTGCCCGTGCCAACTTGTCTGCATCCACTGCTGCTGACACTGCTGCTGACACTGGGTGTACAAGAGCTCTCAGCAGCATGGTTCCGAGTTCTGACCCAATTCTATGGTCAGCATGATGGAGAGCCTTGCTTGGCAGTTTTGTCTGCTGTGTATGTGGATGGTTCATGAAGCAGAGCTGAGGACAGTGACCCTTTAGGGGGTCTGTTAGCATGAGTTGATGTGCATGGAGGCTTTCATTTATTAGCAAAGGAGGTGGAATCTCTCTTGTTTGTTAACTGTGCATCATGAAAGTGAGAGAAGGAACATGGAGGAGTAAGATGTGTCTGTCCTCAGCCTGGTCCCTGGTGCTGCTGTTTTAGACCCCTATGGAGAGACAGTTTGGAGGAAAAGTTTAAAGAGCTATTTTCATGAGGGACTTTGTGATACTTAGAGCACATATTCTGCTGCTGTGGGACCCTGGTGACAAGGTGTGGCACAGAGCCAGTGAGAAGACCATGATCCCAACTCTTGCAGGAAGTCAGTACCCTGGGCCCGGATGCTGGTGCTCTTATGATAAGCCCTGACAGCCCAGACAGCAGTATGGTACCCTTAAGTGGCTTCTTGAGTGAGCGTATCAATGAGAGAAAACCAGAAGGAGACAGGAATAGCAGGGAGGATGCTATTGATGTAATCAATGGACTGGCTCATGGGCATGTAGGCAAGTGGGGTAAGAATATGATCTTCATGTTACTGAATTTCTTTTGAATTAAACAGGATCCACAGGAAGGTGGCCTGGGGATGTTCAGATTACCCGTCAAAGTGAAACGTTAGAAGACCACATTCGTGCTAGGTTGGCTGGCTTGAGCTTGGGGTTTGCCATGGCTGCCCCAGCTGGGATGGCTGAGGGCACGCAGTAACTGCAGGACTGGGTGCACTCAAGATAGGTAGTTCATCTGTCTCCAGGGCTGTCTGGGTCACCACCTGCACCTACTCTCATGGTGAAAACAGAGAAAATATCTCAGCCAAAGACCAGCCTGTGGTTTCAACAGGTCCAGGGTGGCCCTTGCCTGAGCTGGAGTGTTCTTTGGTGATAGGATGGCACCTACTGAGGTGTTAGGTATTACTCTGTGGGGAAGGTCTGGATGAATTGGGGAATCAGGGTTGGAACTTCAGCCTCAGGAGGCAAGGCCTCCTCTCTGAGCAGGTCTACACTGGTTGTGTTCACTGGTTCCAACTTTGTAAAGACTAAATTGGTTCAGGACATTGGGGTCAGCAGAAATTGGAAGAAACTGCTATGGAGATTGAGTGTTCTAGGGAATGGAGGCTCCACACCCCCTGTCATCTCGGTCTTGTGTCTCTACAGGGGGAAGACTCCTGTCACCAGCTCTGTCCCAGCAGCATTCTACTCCACATGTCTAAAATCATCTCCTTGACCCTAAATTCCTGCTTTCCATATTTGTGTTAATGGCCCCAGCATAGAACCTCAGTAGTTATCATTTCTGAGTGTCCTACCTTCTGTCCCATCTCACTCCTTCCAACTAGAGTGGCTCATTTTCCCTTTTAGATTCCACTGTCTACCATGGTCCATGTGGACCATCAGTCACATGCCTTGCTCCTCTCTGGCCTCAAAGGTGGCATGAAATGGAAATCTGGTCAATCAGAGACCTCTATTCCTTGGGCCACAGTGATAGGTCCAAGGATGAACTCCTGACCAAGGCCTGGCCAATCAGAGTCTTTCCTGGGACCTTTCTACCAGAGGTCATGAGAAAGCTCACCTGTGTTTGTTGAGAGATGAGTCTGGGGCTGCCTAGGACACTCACCTGCCCACAGAAAGAGCTTGGCCTTGAGTGGAGCTGTGCCTGCAGCAAGAAGCATCCTTACACTTCCTAGTGACATGACTAATACATTCCTTCTTTTTTTCTCTTTTTTAGCTAATTTATATCGATTTCCACCATTTGCTAATAAATCTAATGTAACCACAACAGCATCAAAATTTGATTCCTCAAATTTATCTTTATTTTATTAGTCTCCATAATGTCTCTCATATCTGTTCCTTCGTTTCCATCCTCACTGGAATGAGTAAAGCACTTGCTACTATGTTTTATCTTGCTTTATACGTGGAAGACACCCTCCTGCTCCCATTTCTCACCGAGTCTCATCTGAGTCAGACCTTTATCACCTTATAAGTTGAGCCCCCACTGAAAATCATAAAAGATCAAAGTCGAATACCTTAATTCCTAGTGCAAGACTTTGTTTGATTCTAATCTTTCTGTTCAACCCTCCCTTCCCCCATTTCTCTCCTAGATGACCTCTCTGAATGGTTAGCTTGAAAACTCCAAAAATGCCTTTCTTTTTTCCTGTGGGCCACATTTATTCATTCATTCACTATGGCCTTTTGTATGCCAGATTCTTGCTTGGTCTTTGCCAGGAACACCTGCTTTTTAAAATCTGAATCCTGTTCCTGCTTTCACACCTAGTTTATGTTAGCCTTCCTCCAGAAAGCTTTCCCTGACCTACTGACCCATTCACTGGATGGGTTCAGTTCATCCCTGGACCTTTCACTGTGGCCCAAGGAATAGAGGTCTCTGATTGACCAGATTCTCATTTCATGCCACCTTTGAGGCCAGAGAGGAGCAAGGCATGTGACTTGACTAATGGTCCACATGGACCGTGGTAGACAGTGGGGCCTAAAAGGAAAAATGAGTCACTGGTCTGTTCCAGCCCTGGACCTCAACAGCACCTCCTGTGTGGCTTTCTGGTGCACTCGTGGCAGCTCGTTGTGCTATCATTTTCTCTTTCTTATGTGTACTTATCTTCTCCCTCCAAATAACGCAAGGGCAGGTATGTTCCTTCTCTCCCCTGAATCATTTAGTGTGATGCTTGACACCTAGTGGGCTTTCCAGAAACATTTGTTATTTGGTTACTTAAATGTCTGATTGATGGAGTTGGCATGAAAATGAAGAAAAAGCAGGAAACTTAAAAAACAAGAATTGTTTGTGAGGCCCCAATGGCACTCTTGGCTCCACACACTGCTTCACCTAGCACCCATAGAGACCACTTGGTGACACAAGAGGGGCCTCCCTGGTGGCGTCCAGCAGACAGCCTTCTAGCCAAGAACTGCTCCTGCCCCTCCTGAATGCCCAGCTCAGTGTG
This sequence comes from Aotus nancymaae, assembly GCF_030222135.1. Classification (NCBI taxonomy): domain Eukaryota; kingdom Metazoa; phylum Chordata; class Mammalia; order Primates; family Aotidae; genus Aotus; species Aotus nancymaae. The sequence goes on along the minus strand of NW_026988537.1, from coordinate 2,097,548 downwards.
GAGCTGCAGTTACCCATGGCCAGTGTTGCTTAGGAAATTTGCCGGAAACTGGAGGGTTAAAAACCTCTCTCTTTTTCATGAAGGGTAGAGAAAGAGAGATCTTTCCTGTCTATACTATGCTTAGCTTTTGGCACCTTCCTGTTATCATAATGGTTCTTTGTTGGTGGCAAAAGCCTTTTCAGACCCGTGAGGCAATATTTCACCCTTGGTCACACTTTAAACGTTGTCAGGGGCTGGCTAACTGTGCCGCAGGCTGTGGGTTGCATCAGCCTGTGTGTATGCTTGTGAGGTTAGTTTGGGGATAATGTCTGGCTGGGGTTATACCTAATTTTGCATAATAGTGTTGGGAGAGGGGTAACAGGGTGCTAACAGTTATACAGTAAATGCTCTTGACTACAGCATGCAGGCCCAGAACTTTCCACCATTCCCTGCCATCTGACCAACCATCTCCCTGATGGCCTGAGAAAGGTTCACAGTGCAGAGAGTTGGACTTTTCTCCTATTCTGTTCTCATATGGCCTCTCCTCAGTTGCTACCCACTGTCCCTCCTCCCAAATGCAATAGAAAAATGAAGATGGTGGCAATGATCCCCAGGGAGTGAGCAGAGAGCAGAGAACCACATTGGACCTGATGAAGTGATGTGGTGAATGCTGATAGGCAGACATCACTCCTAGCTTTGGTCAATATCTCAGCTCCCAAGAACATTTCTCAGCTATTCTCCTCATCCAGTGTCTATGAGTCTGCTATACTTTAAAAATGACATACACTAGGAAGTGCAAAGCAGGGTAAGGTTATACTCACCTTTGGGAATCTAGTAAAAGTTTCATAGATTTAGACCATCTTAGAACTGGCTCCCAATTAGGGGTGTTTCCCAAACCAACTCTTTGTCTGCACTGGAACTCTCCTCTTAGGCTTAAACTGGTCATCTGGACTCCATCTATAAGATGGCAGCCAGTTCTTCTTCATACTGGGTCTGCCCTGCAGCTTCCAGCTGACACTTGTTCTTTTCCAGCCACTGACAGGACTCTCTGAAAACTCTTCTTTGTCCTCCGCTAGTCCTGTATCCCGATGGATCAGGCCAAGGCATTGACCTAGAGCAGTGCAGACCAGAAGCCACAGCCTTATACTTCTCTTTCTCTGATCTCTGACAGGAGCAGGTCCTGGAGAGGTGCCCAGATCTCCCTTATGGACCAAGACACTTGTCCTCCTGACTTTACGAGTGCTGCCTGCTGTTGGGTTCCTCCCTGGGAATTGCCCTCAGCCAATGGGAGCTGCCTCCCAAAGGTTACATGCCCTAGGCACAAGTGGACGATGTAGTGGTACCAAGGTATCCTCCTTTCCCTCCATTCAGGACATCTCCAAAGGGCCAACTTGGCTTCAGAGCTCCCTGTAAGATCAGCTGAGGCCTCTAGTACAATTGTGTCAACTACTCAACCCTGTGTCGGAGCCTCCTTCTCTCACTCCCTCATGGGTGTTGTTCCCAAGAGCACATTTGCACACAAATTTCCTTCCCAAAGTCTGTTTCCCAGACAACCTGACCCATGGCACTTAGAGACAATGGGCAGGAGGCTGCCAGCACAGGGGCCAGCATGTGCATTCTGCATGAGGAAGCTGTATGGTAGGAGAAGCAATGCCTGGAGACTGTACACCAAGGAGGTTGGGAGGGTGATGAACGAATGCCCTGGAGAAGGAATAGTTACTCTGGAGTACGCCTGCCTTGCCCTCTGCAGCCCATGCAGGGTTGCCTCTTCCCAAGTGGAGAAAGAGTAGAGAAAAAGTACAGAGGAGTCGTGATGCTTTCCGAAGGGTCAACTATTTACACAACAGTTAACCAAACACGTATTGTAAAATGATCTTACTCCTTGTTGCTCGGGCAAACTTCCCTCCCAGTCATTGCTTCTCTCTATTGAAAGTTGGCCTGGGAATTGGTGCAGTGAGACTTCACAGCAGCTGTCTCAGTGGAGTGTAATGTGAATGCAAAGTGAACATCAGAGAAAAGAGAAAATGGGGGCAGCTGCTGTCTGTTCTGCTCCTCTGTGGGAGAAGAGGGGTGTAGAGAAGAGAGGTCATCAGGTAGGCCTGGCCCCACTTCTTTGATGAGGCTTCGGTCCTCAGGCCCCATGATTGTGTGTCCCTTTTGGAAGACCACTCCTCACTATGACAGTAGACAGGAGTGAAGGTCTTCCTCTTTGTACCTCAACATGGATTCCAGAGGCTAAGCACACTAACCTGCCCATCAGACCCAGAACGGACCCCAATCAGCAGAGACTTTCCTACTGTGGGAGCTGAACTGGAACCACAGCTAGTAAGGGGACATGCCTGCACGTCCTCCCCACCCCTTCCTGACCCCAAAGAGGCTAGTCCAGTTCAGCATCTCTGCCTCTCCCATTCCAGGCAACTCTAGAGGCCTAGAGTGTACATTTTGTAAGGCCAGGCATCTCCCCATTTGGGGATAACCATTATATAGCATTTGGAATGGGAATGCCAGGGACTAGTCATCAAAGCCATGAGACTCTCTGAGTGCTGTTGGTGCCAAAAATCATTCTAACCCTTCCCAGAAGCTGTACCTGGGCATTCCCTGGAGTGTTCCTTATGGAGCAGGAACAATGGGCACAGATACACTTCTATTCCAAATGGAATATTACCTCTTGGGAACCTACCAAGGCCCCTTCAGTTTCTGTTAAGGTTCTTGTTCAAATGTAATTTAAAAAAATATGCTTTATAACCATTTTATTTGGAATTTGAAAATTAGCACATATACTGACTTGCTTTATCAGCTCTTCCCCTACCTTTAAGAGATCCCAGAGAATAGAAGAAATGAAATGCAAAATTTACAAGAATTTGTATAACATAAAGTGGTGCTGGGCTCTTCAGTTAGCCATCAGGGTGTTTCCTAGCATGAAGCACCAGCCACTCGTGTCCCATGCAAAGGAGGGCTCTGGATGACTTGGGGGTGGTGGGGTGTTGATTATTAGACCAGGGAGTGGTATTACAGAGCTGGAATGGCTTGGGAAGGGGTTAAGAGTGAGCACTCTAATAACAGCCTTTGGATGACCCTGGGCCAGACAGTGTTTTCTAAAAGAGGGGGAACCCAAGCCACCAAGGGCACTAATACACAAGGGGGGAAAGAAAACAATTTTAGACCACTGCATGCAATTAAAGAGGAGCTTATCTGGTTCTTTTAGGTTGTAGATCACTCTCAAATCCTGCTTATCAGTTCTGTTCATTTTGTCTGTGCCATTGGCAGTTCTCCACAATCCACTGAACTTGTCAGAGGCTCTAGACAGGAAAGCCACAAAGCCCATGAAACGGAGGATGTATTCTCCCCACTCTTACTTGTCAGGGGGAGGTGAACTGCAGTAGGAATCTGGCTCTTGCTGTGGGAATTCCCACTCTGGCTTGAGCCCTGGAGTCAGCGTGAGTCCAGATAACCCTGAGATGGGACACAACACAAAAAATGTAAATGGTGCAAAAGCCCCTGTCATCAGATATTATCTGAGATAATTTTAAATGATTAAATATTTCCTACCTTTTGCATGCACTCACACGCATGCACATGCACACACACAACACACATACCTCTTCCCTCTGTATCTTTTTATATACAGTCATATGTAGTTAATGATGGGGATACATTTTGGAAAATACATTATTAGGTGATTTTATTGTTGTGCAAACATCATAAAGTGCACTTACACAAACCTAGATGGTATACCTCTGCTGTATGGTATAGTCTGCTGTTCCTACGCTACAAACCTTTACAGCATGTTATTGTACTAAATACTGGAGGCAACTGTAACAGAATGCTAAGTATCTGTGTGTCTAAACATGTCTGAACATAGGAAAGATACAGTGAAACTACAATATAAAGATTTAAAATGGTACACATGTATAGAGCACTTACCATGAATGGAGCTTTCAGGACTGGAAGTTGCTCTAGGTGAGTCAGTCAGTGAGTGGTGGGTGAACGTGAAGGCCTAGGACACTACTGTGCACTACTGTAGACTTTAGTTTAGTAGCCTAAACACTGTACACTTAGGCTACACTAAATTTATTTTAAAACTTTATTTTCTTTGTTCAATAATACATTAACTTTTAACTTTATAAATGTTTTAATATTTTTAACTTTTTGATTTTTTTTTTTGAGATGGAGATGGAGTTTCACTTTTGTTGCCGAGGCTGGAATACAGTGGTGCAATCATGGCTCACCATGACCTATGCCTCCCAGGTTCAAGCGATTCTCCTGCCTCAGCCTCCTGACTAGCTGGGATTACAGGCCTGCGCCACCATGCCCGGCTAATTTTGTATTTTTAGTGGAGATGGTGTTTCTCCATGTTGGTCAGGCTGATCTCAAGCTCCTGATCTCAGGTGATCTGCCCACCTTAGCCTCCCAAAGTGCTGGGATTACAGGTGTGAGCCACCACACCCGGCCTTGATTATTTCATACTGACACTTAGCTTAACACACAAACACGTTGCACAGATGTGCAAAAATATTTTCTTTATATCCATGTTCAGTAGCTATTTTCTATTTTTAAATTTTTTACTTAATTTTTTTTACTTCTTAAGTTTTTTTTTTGTTAAAAACTAAGACACAAGGACACACATTAGCCTCAGCCTAGACAGTGTCAGGATCATCAGCATCACTGTGTTTCATCTCCACATCTTGTCCCACTGGAAGCTCTTCAGGGGCAGCACACATGGAGCTGTCCTCTCCTAGGATAACAGTGCCTTCTTCTGGAATACCTCCTAAAGCACCTGCCTGAGGCTGTTTTACAGTTAACTTTTTTTTTTAGTAGGGTATGCTCTAAGTTAACATAAAATTATAGTATGATAAATACATAAACCAGTATCATAGTCATTTATTATCATTATCAATTATGATGTACTCTACGTAACTGTATGTGCTGGACTTCTCTATGACTGGCAGTGCGGTAGGTTTGTTTACAGCAGCATCACCACAAACGTGAGGAACGTGCTGCACTGCGATATTGCCACAGCTATGACATCACTAGACAACAGGAACTTTTCAGGTCTGCTATAATCTTACGGGACCACTGTCATATATGTGAGTCATCATTGACTATGTTTATATATTTCTGATTCTTCATCTGTACAATGGAGACAAAGAGAAAGTCTGGCTCAATTTCACCTCTGAGATATGTTGTGTGGGTCAAATCATATCATGCAAGCTCTCCAGAAAGATGAAGTGCTGTAGAAATGGAAGGCATTTCCACCCATAACCGTAATTTCATTACTTGTTATCTGATTACTCTCTATCTTGCCCTTTGTGTTCGGGGAGCAATGGAGGCCTGCAATTTAGAGTTAAACTCTCAGTGATCTCTGTGTTGACAACGCCAAAGCTGGAGGAATCCAGCAGGACGTGAGCATGGTTTTCCCAGAAAGCTGACTGAGCAGTTCTGCAAAAGTTTGCAAGTACAGGGCGGAATTCCATCCAGCCTTGAAAGCTTGAGCCAAGACTCAGTATCAACAAAGCAAAAGTTTCATTTCTTTGACTGTGGGAGTGCTAGTCCCACCCTTTAGATGGCCATTCAGTTTTAAGTTCAATAAGCATTTTGATTGAGAAATGCTTTGCTGAGGGGTGAAAAGTCCTTGGCTTTGAATGACAAATGAGCAGTTCAGTGGCTCATGTCACAGTCTGGCCCAGCCAAAGTTGACTCCCTGGGTGGAGCATCTTAGTCACAGAGCCAGTGCCTGCTGTAGGTGTGCAGGGCTCCAGAAGGGTGTGTGTGTGTGTATATGTGTGTGTGTATGTGTGTGTGTGTGTGTGTGTCTGGGTGTGTGTGTCTATGTGTTTCTATGTGTGTGTGTTTGGGGAAGGGAGCAAGGTTGTAGGAGCATTTCTTATCTGCTCTTCTCTGCAAGATTTCCTGTGATTTAAGTCACAGTAAAGTACCCATAAGCCCATAATGCAAAAGAACCCCAAAACCAACCCAGCAGCCAACCTTGGCAGCATATAGCTGCTCTGGTCTTTAGATAGTCAGAAATGACACTTGTGGGCTCTCAGGCAGTCACTGGGTTGGGCTGCCTATTAAAGCACCAAATGGATGTATTTACCCCTGCCAAGTCTGAAATAGTCCTAGTCATGTGTGTGTCTGTGTGAGCATACGTGCACACACACGCATGCAGTACAGGGTCTGCCTACCTAAAGCAGACAAAATTCTGCAGAATGGCTGCCTCACCAGTCAAGAAGACCACCAAGGAGAGAGAGGTTGATGTGTCTCCACTACCAAGAGACAGGCTTCTGTCAGCCGGTGAGACATCCCATCCAACAATGTGAAACTGGCCACCATACCCTTGAGATGTCAATATTGAAAGTGTAGCTGCATCTTTGTTCACTGTTATGAAGTTGGGCGTAACACAACCTGAGTGGAATAAAAAAAACACAGGTTGGAAACACATGATCTGGATTTGAATCTCAGCTCTATTATTCACCTGCTATAGACTTTGAGCAAGACCTCTCTGAGGTTATCTCTTCACAGTAGGTAGAGATAAGACCTACTTCAAAGGTTCTTAAAGGCATGCCTACCTGAGTCAATGAATGCAAAAACATTCACATTTAAACTGTAATTTTAAAGCACAATACAAGTAAACAGCATTATTACCATTAAAGAGATTAACTTAGCACTGTGCATCACATGATTCATCACAGGCCATCTATGAGATATGAAATAGAGAGGTAAAGCTCACAGTAATAAAAAATATTGCCAGGGCTTTAATATAACCAGTGCACTGTTCTTTTCCTAAACAAATAACAAACAAATCTTGCCAGAGTCAAAAAGCAATGGTTTCGACCACTTTTTCTGCTTTCTCGAAAGGCAGCCTTCCTTCAAGTCTAGTCCTTTCTCTATGAAAAACGGTGAAGGAGGCACCCTCTTTGTTACAGATATGGAGTGTGGCCCTGTGTGGATCAAGCCAACGTCCTGCCTTCACTGGGCTCACAGACAACACTCACAAATATCACAGAACTCAGATCACTACCTCCAATACTTTTTCCTTCACCAAAGAAGGTGTGTCTGAACATAAGTGAGAGCAATGATATCATATGCATACCCATGAATCCACTCTTATCTTTTTATTTTGAATGCACTCCTATTTCAAACCTTTGGTACTTTCTATTATTGATAACAAATTACGTGTGATTCACCTCACAACCAATTGACATGTGATGTCACAACTGAAAGTCAAGATTGAGGACAAATGTCTGCAACCGTGGGTGAGGGGAGAGATTTGTTTTATGCATCTTAGTATTTCCCATGCCCAGGTGGATGCTCACTGCTGACTTGAATTGGCTCTAGCCTAGGAAGGAGAATCCTCACAGCTCCCGATCCATGAGCTCTGGGGCCATTCCTAATGCAGAGGGGCTAGCTGGGTAGTCATAGCCCTTTTAGGAGCTTCACAGTCACATGACAGGAGACCAGAAATGGCCTCTACAGGAGAATTCAATGTGGGACAAGCCAGCTCCCTTCACACTCTGTGGTAGTGACAGTTTTAAGTGGAAGAGTTAGTGCCCAGCTTCTTCCATGCCTGCCTTTGAAGAGGGTGGCCTCTTGCCAGTAAGAAGTGCCTGAGGTTTGGGTTTGGTGAGGGCTGGATGAAATGAGTGTGCCGGTGGTATTGCCAGGTAATAAATGTGAACAGCCAAAGCAAACCTTCAAATGCACAGCAAAGAGCTGCATTCTGAGCTGTGTTCCTAAAGACGTTCAAAATCACATGCCTCTATCTGGGTCATGTGGGTGGATCTGTAACTCAGGGCATCCACAGATGCCAGGGCCAAAGCTGGCATGGCTGTTCCCCACTAGGCTGGGAAGGCCTTGCCAGGGCAGTAGCCCCAGCCACACACCCTTGTGTTGGAGCAGTCTGGAGGCTGCCAGCCTGTGGGGCTGGCTGAGAACACCAGCATATGGGGAATCTTCTAGATAATTTGTCACAAGTGTGCTAATGGCTCTGGGGGCCAAGAGGAAATGGGTCATACTGCATGTTTGGAGATTGGAATGTGTGAATGAGTTGCTCTGTGAATTATTTTATATTTTCTCCCTGGAGTTCAGAAGAAAACTAGTTCTGATGGGCTTGGCCAAGGTTTATGAGGCAAGGCAGGGCTTCTGAGGTGAAGCTGCATGGCTGTTTGAGCCCGAGGCATGGCAGGATTGCTGCCAGAGTCTGGAAACCTCTCTGGTTATACCAGGCCAGCTTGGTACCGGGTGTAAAGTTACTCAGGTCAGAAAATGCAGAGGTTTCATTCCTTTCTTGAAAGAAGGGAATTGTAGGCAGCAAGTGGGAAAAGAGAGGAACCGTGGGAACCAAATAGATGAGGGCATGAGGGAAAGGCCGTCACAATGGAAGTCCAGAGGTTTGTGTTCACAGTCATGCTGCCACCCACTGCGTGGGAAGAGTCAGCTGCGGCTCAGAGGTGGGCTTTGCAGTTAAGCCAGGCCGAAGTATCAGCCCTGGCTCTGCCACTTCCTCCCTATGGAATTGAAGTTGTTAGCCCCTTGATCTTCAGTTTCCTCGCTGTGTGAGGGGAAAATGATGACTTCCTCCCTGAGTTCTGGTGAGGATGAAGTGAGGTGAGTGTGCAGGCCTTGCTGCTGTGCGTGGCGTTTGATGTTGTTTCTATGGTCACTGTGGTCATTGTTACCCAGTGTGACTGTTCTGATGACCGTGGCTCCATCACAAACAGCACGAATTTAGTGGCAGAAAAAAACCAACTATTTTATCATGCTCATGGATTCTGCAAGGTTAGAAATTCAGAAATGGCACAGCAAGAAGGACTCATCACTGCTCCGTGATTTCTGGGGAATCTTCTGGGAAAAGTAAAGATCCAGGGTATCTTGATGGTTGGAACCTGGAATCACCTGGAAGCTCATTCACTCACATGTCTTGAGCCTGACCTGGGAGGGATGTGACAGTTAGAATCGCCAGCCAGAGGGCCTACACATGGCCTTTCCATGTGGCTTCCCCACAACATGGCAGTCTCAGGGTAGTTAGACTTGTAACACGGTGCATGGTTTCTCCAAGAGCCAGTGTCCCAAGAAAACCAGGCAGAAGTGGAATCGTCTTTTCTAACCTAGCCTCAGGAAGTTGTAGCATTCTATGGGTTACAAGTGAGTCTCTTTAAGTTCAGCTGTCTGTAGTCAAAGAGAAGGCAGCTATGGATGGGAAGACTAGTTAAAGAATTTTAAAACCATCATTGTGACTATAGAAAATAATAATGCCTCATGCTTACAGAATGTTTATAGTTTCAAAAGCCCATTCACTTGATCCTCACAATGCCTTTGAGTGGTGAGCAGGACAGGTTAGCAAAATTCCATTTTGCAGATGTGGAAACAGCTTCAGAAAGGCTGCCACTTCATTCCCCTGAGCTACAGGATGAAGAGTTTATTCAAGATGCCCTCACTGGTGCCTGAAATGTGGTGATTTTCCGTTCCTTGCTGAAGGAGGCAGTCCTGAGCAGTTGGCTTTAGTGAAGGAAGCAGTTTGATCAGAACTCTTTACTGTTAGAACAACTTCTGTGACTTCCTAGGGCAAACTGAATTGCTTCCACTTAGCCCACACCTGGATTCTTGAAGGCGGCTAATTTTAGATTCTTTGGTCTGGTGCCAAATATCAAAGGAGAGTTGAAAGAATAACTTTTGTTCAATTGCAGTACAAATTCCTTCAACTGAGACAAATTCTGGTGCCTCATATTAAGATAGGGAAACCCCCATTTATCATATATCTTTAAGCTGAAACATTTCAACCAAAGCAGGAGAATTAAAAAAAATCAAGATCATCTTTAAGCAAATTACTCACTGAGCAAATACCAAGAATGAAGATTTTTAAGAGTATAAAATTACTAAATTTGTGCAGGTGCAATTTGCTTTACATAATACTTGTGTTACTGATTTGGTGAGTGGAAATTAAACATGTATACTTTAAGTATATTTTAAATTGACTTGAGAGCAATGTATGAATGGGGAATTTCCTAGTAAAGACTCCTGTGCAAATTTACTTCCTAGTTTCAGTTTTGTTAATTAGGGTTTTTAGAGACTGGATTTTCTTAAAGTGGGGCCAACTTGTATCACATAGTTTCCTAGTGACTTAAAGAATCTGGTTTTAGAAATTGTGAGCCTTTTATCTGTTGAAATGTCGACTTTGAAGATTGCATTAACAGAGTTTGTTTCCTTTTCTTTTATTAATGATTTATATTTTTAAAAATACTGTGAGGGAAGGGTAATAAGAAAGAGAACTATGAAGAAACATTAACCAAAACTTAAACCCAAATATATTCTTCTTTAGTGGCTCTGGAAGCCATAGTGAGAGATTAATATGCAATTAATACACATACACACACAACACACTCAGCACACACCATAATTTCTTTTTTTCTTTCTTTTTCTTCTATTTTTTGGGTGGGGGACAGAGCCTTGCTCTGACCTTGCTCCTGACCTCAGGTGATCTGCCTGGCTCAGCCTCCCAAAGTGCTGGGATTACAGGCATGAGCCACTGGACCCGGTCCCATCATTTCTTTTGTTGAAGGATACAGTAACATTTCTTCGAGACTTATGCAATGCCCTGTCTACAACAATGCTGGGCACAGACACCGCAGCTGGTGCTACTGGACACTGGACACTACTTCTAGAACAGTATAGGGGCCACTCTCTACTTTCCACAGGGATTCTTCTCTTATACTTCCAATCTTGAGTAACAGCATCACATCATCCTATTTGCAGTTGTTGGTGTCTGTCTTCACCCAAAGTGGTTAACCTACTCTTGTACATATCTCTCGATTTTGTCTCTTCCCCTGGTCCCAGCGCCCCTATGTTAGTTTAGGGTCTCATTAGTGCTCACCTGCCCTATTAAAACAGGTGGACATAGCAGCATCTATCCTCACCTGAATGGAGCCACAAGTGTGCGCCTTTTGAGCCTGGTTTCCCATTCAAAGGTGGCTTTCAGGAGGTGCATCTGGTTGCCAGATCCAAGGCTGCATGTGTGCACCCTAGCTGAGAGGGAAGCAGGAACCAGTATCCAAACTGCCTTTGCTTCCCACCTAAACTCTTAAGGTGGAGACTTCGAAGACAAAACCTGTTTAGAGGGGCTGGTCAGCCATAAAGAATGATGAATGTCCATTAAAAATATGAAGAATGAAGAAAGCAAAGAAGACCAAGACCAGAGCCCTGGGGAAAGCCAATATTTAAGGGACAGAGGAGAAAGAGACAGTGAAGGAAACTGAGAAGGAAGAAACAAGATAAAAGGAGATTCAGAAAAGTAGGAGTGTTGCAGAAGCCTTGGGAAGAGAGAGCTTTGAGCAGGACTGAGCAGGGCATTGCAAACGTCTCAAAGAAATGTTACTGTATCCTTCAACAAAAGAAATGATGGGACTGGGTCCAGTGGCTCATGCCTGTAATCCCAGGACTTTGCTGAAGACAGCAAAGGTGCTGAATCAACATTTGACTCGAGTAGACTCACCACCATAATGTGCCAGTTTAGTTTTAAAAACTAAATTGAGTTTAGAATTACAAGATGCAGATCTTGAATTTGATAGTTAGGAGGCAGCCTTTCACCTGTGGGAGAGCATTTTTAGGGACAAGTAGTGATAAAAGCCAGACTCCAGGGGTCTCAGGAGTGTGGGAGTTGTGTTAGTGAAAACAGAGTGTGGATCACTCTTTCAAGACAATTTGACTGCAAAGGGAAAAACAAAGAGAAAGTCGAAACTAAGGAGTGGCACAGAGTGGTAGGGTGTGGAGTTGGGTTTTTGAGCCTGGGGCACTTTGACTACATTTATAGGTGTACGTGCTGGGCAAACCTTGTGTTTTCTGAGGATGTCCGCAGGCTGTGGGGAGAACAAATTTAGTAATGACCTCTCCCTTTCTGCTGCTCTGAGAAAGTTGCTCTGTTCTACAAAAGTATTAGTGTTCTTTTTAAGACTAAACTACCCATGAAGCTCTCCTTCTTTAAGGATTAAGTACATAGAAAGTCTCAACTTTACATCTAGTGTTTGCAGATGTCTACTGCAAGAGGCATCTTGAAAGGCTGGAGGGAGGTGTGAGGGTTAGGGTGGGAGTCTTGAATTGAGCACAGCCTTGTAGCATCTCAGCCCAGTGCATCTTTTCCAGCTCCCGGACAGGAATGGCACCCAGCCCATATTCCTTTGGACCTGGGCTGACGGCTGCTGCTGCCACTCCTTCTGTGACTATCCCAGAAGACTTTGCAAATTAGATGCTCTTGACATCCTCCTACCCACATGCTTACAAATCCCTGAGCTGATCCACAGCCAGCTGCCTTTTTCCTGGTCGAGCACAAGGAAAGCATTAGACTTCCATTGAATTTTTCGTCCAAGTTGCATCCTTCTATCATCCCAAGACCTCTGTCTCACCTTTAGTTTCATACAAATACTGTGTTTAAGTGAATAAAAGCTTCTATCTTCTGAAGAGTTCTAAGCACTTTCACTTATGACACTCCCCTAGAAACATGCCCAGGACTTAAATATTTTTTGGTTTGTTTTTAATTTTTTAAACTAGAGATGGGGTCTTACTATGTTGCCCAGGCTGACCTTGAACTCTTGGTCTCAGGTGATCCTCCCACCTCAGCCTTCCAAAGTGCTGGGATTACAGAAATGAGCTATCATGCCCAGCCATAAAATGTGTTAAACGCCTTACTTTTCAGATGGGGGATCTAATGAAGAAGTAGATAGGGTTGCCTGCCTGCTACCTCTGCCTCCCTGCCCCACGCATGGTTATGAACACCTGGAAGAGACAAGATGAGAATCCAGGACACTTTCTTCTGCTTATCAAGTAGCAAGAGACAAGAGACTATTCAATGTTGATTTGATTGTGCTAGGGATAGAGGGGATTGATTCAGGAGAAGAAAGGTGGTGGGTGGGTAGGAGAAAGATAAGTGCATCTTGATCTCCACCTTTAATTTGCATAAAACATTTCCGCTCAAGAAGCCAACGTTTGGTAATTTCTGAATAACCACAAGAGCCTATGACAAACCAATTCTGGAAACAACTGAACCATGGGCCCCTCTTCTCTTCTCACAAATGCTGTTGATAAAGGCTCTGTTCATTTGCTGAAGGGTGAACTCATCTGTCTTCAAAGCACCTAACTCCTTGGAGGTGGGCAGAGACTGAATCCAACTGCCAACTGCCATCTGCACAGCCAAGCTGGCAGAATCACCTCTTTCCCTCCACTCACAGTCACATGACCAAACCAGCAGGTTCTTGGAGCATCTGCTTCTGCCCCACATGGTGGGCTCCACCTGGGAGACTTTCCATCACAGGCTCTTTGAAAAAGAGTCTGCTTCTTTGTGGGAAAGAGAATTGCTGTCATCCATAAGACTTCTGACCCCAGCCACCAAACAAGGGTATACCTGGTGGGTAGGGCAGACATGTGCTTGCCTGATTTCTAGCTATGGTTCCCTGGAGATAATTAAGTAAAAAAAGAAATGCCTTTGGGTTTTGGCCCAGCTCAAAGTAAAATTAGAGAAGGCCTGGAAGGGGAAAGAGAAACTGCAGTTTGGGCAAATCTCTTTCATTTGTAGTTTCTTTCTTCTCTCAGACACCATGGCAGCTTGCTTCCTAAGGGGATTTCCTTGTCGGGGAAGACATGAAACCCATTGCATTTGGCTGAGCATCCTGTTTAACGAAAGCAATGAATCATGTCAGTGAGGGAGGTCTAGAGAACTGAGCCAGGGAAGGCGGGACAGGGGTTTCTGCTGGCCTCAGGCTTGGTCCCCTTTATGATCACAGTACAGTGGGAAAAGCAAAGGTTTCATGGGATGTGCCCTAGAGAGCCCAGAGGGAAGCTGGGGGGTGCATCTCGCATTCAAACCCAGCTTACCTCTGCCTTAAGTGGGACCCTGGGTCCTGTGTATGCAGAAGGGCCAGCCTCTCTTCATCATACTATACAGATTGGTGGCCTGAGAGAGATTCAAGTAAGGTCCCAGATTCTCTCTTGCACTCATTTGTTGCTAATGGAAAGTGCTCCTATTGGAGAAGCACTTCACATTAGCAAAACGGTCTTCTCATTATGACTGCCTCTACAGTAGGCTCATTTTATAGGTATTTACCCCTGTGGAAATGTGTCCTCGGGAGGAAGACAGGGACTGATCAGGATAGCTTGCCAACTTCATACTTTGCATGGGCCTAACTCTGCAATCAAGCACCAATGGGAATAAATAATTTTGCCACTAAATTGTAATGTGTCTAAGACTCTCATCACACTCTAAGCTTTGGCATTCCAATCTGTAAAGTGGGGATAATAATGCTTACCTAATGGGGCCATTGCCAGGGTGAAAGGAGATTGCAGATGTGAATGCCCTGGATAACTGTAGTGTGCAGTGTGGGTGGTGGGGGCTATTCTTGCATACAATCTGCTGCCTCTCAGGCCTCAGGCTAATCAGGCCTGGCTAGGTTAGATCCACGGGTCTTCCCTGAACTTTCTATCCCCTCCCACTACACATCCCCATGCCCTTCCCCAGCATCCTTTTATGTTCATCCTGATATCATACTGTTGGCACCATTAAGCCTTAACCTTTCTTTTTAAGAAACAATAGTTATGTGGACTGAGAGATGACAGGCACACAGACCTATGATCTTTATACAAAGAGACACATTAAATAAATACCTATTTACATTATAGACAAATAATGTAGTCAGTGTACTCAGGAGTGGCTGGGTAAGAACGGGCTTGTCTGTACTTTCCTGGCTGATTGAGTGCTCTCATCAAAGTCCCCACAACATTTTCCAAACAGAGTCAATCTGGGAAAACACCACCTGCTTGGATCCAAATTAGACAAGTGTCTCAAGGAAAAGCCGTATCAGCACTTTCTCCTTTGAGGTTCATGTTTTAACAGTGAAAGGGAAATATTTGGTAAATTTAAATGAATTTATTTTTATGAACCTCCAATGCAAAGACTGTATGCTCCAGAGCGGTGGAAACTAAGCTGGACTATGTGAGATTTTGGAGCAGTTGGGACTGTCTGTAGGACTCTCAAGCTCTGCCTGTGTTACTGGCCCACTGATCTGGAAGGCTCACCTCCAGATCGCTCTTTTTCCTGGTCTCAGTTTTTCTCTCTTGCATGACGTGGTACATCAAATAAAACTTTGAGAAAGTGCAATTAATTAATTTATAGTCTGTTTCTCATTCCCTATTAGATGAAATGTTTTAAGAAAAAATACACAGCATAAGTTTTTTAATACATCTTGATAGTTTTAATTTCAAGCATCTCTTGAGAATACAACTTCCAAATCAACTTACATTTAAGTTTGAGGGATCTTTGGAGAATGTTGGCCTAGATTTTGCTTGGGAGAGGTTACATCAAGGGAAAGAATCACCACAGACAAAGAAAACACAGCCCTGGTCAGGGTACAGCTAGTGTGCAGTTTGCCTGAAGCAAGAGTCCATGAAGGGAAGGTAATTAGGAGCAGACTAAGGAAGTTGAGTTTTGCTCTGCTGGCAGTGGAGAACCAAAGAGGTTTTCAAGCAAGAGAGTAAAAATCAGATGAATTCACAGAGTAACAAAGTCTCTTTATCTTGAATTGTCTTTTCCTTGCCCACAATACATCTGGATGTTGTTCTTTTTTTTTTTTTTTTAATTTATTATTTTTTTTATTTTTTGAAATGCAGAAATATTTATTTTGGTTTCCTTTATTCTTTTTGGAAATTCTGTTTTGGTTTATTAAAAACATAGAAATAGCTAACACTTAAAGCAAACATTCAAAACCCCAAGGTGACAAATTACTGACTTTTTGTGCAATTAAGAATACATATATGAAGTTAGGCTACCAAATAGTGTTATTATAATGACAATTCTTTAGTGCAAGCCCTGTTGTGCTTGTATATAATACATGTACTCTCACATACCCCAAAACAGCTGTTTTAAATGTATAAATGACAGCTTAATTCAGTCAAATGTGGCAAAGACTCACAATAAAGTGAAATGCTGTTAATTTCCCAAATTAACTTAAAAAAATCCCTTGAAAAGTTAATCCCAGGAAATGAACTTTCCAGATTTCTACATCTTAGAATTTTGGCTTGTCAAACACATTTCATAGAAATCAGGTAGCATTATAAGAACATTTGTTTATTATTGTCCATTTCAGTAAGTACCCAAGTATATTTACTCCCTTAATATCTTTAAAGAAATGCTTGCCTGAGAGTTTATTTTTTGGGGAAAAAGGCAAGTTAATCCCAACATGATCTTTTGGTATGAAAACCACATTAAAAATCCGTTGGCCATTACACAGAGTGAGTGGTTCAGTGAAGATAAAGTAGACAGTTATTCAGGCATCACAGTTGAGCATGACTGATCCAGGTATCTCTTTCTTGAAATGCTTGTCTTCACTGTAGAATCTAAGGCAGATTTTTAAATAACTCCTGAAAAAGGATGGAGCAGGGGAATCAGACCTGCAGAACAAAGTCCAAGAGCATTCTGCCATGAATGAGAATCCATGCGCTCTGATGAGCACCCATTTGCCAGAGGCTCCATATCTGCATGGTTCTGAGCTGGATCTGCCCTTCTGCTTACTGGAAACTTCAAGTTCCAACAGAAACCACAGGGACTGGAGAAGAACATGAATTTCATAACCCTTATGAATCAGAAGGGTTTTGTGAGTGCCTGTGAGAAGGGGCAGTAGCAGGGATTTAAAAAAAAATCTCTGGTCCACTTGTGAGGACAGCCAGGACAGTTGTTCTTATTTTTAAAGGGCACACTTCCCTCCAGTGCGCTGTACTCTTCAGAGCAGCAGACAGCTGCAGAATTTGCAGCAAGTAGCAGACATCTCAGAGATAGCAAAGTCCTAACCCCTTGGTTAGAAAAACAGGGAGACAGAAGATTTGAAACCCACCTTTTTAACTGAGGAAGTCTCAAATAACTGAGCACATTTATAGTTTCCCCTTTACAATTTTTAAGGCTCATTTTGGAAAGTGTGTATTACCATAAACATGGTCTGCAACATGAGGTGACTGTAAGGCAGTGTTCCATTTCCTCTAACATTCCTATGAGAAGAACCCCGAATAGACAAGTCAAACACAAATGCTTCCTTCCCTACACTTGCTGTATTCAAAATTACCAACATGAAGGCCATCAGCAGGAGAAGAGATTGTGGAGCTGTGCCATTTCCTCTGAGCTTTCTTCCTCACACTAAACCTTGATAGTGGAATAAAGTTCATCTATCTGCGACCTGAAATAGTTCCACAGCTCTGGCCTTTTCTTCTTCATTGTTGGAGTCAGAAGGCCATTGTAGATAGAAAACAATTCAGGGTGCAGTGCGATGCCTTTGACCTGTTCAAATGGTTTTAGACCAGAATCCTTCCCAAGTCTCACATGTCTTCAAGGATAGCGTTTCTGACATCCTTATTTCTGCACAGTTCCTCAAAGGACCCATCAAATCCTCTCTTTTGGGCCCAGGAACATAATGTCTTGATATCTGGTACCACAATTGCAATGAGAAATGCCTGCAAGCTTTCTCCGTGGACAAACACCTGAGCAACAGGCTCACTTCGCAGGTAGATATTTTCAGCCTTTTCAGGTGCTATGTACTCTCCTTGTGCCAGCTTAAATATGTGCTTTTTCCTGTCAGTAATCTTCAAGGTGCCATTTGGTAACCATTTTCCAATGTCCCCTGTGTGTAACCAGCCGTCTTTGTCCAAAGCTTCTGCTGTTTTTGCTGGGTCCTTCAAGTAGCCCTGAAATACATTTGGCCCTTTCACACATACCTCGCCCTCGCCCTTGGCAGCGATGTAATTCATTTCTTCCACATCAACAAGTTTTATCAAATTGCAAGGCATCGGGGCCCCAACATGACCTGCGGTCCAGTGTCCAGGCACGGTCAGGCAGCACCCGGCAGTGCACTCGGTCTGTCCATAGCCTTCATAAAACCGACAGCCCAGGGCTGCTCTGAGGAACGTCAGCACAGTGGCAGACACCGGTGCCGCTCCTGCGACCATCAGCCGGACTCTTCCGTCCAGGCTCGACTGTATTTTGTGGAAGATCAGCTTGTCCCACAGGCTGTTGTTTCTGATGCTGCTGCTGTGAAGTTCTGCTTCTTTCCTCTTGTAGGCAAAGTCCAAGAGCCATCGCTTCAGTGTGGTGTTTGCTTGTCCGAAAATTCGGTCAAACATCCGGTTCAGCAGTCTCGGAACCACAGGGAAGACGAGGTTGAAGAACCTTGAGGTCATCCATAAGCAGCCTGATATCTCCTTGGAAAAATCCGATTTTAGCTCCATGACACAGCCTTACACACTCTACAACTCTCTCAAACATATGGGCGAGAGGCAAGAAAGTTATCAATATCATCTGGGCAAGGAATGACTGTATTCTGTCATTTTCACAAAAGCTGAACAATCACTCACTACATTTCGATGAGTGATCAGTGCTCCTTTGGGGTTGCCTGTAAGTCCCACTTGTGAAACAAACCACTGCAAGATCTTCGGGTGCTGGAGGCTTGGGCTTCTGTCTGTCAGCTCTTCCCAGGTCCTCCATTGCCTTCATGCTGATGACTTCCACCCCACACTTCTTGCCTTGTTCCACCAGTTCACTGCCGTAGGCATCCATGAGAACTATGATTTTAAGGCCTGGTGTTATTTTCAACACCCTCCAGTAAGAGTTTGGCCTTCTCTGGCTTGTCAACAAAAACCAGAGAGAGTTCAGCTTTGTTGACTATGTACGTGATGGCTTCAGATCCAAGGGTATCATAAAGTAGAACAATCACCATCGAATAAGCAAAGCATCCTTGTTCAATAATCACCCACTCTGGTCTATTTTGAGCAAAGATGCCAACAAACTGATCTGGGGCGGCCTTGAAACCCTCCTGGAGCAGTGCTGAGCCTATGCACTCCAATAATTCTGCAACCTGCTTGTATAAAAGCCATTCATGGGGTTGGTCTGGTTTCTGAGAGCCTAAACAGGGGCCATTATTTGACACATGTATTTCCCTCTGGAAACCTTCGTATAATGTTGTGACATCCTTATAGAAATACACCAAGGGCTCATCACTGTCAAGTAGTGTGGATCTTCGAGCACCACCACTACCCGCCACTTCCACCAACTGCATGGAGAGGTCACATGGTGGCTTCAGGGCTTTGGGTCTCGTGGCATACCAGAAAGTGGTGAGTGCTGCAAAAGCTGCGAAGCCCATAAGCGTGTTGGTCGGAAGAGTGCGCACATACTGTCGGAAGTCAACCAGCTCTGGCATTCGAGAATACCGGAACAACTCATGGGCTTGCATTGTCCTGTGTTGATAGTTCTCTAAGCTGAATTCTCCTCCGTGGGCGGGCCGCTCCACCGCCGGCTGTCACTGCAGCCCACTCCCTCTGGAAGTTGTTCTTGAATTGGCCTCTGCTGAAAAACTGAACCCATGGATGACAATGTATTCCATCACTGTCTTCTCAAGGCCTGCTATAAGGTATCTCTGCTTCCACAGTACAATTGCTACTAGACTCCTAGAATCCCAAAACAAAAGGAGATGCTTCTGGGAAGTGGCGATGAACTGTCATGCCACATCACTACATTCCACTAGAAAGAAGGCTCTAAGGCTCTTCATGTGATAAAGATGCAAGTGGCTTGCAAATCAACCAGTCCAATACAAATGAGAAAATTGAGGCCCAGAGAATAATTCATCCAACACTTCCATTATCATTCATAGGCTATTGTTATAAGCTTTATGCTGAGCACTGGGGATACATAAAAATAAGACAGCATCCCTGTCCTCGAGGAGCTTATAGTCTGGTAGAAGAGAGGAACACATAAACAGAAATAAAGTATCTCAAGAGGCATTTAGAATTAGAATAAGCGATTGCTACAATGGCATTCAGCTCCAAGTTTCTCCAGGGATCACAACTTATTCCACCACTGTCTTTTGAGTCTGCGATAGGGTGGCTCTGCCTTCACAGTACAAGAGCTGATAGACTCCTTGTATCCCAGTAAGTATGTATCCTCATGTCTATAACAAAGCAGGAGGCTTTAGTGGGTGATAAATGGATTTGGGTATTATGGAAAAATAAGAAAGAAATGCTTGACACAAACTGAGGATCACCGAAGGCTTCCCAGAACTGGTTAGTGGCCAGCCTCCAGGGGGCCCCATTGATTCTCGCCTCCTGGATTCATGCCCTTGTGTAATTCTCTCCCACACTGAACCTTGGCAGGCCTGTGTGACCAATACAGTATGGTGGAGGGGTTGGTAGAGGTGACAAATGGCACTTGAGTTTCAGTTTAATTTCTTGGGTCACCCCGGGGGAAAGCAGCCCCCTATCTTAAAAATACCCAAGATGAGGTCCCTGTGGAAAGGAACTGAGGCCTCCTGCCCACAGTCAACATCAGCTCTCCAGCCAAGTGAACGAGCTGCCTTAGGAGTGTGTCCTGCAGTCCCAGTTAAGCCTCAGCCGATCACACTCCTGACTGACGTCTGACTACCACCTCATGAGCTAGCACCAAATTCCTGATTCATGGAAACAGTGAGAGAAAAGAAATGATTGTTACTGTTTCAAGCCATTAAGTATTAGAGTAGTTTCTTACACAGCAATAAATAAGAAACCTAGCACCTGTATTAAAAACACAAGTCTTCTGTTATGCAACCCAGTAATCTCTCAACTGTATTCACTTTAGCACTCTGTCAACATTTTTTTCTGATACCAAAAACTAATCAAATAATTTTTATTAACCTACATAAAGAGTTTGACTGCCTATGATTCAATACATATGATTTAATAAAATAAGTTAATTTTGAAAATTAAAGAGTAATTTGAAAAAAGGCTTATAGAGTTAAGCAGAATATTCTTTTTCTTTCCAATTCTATTCAGTATGAAAGAAGTGGCATTCTTTCTTCAGTTCCCTTCTTTATATGATGGCATTTTGGCAAGAGAATTTCTTTTCTGTGTGGTAGCATTTCTGAAATAGTTATATGTGGGTTTGTTGTTTGTTTGTTTTCAAAATAGTAGGTTTACAAAAAAAGATCTCTGTTTCAGTTTGCAAAATAATCTACTTCAGCAGGAACCTAGGATGGTCTTGTCAGTGGTTTTAAACACAACAGATTTTTAGTACCAGCAACTTTATTCTCAGACTAATTCAGTGTGGGAGAGTTCACCAAAAATAGATGACAAGAATGAAATCTGTGTAGATAGAAAACTGCTTCTAATAGGTGTAAATCCCATTTAAGCAGATGCAGGTGTGCAAGCCAATTAGCGAAAATGGAACCTGGAGAACAGAGAGAACTGGTCCCCAGGGTCCCCTGGGAGTAGTGGGTTTTAGTCACAGCCTGTGTGAGGAACACAACTGAGATTTAGGAGATTATTAGAAACTATTAGCACCTTGTCAACTACAGGAGTCAAGAGGCCTCTTGCTTTAAACCTTGAACTGTAGTTTTCCACTTTCTTCCTAAGACTGCGAAGACACAGTTGGTGGTTATATGGAGCAACTCTGCTGGCTGAATTCTCACTTTAGAGAGCTCTTTGGATTATAGCAGGAGGCACAGTTCAGCAAGCATACTGTCCCTCACTTTAATTCTCCTGTTTCTAAGTCTTCTGGTTAGCAAATTACTCTTCCAAAGAGATCTCTTCACTCTGATGCCCTGCACCACCCACCTGCCCTTCTCCAGTGCCCTGGATAAATTCAAAGGGACATTTTAGGAGTGAGGAACGCTGGTTGGAGGTGCCAGACCCAGACAACTTTCCATTCTCCTGTCTACACTGAAGTACTGTGCAGTGGAGGCAGGTACATGGGCTCTGATTTAAATGAAGACGCCATCACTTACCATCTGGGTTAAATGAACAGATGATTTAACCTCTTTGGAGCTAGTTTTTAATCATAATGCATTTCTTACCATGTTATTATGCTTAAATTTTAAAAATAAGGCTGGGCACAGTGGCTCACGCCTGTAATCCCAGCACTTTGGGAGGCCAAGGTGGGTGGATCACCTGAGGTCAGAAGTTCAAGACCAGCCTGGCCAACATGGTGAAACCCTGTTTCTACTAATAAAAAATTAGCCAGGTGTGGTGGCACATGCCTGTAATCCCAGATACTCAAGAGGCTGAGGCAGGAGAATCACTTGAACCTGGGAGGTGAAGGTTGCAGTGAACTGAGATAGCACTGTTGCACTCCAGCCTGGGTGACAGAAGTGAAACTCTTGTCTCCAAAATAATAATAGTAATAATGATAAAACAATAGCTTCCAGTTATTGAGCACTTGCTGTGTGCTAGGCATTATTGTAAGTGCTTTATGAATATTCACTTATTTAATCCTTAAAACAACC
Organism: Aotus nancymaae; assembly: GCF_030222135.1. NCBI lineage: Eukaryota > Metazoa > Chordata > Mammalia > Primates > Aotidae > Aotus > Aotus nancymaae. Next base: position 2,075,301 of record NW_026988537.1, on the reverse strand, counting down.
TTATGAAGTATCCACTTTCATCCTCCTTGTTTTACTGAAAAGACAACCCAGGCACAGAGAGTAACTTTCCCATGGTCACAGAGTTAACAAGGATCACAGTGAGGCATCCCAGACAGTCTGACCTGCATCCATGATCTTAATATTGAACTGTAATGGCTTTGTGGAGGTATCAGGCATTAATAATAATTTAGGGTGTTATTGTTCAGCATGTTTTCCCCAAGTTGCAAGCTGGTATCAAATTCTGGGCCCTGCTGCCATTGCCATCATTGGAATGTTGGGGCCCAACCACCAGCCCCCACCATTAACTGATGGTAGTTACAACTTCCTTCAAGTACCACATCTTAAATTACATTTCTGGCTCCATTGAGCATATTTCCTGAAGCCACCTAGAAGATTTAGGCACTTGTCACTTGATGTCAGCCAAGCAAGGACTCTAACTCAGAGACAAGCAGGCAAAAAGCCAAGCTCTCACCCTGGTCATCTGCAGCTGTTATCAATAAAGCCAGTTGCAGAGGATGTGGAAGTCGGCAGACACACTTGCATCTAAGGGCTGAACACAATGCTGTCAGCTGGAAACACAGCCATTGCTCTCGGGTAATTCCTAATTTCCTATCAAAAATAAACAAAAAGCACCCCCTACTGAATTTCCCACTTGGCTTCTCTGCTTGGCAGCCAGTCCCTAATGCCTATCACCTAAGACAGCAAAAATATTAGGCTAGGCTGCTGGACTAGAACAAAAAGGATGGGAAAGGCCATCTCTTCCCTGACCTCTGATCCGCTAAGCGACTGATCTTGTGGGAATCCAGATGGATGAGGGTTCTGGGGGCTGGAAGGTAAGGGGCCAGCATGTGCAGTGAGGGAGGACTAAGCAGAAGACAAAAGAAGGAAAGAACACTGAGTGAGCAGAGTGGAGAAGTTCAAGACCCCTTCCTGTTAGTGGTCTCCCTGTATCTTGCTGGAAGTCCAGGCCCACCCAGGGCCCGCTGAGCAAGTCTGTCTTTGGGTAAGGGCAAACCCTGACAGGCTGACGGGACAGAGGTTACAGAGAGATTCTGGCTGAGCATCTAGAGGCTGCTCTCTGTGGGATTAAAGATGGACGGCCCAGCTTGTGGCTGAGCCTGGAAGCCTCTCCACAGCACAGCCCTTTGACTTTGTGCTGTAATGCCTGTGTCCATGGGAAAGAACGTCTTAGTGAACGTGCTAACTTTCCTAGGCTGGATGCCACACACACCTAGCCATTGTGGTTGGCATTTGGTGTCACCATGAGCGACTTCCTGGGTGACAAGATACCTACCTGAATTGACTTGACTTTTCTCCCCAAATGAAAATGCCTTCCTGTTGTGATTTTGTGCCATCACGTCTCAAATTTGGGCTGGCATTTTGGAGGCTCTTTTCTTTTTCTTTCTTTTTCTTTGAGACAGTTTTACTCTGTCGCCCAGGCTGGAGTGCAGTGGCATGATCTCGGCTCACTGCAATCTCTGCCTCCCAGATTCAAGCAATTCTCCTTCCTCAGCCTCCCGAGTAGCTGGGATTACAGGCATGTGCCACCATGCCTGGCTAATTTTTTGTATTTTTTAGTAGAGATCGGGTTTCACCATGTTGGCCAGGCTGGTCTCGAACTTCTGACCTCAAGTGATCCACCTGCCTCGGCCTCCCAAAGTGCTAGGATTACAGGTGTGAGCCACCACACCCAGTCAGCTCTTTTCTTTTTCCATGTACTGTGCTCATTTTTTAGGCATATTCCATCCCCTTAGGGCAGGACTGAGTACATAATTTTCAGGGTCCAGTGCGCAATGAACATGCAGGAAGGGCCTCATTCAAAAGTTAATAGGAATTGCAAGATGGCAGTCGCAGAGCATTAAACCAGGCGCAGGACCCTTCTAGCTCAGGGCCCTGCATGGGTTCTAAGAGGCTACATTTCTGTAGGCAAGGTTAACTGGGTCAAAGATGACATCGTATACATTTTTGGTCATTTTTAATTTTAGAATATTTTAGTACTGTTTTTAACAATCAACATATAAAGATTTTAACCAGTCATTACTAGTTCTTTTTTAAATATAGAGGACCTTAAATTTGGGAGATATGAATATCTAGGCATCCCTTTTATTAACACTTAACTGATTCTAATACTTAACATAACCCTAATTTTCTCCCATCATTGAGTAACACTGTGTTTTCCATCTCACAGTCCTCCGTGGCTCTGAAATGTCTCCTCTTAACTGGTGTAGGGGTCGCCTAAGGATGTGGCAGCTATCATGAAACCATGCTGCCCAGAGAGGACCATTTCCCCAGGGAAGGGAAGTTTATCTCCCATTTGTACAGCTAGAAACCCAGGCAGCAGAACCTGGGAGATTAACACCGACAGCACAGAGGAAGAAAGACGTTTAATATTGTCCAGCAAGTCAAGGTGGGAATTCCAGGAGATGAGAGGCAGTGCCAGGTACCTTTCCACCGGTTGCTTGGGTGGGGACAGGGAAACATATCCTCAGAGGACTGAGGCCGAGGTTTTGCCCCCTGCTCTTCCCACGGCTCCCCTTCTCTGGACCTGGCTCCTAGGTTATCCTTTGTTCACCGGATGGTCCTAACTAAAGTTGCCAGATTCAGCTAATAATACATACAAAATTCAAATTTAACTGGATAGGCTGTATTTTATCTGCCACCCCCAGTCCTAACCCTGCCACCCCTCACCCCACCCTGTCTTGGCTGACTCAGGACTGGCTTCTTCATGACTGTAACTGCACCCAGACCAGTGCTCTCCCCACCAGCGTCTCCCACCAGGCTTTCTTGGACTTAGCTGCTGCCCTGCCCTGCCCTGCCCTGCCCTGCCCTGCCCTGCCCTGCCCTCTGATGGGGACTTCACAGACAAGCTGTTAACCACCATGGAAGATGTCAGTGCCAGGCGAATACTCATCTCCAACCTGTGGTCAGCTCTGCCGGGGCCTCTGTGCATTCCTTCCCAGTGCAGCTCATCCTTGGCACTGAGACCCGTGGCAGGGGAGGGCGGAGCATAGGCTTGGCTCCATCACCAGCCTGCAAGGTAGGCCCAGAATGCATTGAGGTGGTGATTGTGGCTTGGGAATGCTTGTTAGACAAATTCTTCTCTTCAATTTCATTTCATTTTAAATTTCCCTTTCTGGAAATTAGCATGAAAAGTATTGAGTGTCAGCAATGTGCACATTTCTTGGTGATATGTTATTTAATCCTCATAACATACTCACCTCATAATACTATGACGTGAGTAATATTGTCCCTACCTTGCAGATAAAAAGACTAAGGTGCCACCATCTTCCTACTGGTAGATTTCAAAGCTTGAATTAAACTCCGGTCTTCTAAATACAAGCTCAGGGGCTGGGTGCAGTGGCTTACCTCTGTAACCCCAGCACTTTGAGAGGAGGCCAAGGCAGGAGGATTGGTTCAAGCCAGGAGTTCAAGATCAGCCAGGCAGCAAAGCACGACCCCGTCTCTACAAAAAAAAATTAAAAATAAGCCTGGCATGGTTGTGCTTGCCTGTCCTAGCTACTTGTGAGGTCGAGATGGGAGGATCACCTGAGCCCAGGATTTTGAGATTATAGTGAGCTATGATTGTGCTACTGCACTCTAGCCTGGGTGACAAAGCAAGAGCCCGTCTTAAAAAAAAAATCCAAGCCCATGCTCTGTTATTGCACAGTTTCATCACTGGCCATCCAAGCAGAAACTGTTGAATAATGAATTGTTCATACCTCACTCTTTGTCCAATCTCATCCTTATGTCCTTATGATTTTGCCACTGAAATGCCTCTCGATGTCACTGTATTGGCTTCCTAGGGCTGCTGTAACAAACAATCACAAACTGGGCGGCTTAAAACAACAGAAATTTATTCTTACAGTTTAGGAGGCCAAAGTCCAAAATCAAGAAGTCAGCAGGGTTACTTCCTTCTGGAAACTCCAAGGGGAGAAGCATCCTGTGCCTCTCTCTCTGCCTCTGGTGATTGCAGGCATCCTCGGCATTCCTTGGCTTGTAGCTGCATCGCTCCAGGCTCTGCCTCTGTTATCACATGGTTTCTTCCCTGTGTGTCTCTCTGTGTCTAGGTACATCTCTCTCTCCTGTCTCTTATATAGGCATCACTTTCTGGATTTAGGGCCCTCCCCAGTCCTCTGTGTCCTCATCTTAACTAATTACACCTGCAAAGACCCTATTTCCAAATAGGATCACATTCTGAGGTTCTGGGTGGACAGGAATTCTTGGGGGACACCATTCAACCCAGTACAACTGCTATTTCTCTAGTCTGGACTTTCACCATCACCACTGTTCCGCTTTGAGGCTTTCCCCTCTCCAGTTCATTCATTGCTCAAAAATGTGCTTTCTGAAAAGGAAATCTGACCACAGCACTCCACAACTTAAAAATGGTCACATGTCTAAATGGCTTCTAGCAGTGGTTCTCAAACTTGAGTGTGCAAAACGATCACCTGGAGAGCTTCTTAAAATTCAGGTTAGAGAGCCCCATCCCAGAGCTTCTGATTCAGTAGGCCCTGGGAGAAGCTGGAATCTGCATTTCAACATGCATAAGATGATTCTGATGTAGACAACTGTAAACCATATTTGGAGAAAGGTTTATAGGATAAAATACAAAAGCCTAACAGAACCCAGCACATAGAAAGCACTCGATGAAAGCTAACCATGGTGATTTTTTATTTTCACAGCTTTGCTCATTTTGCCTACTTTTCCTGGGAATTTTTTTCCTCCCTTTATCACTTGGAATAGTTTCTTTCATCCTTCAAGATCCAGTGAAGAAGGCATCATCTCTGTAAAGCCTTCCTGGGCTCCCCTAGTGCCGTGTTAGTTACTCTCTTCTTGGCCGTTCCCCATAATTGTTGCTGGTATTCTTTGTTCCGGTACCATCTCATGCAAAGGAATCACATATTTCTGTCTACATACATGAACAGTTTGAGGGTGTCTACCATTCTGTAGGGATTAGTAGAAAGTCTAGCGTATTTTATAATTAAACTCCTTATTCGTCTCTTCATGTAATTGAGTGTTCAATTTATTGTTTTAAAATGGAATTGCATGATTTTTTTCTTAATTTAATTCAATAATTGTACTAGCTCTTCTTTCTTCTTACTACACTGCCTGTTTTCTCTCTCCTAGACGCTCCAAGTTTCACACTGTGGTCAGTGTGCAGTGACTAGTCTGGTTGGATTGTTTCGCATTCCAAATACCTTATTTAGGAACTACGGCTTACCACCCACTTGTAGACACAACCCTTAATTCTGGTGGCAGGAATGTTCTTCCTCTGCTCTGCCTACAGAATCCATAGGAAGGATACCACATGCTGTGCTTTAAAGAGTTGTATCTGAGTCTCATAAGGAAGTTTGGCTCCTACCAGTGAAAGCTAGAAGCTTATTTGGTGGGGCAGGCCATGGAAGCTAGCTGCCTTGGCCCAAAATATCATCTTCTCTCTCTGAGAATATTATCCCAAGACCACTTTATGCAATAAATGGATAAATGAGCTTTTCATGGGCCTATAAAGATTTTGAGACTTGAAAAACTGTATGTATTTTTTCAAAATAGGGAAAGGAAACTGCATAATCAAAATTGATAAATGGAATTAAATGTCTACAAAATATAAAATGATTCAAACTAGCCAACTGCATCTGAGCTTAACTCTGATGTGGTTATGCATGTTATATTTCATGTGGATCACATTTTAATAATTTTTTATATGGGATGTGGTCTCCAAAAGCAAAAGTGCCTGATCTTTGTGAGGTTCTCAAAATGATCCCATGTTGTCTGCCATGAAGGAGCTCATGACATTGAGTGGAGTCCATGTGAGGAGTGGGAATGGAGGAGAGGAGAGTCCTTATCTGGACAGTCAGATCGAAAGAATCACATGGAAAATTATTGCACGATCCAGGCTTTTGGCATGTGGTTCCACAGGTGAAAGAGCAATTGTATAGATGATTGCTGCTCAGCGTTTGGCACTGAGGTCCAGGCCAATTCTGACCAAGCCAGAGAGGACACCAAAGGCCTAGATCCACCAAACCCAAAGGGCCTAAAACTTACATTGCGTTTCATCAACAAATATTTACTGAGCCCTATTATGTATCTAGAACTCTGCTAGTGCTAGGGAACACCACAGTGAGCGAGACAGGCAACATCTCGCTCGAGGAGTTTACAGCGCAGTTGAAAGAACAAACTCCAAGAAGCTACCACCAGTGGAAGAGGATTGCAAAGGGATGTGCAGGCTGTCATGGGTGTCTGAAAGAGGTTAATCTAGTCTGGGAGTCAGGGAGGACCACTCAGAGGAACTAACATTTAGTATGGTAACTGAAGGGTGAGTAGGAGTCAGCCACAGGAAAGAGTTTCTCAAATAAAGCCTTGTGCTGCCTTAACATGGTGTCAGAAGCCAGGAATGGGCATCCTCTATGTGCCTGCTATTCTGAAGCCCCTTCTGACTGGCCTAGTAACATCTCTGAGTCCCTGCCATGGCTTCCTGATTCACCCTTTCCTGCTGGAACTACAGCTACCCTTGCCTCTGTTGCTGGGGCCCTCCCTGCCTGGATGTAACAGCCTCTGCACTAGATGGCTTGCCCTGGGTGGCCCGTGAAAAGCTATACTGCTGCTACCATCTGTTCCCAAACATCGCCACTGCCCTGGAACACCACACCCCCTCCCACCCCATCTGACCTCCTCAGAGGTCAGCCCAGGTCAGAGCACACTTGTGTGTCACCCTCCTTTGGCCTTGGTGACTGCAGGAGTCAGCCACCCACCCTATTGTAGTCCCACCATTTCCCTCTGGCTCAGGCTTAGCTTCAATCATACCATGTGGCAGATCCTACAGAAATGCTGGAGTCATAGAGCAACGTTTCCCAAACTCAGGAATCCAATGCATCCTGAAAATATATCCATGCACTCCAGTTTGAGGAACATTGCACTGAAAGATAATGCAGTCACTTCTTATTGACATGATTATAAACCAAACACAAATGTGTGCCTTGAAACTTCATGTCAGTACTTTGTGTAAGGTATAGAATGTTTATTCCTTTAGATTAAAATCAAAATGGATTTTAAAATTAATCATTCTTTCAGATGGCAGATCTCACTTTAAAGCGTACAGCCTTAGAGTAGAAAGAGTGCCTCACCTTTCTGAGCCTCAAGCTTTCCCATCTCAAAAATGGGTGTGCATTGCCCGACTCTTGCATATTTCACAAATATTGTGAATGTATATTATTAGGTGAGGCACGTAAGACACCTGGAACTCCATCTGAAGAGGCCATGTAATTACGATTGTATATTATTGTTATTTGTCTTCATCCTGTCTGCCAGCTGAGAGAGCCAGCCCACATTTGCTCAGCAGCCTGGAACTTTCTCCTCTGATGAAAATCCAGTTCTCCCTATAGAAATAAAATAAGGCCAAATATTTAGGAGAAAAGTCACTGGTTTCTTTCTACTCAGAGATTGGATTTTGGTTTTAGGTTCTGCTTTTCAAATTAACTTGTCTACTGTGCCTATGTGGCCTAATGCTTAAAAGAAAAAGGAATGTTTGAATACCCTTTATACTAGTACCCAACAGGCCAAGGGCTCTGAGAAAATGTGAGGATCTGGAGAAGGGTAGACACATGCACGCACACACACACCGCGTGCATACACATGTGTGTACGCTCACACACACATCATCTAGCTGTGCTGAAGTCTCTGGGTAGAGAAAAGGGTACTGGCCTGTGTTTGCACTGTGCCTTTCATCTGGAGTACACAAAGTTCCTGGCAAGGAAGGCAGGCTTTGCCACTCTTCACCACCCCACTGGGAGGCTGCTTCTCCAATCAAGTCCTGGGGGATATCCCACTGGAACCCTGTGTGTCTCCTCTAAGCTCTCCTTTACCCCAAGTGCAACCCTCCTCCTGAACACCAGACCCCTGTTCCTGGCCATTTTGTCCTTAGTCCCCCTCCACTGTCCTGCCCACTGTTTGTGTAGTGGGCGGGTGGGGGGACGTACAAAAAATCCCAAATATTAAGTAAGCCAGGGCATCTTTCCTGTGGCTCTCCTGGTTTGGTATGTCTATACTTCCAGGGAACTTGTCCTCAGGTGGGCCTGAGAAGGAGACAAATCTTCAGCTGTTGGTGGGGAGGAGTTAGAATATTTGGAGTTTTCAGTGCACTATTCCTCAGGGACAAAAAAAAAAAAAAAAGCAGCCAAGACCCAGAATCTAGCAAGGATCCATAGTCCCAGATTCTGCTCTGGTAGAAGACCTGGTAAAATGCTGCAAGGGTCTCAGTGTTGCTGGGGGACTCAGATATTAACTCCATTAATAGAGTTTGGGTCAATGCAAATGCTTCTCCCTCTGCCTCTGCAGTTGTTGTTTGTGTTTAGCTGGTCTTTGTCTAGAAATGATCATTGCTACATGTGGAAGAGGCACCATTTTGCAGTGCTCAGCCTATATCGAAGGTTTCTGAAATTGCTGCCCTGAGGTCAGGCAGGTTGGGAGGAGGAGAGACCTCTTTACTTTCCTAAGACTGTTTTCTGGAGTTTGGGGTTTTGGCAAAGGCATCATGGCTGAAGGACAGTGGGATCTCCCCTAGGGGACCTCAAAGCAACTGCTGAAGTCGTTTTTCTCTGTCCTTTCAAATCAGATCTTTTCTTTTCTTTCTTTTTTTGAGACAGGGTCTCGCTCTGTCACCCAAGCTGAAGTGCAGTGGTACAATCTCAGCTCATTGCAACCTCCGCCTCCCAGGTTCAAGTGATGCTTGTACCCCAGCCTGCCAAGTAGCAGGGATTACAGGAACCCACCACCAAGCCCGGCTAATTTTTGTGTTTTTTGTAGAGACAGGGTTTTGCCATGTTGGCCAGGCTGATCTCGGAATTCCTGGCCTCACATGATCTGCCCACCTTGGCCTCCCAAAGTGCTGAGATTACAGGTGTGAGCCACCCCAGCCCAGCCAGATCATCCTTTTCAGACCTCTTTCATTTTCTGTCTCCCTCTACCTCTTGGTGCTGATTTGTCTGTCCTGAGGCTTTGTTGGCTTTACAAAGCATTCTATGGCACTGAGCACATTGTCTAGGAACAGGTTTCACTGCCAAGACCCTGTCCTAAACACTTAGCTGTGCTAATTTTGGCTCCACACTGTGAAGCCACCGGTTCTGTGAACCTCTTTCTATTCCCTAAATATACCAATTCTCTCTCTTTTTCTTTCTCACTTTCTCTGGCAAATAGAGTCTCTCTTGGATGTGCAGATGCTAGAAAGAAGTCACCTGTCCATGCGGTGTGCTCTTTTTGTTCTTGTGTGCCAGCTTTGCCCACCAGGCCCACTTCTGAGCCTCACCCATGGGGCCTCTGCCTCTACAGGCTCCAGGGTCAGAACTCTTGCTGCCCTCCTTCTCTTTTCTCAGAGGTGGTGGGGGCGGGGGAGGAGAAGGCCCCTGGAAATCTGGGAGGACACTGTTCCCACTTCCTACTCCCCAGCTGCTTGGGGCATTACATCTGAAAAGGACTGTTTGGGAGATGCTGGACAGTGATGCTGTCCAGGCTTGACTCGACCTGCAGCAAGTATAGAGTATGGGGTTTTGAACCTTATTTTGGAATCTGTCAGCCTTGTGCTGAGCCAAAGGGAGAGAAAGTTGCTTGGATTCAGGTGGCACTTGAAATACTTCATTTTATTTCACTTTAACATCTACTGTTTATTTATATAAGACACAGGCTTCCCACTGATGTTTTTATCCCATTTAGAACATGTTTTCATAGCTGAGCCCCTGGCCTTGTACCTTCTTCCTTTCCAGCCTCTGAGATAAAATGGGTTGATCAGAGGGTGGAGCAGACCCAGCGGCTTTCCCCTGGCATAGAATCGTTGTTGTGCCTCTCCTAGATTAAAACAAGAAAGAAAGAAAAAACAAACTAGCTTTAGATGAACAGAAAAGTTGCAAAGATAGTATATTTAGGAAATTCCCATAGACTCCGCACCCAGTTTCCCCGTTGTTAACCTGTTACATTCCCATGGAACGTTTGTCACAATTAAGAAGCCAACATTGGTACATTTTACTAGTGAGTCAGTCCACCCTTTATTTGGATTTCGCTAGTTTTCTCCCTGTGTCCTTTTCTGTTCCAAGATCTCATCCAGGATACCACACTGCACAGAGTCGTCCATGGCCTCCTCTGGCCTGTTTCTGACTGTTTCTGACTTTCCTTGTTCTGACGACCTTGGCAGTTCTGAGGAGTGCTTACTTGTCAGGTGTTTCGTAGCTTGTCCCGTGGTTTGCATTTGCCTGCTGCTTCTCTTGTGAATAGACCAAGGCTATGAGCTCTGGGGGGGAAGAGCAAAGAGGGCCAGTACCTTTCCTGTCACAATGTACCAGGGCACACGCTGCCCACGAGACTTCTTCCTGATGTCAGTTCACCTGATCACCTGACTGAGGAGTGTTTGCCAGGGTTCTCTACTGTCAAGTTCCTTCCCTGCTTTCCATACCATATTCTCTGAAGCAAGCCACACTCAAGGGAGTTGGGGGAAGGCGGTAAGCTCCACCTCCCAGGCGAGGGAGTACCTACACATATTACTTGGAATCTTCTGTAGGGGAGATCCCAGACATGGTGTTTTAAGTAACTCAGACATTCCCTCCAGCACTTACTAAAGGGACACTGGTGCCGGATGTGTGGATTTTGCAGGACTGGACCTCAAGTATCTCATGGGCCATACCCTGGGGTTTTCAGTTCCTTGGTGTGAGGGAAAGCAATTTGAATATGCAGAGGACAGGACTTATGTGTATAAACATGTAACCACTGTATAAAATCACGGAGTCATTCAAAAATGTTTAGCAAGGGTCCATAAATGCAGAGCATTCTGCTGGGTGCTGAAGGCCTGGAGCGGCAAATAAGACTCAATCTAGGTCCCAGGCGTGGCAGGCTGGAATGCCGTGCAGGCCAGCAGATATCTCTGCACACCCACTGTCAACCCAATCCTAGGGGCCAGTGAAGCAGCAACTACAAGCATGACGAGCAATAAGATGGAAAGTTCCAGGTGCTATCGGAGAGCTGTTTAGGGGGAGTCAGCGAAGGGCTCTCTGTGGATGTGAAGGATGGGCAGGAGCGAGCCAGGTGTTGGCGGGGGAGAAGCAGGGAAGGCTTCCAGGGAGAAAAGCTCACCAGGCCAGAACGACATGTGTTAAAAACAAACTAGTGTCAGGAGGGACATCTGGAGGAACTGAGAGAGGCTTATATAGAAATAAAACCGCTTCCTGGAAAAACATCACATGATAATTTAGTCATATGGAATAGTTCTACTTTCTTAAAATAAGCTTATTCTATTCAACTTAAGACATAAAACGCACTAGTGTTTGATAATAGATTTATGCTTTAATATTCTGCTAAATTTATGTATAAACATGCATAAAATTCAAGTGTTTCAGAACTTAAGTGCTAAAACTGAAAATGTATACTAGAGAGAAGCGTAGAAATGACTGGAAGGGTATTTTAGTGCAAGTTGATGTGGCCCCAGTTCCCCATCTCAGGACAGAGGCTCTCATTTCCTCAGATGCTGGAGTGGTGCCTGCTGAGGGCTCACAGCCAGACCACCCTAGGCGTTGCCTTCTTCTGAGGGGAGCTGCCCACCCATGGTGTACCCTCCCGATGACTGGCTGATGCAGAGGTATCAAGGCCTGGCTCCCTGGCCTTAATCTCAGACAACTCTGAGAAGCCATCCCAGCATCAGGGATCCTGGTGGGGTGGGCTAAGGCCTCTGTGACAACTGCACCCCAGTTCAACTTCCCCTCTTCCCAGTGCTACTTGTCTCACAGCATGTCAGGTCTTGTTTGTCCCCAACATATGATCATTCAACTTATGATTTTTAGACCTCTTGATGGAGCAAAAACCATCTACATTCAGTAGAACCCGTAATTCCAGTCTCCATACAACTTTTCTGTTTCTCACTTTCAGTACACTATTTAATAAACTACATGAGATATTCAATACTTTATGATGAAATAGGCTTTGTGCTAGGTGATTTTGCCCAACTCTAGGCTAATGTGAGTGTTCTGAGTACAGTTAAAGGAGGTGAGGCTAAGCTATGATGTTCAGTAAGTTAGGTGCATTTTCAACTTAAGATATTTTCAACTCACAATTGGGTTATAGAGACATAACCCCATTGTAAGTCCAGGTCATCTGTATTGTTTTCCAGCACATTCCCCGTAAACTGCTTACATAAAAATCTCTGTCTCAGAATGTATTTCCTGGGGAATTTGATCAGGGAGTGTGGTCCCTTTAAATGATACGGATGCAGGGAAGAGAAGTGCTGGGTAGAGGAGAATGTGGTTCCTGGCTAGGCTCCACCTGCACGGACCTAGGTGAGGACAGGTATTTTTGTTTTCCTGCCCAAATGTTGCATTCCCAAGACCACCCTGGCCTGCCACAGCCTCATCCTGTGTCTATAAAAGCCCTGAGACCCTAGTAGGCAGACACACAGGTGGCTGGACATCGAGAGGAGCAGATCAGTGGAAGGAGACACAGTGGCTGGAGGTCGAGAGGAGCATGCCGGCAGAAGCGCAGTGACAGATGCCAGCTCCCTCGCAGGCCATTGACCGGCAGTGGAAGGAGGCAGAGTTTGACTGGAGCAGTCAAAGGAGAGCCCAGGTACCTTGCACTCATTCTCCAAGCCCACGTGTGATCCGATTCCACCTGTACACCAAGGCAAGAACTCAGGATACAGAAAGCCCTCTATCCTTGCAACATGTAAGGGTCTAATTAAGCTTAAGATGGTTGACACAAGCCGTCTGTAGATGGCGAAACTGAAAAAGCACCCTGTAACACACACCCACTGGGGCTTCAGGAGCTGTAGATATCCACCCCTCGACACTGCCATCCATGGGGTCGGAGCTCCACGACCTGCCCGTCTTATGCTCCCCTAGAGGTTTGAGCAGTTGAGCAGTGGGGCACTAAGGAAGCAAGCCACTCCCCTGTTGCATGCCCTGCGAGGGGGACAAGGGAACTTCTCCTGTTTCACTAGGGTTGCTGTAACAAATTTATCACAAACTTGATGGCTTAAAACAATAGAAATTTATTATCTTCCCAATTCTGGAGGCCAGAAGCCTCATGTCAAAGTGTCAGCAGGGATCCACTCTCTCTGGAGGCTCAAGGGGAGAAGCCTTCCTTGCCTCTTCCAGCTTCTGGTGGCTCCAGGCATTCCTTGGTCTGTGGCAGCATCGCTTCAGTCTTGCCTTGGTCTTCGCATGGCCTTCTCCCCTGTGTCTGTTTCTTGCCCCGTCTCTTCTCTTATAAGGACTTGTCATTGGATTTAGGACCCACCCCAATCCAGGATGTTCTCATCTTGAAACTCTTACTTCATTGCATCTGCAAAGACCGTTTTTTTAAAATAAGATTATAGTTATAGGTTCCTAGTGGATGTATCTTTTGGCAGGGGGCACTATTCAACCTGCTGCATACACCAACATATTAAAGTGATTATATCCCAGGATGGGAATGGGATTTATAGGTAACTTTAATTTTCTTCTTTGTACTTTTTTGTTTATTCCAAATTTTGTACAGAAGGTATATATAACTTTTGTAATGGTGATTTTTTAGAGCTGGTGGTTTGACCTAAAGTGTGCAGTCTGGATTAAAATGTACCTGCCTCTTGCGTGTAGGGCAAGAGGTACCAGCCACAGGTAGACTGAAGGACTCTCCCATTACAAAATGACTGGATCCCCAACTCTTGAATAAAGTGCAATTTTTAATACATTGCTGGCTTACAAGAAGTATGATGAATCTCTAAGTTCTCTCCCAGTCTTTTCTACCCCAAATTCAAGAATTGAAACTAAATCTGGGTAAAGCAGTAAATAACCAAGAGTGAAAGTTGACCTGAGAGTAAGTGCCTATCTAGGAGCTAGTCCAGGAGAACAAGCCTTGGGCTAGTGGCAAGGTAAGGCTGCCACGTTAAATCCAGGGACCTCTTAAGGGGCTTATGTGGTTCCAGATTAATGCATCACATGGATCTAGACGGAAGCAATTGCAAACTTCCTCTGCAGGAAAGCATCCCCATTTAGAGCCATAGGATTCTACAGATTAAGACTGTGCCAATGCAAGCTTACAATGAAAGATCATCAAACTCACAAGGAAACAAAACCACCATGTACAAGAGCCAGGAGAAGGAGCAGACAACAGATTAAAAATTATTAGATAGATAGAAGTTCTGCGAGGATTTCTACAAATCAAAAAGAAGAAAACAACCCAAGAGAAAAGACGAAAGGAGTCATAAAACAGGCATTTCACAAAAGAAGAAAGACCAGTGTTTGATAAACATGTAGAAAGCTGCTCAGCCTCAGTAGTAAAGGTAATACAGGCTGCTGATGAATACAAAATCAGTGTACAAAAATTAATTGTATTTCTAGTCACCACCTGTGGGCAGAAATTTAGCGGTTTGTTTTTTTAAAAAAGATACTACTGCAAAGCAACAAAAGTAATGTATTTCATAGACTCTAAGACACCATCAGTGATACGAGGAACCATTACTTTATGCACTCTAAGAAAGGAAAACTGCAAGATGCCATCAACTATAAGACACAATCCAGGCTGGGCGCGGTGGCTCACGCCTGTAATCCCAGCAGTTTAGGAGGCTGAGGTGGGCAGATCACGAGGTCAAAAGTTCCAGACCAGCCTGACCAACATGGTGAAACCCTGTCTCCACTAGAAATACAAAAATTAGTTGTGCGTCGTAGTACATGCCTATAATCCCAGCTACTCAGGAGGATGAGGCAGGAGAATCACTTGAACCTGGGAGTTGCAGTGAGCTGAGATAGCACCACTACACTCCAGCCTGGGCGACAGAGTGACTCTGTCTCAAAAAAAAAAAAAAAAGACACAATCCAGATTGTGAGCAAAAGTATGAGAGCTATGTGGAGAAAAGTATAACTTTATTCAAAGGTACTAAAGAAGGCCTAAAAGTCACGAGGTAATCTGAGTTCATAGACAGGAAAACTCCCTATCACAAAGCTATCAGCTTTTCTTAAAATAATTAATTAAAGCAATTAAGTCAATGCAATTCCCCTCACAATCTCAACAGAATTTTTTTGAGATACATGATAAGATAATTCCAAATTTAGGTGGGCTATAAAGTATTAAGAATAGTTAAATAGGCCAGGCATGGTGGCTCATGCCTGTAATCCTGACACTTTGGGAGGCCAAGGTGGGAGGATTGCTTGAATCCAGGAGTCTGAGACCAGCCTGGGCAGCATGATGAGACCCTGTCTCTGTTAAAAAACAAACAAACAAAACTTTATTTAAATTCACCGAGCATGGTGGCATCCACTTGTGGTCTCAGCTACTCGGGAGGCTGAGGTGGGAGAATCACTGGAGCCTAGGAGTTCGAGGATGCATTGAGCTGTGTTCACACCACTGCACTCCAGCCTGGGCGACAGAGTGAGACCCTGTCTCAAAAAAAGAAAAAAGCTAATAACCTCTGAAGAAGAAGAATAATGAAGAGGGAGTTTCTCTACCACATATTATTGACTTTCTATAAAGTGGTGCTCAAAACAAAATGTACTAATGCCAGAATGGAAAAATTGGCTAATGGAACAGAATAGAGAGCCCAGAAATAGACCTGCCAAATATGGAATCTTGATATAAGATGGAAGTGAAGTTGCAGATTTCTGGAAAAAGAAAGGAGTAGTAACTAAGTAATGATAATTGGTGGTTAACAAGGGACAAAATTGGATCCCTACTTCACCCCGACCCAAATATCAACTCTTAGTGGATTAGTGTTTCAATGTGAAAGACAAAACTTTAAAACTTTTAGAGAGACCACTGAAGAATATCTCTGTGACTTCAGAATACAAAAATATTCATTAAATAAGAGCATTAATCATAAAAGATTCATAAATAAACTACATTAAAATTAATATACCACAAAGAAATAGAAAAGACCAACCCCCAAACTGGGAGGTACACATATAATCAATATAGGATTTCTTTCCAGAATATGTAAAAGATTTCTACAAATCAGAAAGAAATACACAAACAACCCAAGAGAAAAGATGAACAAGAGATATAAGCAGGCATTTCACTAAAGAAGAAACACAAATATGTGATAAATATGTGGACAGATGCTCAGCCTCATTAGCAAATGAAGTACAGGCAGGCTGGGCCATCTTAAGGCCCTCACAGGCCCTATGTGATACTTATTTCTGGAGGCCTAATCTTATAATATTTCACATACTATCATGCATCCACATCCCACATGAAATTTGTTCATTCAGTACATAGTTTGGAGTGCCTACTGGTGCCAGGAAATGTTGTATGTGCTTGGGATGTATTGTTGAAAAAAAGTGGGACGTAGACGATGAACAGAAGGAGGTGAAGTATGTAGTGATGCGGGCTACAGAAGGCAAAGCAGGGCAGGGTAAGAAGAAGCGGGTGGTAGGGACGGATGGGCTATAGAAGGCAAAGCAAGGCAGGGTAAGGAGAAGCGGGTGGTAGGGATGGACGGGCTACAGAAGGCAAAGCAGGGCAGGGTAAGGAGAAGCGGGTGGTAGGGACAGACGGGCTATGGAAGGCAAAGCAGGGCAGGGTAAGGAGAAGCGGGTGGTAGGGACAGACGGGCTATGGAAGGCAAAGCAGGGCAGGGTAAGGAGAAGCGGGTGGTAGGGACAGACGGGCTATAGAAGGCAAAGCAAGGCAGGGTAAGGAGAAGCGGGTGGTAGGGACAGACGGGCTATAGAAGGCAAAGCAGGGCAGGGTAAGGAGAAGCGGGTGGTAGGGACGGACGGGCTACGGAAGGCAAAGCAGGGCAGGGTAAGGAGAAGTGGGTGGTAGGGACGGACGGGCTATGGAAGGCAAAGCAGGGCAGGGTAAGGAGAAGCGGGTGGTAGGGACGGACGGGCTACGGAAGACAAAGCAGGGCAGGGTAAGGAGAAGCGGGTGGTAGGGACAGACGCAGGTGGGACTCACCCCACAGGTGCTCACAGTGTTTCCTTCAGCTGATTTCTTCCTCGGGTATCAGCTAAGAACGGTTTAGAGGGCTAACGCCTCTCAGAGGTCTTCACGGGTGGGTGGAAGTGGAGAGAACCCCTTGAGGACACCACCACCACCTCCATCCTATTCAAATACCAGCAGCAGGTCAGGGGTAGGAAGGACATTGCATCAGCCTCCCACCATCTTCTCCAGGACCTCCCTCTCCTGTGGCCCATCCCAGAGAAGGGACCCACCTCTCCAAGACCCACTAGAAGGGACCTTTCTGAGACAAGAGTCCTTGGACACCAGGCTGGGTGGCAGGAGGGGAGCTAGGTAGCTCAGACTGGCTAGCCAGTCATCCTTGTAGACACAGGCTTACAATGCTGCAGGAAGCAGGCATTTTCTGCAATCCGATCCTCTGATGCACCCCCTTGCACTAGAAAGAATCTAAGGCAGCGTTCTGAACTCTGCGGGTACCACTTATATGTACAAATTGGGTGGAGTCTATTCCTTGAAAGTTACAACAATCCAACAAATGAGGGCTCCTGTGTGTGAGGGCCCAAAGATAAGGCCACCCCAGCAGAAGCAGCCCAGGAAGGCACTGCAGGCCAGTAATGGACACAGCCTTTCAGAAGTCCACTCACAATGGGACTGGTGTGATGGTGGCCCTTTCTTTACCAATGTCCCCACTTGGGAGGCTGGACATGGAGCCCCAGCCACCAGCGCTGGCATCATAACTCTAGGGGCCTCGGCTCCCCTCTGCGGGGCTCCCCTCGTTTTCACTTTGGCTAAGCTGCCGAAGCACAGGCTGCAGCCAGTGGGATTAGTGCTCAGCCCTCCTTAATCACTTGGTTGCCCCCCAACCTGCTTGTCAAAAGCTCCTCCTGCCCTGGACAGAGGATCAGTTCATTTCTTCCAGGTCTGCAGGGACAAAGGCACTGCTATGAGGTCCCCAGAGGGAGGTGGCCAAGTGGCTTCTCTTTCATAATGGAATTCGACATCTCCTCGTAATTAGAGACCACACAGGATGGGAAAATAAGAGCAGGGCAGCCCTTGTAGCGTGAAAACCCATCTGCCTTTACCAAGAGAGCCGCTGAGAGGCCCTGCATTCCAGTCCCAGCTGTTTAAAACTCCTGGCCTCCTTCAGTGGTTATCGCAGCCTCTTTTTCCTTTGCCTCCTCCTAGATCAAATTCAAGGTCCTATCTCTGAGACAAGGTTTATGTCTCTGGGGACATCCAGTCCCCAAGAACAACCTCCCAAGGCTCGTTGTTTCTGAGGCTGCTGTGGCAGAGAAAGACATTGAATAAAGGCGTTGAGGGGGGAAAAAAATCAAACAAACTAAAACCAAGCAGAAAGTCAGAATCCATCCTTAAAGAGATGCGCTCTTCCCAGGAGACTCTCCCAGAGAGCTGGTGGGAAAGACTGGGCCTGAGGTCCCTGGAGGGAGGAGCCAATGGAGGATGCTGAAGGCCTGAGAGGAGCATAGGACTCTACCATCATCAGTGAAAGCAGCTTCCATCCTGGTGGGGAGGGAGCAGCCAGACCATTCCAGCACATCGCTCCTTTGAATACTGGGTGCCCACACCCAGATGGCCTTTCCCTAAAGGAATGTAGGCCTGTCACCATGCAGGGTATCTGTTTGCCTTTGAGCCAACAGGGCAGCTCGGCCAGAGGACACTGGAGTGTGTTTTTCTATTTCAAATCTCCCTGCAAACCACTTTCCTGGCTAAGATCACTAAGATCTGTACCCCTGCTAGGAGCATCAAGTTTCCAGAAGTACCTTATTCCTGGGGCCAAGTCAGTGTTTCAGGGAAAATTGTTTTTCTCCAGCTACACTTCTGGGACTGCCCCTGAAGCTGGGGTCCATTGGTTCCTTTCTTTCTTCCAGGCATTTTGAGGTCTTGCCTGAGAGCTTAGAGATCTCCCCAAGCCTCTAATCACTGCTGCTGCTTTGTTCTTCAGGCAGTGACCTTTAATGACATCATCTCACCCCCCATCTATTTGAATCTCCCATTCTTTTTTCCTCTTTCTGGGTTAGAGTGAAGGATTTTACTCTCAGGGGCCTAATCCTTTCGCTCTTGTGTGTGACTAATTCCCTCCCCTCCCCCTCGGCTCCTGCAAAGAGGAAGGGGCCTGTTTGCCCGATTAGAGGGTCTGCAGCTCTTGTCGGCAATCAAAGCACAAACATATTCCTCCGGGTGATTTCCTGCCTTGAGAGCCCAGCCCGGAACACAAGCCTCCTCTGTTCCCTCACAGCCCACCAGTCCCTGGGACTGGGACTTAGGCAAGAGGATTTATGATATAGAAAGTAGTAAGTCACCCTTCCAACCTGGCAACATCTCGTGCGAAAGCAAGTTGTATTGTTGTTCAGACAATGGCTCCCAGGAGGAGAAATAGTGTCACTCAGAGCCCCACAGTCCTCTAGTGGCTGCCTGTGGCTTAGGGTGTGCAGAGGTGACACAGCGCAGGATGGAGGCCTTAGTATCCCTAGGGCTCCCCATGGACCGCAGCGGGTTAGCTGTGGCTGCTGATTTCTGAAGTTAAAAAGCACATAATTATGGTATTGTTTGACTGCCAAGAATTCTGGGTTAATCTCAGTTTTATTTTGACTGCTACCGAAAATAGTAGCCTGTCCCCAAGGACAGCAGTAAAGGCCAGGAAGCCACAAACAGAAAAGCAGGCCTGAGATCTAGGAGGCCCTCACTCGGGAGTTCTGGGGAGGCTTAGATGCGTGGGATCTAGTACTGGAAGCCAAGTCACTCCCAGGCCCTCCCTTCCACAGGCCTGTCCTTAGCCACCAGCCCCAGCTGCCCCTTCCCCATGGGACCTGACCAAGGCTGTGGAGAGCTGCAGGATGGCCTGTCCCCAGCACACCCATGTCCCCTGAGGCACTCAGGACAGACCCTGTGACAGTGTGGAGATCTGCTTCTGTGATTTGGGGAGACAGGGCCAATAATAATAATAGTTGTCATTACTGAGGGCTTGTGACGCACCGGCTGCTGACCTAAGTACTCCTGCACGTGGTAATTCCTTTAGTCGTCACAGCCAGTCTTTGTGGTAGGTACTCTGATGATCTTCTAACCTGGCCAGAGCCACCATGGTTAGTAGGTAGTGGAGACAGAATTTGGACCTGAGGAATCCTTGCTCCAGTGGCCACCTCCCCTACTTTGTCACATGGCCTCTCAGGAGGTGAGTGGAGGCAGAACCCAAAGGCTCAGAAAGCAGAGCTCTCTTTGGAATCCGCAAGAGAGGCATCAGTTCCTAAGTGGAGGCCACGAGAACGGACCTGGGGAGGGGTGGTTCTCCTTCTTGGAGCACAGATAGAAGATGTGCCTCAAACATTCTCCATCATACTTAGCAAACATTTACCAAGGGTTCCAATCTGTTCCAGAGGTCTCCTGGCCACTGGGCCCTGGATCTCTAAGAAAAGTTCTGCGGCATTCCCGGGATAAGAACAATACAAAGTCATGTGTGCTCTTAGAGAGGAATGCTTTCTGCATGCAGTCAGGGAGGGCTTCCTAGGGGAGGGGACACTCAAGTTAGATCCTAAAGGATGCCAGGATTCTTCTGGGTTGTCAAAGTGGAGCTGAGCTCTCTGGGCAGAGGGGACAACCTGGGCAAACCACTGCTGTATTCCACCAGGCTCAAGATGTTGTTCTTGAGAATTCTGTTCCTGAGGATTCTGAGCCATTGGGCCCTGGGCTCCAGTCTGCAGGACATGACAAGAGCTGAGTAACTGTCCCCTCCCAGCTACTACTGATCCCCACTATGCTGCCTTCAGAGGAACCTTTCCTACCCTTCTTTCCTGCCCCACCTAGATGATACCCATCCAGTCTGAGGCATCTTTGAACTTCTAAAGTGCCCAGAGCTGCCAATCCAGCCGCTGCCAGTGGCTTCTAGCCCAGCAGTGCCACAAGGGTCAGCCTCGCCTCGGCCAGAAGCACCCACAGAGCTGGCTCAGGCCCGCCCTGCTGCCCAATGCCCTGATGCACTCCCAACTCCGCTTCACTCCATCCACCCCTGCAGGCTAATGGCAGGGCAGGCGGACACATGAAAGCACAGAGAAAAGCACAGGGCCTGGGGTTCCAGCAGCTTCTTCATTCTTCTCTCTTCCTCCCAAGCGAGGAAAAGGCACAAGGAAGGCCAAAGGGCCAGGCCCCCAGGCCCAGGGTGCGTGGAGGCAGATGGGGCTGTGTTTCTCCTGCTCCTCAGAGCATCCTCCTCCTTTCTACCTTTTTGTTGTTGTTCAATTGTTCTGTTTTGTTTTTACTTTTTCTTTTTCTTTTTTTTTTTTGTGGCTGGCTGGAATTCCATGTTGTTCAATTGTTTTAACAAAAGTGATTCTGAGTTCTTTTATTAGGAAAAAACAAACACACCAGAAACAAAGGCAGTAGGAGTTTTAAGTCTTGGCCTGTGGAGGAGGCAGTCGCAGCTCCCGAGCATGGTCCTGACTCTGGGGCTCCGTCAGCTGCTGCGGTCTGGGAAGGCAAGTGACTGTGTAAGGCACCGCCATCCAGGGAGACCAGGGACAGAGGATCAGTTCATTTCTTCCAGGTCTGCGGGGACAAAGGCACTGCTATGAGGTCCCCAGAGGGAGGTGGCCAAGTGGCTTCTCTTTCATCATGGAATTCAACATCTCCTTGTAATTAGAGACCTCACAGGATGGGAAAATAAGAGCAAGGCAGGCAGAAGCCCCTCTACTGAGCGCTGCTGCAGGCCCCTGTTTTAGCAGGTAAAGAAGGAGATTCCAAAGTTAGGTTCTATTGTGGCCAAGAGCACACAGCCAGGAAAGAGTGACACCAGCCTCTGGAGTCCAGGAGGAGGACTTTGTCTTTCTTTCTGCAGTACTAGGGAGTGCCTGATCATATGTATCAAAGTTTAGAAAACTACTTCTATCTTCCCTCGTTTTCTACCTGCTCAAATCCCATTTATTTTACCCGACTCAGGCCAAATGACATGTCCTTTGACATGAAACTTCTCCTCATCCTCTGGTTGGAATTCAGCATCTGCTACAAGTATACAGGAGTATGTTTAAATTTATAATTTAATTTTAAGAGCTGTGAAGGCGAGATGTTTCCAGTGAAAGTCTTTAGACTCTTGGAAATATTAAATGTGACAAACAGAACCACATGAAGTAGACTTTAGGCTTTCCTGTCTTTTTAGAGTGATCTGCAAATGAACAGACAAAAAGTTCAACCCTCTGCCACCAGGAATAAAAGAAATTTGCTCCGAGCGTGGTGGCTCATGTCTGTAATCCCAGCACCTTGGGAGGCCGAGGCAGGCGGATCATGAGGTCAAGAGGTGGAGATAATCCTGGCCAACATAGTGAAACCCTATCCCTACTAAAATTAAAAAATTAGCTGGGCATGGTGGCACACACCTGTAGTCCCAGCTACTCAGGAGGCTGAGGCAGGAGAATTGCTTGAACCCGGGAGGCAGAGGTTGCAGTGAGCCGAGATCGTGCCCCTGCACTCCAGCCTGACGCCTGGTGACAGAGCGAGACTCTCTCAAAAAATAAAAAATAAAAGAGATTTGCAATTGCTTTGATTTTGTTTTTAATATTAAGCTTAGACCCCCTCCAAAAATGCAGGCCACACTCTCAGACTCTTCAGACTCTTACCTATCTTTTCCACAATGAGCAGCCTCAATATATAACCCTGCAAAGGAAACCATCCTGTCACCTAAAGACAGGAATCTGGTTGTGCACAGTTCTTCGTCTCGCTCTGTCACCCAGGCTAGAGTGCAGTGGTGCGATCTTGGCTCACTGCAACCTCCACCTCCCTGATTCAAGCAATTCCCCTGCCTCAGCCTCCTGAGTAACTGGGATTACAGGGGCACACCACCATGTCTGGCTAAATTTTTTGTATTTTTAGTTAGAGACGGGGTTTCACCATGTTGGTCAGACTGATCTTGAACTCCTGACCTCAGGCAGTCTGCCCGCCTCAGCTTTCCAAAGTGCTGGGATTACAGGGGTGAGTGACCATGCCTGGCCTCTTATCTCTAGTTCTTACTTGCATGTAGCCCTTGACCTAAATGCAAAAGCGACTAACTTTTGCTGCCTAACAAACTGCCCCAAAATTTAGTTGTTCAGGGCAACAGCAGTTTATTTAATTCACGATTACAAGCTCAGCAGTTTTGGCTGGGCTGAGCTGGGCCTCCTTCGGGGCTGAGCTGGGTTCACTCCTGTGTCTGTGGTTAGCTAGCAGGTTGGCTGGGGACTGGCTGATCTGGGAGTACTCAGCTGGGATGACTCATCTCTGCTCCCTGAGGTCTCTGATCCTTCAGCAGGTAGCCTGGCCTTATTCACATGGCAGCAGCACAGATCTAAGAGTATAGATGCTGTCCGGTTTCTTGAGTTCTAGCTAAGAACTACTACAACCTTGTAACCTCTGCATTTTGTTCATCAAAAGGCAAGCCCAGAATCAAGGAGTAGAGAAATTAATTCCACTTATTGACAGAAAGCACTGCAAAGTGTTGTGTCCTCAGTGTGTATCTACTGAGCCCATTTATAGCTTCCCGGCTCGCACACCTGCATCTCCCTGCCTGAGTCCACGCTCTGTTCCTGTATGTTCAGCCTCTGCATGAAGGAGACTAGAAGATCAGAGTGGATGCCCTCCAGTCAGCCCCTCAGCCAATGAGGAGGGGAGCTGACGGACAAATCCCCTAGGTTCTTTCCCTTAGTCAGATCATTTCAAGGTGTGTTCTACACAGATTCTCCAAAGGGCTGTGGGAGATCGAGCGCAAGTTTCCCATGGTGGTCACCTGCTCATGAGGCACCCTTTCTCAACATTCCTTTTTGTCGTCTCATGTCCCCTCTACCTTACCACACTACTTGCAACCAAATCCTTCTAGGGCCTGCTTTTGGGGAAATCTATGCTAAGACAGGGAGGTAAGAGATAGATCACCCCTGATCTCATAGGCCAAGCTAATGAGTTTGAATTTATCTTGCAGGTGGTTGAGCTTCAGTGGGTTTTGAGCAGCAGAAATTGGTGTCTTACAAACAATGTTAGTGGCAAAGTAGAAACTAATAACACCCAGTTGCACTGACTTCAGGCCTGTGCTGTTACGTCAACTGTATCCTATTGCTATTTCAGGCTTTGAATGTGAGAATATGCAGATCTTTTACAGTCCATTTATTTTTAAATAAGTAGTAAATACACATGGCGCAAAATTAGAAAAGTGCCAAACATTTATTGTTAGAATCATTTTTCACCACCAAAGGAGCATTTAAATAGCCATTGTGTTTAGAGTGCATTAAGACATACGGAGTTAGCTTTTGGCTCCTTCTGAGGCCACTCCTGGTGGCATCTTTCCCTCTCACTCCCGCAAGCCTGTTCTGGGCCTTCCCAACACCCTGCAGCCCACAGATCTCTCTGCTGGAAGGGCAGGAGAGAGACGCTGACATTTGTGGTCCCAAGGAAACTTGGCGGGGCTGGTGGATGCCATCCTTGCTCCCTGTCACCACAAATAATTGCAGGCTAGCTGAGCGCTACTCAAATGCATTAAGGTTTGTGGCTTGTTCTGACAGAAATTGAAAAAGGGCAACGACAAGGCCAAGCCTACAGCTTTTATTTCAGTTAGCTGGGGAGAGGAAGAGATAATGATTCATAACACTCCAGCTCTTCACATTTCTCCTGAAGAGCCGCCATCTGTCTATAACGTGAGGGAAGAAGTGCTGTCAGGTTAATTGCCTTGCATCAGCCAAGCCGTCTGCATTTATTTAAATCAAGTCAAGTCTATAAATAGCGTTTGCTGTGGGCCAGCCCTGAGCTCCGCTCTCTAGGGTACTCAAACAAGTGTGAGCCACCAGCTCTGGCACCCTAAGAGGCAGGCTGGTGAGATGGCAGTTCTGGTAGCTTTAGAACCAGGCATGTTCAGTAAGAATCCCAGCCCCATCATCAATCAGCTGAGAGATCTTGGATAACTTAGTCGATCTCCTCAGAACCTCCATTTCCTCACCTTTAAAATGGTCCTGCCTACTGCAGAGGGGGAGGTGGAAATCTCAAAGGCAATGCTTTGCTTCTGTCATCTTTCTTGGGAACTTACAACCTTTCCAGGAAAGAAAGATAATTTTACTTTGCGAAAAGTTAAGAAAACATTTCTAAAAGGTAATCAACAGTTCAAAACATAACGAGAAAAGAAAGGCGATAAACACATGGGGTGATGAATTGCCAAACACTAGTGTTTGCTCTAGACGTTGAGCCAGGGAGAATGGCAGGGCGAAGAAACAAGGAGGTCTTCCTGGCTTGTAATTTTATTCTGTTTTTGCCTAATACAAAATTGTGTGCCTGGCACATGGTAGGCGTGCAATAAATATTGTTGAATGAGTGTTCAAGTAAACTAATAAATGAATGAATATTCTGTACAGGTTTTGTCACTGAACCTTAGGAAAGATACCCAGATGAGAGTATGTAGAGATGATAAACAGATGGAATGGGAGGCTTTTATTTTAAAAAAAAAATACTTTTCTCAAGAACTCTTTCTGGTATGTAAAGGCAGGAATTGAAAATGGATATGACAGGAGCTTACAAAACTGTGAAAGTCATGGATGAGACTATTATCATCTCTTTTAGATTTTTTATTAATTTATAAATCTTCATTAAATATATTTGTGTTGCTAGAAGTAGATACAGGATGACCTTTGAACTATATGAAGTTTTAGGACATCTGAAAAAAAAAAAGAAAGGAGGTCTTAGTTGTGATTAGTACGTTAAAAGAATTTTTATCCGTTTACACTGGAGGCTGAAAATACAAGTAAGCCAAGAGGGATTTGATGAATTCATGAAGGCTGATCTCAGAGTAAGTTGCTTCAGATTCCTCAGGGATTTTGAAGCTTATGTTCTGAAGGACTCTCATGTTAGAGACAGAATGCTGGGCTGTGGTGACCCTGGACCCAGCCTAGGAGCACACTTCTGTGGTTTTGTGTTTCTTTGGGGAATATTTAAGAATATGTACTGGGTGGGGTTCTAGAGACCAAGAACACAGCATTGGATCAGATGGTGTCCTAGACCTCCAGCACCACCAGTCTAGAGACAGAAGCAGATATGGGAAGAAATACATTTCACTTTATTGAGTTAAGTTCCATAATAAAAGTATGATGGGAGCTCTTTATGACCTCAAAAGTGTGATGACAATAATTAAATGTCTGTGCATGAAAGAGACTTGACAATATTTGATAAATAAATAAATAAACGATGAAAGACACCTGGTAGAAGGTACTAAGAGTAGGTACTCAATGCTATATGTCCTTTTGGTCACCAGGAAGAAACCTACCTATTTATTTTCAAAATTAAAAAGAAGTTGCTATAAAAATTGTTTTTCTAATTTATTTTTCTTGAAATACAGAATTTTATTTAGAAATTGTTTAAAGTAGGAAAAAACCCTGTCAAGAAAGACCAGATGCAAAATGGGTTCCCAATAAAATGGAATTTTAGAGCAACAAAAGTCTAAAAGGCCCCAAAAGAGAAATAGCACCACAGCCATTTGAACAATAGCCAGTTACTTGCATCTTTTGGCATTGTTAATCACTGAATCTGGGTTTTCCTCTGAATTCCACACACAGCATGCACTAATTTTATCATAAAATATTTGCTTTCTACACACATTTTAGGAAAAGCTACCACCAGAAACAAATCAATACAAATACAGCAAGGACTGAACAATCTCAGTAGTGGGTGAGATACATTTTGCAGAATCCCGCCAAACAAAGGAACTGAATAGGCTGTGGGCAAAGCAAATGAAAGAGAGTCAAGGAAGGAAATATTTTAAATATTAATAATTAATTCAGACACGGTACTGTATTTTCTGCAAAAGAAAATTAACATTTAGGAACACACGAATGAATTTTATCTCCAAAGACATTAGTGCACAGGCAAAGTATTCAGATTACAGTGGAGAGCTGGGAACAGCAGATACCAAAAACACCCCAGCCTTGCAGATCCCAAGACAACAATGGCCTTCACTGACCACTCTGTTTGCCAGAGGTCCAGAAAGAACTTGCAGCATGATCACCTGCCTGCTGCACTTCCAATTCTAAGCAGCAAACTTCAAGGAGCCAAAGAGGAGTCCCCAGTGGGCAAGGGGAGCAGAGGAGAGAAACATGGTAAATGTAAACCCAAAAGACGGCAAAATGGGATGCAATCTCCATTCATATCCCAGAGATGTGGGCAAGGCCCAAAAGTAGTTGTTAGTTAAAAAACTGGGCATACCTCACTTCCCCCAAAACATAATACATAGAAATTTTGGGGACAACTGGAAAAATAGAGAAATGCTTAGTGAAAACCGAGCTCTTCAACTAGAACATCTCAGGACTGAAACACATCCTCTATTATCCAGGCAGTGATATCTCTTGCTTTTTAGCAGGGAAGCAATTGGTCAATGACACCAAATGGCTTTACAGGACTTTTTAAATGTTTCTTTTAGACCAAAGCCTAGGCCTATCAGGATTCAAGCAGCCCTGCAAGACCTGTGACAGCAGGTTCCAGAGGGTCCAAGGTCTGGCCCTTTCTTCCCAGATACAATGTCAAACGCAAAATCTTCTGTCACGTTACCTTTTATATTTTGAAATATGGAAGAATATTTTAAATACTCTTAAGGCATTCATTTATGACAACATTCTCTGATTTCACATTAGCTTAAAATTCAATTCAGTCTTTACATTTCTCCACTGAGGTCACCGCCTCAGCATATTACATAACACCTGCTCCAGCACTCAGTGTGACCTGCATCTGCACGGTGAGTCCCAGGGTCAGCCTCTTTGTTTCCCAGGTGAACCAACTAGATGTTGATACTGCTCTGCTAGAAGGTAAAAGCCCCTAACTCAAACTTATTGGAAAGGGAGTGAAACGTCCGCAAAGTGCACTTTAAGAAGAGGTTCTTTTTGCTTATGAGAACTGAGAGGTTTCTTTGGCTTATTCAGTGCTGGAGCAACAAGGGAGGGACCCACTGCAGTTTCTTGACCTTGTCTGGCACCGCAGGGTCATAGTCTTTTCCATCATAGTTTGCATCAAAAAAAACTCCTTGAACCACTGAATGAATTCAACATTGTCCTGAAACTTTCATTTTACTAATTTGTCCAGAGGAATTATTTTGTCAACACCCATCCTCTTAAAACGCACTTGTAGTATTTAGTTCTAGCTTAGCTTGGAATTTCACTTCTTCAAGGCAATGGAGCCAGGGAACAGCAAGTCCATAAACTGACAATAGGCAGCCCCTGAGCACAACTGTTCAATCTTTGTCAGATTCAACTGCAGAAACTCATTGATCCAGGCCAGCATGCCATGTCGACTTAGATCATCACTGGTCACTGACGTTGACTGTAAGTTCACTGCCATCTTCAGCTCTCGGCAGAACCGTGTCCACTGCCCGCAACGGCTCCAGTTCCACCTTCTGTCTTTCTAATTTGTTAAATGCCTCTCCCCACTTGCATTTTAGAATTCCCATGTACTCAGAAAATGTTTGTGGATGCATGGATGGATGAATGAATGAATAAGTAAGAAAAATAATGAATTTTTTTGCTTCTAGACATGGGCGTATTTTTCAAATAGAAATTTATTAATATTTGAAGGTTCACTACAGTCAAATTCACTAAGTAACCATTTTAAATATTGCTATGTGTGAAAGTCCTGGAAGCTACATGATTTAATAGAAAAAAATGGCATTTCAGTTTTGTGAATCATTGCTGTGGGTTTTTTAATCTGCATTTCCAGAAATCTTGAAGGGGGAAACTCTGTGGAATGGCAGTTACAGGCCAAAAGTCATTTTTACTAAATATTGATTTTAGCAGCAAGGAACTCTTACTTCAGTGAGACTTCTCACACTTCTCCTACCCTGCAGTAAGCACATTCCGCTCTGCATGTTGCTCAGGAAGGCTGCCTCTCTAAAGAGCCTCAACGTACTTCCTAGAGCCTGGCATGCTTGATGACATCACCAGGAATTTGGTGATTGGAAGGCATAGGTCCAGCAAAACATCTTGAACCAGGAATCTGGACCTCATTAAATAATTGGTCCTTATGAGAAGCTTAGTCTCAGGTCCATATCCATGAGCAAAGAGTTCTGTGGCTTCCTCAAGCTGCCTTTCTCCCCATCTACATTTGACTACCTCCTGCCCCTTATCCTCCCTCCAATAACAAACGCCACTAAGATGAGACTCTAGAGTTATACTGTCCAGTATACAAGCCACTACCCATGTCTGGTTATGTAAGTCAATTAAAATTAAATAAAATTGAACATGTAATTCCTCAGTCGTACTAGCCACATATCAAATGCACAAAAGCCACATATGTCTATCGGCAACTATGGTGGACAGTGCAGAGAACATTCTCATCACCACAGAAAGTTCCACTGAACTGTATTGCCCTAGAGAAAAAGGAAGATGAAAGCTGAGGATGCAGGGGGTAATTTTCAAGAAAGGCTGATAACATCTAGACCAGCCATATACAGAGAAGGAACATTCTAGCAGGAAGTTGCCACAGGATGCAAAACTAGGCAACAAGTGAAAGGTATGAAGGGAGAGAGTACAGCTTTGGGACCGGAAGCCAGGTTAATCCTGATTTTAACCAAGTATGCGCCCATGAACAGGTCACGTGAGCTCTCGGAGCCTCAGTCTTTTCATAAGGGAAATGGTGATAATAATAGTTTCTATGCCATAGAGTTGATGTGAAAATTAATGAGACAATTAGCGTAAGGTGCTTAGCATGCTGCCTGGCATATGGAAAAAGGTCAAAAATAGTGAGGCGGGGAGGGGTAAGAAAAAAGAAAGGAGAGAACCTAGTGAGAAGACGGCGGACCTGGAAAGAAGAAATGTCCAGAGGATGTTTACGTGAACCTAGTCAGTGAGCACTTTACGATGGCTGGAGAGTAAAAGTCGGAAGGACAGCGCGACAGAGCAGCTGGACCTCAGGAAACCTGAGGAGCACGAGGGGAAGATCCTCTGGCCGATGGTTGGAGCTGCGTCAGGCAGGCATGATCCCATATGATCCAGTCTTCGTGCCCGTCTGTGGCAGCAGGAATTGTGCTGCTCATGGGAGTTTAGCTGTACTCATGTTTATGCCAATGATTGCATTCTTGAGACCAAGGAAAGCATGGAACAGATGTGGCTTTCCTGGCATAGGCTGGGTGAACCAGGGTTAGGGACAGAGGGGCCAGACCATGGTCACGTTGATACAGGGAATTAGAGTAAAGGGAAGAGGATGACATCTATTTAGTGCTTGCTACATGTTCAGCACTCACATATCCAATTGCGCTTCGCCCCGCAACAGTAGCCACCCCCAGTTTGTGGGAGAAGAAACTGGAGCTCACCAGAGTGAAGGAACGTGCCCAAGATCACACAGTCAGTAAACGAAATTAAGGATCTCAGCCCTGTATTTTTTCATCATCTAGCAGAGTTCTATGTAATGTCCATGTTGCACGGGGCACAAACATGAATAAGACAGGATTCTTGTCTGTAGGTGCTTCTTTAGCAGTGAGGCAGACAAGCTAAGAACAAGGTGAGAACAACTAAAGGTAAAATGTTCAAACTCATCCATGTAGGAAATACTGTACTTATTGAATCTCTAGTACGTGTCAGGTACTGTGCTAGGCTCCAGGGATACTCTAGTGTGCTGTGTTTACAGAAATGGCTGCACTTTCCCCTTTTCCTATATCCATACCCCTTTGCACTATGACTTTGCAGCTACTTCCATTAAAGTTGAGTCTATTCTCCACCGATTGAATCCAGGCTAGTCTTGTGACTTGTCTTGGCCAATAGAATGTGGTGGAAGTGATACTGTACCTCTTCCAAATCTCGGCTTTAAGAGGCCTCGTACCTATCCATTCTTATTCTCGAAACTCTCTAACTGCCATGTGAACTCATCCAAGCTAGCTGGCTGGATAATGACAGACACATGGCCCTTTCATTTTTCATTGTCCCAGTCAATGGCCAGCCACCTGACAGACATGAGTGAGGCCATTTGGACCCACACCATACATGTATATCTTCAGGGAAAGGAAGCAATAATTAAGCCAGCCTCCCACGATGGCCCCAGAGATCCCCATCCTGGTATTCACACCATGTATGGTTTCCTCCCACACTGCACCAAGGGTGGTCTGCGTAACAATGGCGCATGGCAGAAGGGATGATGTGTTGCTTCTGATACTAGTTTACAAAAGCCTGCAGCTTCTATTTTGGGTGCCTTGTCTCTCTCTCTCTCTTTTTTTTTTTTTTGAGATGGAGTCTCACTCTGTCACCCAGGCTGGAGTGCAGTGGCATGTCTTGAACCACCTCCCTGGTTCAAGCAATTCCCCTACTTCAGTCTCCTGAACAGCTGAGATTATAGCTACGCGCTACCATGCCCAGCTAATTTTTTTGTATTTTTAGTAGAGATGGGGTTTCACCATGTGGGCCAGACTGGTCTTGAACTCCTGACCTCAGGCAATCTGCCTGCCTTGGCCCTCCCAAAGTGCTGGGATTACAGTCGCGAGTCACTGCCCCCAGCCCTCTCTCTCTCTTTCTTATTCATTCTGGGAGAAGCCAGCTTCCACATCCTGAGAACACCCAGTCAGCCCATGGAGGGGTCATATGGCAAGGAACTGAGGTCTCCACCCATAGCCTAAAAAGCACTGAGGTCCACACTGAATGAGTGTGGCAGGAGATCCTGCTGCTCCAGATGACCAAAGCCCAGGCTGACAGCTTGAATGTAACCTCTTGAGAAACGCTGAACCAGAACCATGGAGCTAAGCTGCTCCCAGACTCCTGACCCAAAGAAAATGTGAGATAACAAATTTTTGTTTTAAGCAACTAGGTTTGGGGATAATTTGTTATGCAAGAAAAGATAACTGACAAAAGGAGTTAGCTAGATAAAGCAGGGGGAGGGGTGGGAGTGCTCCAGACAGAGGGAACGGTGTGAGGTGTGGGTCCTCAGGTAGGAGGGAACACAGACCCAGAAGAAACTAAAAGACTAATGCAGCAGGAGTTCGGGGAGCAAATGAGGCCGAAATGTCGTTGGGGTCAAGACTTGCTGGGTGTGGCCTGGGGGGTCTTCTTAAGAAGTTTGCATTAGGAGTGATAAGAAACCAAATTATTGAGGAACCAGCATTAGGGCTCCAAGGAAACCCAGGTATCCTGGCTAGGATAAAGTCTCTCTCCCTGCCAGTCCTCCAGATTAGTAACTTTGGGTTTTTAGTTTTCCCTACATAAAGGTGCCCTTCAAGGTCTCCAAGGAAAGGGGCAAAGGGAGACGTAGCAAACATCCAGTGTGGTAGGGGTAAGGCTTCTCCAGCTCCAGCCATGCCAGGCAGCCAGGTCCAGCAGAGCTGTGCTTTCCTGGCTGGTCAGGACTGGTCCCTCCAGCAGGGGCAAAGCCACAGACAAGGGGCACAGGTCTGGGGAGGGAGCCCACTTCTTAGTCAGTCTTTCTTGGTTCCCAGCTTCCCAGCTTCCCACCCCCTGACCATCAGGAGTGAGTTTACACTGTTTTACAAGGACTAGGGCACTTGAACTCTTACTTCATTCTCTCATGGATTTGGTCCAACTGGCCTAATCTTTTTTCTCTAGTGAAAAAGACTCTAAAGATACGAGATGTCCCCCAAAACAACTTTGCAGAAAACCAAAAGAAACACAGCATTGAACAGGTCCATTCATTTTGTGACTTGATTATAGAGAGACAATTTATATTTTTTTCTTTTAAAAATATATATTTAAGATAGAGATATAAAAAAAATTACATGATGTTCCATCAAGGAGATACATTCCACCATGATCACCTTAAAGGAGCAAAGCCCTAGTCCTAACATAGGACGGTTGAGTTGATCGGATAAAGAGTCTTTTTTCCCAATCTACAATCCCATAGATCTTAACTTTTTAAAAACCACAACAGTTTTTCACTGAACAGCCTTCCTTTTTCTCTTCTCATCTCTAGTCTAGGGGATATTCCCCTCCCTCCTTCTTGCTGTTCCAAGGGCAATCAAGAGGGACTGCCCGCTGAGCATTCACCGCTGTCAATCCTAATCTAATGCCAGTAGTTCGAGACATCCTTATACAGGGTCACCCACACTAAGAGAGAAGGCCCTGTGTTCCGGAGCCCCTGGCCAACACCTGTGCAGACCAAGGCCCGCTCCACTGAAGAGCAAGGGACGAATTGGAGGACAGAGTGTGTTGTCAGAACATCAGCGCTTGCTCAAAACCACTTCCCAGTTGGGCACATTCATTGGCCTCTCTTTCCCTTGAGTGTGCTTTGAATAGACCACAGGCTGGCTTGGAGGGACGGAAGAAGGAGAAGACACGTAGCTGTAAATCAGTGTCACCTCCCCCGCTCAGGGTCAGAGGAGGAGAACGTGGGCACCTCCAGGAAGGCCTGGTGTTATCAGATGTGCCTGAGCAGTCATGAGCACCCTGCTCTGCTGCCCTGCAGCCTGTGGACTCCCCCTCATTCCTCTGTTCTGCAGCATCAAAACAGATGCCCTTGGGAGAGGAAAAGCTCTGACTTCATCAGGGCTCCCAGGCCCTCCTTTCTCCAAACAGAACAAAGCCTGCTTAGCTTATCACAGCACTTCTTGGTGATTTTTTTTAATTAGCCTCTTCAAATGTGCAATTGACTCTCCTGATATAAAAGTTGTGAGCCCAGTTTTAGCAAGCCTGTAGCTTAGAAGCTAATCACCATCAGCGTCAACAGAAATCATCTGAATGCTCTAAGTACTGCCAGCACTTGCTAAAAAATGAAACAGCCTGCCAACCTCCTCCTGCCTGTGTCCTTGGCATAGCCCTGGTGGGGCAAAGGAGCCCCAAGGACCCCATTGTTCTTTGGAAAGAAAGAAGCAACTCTAGCCAGTTAGGGTATTTGGGGGATTATTGAGATGGTCTTTTTTTGTAGATACGATGTGGTTGGTGAATAGGGTGAGTTATATAGGGGACTCTATGATAGTGACATTTGAAAAGATTGAAGGGGGAACTGAAACTGGTTTCTGTGAGCCCAAAGTTTTATTCAGCCAGCACATGCTAGAATTTGCTACCACTATTTTTATTTTTTTCCAGAGACCTTCACGTTTTCTGAGAGTAATGGGATGCTGGGGAGAGAACTTATAGATAAACATATGAGATGGAAAGATAATGACCTCTTGCGAAGGATCCACACTGTTGGTTGGATTAGCTGTGTGGAAAGCGGTATGTGAATGATGAGGGTTAAAGAGAGAAAAACAGGCAAAACCAAACAAGGCCCCTTGCAAACAAAGTTAAGATGGTTTTTGGATTCATCTGCCCTCCTATAGGTTTCGCTTGTTTAGCTTAACATTAGTCCCATCTGCCAGAGCTTGGTGGCAAGGTCCTTAGGGGTTTAATTGTTCTGTGAGACCCTGGAGCAGGGTAAGAAGTGGCCTGGTGTCAGAGTAGAGCAGTTGGCCTATTACTGAAGGTTGTGGTTCTTTTCTCTACGCACGTTCTATGTAAGTGAGTAGTAAAAGGATATGCTTATCTCCTTCCTTTATTGTAGCCATCCACAAAGTTCCATTTCCTGCTTGAAACCTCTGACTCAATGGCTAGAGGAACCCTCCCTCACCCGTCTCCTCCTGTCTATGCTGGCAACTTTTGAGCCACCTCCTTGGGTCACCACCTTGCAGAACACTCCAGATCCATTGCTTTTACACACTGCCTTTTACCTCTTGTTTATTTTGTGTATGCAGGTCACTTGTTGTTTAGGTTAGATTGAAGTCTGGTGGCCAGGCATGGTGGCTTACACATGTAATCCCAACATTTTGGGAGGCTGAGGCGGGCAGATCACAAGGCCAGGAGTTCTAGATCAGCCTGACCAACATGGTGAAACCCCATCTTTATTAAAAATAAAAAAAATTAGCTGGGCATGTTGATGTGCACCTGTAATTCCAGCTACTCAGGAGGCTGAGGTCGGAGAATCGCTTGAACCTGGGAGGTGGAGGTTGCAGTGAGCTGAGATCACACCATTGCACTCCAGCCTGGGCAACAGAGCAAGACTCCATCTCAAAAAAAAAAAGATTGAAGTCTGAAAGATAGTATACCATATCCACATGAGCATTTAATATTAACATTGTTTTCTTTTTGATGTAACATTCAGCTTCAGCCTAGGAGGCACCCTGAATGATCCAGTCTTGGGAACCATCAGAGCTATTATTATTATTATTATTTTGTTGATTTATTTATTTACTGAGACTGAGTCTCACTCTGTAGCCCAGGCTGGAGTGCAGTGGCATGATCTCAGCTCACTGCAACCTCCATCTCTTGGGTTCAAGTGATTCTCCTGCCTCAGCCTCCCCAGTAGCTGAGATTACAGGCAGGTGCCACCAAGCTTTGTATTTTTAGAGAGGGGGTTTCACTATGTTGGCAATGCTGATCTCGAACTCCTGACCTCAAGTGATCTGCCCACCTTAGCCTCCCAAAGTGCTGGGATTACAGGCATGAGCCACTATGCCCAGACTATTATTATTAGTTTAAAGAATAATCACTTAATGTGGATTTTGCACATCTACTGCATTTGATCCCTTTCTGAATAGTTTTCACTGTTTTTTATAATTACTGTACTTCACAATACAGGAATTTCGGAAAACGGAGAAACACTCTGGTGTTTAGAATTTTTAGTACATTTTTAGCATTTTTTCAGTGCATATAGATTTATTTTCTGTTTTCAGCAATAATAGTATACAGTTTGTTTTACACCGTATACTATTAAACTGTATATTGTTTACTTTAGTAATAGATCATGGATGTATTCCCATGCTACTATAGAAATTATAATGGCTATGTAATATTGCATTATATACATTTATATAAGCAATTCTCCATTATTGGACTTTCATTTATCAAACATTTATATAAGCACTTACTATGTACCAAGCATAGTTCTAAGCTCCAAATAGATATTAACTCATTTAACTCTCACAATAGCTTTATGAGGTAAGTAATATTTTTATCCCCATTTTGCAGATGAGGAAATTGAGTCACAGGCTAAATAACTTGTCCCAGGGCACACCTCTTTGTAAGTGATGGAGCCAGATTCAAACCCAGACAATCTGGCTCCAAAGTCTGTGCTGTAATCACAGCCCTCTGCTTTTCTCCCTCTACCTCTATTGAAAAGTAAAAACCTTCCTTTACCTGGGAGAATAGCTTAATCTTCATAAGACTTCCCTGGCAAATAAGGGAACTGCTGTCCTGTGAGTCACTGTTATTTATAATTAAATCTTAAGCTGCTGAGACAACAGGCAAAGAAGCATCTGGGCGGGATGGGCAGTGTGAGCTCTGCAGCCTGGAGAAGGTGACTCCAGGAGAGGCTGTAGACTTGGATCCAACAAGCCTGAGGCCCGGGTTACTCACCCACTGGCAGAACCCAAGGGGCTTCAGCCTCCCCTGAAGCTACTGTAATTTCCTCACACCCAACTGAGAAGGTCTTTCCTTTGCATTCTGCTATAGGAGCTGCTGCATCTGACCCAAGCTGGCCCGGAGAAGGGAGGAAGAGGCAAGGTAGGAAGTGGCCTGGCTCCCTGCTGCTCTGCCCCAGAATGCAGGGCAGAAACTGCAGCTGGAGCTGTGGTGTGGTGTTGATTCGCCTATAAAGTGACTTCTGGGGCAGCGCCTGGAGTGTATGGGAATCCTCTGATTAACCTGCAGAAGCTCCAGAGTAGTTGTTTCTGGGTGACTCTAGGATCCTTATTCATCGCAGCCTTGAGACTGGGCTTTGGCTTCAGCCACCTCTTTCTTATCCTCTCCCTTCCAATAATGACAATATGATATCATAGCTGACCGTAACTGTTACGTCTGACATTTAATTCATTCTAACTCATTACATTCTCACAACAGCGCTATGAATTAGAACGATGGTTACCATAATTATCCTTATTTCAGTGGTGAAGAAAGACAGCCACAGGGAGGCTGAATAATCTGCCATAGAGGGAGAAGGGTTTCAGGTACTGGGAGCACCACAGGGTTATGACCTTGACTTGAACCTGTATCCCGAACAGACCCTGCGAAGGGAGCTGTGGCTGGAGGGGAAACTGCAGCTGAGCCACCTTGCTCCTCTCACCCCTACTGGCAGGAGAAGTTTTAAACAAGCAATTGGCATTTGACGGGGGGAGTGTTAGAGCTGGAGGTGGTCAGCAGTTGTATTTTATTGAAGCACCTTGGCAGTCATTTGCAGGGCTGGTAGCAGGTTTATATGACATAACGTTCCTGCTCTCTTCCTGGGGGGTCTGTCAGTTTTCCTTCATTTCCTCATTTACAAGGGAGACTGGAACACATATACCCCACATTCAAAGTCAATGTCACAGGGCAAATGGGTCCAGGGAAGCATGATTATCATCGCAGTCCTAAGACCTGCTGCTCTACATACTACCCAGCCCATGAAGTTCTCTTCCAAGCAGAAACTCCACACCTCGGGTTCCCACCTGGGTCAAGACTCCACCCTCTTCTCTTAAATATAGAAACAACCTGGGTAACACTGGAACCAGCTCAAGTCAAACTTCCCACTCTAGGAAGATCATTGACCTAACTTGATAACAATGTATAGAAAAGATGCTTTAAACAGAGCTAAGCTTGGCAAAAACTGGCTTTCCTGCAGCTAAATGCATGCTGGCATGTACCTATTGAGTTTTGGAGCAACTACCTCTTAGGAATGTGTGTGTACTTTTGTCTTAGGAACAAGAAAAGATACATGGTTTTATCTGCCATAGTCCTTGAAGATAAGTAAACCGTGAAAAATAAAAGTGCAATGTCTGATAGGCTTTTAAAAATAAGAATTGCTGCTCTCCTAGTTGGAGCCACAGTAATGTTATCACCTTGAAAAATGAGGCAGACCCCTGACTTGGCCATCTACCATCTATTCTCCCCACCATAAACAGACGGATCACTTAAAGTGCAGTAGATCATGTCACACTCCTGCCTCAAAACTTGCAAGGACTTCCTTTCACACCCTGATGAGGCCCACACTCCTCACAGGGCATTCATAAAGCACCCCTGACTCTGGAGATGCCATGCAGTATAGTATAATAGCTAAGTGCTCCATGGCTATGGCACCAGCTGGAATCCTGGCTCTGTCCCTTACTAGTGGTGTGACTTTGGCCAAGTATCTCCACTTCTCTGTGTCTGTGTTCTCATTTATAAAATGAGAATAGCAGTACCTACCTCATAGATGTACATAATGAGCGCCCAACAGCCAACTCAGCTGTTTTTATTATTACTTTTGACCTCATCGTCTCTACTTTCCCCACCCCCACTCATTACCCTCCAGTCACAGCAGACTTCTTTCTGTTCCTCAAATTTACCAAACTCATGTCTACACATGGACTTTTGCCCTAGAGTGTCTGAAACTGTCTGCCCACACCCCCTCCCACCCAGGCCTGTGAGCTGCTGGTTTCTTCTCATTTTCAGGTTCCAACTAAAGGCACCTCCACAGGTGCCTTCCCTGACCACCTATTGACCACAAATTAGCCCCGAGTCTCTTGCTAGCCCTGTGCTACCCTGTGGAGATTTCTGTGATGATGGAAATGTCCTGTATACCACTAACCACTAGCCACGTTGGCTATTCAGCACCTGAAATGTGGCTATTGTGAACTGAAGAACTGAATGAATTTCACTTAATTTTAATTCATTTAGACTTAAATGTAAATAACACATGTGGCTCCTGTATTAGACAGTGTGGCTATAGCCATTACCTGACTTGTGGTATTTGTCACTCCCTGGACTTGTCTTGCTGATTCATTTATCTGTTGTTTGTGGTCTGTGTCCCCTAACCAGAGAGTAAGGTCAACAGAAGTGGCGGGGGGCCTTATGCACCTTGCTCACCGCTGTGTCCCCCTGTGCCTAGGAAAATGTCTGGGTCTTTGTGGAGGCTCATTGAGACAATGGGCATATAAAAACACTCTGTAAACCAAAACACATAACATAAATGTAGTATATTGTCATTATATGTATATATAATTTGAAAGCCTCCAGGAGTATCTCTCTCTCTCTCTTTTTTTTTTTTTTTTTTTTGCTTTTTTCAGGAGACAGTGTTTCACTCTGTCACAGAGGCTGGAGTGCAGTGGCACGATTATAGCTCACTGCAGCCTCAAACTCCTAGGCTCCACTGGCCTTAGCCTCCTGAGTAGATAAGACTGCACTGGCCTTAGCCACTGCACTGGCCTTAGCCTCCTGAGTAGATAGGACTGCAGGTGTGTACTACGACACCTGCTAATTTTTAATTTTTTTTTTATAGAGACAGAGTCTGGCTTTGTTTCCCAGCCTGGTCTGGAACTCCTGCTTCAAGCAATCCTTCTGCTTCAGCCTCCCAAAGTACTGAGATTACATGTGTGAGCCACCGTGCCTGTCTGTGTTTCACGTTTTATTTAAAAATCCCTAATACACAGAGTTGATCGTTAAATGCCAATAATTTTTAAAAGTTGTTTTCCTGTTTGGAATGTATTTTTTATTTCTTCAAGTGAGACCCCCTCACCACACAGGTAATATATATAATCTGTAGTCCCTCTGGAAACTTAAGGAGGGCCTGGCCTGATCACTATTCCAATTCTAGGTGATTTCTGAGCACCTGTCTTCGGGTTAGGTAAAGTAGGGCACACTTGTGAGCTCTCTTGCCTAGCACAGGCCGTGGTGGCCAGCCCTGGACCGCAGGGGGCAGGATGCTCCCTTTGCCAGCCCCTGGGCTGTTCATCTGCTACCCAGAGGCCACTGCTCCGGGCTTGACCGGGATCAGGTCTGAAGCCTCTGACGTGCGTGGGCAGCTGCCATTCTATCGTGAAAACATGAGTTTTCCTAAGGGGATTGCAGTATTCTGGAAATTAAAAACAAGGTGGGAGCAAGTCATCTCCTTCCTGTGGGAGTAGCTGAAGCTCAGTTGTTCTGAAATACAATGCCTGGCGCTCCTGGGAGGGCTGGGACCTGGCCCGTTCCATGCCACTGGGCGGTGTGCAGTTTCCAAAAAGGGCTGGGGCTGTTATCTGACCTCCTGTCTTAATGAAGTGCTTTGGCTTCATGTCTGCCTCTGAGAGAGCTCTGTGACTGGAGCAGCAGAGTCAAATCGAAGACAGAAGACATCCCCCCTACTCCCACCCCCAACCCCACCTGGGCCTGAGCTGAGGACCTCCATGAGCACAGACTCAATGCTGCTTCCATTGCTCAAAGCCAGTTGCAGGGTCTGGGAACCAGGCTCAGCTTGCTGTGCCAGGCTGGCCTGGACCTCCCCTGACCTGGGCCTGAGCTGATAAGTTGGGGGCACAGTCAGGAGACAGTTGGGCTGAGGTTGTTTTTAAGACTACTTGCTGGATGTGGTGGCTCATGCCTGTAATCCCAGCACTTTGGGAGGCCAAGGCAGGCAGATCACAAGGTCAAGAGTCCAAGACCAGCCTGACCAACATAGTGAAACCCCGTCTCTACTAAAAATATAAAAATTAGCTGGGTGTCGTGGCAGGTGCCTGTAATCCCAGCTACTCAGGAGGCTGAGGCAGAAGAATCGCTTGAACTCGGGAGGCAGAGGTTGCACTGAGTCAAGAGTGCGCCATTGCACTCCAGCCTGGGTGACAGAGTAAGACTATGTCTCAAAGAAAATAAAAATAAAAATAAAAATAAAAAAGACTCCCCTGTGGCCCATGTGCTTGGATTTCTTGTCAAGGCTCTCCCTCCCGACCTGCCTAACTTGCCCCTCCACCGCATACCTGGGCACACGTTTTCTTCCCATAACATCAGACCCGAGATTCTCAGAATGAGTACAGGGCTTATTCATGGAGGTGCAGCTAAAGGAAGGGGCCTGCTGCAGTGGTGTACTGTGCCTGGGGGCATGAAGCAGAGACTTTCCACCATGAGAATTTCATTCCCACAACACCAGTGGGTGGATCGATATCTTTAGGAAGGTGAGGTTTCTTTTGTGGAGAAAACACCAGGAGCAGTGTGTCCACCCCCAATGCCACCCCCAGCCACAGGCTCCTGGATGGCCGGTGTTCTTCCGTGACACTCACCCAGCCCTTCTCTGTGTGAGGCCCCTGCCTGGACCACGGCCAGGTCCCACCGTGCCTCTCAAGGTGGCTCACGTCTTCTTGAGGCAGGTACCAGGAGGATGACTGGCCACTCAGGGACGCAGGAAGTGGCTCTTCTGCATGGCCTGCCTGGTGAGTCACCTGGAGAATGCTGGGCCCACGGCAGTCCTCCCAGTCCCCAAGGTCGGTAGACACCAAAAAATGGAGACAGAATCATCCTTGGAGAGAGGCCTGGGGCAGGGCTGGGAAGTGGGCAGAGTGGGGACAAAGAGGGCCACCACGTAAAAGAGGCCCCCTGTGGCCCTGCCCGGCCCTCGTCACACACGGTGCTTGGTCTGCACAGCATCTCTTTTGTCCCAGTGGCTTCATTTTGTTTCTGCTTTTCATAAATGCTTGCTAATTTGGCTTTATCTTTTTCAAAATAATATGTCATTGTGAAGAGATGTCCCCTGCCAGGCATCTTTAGGGCTTTTCTCACAGCCCAGCAGACCAACACACGTTGGGGCATCAGTGCCCCCAGCCTGGGGGATCCTGACTTCCATTCCAATGGAAGAGACGTGGGGTGGCCTGTCCCTGCCTCTCTTGAAGGTGTATTTTGGGTTGGAAGGACGCCTTGGGCCCCCTAAGGCAAGCTTAATAAGGGAACCAGTGACAGCAGAGAACTCAGCCACACAGCTCCTTTTGAGGAAAGTGGGGACCTCGCGATGACCACTGTGGTTATTCAGCACCTGCGTGTGGCAGGCCCTGTGCTCTGTGCTCCTTTGACATCGTCGTGTCTAATTCTCAAGGGCCAGTCCAAGGACGAGTATTCTCATTAACCCCATTCTCCAATGGGGAAACAGAAGCAGAGAGGTGAAGGAATTTCCCCAAAGTCACACAGCTTCAAGCAGCAGGGCCACTGCTCAAAACGCAGGTCTGTCTGCCCCCGAAGGCTGTGCTTTTATAATACCACACCACGTGCCTCCTACTGGGCGAGGTCCACTGAGGGTGCCACATCCCTGCCCTGAGCTAGGTGCTGAGGGCATAGCAGATGCCTGTGGGCAGCCCCTACCCTCTGCAATAGCTCAGAGAAATCTGCTTCCCTCCCCAAAAGGCCTGAGTCAAAACCCTCTCCACTGATGAAATGTTTCTTCCTGTGGAATTCCGCTGAAAGATGGCTCCCGACTGTGTTCGTTTGTTCTCCACAGGAGAATCCTGTAGGGGAAAGATTATCAAAATATTTGCCGGCCTTGCAGGGAGCGTTCAGAGTCGTTGCCGGAGTGCTACTGGATGTGTGAGGTGCTGCTGTTCCTTCTGGCTTCTGTTTGTATCTATCTGCCAAGGAGGGGAGAGGGGCAGAATCTCTGTTTAACCTATAGGGGGAAACTATATTTAGAATTCTGTGAGCCCACTGGGGATGCTCAGGTACAGTGCAGATGTCTACCGTGGCATGTCCAAATAGATAGGCATTTAAGGATTTTCTAGGCCAGGTGCAGTGGCTCATGCTTGTAATCCTAGCACTTTGAAAGGCTGAGGCAGGCAGATCTCTTGAGCTCAAGAGTTTGAGACCATCTCAACAAAAAATACAAAAGTTAGCCAGGTGTAGTGGTGTGCACTGTGGTTCCAGCTACTCTGGAGGCTGAGGTGGGAGGATGGCTTGAGCCCGGGAGGAGGAGGCTGCAGTGAGCCAGGATTGCACCACTGCACTCCAGCCTGGACAGCAGAGCTAGACACTGTCTCACAAGAAAAACAAAAGAATATTCTAGTTTAAAGCATTAGGAGAGATCTAAACTTTGAGCTGGGTGAAGTGCAGTCGGCATACTCCTGAAGTCGGGTGTGCTGAGCCACCAGGGTGAAGGAAAGAGTCTCGGCTTCTGGTCAGAAGACCTGACAGCTTGACTGGCTCTGCCCATGACTGGCTAGGCAAGTCCCTCGCCTCCCTGAGCTCGCTGCCTTACCTGTGAAGTGGGTAGGGTAGCTAGGGGAGATAATCTTTATCTTTGAGAGGCAGGGCAGCATCTGGGAGCCATGCTGTCCAAGTCCCTTCATCAGAGCTGGGAGATGGCAGCAGCCTCTGTTTACTCATTTGTACTGTGTGTGTGTGTGTGTGTGTGTGTGTGTGTGTGTGAAATGGGTCTATATGTAATGTCTGTGGAACAGTGCTTGGCTATTACATATTAAGCACTCAGTAAACTTGGCTATTATTATTTATGGCCCCTCCCCACTCCCACATGAACTATACTGTGGGTCTTGGCAATCATTCTCTGAGAGAAAATGCTTTAGCTGAACAATGGATTGAAAAGCTGGCTGGAGGGAAAGAAGATTCTTCCCTGCTGGACTTTAAAAACAAGACATGGGGCCGGGAGGAGGAGAGAATCACTGAGGGCCTATATATGATCAGCTGATGAGTTCTTCTGCCCACTCCCCAACAAGGTACAGCTTTAATGCAATGATTTCACCCCTATAGAAATCCTTGAGGATGGGGCAGGGGGAGGCAGGAGTGTAAATTTCCCCAGCGCCCAGGCTCCCTGATAGCATCTTGGAAGCATGAACGGGAAGAAGACTGTAGGGAGATTGGCTCAAGTGCTGAAGCAGAACTCTTCAAACGTTTCCTGTTCCTTTTCACTATTTTGGGTTTCTCTCTCCCCAAGGGAAATACTTTGCAGGTGACACAGTGTGAGTTAAGAAAACCCCATGTCTCAGAGCCAGACAGAGGGGAGAATTCAAACTGGATCTCTACAGTTTACTGACAGACCAGGGCTATTTCTTCCCTCTGAGATTCAGTTGCTTCATCTGTAAGATGGAGATAATGATATTTGTTTTACAGGGTTGTTGGAGAATCACATATGAACATACATGTACAGCAGAAAGCAGGGACTCAGAAAAGCTCGGTTCCCCCTGTTGCATCCCTCCCTGTCTCTGCCTAGGGGGTGCTCCACTTGCCTGTCCACCTTCTGTACCAACCCAAAAAAGCAGGAGGCACCATTCCCTTGTGTTGTGTGCTGTTAGCCTTCTGAGCAAGGCTATAATCTTCCTAGAAGTTCCCAGGCACGTTAGAACCTGTGGGCTGTCGTCAGTAGTGGATACTGTTAAGGTGAAGCTGTAAATAGGAATTAAACAAGAGGAGAAAACTCAACAGCCCCTTTTCACCTGACATTAGGCTACAGACAGATTGGTCACAGACTGAGCTCAGCAGCCAAGGTTGACACTAAAGGCTGAGCACAGTGGCAGCCACGGGGCAGACTAAGGACACCTCTGTTTAGCACGTATCCTCCGCCCCATTCAGGACTGGGTTGTTGGAGTTTAGGTGGCCAGGGCCGCAGTCATGAGTATACTGCCCTCTTTCCTCTGGCCATGGAGGCCTTGTGGTTGGGGTAGGCTTGGAGGGAGTAGAATGGTCCTGAAGGGGTTAAAGGAGGAATAGGGCACAGGAATAGGGCCTGGGCTGTGTCTCAATGGGCTGAAATTCTAAGCTCCCATCCAGTAAGG
This sequence comes from Aotus nancymaae, assembly GCF_030222135.1. Classification (NCBI taxonomy): domain Eukaryota; kingdom Metazoa; phylum Chordata; class Mammalia; order Primates; family Aotidae; genus Aotus; species Aotus nancymaae. Next base: position 2,030,975 of record NW_026988537.1, on the reverse strand, counting down.
TCCTGGGGCTCCCAAAGCCCTCGTCATCTTCTGTCAGACCCTGGGTTCCTCTTATGTTCTCCTAAGCTCTCTCATGGCTGCTACCAGTGTCTTATCTGTCAAGGTTGTGACAATCCCACATGGTACTTTTTGCAGATTAGAAACAGGCATCCCCTTTCCCCAGGAAACGCAGTCACGTGACAGGACACACAGCTTGTGGTACAGGGGCATCGGCTGGATTTCAGCCCCAAGTTGCCCCCTTGGCTGAGCTGCCTTGTGCAGTGAACAGCGTGGCAGGCCTATTTCCCACGCTCTGCTTCAATGGTCAGGACTGGCCATACTTCCGCTGCTGCCTCCTCTGAACCTGCTGCTCCTGCCTCTGCTGTAGCCCTTCCCATGAGCAAAGCTGGCTTTCAAAGGTCACAGAAGGTAGCCTGGACATGTCAGCTTTTCTAGCCCTCTCTTTGAAAGGGCTTGTGGTCCATTCCAGGGCTGGGTCAGAAGACACTTGAAGTTTGCCACAGAGTCCAATTGTATAATTTTCTCTCTGGCATCACTCAGCACTCCAGACCCAGGTGCAGGTCTCCCCATCCCCTATAGTAGTGAGAATCCCCTGCCTATCCAAGGCTGAGGGCAGCACACCCACGACTGCATTCAAGAGTGTTCCCAAATCCTGGGGCCTCTGGCACCAGTCTTGGCCTCTTCACTTCTCCTCCCAGCAGGACAGGTAGGCTGTCTTATAAACAGTGCCTTAGGGGCCTGTTCTGGCATCTCAGGATGCCTGAGGTGGGCAGGTAAGTGGGCCACGCCCTCCCTCCCACCTGGACTGTCCCCTCGCCACTGACCTGGCCCTTAGGGTTCTGGTAGTCTGAAAACATGGCATTTTATGATTCCATCTTTCCCCCTTTGAAACCCACATCCACATCCCTGTCAGAATATCTGGACCACCTGCTTAGATGTGAACAGTCTGAAGCCAAGTTTCTGGTAGCTCTGCCAATAGCCAGGAGAGGCCACTCCCTTTGAGGGGCAGAACTTGAGGTGTGAACTTGAACCTGGGTGGTCCTGGCGCTTCACTGTGAGAGGCTGAAGGAGGGGAGGGCTGGCCTCAGACACATTTGTGGGTGCATGGAGACGCCAGCTCCCAGTCACTGAGGTAACAATCAGGGCTGGGGGAAGCTGTAACACCCTGAAACAGTCCTCAGACTTTCTCTCTGCAGCTAATAGCTGGATTTACCATATAATCTGGTAAGTGGAAGGTGACAGAACACATTTGAGAAGCACCAACCCAGCCAGATAAAGCCAGAAAAGAAGTTGCTGGGGACAAGATGCCTGGGCAAGGGATGGGATGGAGAATGTTTAGATAGAGAATGAGAGAAACTGTAGGAGCAGTGGTGTGGAGGCATTGAATACAGGGGCGAGTTCAGGGGAATCATCATGAGGATTTGGATTTCCACTTATGGGTGGCAAGAAGCTCTTAAAGGGCTTTAAGTGGTGGAAGGATGGATCAAGCTTGCCTTTCAGAAACATCACTCTGGGACCTGGGTGGAAGACACACTGGAGAAGGGACAGACAGGATGGGAGGGAGGGAGACCAGCGCGGGGGGCAACGGAGAGTCCAAGTGAGAGAGAAGGGGCCCCTGGGCCAGAGTAGTCGTGGGGGAGAGGAGGGCGTGACTTTGAGGAATGCTTAGGGATGAAGTCCCCAGGCCTTGGTGAGAGATTGGCTGTTTGTTATTTGTAAGTGGGTGGAAATGGAGAGAGACTGGGACCCAGGGTGGTTCCCAGGGTTCCAGCTTGGGCAATAGCTGAATGGAGATGCCATCCTAATATGTGAGAATTCAGGAGAAGAGGGAGCTGGCTGTGGAGCGTGCAAATTTTAAACTGTCCCATAATCAACATTTAGCAAACCATTTTGATGTAAAAACTAAGCTAAAGACACAGAGCTGGGCACAGTGGCTCATGCCTATAATTCCAACTACTCAGGAGGCTGAGGCCACTTGAGCACGGGAGGTCAAGGCTGCAGTGAGCTTTTTTTTAATTTTATTTTTAAGACAAAGTTTCCCTCTTGTTGCCCAGGCTAGAGTGCAATGGCGCGATCATAGCTCACTGCAACCTCTGCCCTCAGGGTTGAAGCGATTCTCTTGCCTTGCCTCAACCCCCAAGTAGCTGGGCTTACAAGCACCTGCCACTACGCCCAGCTAATTTTCTGTATTTTTAGTAGAGACGGGGTTTCACTCTGTTGTCCAGGCTGGTCTCAAACTCCTGACCTCAAGTGGTCCACCCACGTCGGTTTCCCAAAGTGCTGGGATTACAGGCCCGAGCCACTGCACCTGGCCTACAGTGAGCTTTGATCTCACCACTGCACTCCAGATTGGAGACAGACCTTGTCTCAAGAAAAAAAAAAAGCAGCAGCATCAGGTTGTGTTATACTGTGGAAGTGTGTGTGATGACCAGGCAGAGTAGACCAAGTGCAGGACTTGGATACACCCATTTTCAAGGTGGTTGGGGAAAGACGACACACAGGAAGACAGACTGGAAACTGTCAGAGAGGTAGCAAATGAGTCAGGAGAAAGTGTCTCAGAGGTCATGAGAGCTGAAAGATTCACAGAAGAGGAAGCAGTCAACAATGTCAAATACAGCAGAAAAGCCAAGTAACACAAGTTCTGAATCCTGCCCACAGGATCATGCACTAAGGAAGTCATTATCAACCTCAGGGAGAGCAATTTCAGAGGAGCGGCTGAGGCAGGGGTGGCTGCAGAGAATTACAGAGTCTTTGGTGAAAGGAAGACAAGAGAATGGATAAAGATGGTAGACGAGGGCATAAAATCAAGCAAGCTGTTCAGGGCAAGGGAAATCTGAGCAGCTGAATTGGCTGAGCTGGAACAGCCAGCTGAGAGGGAGGCATTAAAGATACAGAGAAAGAGGGTGATTGATAGAGTGGGATGGGATTTGGATGGATGGCAGCAAGAACATACTGGGTGGGTTTCTACTGAACCGCAGGAGGGAGACAGTGAAGAGACAGGTGGAGAGGATGACAGTGATGGCAGTTCCACTGCAGGGGGAGAGGGTGGGAGTGGGAGCTGGTGGCTTCATGGGCTCTAATTCTAGATTTGTGGTGGGGTGAGCCTGCAGGGTTGTGGGGTTTCTCTGAAGATCTCAGAGAAGATGGAATGAATTAATCTGAACATTGTTGTGTAAGTACAACAGAAAGATATGGGTCCAGACTGGCAACAAACTAGCTCGTGTGATTAACCACGGGTGGGAAGGAAGAAGAAAGCCCAGGAGGGGCCTGACAGACCAAAATGATGTTGATGCATGAAAGGATTATGCTCAAGGGCCAGGTGCCAGGGAGCAGGAATGCAGGAGGGCGAGGGGAATGTGAGCAGAAAGAGGCTATTGGTGTGAACTTACCTCGAGAGGAGCAGTCCCAGGCAATAACGAGGCCCAGGTGGGCCAGAAAGTAGGCTGAGGTTGAGCACAGGTGAAAATGATGAAGTTGGGAGGTCATTTTACTGTGAGGCTGGAACATTGGAGGTGCTGTCACAGGACAGGAGTAGGTGGCTTTGAGAGCCCCAGCCATGTCTAGGGTGAATTAGGAACAGTGTTTGGTGGATGCCAACAGGAAGAGTATGATTCGGGATTTTTTTCCCAAATGTGTTTGATCATAAGGACACACGGGCTCTTGTTAAACATGGGCCTCCAGGTCTCACTTGGATCTCTCCAACTCAGACCTCTGGGACAGGAGCCAGGGGGTCTGCATGATTCTGATGATCAAGTGATTCTGACAATCAGGAAAGTTGAAGAAGCTTGATATTAGGAAGGCATAGGCCTCCAAGTATGGAGAAGGGGACTATAGAGAAGAATGGATGAGAGGTTTGGAAAAGAAAGGAGTCGGGAGAAGAAAGAGGAAGGGCCAGGAGAGCCGTGAAGAGTGGAGTGGTGGAGAGAATTCATGCCCAGAGGACTCGCATTTTGGATGCTGAGCAAGAATGATGTGATGTGAAGCACTCTGGGGTCATGACTGGGCTCAGTCACAGTAGCCGGGGTCCCATGGTGGCTGGGAGGGCATCAGTCCCTGGAAAATCTTTTTGTCCCTTGGTGATTCACACAGGGCATCTCAGGATCCTGGAGCTGGCACCAAATTGACATGGAAGTGGATCTGCCATGTGTGATGTGGATCACCAGTGTGATGTGATTTCCACGTGTCAGGGCCCCCTACCCTGCGCTCTGTGAGCATCTCTCACTGGAAATTCCACCAGTAGCTGGGCAAGGCTGAAGCAACCAGGTGTGAAGGGAATGACATGGGCTTTAGAATCCTGGTCAGATCTGTATTCTCATCCTCTGATATGTCCTAGACATGCAACCTTGGGCAACTTAGCCTCTCTTTGAGCCTCAATTTCCTCATCTATAAAAGAGGGATAATAATACCTGCCTCAAAGAGCTGTCGTGAGGATTGGGTTGGCAAAGCACATAGAGTGCCAAGAGTAGGTGCCCAGGGGCTCGAGCAAGAGTCAGAGCCTTGGTGGTGGAGGCCACCGTCAGCTCCACTCCACACTGAGAGCCCAGAGCAGCTGGGAGACGGACAGTGGGAGGGAAGCACAGGAGGAGAGGGTCCCTGGAGCTACTCTCGCATTTCTGCCCCCTACTAGTTACCAAAATCACAGCAGTCTGTGTTTACAGAGGCATCTTACCTGTCCTCTATTTTAACTGTGTTACCAAGGTGGTAATAGTATAATATTATTTTTGTATAAAGTGATAAAGGACCATCTGATCTGTTGTCCCCAGCACCTTGCATTTTGGGGGACACTGTGTGTTCATTATCAATCTATTCTGAAATAAGAAACAGAAACCAGAAATTTAATCATCTAGTACACAGTCCACAAGAAAGGCCAATGACTCACTTCAGAATATGCGAGGATTGTTCACTCATTTCCTTCCATGTGGCGTGTTTGTCACTGCCTGGTCATGCTGTGAGGAAGAGCTGCTCTCACCTTCGTGTTCATGAACCTGAGACAGACGAGGTCACATGGAGATCACTGAAGGGGTTCGCTCTTCCTGGAAATGCTGACAACTGAGAAGTTTGCCTCCCACAGCCGTATGGAAGGTTTTGTGAGGAGGAGGTTAGGGTAGCACGAGGGCTTAGCTCCCCAAGTGCTGTTCCCTAAGCCTAGTACAGGAAAAGGAAATTTCCCAGTTCTGGATGGGGGATGACTGCTGGCTTGTTCCCTTGCAGGAGGGCTGCTGAGCTGGAGCAGTGCCTCTCACACAAGTCACTGGGAGGCTTGTTAAAATGTGGATTCTGAGTCAGTGCCTTGGGGTGGGGCTGAGATTTGGCATTTATGACAAGCTCCAGGCATTGGAGAGGCAGCTGCTCCACAGCCCCAGGACGGGGCTAGGACTCCAGGATCACACCTGTGAACCATCTATGTGGTTCCTGCCATGGGGAAAATTCAAATGTGTGTGGAGGCTTGACTGTGGTTTCTGACCTGCTTGAGACCCCACATGCCCGACTCTATGTCTGAAACTCTGTTCAAAATCACAAATATCTATGGAATGCCTAGCAAGTACCAGGCACTGGGTTAAGGTTACCTCACCCAGATTGCTTGCTTCTCTTAAGACTCACTGTGCCATTCCACACCACGCTCAAGCAATCAACCCCAACCTCTCCCACTCACTCCAAGGAACAAGGGTTCACACTGGGAGGTGAAGTGGGCAGTGGAGTCAGGGAGGCCAGTTTAGGGAGCTCCACATCCCAGCTCTGGGAACTTGGCTGGTTACTCTGCCTTTTTATGCTTCCCTTTTCTCTTCTATAAAAAGGGCTTAATAACCCCCACCCCTCTGGCTTGCTGAAAGGATTAACTCAGATGATGCACGCAAAGTTCTTAGCCCTGGGCTGATAAGCGTAGCTGTTAGGATTCATATCTGGGTTGTGTTTCCTCCATTGGAACCTTCGGTACTCTGTCCCTCTTTGCAGACACCTAGGCCAATTCTCGTGTGACTCTTTATGCTTGACTCTGTTACTATTTGGAAATTATTCTTACCATTTGGAAGATATTTGGAAACCTCAGTACTGTCAACAGCACCATTAAAAGCGAGTTCCAAATGGTTACCACACAAGAGGAGTGCCCCACAGCACCTGTGCGTGTGTTGGGGAGGGGGGTTCTTGTGAGGAAGGAACCAGAGAGGAAAGGGCCAAACTGGCAGCCTCTTGCAGCCTCCGCTCGCTGTGCCAGCTGCTCCTGCATCAGGCGCTGAGCCGTGCAGCCCGCACTTCATTCCTGATAACGCGGTGCCACAAGTTGTAAATCACTTATTTCAAAAACAAACTGGCCGTCCCTAGATTGTCTCTCTCATGGCACAACTTTCACTCACTTGCATTCCAAAGGGGTTTTAGAAACATTGTTTAACTTTTCATCATGGCATTTTTCAACCATACACAAAAGTAGAGAGAATAGTGTAAGGAACTCCAGCTTTCAGAGTTGTCCACATGGTAGCAGCAAAAGGGCTCTTAAGTGAAAGAGAATGGTGTGGGATTGTACACCCCTGCCACTCACGTGGGAGTGAATTGTACATATTCATGTCTTATTGGAAAAAAGGCTGAGAACTCTGGGTCTTTCCTATTCATTTCCATTTGAATTTTTTTTTTTTCCTGGAGAATGGGGTAATGACCCTTACTTTGCAGGGATTGACTGAGCCTGAGAAATGGGCTGCTGGTCAGAGCCCCACAAATGGACACTCCTTCCTGGGCTTTGCCTGCCCCCTGTGCTCCTGGGTGGAAAAAGGAAGGAACAGCAGGAGGCTGCTGAGGGAGCAAAGACCAAGTATCCACTCTGGCCCCTCCCACCACCGCTGGCAGCCACCTGCCTGCTGAGGCTGCCTGTCTCCTGCAGGGTGGATTGCGTCCTGCTTTGTAGAGTGATAACTGCTGTAAACATAAGCACCTTAAACAGCCAAGAGAAAGGGACAGTAATGTGACTGCGGAGGGTGTGTCTGTCATACTTGCCCTTGTGTCGATTTAGCTCTGAAGTCCAGGGGAGACCATTTTCCCCACTCAGCAACAGCAGCCTGTGAAGTAATGGGAGGCAGTTCCCCCAGTGGGACCATTACCACTACCATTTCTATAATGCTTTCCTTCTGAGAGGCTGAAGTCACCACTTCCCAACCCTGATAGCCCCACACTGGCTCAGGCAGTAGGTGTTGTGGAAAGAGGATGGGGTGTGGAATTAGAACGTGTCACTTTCAGTCCTGGCTCTGCTGTGTAATCTGCTTGGTGGCCTTGGATAATCCCTGCGCCTCCATAGTCTCCTCCTAAGAATGAGTATGATGACATTTTCCTCCAGAATGACTCTGAAACTCATATACATATTATCAGTTTTGCTGGCTTAATTGGACTGACTTTAGGCAAAGCTGTGAAACGGAAGTGTCAATTTAGCATTTTCTACTTTCTCAGATTCCCCTTTTTCCCAAGTCCCCCCTTTCCATGCACCCTTGAAGCACACAATAATGTCAAGAAGACGACCTGTAAAACCAATATACATGAAAGGGCTAGTAGTTTAATCTCAATAGATAAAAGAGTCTACATTTATCAAGTGCTCACTAAGTGCCTGGCACTAAACATATTTTTTGTAGTTTTCCCAAAGCATCATGAGGTATAACTATTATCCTCATTTTACATATGAGGAAACTGATCTGGAAGTTAGACACTTGCTAGGAATTGCACAGCTAATTTGCAAAATCTGGGATTCAAATGCAGATGTGTCTGATTCTAAAAGCAGTGCTATTTGTTTATTTAATCTTTTTGAGGCACTGAACCCTTGTGATTAAGAGCACAAAGTCTGACCCAGATGGCCTGGGTTCAGAGCTCAACTCCTTTACATACTGCTATGTGACCTGGGTAAGGACCATGTCCTCACCTGTAAAAGGGGAAAAGAACAGAGCCACCTCACAGGATTATTGTCAAAATCAAATGAGATAATGTACATAGGGCTCTTAGAACAGTGCCAGACACATAGTAAGCACTATGTAGATTATAAAACAAAATAAAAGCAATTAGTGATCATCAGAAAAAAGTCAGTTTACCATAACGTGAAAGAAAAGGTACATCCTTTTGTGCTCACCAGTCAACTTGACTTCTCAAACAGTTTGATGGGAGGAAATTCCTCCAGACACTTGAACATAATCCCACACAAATGCACGCAATTACAGAAGTCTGCTATTTTCACATGAAAAGGGCAACTTGTATTTTCATTTAACATTTCACAGCCATCTTTCTGTCAGTACCTATGGAATTATCTTATTCTTATCAGCTGCAGAGTGCATGCCAAGTATAGATGTGCTATAATTAAATCATTTATCTACAGATTTTCTGTAAATGATGCGACCATGAGCATTTCAGGATGTTTCTCTTCGTATGTACAGGTGAGTGAACTCCTGGAAGGCTGACTTTGCTCTTAGAGATTGAATTAGTACATCCAAGCAAGTCAGATTTTTCTGTCAGTCTGGCTTCTTCTGTATGGGGGTGCTGGTGAAGCATAGATGCTTCATGTTCCCTGCATTTCCCTCAACCACCTGCATTCCTCCTGCAATGGAACAAGGTGGCACAGCTCATCATCACCCATCCACCCCCAGCCCCGGGGCAGCCCAAAGCATCTAAACTGAACCCTTTCCAGTCATAACTCAAGAAAGCAATCACGTGGCCATTGCCACTAGATTTTACATACATTTGTGTCCTCTCTCTTCATTTCCATAATCAAGCTCCCTGCCCCCCTGCATCTCCTCCCTCTCCTTTTTTCTCTTTTATTTTCACGGGCATCACCAGCATCAACAGTCTGTTTCCAACACTTTTCTTTTTTTTTGAGATGTGGTTTTGCTCTTGTTGCCTAGGCTGGAGTGCAATGGCGCGATCTCAGCTCACTGCAACCTCCGCCTCCCAGGTTCAAGCAGTTCTTCTGCCTCAGCCTCCTGAGTGGCTGCGACTATAGGCATATGCCACTACACCTAGCTAATTTTTGTATTTTTTTAGTATACTTGCTGCCAAATAGAGCACTAATTTTTGTATTTTTAGTAGAGACGGGTTTCACCATGTTGACCAGGCTGGTCTCAAACCCCTGGCCTCAGGTGATCCACCGGCCTCAACCTCCCAAAGTGCTGGTATTACAGGTGTGAGCCATCCAGCCTGGCCCCCAGCACTTTTAGTCTCTCCCTTCTCTGCGTTCCCACAGCACTGGGAGCTCTGTTGCAGCCCATCCTTCCCTCCCTCCAGATCCATGCCATGCTCCCCGCTAGGATGAAAGTCCTGGTAATGTGATCACCTTCATCACCCAGGGCTAGTGATGCTTTCCATATGGTAGATGCTGAATGAATTTTTAAAACTTTGTTTATATTTTTGAAATATGTTTTTGAATTTATTTTTAAGTAACATTTTACATTATGAAAATAATATATGCTGGCCAGGCACAGTAGCTCACGCCTGTAATCCCAGCACTTTGGGAGGCCAAGGTGAGCAGATCACCCAAGGTCAGGAGTTTGAAAGCAGCCTGGCCAAAATGTTGAAACCCCGTCTCTACTAAAAATACAAAAAAAACAAAAAACAAAAACTTAGCCAGGTGTGGTGGCGTGCACCTGTAATTCCAGCTACTCAGGAGGCTGAGGCAGGAGAATCGCTTGAACCCAGAAGATGGAGGCTGCAGTGAGCTTTGATGGCTCCACTGCACTCTAGCCTAAGCGACAGAGTGAGACTCTGTCTAAAAACTAAATTTAAAACAATTTTAAATACATACATATATATGTGTATACACACACACACACATTTACTGTAAGGAAAAACTGGAAAGGAAAGCTGTGTACATAAGGAAATTAAATTATCTGGAATTCCTATCCAGAGACATTTTGGTGTATTTCTTTCCAATTGTTGAATTAAGAAGCTAATTTATGAAAAAAAAGCTAGTAATTAGACTGAGGAAGTAGATGGGAAACAGGGTCCAGAGTTTGGTGATAAGAGTAAGTGCTGAAATGGGTGATTTAAAAATAGACAATCAGGTTGAGGTGTACTTTGCACAGAAAATGAGACTGTGTTGTCAAGAACTTCCATCTTTTTTTCACTCTCTCATTATTTATTCTATAGTATTTACCGAGGATCAGTAAGCCATAGTCTTCAGACAATGATTTCTCTGGCCATTGTGATAGTGAGTATGCAGCTATCACACAGGTGTTGTGGAAGCTGAGTTGACTTCCCTGCCTAGTAGACTGGGCACCAAGTTCATGACTAGCTCTGCAGGGTAAGGCTTCTGAAAATAATTGCAGAATTTTGCCTTTCTGGTCCATATCAGAGTGGCCAGCTCTTTGTATCAGTAGTTATGATATATTAACTTCAGGGAATTCTCAATCTTTCTTTCTGGGATTGTTCAAGTTCAGCTTTTCTGATTTGTCTTCCTTTGTGATAGCTTAAGCACCTGTTATTCCTTACCTGTTACTGTTAGGGCTTGGCAAAGCAAGAACTTTAGGGATTGTTCTTTGTTAAAATGCATTTCATCTAATGTCTGCCTCAGCTGCTTGTTACCTAGTGCTGTTATGGGATGGGACTCAAGCAATGCCTGTGGCAGCAAGGAATCAACTCCAGGTTGAGTGCTCCCTGACAAGCCTCTTGTGTTGCTCAGAAGTCATTGTTATGTTGTCCTTTCACGTGTCCCTTTGGCAAAGCAACCCAGGGTTTCCATATTTAAAAGTGTAAGTGTGGTTGGGCGTGATGGTTCACGCCTGTAATCCCAGCACTTCGGGAGATGAGGCAAGTGGATTATTTGAGGTCAGGAGTTCAAGACCAGCCTGGTGAACCTGGTGTAACCTCTTCTCTACTAAAAATACAAAAATTAGCCTGGCATTGTGGCACATGCCTGTAATCCCAGCTACTTGGGAGGCTGAGGTGGGAGAATCGCTTGAACCCCGGAGGCAGAGGTTACAGTGAGCTGAGATTATGCCACTGTACTCCAGCCTGGGTGACAGAGGGAGACTCCATCTCAAAAAAATAAATAAATAAAAATAAAATAAAAGTTTAAGTCAAGCCTGGTTGTGGACTTGAGGAAATTTGAATTCTAAAATTGTTTATAGTATGACCGACATTGAGGGGATTATATTTATTTAGCCTATGGGGAGCTTTATGATTAATATAAAGGTGAAAGGCCAAAGGAGTTCATTCATTCAATAAGTACTGAGTGCCAGGCCCCAAACTAAGAACAAAACAAAGACAAAACCAGATATAGATCTTAGAGTTTATAGAGCAACAGGTATCCAACAGCAATAACAGAAATGAATAATTACCAACTGTGACAAATTCCAGGAAGGAGAGGGTGCTGTAAGGCACATATAACCAGGGAACCTGACCTATGCTGGGTGTCAGGGAAGGTTTCCTAGGGAATAGAACATCTGAGCTGCAATTGATTATTTAGTTTGTGGTACCTGAGTCTTCTCACTAGTGAAATAGGGGTACTCCCCTCTTAGAGCCACAGAGACACTAGAGGAAGAGTGGTCATGGACAAGAATGAGCTTTGAAAAATGCTGAGTGTGCCTAAAACTGAGTAGGTCCCTCCAGCCAAAGGCAGCTGTTCTCTGGCTTTGACCTCTGTCATCAAGCCAGGCAATTACTCAGGCACTTCAACTGAAGACCTTTGATCATTCTCCTCCACTCTGCCAAGCAGCAGGTGTCAGAGAGACCTGGGGTTAGCTTTGGTTCTGCCACTTAAATCTCATTTGAACTTGAGTAAGTTTCTTAATTGGTAAACCCACTTTTCTCATTTGTGAAATGGGGGCAACAATAGTATCAGCTCATGGCTTAAAGCTTGTAAAGCACTTAGCATAGTAGCTGGCATGTAGTCACTTCTAAACCAAGTATAGCTAAAGTTATCGTCATTGTTATTGCTAATGATTACCTTTTTTTTCTTTTTCTTTTTTTTTTTGAAACGGAGTCTCGCTGTGTTGCCCAGGCTGGAGTGCAGTGGCGCGACCTTGGCTCACTGCAACTTCTACCTCCTGGGTTCAAGTGATTCTCCTCCCTCGGCCTCCTGAGTAGTGGGGACTACAGGCACCCGCCACCATGCCCAGCTAATTTTTTGTATTTTTAGTAGAAACAGGGTTTCACCATGTTGGCCAGCTGTTCTCGAACTCCTGACCTCAAGTGATCCACCCACCTTGGCCTCCCAAAGTTCAGGGATTACAGGTATGAGCCACTGCGCTCAGCCTAACTTTTTTTTTGTAATGGGGGCTCAGCGTATTGCCCAGGCTGGAGTGCAGTGGCTATGAACAGGCACAATCATAGGATCATAGCACACTACAGCCTCAAGTTCCGGGCTCAAGTGATCCTCTCTCAGCCTCCCGAGTAGTTGATACTACAGGCATGCACCACAGTGCCTGGAGCTAATTAATAACTCTTGCCAATTATTTCTTTGTAATAACTTTGGCCTTTTACCTCTGTTCCCACCAGCCTAGAGAAAGCCCCTGTCATTTGGTAAGAATTTACTCCATAGAAGCCTTCTGATCAGCGCCCCACTGTGGCTCTCACTTCTCTAACTCATTCTACTTGCTTCCTAAAATAACAGTGTTTTGCATATATCACCTCTTTTAATATTATCATTGAAAAAATATTTGAAGCTCATAGCACAAAGAGCTAAACTTCTTAATATGGAAAGAAGCCCTAGAATATTGATATGAAAAAGACCTACAAATGTGTAGAAAAACAGAAATACAAATGCCAAAAAAGAAAAAAAAAAAGGCTACTAAACATGAAAAGACAAGCAGCCTCACTTATTATAAAAGAAATGTAAATGAAAATTACACTAAAATTTATAGTTTATCAAGTCGACAAAAATTAAAGGTGTTATTAATAATACCTTCTGGCCAACGTGTGGGGGAAATAGGCATTTTTTTACATTGCTGGGGAGCAGAAATTGGTACAATCCTTATAGAAGGCAATTGGCATTATTTATCAAAATTACAGAGGCATATAGCCTCTGACTAAGCAATTTTACCTCTGGAAATTTATTTTACAGAATACTCACATTTTTTATTCATTGCAGTATGATTTGTAATAAGAAAGGATTGGAAACAAGCTAAATGTCCAGTAAATTATGGTTCATCTCTTTAAAGAAATGCTATGTAAAAAAGAATAGAGTTGCTCTGTACTAATATAGGAAAATCTCCAAGATATATTAAGTGGTTTTTAAAAAGTAAAGTGTAGAACAGTGGGCATAGTATGTTACTTTTTGGGTAGGGATGGGATAATAACGCATGCACTCACACAGACATATACAGAAGCTCTGGTTGGCACACACAATAGCAGTACTTGTCTCTAGTGGGAGGGGGTCTGGGCAGATGGGAGACAGAAGTAAAAGGGGAACTTTTCATTGGAGACCTTATATAGTTTTAACTTGTGAACCATATTGCAATGGTTCTGTGAATACTACCCAGTCAAAAAATTATATTTATTCCCACTATTAAACCATTAACATATTGAGGATCTACTGTGTGCTAGACCCAGGGGATACAAATGTGAATATGGTTGTGGTTTCGTGGAAAGATTCACTGAACTTAAAATACCCATGGCTATAATCCCAGCACTTTGGAAGGCCAAGGCAGGCGGATCACTTGAGGTCAGGAGTTTGAGACCAGCCTGGCAAACAGGATGAAACCCCGTCTCTAATAAAAATACAAAAATTAGCTGGGGATGCTGGCACGTGCCTGTAATGCTAGCTACTTGGGGGGCTGAGGCAGGAGAATCACTTGAACCTGGGAGATGGAGGTTGCAGTGAACTGAGATTGCGCCATTGCACTCCAGCCTGGGCAAAGAAGCGAGACTCCGTCTCAAAAACAAAAACAAAAACAAAAAACAAAAAAAACCCACTTGATTCAAATTTGGATTCTGCTTCTCACTAGCTATTCATCTTGGCACACAGGCATGCAACAAGTATTTATCAAATGAATTTATGGTTGAAGTTACTTAATGTTTCTGAGACTGTTTCCTCCCATGTAAGATGAGTATAGAGATGCCTCCTATCTCACAGTGATATTGTGAAGACAATGATAGAATGTGTCACCACATCTAGTGATAATTAATGAGATCTGTTATGTGCTAGGCACTTTTACATCCATTATTTCCTGGACTTCTCATGGGAACCCGTGATGTGGGCATATATTCACTTACTCATGAGGAAATGGAGGGACCGAGGGGAAGAATGGCTTGCTGAAGGTTTTCTTCTGGTCTTTATTGCTACCTCCCCCATGATGCTCTGCACTAGAAACTTTGTAGGTTATGCAGGAGGTACTATATAGTAGGTACTCAGAGAACTTGGAAAATCAAGAAAAACTAATGTTTTCCCACTATTCTTAGTGACATCTCAGAGCAGCAGAAAATCAGTAGATGAATTTTGGATACTTCAATTTAGAAATATACTAGCTGGTCTGTTTGACATTCACTGCACTAAACACTTAGGGAAAATACAACAATGAAATATTCATGCTTCTAATAAAACAGGAAGGATAAAGACTAACCCACAAAAATACTCATAAGGGAAAGGTAGAAACTCAGTCTAAAGGATGCTGCACTTAGAATCTTGTAGACTTACTAACAAGTGTTTCTCATAAGGAGTAAAATGATATACCCGATATGGTACAATTTGTAAAATGTTTTTCTTGGAGTAAAACATACAAGCAGATCGTGCACAAATCAATTGATTTTTATAAACTAAAGGACAGGTGATTTTTATTAAATGACATGGATTAAGAAATAGAATATTACCAGCACCTGGTATCCACCTCTGGGATCCCTTTCTATCACAATCCATAGCTCAAGATAACCACCGTCTTCACTTTTAACATCATAGATATGCTTTGACTATTTTTGAAATTTATGTAAATGGAATTATATAGTATGTACCCATTTGTGGCCAGCTTCTTTCACTCAATATTATATTTGTAAGCTTCACTCATTTTGAGTGTAAATGTAGTTCATTCATTCTTATTACTATGTTGTATGTTACACCTTTTCTCTCTCTTCTGCTGATGGACATTTGGGTTGTTTTCCTTTTGGCTGTTATAAAGAGATACAGGCCAGGTGCAGCGGCTCACACCTGTAATCCCAGCACTTTGGGAGGCTGAGGCAGGCTGATCATGAGGTCAGGAGTTCAAGACCAGCCTGACCCACATGGTGAAACCCCGTCTCTACTAAACATACAAAAATTAGCTGGGCGTGGTGGTGCAGGCCTGTAATCCCAGCTACTCAGGAGGCTGAGGCAGAATTGCTCGAACCTGAGAGGTGGAGATTGCAGTGAGCCTAGATGGTGCCACTGCACTCCAGCCTTGGTGACAGAGTGAGACTCCATCTCAAACAACAACAAAAACAACCAAAAAAGATACATTATAAACATTTTTCAACATCTTTGGTGAATATGTGTATATATCTCTGTTGGGTGCATACTTAGGGATGGAATCGCTGGGTTGTAGGATACATGTTAATTCAGATTTCTAGATAATGCCAAACAGGTTTTTAAAGTGGTTGTAAAAAGTTCACTTTGACTAGCAGTATGGTCAGGCCCTTTTTTTTTTTTTTTTTTTTGAGACGGAGTTTCGCTAGTTACCCAGGCTGGAGTGCAATGGCGCGATC
Organism: Aotus nancymaae; assembly: GCF_030222135.1. Lineage (NCBI taxonomy): Eukaryota > Metazoa > Chordata > Mammalia > Primates > Aotidae > Aotus > Aotus nancymaae. The sequence continues at coordinate 2,015,351 of NW_026988537.1, read as the reverse complement.
TCGGCTCACTGCAACCTCCGCCTCCTGGGTTCAGGCAATTCTCCTGCCTCAGCCTCCTGAGTAGCTGGGATTACAAGCACGCGCCACCATGCCCAGCTAATTTTTTGTATTTTTAGTAGAGACGGGGTTTCACCGTGTTGACCAGGATGGTCTCGATCTCTTGACCTCGTGATCCACCCGCCTCGGCCTCCCAAAGTGCTGGGATTACAGGCGTGAGCCACTGCGCCCGGCCGGTCAGGCCCTTTAATTGTAGTCATTCTGGATGATATGAAGTTAGATCACATTGAAATTTCAATTTGCATTTCTGGGATGTATAATAAATTGAGAACTTTTCCATATGTTTATTGACTTTTTTGAAAAATACCTGTTTGTCCTCTCTTCAGAAATGCCAGTTGAAATATTCTGCCTGTTTTTAATTGGATTTTTCGCCTTCTTCTTGCTGATCCATAGGTGTTCTTTATATATCTGTAAACAATCCTTTTTTTGGATATATGTGTTGCAATTATGTTTCTCTGTGGTTTGCCTTTTTGCTAATGTTGTCTTTTCACGAACAGAAGCTCTTAATTTTAATCTTGTCTAATGATCAGTTTTTTCTTTTAAGACATTGTCTACCCCAAGGTAATGAAGATTTTTTTGGACATTTTCTTTGGATCGTGTTATTGTTTTACGTTTTACCTTTAAAATCCATCTGGAATTGATTGGGGATGGGGGAGTCAGTTGATCCAACACCATTTACTGGAAAAACAGAGCCAATCTGACTCCCAATAGAGCACAACAGCACCTGACATAAATCAAGTGACCACATATTGTAAATCTGTTTTTGGACTTTATTCCATTGGTCAGTTTGTCTATCCTTCTACTATTTCTATGGCTTTATAATGGGTCTTGATATACGATAGTGAAAGTCTTTTCTAGTGGGCTCCAGTTTTTCACCCCATCAAACCACCTAGTGCTGAAGTGCCACCTCCAACTCGCGCTTTGCTTTCAATACGTCCGTGCGAGTGCGATTGATTTGCCCGTTCCCGTGGCTGGTTCGTTTGTAGTTACCTGAGTCTTTGTCCCATCAAAGCCCTTCACACCGAAAGCCAGCCAGGTGTCTGCAGACGAGCAAAGCAGATCTGCTGGGTAATTAAATAACGCGGGGAAGGGGGAGGAGTAGATTAGACGAGGTTGTCTCTGGAGAGAGCTTCCGAAAGGAAGTGATCGAGCTATACTGAGGACTGGCTCCTCGGAGAGATACGAAGAGAGCCAAACTCTAAAATCCGGGCAGAGGAGGGCCAGGCGAGGTCGCCGAATGTAAATGTCTCGGGGGGTTCCGCCAGGCAGCGCGAATCGGCTCGCCGGGGTGTGGCCGCGGAGCCGCAAATCACTAGTTGAGGGCCGGAGTGCCCGCCGCCGGCTCAGAGTTGCGCCTGCTGCTGCCCGGGCCGGGGTCGAAGCTGCGGGGCGCACGGGCTGGCAGCGCGCGGACTTCTCGGCGGGTACGCCCCGCGAACCATGAGCGGCCCCAGCTCCCGGAGCAGCCGCCCCGCCTGCAGTGCGAGGCAGGCCGCGCGGCGCCTTTGAGCCCCCGCCGGAGTTCCGGAGAGTTCGAGCGCCCAGCGCCGAGCCGGGAGGTGAGTCTCCGCCGCGCGCCCAGCGTCCTCGGGGTGCTGTTCCTCCCGGGGCGCCCGGACTTCCCCCACCCCGGTGAGGACGCGCTAGGAAGTTTGTTGGGGAAAGTTAGGCTCTGGGGAAAGTAAAGCTGGCGGCTGTTGGTCCCTACCCTCCCCCTCGGCGGATCTGGCGTTGGAGGCGGGGGTGGCTGAAGTGGGGTCTGGGGCTTGCGCACTCCCGGCCCTCCGAGCGCCCTGGGACTCCGGGGACGCGGCCCACGGCGGGGAGCGCTCAGCGACTGAAGCCAGCCATCTCTGCTCGGTGGCACTCGAGCGGCATCTTCCCTGGCTCTGGCCTCGCCCGACCCCCTGCCCGTCCGGGCTGCTCGGCCGGCCACCCATCCCCGTCCACTCCCGCCCGGCGTCTCTCTGCGGAATCCGGCCGGAGTCGGGGATATGCCGGGGCTCAGAGCGCTCCGCTGGAAGCCCAAGGCTCGGGGGAGACGAGTTCCTCCGCTAATCCCTTGGGAAGTTTGCAAAGAAAGCGAAGGAGCCTGCCCTGTAACTGTTGACAACATCTCCCTCCCTCTCTCCCTTTGTTGAGAAAGAATGAATAGTCGGTTGTGTAGCTCCCTCCGCGTCGCGGTAGGGAGAGGGGAGGGGAGGCGAAGGGAGGGACGGTGGGCGCGATTTGGGAAGGAGGTTCGGATATATCGCACAGCCGATCCCTCCTTACCCACTTAGGCCGCTAAGGGCGCCGCCGCTTTAAAACAGTGTGATCAGGTGTAGACACTCGTCGGGGAGGAGGTCGAGCGGACTCCGAAGCATCTGGCAAGGCGGCATGTTCCTTGGGGCGGTGGGTCGGGTCATGGTTGGAGTTTTGGGGGTGGAGAACTCGTGTTGGCGTTAAGTCGCTTGAAGCAAGGTGCAAAGGAGGAAAAACCATTCGCCTAACCTCATGTCTGTTTTCGCTTAAAGCTGTTGGCTGAGATGAAAAATAGAGCCGTGCATTCAGATTCTTTTAATCCTTGACTTTATCTCTCAAGGCTACGCAGACCTCCCCATGGAAAGTACATTGGCCGAGGGAAGGTCAGTTTGGGAGCTGATAGCCTCCCTTGTGTTGCCTGGGACTGAGTTGAGATCCTGGGGGCTGGGGGAGACCTCAGTGCTGGGGGTGGGTCCCAGCTGAACAAAGGTCCAAGTGGGAAGGGGCTACCCAGATAACAACGGGGAAGCCGGCAGGCAAAGCGCTTGTCTGCAGGTGCACCAGGGGGTGTTGAGGGTAAAGTAAAGACCTTGCCAAGCCGGGGCTCCCACACCGCCCCAGCTCCAACTTTCTCTAAACTGCTGCTGAGAAGGCTGACATTTCTAGGATGACTAACCAAGGTCTCAGTCTCCTGTTCATATAGAAAGAACTGCTTGTCAAATGCATGCTAATCTTAAGAACCTTATCGGGTAAATCCTGTAACTGTGTTGCTCTAATGACAATCCATGGAAGAATTATTCATACTTGAATCATTTGGCCAGACTTCATAAGTTTACTTCAAAAATAAAGGGATATTCTTAATTCCTAAACCCAAGCAAAACTTCATTTGAAGTGAATAAGCCAATTGAATATATATGGTTGTTCCATCTCCTCTCCCTGGCTGGCTCTCCAGAGAAGATATAAAACTACAGATCCAAGTTGTAAATTCTCTTCATGGGGCAGTCAAGATGGTTACATTTCCAGAGTTTAAAATATAATGAAAGATTTTTAAAGCCAAGCCCACATCAGATAACCATTATGAGTTTAACTTGAAAATATCCCATTTCAGAAACAAAAGAGTAAAATCCAAACAAGTGGGCTGCTTATCTCTGCCTCAGCTTGCAAGATCATCAGTTTCTTTGAGAATCATTGTAAAACAAGTGAGTTGGGCCTCCGTTCACAAGCATTTCAAAGCGCAGAGACTGACCAGGCCCAGGAGGCAGCGCATATGGTAGAGTTTGTCAGGCTTGCTCTTGTTCCTGGTGTTTACATGGGTCTCAGACTTTCATACCAAGATGCAGTCTTTGACCTTTGTATAGTATTTCAAAATCTGGCATTAGACTGAGTCAGGATGTTGTATCTGTTTTCCTGCACAGTAGAGAGTAGTCAGATGGTCAGAGTCTCACCCAGGCTTTTTTCTAAAGACTGCATGTAGGCTCACTTGGTATGCCTGTGTGTGTTGTCTGTGTCTGTGTCCTGCTTGACTTGGTGTCTTCGCATCTATTGTTCTAGGTTAAAACATTTCCCTCTCCGTCCTTCCCAGTTGCAGTCTTCATTTGTAAACTCTCAGTGACTTCCTTTGCTAACTCTCAGTATAACAGAGATACAGTGACTCTTATCTGACAAGACAGACCTGGCCCCTGCCCTGCTTAGAGGGGACCTACTATTTACTAAGTGCTTGCTGTATTTCAAGAACTTGTATACACAATCACTTTTAATTTTTACGACAATCTTATGAAATAGCTGTTAAGTCATTTTTAAAATAAGAAACTGTCAGAGAGAGGCCAGGTGTGGTGGCTCACGCCTGTAATCCCAGCACTTTGGGAGGCTGAAGTGGGTGTATCACGAGGTCAGGAGATGGAGACCAGCCTGGCTAACATAGTGAAACCCTGTCTCTACTGAAAAATACAAAAAGTTGGCCAGGTGGCGCACGCCTGTAGTCCCAGCTACTTGAAAGGCTGAGGCAGGAAAATCGCTTGAACCCGGGAGGCGGAGGTTGCAGTGAGCCAAGATGGCGCCACTGCACTCCAGCCTGGGCGACAGAGTGAGTCCCAAGCCATATAGCTGGTAAGTCAGCGGCAGAGTAGGGATTTGAACCTGTAAATATCTGCTTCCAAAGCCTAGGTTCTAAGTCATACCATTTTATTTTTTAAAAATCAAATGGGACAGCCAGGTGCAGTGGCTCACGCCTGTAATCCCAGCACTTGGGGAGGCCGAGGTGCGTGGATCATGAGGTCAGGAGTTCAAGACTAGCCTGGCCATATAGTGAAACTCTGTCTTCACTAAAAATAAGCTGGGCATGGTGGCACACGCCTGTAGTCCCAGCTACTCAGGAGGCTGAGGCAGGAGAATCACTTGAACCCGGGATGTGGAGGTTGTGGTGAGCCAAGATCGTGCCACTGCACTCCAGCTTGGGCAACAAAGCGAGACTCTAGCTCAAAAAAAAACAAAAACAAGTGGTACATAGGAAGTATATAATGACTAGGGACATTGAGACAGAAACATTTCCACGTGGAGAAAACATGGGAGCCAGAGGCTGGAGTCGGGTTTAGTCTCCATGGTGCTGTCGTTCCAAGCACTTGTTCCTACGGCAAGACCTCTGCATTTGCTGGATCCCCTGCCTGGAACTCCCTTCAGATCTTTTCTTGACTGGTTCCTTCCCTTCCGTTTTTTCAGGTCTTATGTTGTAACCTTTTCAGAGAGGCCTTCCCAGTCCACCCTAATGTAAAGTAGCCCATAGCATCTTTTGTTAGTTCATCCTGTTTTATATTCTTTAACCTGCTTACAACTTGGATGTTACCTCATTTATTTTCTTTTTGTTTGTATAGGTTGGATTCCTCCATAAGAGCAGGACCTTGTCTAATTTATAATATCCTCAGCCTAGGTACACCATGAGCCCTCAGAATATAAATTGAATGAATGAACATTTATTTCCCTTATCTAGAAAAATGAACTGGGAATTACCAGGACCTATGGTCATTACTTACTGGCTGCTTCCTCCAGAGTATTATTAACTTCATGAGGACAGACAACTTCTGTCTTGTGTAATGCTGTCCCCAACACCTAACACCATACCAGCCATAAAAGAGGCCCTCCCTGAGTGTATGTGTTGAAGAATGAATGTTTCTACTGATTGAATGATACCTCTTCATCATCACTGAATTCTGTTTCTCAGGTAAACAATTCTGACTGAATTGCTGTGTACCAGAGAGACTCACAAATCCAGAGGTTCTCAATCCTGGCTTCCCATTGGACAATACTGGAGACTGATGCCAGTGTCCCACCCACAGAGATTCTCATTTCATTGTTCTGGGCTGAGGCTTAGGCATCAGGATTTTAAGAGCTTCCCAGAGGATTCTTATATGCAAGAGGTACTTTCACAGCTGTTATCACATCTGATAATAACAAGCTAAGGAATCTACTCTCTGGTTTAAATATTCCCTTTATGTTGATGACTCCTAAAAATCTCCATCTACCTTCACTCCTAATTGTGCATACCAGTATTTAACCTCCTCCTAGATCGAACTATTCGCTGGTAACTCACGTGCAGCAGCTCCAGTGGTGCACATGGTTCCTGCAGGGGTCTCCTTCTCAAACTACTCAGCGTGTTACAGCATCACACCACCTCCCATGGCTGTAGGCTCCTTCGTTCCAGCCAGATGCCTCGAGCTCTGATGTCTCTTCACTTTCTCCTTCCTCTCCCTTCACCCAGCTGCTGCCCCAGGTCAGACTCCATTGTTCCTCCATGGATTGTCACCATCAGCCTCAGTGACCTCCCTGCCTCCTTTTTCTCTCCCCTCCAGAACAACCAGAGTCACTTACCTGGGTACAGACTGGGTCCTGTCCTTCCCTTCCAGATCTTCCCTAGCACTTACAGTCAAGTCCAGACACCTCAGCAGGGCCTTCAGGACTCCATGGTCTGGTCCTAACCTGACCTGCTTCTGGGAAATGCTTCTCAACTTCACTGGAGCCACAGACACAACTTGGAGTGTCCTGAGCCTGTGGGAACCTTCCATGCCTTTATGCATCTGCCACTGTAGCATCCTCTCGGGAGGCTTTTCCCTACATGTTAACTTTTCAAAATGCTTTGTCTCTATTGTTGCCCTCTCTGAGACTCCTCAAGTGTTTTGTCAAAATTGTTCCTTCCAGCATAAGCGTTTCTGTTTATGAATTATTCTCTCTTAAGTTCATGGTCAGGTACTGGAGCTTAAGCATTTTGTTTCTCCAGGCATCTTCTATGAAGTAGGCACTTAAATGTTGAACTGAAGGTAGGAAGGGGAAGTATTAACATCCCTTGTTATGGGAGAACAAATTGAGGTGTTGGTAACTTGAAGGGCATTTTAGAACACTTTAGGGCAGTCTTGAAGTCCAGATAGATTTTGGAAAAGCAGAGAGGAAACAGGCTGCCAAAGGCACTGGTGTTAGGATGACTTTTGCCCATCACACTATCCTGGAAATAGATTTGATCGACAATGTGGCCCTATGCACATAAAGAAGTGTGGTAGGGTGCTGCAGGCCTCCCCATGAGGTTCTTTAAAATGATCCAGGCCTGTCTGTGAAGAAAGAAGTTGCCGATAGCTGAACAGGCGAGAATTCACAAGGGGTGTGTGTGTGTGTGTGTGTGTGTGTGTGTGTTGGAAGAATCCTAGTTGGTTTACGTCACTTGTGTTCAGGCAGGGGGGCTAGGGAGTTTGGTTTCCTTTCTAATACAGATGGTTGGCATTGAGCAAGTGCTGATGGTGTGCCAGGTACTGGCCAGAGCTGGGGGGGCTGCACGGGACTCTGTCCTATTGTTCTGCACCCACTGTGAGCAGGCCTTGTGTGTGGTCCCAGTTAGACATAGAGCAGGCAAGTTCCAGAATTACTGGCTTTGACAAAGAACTGAGGACAAGGTTAGGATTCTATACCCTTAGTAAAGATGCTTCTTCCACCTGACGCCCCTACCTCTGTGCTTCTCCCTGTCTTGTGTGGAAGCAGTGGAACATGTGTGTTTTGTTGCATACACACATACAAACACGTGTTTTCTTTACACACTCCAACGTCATTGTCTCGGTTCCACTAGTAACAGCTTGTGGAGGGCTGCATTCTTGGTTGTCCTCAAGCCATGTCCCAAGTCCGCAGTTCCTTTGTAGAACCGACTTTGCAGTAGTGCTATTAAGTGACGATTTTCACTCAAAGCTCTTCCCCAAATAATGCAGCGGAAGGTGGGCCGCGACGAAAGAGGGCTGCAGGACTGGAGAGCACACTGAGAGGCAGCTCTCCTCACCAGTCTGGGGGAAGGGCTGTGTGTTGGGCTTGGCCGCCCTGCAGTGCCGTCCAGACCAGCCAGATTCTGGTATCATGACTAGTGTAGCACGGATTCTGGAGCCTGTGTCTCCAGGGGCCAGCCCTCTTTTTTTGTTTTGCCTCCTATTTCTTTTCCTCTGTACATTGGCCTTAAAAATGTCTTATATAATTTGTCTTAGGCCAAAACTATAGTTTGCTTTGGAGCTGGAGGCACTGCCTCTGCTCAAGGTAAACATTTGGCCCCGTGGTCCTAGCTAGGAGCACGTGTCAGGTCCAGTTCTGCACACAGCTCGTGTGCATTCTTTCTTCCCTTTCCACGCTCCCTTTGCCCCCCACCCTCACCACTGTTTTTCTTTTCTTCTTCCCTTTTCCTGTCTCTTCTTCCCTGACTGTACAGGCACCCATGGGCATTGCCTAACCCTGCTGGTGGCAGGCAGATCCTGACTCCTCTGGGTGCCATGTACCTGCAGCCTCCTCCCTAGCGGCTTTCCTCTGCAGCTGAGCCCTCTGGTATATGGCTGAATGGCCCACCTCTTGACCCCTGACCCTAGCCCATGTTCACTAATTAGAGTACATTGATTTATTTATAAATACTGGGTCTTTGCCAGAAAAATTCTGTCCCATTGTCATGGGTAGCACAACTGAGGGCTGGTCTGGCACTGAAGGCAATTCTAGCAGCTCAAGAAATCCAATAATTTCCACCCATTCTTATCATTTACAGGGTGGTGGAAATATGTGAGCTAATTATCTAACAGTTTATAATATTTTCTTTCACGTACTTATTACTGCAACTGTGAGTCCTCCCTGAATCATCTTTTTTTGCTAGTTGTGTTTTTTCCATCAGTCATCTGAAATAATAAATGGCTTATATGCCACTAACAACTCTGAAAGTATTCACTCTCTTGGTTTTGCTGCCAACCCAGGAGAATTCCTATGTAGGATCATTTCAGGAGGAAGATAAGTAAACTTCCCGATCTTATTAGACTCCACTATGATGCCATTAAATGTTGATCTGTTAATGGTCTGTGAATATTTCATTTTATGTGCCATATTTCCATTACTTTTTGTAAGAAAGAAGTCAGTTCTTGTGACTCTCTTAGATTTATACCTTCACTCTTTTCTTTTCCCCTTAGAGTTGAGAATTATGGCTGCAGGAAAATTTGCAAGCCTTCCCAGAAACATGCCGGTGAATCACCAGTTCCCCCTGGCCTCGTCCATGGACCTTCTGAGCAGCAAGTCCTCTCTCACTGAGCATCGCACAGATGCCTATCAAGACGTGTCTATACACAGCACCCTTCCACGGAAGAAAAAAGGTCCTCCTCCCATAAGGTCCTGTGATGACTTCAGTCACATGGGCACCCTCCCCCATTCCAAATTCCCACGGCAGAACTCGCCTCTGACCCAGGACGGCGTCCAGGAGAGCCCACGGCAGGACCGGCAAGGCGAAACCTTCACCTTCAGGTAACTTCTGTAATTTCACAAGTGAAGATGATTTGTCTTAAAGGGCTTTTTAAAAAGTTTGTGTTAGGAAAAACGTCAAACATACACAAAGTTGAGCAAATAATTTAATTACTCCCTTGAGCCGGTCACCCGGCTCCAGTAGTTCCCAGCTCAGGGCCAGTTCTGTTTTGTCTGTCTACCTACTTCCCTCCTCTGGTATTATTTTGAAGCAAATCTCAGATTTCATGTTATTTTATCTGTAAATATTTTGATCTGTTCCTTTCAAAGATAATGACTTTTATTTTGAAAACTATATAACCACAATATAAAAAACTGTAACACCTAAATAAAAATTAACCACTTCTTAGCATTATGTAACATTTGAGGGTATTTTGAAATCCATCTTCCTCTGTCAAGTCCCTTAAAAGAAAGCCCAAGTATTTTTTTTTATCAGATTGTGAACTATGTCCATCCACTTCTATAGAGATGCCACAATGTCTACAAATTGACCCCATATCTCCTTATATTTAGTTGTCAGCATGCTGAAATAAAATTTTATATGGATGTACCATTAGTTCAGCTTCAGAACACTTGGACAAGAATTGATTTTTCCCTCTCTGTGACAGAGATCTGAGTAAATGAGCTTAATGGTTGTAAATGCTTTTTCTCTGGGTTTGTAATGGGCCTGGCTGTGACTGGTTTCTGTCTGTTAGAGCTAGTGTGGAAACTGCACTCCTTTTCCTGTTGGGGAAGATCAGCAGCCTGTGATGCTATCTGGTGAAGAGTGGGGCAGTTTCTTTTATTATCTCTCTTTTTGTCCAATGTTGTTCTTTGATCTTAGCTCATTTATTTGTTCAATATCTATATATGGAGCACTTATATTAGAGTATGTTGATTTTATAAGCCCCAGGGCTTACCAGGAAAATTCTGCTCAGTCCTTCTGATTATCTTAACTGAAGGGCTGGTCCAGCATTGAAGACATTCTAGTGGCCAAATTATTGCAGCAATCTGTGCTTGCCCGTTTATAGGGGTGGTGGAAATATGTGAACTAACAGGCTAGCAGTGGAACATCTGAAGCAATGTCTTCCCAGAGCTTACATTCTAGTGAGCGACTTAGGTAATACATACAAATAAATAAGACAATTGCAGATTATACCAAATGCTGTAGAGGAAATGGAGTGATATGCTGGAGATTTATTGGAGGTAATACGTTTTTGGTAGGATGAACAGGTTTCTGAGATGGTATTTAAGCTAAGACTTGCATAAGAAGGGAAGGCAACCACGGGCCTCCCAGGCTGTTGCAGGCATAGGGAAGGCAAGTGCAGAGAACTGGAGGTGAGAGTAAGTGTGGCATGTTTAAAAACCCCAAAATGAACTAGAATGGCCTGTGGCTGGAGTGTAGCACGTTGAGAGGAGAACAGTGTCGGTGTCGGTACAAAGCTAAGGTGAACGAGAGTTCAGAATTATTTTCAGTTCCATAATTGCAATAGTACAGAAAATAAGTGGAGGCCCAGATCATGTCCATAGAAACCATTAGAGAGCCCTGAACTGCTTCTGACACCAGATTGGAACATTCCTTGACCTGGGGGTTAGAAGGTCCTGGACCCACTCCACAAAATCTAGGTGGGTGACCTCCCAGCTCAGAGAGCTAGCAGTCAGCCAGTGCTGGAATGGGTGAACACAGAGGCGCATACCTGTGCACAGGATTGTTAATATCGCATCATTGGCACTTAAGGGGCAAGAATGCAGGAGGGAGCAGCAAAGACAGGTAACTTCTGGCCTGCTAAAGATGAGCACAGATGCCAGGCTGCATGATGTGGAGTCAGAACCAACTAGCTGGCTTCCAGTGGACTGCGTTTCATTTATTAACTTGAACTGCACTGAGTGAGGTGTCTACCATATACTAGACACAGACAGTTTATAGACTCACTCCTTGAAGTTCTGAGGCCCTGGCTAGGTGCCAACTCTTACAAAGGGAAACTCCACACACTGGGGGGTGGGTAGGGAGGCGGTAGTAATGGAGTCACTCTTCCTATCTTGGGGAATTTTTTGGTAAACACCCAAGGTCCAAGCTGTCAAGCTGCCAACAGTTTAAAGCTTTTTGATTTGAAAACTGACTTGGACAGAGGCCATATTTCTGTAAAAGATGTTACCAGAGGGTGGGTGCAGGACCTGAGTTTGAAGTCCAGGCTGTGGAAGACTTAAGCACTGCTGGTTTAAGGTTTGTTTATGATTGAGAGCTATATTAATCCAAATTCACATCTTTTTTTCTTAACTGAAAATATCTTACTGTTAAAGATGAATACAGGAATAACAAATGTGTATCCCTCAAAAACTGTGTTGAGTGAGAAGATGCATGGTTCTCTGTCAAAGGGTCATAAAGTCCTACCCCACTCTGTTCTATTATTAATATATTTATTTTTCTAACACATTTTTTAAAAAGTCCTGAGGCGTTCCCAATTTTGAGGAGTTCAAAATACCTTACAAATTTTTTTTGTTCAGTATTTCTAATAAGATTATAAGCTGCCTCATTTCCGTTTTGAAATCAGCCATGATGTAAACAGAGTTTTTACATATGAAAAGCTAGGACCAAGCAGCCTGAATGGGAACCCAAGGCTCTAGAGAGGGAGGTTTTGCCAAAGGTGCCGCAGCAGAAATACAGTGAGGGAAATAGAACTTCTCATTCAGCAATTTCAGTTGAAAGGAGCTGTGGAACATCAGCCATTTGCACCAGCTCAGTCACCTCTTTTTTTCTTTTCATAGTGAATTCAGGGGTTAATTTCAGTTGACAGTGACTTGCCCAGATGTCAGCTCTGAAAACACTGCATCCCTTCGCCTTGGGTATTGGCCTGACGAATGTTGGCATGAAGACAGTGGGCCGCCTTGGATGTCTCCTGCGTCCCCTATCTAGCTCCGTGGCCAGTAACTGACGGTCGCTCAGAGGGAGGCCCTCCAGATAAGCACCTCCTTGTCCTGTGAAGTACTCTGTTGCAAGTTTGTGCTTTTCCCAAAAAAATAGTTTAGCTTATTAGTCATTAAAAAGTCACCTTTATTATAATTGAACATTCATTGAATATCCATCCTGTGGGAGGCCCAAGACAAAGCAGAGGAAGTCTCCTCTTTGATCTTAAAACTTGCATGATTAAGCTGTCATATCTATATGTGTCATTTCCTCCTGAATTATTGATTCCTACACTATTAATCATTAATTATCCTGATTATTATTTACACATTCTTAATTATCCTAATAATTATTAATTGTTATCTATCTCCTACATTTTGGAGTTTTCAGAGAGCTTACAAGATATGTTCATAAACTATCTTGTTTGAACGTTGCAACCCTGTATGAGAGATGTAGCAGATCGTTATGAACACTGTTATCTCCATCATTAGTATCATCATTTAGAGTTGAGGAAATGGATTCAGGGATATTGAGGCACCTAAGATCATACCTAATGGATGACTGAGGTAGGATTAGAACCTAGAAAGTATTCTAAGGCTTGCCCCGGACAGTGTGTTCCATACCAGCTATGGGCATCGTCTGACCTATCTTCTTGCACAGGAGTCAGTAACCTGCCTGTATTCAGTGGCTTGGACACCTGCTTTGGGGAGAATGGAGCCTTACCTGTCAAGAGCCAGGCAGAAGGCTCACCTGGATGGGGTTGGTCTCTTTTGGAGACTGTATCTGTTGTCTTTGTTGTTGTCCTGGAAGGAGTTGTCTTCTCTTTTGGAGACTGTATCTGGTGTCTTTGTTGTTGTCCTGGAAGGAGTTGTCTTCTCTTTTGGAGACTGTATCTGGTGTCTTTGTTGTTGTCCTGGAAAGGGTTGGTCTCGTTTGGAGACTGTATCTGGTGTCTTTGTTGTTGTCCTGGAAGGGGTTGGTCTCTTTTGGAGACTGTATCTGGTGTCTTTATTGTTGTCCTGGAAGGGGTTGGTCTCGTTTGGAGACTGTATCTGGTGTGTTTGTTGTTGTCCTGGAAGGGGTTGGTCTCGTTTGGAGACTGTATCTGGTGTCTTTATTGTTGTCCTGGAAGGGATTGTCTTCTCTTTTGGGGACTGTATCTGGTGTCTTTGTTGTTGTCCTGGAGGGGGTTGGTCTCGTTTGGAGACTGTATCTGGTGTGTTTGTTGTTGTCCTGGAAGGGGTTGGTCTCTTTTGGAGACTGTATCTGGTGTCTTTGTTGTTGTCCTGGAGGGGGTTGGTCTCTTTTGGAGACTGTATCTGGTGTCTTTGTAGTTGTCCTGGAGGGGCTTGGTCTCGTTTGGAGACTGTATCTGGTGTCTTTGTTGTTGTCCTGGAGGGGGTTGGTCTCGTTTGGAGACTGTATCTGGTGTCTTTGTTGTTGTCCTGGAGAGGGTTGGTCTCGTTTGGAGACTGTATCTCGTGTCTTTGTTGTTGTCCTGGAAGGGGTTGTCTTCTCTTTTGGGGACTGTATCTGGTGTCTTTGTTGTTGTCCTGGAGGGGGTTGGTCTCGTTTGGAGACTGTATCTGGTGTGTTTGTTGTTGTCCTGGAAGGGGTTGGTCTCTTTTGGAGACTGTATCTGGTGTCTTTGTTGTTGTCCTGGAGGGGGTTGGTCTCTTTTGGAGACTGTATCTGGTGTCTTTGTAGTTGTCCTGGAGAGGGTTGGTCTCTTTTGGAGACTGTATCTGGTGTCTTTGTTGTTGTCCTGGAAGGGGTTGGTCTTCTCTTTTGGAGACTGTATCTGGTGTCTTTGTTGTTGTCCTGGAAGGGGTTGTCTTCTGTTTTGGAGACTGTATCTGGTGTCTTTGTTGTTGTCCTGGAGGGGGTTGGTCTCGTTTGGAGACTGTATCTGGTGTGTTTGTTGTTGTCCTGGAAGGGGTTGGTCTTCTCTTTTGGAGACTGTATCTGGTGTCTTTGTTGTTGTCCTGGAAGGGGTTGTCTTCTCTTTTGGAGACTGTATCTGGTGTCTTTGTTGTTGTCCTGGAAGAGGTTGTCTTCTGTTTTGGAGACTGTATCTGGTGTCTTTGTTGTTGTCCTGGAGGGGGTTGGTCTCGTTTGGAGACTGTATCTGGTGTCTTTGTTGTTGTCCTGGAAGGGGTTGGTCTCTTTTGGAGACTGTATCTGGTGTCTTTATTGTTGTCCTGGAAGGGGTTGGTCTCGTTTGGAGACTGTATCTGGTGTCTTTATTGTTGTCCTGGAAGGGGTTGGTCTCTTTTGGGGACTGTATCTGGTGTCTTTATTGTTGTCCTGGAAGGGGTTGGTCTCGTTTGGAGACTGTATCTGGTGTCTTTGTTGTTGTCCTGGAGGGGGTTGGTCTCGTTTGGAGACTGTATCTGGTGTCTTTGTTGTTGTCCTGGAAGGGATTGTCTTCTCTTTTGGAGACTGTATCTGGTGTCTTTGTTGTTGTCCTGGAGGGAGTTGGTCTCATTTGGAGACTGTATCTGGTGTGTTTGTTGTTGTCCTGGAAGGGGTTGTCTTCTCTTTTGGGGACTGTATCTGGTGTCTTTGTTGTTGTCCTGTCTGCCCGTGGATGTACTTGTGGTTTTGGAAGGTGGCCAAAGCCAAAAGCCAGGGAGCTCTTAAACCTGCTGCTTGATGTCACAGAAGGAGCCTTTGTTCCGAAAGTGGACCCAGGTTTCTCTTGATTTCCTCTTGATATTCACATCATTCGGCTGATATCCCCTTGATTCATTTATCTTCAAGGATGATTTTTTAATTTTATTTTTATTTTCTATAAGTTATTGAAGTACGGGTGGTATTTGGTTACGTGAGTAAGTTCTTTAATGGTGACTTGTGAGATTTTGGTGTACCCAGCACTCGAGCATTATACACTGCATCGTATTTGTGGTCTTTTATCCCTCACTCCCCTCCCACTCTTCCCCATAAGTCCCCAAAGTCCATTGTGTCATTCTTATGCCTTTGCCTCCTCATAGCTCAGCTCCCGCATATCAGTGAGAACATATGATATTTGGTTTTCCATTCCTGAGTCACTCTATTTAGAATAATAGTCTCCAATCTCATCCAGGTCACTGTAAATGCTGTTAATTCATTCTCAAGGATAAATTTGTATTCGAGTCTGGAAACTTCCTTGGGCTGAGAGAGGACTGGTTCCTGTTTTCGGGATGTCTGTGTTGCTAGAATAGCTAAGAGATCAGAGCTTGGAGACCATTCAGGTCTTTTCCTGCCTGTGGGTACGTGGAGGCACACATTCCTGGGAACAGCTGCGAGTGCCTAATTCCTTCTGCCTCTTGTGCTGTGGGAGCATGTGGTGGGACAATGTGGTGTTTCATTAGTTTGCATGAGTGGAGCTGACTGACTCATCACAAGTGTTTCAACTGACAGTGGCCAGAAAGTCTGCAGAATTATCCCTAGTTAAAATCTGGTATGCTTTCCCAGGCAGTAAGTAACCTACCCTGTCACAATGTCAGATCTTCAACGTTGAAGCAAAGATGTAAGGTCCAGGATCTATGTAGCTTTTTCCTCTAAAACACTGATTTAAAGACCTAACTCTGGACTGTGTCAATGCTGTCATCTGAAAATGGTTTTAGTTGTTCCTCTTCAGAACCACTGATTTCTTTGACTATTGCCTTCTCCTTAACAAAGCAAGGTGTTCCCTCAGACATCTAAATACACCAGCCTTTAGCTCAGAGTTAATCAGAAGGATGTACGATATGAAGATCCACACGCAAACATCTGCAGTTTATTTATACCCAAGCGTGTCTGCTATCTGCAAATTGGAAGCTTTTTATGTACTTTTTGGAGAAGAAAATTGGACTTTGAGTTTTTTAAAAAAATCTTGAGCCGGGCGCAGTGGCTCACACCTGAATCCCAGCACTTTGGGAGACTGAGGCAGGTAGATCACCTGAGGTTAGGAGTTTGAGGCCAGCCTGGCCAACGTGGTGAAGCCCCGTCTCTACTAATAATAGAAAAATTATCCAGACATGGTGGCACATGCCTGTAATCCCAGCTACTTAGGAGGCTGAGGCAGAAGAATCGTGTGAACCCGGGAGGCAGAGGTTGCAGTGAGCCGACATCACACCACTGCACTCCAGCCTGGGTGACAATAGTGAAACTCCATCTCAAAAAAAATTTTTTTTTTCTAGATTAATAGATCCTATTTAACAGAAGGTATAATTACTGAGTTAGCATCGTGACAGTGCCTTTTTAACAGCCCAAGTTCAAGAATGTTTCTGGAAAATAATAGTCCATGGGTTGAATTTATGTTTTTATAAACTTAAAGTTGAGTTTTACTAACGTTTTGAATACCCCTTGGTGTTTGAATGCAGCCGTTGTGAATGGTTTAGTCAATTCTGAGAAATGGTGACTATCCTGGCCCCTGGTGGCTTCTAGCATGCTGAGGACAGGAGCAGCTGGGTTAGAGGTGAGCTCAGCTCCTGCATCTTGTGCCGCTCCTGGGTTAAAGAAGCTCAGACTGTGGGGAGTGCCTGCAGTTCTACCAGCCAGCTGTCTGGTGGTTGTCTAAATCCTCTACTGACAAGGATGATTTGAACCTCAATGCCAAGATCTGTGCATTCTCAGCTGTTCTGGGGCAAAAAAAAATTTTAACTGATTGCAAACCACAACCAAGAAAATGATCAGAGAATTACACAATGCAGTCCTTGTTGAGTGGAGCTGCTTAACATCGCCTCTGGACTGCACCCCTCCTCCATCCCGCCCCAGGAGAGACCTGTTTTAAATCATGTTTTTTCAGGCCACCCGCCTGCCATTTGGGAAAGGTCAGGTATTTTAGTCTTCTGGGTTTTTCATGCCCCTCAATATATGTTAAACCACCTTGTAAACTGAAGGTGCTATGCAGTCACAAATTATTACTCATATTCTTATCGCGTGTGGATTTGTGAGCCTGCTGAGCCTGGCTAGAATATGCAAGCTGGAGAGGTCTTAGTTGCAACCTGAAGGAGTAGTTGCTGTGGTTGATTGGAAGGAGACTGTCCTCAGGGGGACTGGACTGGGTGGCCAGACTGGCCTGAGCTACATGGCTGATACGCCCTCGGGTCGTGTTTCATAATGGTGTCACTATCCAGTCTTTTCCCAAGAGGCTATCGGTTAAATTGGATGTAGAATTTCAAGCTGTCTTCTCAGAGGCCCCAAAGACAAGCATGTAGGGCCTCGTTTGGAGGGTTGTGCTGTTAATTTACAGGTTATAGAGGTCTGAGAAAGCTTCCCTAGGTGCCCCAGCTTCTGTGCAGTGTGGCTTGTCTGTAGTTCCAGTTTGCTTGTGAATGTAATCACTAAAGATAAAAGAACTCCTTTTGTGAAGAGGAGAAAAAGCACAAGACAGATAATCCAGAGGTTTCAGTTCGGATCCTTGTTTTTGCCACTTATTAGGTACGCAAACTCTACAGCAAGTTCTAAACTGTAAAATGGGAGTGAAAATAACCTACCCAAGGAGTGCTATGAAGGTTAACTGCTGACTAAATATGAAGGTTCCACAGAATGTCAGTGCTCTGAATTTCACGCTTGGGCCTGGTACACCTACTGGGAGTCTGCGTTGAACAGGTCCCATGCCTGCCCTAGCTCCCACCTGGTCACCAGCAGTTTCTTCTTTTCCTGCTCAACTCTGCTGGGATGCCTGGCCGAAAGCCACTGAGGCCTTTGCTGGGATGTCAATGTAGCCATGGCTATCAAAGAAAACCACTAGTGTCCTTGACACCGACTCCAGCAGCCTGACCTGATAGCTTTGTGATCTTGGGTAAGTTAGTTTACCTTTCTGAGTCTCCATGTCTTCAAAGGGTGACTCTAAGGATCAGATACAATCTCATGTGAGGGTGCCTGACACAGAACCTGGCATGGAGGAGGCTCAGACTGATTGGTTTCCTTCCTTCCTTCCTCCTGGAAGGCTAGAGCTGGGTGGTGCCTAATCCTCTGGTGTAACCTGAGATCACGTTCAATGACGGCAGCTTCTGTGGGAGAAAGTTTCTCACTTGTTGATGGAGCTTGGCTAGAATCCCTGTGTCTGAGTCTGCCCTACAGCAATGAGTCTTGGCCAACACTCATAGTTTACAGGTATAACAACCATACAGTGCACTAAAATATCAGCATACCATTGTACTAAGACACAAAACAGAGCCTGTCTTCAGGGAACGGGCCCCAGCCCTTGCCCAATTGTTCGTGTACTTAATGTCAGTGTCTGCTGTTTATTCTTTGATGCATATTTATTAGCTTGTCTTATGCCAGGCATGGTACTAGGTGCCAGGTACCTAGTGAAACACAAAACAGATGTAGCCCCTGTCCTTAGGGAGTTCTCAGTTTAGGGGCATTCAGGCAAAGGCATCATTAAGTACATAAATACAAAATGAGGAGGTACAAGGAAGATACAACATCAGAGGACCCCAAATTACTTAGACTGGTGGAGAGAAGGCCTCTCTGGCATAGGTATTTGAAGATTTAATATAAAAAGGGAATATATTTCATTAATAATTTTTATGTAATCATGTTGAAATGATAGTATCTTTGAAATAGTAGATTAAAGAAAAGATTAACATAAACATCATCTTTTTTTTTTTTTTTGAGATAGAGTTTCACTCTTATTGCCCAGGCTGGAGTGCAATGGTGCCATCTTGGCTCATCGCAACCTCTGCCTCCTGGGTTCAAGTGATTCTCCTGCCTCAGTCTCCAAAGTAGCTGGGATTACAGGCGTGCACCACCATACCCAACTAATTTTGTATTTTTAGCAGAGATGGGGTTTCTGCATGTTGGTCAGGCTGGTCTTGAACTTCCAACCTCAGATGATTCGCCTGCCTTGGCTGCCCAAAGTGCTGGGATTACTGGCATGAGCCACTGCACCCGGCCATCTTCATCAGTTTTTTTAAGTTGACTACTAGAAAATTTAAAATTACCTATGTGGTTCGCATTGTGTTTTTATTGGATAGCACTGGTCTAGATTTGGGTAAGGAGTTCTGATTTTCTCTGTAGGGTAAAAGGACATCTACCCTTAAAAGATTTTAAGCAAGGGAATGGCACGATCAGTTTTTAGAAGATTGCTTTGTCTCTGTGTGGAGAATGATTGATGGAGAAGAGGATGTGGGGGAAGGCAGGAGGTGGTTGTAAAAGTACAGGGAGCAGGTGGGGGTCTGTACCAGGGTGGCTGTAGAGGAGAGAAGTCGGTAGATTCAATACACAGTTTGCAGGTACAGTCTGCCATATCTGCTGAGGGCTGAATGTGGTGGGGTGAGGGAAAGGTATAGTCAAGCGTGGCGCAGGCAGCTGGGCGTATGGGATAGGGTCATTTGCTGAGATAAGGAAGCTTGGGAGAGGACCGAGTATTTATTTATTTGGTTGATTGTATTTTCTTAGGGAAGGGGGTTATAGTAGATTGCTGAGAATCAGGACTTCTGTTTGGGGTAGGCTAAGTTTGAGATGCATGCATGTCTAAGTGGAGGTGTTAACCAGACAGACGGTTGGAATTATGAGCCTGGAGCTCTGCAAAAAGGTCTTGCCTAAAAGGTATAAAGTTAGGAGTCTGCACACAAATGAAATTAGAGCCATGGAAATGGATGCCCTCATCTAAGGAGAGATCTAGAGCTCTGTGTAAAGAGTAAAGGGAAGGAATCCTAAGAACGACCCCAGAGGAACCTCAGCACAGTTCATTCCAGGGAGTCAACAGAGGGGGCCGAGTGCAGAGAAATGAGATAGGCTATTGATAGATAGGATCTGGATAGGGTTGGTGTTCAAAGGAAGATTTTTTTTTTTTTTAAGATAATAGACAAAATTCAATAGAATATTTTGCCATTTAAACTGAAACAAAGTACATTTTATCCTTTACTTGATTTTTTTAATCAATATGTTTTATTTGGTTAAAACAGACCTATTTTCAGGGCCACCTTCCCTGGGGTCTGTGTCAGCAGCATGGTGTTTGTACTCCTGTGGTTCCTTCCTAGTGGGCCTGGACATTTCCAAAGGACCCTGGAGACAGAAGAGGTACATGGGCACTGCACTGTCTGCTTTTGCCTGAGAGGTGATGGCTGCTTTTCCAAGGTTTAGGTGGGTGGCCACATTGAGAGGATGAATGTCTGCCCTGGAAGACAGGTCAAGGGGGTATGTTCCTTTATCTGGTAGGCAGAAGTCCTTCCTCTTAGAGGCTTGAGGACAGCATCTCAAAACCATAGCATTTTATTCTGCCTCTGGATTAGTTAGAAAAAGCCTTTACAAACACACTCTTTCAGAAGCCGGTAGGAAATGGGTAGGGGGTGGGGTAGATGGGACTAGTGGGATTGGAGGAAGGGCAGATAGATAGCAGCCAAACAAAGCATCTGCTTTTATCAAAAGTGCTGCGTTTGGGCTTAGACAGCCTGAAGCCTGGTGATTCAGATCCTCTCTGCCTGCCAAGAGACATGCTGGCCTTGATACGGTTTTTCTTGTTCTTACCCTATTCAATTTGACTGACTGCTGCCAAGTTAAAATTTCAACAGTGGCTTTTAGCTTCATGCTGTCACTAGAATTCTGCTGAGCCCAGGTTAACCCGTGACTGGGTCAAGTTTTTAATCAACCAATACAACTTTGTATTAGTCTTGGATTCTTATATAGACTCACAATAGTGTAATGTGGGATATTTAAATGATGCCGTTTTAACAGGAGGGAAACTGAAAAAGGAGTTTAGTTGCCATTCTTTTAATATAGTTCATGAGCACATTCATCAGGCATTTCTATGTTTTCAGATAAGACAGACACTGACTCATAGAAAAGTAGGAACTGGCTGTTGAAATGAAAGAAGCAGGCATTTTAGAAGTAATCGGGCTTTAGAATCTCTGACAGCCAGGGAGGGAAATGTGTTCTCATCTACAGTCTACCCTGGACTGTAAGAAAAAGGATTCCCAAAGTCGAGGGACATGATAAACATGGTCCCATGGCCTCAAGTTCCAAAAGAGAAACACGGTTCAGGACAATTAAAAACAATGCTGTGAACTGGGCACGGTGGCTCATGCCTGTAATCCCAGCACTTTGGGAGGCCGAGGTGGGCGGATCACCTGAGGTTGGGAGTTCGAGACCAGCCTGACCAACATGGAGAAACTCTGTCTCTACTAAAAATACAAAATTTTTATTAGCGACAGGGAGGGTTGTGCTGGGTGTGGTGGCATATGCCTGTAATCCCAGCTACTCAGGAGGCTGAGGCAGGAGAATCTCTTGAACCTGGGAGGTGGAGGCTGCCGTGAGCATAGATCATGCCATTGCACTCCAGCCTAGGCAACAAGAGAGAAACTCCATCTCAAAAAAAAAAAAAAAAAAAAAAACAGTGCTGTGACCCCACTTCCAAAGGAGGAAGAGGTATGTGGCCATCTAGGTAGCTCTTCTGTTTCAGGATGCACATGAAAGACTGACTCCAGTCTGAGCCTCCTGCCCCTTTAAAGGATTCCCCCAGTGTGGTATGGGAGCCAGGGCCACTTTGATGTGTTCATTCACAAGTGTGTTGAACATTGGTGTACCAGGCTTTGTGCCAGGTGCTGGAGCTTCAAAGACAGAAAGGCCAGGTCTTTATGCATTTAAGGAGCCCCAGGAGAAAGGGATGCCATTTGAACCACCTCCCCTTTGCAGTACCCATTCTCCATCTTCTTTGCAAGTGACCTAATTTCTCATCCATGGTACCGTTCCACTGGTTTGATAAGCAATCCTGCCTTTCCTGACCTCTGACCTTAACATTTTTCCAGGTATCATGTTACTTTTTCTCCTTGAGTTGCTGACTACAGGTGGCACTTTCTAGATAACCCTTTCCTCTGGACCTGCCTTCTCTGTGCTGCCACTTCCTCTGTGCTGTCCTGACCTTGGACCCTGAGCCAGACCCAGGAAAGATCGGGTCATGCAACCAAGGTCCACATCAGAGGGTGGCTCTGGGCTGTAAAAGAAACAGAGTGCAAAGTGAAAAGAGGACTTTGAAAAATGCGAAGGGTTACAAAAGGGCTTTCAGAAGTTATGTTTGGAACAATAAGACCAAAGAGAGGGGTTTGTGAGAGAAACCAAACTGCTGATGTTCGGCTTGCATTTTTTTCCATCAAGAAATGACTTCTCTGATTGGAAAGGGTAGGACAAATGTGAAGCAAGAATTGCTGACCTGGAGTGGATGAGGCCATGACAGGAGGCTCTGATGTCACCAGATAAGGTGAAGCCCCAAAGTCCAAGAAGACTGAGGGAGTGTGAGACTGAGATCATCAAATCATGTGATGTTGGAGGAATAATGTAGTAACAGCTACAGGAAGGAAGCAGGTGGATACATAGTTTAATTTTTTTAAAAAGGGTTTGGGGAGATAAAAGCTACAAAATGATAAGCTTGATATTGATCTCAGGAAATACTGTATTATAAAGTGGATTATCAAGACATTGATTTTTGAATACTTGGTAAAGGAAGCAGTCACCATTAGTAGCTATCGGGGCTTTGCTAAAAGCCAGTCATACCAGATTAACTTTACTTCCTGGGGTTACTTGGTTGGAAGCTTAGAAGAATGTTGAGAAGGCATGCATGCAAATCAGTCACTGGAGCTGTCTGTGGGGTGAGGGAGATTCAGGCTAGATGATAGTGCAGGAAGCATGCTGGAGGCTATGTCCCCTGTTTTCATCAGTTTAAAATAAATCATCTAGACAGTTATATTGGCATATAGATCACATACATGAATGACAAATCTAGGGGAATTGCTAATATGTCAGAACAACAGAAATGAATTTTTGTTGTTTTGTGTTTTTTGAGACAGAGTCTCACTGTGTCTCCCATGCTGGAATGCAATGGCACAATCTCAATCTCGGCTCACTGCAACCTCCACGTCCCAGGTTCAAGTGATTCTCGTGCCTCAGCCTCCAGAGTAGCTAGGACTACAGGCATGTGCCACCACACCCAGCTAATTTTTGTATTTTTAGTACAGACGGGGTTTCATCATTTTGACCAGGCTGGTCTTGAACTCCTAGCCTCAAGTAATCCACCCACCTTGGCCTCCCAAGGCGCTGGGATTACAGGCATGAGCCACCGCGCCCAGCCGAGATTTTTTTTTAAAAAAGAGATTTTGGTATTTTGAAAGAGCAAACCAAATCTAATTGAATAAAACTTGAGAGAGAGAAAGAAAGACTTACATGAGAGCCCAAAACCATTCATTACAAGGGAATGTATGGGGCTCGGCTAAACAGCCACACATGAAAAATATTTCAAGATTTGGAAAACTGCAGCCTCAGAGTGAGTCAGCAGCATGCTATGGCTATCAAAGAAGCTACTGTGATTGTTAGGAGCATTAACTGAAGTTAATATTTCTGACCATGGGAGGTGGTCACACATGGATGCCCAGATCGTACCTGGTGAATTGTTTTTAGCTCTAGACATCAGAAATGGAAGGTGAATCTGTCCCTTACTGCAGAGCAGTGAGCTTCTGTTAGACCTCGCCGGCTTTGAAGCACTTCTATTGCTTTAATCTTGAAGTATCCCTAACATTCTTCTGTATTCGTGAAAAGGAACTTCTCATGTCATGTGTTAACCCTGGGTAGAGAATATAAAATGAGTGCCAGTCTTAATCCTGCTAATTGCTAGTAAAGCATACTTTAACAAATAAGATCAATGCATATGTTGTAAGATGTGGAAAAGTGAATCTCTTCTCATTTATTTTGCAAGGCGATGAAACAAAAATATTTAAATGCCCATCTAGAAGTGTTGTAGTTCTCTGTTTAAAGCTACATTGGGGCCAGGCATGGTGGCTCATGTCTGTAATCCCACCACTTAGGGAGGCCAAAAGTGTTATAAAAAATTATTTAAAAATTATCATTTTTTTATAATTCATAAAAATATTTAAAAATTATATTTTTTATAATTCATAAAAATTATTTTAAAATAATTTTTTATAATTCGTAAAAATTATTTTAAATTATAATTTTTTATAATTCATAAAAAATTAGCTGATTGTGGTGGCACACATGCCTATAACCCCAGCTACTTGGGAGGCTGAGGCAGGAGAATCGCTGGAACCCGGGAGGTAGAGGTTGCAGTGAGCCAAGATTATGCCATTGCACTCCAGCAATGATTCTGTCTAAAAAAAATTCTGTCTAAAAAAATTTAGACAGAGCAAAATTCTGTCTAAAAAAAAAAAAAAAACTACATTGGGCCAGGTCCGTTTTCTCATGCCTGTAATCTGAGTGCTTTGGGAGGCTGAGGCGAGCAGATCACTTCAGGTCAGGAGTTCGAGACCAGCCTGGCCAACATGGTGAAACCTTATCTCTACTAAAAATACAAAAATTAGCCAGGTGTGGTGGCAGGCATCTGTAATCCCAGCTACTCGGGAGGCTGAGGCAGGAGAATCACTTGAACCTGGGTGGCAGAGGTTGCAGTGAGCCGAGATCACACCTTTGCACTCTGGGCTGGGTGACACTGCAAGACTCCATCTCAAAAATAAATAAATAAATAAAATTACATTGCTTTAAAATTAGCAAAGGCTATATGCACAACATTCCCCTGCCTGCAGTGAGAAAGTAACTCTTTATTGGGACCTTAATATGATTGTCAACATCAGTAAATAACCTGTTAATCTAAGCAGACACTAGCTGATACTTTTCCAAAAATGTTATTTCTACACTCACCAGGCCTGTCCCATCTTAAGACTCTTGTTTTCTCATTTTGCCGGTAAACAGATAGAAATGGCCCTGTGGTTATCTCCCTGATTAAGTTTCTCCCTGGTATTTTAAACATGTTCAGAGAGACTTATTTTCAACAAGAGCAGCCAGACTTTCAGTGTGACTTTGAAAACATCTGGTCTCAGTGGGGCCGGGGAGCCGGGCACCGCCCTGGCAGCAGTGATGTTCTGTGCTGAGGGAGTTCTATCTGAGGCCATCACAGTTCAGTAGCCGGCCTGTGGCTAAGTTATCCCCTTAATGAGGGCGCCCATCAATGCAAGAACAACATTTCTCTCTTGTTCCTTCTCTCCTTCCAATGTCTTCTTCCCTTGGTGAGCTCAGAGTGTAGTGGGAGGAAGGTCTAGGTCTTCCATATAATGGAGAACACACATAAACACACACACACACACACATACACACACGTTTGCTCAAACCAACATACTTGGAGCAACTGCACGGGAGGTACGAAGGTGAATACGGTATGGTCCCTGTTCTCAGTGAGCTCATAGTCCACTAAGGGAGACACACAGGAATACACATGGGATATTGAATTGTAATTGTTTGTCATCACAAAGTTTTATAATTCACAGGAAAGGAGCACTGAGGAGATGTCGTTGATTGTATGAATTGTGTGTATGGATGGGAGTGGGAACTTGTGGTCAGAGAAGGTGGGAATGAATGGGAAAAGGATGGGGACTCTAGGCCTGTTGTTTCAGGGAATTCCAAGTAGTTGAATTTGCTGGAGTACAAGGAGCAAGGTGAGGCGATGAGGCTGATGAGTTGGGCAAGACTTTAGAACCATGATTGTCATCTAATAAATATAAAATGAGAATGCTAGACTGTTCCATGTATTAATCTTACCTGATAGAATATAATTATATATGTAACCATATATATAATATATAATTCTATTATAGTAGAAGGAATATTATCCAGTAGATGCAAAATCTTGATAGACTTAAAGCCTGCTGCTGGAGGCATGGTGGCTCATGACTATAATCTTGGTGTTTTGGGAGGCGGAGCAAGGAGGATTGCTTGAGCCCAGGAGTTTGAGACTAGCCTAGACAGCATAGCAAGACCCCATCTCTACAAAAAATAAAAAATTAGTCAGCTATGGTGGGGTGCAACTGTAGTCCCAGCTACTCAGGAGGCTGAGTCGGGACTGATTAAGCCCGGGAGGTTGAGACTACAGTGAACCGTGATTGCACCACTGCACTCCAACCTGGGCAGCAGCGAGGCCCTGTCTCAAACAACAATAAAAAACCCTGTTGCTGTTTCTCTTTCCCCATCCCTTCATTCCCACTTCTCCCCAGCTAAGATTTGGAGATGTTGCTGAAACTTCATGCTGGAGAACAAGGGGTGAAGCCTCTGGATTCCAAGGCCATATACAGATGCAAATGAGCGGAAGCCCCCAGGTTGCCTGTGGTGGGCACACTGTCTCCCAGTTGTTCAGTTCACCTTTCCTGATTGCGTGACATACCCTGATGCATGGGTTGGTTAAGATTGGTGAACTAGTGGACTCTGAGGCCGAGATGTTTTCCCCTTGAGGCTCACTACTTCCGGTAAACAGAGAGCTTCAGCCCACTGGCTACACTCATCTTAAGTCTTGTTGTGTAATTAAGTGTTCTAGTAATTAGTTCATACATTGTAATTAAGTGTTCAGGAATGACTTGATTCATGATGAATAAACACCAGCAAAGCAAGAACTCCATCCCAGACATGTAAGCCTTCTAGTCCCTGCCCTCAGTAAGTTTTAAATCTAAGAGTTTTGCATAGTGCTTTTATATCCAGGAAGCTTGCTCTACCTTTCTTTTTTATTTTTGAGACAGGGTCTCACTCTATCACCTAGGCTGGAGTGCAGTGGCGCCATCTTGACTCACTGCAACCTCCAACTCCCGGGTTCAAGCAATTCTCCCACCTCAGCCTCCAGAGTAGCTGAGACTATAGGAGTGTGCCACCATGCCTGGCTAATTTTTGTATTTTTTTTGGTAGAGACAGGGTCTCACCATATTGGCCAGACTGGTCTTGAACTCTGCTCAACTCTCTTATAAGCTCTGCATAGATTCTTTGTGTGTTCTACGCAGACAGTCATCATTTGTGAATCATTACACTTTTGTCCTTTCTTTTCCAGTCCTGATACCTTTTATTTATTTTACTTTATTTAACTGTACTGGTTAAGACCTCCAGGATGATGTTGAAAAGAAAGCAGTAACAGTGGACATCCGGTCGTGTTTCTAATGATTGATTTTAGTGATGCTTCTAATACTTCACCATCAAGAATGATGCTTGCTGTTTTTGGCAGATACCCTTTTCAGGTTGAAGAAATTCTCTTCTATGTCTAGTTCATTAAGCTTTTTTTAATCCCAGAGATAATGAAAAGGTGAGGATTTTTTTTTTCTTTTTTTTTTTTTTTGGACCATACATCAGACTTAAAGGATTTTTTAATGCTTTTTTTTTATCAATTTGATGTCCAAAATTATTTTTCTCTTTTAATCTGTGAATGTGGTAAATTATATTAACAGGTTTTCTAACAGTAAACTGACTGTATATGCCTAGAATAAACTTTATTTGATTATGATATGTTATACATTCTTGGATTTGGTTTGCCAATTTTTTTTTAGGATTTGTTCATACCTACCCATGTGATATTAGCCTATGCTTTTCCTTTCTTTTCCTGACTTTGTTTTTGGCATCAAAGTTATAATGCCCTCTTTTTCAAGTCTCCAGAAGAGTTTATATAATTTTCAAGTAACAAATAATTTCAAAGTTTGGAAGAATTTGCTATGTAGTAAAACTATATAGGCCTGATACACACACACACACACATATACATACACACACACATACACACAACATAGATACAACATCAACATACACACAAATAAATATTTATATATATTTATATATACATTTTTTTTTAGACGGAGTTTAGCTCTTGTTGCCCAGGTTAGAGGAAATGGCGTGATCTTGGCTCACCACAACCTCTGTCTCCTGGGTTCAAGCGATTCTCCTGCCTCAGCCTCCTGAGTAGCTGGGATTACAAGCATGTGCCCCACACCTGGCTAATTTTGTATTTTTAGTAGAGATGGGGTTTCTCCATGTTGGTCAGGCTTGTCTTGAACTCCCGACCTCAGGTGATCCTCCCGCCTCGGCATCCCAAAGTGCTGGGATTACAGGCGTGAGTCACCGTGCCCAGCCAGGCCTGATATTTTCTTTGTGGGAAGATATTGAACTACTTCTTAAGTTTATTTTTAATGGTTATAGGACTATATTGATTTTCTGTTTTTTTGTTTGTTTGTTTGTTTTTCCCAGACAGAGTTTCACTCTTGTTGCCCAGGCTGGAGTGCAATGGTGCGATCTTGGCTCACTGCAACCTCTGCCTCCTGGGTTCAAGTGATTCTCCTGCCTCAGCCTCCTGAGTAACTGGGATTAAAGGCACCTGCCACCATACCCGGCTAATTTTTTTGTATTTTTAAGTAGAGATAGGGTTTCATTATGTTGGCCAGGCTGGTTTCAGGTGATCCACCCGCCTCGGTCTCCCAAAGTGTTAGGATTACAGGCATGAGCCACGGCGCCTGGCCGATTTGTTGTTTCTGAGTCTGTTTTGGTATTATCTTTTCCAGGAACTAACAGAGTAAGAACTTTATCACCCTCTTCCCCCAGAGGATTAATCTGTCCATGAGAGATCTGCCACCATGACCCAGACACCTTCCATTAGGCCCCACCCACAACATTGGGAATCAAATTTCAACAAGAGATTTGGAGGGGACAAACATCTAAACCCTAGCACCATGCTAATGGGTGTGAGGTGGTAGTTTGTCTTTTTAACTCCACAAATGAGACATCTGTCTTGCTTTATACCATCAGTTCTGATTTTGAATTACCTACCTGCTTACCAGTTTCTTCGTGAATCGTGTGTTTCTAGATCTGAGGCTTTCCTTTTGGCATCCTTTTCCTTCTTCCTGAAGGGCATTCTCTGTTTTTGTTTGTCTGGAATTCTCTGTATTCACCCTCGTTCTTAATGGTTTTGCTGGGTACGAAATTTTGAGCACTTCACTTTCCCTTTTGGCTGATGAAAATCTGCTATCAGTTTAATTGTTTCGGTACTTTCTTTTCTTTTTGACTGCTTTTGAGATCTTTTCATTGACTTCGGTGGTCTGTAGTTTTGTTGCAATGTCTCTAGGTGAAGATTTACTTTTTGTTTATTCTGCTTCAGATTGATTGCAGTGTCTGCATCTGGGGATTAGTATTTTTTTTTTATTAATTTTGAAGATTTCCCATCATTATTTATTTGACTATTGTCTTTTCCTTTCTCTCAGTTTTCTCCTCTAGAGCTCTGGTTAAATGTACTTGGGGCTTTTCTACCTTCAGTGTCTCTTTCACACCTTCCATTGCCTTTTCTCTCTGTGCTATGTTCTGTGTGATTACTTTATGTCTTTAATTCATAAGTATTTTCTTCAGTCATATCTAATTTGTTATTTAACCTAGCCATTGGTTTTGATATTTTTATTAAGTTTTTTACTTCTAGAAATTATAGTAGCTTCTTATGTTCTCCTGTTTATTCTGAGGCCGCTTATGATTTTATCTTATTTTTAAAAAAAAAAAAAAGTACCATACACTGTTATTTTATAGTCTGTGTCTGATATTCCAGTATCTGAAGTCTTTTTATTTTTTTGAGAAAGTGTTTTACTCTGTCACCCAGGCTGAAGTACAGTACATGATCATAGCTCACTGCAGCTTGACCTCCTGGGCTTAAATGATCTTCCTACTGCAGCCTCTTGAGTAGCTAGGACTACAGGCGTGTACACCACACCCAGCTAATTTTTAAATTTTTTGTAGAGACAGGGCCTTGCTATGTTGATCCTCACACCTTAGCCTCCCAAAGTGCTAGGTTCATAGGTATGAGCCACCGCACCCAGCCTCTAATTAAGTCTTTGTGGATCCCAATCTATTGTTATTTCTGCTGACTTTCACTCTCTGGGGCTTCTTTCCCAGTGCATATGGCTGTTTCTGAAAGGGAATTTACGTTTAACCAAATTTGTGGATAACCTGAGTAGCATTCTGTTGAGCAAGTTTTCCTCCAAAAAAGTTTCACATTGTTTCATTACTAGTGGGCACTGCCAACCCAGATACTTTGATTTCTCTATTATGGATTTCTCTATGAAAGCAGGTAATATGAATTTGAATTCCCAACCAACATAGAGAGTTGATCCGTGGTTACGGATTCTTAGGAGAGACTATTTTAATGCTATTATTTTTTCCCAGCAGCATTTGTGTGGAGACAATAGGTTTCTTTCTTGGTTCTCTTTGCTAGAGCGTGTTTTATTTTTAGCCCATTTCTCTCTCCTTTGGGGTGGGGGTAGCCCCATTTTGATGGTTTCATGGTTACACAGGGCTTCAGGGCCCAGAGGGCATCCTCCCTGCCTTCCCCCTTGCCTTTCTTTTGTCGTTTATGTTTTGAATGGATTTATTCTGTTTCTGTTTCTGTTTTGTATATGCGTATGTATTTCTTCTCTTTTTTTTTTTGGAAGAAAGAAAGAAAGAAAAAAAGAATGAAGAAGAGGAAGAAAAAGGAAGAGAAAGAGAGAGAGAGAATGGGAGTATTGCTTTCTTGCCCGGGCTAGAATTGCAGTTTAGAAATGGGTATTGAAAACCTCTTTTATACCAATAATTATACTTAATGATGTAGACAGGAAAGAATAAGGAAAGAAAATAACAAACAAGCAGCCAACCAATATTTCATTTAAACCTATGAAATGCTATGCGATTACTGAGGAGTGATTTACTTCCAATTATGTAGTCACTTTTGGAATAGGTGTGATATGGTACTGATAAGAATGTATGCTCTGTGTATTTGAAGTGGAGAGTTCTATAAATGTTTATTAAGTTTACTTGTTCCAGGTCTGAGTTCAAGTCCTGGATGTCCTTGTTAATTTTCTGTCTCGTTGATCTATAGAATCGTTAGCTCTTCTTGTTACATTGATCCTTTTGCCATTATGTAATGTCCTTCTTTGCCTCTTTTGATCTTTGTTGCTTTAAAGTCTACTTTATCAGAGGCAAGAATTGCATCTCCTGCTTTTTGTTTATTTGTTTATTTTTACTCTCTGTTTGGTTGGTAATTCTTCCTCCTTCTCTTTGTTTTGAGTCTTTGTGCATCGTTGCATGTGAGATGGGTCTGGATGCAACATATCGATGGGTTTTGGCTTTTTATCCAATGAGAATATATATAAGTTTAATACTGGCATTTGATGCTAGCTGGCTGTTTTGCCCATTAGTTGGTGTAGATTTTTCATTGTGTTAATGTTCTTTGCTTTTTCATATATTTTTGGAAAGGCTGATATTGGTTGTTCCTTTATATGTATAGTGCTTCTTTCAGAAGCTCTTGTAAAGCAGGCCTGGTGGTGGTGAAGTCTCTAAGTACTTGTTTGTTCGCAAAAGATTTAATTTTTCCTTCGCTTATAAAGCTTAGTTTGGCTGGCGTGTGTATTTCTTGAGAATTTCCCTTTCTTGGACTTTAGCGACATGTTTGAAAATATATTTGTAATTTAACTATCATTTAGTTTTCAGAATTCCTGGTTTACCATATTGAGCAAATGAAGGTCTTATAGTAAAAAATTTCAAATTTTCTGAGGCCTTAATTGGATTGCTTAGATGTAACACAAGGTTGATTATTTGTGGTTTATTTTGTATTTGTCCATTTTTACTCTTATTAATTGGTTACTATGTTCAGGTACTGTTCTAAGGGCTCAGTATACATTGGTGAGCAAAAGCGAAATATCCCCTGCCCTCATGGAGTTTATAGTCCAGTGGAAAAGACAAATAAGCAGCGGCCACTTACTGGGCAGGATGATGGAGAAGTGCAAAGGTTATATACAATTGGGCATTCTTAACTAGGGTCTGCACAGCTCCCTTGTTTTGTTGTTCTCTGCTTTTCCTTCATGGATTAACTATTTTTGTTGGTCCGAAGGAATCCCTTAAATGTTTGTCATATTTCATTGTACTTTTTGGGAAGGATTTATGGGTCCGTAATTTGAAGGATGTGAAAGACTCTCCTGAACTTACTTGCCAGTGAGAGGGAAGGAGAGCTTATTTGTCATTCAGTAGTTGGCATGGCAGCAGTCATATGTGCACTGGTAGCCACGGAAAATAAGTAGTAATGAGGAGAAGTCTTATTTTTTCAGATCCCAGTGGTCTTGAAAGTGTCTAGTGTAGTGCTTGGAGGACAAGGTGTTTGCTAATTCATTGTTAAATGGATTGAGTGCCTACATGTACCAGGCACGATCTACTTAGTTCCCTTGGAAACAATTCTGTGAGTGTCCTTACCTCTCTCTTCCCTTTCATTCACCAAAGCCAGTCATTTACCAAGATCTATCTATTCTTGGGAAAATTTCTTAAATCTTTACACTGTCCCCCCACTTCCCACACTCTAGTTCAAGTGTCATCATCATCTTTCATCCAGATGATGCCAACATCCTCTTCTTTGGTCTTTCTGAGTCTGTCTTGCCCTTCAGCTAATCTAATTTTCATGCTGTTGCAGGGGGACTTTTCAAAAACACAAATCTCTGGTTATTTTCCAACTTAAGATCCTTCAATAAATCCCACTGTTTTCATGATAAAGTCTAAGCATGTTTGTGTGGCCTCCAAGCCCCTCGTGACCCGGCCCCGCCTCCTCTCCAGCCTCAGCTCCCAGCCCGTCGTGACCTGGCCCCGCCTCCTCTCCAGCCTCAGCTCCCAGCTCCTCGCCGTTGCCGCTGCTGCCCCAAACCCTGCGCTTAGGTTTCTCATTCTCAAGAATCCAGCAAATGCTCACTGGGCAGCTGCCATGTGCAAAGCACTGGGGGTACCAAGGTGAATAAACTAGACGAAGTCTTACCTTGGAGGGTTGTATTCCAGAGGAAAGATAGACCCTGAGCAAATAAACATTCACTGTAATATCAGGTATGATGGAAACAATAGAGCCAGACTGGCAGATAGAAGGGAGTGTTGGGGCTAATCTAATAGGCGAGGCAAGGAAGATCTCCTGGAGGAGGTGGTGTGTGAGCAGAGACCTGAATGGTGGGAGGGAGTAAGCACCTGAGTTTCTGGGGATGAATATTCTGGACAAAAGAAGTCAGTACCAAGGCACTGGAGCAGAGGCAGGCTTGGCATGTCTGACAACAAGAAGAAAAAGTCAGTGTGGCTGAAATGGAAGAGTGGAATAGACAATGCGTATGTTCATTTTCTTTTGCTGTGTAACAAAAACTTGGCGACTTCATACCCATTCATTACCTCATAGTGTCTGTAAGTCAGAAGTCTGGTGTAGCTCGGCTGAGGTCTCAGTTCAGGGCGTCCCACTCAGGATGTCAGCTTTGAGGAAGAATCTGCTCCCACACTCATTCAGGTTATTGGCAGAATTCAGCTCCTTATGGTTCTAGGACTGACGTCTCTGTTTCCTGGCTGTCAGTGGTGAGGGCAGCTCCCATCTCCTGGAGACCACTTGAAGTTCTGTGCCGTGGGCCTTCTCCCAGGCCCTCTTGTAACACTGCACCAGCAGCAGGATCCCGCACATCAGTCCCCTCACGCTTCGTGTCAGGCCCACCTGGATGATCACCATATCGTAACATCAACTGACTTCGGCCCTTAATTCCATCTGCAAAATCCCTGTGCAACAGCACTAATCTAAATGACTAATTTTTAACTGAGTAGCTGGGGAATGTGAGTTTTGCGGGGCTGTCTTAGGAATTCTGCCTGCCATGAAGTTGGACTGGTGGCTGTAGTCGTGCGAACCAGGCTCGTAGGGCGTGGTAAGGACTTGAGGGTTTTGTTCTGATGAGGTGGGAGCGGCCTGAGTAAAGACCACTGTGGCTCTGGGTGGAAAGCAAATTGTGGAGCTGGCGAGAAGCAGAAGGTATTGCAGGTGTCCAGCGGGAGATGGTGGCCTGCGCTCAGGTGGCATTGACTCCTGAACAGCTTGTGCGGTCCCCTACATGTACCGTGTTGCCTTGTGTCCCTGTCTTTGCACATGCTTCTCCTGTTGCCTGGAGCATTTCTCATTACCACCTACCCCATGTGGGACTTCTTCACTGAAACAAGTCCCCACTGAGTGCTCCAGACCCAGCTCAGATGCTGCCTGGAGGCCCCTCCACAGTGTTCCCACCTCCTGGCACCTTCTCGTCAGTCTGAGCTGTGCTGGGTCTGTTAAGCTGTTTTTCACCCTGGCCTGTAACCTCTCTGGAGTCAGGGCTTTATCTTTGGTTCCTGTGTTTGCATTGTGTAGCCTAGTCCATGGCATATTGTAGATGCTTGATGATGTTTGTAGGATGAATACAAGAACTGTGGGAGATGATTGGGCATGAAGAAGACATGTTACAACTGTTGGAAAGCTCACTCTTAGAGAGAAAGAGCACTTATAAATAAATATTCAATACAATGTACCGGAATACAGACACCATGCCACGTGCACAGACGTGCACCACCTCTGCAGATTACTAGTATGCGTGGAGTTCAAAAGGAGCCTTTATCCTCCTCAGTCTGCAATAGATGGTGCTAGCTTTTCACATTCCTCCACTGCATGAAATAATGACAGTACTGCAAACAGTTCCATTTTGTTATATCTAAAAGGACATTTGTTTGGCAATACTCTTAGCCGTTAATTTATTCTATAATATTTAAAGAAGTAGACAATCATTCATTTAAAACATTCTATAATTTAAGACTGACAAGTGACCTTCCTTCCCCATCTGTATTCCAACCACTCGGAAACGGTTTATACTAGTGAAATTTTGCTGAAGAGCAGGACCTCTTAATTCAAAATAGCAAACACAGATCAAGTGTCCTTTTAAGAGGGAGGAAATTGTCAATCTGGTTGCTAATGAGAAACAAATTAAAATAGTTAAGTATATCATTTCTGTGACTCAACTAAACATTTCTCAAGTTTGAACTTTAAAAAGTGGAACGCTGTAAAGAATGATTTCACCAAAGTAGACACAGTGATGTCATTTAAAACTTCATAAGCTTAAAAGCAATGTAATGAGAGAGTCCAGTTTCACCCTGCTGGCTTCTCTGTTGGCCATTCACAGTGGGGCAGCGTGCCCGCCAGCAGGGGCTGAGGTGCCTGCCAGACCCTCCATTGCAAGTAGAGATGTACCCACCATGGAATCACATGGTTAAGGACTCATAATTGGCATAAGCCAAAAAAAGTTATAAAAAAAAAAAAACCCGAAAAACCTTTTCATTTATATTGCCAAGTTCCTCTGTTTGTTTTCTAGTGATCTATCTTGGAGAATAGAAGTCCGTGGTGCAAGAACTGTTTGCTGTACAGTCTTGTATAAATAATTGGATATTCTATTTTCAATTAGAGGCTGGGGCTATAGGGCCAACTATGATGCTTTCTAGCTCCCTGGAAAGGGCGGTTGGGTGTGGAGAATGTCTTCTTTCTGGTGAGCTGCGATTGGGTGGCTGGCTGGGAAAGGAGACACAGCATTTCTGCATTTAAGTATAATTTTAATTTGGTTCAGATTTTTAAAAGTTTTTGGAGTTGTAATGGATTAACTTGGTTTTATGATACTGTCCTTATATTCCTTCCCTTGCTTCTCAAAAAGGGTGGGGAGAATAAGCAGATCCAGGACCCCTTGGAGCCCTGAAACTAGAATCTGAGAACACTTGAACTCCCGTTTGCTCTCAGAACGGAATGAACAACGCTCCCTTAGCAGGCCTGCTGGGTTCACCTGGGGGCAGCGCTAAGTGGAACTTCAGTCTTAACCCTTTTCTCTGCTTTCAAGGCCTTTTAGATGAAGAAAAGCAGAATAATTTCATGGGAAGTACCAGATACCCCCTCCAAAGTTCTCTGGGTAGTTTGCCTGACTTTTTTTGGCCTCACTGCCGGAGAGCACCACTGGTTTGTCTGTGCGTGGCAGCGTGGGCTGACATGTTGAGGTGGGGACCCGGTGCGGATGCTCCCACAGGCCTGGTGAGGTCAGTGCTGGCGCAGGCTTGGGAGGCTTCCCAAACTTGCTGCGGCTTCTCCTGGCTTCCCTTTTATAAAAGCAGGAAGGGAAGGAGGTAGGGTAAGGCCAGAGAGGGAGGGGTAGTGGCAACTTCTCCATACCTTTTCTTTTTCTTTTTTTTTCTTTTTTGAGACAAAGTCTTACTCTGTCACCCAGACTGGAGTGCAGTGGTGCCATCTCGGCTCACTGCAACCTCCACCTCCCAGGTTCAAGTGATTCTCCTGCCTCAGCCTCCCAAGTAGCTGGGATTACAGGCACCCACCACCATGTCTGGCTAATTTCTTTTTTTTTTTTTTTTTTTTTTGTATTTTTTTGTAGAGACCAGGTTTCACCATGTTGGCCAGACTGGTCTCAAACTCCTGACCTCAGGTGATCCACCCACCTCGGCCTCCCAAAGTGCTGGGATTACAGGTATGAGCCACCACACCTGGCCTCTCCATGGCTTTTTTATAGCCTCAGTGTTGAATAGTCAGCTGCACATCTAATTGACTTCTTTAGCCAATACTCCTGAGAGCCTCAACTTGCTGGCACTGTTCCTGGACATTCAGTCGATTGTAGTCCACATCTGGTTCAAGCCCCAGACTCCTCTTCCAAGCTGACTCTCCTGTTTTATGGTCTGTAAGTTGAGGATAGTACCACTTTCTTCACAGGATTAGGAAAATTAAATCTTTTAGTTTATGTAAGTCACTAGCACAAAGTAAGTGCTCAATAAATGTTTTCTTGTTTTTAAAAGACAGATATAGCCAGGCATGGTGACTCACATCTGTAATCTCAGCATTTTGGGAGGCTGAGGCAGGAGGATCACAAGGTCAGGAGTTCAAGACCAGCCTGACTAACATGGTGAAGCCTGTCTCTACTGAAAATACAAAAATTAGCCAGGCGTGGTGGCGCTCACCTGTAATCCCAGCTACTCAGGAGGCTGAGGCAGGAGAATCGCTTGAACCCAGGAGGCGGAGGTTGCAGTGAGCCGAGATTGCGCTACTGTACTCCAGCCTGGGTGACAGAGCGAGACTCCATCAATCAATCAATTAATCAATCAATCAATCAAAGCTAAAAGACAGATAACAATCTCTACTTTCACACGCTAGCTGTTTCCAACAGCCTGGACAAAGGCCTATCCAGCTTCCCATCCACCAGAAGACCATGGACCTTCACACCCACCTTGGAAGGCAGTTTATCCCATTTTCAGATGGTGATGTGAAAATCACCTGAAGTGATGCAAAAATCTTCCTCCCCGTAGGTCCCCCTGGCTGAGCCTAAACGGAATATTTGCTCCTTCTTCCATACAGAAGTTCTAAGCTGTTACTGACAAGCGGCCTATGTCTACCTTCTCCCCAAGCCCACTCTCACCCAGGCTAAATGTTCCTCTTCCTTTTGATCTTCCCATGTTATATGGCTTCAATACCTTCTCTCCTTCCTGGTTGCTAGTTTTCTGGAGCTGTCCTGGGAGCCAGCGTTCTATTTATTCCTGTTTTATTTACTTTCAGGGTATAAGTGAATAGTCCAGATGTGCTCTGACAAATGGCTCCTACCTTCTTTCATTCTGGTTTTTAATCTGTCAATGTTGCCTAACATCCCCCTGGCATCCTTGATAAATGTATCCTGCTGTTTCACGATTAAACTTGGTCAAATTTCACATCTTTCCCATATTCTACTTGCACAAGTGAAAGAAACCAGGAGGTGCTGAACAATCTGTGTCTCCCTTAGCCCAGTGCCCTTCGCTACCAGCAGTTGGCTCTCCTCGTTCTCAGCCTTCTTACCCTAGTTATTAGAGTTTTCTTGTGCTTCTTAATTTTTCCTTTCTGGTTCCTTAAAGCTGGAGCTGGTGTTCAGGAAGACTTCCCTGCCCTCTAAAGCAGGGAACAGTCAGTGAGAGCAGTCAGTCTCCCTGGGGAAGTTAGGTCCAAGCAGGGGGAAGGATGACTACTGATGTAGGGTGGACTGCAGGAATGGTACAGACCAGGGAGGCTGCAGCCGGGAGCCAGGCTGAGGGAAGGCGCATCAGGGAGGGCTTCCTGGAGGAGGTTGGACCAAGACCCACTGGTTGGGACAGGCAGTCTCGGCTGGAGTGATGGTGGACCTCGGAGAGAAGAGGAAAATGAGGCTCCTCAGGTAACTTGGGGCTTCCAGATAGCTGGTCCTCAGTTTTGCTGTCAGGACACTGAAGTACTACTGATACGAATTAGCAAGTTTTAATCACAAGTAGGAGAAAATCTAAGCAAGCACTGACCAATGATAGTTAATGTTAGAGACTGTGGGAGAGAGAGCTGGGAAGACAAACCTCAAACTTCTTTAGCCAATTAATGGAAATTGTCCATTTTGTTCTTTTTCTCATTTATCCCCATCTCTTTCATTTAAGACCTTAGTTTTTAAAGAGTCTCCTTTTGGGTCTCTACTGTCAAACCTCATTAAACACCATCCCTTTTCATTTTTAATGTGCAATTTCCATTTACTAAGAGTAGCTTTTAGAGAGAGATCAAGTTCAAACCATTTACCTCTACACATAGCACCTCTTTCCTCCATCCCATTATGCCTCTCACTAAAGCAGAACGAAAACCCTCACCTCAAAACCCTGGCTTTTATTGCAGACATTTCAAGGAAATGGCGCTGGATGGCTTTAATAAAATTTTCCCTAATCTGAGTCATTTATCCAGTGCTGTGTCGTATTTGAGTGACCCATGTTACTCTTCTCATGTAGAGATAGTCCACTGGCACCCAAATATTTCAGAATTTTAAGTGAAAAAGAAAAGATGTATTTCAAGAAAACAATCCATAGGTACTTTATCATGCTGTTGGTCTGATGTCATTGTTTGGGGCTACCTTATAAGTGAGAGCACCTCAAATCTCCTTTGGTACTTTAAGTCATAACCAAGAGCAGCAATGTGAGGGTCTCTTTGGAAGCAGAGTGTTCTTCTATTTAGAAAAAGTGTTTTCTCTAGAATATCCAGTAGGACTCTCTAGAATGTCCGTAGAACTTTTTGCAGTGTTGGAAATATTCTGTAACTGGGTCATGCTAGCTGCTAGCCACTAGTGTAACTGAGGAGCTGATTTGTAAATTTTATTTGGCTTTAATTTAAATAAAGGCTTGTTTAAACATCTTAAATTTTATAACTTTTGTTGTCGTTGAGATGGAGTTTCACCCTGTCACCTAGGCCGGAATGCAGTGGCACAATGTCAGCTCACTGCAACTTTTGCCTCCTGGGTTCAAGTGATTCTCCTGCCTCAGCCTCCCAAGTACCTGGGACTATAGGCACCCACCACCACACTTGGCTAATTTTTGTATTTTTAGTAGAGACAGGGTTTCACCATGTTGGCCAGGCTGGTCTCGAACTCCTGACCTCGTGATCCACCTGCCTCGGCCTCCCAAAGTGCTGGGATTAGAGGTGTGAGCTGCTGCACCTGGTCAAATTTTGTAAGTCTATTAACCTGTATGTTTTTATGTTCCGGTCTCAGGAACCCTTTTTTACCCCCAGACCATTTTACCTTTTCTTGTGAAAAGGGTTCAGGTTCCTAGCAAGGAGTTGCATCTGTAAGACAAATTTGATAAGGCTTCTTAAACAGTCCTCTGATTCTGTGGGAGGGGCACTCATGTTTAGGGCAAAAATTCACCACACAAGATTCTTTCTTATAAAATTTCCTTTTACTTTCTTTACCAAAAATGCCTCTTTCTATCTTCAACTTTTTTTTTACATCTCTTATTTCCTGATTCCTTTACCTTGTTTTATACATAACCCTATAAGGTTTGAATTAGACAAAGATATTTTGCCTTTAATAAGAACATTAAAAAGAAAGTGTTTTCCTGTAATTCTTAAATTGGAAATTACCCAGATACCTAATATCAGATACCTTAGATCGTAAATTATGACAAGTTTGTTTATGAGCATTTATTCCATTACATTGACCTGATTAATTTAATAGTTTACCTAGATTATTAACAGAAACTCTGAAAGCTAATATTTAAAGTTATTTTCCTATTAGCTATTTTTATAGCTGTGAATTTCAGGTATTTAAAACTTGAAATAAAACTTATGGCAATAAAACTTATGGTTAATTTTAAGGGTATTTATACCAATAACTCAGGATTTAGCTATTTTCATTAAGCCAACAATATTTCATAGGTATACACAAGCAGAGATTATTCTATCTTGGGCTGGGTTTTATAATTTATAACCCTTATGGCAAATTTTATAGTATTCTGCAGGAATAAACATGAAACCACTTGATTTTTTAAGATGCTAACAAAATGCTAACCATTTTTAAGACATTGCTAATATTATTTTACCAATAATTTTAAAGCCACCTTATTTATTAAACATTTTACTTAAGTCATGAGTATCTAGGTAGTTTCCAATCTAAGAATTACAGGACCACATTTTCTTTTTAATGTTGGTATTAAAGGTAAAATATCTTTGTCTAATTCAAACCTTCTAGGGTTATGTCTCAAAGTGTTCAACTAATCTTTTAAGTATCTGATTTAAGCACTTTTATATATTAAGCCAATTAATTAGAGCTCTTTGTATATTTTTAGTAGTGAAACATTGTGTACACAGCATATAAATACATAGATGTATTTAGGCATGCTGATGGAAATATATTTTATAGATTCCTAAAGACTTCCTTTTTCCTTTTTTTCTAGTTTAGACTTAAAATTCTTGATAATATGTTGCATCACTCTAGGCAGTTCTCAGCTAAATAGTCCTAAATTTGCATATTAAAAGAAATAACTCAGGTGAAGATCAGATAGCAAAATTTACATGATAAGGTACAGGGAGAAAAAGTTTGGTGTGCTAGAGGAAAATTAAAATGAATTAACTTGCCAATTAAAGTTATGTAATTTATAAAGGCCTTTTTAATATATACAGATACATACATATACAGACACACACAGATCCTAAAGCTTTACTCATACTTTAGCCATGAAATAAGTATAAATTCGCCAGCTTGCAAAAAAAACTTGTTAGATCTAAACAGTGGTTTCTATCTCAGTAGAAAAGTAACAGCAGATGTAAAGCAGGCAGAAAGGAGAAGAGAACTTAGGAACTCTGTAGTTTGCAGGTCGACCTTAGGGTTCTTTTCCTTAATGCAAATGTGTGCCAAGACCATATTACTTCTATTTTACATAAACTCTGGCAAATAGAGATGCCGTAAAACCTGCGAAGTACTTGAAAGGGGGTCGTTCTCCTTGTTTTCTCCTTTTTTTTAGATTATTTCTTTCCCATTTTTTTTTTTTTTTTTTCTTAAAAAGAGGAAGGAATTGAGCTGTGACCTAGGGTTTCTGTGTGGTAGATGGATATGTGTCCTGGACGAGCCATTTTTAAATTAATTTTTGTTGGGGATTTCCTTGCAGGGTTGCTGCACGTCGTGGGGGGGTCAACCCCCCAGACACTCTCACGAGACCCCCAGTCACCCAAGGGTGCCTTTTGGCTGGGAGGAGCAAATGCCCTTTCTCTTGGGAGCCAAAAAAACCCAAGTCTCTCATTTCCCTATAAAAACAACAGTTCAGTTTCTCATGCAAATATGCCCAGGCAAACTAAATTGAGATTAATTCCAAGAGAAAAAGCAATAAATACCCTTTAGAATGCATCTCCGAACTAGAATTAGAATCCTTAAACAACAAATTCCTAGGAGAAAATCCAGCTCAAAATAAATTAAGTCCCATCAACCAAAACGGGAGGCCAGAGCTCAGGAGGCCTTCCCAGTTCCACCAGAGAAGAAGCTCAGACTCTGTGGGGCTTCAGTGGGCCCCAGCTGGTACCTTAGCTCTGGTTTTGGGCAACTTTTTCGGGGTTCTGAGTCTTCTCTGAGGCCCCACGTGTTTTGATCAAATAATTGTCAATGAAAAGAGTCAAACTCTGTAAAATATTTGAAGAGATTTATTCTGAGTCAATTAGAATGTCCACGGCCTGTGACACTGCCCTCAGTAGGTCTTCAGAGCACGTGCTCCAGATGGTAGGGGCACAGCTTGGTTTTATACATTTTAGGGAGGCATGAGAAATGAATCAGATACATTTGAGAAATACATTGGTTTGGTCCAGAAAGGCGGGACAACTCAAAGCAGAGGCTTCCAGGCTGTAGGTAAATTTAAACATGTTCTGGTTGACAATTGGTTGAGTTTGTCTAGAACTGGGGATTGATAGAAAGGAAATGTTCAGGTTAAGGTAAAAGATTGTGGAGACCAAGGTTCCTTTGAAGTCTTATACAGACTTCACTTTGAGACAACAGATGACAGATGTTTCCTATTCCAATCTTTAAAAGGTGCTAGACTTTTAATCTCTTTAGGATTCATAGGATCTGGAAGAAAAAAATCTACCTATGTTAATAGAGATTCTTTACAGATGCACATTTCCCCCCACAAGCTTTACAGGGCCACTTCAAGATGTGGCAAAAAAACATGTTTTGGGGTAAAATATTTTGACTTTCTTCTTTGTCACATAATGTTACACTAGAGTCAGATTGGAAAGTAAGTCACAATACATAGGATTAAATAACACCCATTTGATGAAAATTTATGGTTTGTGGGGCATGACTCTCCAGACCCCTTAGATAGGAATTTGGGCAAGATTAAAAAAAAAATTGGAGCTTAGTCCTTGGTATGTATCCAAAATATACAACGTGATGCTATGGAATACATGTAATAGTTAAAAGGTTACTATAACGAAGCAAATTAACATATTCATCATCTCACATAGTTATCTACTTTTTTTTGTTTTTGTGGCAAGATTAATTGAAATATACTCAGCATGAATTCTAAATACAGTGCGTTGTATTACCTGTAGTCCTCATGTTGTCCGTTGGAGCTCTAGGCTTGTTCATCCTACATATCTGCTGCTTTTTATCCTTTGACATACATCTCCCCATTTCCTCTGCCTTCTGCTCCCATCCCCATAACCACTGTTGTATTCTCTCTCTATATATATTGGATTTAAAAAAAAAATTCCAGGCCAGGCATGGTAATCCACACCCGTAATCCTGTAATCCCAGCAATTTGGGAGGCGGAGGTGGAGGCTGAAGCTGAGGCTGTGGCTGTGGAGGATCGCTTGAGCCCAGGAGTTCAAGCCCAGCCTGGGGAAGATAGTGAGACCTCATCTCTACAAGAAAATAAAAATAGTAAATAGCCAGTTGTGGTGGTACATGCCTGTAGTCTCAGCTTCTCGGGAGATTGAGGCAAAAGGATCAAAAGCTGGGGAGGTTGAGGCTGCAGTGAGCCTCGATTAGGCCACTGCACTCCAGCCTGGGTGACAGAATAAGACTGTCTCAAAAAAAAAAAATCCACATATAAATGAGATCATGCAATATATTTTTTTCTGTGTCTGGCTTATTTCCCATAGCATAATGTCTTCCAGGCTCACCCATGTTGAGGCAAATAGCAAGATCTCATTCTTTTTTAGGGCTCAATAATATTCCATTGTGTATGGAATATATATACATGTATGCGTGTTTGTGTGTATATTCATATATGTATATATATACACATGTATATTGGGCCACCACATATGTGTGTACACACACATATGTACATATACATATATACACACATACACAAAGCCACCTGCCTTGAGGTAACCCCCCTGCATGGGACACTGCTAACTGTACATATGTATGTATATTTCCATATGCATACATATATACATATATGTATTAAAGTAAATGTTAAAATTTTATTTTATTTTTATTTTCCTTTTTCTTTTTAATATATTTTATTGCACTTTAGGTTCTGGGGTACATGTGCAGAACATGCAGGATTGTTGCATAGGTACACACATGGCAGTGTGGTTTGCTGTCTCCATCCCCTCGTCACCTATATCTGGCATTTCTCCCCATGTTATCCCTCCCAAACTCCCTACCCCGCACTGTCCCTCTCTTATTCCCGCACAACAGACCCCAGTGTGTGATGCTCTCCTCCCTGTGTCCATGTGTTCTCATTGTTCAACACCCGCCTGTGAGTGACAACATGTGGTGTTTGATTTTCTGTTCTTGTGTCAGTTTGCTGAGAATGATGGTGTCCGGATTCATCCATGTCCCTGCAAAGGACACGAACTCATCATTTTTTGTGGCTGCATAGTATTCCATGGTGTATATGTGCCACATTTTCCTTGTCCAGTCTATCATTGATGGGCATTTGGGTTGGTTCCAGGTCTTTGCTATCATAAACTGTGCCTCAATGAACATACGTGTGCATGTGTCTTCATAATAGAACGATTTATAATCCTTTGGATATATACCCAGTAATGGGATTGCTGCGTCAAATGGAATTTCTATTTCTAGGTCCTTGAGGAAGCGCCACACTGTCTTCCACAATGGTTGAACTGATTTACACTCCCACCAACAGTGTAAAAGTGTTCCTGTTTCTCCACATCCTCTCCAGCATCTGTTGTCTCCAGATTTTTTAATGATCACCATTCTAACTGGTGTGAGATGGTATCTCAATGTGGTTTTGATTTGCATTTCTCTAATGACCAGTGATGATGAGCATTTTTTCATATGTTTTTTGGCCTCGTATATGTCTTCTTTTGAAAAGTGTCTGTTCATATCCTTCTCCCACTTTTGAATGGGTTTGTTTGTTTTTTTCTTGTGAATCTATTTTAGTTCTTTGTAGATTCTGGATATTAGCCCTTTGTCAGATGTGTAAATTGCAAAATTTTTTTCCCATTCTGTTGGTTGCCGATTCACTCTAATGACTTTTTCTTTTGCTGTGCAGAAGCTCTTGGAGTTTAATTAGATCCCATTTGTCTATTTTGGCTTTTGCTTTTGGTGTTTTGGTCATGAAGTCCTTGCCTATGCCTACGTACTGAATGGTTTTGCCTAGGTTTTCTTCTAGAGTTTTTATGGTGTTAGGTCTTATGTTTAAGTCTTTAATCCATCTGGAGTTAATTTTAGTGTAAGGTGTCAGGAAGGGGTCCAGTTTCTACTTTCTGCACATGGCTAGCCAGTTTTCCCAACACCATTTATTAAACAGGGAATCCTTTCCCCATTGCTTGTTTTTGTGAGGTTTGTCAAAGATCAGATGGTTGTAGATGTGTGACATTGCCTCTGAGGCCTCTGTTCTGTTCCATTGGTCTATATCTCTGTTTTGGTATCAGTACCATGCTGTTTTGATTACTGTAGCTTTGTAGTATAGTTTGAAGTCAGTTAGTGTGATGCCTCCAGCTTTG
Source organism: Aotus nancymaae (assembly GCF_030222135.1). NCBI lineage: Eukaryota > Metazoa > Chordata > Mammalia > Primates > Aotidae > Aotus > Aotus nancymaae. The sequence goes on along the minus strand of NW_026988537.1, from coordinate 1,970,595 downwards.
TTCTTTTTGCTTAGAATTGACTTGGCTATGTGGGCTCTCTTTTGGTTCCATATGAAGTTTAAGGTAGTTTTTTTTCCAGTTCTGTGAAGAAGGTCATTGGTAGCTTGATGGGGATAGCATTGAATCTGTAAATTACTTTGGGCAGTATGGCCATTTTCATGATATTGATTCTTCCTAACCATGAGCATGAAATGTTTCTCCATCTGTTTGTGTCCTCTCTTATTTCGTTGAGCAGTGGTTTGTAGTTCTCCTTGAAGAGGTCCTTTACGTTCCTTGTTAGTTGTATTCCTAGGTATTTTATTCTCTTTGTAGCAATTGTGAATGGCAGTTCGTTCTTGATTTGGCTCTCTTTAAGTCTGTTATTGGTGTATAGGAATGCTTGTGATTTTTGCACATTGATTTTGTATCCTGAGACTTTGCTGAAGTTGCTTATCAGTTTCAGGAGATTTTGGGCTGAGACGATGGGGCCTTGTAAATATACAGTCATGTTGACTGCAAATAGAGACAATATGACTTCCTCCTTTCCTAATTGAATATGCTTTATTTTTTTTTCTTGCCTGATTGCTCTGGCTAGAACTTCCAGTACTATATTGAATAGGAGTGGTGAGAGAGGGCATCCTTGTCTAGTGCCAGATTTCAAAGGGAATGCTTCCAGCCTTTGCCCATTCAGTATGATATCGATTGTGGGTGTGTCATACATAGCTTTTATTATTTTGAGAAACGTTCCGTCGATACCTAGTTTATTGAAAGTTTTTAGAATAAAGGGCTGCTGAATTTTGTCAAAGGCCTTCTGTGCATCTATTGAGATAATGTGGTTTTTGTCTTTGGTTCTGTTTGTGTGGTGAATTACGTTTATAGACTTGCATATGTTGAACCAGCCTTGCATCCCTGGGATGAATCCTACTTGATCATGGTGGATAAGCTTTTTGATGTGCTGTTGCAATCAGTTTGCCAGTATTTTATTGAAGATTTTTGCAGCAATGTTCATCACGGATATTGGCCTGAAGTTTTCTTTTCTTGTTGAGTCTTTGTTGGGTTTTGGTATCAGGATGATGTTGGTCTCATAAAATGATTTGGGAAGGATTCCCTCTTTTTGGATTGTTTGGAATAGTTTCGGAAGGAGTGGTACCAACTCCTCTTTGTATGTCTGGTAGAATTCAGCTGTGAACCCATCTGGACCTAGCCTTTTTTTGGTTGATAGGCTGTTAATTGCTGCCTCAACTTCAGCCCTTGTTTTTGGTCTATTCAGGGTTTCAACTTCTTCCTGGTTTAGGCTTGGGAGGGTGCATGTGTCCAGGAATTTATCCATTTCTTTCAGGTTTACTGGTTTATGTGCACAGAGTTGTTTGTAGTAGTCTCTGATGGTAGTTTGTATTTCTGTGTAATCTGTGGTGATATCCCCTTTATTGTTTTTTATTGCATCTATTTTATTATTCTCTTTTCTTTTTTATTAATCTGGCTAGTGGTCTATTTTGTTGATCTTTTCAAAAAACCAGCTCCTGGATTTATTGATTTTTTGAAGGTTTTTTTGTGTCTCTGTCTTCTTCAGTTTTGCTCTGATCTTAGTTATATATTGTGTTCTGCTAGCTTTTGAGTTGTTTTGATCTTGCTCCTCTAGCTCTTTTAATTTTGATGATAGGGTGTCGATTTTAGATCTTTCTTCGCTTCTCATGTGGGCATTTATTGCTATAAATTTCCCTCTAGACACTGCTTTAAATGTGTCCCGGAGATTCTGGTATGTTGTGTCTTCGTTCTCATTGGTTTCGAAGAACATCTTTATTTCTGCCTTCATTTCATTATGTATCCAGTCAACATTCAAGAGCCAGTTGTTCAGTTTCCATGAAGTTATGTGGTTCTGAGTTAGTTTCTTAATCCTGAGTTTTAATTTGATTGCACTGTGGTCTGAGAGACTGTTTGTTATGGTTTCCATTCTTTTGCATTTGCTGAGGAGTGATTTACTTCCAATTATGTGGTCAGTTTTAGAGTAGGTGTGACATGGTGCTGAGAAGAATGTATATTCTGTGGATTTGAGGTGGAGAGTTCTGTAAATGTCTATTAGGTTTGCTTGGTCCAGGTCTGAGTTCAAGTCCTGGATATCCTTGTTAATTTTCTGTCTCGTTGATCTGTCTAATATTGACAGTGGAGTGTTAAAGTCTCCCACTATTATTGTGTGGGAGTCTAAGTCTCTTTGTAAGTTGTTAAGAACTTGCTTTATGCATGTGAGTGTTCCTGTATTGGGCACGTATATATTTAGGATCGTTAGCTCTTCTTGTTGCATTGATCCTTTTACTATTATGTAATGTCCTTCTTTGTCTCTTTTGATCTTTGTTGGTTTAAAATGTTTCATCAGAGACTAGGATTGCAACTCCTGCTTTTTTTTTGCTCTCCATTTGCTTAGTAGATCTTCCTCCATCCCTTTATTTTGAACCTGTGTGTATCCTTGCATGTGAGATGGGTTTCCTGGATACAGCACACTAATGGGTTTTGACTTTTTATCCAATTTGCCAGTCTGTGTCTTTCAGTTGGGGCATTTAGTCCATTTACATTTAGGGTTAATATTGTTATGAGTGAATTTGATCCTGCCATTTTGATGCTAGCTGGTTGTTTTGCCCGTTAGTTGATGCAGTTTCTTCATTGTGTTGATGCTCTTTACCATTTGGTACGTTTTTGGAGTGGCTGGTACTGGTTGTTCCTTTCTATGTTTAATGCTTCTTTTAGGAGCTCTTGTAAGGCAGGCCTGGTGGTGATGAAATCTCTGAGAAATTGCTTGTTCTTAAAGGATTTTATTTCTCTTTGCTTTTGAAGCTTAGTTTGGCTGGATACAAAATTCTAGGTTGAAAGTTCTTTTCTTTAAGGATGTTGAATATTGGCCCCTACTCTCTTCTGGCGTGTAGGGTTTCTGCCAAGAGATCCGCTGTGAGTCTGATGGGCTTCCCTTTGTGGGTAACCTGACCTTTCTCTCTGGCTGCCCTTAGCATTTTCTCCTTCATTTTAACTCTGGTGAATCTGACAATTATGTGCCTTAGGGTTACTCTTCTTGAGGAATATCTTTGTGATGTTGGGGAAGTTCTCCTGGATAATATCCTGAAGAGGGTTTTCCAGCTTGGGTTCATTCTCTCCGTCACATTCAGGTACAGCTATCAAAGGTAGATTAGGTCTTCTCACATAATCCCATATTTCTCGAAGGCTTTGTTCATTTCTTTGTACTCTTTTTTTCTCTAATCTTGCCTTCTTGTTTTATTTCATTGAGTTGATCTTCAGTCTCTGATATCCTTTCTTCTGCTTAGTTGATTCAGCTATTGAAATTTGTGTATGCTTCACGAAGTTCTTGTGCTGTTTTTTTCAGCTCCATCAATTCATTTATATTGTTCTCTAAGCTGTTTATTCTCGTTAGCATTTTGTCAAACCTTTTTTCAAGATTGTTAGTTTCTTTGCGTTTGTTTAGAACATGTTCTTTTAGCTCAGAGAAGTTTGTTATTACCCACTTTCTGAAGCCTGTTTCTGTCAGTTCATCAGACTCATTCTCTGTCCAGCTTTGTTCCCTTGCTGATGAGGTATTGTGATCCCTTGGAGGTGGAGAGATATTCTGGTTTTTGGTGTTTTCATCCTTTTTGCACTGGTTTCTTCCCATCTTAGTGGCTTTCTCTACCTGTGTTCTTTGTAGTTGGTGACTTTCAGATGGGGTCTCTGAGTGGACGTCCTTTATGTTGATGATGAAGTTATTTCTTTCTGTTTTTTAGTTTTCCTTCTAACAGTCAGGCCCCTCTGCTGTAGGACTGCTGGAGGCCCACTCCAGACCCTGCTTGCCTGGGGATCACCTGCAGCAGCTGCAGAACAGTAAGGATTAACGCCAGTTTCTTCTTCTGTTATCGTCCCCGAAGGATACCCACCAGATCAGCCTGAGCTCTCCTTTACGAGGTGTCTCTTTGGATATATGGGGGTTGGGGATCTGCTTGGGAGACAGTCTGTCCCTTATAGGAGCTCAACTGCTGAGCTGTGAGCTCTGTTGTTCTGTTCAGAGTGCTGAGCAGGTACGTTTAAGTCTGCTGCAGCGGAACTCATAACCGCCTTTTTTTCCCAGGTGCTCTGTCTTGGGAAGGTGGGGCTTTATAAAAGTTCCTGACGTGCTGCTGCCTTTTTTCAGAGACGCCCTGCCTGTGAGGAGGTAGCCTAGTCACAGTCTGCCAGCAGAGGCGTTGCTGAGCTGCCATGGGCTCTGCCCAGCTGCTGTGTGAACTTCTTGTAGTTTTGTTTATGCAGGTATAGTTAGAACTGCCTTGGTAATGGCAGTCTGCCTCAGTAATGGCGGACTGTCTCGATAGTGGTGGACTGCCTTGGTAATGGTGGACACTCTTCCCCGCACAGAGCTGGACCATTCAGGGTCCAGCTGTGCTTGCTGTGAAACTCAATCCAGAGCATTTCAGATTGTTGGTCTTTGTGGTGGTGGGACCCGCCGAGCCAGATCACCTGGCTCCCTGTTTCAGCCTCTTCTTTTTCAGTTGAATGGGTGGTTCTCTCTCCCAGGCATTTCAGGCGCCAGTTGAAACAGCTGCCCTTATTTGTGTGAGTTTTTGTGTGGAGACCCACTGCGCCAGCTCAAACAGCCATGCTGGAAACTCATGGCACTTTTCTGCCCAGAAATCTTCTGGTCTGTGGGCAGTAAAAATTCGTTTGGAAATGCAGTGATCACTCACCCTCTGCGTTCTCACTGGGAACTGCACTCCAGAGCTGTTCGTATTCGGCCATCTTGGATCTGCTTTTTCTCAAGTTTTGACTTTCATCTTACCACTACTAAAAGTTATAATTTTCTATCATTTTGAATTTGCCCCCTAAAATTTTATTTTAAAGTACATAGGAGGATGTGTGTAGGTTATACGCAAACACTACACCAATTTAGATAAGCGATTTGAACATATACATATATATATACACACACACACGTATATATATATATGCCCATATACATATACACTTATGTGCATATACGCATATGTATATATACTTATGTACATATATACACGTGTATATGTATATACACGTGTATATACACATATGTATATGTGTATGCATATGTATGCATATGTATATGTGTATGCATATGTATGCATATGTATACACATACACATATATATGTATATACACATATATTCCATATACACATTGGAATAGTATTTAGCCCTAAATAATACTTACATATAGGTGTATGTATGTATGTAGAGTGCAGAGCAAGGCAATGCCACCAAGCTGTACTAATACTCATTGTATTCTTCAGCCCTGTGCTCTCACAGTTCTTTTTAAAAAATTAACTTCTTGGACTGGGCATGGTGGCTCACCCCTGTAATTCCAGCACTTTGGGAGGCCAAGGTGGGTGGATCACGAGGTCAAGAGATCAAGACCATCCTGGCCAACATGGTGAAACCCTCTCTATACTAACATTACAATAGTTAGCTGGGTGTGGTGATATACACCTGTACTTCCAGCTACCTGGGAGGCTGAGGCAGGAGAATTGCTTGAACCTGGGAGGCGGAGGTTGCAGTGAGTCGAGATCCAGCCTGGAGACAGAGCGAGACTCTGTCTCAAAAAAAAAAAAAAATTAACTTCGGCTAGACACGGTAGCTCACGCCTGTAATCCCAGCATTTTGAGAGGCTGGGTGGATCACTTGAAGCCAGGAGTTCAAGACCAGTCTGGACAACATGGTTAAACCCGTCTTTACTAAAAATACAAATTTAGCTGGACATGGTGGCCGGTGCCTGTAATCCCAGCTACTCAGGATGCTGAGATAAGAATCCCTTAAACCCAGGAGGTGGAAGTTGCAGCGAGCTGAGATCATACCACTGCATTCCAGCCTGGGTGACAGAGCAAGAGTCTGTCTCCAAAAAAAAAAAAAAAAAAAAAAAAATTTAGTTTCTCTTAAGAATGTTATTAAATCACAGCTCTTGAATATACGTCTCTTTAGTGTTTTGTTAAAATAGGAAGTAGATATCAAATAATTCTGTGCATACCAAAGTAAGATGGTTGTCTGGGAGGAAAAGCCCTTATTTGCATTTTGATTGCTGCCTAAACCAGCCATTTTTTCATGATGTGGTATTTCCTTGAAAAGTGCTCTTAAACACCTTGTCTTTCAAAGCTGTCTCCCCAACCCCTGTCCCAAGGAACCAGAAAGAAAAAATTAAGGAGAATAAGAAAAATATAATAAAGAAGTTGTTCTAACTGAGGCAGGGTTGTGGGGACAGCACAGACCCCCTGCCTCGAGGTAACCCCTCTGCTGGGACAGTGCGAACTGCAGCCAGTGTTACCCCAGGAACCCGGCCTGGCCAGTGTTAGTATCCTGCTGCCTCCTCAAGAGAGGTTGAAGTTCGGCCTGAGAGAATGAGCTCAGGGAGTGCAGGGAGTTTTTTTTTCTTTTTTTCTTTTGAGACAGAGTCTCACGCTTGTCGCTCAGGCTGGAGTACAGTGGTGCGATCTTGGCTCACTGCAACCTCCGCCTCCCGGGTTCAAGTGATTCTCCTGCCTCAGCCTACGGAGTAGCTGGGACTACAGGCATGTGCCAGCATACCCAGGTAATTTTTGTGTTTTTAGTAGAGATGAGATTTCTCCATGTTGGCCAGACTGGTCTTGAGCTCCTGACCTCAGGTGATCCACCCACCTCGGCCTCCCAAAGTGCTGGGATTATAGGCATGAGCCTCCACGCCCAGCCTAGTACAGGGAGTTGTCATGTGCATCTCTAGAGAAAGGAAGAGAGGAATGTTTAAGCCTTCAAAAGGTGAAGGGAAAGGGATTTTGCAACCAAATCTGATGGGTAAAGCAAAGATTCTAGGCACAATTCTAAACAAAAATACTAAAATAATGATATGCAGTGTGCTTGAAAAAAGGGAGTTAAAGTTAAAATCACAAATCACGACTGTATGGTCTTGGTATTTGACAGATATTTTCCCAAAAATTAATGAAATGAAACTCAAGGAAAATATTTGACAGCGTTTAGTTGCCAGTGAAAAAAATCTGGGCTTTCAAATAAAAATTAGAATTTTGGAGAATGTATATCCTCCACCATAAGCTTGACAGTTCCTAACACAGCCCTTCCTCATCCATGAATTCAGTCAACTGTAGATTGAAAATATTCAGAAAAAAATGGATGGTTTCATCTGTACCGAACATGTACAGACTTTTCCTTGACATTTTTTAAAAAACAATACAGTGTAGCAGCTATCTATATAGCATTCATATTGTATTAGGTATTATAGTAATCGAGAGCTGATTGAGAGTACCTGGGAGGGCGGGGCAAAGTCGCTCACACCTGGAGTCACAGCACTTTGGGAGGCCAAGGCAGGAAGGATAGCTTGAGGCCAGGAATTTGAGACCAGCCTGTAACATGGTGAGACCCCGTCTCTACAAAGAATGTTTAAAAACTAGCTGGGTATAATGTATGATGGCATGTGCCTGTGGTCCCAACTGCTTGGGAGGGCGGAGGTGGGAGGATCACTTGAGGCCAAGAGATCCAGGCGAAAGTGGGACGAAGATGAAAAACAGCACTTCAGTGGTCCTGACATCTTTCTGTACTCCCAGGAGCAGACCACTAGGCCAGACAATGCCTCTAAGTCTCAAATGTCAGTTCAGTAGAAAATCAGGGGTTCAAGAACTTAAAGGGGACACACAACCAAAATGCTGCTGACAGAGTTTTTACTCACTAGCTGAGTGGTTCCATGGACCCAAAGCCTGATGACGTTGGCACAGTGTCCAGAGTATGCACTTGGAGGCGTGAGTATGGTACTGACGCCACAGAGACCTTCAAATGATGAGTGTGTCTGCTTACAAAAAGTCTAAACCCCTTTCAAGAGCTTAAGCTCTTCTCCAGTCCTTTGGCCCTACACAGGGACTCTTTTCAGAACCTAATCTGTTTGCCTGCAGAGGAGCATCTTGGATGCCAGAGTACCCCTGAGCATACACCCTGTGCACAGCCCTAAATAGATAAACCAGCCTGAGGATGGCTTGGGGGCTGGATCCATTTCCCCCACAAGACAGATGTGTCCCTGACCTGTGGGGTTGGGACTGCTTGTGCCCCAGCCAGGGCCTTGCTGCTCTTGTTCAGAGGAGTGCTGTAGTCTCCGTCTCCTGGGGCTCTCTCCACAGCCAGTGAATCTGTCCACTCCCACGGGTTTGGGGTTGAGCCACCCTCCAAGGTGACTGCTTCCCAGTAGGGCCCCCCTGCCTTCTGATGGACGCAGACTTTCTGTAGATACGCTAAGACAGACCAGCTTCCCCCACTTCAGAGGACAGACTAGCCTTGCAGCCTTCTGAGTCATTCTGTCCTTTTTAAATGATCACATCTCTGCGGGGATAATTTATGCCTTTAAAGGCAGCTGTCTTCACACAGTTGGGTTGGGGAGCACCTCATAATAACCCTGCAGAAACCAAAGACATTAGCTCTCCTGTCTCTCCTTTCCTCTCCTTTTGCCCTAGTCAAATCTTCTGTCCCTTTTCATATTAAGTCCCCCTCCTCAAGGCTGGGTGAGGTGGCTCACTCCTGTAATCCCAACACTTTGGGAGGCCGAGGAGGGCGGATCACGAGGTCAGCAGTTCGAGACCAGCCTGAGCAACATGGTGAAACCCCATCTCTACTAAAAATACAAAAATTAGCCGGGCATGGTGGTGCGCGCCTGTAATCCCAGCTACTCAGGAGGCTGAGGCAGGAGAATCGCTTGAACCCAGGAGACAGAGGTTGGAGTGAACCAAGATCCCTCCACTGTACTCCAGCCTGGGCAACAGAGTGAGACTCTCTCAAAAAAAAAAAAAAAGTCTCCTCCTCAGTGCCACCTGCTGATGTGTTCTTAGTTTTGCTATTTTTAATTATTTAATGACTTCAAATTTTAGATACAAAGGGGATACATTTGCAGGTTTGTGACATGGGTATGTTGCACCTAGGTAGTGTGTGTAGTATCTAACTAGTTCTTAGCCCACGTCCCCACTCACAGCCATGTCCCCAGTGTCTGCTGTTCCCCTCTTTATGCCACAAGTACCCAGTGTTTAGCTCCCATTTGTAAGTGAGAACATGCAGTATTTGGTTTTCTGTTCCTGGGTTAATTTGCTTAGGATAATGGCCTCCAGCTGCATCCATGTTGCTGCAAAGAACGTGATTTGCTTCTTTTTTATAGCTGTGTAGTATTCTATGGTGTGTATGTACAGCACTTTCTTTCAATTGTCCTATCGTGATAAACCTAAGAGCAGCCATTAGATGCGGGAATAAAAACACTGGGCACACAGAACAGTAGGATGAATTGCTGAGGTTTCAACCGGTAGTGGGTGGGTAATAGCCAGCGCTGAGAAGAGAGGGCTCCGTTCCCTCTGTCACCCAGGCACTAGGCAACCTGGGGCAGCCCCTCCACCCACCTAAGCCTCTCTTTTCTTGTTGTCAATGTGGGAGCAACACAGTTACTGGTGGGGACGTTTTGGGGATTAACCCAGATACCACTAGTGACCGAAAGTGCCGCATGTCCCCATACCCAGTCCTGCCTGCCTCCCGCCTCTACCCTCCCTGAGCTTCAGACTTTCAGTTTCTATGCTCAAGTAAATCTAGAATTACTACATATAAATAGTCTAACACTCTGGGGCCTGAATTTGACAGGAAAGCATGTGGGAGCTTCTAGACTGAGGTCATGGTGGTATCTCCCACCCCACCACACACACCCTGTTGTGAATACTGTCTGGGAGGTGGGGCCCAGCTTAATAACTTAATGAGTAGGGTGAAATAATGTTGGACACATTATATTCAATGTAAGAATGCATCGTTCCCAACCATTCTCACATTTATATTTTCTTTTTTCAGAGAGCCACATCTTCTGGACCCAACTCTGGAATATGTGAAGGTAGGAAATCAAGATTAAACATGTAGCCATGACCCTGTGTAGCAGATTTCCCGTTTGGAACACAGTGTTGCTAAGTAATGCTGCAGCCTGGTCTGTGTAGAAAGCTGGTTAGACTCTCCCAAACAACAGGGAAGAAATTTGACTCCCTTAGGCATTTGGGAAATTTTGTAAGGGTCTCACGTCATCGTATTACAGGTACGCTTATCTGGCCCTTAGAGCCAGACGTGTTTTAAAATTCAGAGATTTTTTTTCCCCCAGAAAGGTAATATGGTATGTATAGTAATACACCCAGAGAGGTTTGGGGTCAGCACTCCATAATCACACTCATTATTTTCACAGTGACATGTAAGAATATTCACACTAAGAGGGATAAATAGATGACAAATGATTTTATGTAGTTCAGGTCATATTTTGCCACCAAATGAGGTTGCTGCCAAGTGAGGTTTTTTTTTAACTGTAGTTTTCAGAGTTTTTTGGATTTTGGAATGTAGACAGGGAATTGTGGACCCGTGCTTACCTTCAGTGGAGGACTGAGGGCTCCCTGAGATTTTATGAGCCGTCTTTTCCTTTCCAACAGCCACCCTCTTGTTCAGGGCGGATCTGGGGCCAAGTAGTAATATTAGTTACTTACTTTCCAACGGGGCTGTCAGTCAATGCTTCTAAATATTCAGCCCTTCAAAATAATGTATTTCTTGTGAGCAGGAAGAAAAGATGCTTTTCACTTCTTCCCTCTGCCTTCTCATTTTCTGGTGTTGATGTTTGCTTTATTTTCTTTTATTTTTGAGAACTGTAATCTGGTACTTCCTTCAGAAGAAAGAAGTCTGATTGTCACATTTAGTTTCTTGGATTTACAACAACATACTTACTTTTTGGGAGAAATCGTGGCAGTAGTTAGTGTTCAGAGTCAGGAGCCTCATTCCATCTTCACTGTCCCAAGGGCAGGATCCCAGATTCAGAGTATTTAGGCTTTCACTTCTGTGTGTACCTATGCCTTCCTCCAGAGTTCTGGCATTTCTTCCTTCTTTAAAAGACCAGAGGGTGGATGGGAGAGGAGGAAGCTCCAGCAGAACCACTTGGCAGTCGTAGTGAAGTTTATTGGAATGGAGGCGGATATTCTTTTTTCCCTTCTCTTACACCTGAGTGACGTCTGAGCTGTGTTTTCATGGAAGCAAATGTGTAATCCTGAACCCGCAGGGCTACCACACCAGAATCTGGTCAGAGCTTTATAAATGCTGTATCTTTGTCCGTCTCAGATGCATCACATGTTTTTGTGCAGGTTGTGCATTGCAAACTATTAGAGGATGCTATTCGCATAGACTATGATTTAACTTAACAAAAAATGCACTCTGGAATTCTGCAGTGCGTAACAGCAGCCCTTCAGAAGTCACTCCATGCCTTGTTTCAGAAATTGGCTGTCTCCTACCATGGGCATGGCTGTGTGTGTACCGCCTTTCTTTACTCCAATACCTCACTCTTTTCTTCTACAAAAGTCTAAACCCCTTTTAAGATAATTTGGTGGTGAATTCTATTTGTGTGTGTGTGTGTGTGTGTGTGTGTGTGTGTGATTTATTTTTTTTTTTAAGATGGGGTCTCGCTCTTGTTGCCTAGGCTGGAGTGCAATGGCGTGATCTCGACTCACCACAACCTCTGCCTCCCGGGTTCAAGCAATTCCTCTGTCTCAGTTTCCCAAATAGCTGGGATTACAGGCATGTGCCACCATGCCCAGCTACTTTTTTTTTTTTTTTTAAATATTTTAAGTAGACGGGGTTTCACCATGTTGGTCAGGCTGGTATCAGACTCCTGACCTCGTGATCCGCCCACCTCTACCTCCCAAAGTGCTGGCATTACAGGCATGAGCCACCACGCCCAGCCAATTTGGTGGTGAATTCTAAAGCTAAATATAGAGGATTTTGGAGTGGCCTGTTGAGGTATTATCCAAGCTACTGCATCTCGTTTTTGAATATTGATCATAGTGAGTTAAGTGGTGTTGACGAAGAAGAGATATTGGACTTGTCAGTGACTTCTGTTTATCTGGGCTCTGTTCGCCTTCTCCTGGCAGTGGGATGTGATGGAGCTGCTCTTTGAGGTTCGGAGGGTTCTCCTTTTCAAGAACTTGTTGAGGTATTCTGAAGGGTACCCTTTCCTCCTAACTCGATCTGATCTGGTCAGAGCCTTATAAATGATGTGTCTGTATCCCGCCTGAATGTATCACTTTTTTTTTTTCTTTTTCTCACTTCACCGTTGATTAGAGGGATGATTTGGGAATGTGTTGGGCCAGTGTGAGGTATTTTCATTTGCCTCTACAAACACTAAGGCTCTATAAGCACGCTTATAGAGATCTCTGACCTGAAGGTCCAAGGGGACCCAGGGACCCATTTCTTGGCTCAGGTCTGTTGTAGCATTTCTCATACTTAGTTGCCCTGTGGAGCCAGGCTGACCAGTGCCAGGAAGGCCGGACTCATAAGTTGATGCCAGCTGGTGCCACATGGCTGGAGATAAATCAAGGGAGGTAGGAGAGTTGCAGATAAACTGGGGTGCAGTTTGACCCCCTTAACTTCTTCTCTACAGTCCCCTTCTGCATTTAATGCCTCTTAAGCTTGGAGAAAAGTAGTTCTATGTGAATTATGTTGTATCATAAAGGCCCCTTCCAGTAGGTTCAGATTCATTGGCTGAAAAAACAAGCATCAAGATGCCAAGTTTTAGGATCCATTGTGACCCCAGAATGGGGGGAGTCTTATCGCATCCTGAGTCCCCCAGGATGAGAGGGAAGCACCCAACTGTGGCCAACAGTCAGCAGTCCAAACCCTGGCAGGAGCTCCAGCCCCAGGTCTTCCTCCCTCCCTGTGTCTTATAAATGTTGCTCACCTCCCCATCGGAGCATTTCCAACCATCTTCCTTGGTTTTTCCAGTGCCCGAGCAGAAGAGAGAGGCCTGGGACTGCCTCCTGCCTCCTTGGGTCTGGGAGAGACAGGGTTACTGAGGCTGACCCCTGTAGCTGGTGGGGCAATGGGACTGCAGTGTCGTGGCAGGAGAGAGCTGAGTGGAGAAAGAATCCAACATTCAGCTCTGGCGGTTTGTCTGTGTGTTGTCTAGCGCCGCACACAGTTTGTGCTGCAGTACATTCATGCCAGGTGAAAGGGGACCAGTTTGTTGGTTGCTTAGCTACAAGTTGTTCATCCCAAGTGGAATGGAGGGAACTATGCATGGCTGAGAAGCCCAGGGTTGTTGGCAGCTCTTTTACCTTGTCCGGCAGGCCGGCCTCCTGCTGCGACTCCTGACAGCACCGGGATCCCAAAGGCTTAATTTGATGTTTGGATGTGGTAGGAAAATAAATTGCTGATCCAAAAGTAGCCCAGGGATTTGGGGATCTCATTCTTCACTGTTTTTGTCTCTTTTATTCTGGCACTCAAAGGAGAGAATTTTGGTTTTTTCTTTTGTTTTTTTCCGTTTTTCTCCATGTTTTCCTAGCCTTCTCTCCTCACAATTTTTTGCCCCCACAGTAGCTCAAAACATGATCGTCTTGAGAGTCTGGTTTTACCTTTTGTCTAATCATGAGGTCCTTTTCTCTGGTCAAACATAACTGATTCTCTTTCATTGCGTTGAAAGGAAAGATTTCTTCCAGGTTGGAAAGCAGAACCCTCCAGAGTGGCTCCACCCTCCTCCTGCTGTTTACCATGTAGTTAGTGACTTTGGTTCCTGGTATACAGCTCTGGAATTTTCCTCTGCGTACCTAGCATACCTTACCCTAGATAAAACCAAACATTTTTTTTTTAATAGGAGGAAATATCTTTTAGAGCCAATAACCCTAGGCAAAATTGTGAAATAGAATTTTATCTCTTCACTGCTCAGCCTACTCACTGCCCCATTGCATTTGGCCAGATTTTTGCCTCATTAAAACACAATTACACTGTGTCCAGTTTCTTAGACCACTGTCAAGTAGTTGCTTAGAAAATCTGATAAAATAGTAGTGCTAAAATGTTAATAAATGGTAACAGCTCCATGTGTTCCCCTTCCTGGATAACATTCCAACAGACACTCCAGGTCCACATCCCATGAGGCCCCCAGCCCAGCGAGAGAGCCGGGTCCACACTCTGGTTCTTTTTTTTTTTCTGAGACAGAGTCTTGCTCTGTCGCCCAGGCTGGAGTGCAATGGCGCAATCTTGGCTCACTGCAACCTCCGCCTCCTGGGTTCAAGCGATTCTCCTGTCTCAGCCTCCTGAGTAGCTAGGATTATAGGTGCCCACCACCATGCCCAGCTAATTTTTTGTATTTTTAGTAAAGATGGGGTTTCACTGTGTTAGCCAGACTGGTCTCAATCTCCTGACCTTGTGATCCACCCACCTCGGCCTCCCAAAGTGTTGGGATTACAGGTGTGAGCCATCACACCTGGCCCATACTCTGATTCTAATTAGCAATGTGACCCTGGCCACCTTCTCTCTGTGGGTTGCATCATCCCCACAACTAGTAACCTTGGGGTGGGCTAATGTTCCTTCTGTCTTAAGGTTTTAGGATTCTTAATGCCTGGAATAGGCTAGAGAGGAAAATCTTATAGCCAGTGGTAAGGAGTTCTTAACTGTATGATCCCTGTTGATCATAAGATTGGCAGATTGATTAGAATAGGATAGCATTTTATGTTGTATCTTGGACATGAAGACCAAGACTGTGACGGATCATAACTGCCATCACCGTGTTCCCGGAAGAGTGGAAGTTACCCCAACACTCCTGCATTGCTCTGTGATCCATCATGGTTAACTTCCGTAACCCCCTTTGAACCTGTGAAGCCTAGGCTCACTTCTACTCTTTATTATTCTCCTCCTTTTATTTTCCTCTGGAGCTGCTTCTTTAAGCTTCAGAAGTTGCCCCCACAACCTGCACTAAATATAAATTTATATTATTTCCACTGGCCATGGTGGCTCACACCTGTAATCCCAGCACTTCGGGAGGCTGAGGTGGGTGGATCACCTGAAGTCAGGAGTTCGAGACCAGCCTGACCAACATGGTGAAACTCTGTCTCTACTAAAGATAAAAAAGTTAGCTGGGCATGGTGGCGGGTACCTGTAATCCCAGCTACTCAGGAGGCTGAGACAGGAGAATCTCTTGAACCTGGGAGGCAGAGATTTCAGTGAGCTGAGATCGCACCATTGCACTCCAGCCTGGGCGACAGAGCAGGACTTCATCTCAAAAAAAAAAGAAATTATATTATCTCCTTCTCCTTTATACCTATATTCTTTTTAGGCTAAACACTAATGCTGTTTTATTTGTTTTGTTTTTTGAGATAGGGGCTTACTCTGTTTCCTAGGCTGGAGTGCAGTGGCGCAGTCATAGCTCACTTGAACTACTCAGCTCAAGCAACCCTCCCATCTCAGCCCCCTCAAGTAACTGGGACCACAGATGACCACCACCATGCCTAATTTTTTTTTTTTTTTTTTTTTTTAGAAGCAGGGTCTCACTGTGTTGCCCAGGCTTGCCTTGAACCCCTGACCTCAAGTGATACTCCTGCCTTTGCCTCCCAAAGTGCTAGGATTACAGATACGAGCCACCATCCTGGGCCAAGACTACTTCTTTTTGGCCTCTTCACACACCAGCCCTACAGTTATTTTAGTAAAGAGTTTCTTTTCTGGGGATGGTTTAAGCTGTACTTTTTTAAGGGAGAAAGTGATTGGCTAGGGCAGGGCTGGGTGGTTTTTCTTTTAGAAGAAGTGTTTATTATACATTTTCCATTTTTAAATAAGTTGTCTTCAAAAGCCAGGTGTGTGGGCTCATGCCTGTCATCCCAGCACTTTGGCAGGCCGAGGCAGGTGGATCACCTGAGGTCGGGAGTTCGAGACCAGCCTGATCAACATGGTGAAACCGTGTCTTTACTAAAAATACAAAATTAGCTGGGCGAGGTGGTGCATGCCTGTAATCCCAGCTACGCAGGAGGCTGAGGCAGGAGAATTGCTTGAACCTAGGAGGCAGAGTTTGCAGTGAACCGAGGTTGTGCCACTGCACTCCAGGCTGGGCAACAAGAGTAAAACTCCATCTCAAAAAAAAAAAATTTAAATAAATTGTCCGCAAAAAAAGATACATTAGAAAATATGGTAAAGTAGAAAAGAAAATTTGGAATGCCTGTTTGTTTTTTTTTTCTCAAATTAGCCATGAGTAGACAAGTGTTTTTTGTGGCCGGCTGTAAACAGCATGCTTGCCTGCCTGTGGACAAAGTCCTGCTCTCCAGGCGACTACAGTGGGGAAGTGTCAGGACGGAATGCAGCCTTTTGTTCCTGGCTAGATTCCTAGTGAACGCATGTCCTTTTTCTTTTGTGTAGTCAGCCTTGGTGGGTTCTTGTTAGACCCACTGTGAGCTGTAATAGAATGACCTGCAGTCCCTAAGCTCGTTGCGCAGGTTAGGAGAAGAAAGGAAAGGCTGTAGCTGTTATCCTGAATGGGGACAGAGCCCTGCAG
Source organism: Aotus nancymaae (assembly GCF_030222135.1). Classification (NCBI taxonomy): domain Eukaryota; kingdom Metazoa; phylum Chordata; class Mammalia; order Primates; family Aotidae; genus Aotus; species Aotus nancymaae. The sequence goes on along the minus strand of NW_026988537.1, from coordinate 1,954,293 downwards.
ATTCTTTCTTCACAGTGCAGATAACCCCAGAGAAACTCAAGAAGCTGTCCTTTGTGGGGTCAGTGCTCCAAAAATTCTCCTTTCTAAAGGGTCTTCTAGGCCTGTAGATGTTACAGGCCATCCAAGGCTCAGATCTCAGCAAGACCATTTCCTGCAGCCGGCTGGGGATACATTAGGTCACCCAGCATCTTTAAAAAGGAGTAATTATGCAAATTCTAATGCCAAGAATAAGTGCCCTGGCTGCCGGAGACCTCAGTGGAGAAGGGATGGCGTGACCTCAGCTCCCTTTTTGTGCTCAGGATGGCTGCAGCCATGGTCACTGTTAAATAGCTGTCTTTGAGGGAAGCCTTTTCTTCCAGCAGGAAAGCAGGCCAGTCTGCTCTGAATTAGCCAGCTCGCAAAGTCATGAAAGGGACTTACAAAAACAATGGCATGCTGTACATTCCGTGAGATTTTAACAAGTTATATGAACCAAATAATGGGCCGATTGGCTGGCTCTGCAGGTTTTTGCCTGAGTGTGCACATTGGCAGAGCCAGTGCCGTCCCCTGTGGGACCAGAGATCAAATGCCGCTAGCGGTGAATGTAAAACAGCCCTGGCCTGCTCTGGGGCCCACATGCAGAGGGATGAAAGGGAGCTCCCATCCAACTTCTTCCACTCTGCCCCAGAAACATTCTCTGCAGATGTTCTTAGGAGGTTTGGTGTTACTACAGTTATTAAAAAATGCTGAGGTAGAACGTTCCCACATCCTAGGTGTGGACGACAGTCTCCCTCATTCAATGGAATCGTATCCTTTGGGTCTGTGAAACTGTCATTTATAAAAAGTAAAACCTTATCATGCAAACACATGTCCATATAAAAGTCTATATGCATGTTTATAGTGACGTTACTCATAATTGACAAAAAACTGGAGGCAATCCCAAAGTCCTTTAACTGGAACAAACTAATACGCCCATACAATGGCATATTATTCAACCATAAAGAGGAATGGACTTTTATTTACTTAGTTTTTTTGTTTGTTTGTTTTTTTGAGACAAAGTCTCATTCTGTTGCCCAGGCTGGAGTGCAGTGGTTCGATCTCAGCTGACTGCAACCTCTGCCTCCTAGGTTCAAGCGATTCTCCTGCCTCAGCCTCCTGAGTAGCTATAATTACAGGTGGGTACCACCATGACAGCTAATTTTTGTATTTTTTTTAGTAGAGATGGGGTTTCACCAAGTTAGTCAGGCTGGTCTCTAACTCCTGACCTTGTGATCCGGCCGACTTGGCCTCCCAAAGTGTTGGGCTTACAGGTTTGAGCCACCACGCCCAACCTACTTATTTTTTTAAGAAACGGAGTCTCACTCTGTTGCCCAGGCTGGAGTTCAGTGGTGCAGTCTTAGCTCACTGTAGCCTCAAACTCCTGATCTTGAGTGATCCTCCCACCTCAACCTCCTGAGTAGCTAAGACTCCAGGCACTCACTACCACACCGAGCTATAACTTGTTTATTTTTTGTAGAGATGGGGTCACCCTGTGTTTCCCAGGCTGTCTTCAACTCTGGCCTTAAGCAATCCTCCTGCCTTGGCCTCCCAAAGTGCAGGAGGATTACTTGGCAGGATGTGAGCCACTGCATCCAGCCTCGGAGTGGACTATTGATATACACAGAAACATACATCGTATTAGTCTGTTTTCACTCTGCTAAAAGACATACTCAAGACTGGGCAATTTACAAAAGAAAGAGGTTTATTGAACTTACAGTTCCATATGGCTGGGGAGGCCTCACAATCATGGCAGAAGGCAAAAGACACGTCTCACATGGCAGCAGACAAGAGAAGAGAACTTGTGCAGGAAAACTCCCCCCCCCTCTTTTTTTTTTGAGACAGTGTTTTACTGTGTTGCCCAGGCTAGAGTGCAATGGCATGATCTCGGCTCATTGCAACCTCCACCTCCCAGGTGCAAGCAATTCTCCTGCCTCAACCTCCCCAGTAGCTGGGATTACAAGTGTGCACCAACATGCCCAGCTAATTTTTTTGTATTTTTAGTAGAAATGGGGTTTTGTGCTGTTGGCCAGGCTGGTCTCTAACTCCTGGCCTCAAATGATCTGCCCGCCTCAACCTCCCAAAGTGCTGGGATTGCAGCATGAGCCACCGCACCTGGTAGAAACCCCCGTTTTTAAAACCATCACATTGGCTGGGCATGGTGGTTCATACCTGTAATCCCAGCACTTGGGAGGCTGAGGCAGGCAGATCATGAGGTCAGGAGTTCAACACCACCAGCCTGACCAACATGGTGAAACCTAGTCTCTACTAAAAATACAAAAATTAGCCAGGCGTGGTGGCACATGCCTGTAATCCCAGCTACTCAGGAGGCCGAGGCAGAGAATCACTTGAATCTGGGAAGCCGAGGTTGCGCCACTGCACTCCCCACCGGGTAACAGAGCGAGACTGTCTCAAAAAACAAAACAGGCCAGGTGTGGTGGCTCAATGCCTATAATCCTAGCACTTTGGAAGGCCCGAGGCAGGTGGATCACCTGAGTTTGGGAGTACAAGACCAGCCTGAGCAACATGGAGAAACCCTGTCTCTCCTAAAAAATTAGCAGGGCATGGTGGCGCATTCCTGTAGTCCCAGATACTCGGGAGACTGAGGTAGGAGAATTGCTTGAACCTGGAAGGTGGAGGTTGCAGTGAGCTGAGATCACGCCATTGCACTGCAGCCTGGGCAACAAGAGCAAGACTCCATCTCACAAAAAAACAAAAAAACAAAAACAAAATAAAACAAAACCCATCAGATTTCGTGAGACTTATTCACTATCACAAGAACAGCACAGGAAGGACCTGCCCCCGTGATTCAATGACCTCCCACCAGATCCCTCCCACAACATGGGAATTCAAAATGAGATTTGGATGGGGACACAGCCAAACCATATCACGCACGAATCTTGAATACATTATGTTGAGTGAAAGTGGGCAGTCTCAAAGGCTGTATACTCTGTAATTACGTTTGTATGATATTCTAGAAAAGGCAAAACTTACAGTGACAGAAAACAAATGAATGGTTGAAAAGAGGTTGGGGAAGAGATGAAGTGCACCAGGGAGCTTTTGGGGATGATAGAAATAGAAATATCATGATTGTGGTGGTGGTAACCCAACTGGGGTTTGTTGTCCATGCTCGTGGAATTGTACTAAAAAGGGTGACTTTTGCTGAATACAAATTATACCCAATAAGTCTGACTTTAAAAAGCAAGCTAGACTGGGCATGGTGGCTCACTCCTGTGATCCCAGCACTTTGGGAGGCCGAGACAGGTAGATCACAAGGTCAGGAGTTCAAGACCAGCCTGGCCAACATGATGAAACCCTGTCTCTACTAAAAAAATACAAAAATTAGCCAGGCATGGTGGTGTGTGCCTGTAATCCCAGCTCCTTGGGAGGCTGAGGCAGGAGAATTGCTTGAACCCGGGAGGAAGAGGTTGCAGTGATTCAAGATTGCACCACTGCACTCCAGCCTGGGTGACAGAGCAAAACCCTGTCTCAAAAAAAAAAAAAAAAAAAAAGCAAGCTAAAGCCTTATATTATATTTCAGTCCTTCAGTGATGCCACCTCAGTAGGAGAAATTTTCCATTTTGAGATGGGCCACATCAGGGAGGCCAGACCACTGATGAAATGGAGAAAGTGCTGAGCTTGAAAATTTTTAACTGCAGTAGCTCATTCAACAGATATTTTCTTTTCTTTTCTTTTCTTTTTTTCTTTTTCTTTTTTTTTTTTTTTTTTGAGATGGAGTCTTACTCTGTCACCCAGGCTGGAGTGCAGTGGCACAATCTTGCTCACTGCAATTTCCACCTCCCAGGTTCAAGAGATTCTCCTGCCTCAGCCTCCAGAGTAGCTGGGACTACAGGCATGCGCCATCACACTTGCTAATTTTTTTTTGTATTTTTAGTAGAGATGGGGTTTCACCATGTTGATCAGGCTGGTCTCGAACTCCTGACCTTGTGATCCACCTGCCTTGACCTCCCAAAGTACTGGGATTACAGGTGTGAGCCACTGCACCCAGCCACAAGATTTTTTTGGTATATACCATGTGTTCGTAATTGTTTGGTCAGGTCAGACCAGGTGGGAGGAAAGGGTTACCAGGAGCCTGACCTGAAATAGCAGCAGTGGAAAGTTAGGCCATGTGGTGAAGGCCTTTTAGAGACAGAATTAAGACCCAGTTATTAGGGAAGCTGAGAGATTCTAACAGGATGTAAATGGTGCAGGTGAGGGAGACAAGCTAGGGGCCCTGGGACCACACCAGTACCTAGCATTGTACCAGAAGCCAGTTAATAGGGAGGAAAGGGGATGTCCATTTGGAAACCTGTTGCCACCGTGACATTAATCTTTGAGCATTTGTGGATATCTTTAGACCAAGGGGTCAGCAAACTATAGCCTAAGACCAAATCTAGCCTACCAGCTATTTTTTTTAGCCACTAAGCTAAAAGTGGATTTTATATTTTAATACGGCTTTTTTTTTTTTTTTTTTTTTTTTTTTTTGAGATGGAGTTTTGCTCTTGCCCAGGCTGGAGTGCAATGACATGATCTCTGTCACTGCAACCTCTGCCTCCTGGGTTCAAGCGCTCCTCCTGCCTCAGCCTCCCAAGTAGTTGGGATTACAGGTGCCTGCCACCACCCCTGACTAATTTTGTATATTTTTAGTAGAGACAGGGTTTCACCATGTTTGTCAGGCTGGTCTTTAACTCTTGACTAAGCTGATCCACCACCTTGGCCTCCCAAAGTGCTAAAATGGCTTTTTAAAAATCCAAAGAAGAATGGCAAAATTATACAAAGTTCCAGTTTTGATGTGTGTCAATAGTTTTATTGGAAGACAGCCATGCCCATTCATTTATGTATTGTCTGTGGCTTCTTTCCCTATAATGGTGAGATTAAGTACAGATTATCCTCCACTTACGATGGGGCTACGTCCCAATAAACCCATCATCAACTGAATATATCTTAAGTTGAAAATGCATTTAATACACCTAATGTAGTGAATATCATAGCTTAGGCCACTGAACACTATAGCTTACCCCAGCATCACCCAAGAGTATCATAGTGCATGTTGCTAGCCTGAAAAAAATGACATTTCAAAATTTGAAGGACAGTTTTTACTGACTATGTATCACTTTAGCACCATCGTAAAGTTGAAAATCAGTGAAACCATTGTTAAGTTGGGGCCTCTGAAGTTGTGACACTATGCCCCAAAAACCTCACAGAACCTTTTATAGAACGAGCTTTCCGAGCCCTGCTCTAGACTGTTCGCACCTTTACTGTTTCTGTTTTGCCTTCGCAATAGTGTATAGCAGGCTTTCAACAAAAGTGAGTCCTTGGGCAAGTTTTGTGATCTTGCACAATCACAAGGACTGCTCTTGTCACGCTGTGCAGGATTTGGATGCATCTCTGCATCTTGTGAAGTGTACCTGTCAGCTCCGAGCAGTATCTCTCTGCTGCCCTGGTCAGTTCTGACATCTTTAGCCCCGATGGATGAAAAGGTGTGTGGGGCTGGATGGGTACTGGAACCCTGGCTGCTCCTGCCTGGGGCTTGCCCGGATAACTCCTCAGGCCAGACACTGCTTTGTCAGTGCAGCCTGAGATGTTTTTCTCATGCCCCAAGTCAGAGAGAAGTGATTTCTCACTGGGCCTCTGAACTTGGTGGTTTGAGACAAGGTCAAACGCTGTAGCTGCCCTCTGAAGTTGCTGAAAGGAACATGGCCTGGCCAGTGAGAAGAATAAGACCAGATTTACATTCTGTGTGAATTTGTATTCTGTGCTGCAGGCCTCAGCCCTGAAGCTGAGGCACCATCCTCCCTAGCTCAAGGAAAGATTCTTCTGAGATCCCGAACTGTAGGGATGGCTGAGAGACTCAAAAACTAACAGGCAAGAATTGAAACTGTGGCTTCTGACAGGACTCAGCTCCATATTGGGCTTCGAATCCAGCGTGGCCTGTCGACCTCTAACCTCGTCTCCTGCCACCCTGGTAGTCACTGTCCTCTACCACCCTGGCTTTCCCTGGTGTCCCTGGGGCTTTGCCTTCCCATCCTCCTGGAAGGTTCTCGGGCAGAATAGCTGAGTGGTTTGGAGTGGGTGCTAGGACACTGCTGTGGGTTGAATTATGTCCCCCAAAAGCGATATGTTGAAGTCCTAACCCCCAGTACCTGTGAGTGGTGACCTTATTGGGAAATAGGGCCATTGCAGATATAATTAAATTAAGATGGGCCATACTGCACAAGGGTGGGCTCTAATCCACCGGTGTCCTTATAAGAAGGGGATTTAGACCAGACACACAGACACAGGCATAGAGGGAGAAGGCCATATGAGAACAGATAGAGACGGCGGAGAGTTGGTGGGGGGATAAGTCTGCTAGCCGAGGAGTGCCAGCAACCACCAGAGACGAGGAAGAGCCAAGACAGGCTCCTCCCTGCAGGCTTCAGTGCCAGCGTGGCCCTTTGGATATTTAATTTAGGATTTCTAGCCTCCAGAGCTGTGAGACAATAAATACATTTCTATTTTAAAGTCGCCAAGTTTGTGGTAATTGGTCATGGCAGTCCTGGGAAACTAATACAGATCCAGAGCCCTGTCTTAGCCATTTTTTGGTTGTATGACCTTGGGCAAGTTACCGAAGTTCCCCTGAGCTCAATTTCCTAAACAGTGAATGAGAAAACTGGGCATTAAGCAGTGAATACAGGTGAAGTTCTTAGTTCTTAGCACAGTGCCCTGCATGTGTAAATACCAGTAAATACCAGCTTAGCACTCAGTAAATACCAGCTTAGTGACTGTGAGCATTTAATGCACCTAATGTAGTGAATATTATAGCTTAGGCCGCTCCCTATGTGGCTGGTTCATTTGACTCACATTTCACTGCCTCAGAATGGCCTTCCCTGACATCCCTACTAAAAGCGGCCCCCAAGTCACTATCTTATTACTCTGTATATTATCCTCATTTGTCCCAAACTTTGTTTATTTTATTTTATTTTTGAGATGAAGTTTTGCTCTTGTTGCCCAGGCTAGAGCACAATGGCACGATCCAGCTCACTGTAACCTCCCCCTCCTGAGTTCAAGCAATTCTCCTGCCTCAGCCTCCTGAGTAGCTGAGATCATAGGCACCCGCCACCACACCTGGCTAATTTTTGTATATGTAGTAGAGATGGGGTTTCGCCATGTTGGCCAGGCTGGTCTTGAACTCCTGACCTCAGGTAATCCACCCGCCTGGGCCTCCCAAAGTACTGGGATTACAGGCGTGAGCCACTGCACCCGGCCTGTTATTGTTATTATTATTGTTATTATCATTTGAAACAAGGTCTGGCTTTGTCACCCAGGCTGGAGTGCAATAGCACAATCTCAGCTCACTGTAATCTCTGCCTCCCAGGCTCAAGCCATGCTCCCACTTCACTTCCTGAGTAGCTGGGCCTGCAGGCATGCACCACCACACCTGGCTGATTTTTGTATTTTTTTTTTTAGACACCTGGTTTCACCATCATGTGGGCCAGGCTGGTCTTGAACTTGTGAGCTCAAGTGATTTCACCTGCCTTGGCCCCGCAAAGTACTGGGATTATGGGTATGAGCCACCACGCCCAGCCTTATTTGTACTTCCATTTTATTTTATTTTCATCCCATTTTTATTTTTGAGACAAAGTCTTGCTCTTCGCCCAAGCTGGAGTGCAGTGGCTCACTGCAACCTGCGCCTCCCAGGTTCAAGTGATTCTCCGGCCTCGGCCTCCTGAGTAGCTGGGATTACAGGTGTGAGCCACCATGTCCAGCTAATTTTTTGTATTTTTAGTAGAAACGGAGTTTCACCATGTTGGTCAGGCTAGTTTCGAACCCCTGACCTCATGATCCGCCTGCCTTGGCCTCCGAAAGTGCTGGGATTACAGGCATGAGCCACCACACCTGGCCTTGTTTACTTTTAAAAATAAAACTTCTCACTAGAATGTGAGTCCTGAGGACAAGGACCTTTCTTTGGTTTAGTGACTGACTTAGCACATACACCAGATGCACTAGGGCATTTATTTTAACTTTTCATTTGTGTGAGTGCCGAGTAGGTGTATATGAGATATTTTGATACAGGTCTACAATGTATAATAATCAAATCAGGGGAAATGGGGTATCCGCCACCTCAAGCATTTATTCTTTGTGTTACAAACCAATTATACTCTTCAGTTACTTTAAAATGTACACACACTGGGCACTTAAATTTAGGGAAGGGGGAATGCAGTTGTTCCAAAAACTTTGATGTTCCCAAAGCAGGTAACGCTGATGTCTCTAAAATTTTCCCAGAAGTTCTTAAATGTTTTTATTTTAAAACAGCAAAGAGGTTCCCACACCTAACCTCAGTCTACCTTCTCTTTCCCACCTGGTATAAAAACTGTGGGGTTGCTGTTGACACCTTAAATATTTACTCATATATTTGGGCATAGATATATACTGTTTTTAAAAATGTAGTTCTGGCAACTTCTATAGCTTAGACCTATCTACTCTTTGGGAGATCTTGTTAACTATAGCAGTCAGTAACTTCAACACCAAAATGAAAGGCCTGCATTTCTAGCTTTAGAATCATTTGCTGTGAAGCTCTTCCCTCTAGTGGTCATCAGTGTCACGACAGTGCAGTGTTTGGCTACAATATTCTGAGCGCTTTTAATATTAAATGTAATAGCACGTAAGGACATTGTATTCAACTGCAGAAAAAAGAGCTGTGTTTACAATACATGAAAAGGTAAGTGGTTTTCAATGGACTTATATAAGGTAGGTTAAAATTGTCAAGGAATTTTATTATTAAAATTAATTGTCAATGTTCTTGAACGAAAAGCTCTAAAATGCTGTAATACTGTATGTAGATTTTGAGATAGGAGGTTTGCATTTGGCTTGAAGTCTTACCTCTGTTAACTAAGAAGTTTCCTGGAAAGAACTTGTATTTGAATCGCGATTTGATATCTGAAAAAACGTCTTGGCTTGGCAGGAAGGATGCTGGTACTGGGTAAGGCAGAAGACCCCATGCCTGGGTGACAGCGTGTGCCCAGGCTGACTGGAGCAGGAGGAGCCTTGGGAGAATGGCAGATGCTCCATGTTTCTTGAATGGGAAAAGAGATTCTCGGAAGAAATCACTTTGTTAAGAGAACAATGAGTTTGGGAAGAATTTTATTTATTTATTGTGAAACTATCTAACTACATATAACTTTGCAACTTGCTCTTTTCACTGGACATCATTCCGTCTTAACCATGTGGGCCTCCCTCCTCCTTTCCTTCCCTCCAGTATTCCATTGTATGAAATGCAGGTCTAGTTAACCAGTTCCCTACTGACATTTGGGCTTTGCTAATGATTCTGTTAGAAAGAGTTTTTTGTGGCTAGTACATAGTCATTTAGTAAATATTTGTTCAGTCTCTTCCCTGAGCTGGTCACTATTCCAGGGGCTGAGAATACAGCAGCGAACGAAACATCCCTGCCCTGCTGGAGCTTTTACCTTGGGGGTGGAGGACTGGGAAGACAGTAAGAAGGACAAGCAAGTCGATCCTGTCAGCTGATGACGAGTGCTTAGCAGAAAAGATGCAGCAGGGAAAGGAGCTATGAAAGTTGGGGTAGAGGGACATAAATTTTAGATAGGGTGACCAGGGAAGGCCTCACCGAGAAGGTGACTTGGAAATGCAAATCAACTGTGATGTCTAAGGGGGAGAAGAAGGGCAAGGCTGTGAAGCCAGCCTCTTCCACGGAGGGACGAGGGGGCCAGAGGCTGGAGCTGGTGAAAGCAGCTGATGTTAAGAGCAGCAGAAGGTGATGTGCGAGGGATTGTGTACTGCCTGTGTGTCAAAATAAGGACTTTTAATTTTTTTCTGGAATGAGATGGGAGGCATCTCAGGTTCATTTGGCTTCTTTGTTGTTGCTAGACTACAGGGGACAGGGACAGAAGCAGGGAGACCAGTTGGGAGGCCACTGTGATTGTCTAGATGAGAGATGATGGTAGTTTGGACCTGTGAGAGCAGGGGAAGGGGTAAAGAAGGGGGTTCTAGGAATGTAACGTGAAGGCAGAGCAATCAGCACTTCCTGATGGATCGGACATGAGGTGGGAGAAGAGAGGAGCCGTGCGTGACGCTGGTAGGATGTGCTGTTGTCAGCGGAGGTGTCTTGGCGTGCATTTGTGCCAGAATGTCCAGAAGATAAAAATCTAGGAGTCGAATGACTCAGTGTCATTTAATAGGTCAAAATAAAACTTCTTGGCAACTAAAAGATTTTTTTAATTTGTCGTTTCTTACATTTTTCTGTTTCTAATTTTTTTCCAATAGTGTTTTTATGGTAGTTACTTATAAAAATAAAAACACCCCCATAATTTTATACCTCAGTCTATTCTGTAGATAAGATACTGAAAACTTGTGGCTCAATCAAAATTATGTAAAACAAGTAACTTAATTATTAGAGCAGAAGTTCTTAAATTGTATTGTCTGAAGACCTCTTAAAAATTATCGAGGACCCTAAAAAGTTTTTGTTATACAACTTCTAGCTATTGATATTCATCATGTTAGAAATTAAAATGGAATATTTAAAAATGTTTATTTAACTTATTTTTACTTAATGAGCATTTCATGTGTGTTATGTTTATTCATTTAAAAATGAGAAACCTATTATATATCAGTGAATGTAAATTTATGGTAAGAGTGGCATTGTTTTACATATTTGCAAATCTCCTTTGTGTCTGATAGAACACAACTTGATTCCTATATTTGCTTTGGTGTTCACTCTGTTTTATGTTATTTTGTTTGAAGTTTAAAATAATGTGGCCTTGCATAGGTGTGCAGTTAAAAAAGGGAGGAGTATTTTAATCACCTTTTCATATCATTACAGATGTTAGTCTTTGATACTAGACTAGAACTCAGCAAGTTGTAGTTCTTTAAAGGTTAATTGCAGTGTGGACTCTGAAACCCTGTCAATGAACTTGTTTCACTTTATTTCCTTAAAATTCAATTTGAGGCCAGGCACGATGGCTCATGCCTATAATCCCAGCACTTTGGGAGGCCGAGGCGGGCAAATCACAAGGTTGGGAGTCTGAGACCAGCCTGGCCAGTATGGTGAAACCCCATCTTTACTATAAATTAGCCAGACATGGTGGCAGACACCTGTAGTCCCAGCTACTCAGGAGAATCGCTTGAACCCAGGAGGTGGAAGTTGAAGTGAGCTAAGATCACACCACTGAACTCCAGCCTGGGCGACAGAGAGAGACTCCGTCTCAAAAAAAGAAAAAAAAAATCAATTTGAATGGATCTATCTTGGCAATTTGAATGGATCTTTTACCCTTGCATGAGTTTATGTCATCATGCATTGGCCATTTGAAAAATATTGGTTTACAAGTTATGCAGATCTTATAAATGTTTCACTATATAATATCAAAACTCACATTCATTAATATGACCACCAATCTCATCAGAAAATAATTAAAGTATTGGAAAGCTGATACTATATTATTTCACTATATAATATCAAAACTCATGTTCATTAATATGACCACCGATCTCATCAGAAAATAAAGTAATGGAAAGCTGTCAAACTCGTGGTGGTGAATACAAGTTTTCCAAAATTCTAATATTCACTTGAAACCTGGAATTTTATCATTGGTAACAAACACTGTCAGTTGTTTTCCCTGAAGTAACAGGCTCACTTTGTTCCCTTTTCAGACAATGGCTGCCAAATAAATACCCAAGTCTGAATAACCAAGTTTGTCAGAGATTCTTTGAAGTAAAAATGGCATTCCACAAAAAAGCAGCTAGTTGAGCCCTAATTCAGTTCTACAGCTGCTTTTCCTTCAGACAACCTCTGTGCTTGGAAACGCGGCAGAACTGTTTTCTGTGCATGTCCCGTTGCATCGTACAGAATACTAAAGAGACATGTCCTCGAGGGCCCAGATTTAATAAAGTGAATAATTCTCACTGCTTCATCAAAGACTTCTAGGTGGAACTGGCTACTTTTCTTCAATTCTTTGATCCAGTGGGAGTCAAGCAAGGGCCCCTGGTAGAATTTGGTGCCTCTGCCTTGCTTTGTGCTGAGGCACCAGGAGTTCACCCGTCATAGCCTTTGCTCCACCAGTATAAATGTCAACCCAGTGAAACAGGCAAAAAATATCTCCTTATTATGAAAATAAGTTTTGACCTCTCAGACCCCCAGAAGACCCTCCCCGACCAGCCTGAAGTGCAGACCACACTTTGAGCACCACCATACCAGCGGGGCTCTTGCTACTTAAGAGCCTAAAAGCTGCAGAAACAAAACACAAATAATCCCCTCTTGTTTATCTACATCCATCTTTGCTTCTCTAGCAAAGTTTACTTTCAGCTCAGCTTGCTCAACAGTCGCATTTACATTTAAAGAGACTGATTATTAATATAGAAAAGACATTAAACTTTCATTTAAAAATGAGGGAAAAATTGAGAATCAGTCCTCGAAGTAAGGGTCTCAATTGTGGGGCTGTTCCTTCTAGTGGAGTGGATTGCAGCACCTCCGGAAATGCTAACTGTGTGTAACACAACGAAGTCGTCCTCATGATATACCGTAAGGATCTAGTTACTCATCATACACTACAAAGTGCTGGGCCAGAAGCAATTGTAGCTCTCCTCTCAGTGTTCACATTAAAACTCTGAAATCCCCAAGCTTGGGGAGGCCAAGGCTGGGGTTATGGCGAGATGCTCTGCTTGAATGTGGAAGTGCAGTCAAGGGATAAATTCGTTGGAGGGATTTATTTCCTTGGGGCAGGCTGGAAGTGCTCATTCTCCTGATCCTTAAGCTTTTATTAATTGCTGCAGCCTGGCTCCTTCAGTGCTCCCAGTGTGGATTCACTGGCTGAGCTCCATTCGTCCTGTATGTGAATGAAGATAAGGCTGTGTCAGACCCTGGGAATGAGAGCATGCTGTTTGGCCCTTCGAGGCAATTTCCTTTGGAGTCCCAGCTCTCTCCAGATGGCATCTAATTGTTTCTTGAATGACCTCAGTGTCCAGGCTGCAGAAACCTGGTCTGAGAGGCCATTTCACATATTTATTAGCCTGTGGATGAGAACTTGCTATATAAAGCCCCCATTCACACTCTCAAAAGAGCTTTTTGTGTAGAAGAAATGAGGAAGCTGATGGACTGTTTCCTGTGACCACCAGTCTCCAGCTGGATACTTATTTTTAGCAGGCCCAGGTGGGTATATTTTGAAGGGGTCTGTGTGGTCCAACTGAGCCCATCCTAGTTCAGTCCCCTCCTGTCTCTCTTCTCTTGACAGAACAGAGTCAAGTCCTCTTACTTGCTGGTTTCAGGATTACTTGAACAGAGTACAGGTGGTGTGAGTTTGGAGTTACTGCATTTTGGAAGCCCCTCCCAGTTTGGAATCCCAGCTAGTTCAGAGTTTGAGAGTGTAAGATGACTCTTAGGGCCAAAGTACGAACCAGCCCTAATTCAGCCAGAGGCCGGCATGGCTGGTTCACCCAGTGAGGAGCATAACTTCTGGGTGGCCTCACGCCTCTGCAGTTCTGAACTATTTTTGGGGAGAGAGGGAAGGGCCCCTACCTTTCTGCAAATGTGATGAATAAGAGCCATGTCTCTAGAAATATGCATGCACACTTACTGCGTGTCTTAGTTCCAGGTGTTTGTGGACCCCAGGTTGAGAATCCCTGAGCTGTCCAGATGTTCAGTGGGCCCCTATCATGTTCAGGCATTCCAATGATGACAATAAGATGTGGGTCATGAGGGCCAGCAGACAAGGGCACCGGTCATTTTAATGAGTGCTTCAGTAGCTGAACCTGGAGGACAGGGTTAGAGCTAGGGTTCCTTACTGGGGTAAGCAGAGTAATAGCAAGGGGAGAAGGAAACCCCTATGGGCCCACACAGACTGAGAGCGGGGGCTCCCAAACTTCCAGGCCACATCCACCTAAGGACTGTCTAAGGAGCACGTGTGGGAAGATTTGAATGTAATTTGGAGATGATGTAAATGTCCCATCCTTTGACGTGGAAAGACGTCATCAGGGTTGCCCTCCCAGGTGACTGTACCTGGAAAAGTTCACCTGGCGTCAGTAAGGGAATGTCTCAGCCAGTACCTCTGAATAGGGTCCTGTTGCCTTCCACACGGCAGAATAGCCTTTTGGAAGCATCCTGGTGCCACGTAAGCAGGGCTGAGAGTGCAGTTGGTTCGTGCTTTCCCTTGGTTGGGAGGTGCTGGGCATGGGAGCAGAACTCACTCCTACACCAGTGGCACAGGACATTCCAACAACATGAATCCCTCTCCCTCTTCCTGGAGGCAAATTCATATTATCTTTATCCTTGAAAACTCAAGACAGTTCAGTTCTTTCATGCAAGTCCCTGGAAGAGATTGCAAAACACCATTAATTTCCATTCATTGCTGACACGGGAGTGCACAGCCCTATTATTAACGGGTGTATAATATGCGTGCTTTCATGTAACATCAGTTCATGTTGGCTCCTCGTAGCGTTTCTCAGATACAGAGATCACATTTTATACACATAATCTCTAACAGAGCCCAACACAGTATGTTACATCTCCGTCTAAGTTTTAATCTCACACCGATAAGGTGAGCCTGTAAACGCACGTTGATGGTGTGAGCTAGGAAACTTACCTCTGAGCAGGCAGGGGAGAAGCGGCCTGGGTCGATGACTATGTGTGGGAAGGAAAACGTCGTTAGGACCCTAAGTCTCTTGCATCTGCTGCTCTCAGCACTTTGGCCACGTTCTCTTCCATCAGCTTCTTCATGCAGTGGGGGCGTGGCTGTGGTCTGCTCCAGGCTTATAGTCTTAAAGCTTGTGGTCCAAGGGGAAAAGCAAATGTCTCCCTCAGCCCCAGTCTGAAAAATCTCAGGGAAGGACTCTGCTTGGTTTCATGTTGTTCTTGGGCCATTCCGTGTTCAGTGTTCTGATTGGCTCACACATCATTAAAAGGATGAATACACATGCTACTCAGTAAAGCTTTTAAATATAATGGCCACCACCTGCTGTCTCTACAATTTCCTCCCTACATTTTTAGGATGAGAAGTATATTCTGCTATATTTCTATTATCTCTACCTATTCAGGGTACATATATAAAATGTTGACACATGAATGGTAAGTTTTGCAAAATAATAATAATCTTTTCAAGTCCTAGCCCCATCATTCCCTAGTTTATCTACTTCCTGGTTTATGTAGTGGATACCCATTGCCTCCAAGTTTGCCAGATTCACTGCTGTTACAGAGAAGTTATGGGCAGGGGGTGGGGGTGTCCAGAGGCACTGTGGATCCCTGACGATCTAGAGCTTGGCCTTGGACAGATTCCCACATCTTATCACAAGTGACCCAGCCAGAAGGCCTGGTGTTCCTGGAGAGTTACCCAGATGGGTTTCTGCTGCTCTCCCTAGTAATTCTCCTTTCCTCCACCCAGCCCTTCCACCCATTTGGGTATACGTTGCAAGGCGTTCTCAAATCCTTGAGCCACTGGCAAAAGGAATTCATTGTCCCCACCTTGGCCAGGAAGGGCAGATGTTGGCCTTCTGGATGTCACTCCTGCGGACGGCATTGTGCCTGGCAGTTGATACGTTAGGAAGTGAGCAAACTGGCCGGCAGTCAATGAGGTCCTTCCGTGCGCAGAACCCTCTGAGTCGGCCTTTTCCTGTAGAGGAAGGAGTACTGTTGTGTTTCAATATGTGACAAAGGCGGTCCCTTAGGCCTTCCTGTGCGGTAAGACTTTGTTGCCTCCTGGTTCTTCTCAGATTGTGACGTCAGCATCCATCTGTCCCAGCCCTGCCCTTCCCTTTCAACTGTGAGTGGACTAGGATTTCTGATGGACTATTACAGATGTGACCTGCTGTCTGTGTTGCCAAGAATATCTGTCCCTTGGTTGGAGGGAGACTTGCCTTTCAGATTTACATAAGATAAAGCACTTCTGGTGACCAGGTGTTCTCCATGCGTCCCTCATCACACCTGATAGAGCCAGCCATTCTGATTCATTGTCGTTTTAATCATTAATTTTAAGAGCTGTTTGATCCCACATGTGAAATGGAGATAATAGTACTCCTCTCCTAGTGTGAGTATGAAACAGGACACTATGGTAGAAGTTCTCTGTAGAAATGCCGGCTCCTGGGGACCTTGCACACAGGGTGAGTGAGGTGAAACAATGTCTGTGATTGCTGCCAGCTTCTTCAGGGCATCTCTGAAGTCTGGTGAGGAGGGGTTGTTGAGAGTCAAATTTGTAGCTCTTTGAATTTACTATCCTAAGTATTATATGCAAACAAGTTCCTTCCACCCGCTGAGTGAAGAGGTTCCCCTGCTGGTTAAAGCAGTGAGGAACTGCAATACTGGCCCCAAGGCTGTCTGTTCCCTCCTCCTAGCAGCCACATCCCTGCCATGGCCTGAGTGTATGCAAGTTGGCCAGCCAAGGGTGGTTTATCGGTCCTCACTCACTTCCGTGACCACCAGAGTATTTTTACCTTCCTTCCCACGAGCCCCGAATCTTTCTCGATCAGAAGGAATTTTTTGGTCATATGACTCTGAGATTGGGTACAAGTAATAACCCCTCTCCTCAATGAACACAACAGTTTGTATATGGTTTCTAGTGGCTCATGGAAGCCCCAGTCCACCCCTAGGTTCAGAATTCCTAATCTGGACTGATTCTCAGCTACTTTGGCAGGTTGCAGAATTATCCAGTACATCACTCAGATGGTGATGACCATGATCAGCATATGACCACGAAAAAAGGATATTTTCCCACTGAAATAGTTTGTTTACATGGCTAGAATTTGTTTGACAGCAGAAAAGCGATTGATAAGACCATTTTCTCTCCAGGCTGGAATGTGTGGGGTTACTACTGACTCCACCTCTCACCTAGTGCAGACCCCGCCCTCTGCCCCTAGATTCCTGCCTTCCTAGGCAGGTGATCCCTTGCAGGCTGGTTCATCCACTCAGGCACTTGGCAGCCTTGCTGGGTGGAGACGGGGGTGGGTGGTTTTGGAAGAATACACTGTAACTCTGGCAGATTCTTGCCATCAGGGGCTTGAGAGAAGGAGGTCTAGGCAGAAGGCAGTATCTGGGAGGAAACAGACAGAAAGTCTAGTGAGGGCAGGCAGAGGGGTCACAGCATCCAAGGAGCTATACCAGACATGGCTGTAGTGCTAGGAATGGTTGATATCAGACAACCCAGTAATACAGGCCAGGGAAGTATGAAGGCCTCCGGCATATGGGAAGTGGCTCTCTGGGGATGCTAAACACACGTGGAAGATCTGTTCCTAGGGCTGAATTGCAGGGCCAGGGGAGGGGGCGGTGGGGCTGGGGGAGTGAGGATCTTGTAGGGTACCCAATCAGGACTGAGGCTGTAGTCCAATTCTGCAGCCAGCTTGGTCCCAAGGCAGTGGGAAAGGAGGGCTAACACCCAGGCCCCATAGGCAGAGGGAACCCACAGGATTCCCAGTCAGAGTGGCTCAGACAAGGGTGGTACATGGAGAGCTGGTAGCTGTGGATGGACCCAGGAGTCCTCTGGGTTAGGATCACGTGGGCTGTGTATACACCTGCTGCCTGTTAAATAACTCCTAACATGACAGACTCTGGAGTAGAAAATCCTGACACATCTGAGCAAGTGTAATTAAAACCATATGTGGTATTTTAATAAGCAGTTTTAAAATTTAATGAGTAACATATATTTTAAGGCTAAAAGCTCTTAAAAGTCTCCTTATTATATCAGTTTTAAGTATACCAGCTGGGAGCCAGCCGGTGGTCAGTGGCTTATGGCATGGGTGGGTGTCCACCCTTTTCTCGTGGCTACAGGCATGGTTTCTGCGGCCCAGCATGTGGGTGGGCGTGTGCCCTGCGAGCGAAGTGGGGAAGATGGGGTCTGTTGCCCCTTCCTTCACAGGGGTAAAGAAGCCCACGTTTGTTGACTGCCTGCTGTGTGTTGGGTGCCAGGGCCACCATGTGATATCCGTCTTGATGTTCACAATAACCTGGTAAGTTTGGGGAGGAAACTGAAGCTCAAAGAAGTTAGTTAATTTCCGAAGGTCACCCAGCCAGCTAGCGGTGAAGCCTGGAACCCGTCTTGGCTCTCCTGCTTGTCTCCTACCTCCAGGGTGTGTTACAGAGTCGTTTGGAAGACGAGCAGATGTCTGTCTCACAGCTCAGTTTTGGAAGATGCCATTTTACAGTGGAGATGGGAGAGAGGCAGCTGTTCCTGGCTGGTAAGGCCTCCAGAGGGCCCTGGACATGCCCCTCTGCCCATTTCTGTAGCACTCTGCATGGGAGGGACCTCTGAAGGGCTGTGTGGTGTCTGCCTTTTAGTTGTTCACATAGCTCATGCCTACCAAAAGTGGAAGGAAAGGGAAAGAGAAAAGTGTACGGCAGGAAAACCCAGGAGCTGAGACGGCAGGGAAGTAAGTGATTGCTCCAGGTGTAATTGTTGGCATAGTAAGTGTAGAAGAAACGGAATCTGGGGAAGTAGGTGGTGAATCATCATGGATGGATAAGACTCCAAGGGTATATGGATGGGCTTTAGTGGATACAAGAATCCCCTGAAGCAGAGGTGTCCAAGAGGGAGAAATGGTTCTTAGTTTCTGTTTCTGGTTGGACCAGTAAAGCCCCTTCATCCCTCTTTTCCATTTGTCACCAGAGACAGAAACTAAAAACCATGGCTTCGGCCTGGCGTGGTGGCTCATGCCTGTAATCCCAGCAGTTTGGAAGGCCAAGGTGGGCGGATCACGAGGTCAGGAGATCAAGACCATCCTGGCCAACATGGTGAAACCCCGTCTCTACTAAAGTACAAAAAAAAAAGATTAGCCGGGTGTGGTACCACGTGCCTGTAATCCCAGCTACTTGGGAGACTGAAGCAGGGGAATCGCTTCAACCCGGGAGGGGGAGGTTGCAGTGAGCCGAGATCACGCCATTGCACTCCAGCCTGGTGACAGATAGAGAGTATGTCTCAAAAAAACAAACAAAAAATCCCCCATGGCTTCAGGCTGTTAAATGCCTAAAACAGAACAAAACAGAACATCAACAACAACAAAATAAGGCAGCTCTAACAGTAAAGCATTGCAAGGATGTGTCTTGCTCTAGAAGGAGGGTCCGTGGCTTTCATCGAATCTCAGAGAAGGCCAAGATCATCAGATAGTGAGTCTGCCATTTGAGAGCTTGGGATTATCTCCTGTATGTGTTCTTTTTTCTTTTTCTTTTCTTTCTTTTTTGCCTTAATGCTAAAAACAGAAAATTGAGCTTGTGTAATACAGGATTTTTGGGGTGACACCAGGAACTACGTGGTAGTGGTAGAGAGGTGCACGGGGCAGAATTTTGTGTGATAGTGTAAGAAATCAAAACAGAGCAGAGTGCGTAATTTTGCTTCACATTACTCAGTTATACAATTTTAATAGCTAGTTAGAGAAACAGAGATCTGCTGTGAAGGCTGTACTTAGTGTCTGTTTGTGTGCTCGGCAGATCAATACTGCTTCCGGATAGAGACCATCTAACAGCCGTACTTCCATCCCCTTGAGGAATCTGGGGAAACTGTCAGACCAGGATATGTACAGCAAACACTCCTAAAAGCACCCTCTGTTCACCAGGGCGGGCGAACGTCTTGTCCACAGCAATACACAAAGGGGGCCAGAGTCTCGTTTGCATTCCCTTTTGGAGCAAGAAATCAATCAGATTTGCATATAGGGAAATGTGTGGAACTGTCTTTGGCAGCTTCCACAGCTACTCAGCCTGGCTGGAAGAGGAACTGACCTCTTGCCCAAAGTCCTCTCCTCCTGTCCTCCCTGGTTTCCCAGCTCTTCTCCCTGAGGCCCTCTCGCTCTTTGTGGGAAAGTGTCTGGGCTCCTGGCTCATTCTTTCAGAATCAGGCAGAGACAGGGTAGGTACTGGGGAAATCTTGAAAAGCAGGGCTGTGGATCAGCTTGCCTCCTTCTCTGCCTAGGGCTTGCCAGGCACCTGCCACACTGCTCTCTAGGGAGCCAGATATGCGGAGGGTCTCCTCCCTGTGACACCAGGCTGGTGCTAGGCCGGGCAAGGTCCAGGCTAATCATTGCCTACTTCCTAGGGCATGAGGAGAGATGGAGCTGGTTCCATCAGCCTCATGCCCTAGCTCATTAAAGCTGTCTTTGTTCACTGAGAGCCAGATCACTGGTGTTTAGGGGAAGCAAAAAGCCAGAAAGCATTGATCTTTGGGGGAGAGGGAGTAGGATCAAGGATCTTAGTAGTTGCCACAAGATGTTTTGAGCTGTTTTGATCATGATGAGTGGTGTTCACCCCTGACTGACATCCCTTTGGGCAGGAACGAGCCAGGCCTTGAAGCCTGGGGTGAGTCACTGTCCTTAGCCATGGGCAGAGTCACTGTCCATGGGGCTGCTTGACAGAGCCCAAGAGTGCCTCAGTATAAGCCTTGATGCCCTGATTCGGGGGGGCTTTGGGGAGGGTTTGGGGCTCTGGGCAGTACTGTGTTCGAGATGCGCCGAAACACTGAAAAGCAGGTACCTGGCAGGCATGTCTTTCTCCCGCCGTCTCCCTCCGTGCCTCGTCAGAGAGAGGGTCTACCTCACTGGGAGCCGGACCTTCTAGCGGGAGCCGTGGTGCTTTGGGAAAAGGACTCTGCACTCACTCTCTCGGCCCTTCTCAGCTGAGGGGCTGCTGCCAACAGGAAGCATGTGTCTGCTGAATATGGCTGGCAGGCAGCTCCTGCTTCCATGGTTACTAAACTGGGAAGGTTAGTATTAGGGCTGTCCAAGGAAAAACTGGCATTGAGGGCAGTGCTTATGCAGGGGTCTTCCTCTGGCTTGCTTTAACTGTCTTTTTGAATTAGGGGGTGGGCAACATTTGACCTGAGCTAATGGAGGTTTTCTTCAAGGACCTACCTGGCTTCCCAGCCCTGGCTTTAATCACAGCTGTTTTCCTCGGGGTCGAGGGGCAGGCCTTCCAGGCAGCCAGAGAGGGGTAGTGCTGCTCACCCTTCGGGACCTTTTCCAGAGCTCAGAGCTGCCTGACTGGGCCCCTCCCTTCCTCAGTCCCTGGGAGTTCCTTAGAAATGCCCTCCCCTGTCCCCAAAGGGGCATGGTGTTTAGAAAACCCTGCATCCAAATTTGATGAGTCCCCAGTTCCGTGCACCAGATCATCAGAAAGTGGCCCACTGCCCCAGGTCACAGCCCTTTCATGGGCTGTGTAACAGGTTTAATTATAAGACATTTAAAAATCTATTGTGTTTCTTCTGTGTGATCAGACACCAGGTTCTGCAGTCTGAGGTTGGAGTCCCTAGACCTTTGTTCTCTGCTGAGTGGCACACTGGTCTAGTCCTCTGTTTCTTTGTAACTAGAATAATCATTGTGGGGAGAACGGAAGGAATTGATCAGTGTAAATCGGTGATGTTTTAAAGCTTAACAAGTCAGTGAAGGACACATTCATGCAATTATCATCTTTAGTTACAAAAACAACACGTTATTTTAGTCTTCTCCTTGACCGTTTCAGGAAAAATTGATTAAAACCTTTGAGTGCTGCTTCAGAAATTATTTTTGGTGTGGAATAAAAATGAAAGTGCTTAGAAAACAGTTACCTAATAAGATTAGTCCATTATTTAATCCTGGTGGAACAAATTCTTTGGGTATTTTGGAGATATTTCTTAGAATAAACAGAGAAATCCTCAGGTAACCAGAGCTGTGATTCCACAGTGGCCTAAGTGTCTTTGATTTTGTTTTTACCCTGGCTCTGGATCACTTTATTTGTAATTCTATGTGATTTACATGTCTGAGTTATTTGCATATTACTTTCAGGAATGCATTGCATTCATGATTTCTAGGGGAAGGGTGCCTGGGCTTTGAAAGCTCTTGGCCGATTAATCTCACTGAATTTCTGTGCAGGATTTCAGGCACTGCTCCCCTCCCTTTTCCCCGGCCTGGGATGGTACCTTTCTAGCCTCTTGGGGAGGTTTTTAGCTTGAAGGAATTGTTATTTTCTCTCAAAGGAGAATACCAGGTAAAAATGACCCCTTCTGTGGTGGCTAAAGGCCTGATTGATGAGTCATGCCCACAGAACCGCTGGGACTTGGGCCTGGCTGCTCATATGCACTTACCCTTTGAACCCCATCTAACAGAAATGAGGGCAAGCCAGAAAACACTCCCTCACAGGTGCAGTGCTGAACCTTGGAAGATGGTAGGGACCCACTGACCAGACAGTCTTCAAGAGCTCTTTCAGCTCAGAAAACCCTTCTGAGTTCTGCCACCCTTGGTGCTTCCTTCTAGGTTTTCTGGTGGACTTTCTGTGGCCTGGGAGTCCTCAGGACTGCAGACCAGACCTCCAGAGTCAGAGAGGAGAAGGAGTGAGGGAGGAAAGCAGCCAAAGGAGCAGAAAGGACGTCATCGCCCACACTTGGGGCTGTGGTGATGGAACCTCACTTAGCAGCTGCATCCCCGTGTCTACACATTGGTCAGGCCAGGCCCTTGCCCTGGCATGGGCGTGCGACTGTGGCTCTCCGTACCTGCTCACTGGGCCCAGAACAAACAAGTTTCTATTTTTGCAAGCAGACTTGGCCTAGTCCAAAGGCCGAGGTCTCTTAAGGATTTGACGCTAATCCCATTGGATATTTCTCATACCTCCCTCATGCCCCATCTGGTATTGTTCCTTTCTGGACTGAATAGGTCTTGTTTCTTCCTCATTACAAGTTTCTGCCTGTGTGAAGTTTTAGAAAGCTTCATGACACATTCCGGTTTTGAGTGGCCGAAGCTACAAAAAGTTAGTATTTGGAGCAGTAGGATAGGAGAGGAAGAGCGACAGGCAGAAACCTGGATTTGATTTTTAAAAACGAAAGCGATTCATGGAGCATCCGCTATAACTAAAATGAAAGAGGAAAAGCAGTTCGTTTTCCCTAAAGGTTATGCGGCTCTTGGTAGGGGTAGAGGGCTCACATCACAGGGAATCCAGGAGGGCCTTGCCTGGCTGCATTGGATGAGAGGTTCGTGTGCAGGATCTAGGTTACGCAAAATGGGTAATCAGAGTGGTGACGAGTAATGAAAGTGAAGGATTTAAAGGAGGGCGTAGGACAAACAGTTCAGTCAGGAGGAGCATATAGTCCCCATCCTCCCAACAGGTCACACAGCCAGGTGGGAGGGCATAAGGCACTCTGGGTGTTTGCTGACAGACTTGCTAATTAAACCCAAAAGGCAATATTGCTTTGCCAGTAGTGATGGCTGTGCCAACGTTATCAGCTGCTAAACTGGCTGCCAGGAGCATCTTAATTAAAAATAAACAGCTCTGGAGGTGGGCTAGGGAGAGTGAGGACAGGGATCCTGCCTGGGTTACTTAGGACATCTAGGATTGCTCCTAGGGAAAGTCACGTTGAGGCCACCTCCTTTTCTCAAAGGAGCCTCTGTTCATAGCAAGGTGGTGTGATATGTACAACTTGCCCTGCTTCCTTAAATCCCTGGGTGCTGAAGTAACAAGCAAACAGAAGCACTAGGAGCAGGTTGCATGGTACAGTTCAGCCTCAGAAGAAAATACTGGGGGGCAGGAAGGCGGATGCTAATGATTTCTGCCTGGTCTCTAAATTGAGGGGACAGCTAAAGCCTAAGGCCTCCTCTAAGAGGGGTTAGAATTTCATCAGAAAGCAAGTCTGGTCACATGAGAATTTCTGGCACTGTGTGCATGGCAGGCTGGACACCAGCCTGCGAGAATTGAGCGAGTGGATCGTATTGGCTTCAGCAGAGGGGAAAAGTCCCAGACTAGCCCTGGAGAAGGAGCCGACTCACTCCCCTGCCTGCCGACTCCCCTGACTTCTGGGCAGAAGCAGCACAGCTGCTGTGGTGGGCTAGGGCTTTTACATCTGAAGCCCCCTTTATTTTAACCCTAAAGAAGGCGTGTGGTCCCCGGGACTGAAGACTGAAAGATGCCTAAGGAATGCAATGCTCTCCACGCCCTCTCGGCAGCTCTGTGCTGCTTCTATCACCGCAAGTCTTTCATTGGAGTCAAGGTAGGTTTGCTTTGGAAATAAAGCACATGTATAACTCTTTCGGGGGGCCCTGAAAGCACTAGTTTCCTAAAGGGCAAGAGAAAAAGTTTGCAGCTTGCTGGTGGTAAAAACAGAGGTGCTTTCCTTGACTGACGGGTCTTCAAAAGCCCCTAGTGGTATACCTTCCCTGGAAGCAGAGCCAGTGGCACAGAATGGGGCGGGCTCCTTGTCTGTTTGGGGCTGAAGCTGTTTTTCAGCCTGAGTTTTCCTTAGGCTGAAATTTTATGCTAAAGTAGCTCAATAAGACAGAGCTATTTTTCTTCCTCGTTTTTGTCTCTCTCTCTCTTCCTTCATTTCTAATGAATGCAAGGTGGCTGAGCCCTTTTCTCTGTTTATCCTGCTGGTCCATTAGATATCAATAATGTATATAATGTACAGAAGCCACAAGATATTTTCTTTCAAATGGCAGCCAGGTTTCAAAACATCTCAGAGTTCAGAACTGTTGTCTTGACTGCTCACATTTTAACATTTGTCATAAGACACCAGTGCCAAGAGCTTTGTATATCAGTACACTATTTTGATGAAAATATTCAGAGAACCTCCGTTGGCTAATTCAAGATGAGGCCTGTGTTCTATGTTGCCTGCCTGCGACGCACTAGGAATTAAGATTAATATAGGCTTTCGTTGATCTTGGGGTTTGCCTGCCTTGGAAAAAGCCTGCGGACCTCATTTATTCCTGGGAAACTGGACTCTGAAAGTTCTGAAGGAATCCTTCCCTCCGCGAAGCAGAGCTCCCTTTCCTGTGGGACTGGCTTATGCATTACCTTTGAAAAGGCTGCAACAGGGTTATGATGCTTCCTTCTTCTCAATATGCTTTTGTAAAAAAATCAGAAAAACTACCTGTTAGTGGGAGAAATCCTTTCTGCATAAAAATATACATAGTGGGGAAAGGATGAGCCTCCGCTGATTTTGCTCTCTGGTAGGAGTGTTCATTTTTGTCCCTTTGTCAAGAAATTTGATGGAGGATGAGTAATTAATTATCGGTTAGAAGCGTTCTGACTCGAGCCCCTTTCTGTCCTGGAGCCCAGTGGAGTGATGCAAGGCCCATGTGGTTTCTGGCCTAAATATGGATTGTTCTAGTGTGGGGCAGATGAAGTCATGCCATTAACGTATTTTAAAGCTTCCAAGATAGACTGGGAGGTCCCAAAGGGTATGGTGCACTTCGGGGACTGGCAGTAGGTTTCACTCTAACAGAAGTCCTTCCACAAGCCAACTTCTGCTAATTCAGAAAAGTGCAACTCAGCATTGGGTATATGAGGGAGTCGGCCTAGAAATATCTGGGTCTGACAGATGAGATTCTGTTTGGGCACCCCTGTTTGTCTGCAGTTACAGCCCCAAGGCTGCATAATGTGTAGAAAAGGCCGTTTAATGTATGGGCTTAGTCGGAAGCTGCTGTCCTTCAGCTTGTCCGCTCTCTCCCGCTCCACTGTGGCCACTCTCAGCCGTTGACTATTGGTAGAAACACTCCTCTTTCCAGCCGGGCTTCCTGCTCCATTCCCAGTTTGTCGAAGTCTTCATAGCACAGAGAGAAGGCCTGATCTGCTCACTCGCTGGAAACTGTAGCCCTCAGTCCCAACGTAGAGTTCCCCAACTGCACCCTCAAAATGAGTCTCCCTGTTTTATTTGGCTTAGCTAGTTACTTGGGAAAGAAATCTGCTTGTACCTAATCCCCCATCCTGCCAATGGCGCCCCAGTTGATAATGCCGAATCGCTTTATTGATTCGCACTTTAATTAGGGGTTTCAGATCTTGCTGCTCATAATTAGTTTCCTTTGCAATTAGAGTTTCAAAATTAAATTGTGATTGATTGCCTGATAGCAAAGAGGAAATAAAGCTCCAATTCTTGACCATGTATACTGCTTCCCTTGGCATGAATTTCTCATACCAAAAATAACACTGTGGTAGCCATGGTAACTTTCCGTTTGGTCTAATCCATATCATCTCTAGAGAAAGTATGATGGTATTAATAGTGTTTGTTGTATGGGAAGAAAACTAAAAATATAGAGGCCCCTTCCTTACATAGGAGAACAATTATACTGATGTTTTCAGAGTGTAAGATCTTATTTGCTTAGGGCTTACAGAATTTAGGATGTATTCAGAGGCCTCATATGGATTTGTGTATAAAGACCTTGGAAGGGAATTAAGTGGGAGGCCAAAATGGAGAGCAGGATCAGGGATGTGCTGGCCCTCATAGAGTTGGAGCCAAATACTGGGTGTTCCAGCCATGTTGAGGGTCGTGACTGTATCCCAAAGGGGTTCACCGTAGACAGCCATTTCATAAAAGACTACTGCACCTTTTTTTCTGGGGAAAAAAAGAGGAAAGTGTATTTTGTTTAAGCCCAGTGGAAAGGAGCTTGTAATGGAGATATTCCAGATCATAACATTAATAGACATTCAAGTTCTAGAGTCCATGGGTGTTGAATGTCGCCCCTTCCATGCAAAAGCACTCGGTTATGTGGGGAGGGGTGGAGCAGTCAATGAGAAGCAAGGCATGGGTCCTGCCTTCAAATGGCTTACCACAAGAATACTATTAGGTCATAATAGCATTTCGTTACATTTGCAAAAGACTTTCAAATGTGAGTTCTTTCACATCTTGTTCCATTGGGGTCTCAAAACAAGCTCTGTGTGCTGTGAAGACTTTAACAACTTTGCCTCATTGGAGTCTGAAAATAAGCTCTGTGAGGTAAGCAGGACATTAATTTACCCTTTCCACAGAGGAGACACCAAGGCTCAGAGAGACAGCCTGCCCAGAATCATTTCATGGGGAACCAGGAATAGAAATCACATCTTCTAGGCTGAAGCCTAGTGCTTGCTATTTATTATTTATTTATTTAGAAATAGAGTTTCACTCTTGTTGCCCAGGCTGGAGTGCAATGGCTGCAACCTCCACCTCCTGGGTTCAAGCAGTTCCCCTGCCTCAGCCTCCCAAGTAGCTGGGATTACAGGTGCCCGCCGCCACGCCTGGCTAATTTTTGTATTTTTAGTAGAGATGAGTTTTCACCACGTTGGCCAGTCTGGTCTTAAACTCTTGACCTCATGTTATCCGTCTGCCTCGGCCTCCTGAAGTGCTGGGATTACAGGTGTGGGCCACCGTGCCCGGCTGCCTAGTGCTCTTTCTACTGTACTATATTAAGACAAGTGATGCCTAAAACATGATATTGTATATGTTAATAATTTTATTTTGCAGTTCAGTTGGGACAGAACAGTGTGAGCCTATTTTTTAGAAGAGCTTCAGGGAGGATGTGGGACTCTTTTTTTTTTTTTTTTAAGAATATTTAACCCCTTTTAAATTTTTCTCCTTTTTTTTAATAACTGGGGATTTGGATGGACAAAGGAAAGAATGGTATAGGGATGGCATTTCAGCCTGGGGAAGCCACAGACCCAGTAGCTCAAAGAAAAGTCACTGGCATTTGGAAGAGTGCAGAAGGCCAGGCCTGCTCAGAGCAGAAGGTCCACTGGGAAGGTTAGTGGGCGACATGGTCAGAGAAGTCACGGAGGATCTAGGAATAATCCCAGCAGCCAGGCCTCTAGTACTAGGGGTTAATAAGTATGTGAGGCACGTTTCCCCGCTGGCTTTTATCCGATTGCGTCCCCAGTTCAGCTCAGCAGTTGCTAGCTGTGGTACCTTGGATGTGTCTTTCTTTTCTGGGTGCTGGGGACCCAGTGGGAGTTGTTGGTGCTGTGGGAAGAAGCTCTGTGGTAATACCGTGCCTGACGGGCGTTCTGCAGACATTTATCTCTGGCCGACGGAAATGATCGGTTATCAATGATGTGGTGGTGCCCTCTTTAGAGGGTGCCGTGGCTCCCCGGAGGAAAGGGCCTGGCATAGATGGGGCTGGAGTGGGGAGGGTCAGGGATGGCCTCCTGCAGGGAGGGAAGGCCTCTGCCGAGTCTGGTGAATTCGTAGAAATTATCCAGAGAAGAAGGAGAATTGGCCTTCTCGGTAGAGAGAGGAACACGCACAAAAGTATAGAGATGTGGAGTACCCAGGTGTGGGTGGCGGGAGGTACCAGCCCGGAAGGGGAGAGCAGGGAGCGGCCGCTGGCAGGCCCACCTCCAGGTCCCTGGTGAGCTGGAGAAGGAACTTGGTGAAAAGCACCCTGGGTCACATTTATGGGGCTGGCCATGGGGACAAACCCCTGTCGCTTCTGGCCCCTTGTGTCTCTGATTGTTTGTAACTTATTTATTTAAGTATTTTTGTGGGCGGAGGACAGAGGAGCTAAAACTTGTCACTTTAACAATGTCTGTGCCTGAGGAAGGTCGGGGCGGCTGTGTGTGTTAGAGGAACCTAAGACATGGGAAAGACCTTGCGAGAGCAGAAAAGCCGCCTTCTGAAAGAGCGCAGATGGAGAGGTGGGGGTGTGGCGCCTGTGGGTAAATGAATCAGCAAGTCTCAGCTAACCAGGCCTTCGGTCCAGTGGCGGTGGTCTTGTCAACGAGCAGCCACGGTTAGAGGCAGGGGAGGTTAGGCGTGTACTTTCCTAGACTTAGATTTGACTGCCTTTGCAGCCAGGAAGTTCTATGTAGTATTGTTCCTGTTTTATTTTGCTTTAAAGTCCTTTCCCCTGCCCTAAAAAAATATCTGGAGCCTCCTGTAATCCATATTATAGCCTGAGGAGTCACATCTGCCATCCTAGGGTGCTGGGCCACTGGAACTTGGTTTTATGTGAAACTGTCTTTCTGTGGTGGCGGGGGGGGTGGTGTGGTAGAGCAGAGGCCCTGCTCATCTTCCCTGTGGCTGGTCCTTTGGTCTGTCTGTTACTGTGACAGCTTGGGGACTGGTGACACATCCCAGAATTGACGATGGCCTGAGTTGCCTTTGTCAGTGGGGCAGGTGCACCATCAGCACGAGCTGTACAAGGAAGGTGGAAGAAGCCTTGCGGGAAATGTCTTTTCAGATGACCTGGCCTCTCCTTGTGACTGCTGCTAGTTGCTCACTTATCTCTCCAGCCCTCCAAAAAGAAAGGACAGCGTAGCTTTTTGAAAGAGGCTTAAATGCATTCCATTGGCATCTGGGAGCTGTGGGATCTGGTTTCAATATCAGGGGAAAGACATGCTTGACAGAGGCTGTGTCCCAGCACCCCCTTCCCTAGCAGACCCTGGAGCTGGGATCGTGGCCAAGAACTTGTTTTTGTTGGAGAGACCAAAGTGGGAAGCAGAAATGGGACTGGGATCTTGGGAAAATTCTGTTTGTGGGCTCAGCATCTCCAGGACTGCAGAGGGATGGGCCAGTCTAAATGGGGGAGGACGCTGGAGGCTTAGTGTGCTCCAGCCGCAAAGGTCTCCCTGCACAGCCAGAGTGAAAGGTCAGCAGTGCATGGGCGACCCAGGCCTGTTGCCGGGTTTAAAGATGTTGTCAGTGATAGCTTGGGGGCCTTTTAGCTGATGGATATCTTGGGTATCCCCAGGAATAGCAAAGGACACTCAGCCTGTCCTGGTTGGAAAGAAAGGAAGAAGGTTGGAAGGTTGGAACCTCAGGAGGTTGGACACCATTTCTGGCCTCAGCTGGATTTCCAATGTGTGTCCACAGTGCCAGGAGCTACTGTTGGAATCTGGCTCTAGCCATGAGAATGTTATGGCTTATTTTTCTTTGTAGCTCATCAAAGTGCTGTTTCATGTCTTTTAGTTCTTGTGGAGAAGAACTCTCCCCATTGTCTACTCTAGATCTGTGTGTGCTTTTATAAAAATAGTTGTGTACAAAGGACTGACTAGTAGAATCTGGATTCTCAGTAAGATGGGATTTGAGGAACTGTCCATCCAGCCTCACACTCAGAAGCCATTGATTCATCACCCTTCCCCACCCTACCCCTAGCATGTGCACTGAGGACCTACTGGAGGTGGAAGACAGAGGTGAATGTTCCCGCCTGAAGGAGCTCAGTTGTGTCTGATAGGCAGATGGAGATACAAGCAGCTTAAGCTGTGCTATGTGAGGGGTGCAAAGGCAGGAAGGATGCACAGCCTATTGTGAGATCTAGGGAGAGGTCTTTAACCCAACCCTGGATCAGAGGACTTCCTGGAAGAGATAACGCCGTAGGAGCCGTAGGTAGAAAAGGCATAGGAGAGGAAAAAAGCTTCCTATATGGAAGCATAAGGCTGAAGCTGAGGAGTGGAAGGAGATGAGGTGGTTGGGGATAGAGGTGGTTGGGGAATAGAGCATGCTGGGCCTGTGATGGGGGAAGAAATAGGACATTATTTTAAGGGCAGTGGGCACCCAGCAAGTGGCTTGGATGGGAAGTGAGTGAGAGCTTGAGGTCTGGGCTCTATGTGTGGGATGAGTCTGAGGAGCATCAGCAGCATCTGCCTAACTCATGCCTGTCCTCCCTGGGCCCCTGAAGCCTCCCATCTGTCCTGCTTGTCCTCGCTCAGCACACCCTAACTTTCCTTCTAACACCCACAATGAGATCGTGTTTCCTCTTAGCTTAGAAGCATGCTGTGGTCTTTCCCATGTTAAAAACCATCCTCATTTCCATGCTGTCTTCCTGGTCCCCATCTTCCCCCATCCCAACGCTGGTTAACACAGTCTTTTTTAAAATATTGATCCGGGGGTGCACGTGCAGGTTTGTGCATGGGTATATCACATAGTGGTGGGATGTGAGCTTCCAGTGAACCCATCACCCAAATACTGAACGTTGTACCAATGGGTGGCTTGTCACCCCACGCAACCCAACCCTCCCCCATCTTGTGGAGTCCCCAGTGTCTATTATGTCCCTCTGTATGTCATGTATGCATAAACTCCCACTTACAAGTTAACAGTCTTTACTCCCTCCCTTTCCATCAGCCACTCAGCCCCCCTTATGCCACCAGTGACCCGCACATTGCCAAGTGCAGGAGATGCTGTCCAATTCTGATATGATTGGAACTCTCTGTAGCACTTGACAATGTTGATCATTTCTTCCTGAAATCTGCTCTCTCAGCCTCCAGGACACTGCATACTATTTGTTCTCCTGGGTCCTTCCTGGCCAGTCCTACTGTGTTCTTGGGTTTCTCTTTCTAGTCTGCCTCTGAACAGCCTCCCCCAGCCCTCTTCTCATGCTGCATCCCATCTCTCTGGTGAAAGCTGGGATAGAATACCCCTCTATACTGAGGACTCCCAAGCCTTAGTTCTCCAGACAGGCTCACCAGTCAACCCATGCCCACAGCACCTGGATCCCGTGGCCTGGTAAGTGACTCCATCCAGATGACCCAGCAGACCCCAGTCCTACATACTCCACAAACCCGCTATGCCCTCGTGCTTTTTTATTAGGTGTTGGTGGCTCAGTCATCTTTCTGTAATGCCCATGCCCCTTCCTCCTATTCATTTTCCACATGTAATTAATTAGTGAGTCTTCACGATACTGCCTTCTAAATGTCACTCTTATCTGCCTCTTTTTTTCTGTCCCTACCACCACCCTATTCTCTTGTAGGATATAAACATTCTTGCTCACTGTTTAGCTTACAGGAATGCTGTATGGATTCATGAGATCTGAGTTGTATTGGGTTGAGTGTCTTATCCCTTTAAGTCCAGTTCCTGGTTCTCTGTTTCTTTGCATGACATCTAGGATGCTGCTTGCATTTTTTTAAATGCTTGTTAAATGAGATATGTGGGTATCAAGTCCTTTGAGCTCCTCTACAAGGAATATACCTTTAAAATGACCTGTGAGTTGTGTATTAAAAGTGGCACAGTTGATATCTGGCCAAAACCCATCTTGTGATGAATCATTTTGTTTTACTGCAAGCCTACTACATACTTAGCACTGACATATGATGCGCTTTGTCCCAGAGCAGAGTTCCGAGACGGTCGCTAGTCATGGTACTATTTTGGAGAGAGAGAGAATTTGAAAGTCATTTGTTCCACACCCCACGCTGGAAGGCTGTCTGAATCTTTGGCTTTTCTTTCGTGTGTTTGGCATATCTTGTTTTTCCTTCCAATTACATCTTTGGGTGTCTTTCAACTACAATGCATATTTTTGATTCAGTACTCTCCTTTTCTTAATTTATCTCACACATTCAAGGTGAATTATGAAAAGGGGAGTATTTGAATTAAGTTGATTTTGATTTGCTGACATTCTTACTGAATAGCAAAGGGGATATCTGGTTTGATGAACAGCTGTGTTCCAGATCATTCATAATTTGCATTAAGATGTTGAATTAACAAGATTGAATTACCAGTGGTCAAGATTTCTGGCTTGGATCCTCTAGCATTTTGAACTCTGATCAGCTGGTTTTCACTCTTTTATTAGGGTCTGCCTTAGCCAGGGCAGTCTCTGTTCTTTTCATTCTTTGTAGATGTTAACAAAGCACTACTATTACTAAGTGTAATCTTGCTGCTGAACTTGGCGATTAATATTTCACTTGCATTGTTACATTTCACCCCAGTGCCAATCCTGTGAAAGCAAGAGAAGCATTATTTGAAGTCACTCGAGGACATGGTTAAAGGGAGCAAAGTGGTTTAGAAGGAGTTTTCATAGGTTGAACTGGTGTTTAGCTTTTATCAAAGCATTTCATTTCTCTGGTCCAATAATAATTAAGTGCACCCGGTGACCTTCGGCCTTCCTCTTAAGCGTGGCATACCCGATTTCTTGCTGGGAGGAATGAGAATGCAGGACTGCCTCGTGGGGATGATTTGGATCTCTGCTTCTCTGTGGGCTGCTCCAGGAAGTTATCTAAATTTGATCTAGACGGAAGGTACCCACCAGGGCTTTCAGCAGGACAAGATGTTAACAAACAGCTTATTGGAAATCTCATCGTGTTTCGGTTCATCTAGTAACAGGGAAAGATGAGACCCGCCCCCTCCTTGGAGCTGAGCTTTGAGTGAGGGTGTAGGTAAATGATGCTCATCAAGGGGGTAAGAAACATGATGGGCAAACTCACTGGAGTCAAGAAGGGGTGGAGGGGGATGTTACAGTGCAGTGAGTACATGGAGCAGTTTCACCAGTGTGCGGGTGATCTCAGTGAAGAAAAGAAGCCATGTTTGTTGGCGTTGTGATTGCTACATTCTGTCACGCTTAGAATTCCACCTGAAGTTTTCAGGCCAATATCAGTGAGAAATAATTTTCAGTCTCTTTGGTGTCCTATCAAACTAAAACTGACCTTCAAAAACAACAGCTTCATGATTTGGCAGGATGGGAATGTGTGCAAGAGACCTTGCCCAGAGAATGACTGGGGATCAAAGGTAACAGGGGTTTAGCATCAAAGGAGCTGTGGGCACCTATCACAATGATTCTAATATAATTAGTTTGGCATGTAGGATTAAGTTACTGCTGGCTGCTTGCAGAGTGCTCTGCTCTAAGACTTCAATCTTCACAAATTTAAATTAAATTAGTCTTTTTAGTTTGCACACATGGATAACAAATTTAATGGGAATTTCTCAGAACTTTGATAAGCAAGGCTTTCTACAGATATCCTCTTCATATTTACTACTCATGGTTTCTGAGCCTCTTTTGATAGGAGATCGAGTAGGTTTGATAATGAATGAAAGGAAATCTCTTAGATTTGGGATCTCTAGGGGTTTTGATGGTATTTTCTTATATGCATTAGGGTCTGATTGCCCTTGTATCCTCACTCATCTGTGAAAGGGAAAATCATATACAGTAAGAAAATGAAGCATCTTAATTTAACAGCAAATTGCAAATCAGTTTTAATAGCACTGAGGTGAGAATTTGGTCTACAGTATGATAAATTATAGAGATCTAACTATAAAATGGTAAAACGGCATCAAAACCCATCTGCAGAATCTTTGCTGAAACGGAGATTCTTTCTAGGATTTGGAAGAGATAAATGTATTTCATCAAGGTGCTTGAACATTAACATCAGATTAATTGAAGTGTTCCAGAATGCTAAAACTTACTGAATTTTTTATGGAATCTCTGCTTTCTTTGTCAGAAGAGGCCAGAAACCCTTACTGACCCCAGATAAGATAGATGTTTACTGCTGCGCATTCTCTTCAAATGCTTTGTCTCCTCAAAGAGGCTGTGACTGCTGTCAGGGCCTGGAGTCCTCTTCCATCACAGCTGTGGCTGCCTCAGATCTAACCAGGGAGGCCGAGTAGCACCGCGGGCACGCAGTAAGTCCTTGGGTTTCATCTAAGGCACAGTGTTCCAGTGACTATCGAGCTCTTGATTGAAAATTGACCCCCTGACTGTTTCTGCAGAACTTTAGCCAACAGGGAGAAGTACGCATGGATTAGGAAGCTCTCTGCAACGGCTGCTTCACTGAGCTTTCATGAGACAGTGTGAAGGAGCTGGCTCATAGGCAAGGGGCCCAGGGAGGCCAGAGGTCCTCAGCTACCAAGAGCCCAACACCTACAAGGCAGAGAAGTCACAGGGACACACTCAGGTCCCCTCCCTGCTGGCCCATAGGGCGCCTTTGGGTGAATTAGAGTAAGACACCCTTTCCTCAACACACTTTATTGCCATCTGCTTGGCAGCTGTTGTAATCGATATACAGATTCACCACAGCTGTGTATGAGTGGCAGCTCCTTAGCCATGGTTCTGGCCACCATGTGCCCGCTGGGCCAGGCAAAGATGCCCAGTTGCCCATGTTTCACATTTGGTTTTGTTTACCAAATAGGGGATATAAAATTTGAATTTTTTTCTCTTTGAACTTTTTATTTATAAAGTTAATTATTTAAGTAAAGGCTTTGGCTTTAATCACAGTTATTAGCATAAGAAACTGTTTTTCTAGCCTAGCATCCCAATGGGAAAAGTAGGATTGGTGAATTCAGACCTTTCTTCATTTATCTTTGGATTATAATAAAATATTTTTAGGTAAGCCACAAAACCAGCAAGTGTCAATAAAAGGTGAAGCAGACCCAGTCTACTAATGATTTCATTACAAGGCTTTAGGGTTACCTCAAGTGTCAACCCTGTTCTTCCTGTTCTACTTCAGATGAAAACACCCAGGGCCTTGTACTAGAAGTAACTGGTCTTCAAACTTGTAGAGAATTGGATTTTTATTTTTCAGCTTCAGGCAGGGTTGAGAATGGTGAAAGTGATTGGGGTTTATCATTCTTTGGGTTCATGATCAATTTATGCAGGTTTTCAATTGTAAAAATGCCAATTGGTTCTTTAAAAATCCTTTATATACTTAGGAATTTGGTTGTAAACTTGGCCTGAAATGCACCACAAGGCAGGGATTCAAAAGGGCTGTTTCTGAATTCTCCAAAGAACTTCATTTTGGGGTGGATTTACTTGCAAGACGGTGCCAGATGTAGCAGCCTTCTTCAGAACGAGGCTTCAGACTGTTTTGTGTAGTGGTTTATGAAAGTGTGCTTTTTGGGGATTCATTTTCTTTATATGTTTACAGCATTACTGGGGACAGTGATGATGCAGGCCTCAGGTCATCACAGCGATTCCCAGAGTTCAGTGGATTTGAGATGTGGATCTGTCTTTTTGGACCCTTGCTTGGGCCACCTGGTGCAGTTCACAGCCCAACCCGTGGGGTTTCCCACCCCGACCTCATTGAAAGACACCTTCTTAGGCTTTGCTTAGAAATTAGACCAATGGCTAGGCGTGGTAATGCAGGCCTGTAGTCCTGGCTACCCAGGAGGCTGAGGCAGGAAGATCACCTGACCCCAGGAGGTCGAGGCTGCAGTGAGCTATGATCACGCCACTGCACTGCAGCCTGAAAGACAGAGCAAGACCCTGTCCTAAAAAAATGAAAAAGAAATTAGACCAATGTTAATACTGAAGATCCAGAACTCCAGTCAGACTTATTTTGTTTGTTATCAAAATTTCTGGATAGGATTTCTAGAAAATCCCAACCTGTGGAGTTGTTTTGTTCAATTTGATAGGAGGCCTGGACTGTTGTGGACTTCTCCCTCAAGCGAATAAACTGTTCCAAAGCTGAAGAAAAGAGGCTTTTGTTTGAGAACGCTGATAGCATTCCGGGTGTTGGAGCCGTCGCTCCCAGCTAGGATAAAATGGCCCAGCAACCTGCTAGCTCCTTTCTCCTCCCCACCTCCTCTTTTTATGCACACATTCCCTTCTTTTTTTTTCATTCAACCAAGTTAATTGCCAGCCTTGATTATAGAATAAATGAATGACCAGAAAGTTATCTCAATTTTTAAAAATCAACAAAAAATTTATCAACAGCTAAGTGTCCAAGAAGACAGAATTTACATGCAAGGACCTCTTAGCCTTGTGCAAACACAGAACTGTCTTGCACTCTTATGCAGGGCTGTGTCACCTGTGGACTTGTGGACTTGTGAGCCACCTGGAGCTAATACATACAGTTGTTACTATTGAGATATGCATACAAAGTGCTTGCCACCAAGTCACAGTATGCTGCTTACTCACGCTGCATCTATAGAGCCACTGAGTGCTACCCCAAACCCTAAGAACTATTGACTTTGAACTGAAATTAATGAAATAAACAAACCTGTGCCTAAGTAGAGATTAGTTTTCCAACTTCTAGCTTTTATATTCCCTTAGAACTAAATTCTCAAGGGCCAGATAGCTCTAAAACTTCTGATGGATTTTTTAATTTTTTTTTATTTCTTTAATGAAGTAGTTCCACTTTGTTGCTAAAAGCCGTCTTTGAAAGAGGGTTCAAATTCCACGTTGTGTCAAACAAACATCCATGTGCCAGGTATAGTGACAGATGCCTTACTTGTATTAGGTCCCGTAGTCCTGTGAGCTGGGAATTGTTACCTCACTCCTTGTGTGTACAGAAGCAAGCTCAGAAGTATAGAAATGTGCCCAAGGTCACTTGTTCTTGACTAGCCTCCAAGCTCTCTCCTCTTCTCCACACCCACCGTGACAAGGAGTCTGCTAGACAGAGGGCAAGCAGGTGAGCATGGTTCCAGCCAGTCAGTGCCTACTGGGCACTTGCTGTGTGCAGGCACTGGGCCAGGCTCTGGGAGCCAAAGGCAAATAAGGCATGGCTTCTGCTTGGCCTTCAAAGTCCCCGCCTGCCTTGCCTGACTTTCCCCTGGCTGCTCCCCAGTCCCCATCCTGGACTCCAGCCAGGCTGTGCAGTCAGCACCTCTACAGCTGTGTCACTGTGTGCTGGCCCACAAGACAGAGACATGGAGGCGGGACATGAGGAATGTTATGTTCAGAGAGCTGTGAAGTCCCTGCAATTGGGGCCCTACGTCAAAACAGTTAGCAAGTTAGCTTGTGGCCAGGTGGAAAAGGGCATTATCTACCTTATGAGGGAGGCTTTGGGCTTTATCTGGAGATTACTGTGAGCCCTTGGGAGCATAACCAGTATTTCCCCAGACCTTGGCAGCCGACAGACCCAAATAATGTCCTGAAAACTTGAATCCCTCAACTCTCTCATGGAACCCACTTCGTAATGGCAGGACCCTTGCCCATCTCCCCTGCCAGTCATGCCTCTGACAGTTATTTCTGGGGGCCCCCAAGGATACTTCCTGTTTGCATCCACAGCCTTCTCATGAGCTGGGCTCCTGGCAAATTCAGAGCTGAATCCTAGTGTGTCTGCAGGTTCAGTATATGGCAGGGGCTGTGGCTCTGCTCCCTGGGGCTACAGGGAATGTATTGAAAGCTCAGGATTCTGGAGGAACAGGGCATGATAGGAGTCTGTGCCCCCAAGGACCAGGCCTGAGCCCCCGCATGAATGAAAACCAAATATTAGAAGCTCATTGATTGCGTGTGTGTGTGTGGTGTGTGAGGGGAGTTGAAAGAGACTGTGGCTGTCATGTCGGCCTTAGCTGGAGCACTCCTGGGCTAAGACCTCCAAACCTAGGGGCAGTAGAACAAGGCTGGTGGCATGTAGGTGGCAGGTTGTGGGACTAGAGATGGGAGGTAGGGAAACCGTTAGGAGGCTATTGGAGAAGTTCTAGGAGAACAGAACCATCCTCTAAACAGTGGGGATTCAAATGGGGATAGATAAAAGAATCAGGAATTTCTTTTCTTTCTTTTTTTTGGGGTGGGGGGATGGAGTTTCGCTCTGTAGCCCAGGCTGGAGTGCAATGGTCTGATCTCGGCTCACTGCAATCTCTGCCTCCCGGGTCCCGGTTCAAGCAACTCTCCTACCTCAGCCTCCCAAGTAGTTGAGATTACAGGCATGAGCCACCATGCCCAGCTAATTTTTGTATTTTGTTAGTATAGACAGGGTTTCACCATGTTGGCCAGTCTGGTCTTGAACTCCTGACCTCGTGATCCGCCGCCCTCCCCCCACACTCCGCCCGCCTCGGCCTCCCAAAGTGCTGGGATTACAGGCGTGAGCCACCGCGCCCAGCCAGAATCAGGAATTTCTTAACCAATGGAAGCTGATCCTGAGGGTTCTAGTTCGGGTAATAATGAGGACAGAAGAGATGCCAGTGACTGGGGAGAAGGGTGAGATCAGGCTTTGCAAAGGGGATGAGTTCAGTTTATCCATATTGACATCTGAGCTCTAACACGGATTCCAGTAAATATCCCTACCAGGCACCGACCCTAAGGGCTGGAGATGGAGATCTGGTCATTGTCAGCACATTTCAAAAGACTCTGACCTGTGCCTCCAGCCCTGGTCCCCTCCAGCCCATTGCTCTCACTGCAGCCAGATTGATCTCTCTAAAAGTATCTTTTTTGTATACCTGTGGCCTTCCTGGGCAAAGAGTTTTAGTGACTCTGACTTTCTGAAGTGCGATGGTCTAAACCCTCAGCCACCAATGTTGGGCTGCCCTCAGCCAGTCCCTGCCTTTCTGGATCAGGACTGCTTTGATCACAAGTGACGGGGATCCCACTCACACTAGCCTAGGTCACAGGAAGAGTTTTCTGGCTGATGTAATCAGCTGGGGCTTAGGGATGTACGTGCCAGGGGTCACCTTCCATCTCTTGCTCCTCTTCTCTTTGCTGGTTTGATTCTCCCAGCACTTTGTTCTACCTGGCAGGAAACACGGGGGTGATGCAGCTTCCATGCTTCAAGTCTCATGGTGTTTTCACTGGAGTGGGATAGAGTATCTTCTTTGCTCAGTTCCATCTAGAAAAATCCCAGGAAGAACTCTGATTGGACCAACTTGGGACAGGGGCCCTTCCTGAGCCAACCAGCAATGGTCAGGAAGGTGGGGTCAGAACCACATGCTTGGAGTGAAGATGGGGCTCTCCTGGGGAACCGTGGGGTTGCTGGATCTATATAAAATACATAACATACTATCGTTGTGTCTTCACATGCTTTAGCCCTTTCCCCCTAGCCAGAACCTTCCAGCCAAGGCCAGCCCTTTTTGTCTTCCTTAGCTCAAATGTCCCAGATCTGATCCTCACCGTCCAACCCTGATTCTCCAGACCTCTGTCCTCCTCCCATCCCCATGAAGCTGTTTGCAGGACACTCACTCCTGGCCACAGTGACTTTTCTCATTTTTCCATGGGGAAAACCAAAGGACAAGGAGGTGGAGTAACTTGCCCTAGCGGCAGAGCTGGGAGGGACAGGGAGCAGACGGCAGGACAGGCAGTGTGTTTCTAGAGCGTGGGGTGTGTTAAATTGTTTCTTTGTGTGCTGTCTTCCAAGCAGTCTGTGCCTTCCTTGAGGGCAGGGATGAGGGCATCCATCCCCTGCGGGCAGCCAGATGCTGGGCAACTGTTTGGTCATGGTGATGGATGGCCATGGCCAGCAACAACCTCTTTTCACCCTCAGTTCCTAGGTCTGGGGATAGTCTTTCCTGGTGATTTGCACAATTTAAAATCCTGTGGGAACTAGGAAGCCTTTCTTACAGGCAGGGATTGAGTAAAATAATTATTAATTATAATGTAGATGCCATCTTTTTAAAAATCCTGCTGTCTCTTACATGTGAATGAGTGTCCTCAGCCTCCTCTGGGGCTTTCTGACAGATCCTCCAAGTGCATCCCTACCCCTCCCCTGTCTTGAGAACTGGAATCTCCTGGGTGTCCAGGGCCCATTGTTGTGCCTGATTTGAAATGCAGGCTCTGGTGCTCACACAGGAGACCCCGAGCTCCATTTCTCCCATGCTGGAATGGCTTTTCTTCCTTGGAGAGCTGCTGAAATGTGGGTTTCCGCATTAATCAAGGTTCCCAGCACGTCCATGGAGCTGGCTCTGCGCCTCCAGAACGTGTTTTCCAATCATCTCCCAGGCCCTGGCTATTCCAGCCTGTCAAGACTGGACTTGCCGGGGCCATATGGGGCTGCAGAGATGTGCTTTCCAGATTCAGAGTGATATTTATGATTTCTCCGAGCCAGCCCCAGCAAGCTAGGACCAGCCCCCTCCATGTAACCGAGCAGAGGTGCTGGGGCAGGCGGGCAGTGAGTGAGGATTGAAGAAACCTGCGGCAGGCAGCCTCCAGGCCCTCGGCAAGCTCCAGGCTGCTTCCCTTCACTGCTTCC
Organism: Aotus nancymaae; assembly: GCF_030222135.1. Taxonomy (NCBI): domain Eukaryota; kingdom Metazoa; phylum Chordata; class Mammalia; order Primates; family Aotidae; genus Aotus; species Aotus nancymaae. Next base: position 1,914,077 of record NW_026988537.1, on the reverse strand, counting down.
CTCCCAAACACTGGCCTCCCTCAGCGTCCTGCATCAGACCCTGAACACGAAGCATGCTTGTTTTATGGAAACAGATTAGCAGCATCCTTATATGAGTCTATAATGACACCAGTGCCGACTGCGTGCCAGGGATGTTCTTGATGCTTTCCAGGTGCTGACCCATTTAATCCTTATGAACACCTCATGACGCATTATCTCGCCCATTTTGTAGATGAGGAGCCTCAGGCCCTACAGTTACTGTCACTTGCCCAAGGCCACATAGCAGGTCCGTGGCACAGTGGCCTGTGGATTGAGGTGGATCTTAAACACCTCGCTGTAACAGCTTTTGATATGAGTTGCGGTCTACTAAAATGCTGGGGATAGGAAAGATGTTACTAGACTCAGATTTTCATGAAAAGCATCAATTATAGTAACTTATTAATTTTCGAACTATACTGCAATTTGGTTGGACAAGAGACGGCCTCATCCACCCCCTACATTTGCCCTGTTTGTCAGTTTACCTACATCTCATCTCAGACCCCAATGCTAATGACTGGGACAAACATGAACATTTCCAAGAAGGGCCATGTACAGTAGTTACTAACTCCCCTCCCTTCTTCTCTTTCTTTCCTGCGGAAGGCATGCCTATTACTTACGTACATAGTACCTTTTCTTACTCTCCCTGTCCCCGCAAAAGGACTACTGTTAAATTTCTTGAAGCAGAAGATATGGGCCCCACCTGCATGTTTGTCTCATCGTGGTTGTGGGTGGATTTGGTCCCTGGAATGAACCTGGCAAGATCTGTGGGCACAATGTTCTTGATCCAAAGCCCAGCAGCACCCCTTCCTCCGGCGGCTGAGCCCACAGCTGCTGTGTGGTGTGAGCTCAGGATGGCTGGAGCCTGTGCCGAGGCAGTGAAAACCAACCTTGCCTCTCCAACTCCTCCCCTCTTGCCACCTCCTTCCCCCGAAGACAAAAAGCTGGAAAAACCAGGAATCAGATGCCTTCTAGGAATGAGGTTCAAACTCAGTAGCAAATGTTAGAGAATTTGATCTTGGAGAGAAGGTTGTATTACTAGATAATGTGATCATTATTAATGTTTATTGCATTTATGTAAGCGAATGATTATTCACAAGGCTTGCTCTCTCTGCCTGGCAGTTGAAGAACAACAGCCCAGAGGGCCAGAGTCCTGCATTCACACTCAGTGTCAACTTTCCAAGAGAGCACAGCTGCGTTACTCATTTTGGGTGCCACAATGGCTGCTGTCCCTTGCTAACAGAGGGATTGAGGATGATCTGAGTCCAGCCAGTCTTTGAAGCACATTGAGTTCAGAAGATGTCTACAAATGTGGTAGAGTTGGAAAAGAGAAAAGGCTGTAGGAACTGGGGTGGATTTGAATGATGTGCTTGTCTTCTTTATTTTCCCAAGATTGGAAACAGTTGGAATGCCTGGGACCTGACACCTTATTCTGTCTCTTCTCATGCATGATTCTGGGCTATCCAGTTATAACAGTGCATGTGAATATTATGTGAATGAATACAGTACTTACCTCTTCTGCCCTTCCCTTAGAAAGGTAGTCTAAGGAATGGCAGGAGGATTCTTAGGGCATTCATAGAATAAATTAGAGCTTAGAACGATTAGAGGACACCAATAGCCACACAGATGGGATGAACCCTTTGCTGAAGGCAGAAGCTCTGTTGTGTTACCTTAAAGTGCTAGAATTTGCTTCATAGCCATGTCCTAAAAACTAGCCCAGGCCATGAACAGAGTGGTTGCATTCAGGGAAAAATCCAAATTCTTCCCACATGGCAGCAGAAAAGTGGAAGGATATACTGTCACCAGTAATTCAGTTGCATGTGGGAAGCCTACGGAATTTTGCCAAATATTGCAGACACACATGACCAGTCCTATGAAGCAGGAATCTCATTTCTGGTCCCCAAGAAGCACAGCTATCAATCCCAGTGTTCTCAGGAATACAGATGGATACATTTTGCCACAATTCGTTATATGGTCACTTCTCACCTTGGGGTTTACTGTCCATCAAAGTACTTATCTATAGTGGCAAAATCATAGTTGGGGAGATCAAGATCTCATAAAATACAGGCAGCTGGGAAAAATAATTGCATTAATATATGTAATGAAAGCAGTAGTGAAAGTTCTAGAAGGCATCCACTCCCAAAATAACCACTATTTAATCATGAGGTGGCCATATGGGGTGATCCTTTTGAATTGCTTTCTTTAGTTGTCTGGGAGACGTCGTCCACATCATCTGCTGAGGCAGAGGCTCCCAGCAGCAAACCTGGCTCTGCAGCATATTCGAGCCAGCCCTCACTGGCTGGAAATGAAAAGCCTTTTGCAATTGCTTGTTCACTCTGGGTCTCCCTCTCTCCCTCCCTCTCTTTCCTCCCTTTCCCTTTCCCTCCTTCCCTTTTAAAATACAAGTCTAGGCAGTTGTGTAACCTTCAAACTTTTCATAAATTATGCAAGAGCTTAAGGGCATAGTTTTTGAAGTCTGGTCTTTCATCCCAAATTATTTGAGAGCGTTAATCTTAGTATCTTCATTTCTCTCTCTCGGTACTTTCCTGTAGTGCCCTATGATTCCCTCTCTGGAGTCTACGGGGGAAAGTGCAATAATTTAGGATTTTCCTGTTCTTCTCTTAGGAATTAGGAAGATAGCTGATTTTATATATATTTTTTGTAACCAGTTTATAACAGCATTATCTCAAAACCTGGAATAAAAGATTGATGCATATAAAGAAAAAAAAAAAAAAACGCTTGCTGTTATGAGCAGGGCTGAGAAAGGAGCCAGGGAGAGGGAGAGGTGGCTGAGTGTTAGGGCATCAGGGAGGAAGGAAAATGCAAAGATAAATATGGAAATAGCTTCTTGGATATAAGCAAATAAATTTTCAACGAAGAACTGTGCAAGACCTGCTGTATGTTTTCAGATCTCTGCATTTTCAGAGCTCAGACCAAGAAGTGGGTCCAGGGTGCAGTTCAAGGGATTTAGGCTCAGCCTGCAGACTGCCTGTCAGGGTGACTAAATGGCAGTCAGGTCACAATATGGGTTAGGACTTAGTTCAGCCACCAGTGACCGGAACACCCACAAATCCCAGGCTTACCTAAGATAGATCACCTAGGAGACCTGGAGGCTGGCAGTCCAGGGCTGGTGTGTTGGCCCCACAGTCATCAGGGACCCAGCCTCAATCAGGTCTTCCACCCAGCCATTCCTAGGTATGGCTCCCCACTCAGTCCAGAATGGTGTTGAGGCTCCGGCCATCACATCTCAGCTCCTTGGTCAGAACCGAGTCCTGTGGCCGCATCTCCCTGGAAGAGACAGAGATTGAGGAATGTGGTCTTTTGGCTGAATGGCAGCATGCCCAGTGAAAACAGGGCTTCGTGTAGCTTGAGAGAGAAAGGGAGTATCTCCATTACTAAGCAAAGTCATCATCTTTTCTCATCCTGGGTATTTGTTTACTAAATACCCAATGCCTGATGTTTTCAGGCATTGCTCAAGGGCAGTGAGGAAAAGGTAGATGGATTTCTGTTTTCATAAAACTTACAGTCTAGTGGGAGGCAAGACAGACAATAAATGAAAAATAAGCGTGGCCGGGTTGACAACCCCCATTCCACACTCGAGCTATCTTCAGATACAACTGTACAATATTAATGATGGGAGCGGATGGTGTCAAACATCACCGTCTAAAGCCTGCAGGCATCCTGGACAGCCAGCGTCAGCATATCTTGATGCAAATTCCATCCTTCAAACACTCCCGAGTGAGTGCCTGCCCAGTGAGAACAGAAGGAGGGAGCAGTACACAAGTAGTAAGCTGGAGCCCGATTTAAAATCAGCCTGAGTCGTTATTCAGCTAGTGCTCTTCATGGGCCAACGTGCAGAGAAACACTAGAGGATAAGATTTAGTCCTAAGATTTCAGGGCTTTTTTTTTTTTTTAGCGGAAAAGGATTTGGAGCTGTTCTTTGCTGAGGTGCAAAGTAGTCTAATAGGCCAGGCACAGTGGCTCACACCTGTAATCCCAGCACTTGGACAGGCCAAGGTGGTGGATGGATCACTTGAGCCCAGGAGTTTGAACCAGCCTGGGCAACATGGTGAAATGCTATCTCTAAAAAAAAAACTACAAAAATTGGCCAGGCGTGGTGGGACGTGCCTGTAGTCACAGCTACCGGGGAGGCTGAGGTGGGAGGATCGCTTGAGTCGAGGAGGCCAAGGCTGCAGTGAGCTGAGATTGCGCCACTGTGCTCTAACCTGGGCAACACAATGAAACCCTGTCTCAAAAATAAATAAATAAAATAAATAAACATTGTTAAAAAGTAGTGTGATAAGTAATAATTTTGTGGCTCTCATGGGAGTTTGAAGGGCAAGCTGGGAAACGGGAAAATCACAGGGACACAGCCCTTTTCTGCTCATGGGAGCTTCAGCAAGTGGTTCCTGAGCCTGGTCTTGCTGGAAACTGGGCAGGTTTCCAGGTTCATGTCACATGTTGTATGTGGGCTTGGTTCTAAATTAAACCTGGAGCCACTGCTGGCCACCCAGCACTCCCCGCCATGGCCACTGTGCAATGCCGCAGACCAGTGGTTCTCAAACCATCTGAGGTGAAGAACCAGGGTTGCCTTTTTAAATTTGTTTCAGTTTCCTATCTGTCATAAAAATGAAATATTAGAAAAGTGAAATAAAGACATAGACTTCTGTTATTAGATTCAAGAGACATAAAATTGCTCTGTCCATTTGCCCTAAAAGTTTCTAAAGAGTCAATTCCTGAACTTGAGTTTGCCAACAGCAAAGAAGCCAGGGCCATCGTTACCAGCCCAGGGACTGTGCTTTGGGTCAGGATCTAAGGCCAGAAGGAAACTGCTGCCCTCCGCACTCTGTGTCAGGACAGTCCTGAAGGAGAATGCAGAAGCTCCCCCGGGAAGAGAGTAGCCTGGGCAGCATGTGTCTTGCTGTCTGCACGTCTCTGGCCCTTCCCGCCCAGCTGCTTGGGTAGACTGGTAAAGGGAACTTCTTGGTAGACTCTCCTACGATAGTCTCCATGTGCAGGTAAAAATTTTATTACACACTTGTGGCCAGAGAAACGAAAGGTCACAGCTCTTTGTAATCATTATCCAGGCTCCCCTACCTGAATGCAGGCTTTAGCATAACTGGTTGGATTAGTGAAACAGGCGGTCACCTCAGCTGGCATGGCCTGGCGTGGGCTGGGCAGGGGAGCTCATGGTTGACTCTCTGTTGCAGTTCTCCAAGGAGAGGCACGTGATGGACAGGACGCCCGAGAGGCTGAAGAAGGAGCTGGAGGAGGAGCTGCTGCTGAGCAGCGAGGACCTGCGCAGCCATGCCTGGTACCACGGCCGCATTCCCCGACAGGTACCTGGGCTCGTTCCCTCCAGCACACACGCAGCTACTCTCAGGCAGTGTAGACTGATGACATGCAGGGTCCCACTCCGAGACCATGTGGGAGCAAGCTCCTGTATAACCAAAAACAAATACTCTAAAAATGACCTCATTTAGAGCCTTACCTAAGAAGACCTTGGCAAGAGCTGAGGTCAAGAACCCAGAGCACACATCCACATGTTCCGGAAGTGAAGGGACAGCCAGCGCTCCTGGGGTCTGCAAGCAGAGTTGCGGGAGGCAGCAGCCACAGGGTCAGTAACCGGAAGAACTAGGAGGGAGGGCTGTGGCCCAGGTAATTGAACGCTTGGCCAGCTGCCAGCAGCCTCCAACCATTGCAACCCCTCCCTCTCAAGGCAGCAGCTTAGCTTCAGGAGGAGAGAGAGCGGGTGGCCCAGACCAACAAGGCTGCCTGTGCCCCAGTAGAGCCAGCGTTATTCACCCTCTCCATCACTTCCATACTGGACACCATGACCCAGAGGTGGGGAAGAAGGGAATTAAACCCATGACCACAGACTCGTGGCCCAGAATATACTGTGTCATTTGGATGATTGCCATGAATAATGTTTTTTTATGTAATAGTGTAAAAATGGAAAAATAGAATAAGTCTGCAGAATTGAGGCATAGAATTTCCCTTAGGTTTTTATTGTAAACCTGATCTGGCCAATCATTAACCAAGGACAACATGACAGGAAATGTGTGGGCAGGGGCTGGGGGGAAGGGCATCATGTCATAAGTTTTTTTTTTTTTTTTTTTTGAGACAAGAGTCTTGCTGTATCACCCAGGCTGGAGTGCAGTGGCATGATCTCAGCTCACTGCAACCTCTACCTCCTGGGTTCAAGTGATTCTCCTGCCTCAGCCTCTCCAATAGCTGGGATTACAGGCACCCACCACCATGCCCAGCTAATTTTTATGTTTTTAGTAGAGATGGGGTTTCACCATGTTGACCAGGCTGGTATTGAACCTCTGACCTCAAGTGATCCACCCACCTTGGCCTCCGAAAATGCTGGGATTACAGGCATGAGTCACTACGCCTGGGCTTTTTTTTTTTTTTTAATGTAGCATATTTCTTGGCACAATCAAATAAATAATTCTTATTATGACTTTGTTCTTTTAAGTTTAAAATTGATGGTAGAAAATATAGATGCAAAAATAAGGAAATTAAACTCTTATCTATAATTCTCCTGGAGATAACCACTATGAACACTTTTGTGTACATATATTCTCCGGGGCTTTTCAAAATCAAGTATGAGATTGTACTGCATATACGTTTTTGGTAGCCCATTCTACTCACTTACTATGTCCTGGAAATTTTCACCCACTATAAAATATTCTTCCGTACCAGCCTACATTGTATGTCTGTCCATGGTATGCATGCATCACAATTTACTGGACACTTAGGGTGTTTCTAACACTGGGACCAACATCCTTTAAGGGTACTATGTTCATACCTATAATTATTTTCACAGGCTCAACAGGCCCAATTCTGTTTTTTTTGTTTGTTAGGTTTTTTTTTTTTTGAGACAGAGTCTTGCTCTGTCACCAGGCTGGAGTGCAGTGGCTCAATCTTAGCTCACTGCAATCTCCACCTCACGAGTTCAAGTGATTCTCCTGCCTCAGCCTTCCGAGTAGCTGGAACTACAGGCGTGCACCACCACGCCCAGCTAATTTTTGCATTTTTAGTAGACACAGGGTTTCACCATGTTGGCCAGAATGGTCTCGATCTCTTGACCTTGTGATCCACCTGCCTCGGCCTCCCAAAATGTTGGGATTACAGGCGTGAGCCACCACGCCCGGCCTTCACAGGCTCAATTCTAAGAAATGGAATTTCTAAGTGAAAACATTTTTAAGGCAAAGATGCAATTTCGAAGTAACCATGGTAGCCTACTGTTTTAAGCTAACAGAAGTATACTGTTGATCAAATGATGGAATGTCTCAGAAAAATTGTCAGAGTTATAAAACCGGTGGCTATCACCACTGTCCTCCTTATCATGGTCGTTAAATTTGTTTACTACTTGTCATGAATATAAATTTTCAGCCATAAATCGTTCCAAACTGGGTAACTGAACACTATAACCATAACTATAATAACAAGAGTTATTGCTAACATTTTAGCTCCTTAAATTTTTTTAGCCATCCTGTAGGTAATAGTATCATTTGTGTTTTTCAGATAATGTAAATTAGCCACAAGGAGATTATGTAATTTGTCCAGAGTCTTACAGCTGAGCCAGGATGCGAACCCAGGTGGTTGAGGCTACAGGAAGAGCCAGACTAAACAGCTGACCCAATAAGAAATGGTAGCATTGGGAGAAGTGGGTAGCCATAAGCTTTTGGAAGGAATGCGATTTTGCTTTTACTCCTCACTCACCTTTTTGTCCCAAAGGTGTCTGAAAACCTTGTGCAGCGAGATGGTGACTTCCTAGTTCGTGACTCTCTGTCCAGCCCTGGGAACTTTGTCCTAACCTGTCAGTGGAAGAACCTCGCTCAGCACTTCAAAATCAACCGGACAGTTCTGCGGCTCAGCGAGGCGTACAGCCGCGTGCAGTACCAGTTCGAGACGGAGAGCTTCGACTCCATCCCCGGCCTGGTGCGCTGCTATGTGGGCAACCGCCGGCCCATCTCCCAGCAGAGTGGTGCCATCATCTTCCAGCCCATCAACAGGACGGTGCCCCTGCGGTGCCTGGAGGAGCGTTATGGCACCTCCCCAGGCCGGGCCCGGGAGGGCAGCCTCACCGAGGGACGGCCGGATGTGGCCAAGAGACTGAGCCTCACCACGGGTGGCGTCCAGACCCAAGAGCAGAATTTGCCCAGGGGAAACCTCCTCAGGTGAGTCAAGGCCTCCTCCGCAGTTGGCACAGGACCATGAAAGGCACCAGAGGTGCCCAAACTTAGGCAGATGAAGAATTCATCATGGAACAGAGAAATAAATGATGTTAATAGGCATGCCAACTGTTCGTGGAATAGCTGCTACGAGGCACTGCACTGTTAGCTCCCAGCTGAGCAGTGCCAGCAGTAAATGGCACAGGAGCTGAGGAAGGACAGAGCGGGTGGCAACAGGAGAGACTTGTGAAGGGGGGTTAAGCTTGGGCTGGTCTGATGGCTGGGGAGAATTTGGATAGATGCTGCAAAGGGCGGGGGCTCTTCCAGGTGGGAGGCACAGCCTGGAAGTCTGGGGATGAAAAATGGCATGATCTTGGAGTGAGTGTGCAGGTGGGACTGGAACAGAAGGTCTGTGCAAGGGACCCGTAGCAGTGGGCTTAGGGAGTTAGCCCCAGCCAGATCGTGGGGGCCTTAATACCAGGTGCAGGGCTTTGAGGGAACTGCACAGACTCAGCAGAGTGAACGCAGATGTCCTAAGAATAGAAATGGACAGCAATGAACTGGGGGCAAGGAGTGAGACAGGAACAGGAAAGCCAGTTAGTAAATCATGGAGGGGCCTGGCCCCCCAGGACTCTAATGCACGTGGCAGAGTAGGAGGAGGGCACATTGGAGACAGCAGGAGTGACCAGGAGGGGGGGGACTTTGGAGGAAAAACATGCTTTTTCATCTGAGCTGGAAGACTATGGGCTTGAGCGCCAGAGTCCAGCAGGAGTTTTGGGATCCAGGAGGCCATTAGGGCTGAAGACTTAAATTAGGGCTTGGTCCACATGGAAAGGGTGGTTGACTTGGTGAGAACAGATGAGATTTCTAAGATAAGAGACTCAGAGAGCATGGGGGCTATAGTGTGAACCTTGGGAAATGGGGGCAGAGAAGGATTTCGAGCACTTGGTAGAAAATCAGGGCTTCAGAACATCGCTGAGCCTCGGCGCCCAGCTGTCAGATGTCAGCAGTGGTGGCCTGCATTTGTTTAGGGCCTGTCTTTCACAGAGCTCAGGGTCCTTGTGCACATCATCTAAATGCACTGGGAAAGGAAAGGAGGGAAAAGGCAGGTGTCAGGGACATAGACCCAGTCCAGCCCTCAGTCACACAGCAGCCCTGCCCTGGCTCCCAGCTTCTAATCTTATACACATAAACCAACATATTGTATTCTACTCACTGGTTTTCTTTATGGTCCATGAGGAAATGTCATAAACTGTCATTTCTATGCTACAGAACTTGGGGAGGAAAATACAGGACTCTGTGTGGAAAGCAAATGACAGCTGTGTGTTGCCTGGAGGCTCCAGCACATGCTAGTCAGCCTCTGGCTGTGGACCTGGTAGCCAGGCACAAATGCCTGCTCTGCACTGGGCAACTGTTCAACCAGAGTCAAGCGACTCGACCTTCCTGGGCCTCAGCTTCTTCATCTAGAAAGATGGAGCTTGTGAGGTATACATGATTTAATATATGCAAAGTGCTCAGAACAGGGCAGGCACATAGGAGCTCCAGGGAAGTGCTAATGATAATTATTATCTGGAGGGGAGTAGAATGTCAGACTCAGACCCAGCACAGTTGCTCACAACTGTAATCCCAGCACTTTGTGAGGCTAAGGTGGGAGGACTGCTTGAGCTCCAGAGTTCGAGACCAGCTTGGGCAACATGGCATAACCCTATCTCTACAAAAAATAAGAAAATTAATATAAGGAGCTCAAACAATTCTATAGGAAAAAATCTAACACTGTGATAAAAAAAAAAAAAAACTGGGTAAAAGATTTGCTCTTTTGAGAAATAGGCATTTCTAAAAAGAAGACATACACATGGGCCGGGCGCAGTGGCTCATGCCTGTAGTCTCAGCACTTTGGGAGGCCAAGGCAGGTGGATTACCTGAGGTCAGGAATTCAAGACCAACCTGGCCAACATGGTGAAACCCCATCTCTACTAAAACTGCAAAAATTAGCCAGGTGTGGTTATTCCTGTAGTCCTAGCTACTGGGGAGGCTGAGGCAGGAGAATCACTTGAACCTGGGAGGTAGAGGTTGCAGTGAGCCGAGATCGCACCACTGCAGTGGCAAACAGGCAGATGAAAAGGTACTCAACATGATTGGTTATCAGAAAAATGTAAATCAAAACTGTAACGGATATCATCTTACCCCAGTTAAAAAGGCCTATACCTAAAAGACAGGAATAACAAATGCTGGTGAGGGTTGTGGAGGAAAGGGAGCCCTCCTGTACCGTTGGTGGGAATGTAAGTTAGTAAAACCACCATGGAGAACAGTTTGGAGGTTCCTCAGAAAACTGAAAGTTGAGCTACCATATAGTCCAGCAATCCCACTGCTGGGTATATACCCAAGAGAGAGGAAGTCAGTGTATCAAAGAGCTGTCTGCACTATGTTGCAGCTCTGTTTACAATAGCTCGGCTTTGGAAGTAGCCCAAGTGTCCATCAGTAGATGGATGGATAGTGGAGTACTACTCAGCCATAAAAAGAATGAGATCCCGTCATTTGCAGCAACATGGATGGAACTGGAGATCGTTACGCTAAGTGAAACAAGCCAGGCACAGAAAGACAAATATCAAGTGTCTCACTTACTTGTGGGATCAAAAAGTCAAAACAATTGAATTACTGGACAGAGAGAGTAGAAGAATGGTAACCAGAGCCTGGGAAGGGTAGTAGTGGGTGGGGGTTGGGAGGGAGGTGGGGATGGTTAATGGGTACAAAAAAATTTAGAAAGAATGAATAAGACCTATTTGATAACACAATAGGGTGACTATAATCAAAACAACTCAATTATATATTTTAAAATAAAGATTGTAATTGGACTGTCTGTAACTCAAAAGATAAATGCGTGAGGGCATGGATACCCCATTCTCCATGACGTGCTTATTTCACATTGCATACCTGTATCAAAACATTTCATGTACCCCGTAAGTGTAGACACCTACTATGTAGCCACAATTTTTTTTAATAATTAAAAAAAAATTTTTAACACAAAAATTAGCTGGGCATGGTGGTGTGTGCCTGTGGTCCCAGCTACTTGAGAGGCTGAGGTGGGAGGACTGCTTGAGCCTGGGAGGTCAAAGCTGCAGTGAGCCATGACCAAGCCACTACACTCCAGCCTGGGCAGCAGAGCAAGACCCTGTCTCAAAACAAGCAAAAACAAACAAACAAAAAACTCAGGGCAATTACAAGGAGGGAGGCAAGGCCCGATATTTAGAAATGCTCCTCTTCATACTCATAGGATTGGACTTGAGACCCCTTACAATGTTACAGGGGTACCTTTCCTTCTGTTTGCTTTGGGAGGGATTGGCTGCTCAATAGTGGAAGCAGGGAGTTAACATCATATACAGAGTAGGAGTGTATTCGGCCAGATAACAGAACCACTGCTGTGGGGAAGGCATCCTTGTTGGCCCTGAATGATCCTGGTTTAAAAACATTTTAAGATAAGAAATGAAAAAAAGACTAAGAAAGTCTCTAAGTCAACAAGTCAGGCCTAATAGAGCCACTTTTCTGTTTGCCCTTTGGAATCCAGATCCTCCTAGGACTTGTCACCACTTTGCACAGGCAGCACGCCCAGAAACGTTTAAGTGGGAGGAGGGGAAAATACAGCCCCATGGCCTGCTGCCCTGCCCCGATGCCCTTCAGTGGCTCCCTCACGTCAGCTCTGGCCAGATGCCACCTGTCCTGACGTCGGGCCTGCTAGTTGGCTGGCTGGTGGCCTGCCCTGGGCAAAGGTGTGTGCTCACAGGCGGGTTGCATTCCAAGCCCTTCCGTTCTGGCCCTTGGAGTCCAGCCGCAGTGGTCATTACTTAAATATCACTTCTCAGGAGCCATTTCCTTTTGTAATTTGCCCTCGTTCTTGCCTTATCTTCGAAAGGTTGCTGGAATTTCTCTGTTGCTCGGAGTTTGGGGTTTTTTTGATTTGTTTGTTTTTTCTTTGGTGCTTGTAAAGGTAGGAAAGAACTTCGTGATTTCTGTAACGTAAGAATGTTTTATGCTTATGGGAAGGCCAATTAAAATTCATAACAGCTTGGCTGGTGCATGCCTCCGTCTCTAGCTAGGGAGGTTCTGGTGCTTGGTGCTAATTAGAGAAATTCCCAATTTGAATTGGAAAGGGACAGAAGGAATAACGGAGAGTGTGTTGAAAGTTACCTTCCACCTTTTCCCTGTGTGGTTACCCAGTGTGCCTCCCAGCCGCTGCTTGGTGACCATGCGGGTGCCTTTTCCCAGCTCAGCAGGAGGAGGCCATGTAGGGGGGTTCCCACAGGGCAGCCATGAGGTTGGGGAGGGCAGCCTCCCGGAGCAGTCCTGCAGGTTATTTGGGGGATGCTGAGATTTGCACCAGAATGTGAGTTGCCACACAGCTTCCTTCCTAACTGCAACGCTGTGGAGCATGTGGAAAATGCATGTTAGTTAGGCAGGCCATTTTCTCTGGGCCTGTAAGTAATTTTAGGCTCTGTTAAAAGTACACATTCCAGTTCATCAGATTTTCCCGGGAGTATCGTAAAACTTTGACCCTACTCTGTTGAACAGGATGGAACGGCCCAGAGGAGGCATCCTAGAACTTAGCTGCATTGGTCATGGGGACAGGGGGACAGAGCACACAACACAGTCGTGTATTAATTGCCACATCAGTAATTTCTTCTGCCAGCGGACATTCTTTTACTTTTAGGGTATGCTGTAGCACTCTCGTTCTGAGCAGTTTTCTTTCTTGTTTCTTTTTAAGTTTCCATGCCTAAAGGTTTTACACTTTAATGACATGTTTCTGTCCTATTTGTCTTTTGCTTCAGAAATAAAGAAAAGAGTGGTAGCCAGCCAGCCTGTCTGGATCACATGCAGGACAGAAGAGCCTTGTCCCTCAAAGCCCACCAGTCAGAGAGTTACCTGCCGATTGGTATGTCTCAGGGAATTTTCGGGGAACAGAATGTCAGCATGACCCTGGTTTCCTTTAGGCTTTTAGCCCGCCCCATCTACTCGTCTCATTTGGAAACGGCACGAGGCTTCAGGCCTGCAGCATGGAGGGGAATGGGTTTGCAGAATTATATCCAGTGGTGAGGCACTGAGCTAGACTCTGTATGCCAGCTTTTAGGCCTCACGGCAAGCCTTCAGGGTGGGCGTGATTATCGCCATTTCACAGCTGATGAAACTGAGGCACAGGTAGGTTAAGTAACTTCTTTAGAATCACCTAGCGTTTGAACCCAGGTTTTCTGATTCAAGCCCATTTGAAAACTCGTGGTCTTCCTGACAAATAAGCCTACTCCCTTAGTCCTTTTCCTGGGCGGGTGGGTGGATCCAGGGACTTTTGACAGAACAGCTGCCCAGGCCAACTCCCCTTCCTCTCCATCCTCCATTCAAGGCCAGAAGAGTGATAAGGTTTGGGGTGCAGGCACACCTCCTAAGCAGTTACATTGGTAGAACCGGGGGTTGTTTTTCATTATTTTCATAACTGACTTTGCCTGGGACCACAAAGGGGTTTTGCTAATGCCCCTGCGTAAACTACTTCCATGTGGTTACCTGTCTCTCCTCCCTTCCCTGTCTCCAGCTCTCCCTTGGAGTCATTACGTGGCTCTTAGGGCAAGATTACATTACTCATGCCTTCCACGCTCATAGATTTCCTCGTTCTGACTGTCCCAGCCTTCTATGACCACACAACAACGTTTGTAGCCCAGGTGTCAGTAGTCCCCGGGATTTAGAATTGCACCCAGGAGTGTGGGATGGGGCAAGCCCAGCCCAGCCCTCACAATGCTGTAGGCTCCCCGAGATTGGGCATGGGGCAGTCATACTGCATTTGCTTTTGGAAATGAAAATGGAAATTGAAACCCAAGGGCATGAGCAGAGGGCCGGGGAACTGCCACTCTGCTTTTGTTTGTTTTATATTCTCCACACAGATGAGCTTTTTCTGACCATTTCTTACCCCCACAGGCTGCAAGCTGCCACCTCAGTCCTCGGGTGTGGACACAAGCCCCTGCCCAAACTCACCCGTGTTCAGGACAGGAAGCGAGCCCGCCCTGAGCCCAGCAGTGGTTCGGAGGGTCTCCTCGGACGCCAGGGCTGGGGAGGCTCTGAGGGGATCAGACAGCCAGCTGTGCCCTAAGCCGCCCCCTAAGCCCTGCAAGGTGCCCCTCCTCAAGGCTCCCTCATCTCCTTCCGCCTGGCTCAACTCAGAGGCCAGCTACTGTGAACTGAACCCAGCATTTGCCACAGGCTGCGGCAGGGCAGCCAAGCTTTCCTTATGTGCCCAGGGCAGCCGCACAGAACTGCTCACAGCCAAGCAGAATGGGGCGCCAGGTCCCCGGAACTCGGGCATCAACTACTTGATCCTTGATGGTGATGACAGGGAAAGACCTTGGGAACCTGTGGCAGCTCAGACGGAGGACGGGCAGTGGGACAAGGGCGAGTTTGTGACACCCCTCCTGGAGACCGTCTCCTCCTTCAGGCCCAATGACTTTGAGTCAAAGCTCCTTCCCCCTGAGAATAAGCCCCTGGAAACAGCAATGCTGAAACGTGCAAAAGAAGTGTTCACCAACAGTGACCCCAAGATCATCGCCCATCACATACTGAGCGTGGACTGCAAGGTAAGAGCTGGGGTCCAGGTGTTGTTCTGGCTTTGGAAGGTTTGGAAGGAGGGGATCCGTCTGGCCTCACTCTGCCTCACCCATTAGTTACTTTGTCCATAGGAAGGTCTGAAGGTAACACCAGCATGGGGATTTATTTAATGGGTGGGAGCCACAAGCTGGGCAACCTTTGCCCAAGCAGGAAGCTTATAAAATTCATCTCAGACAGAGGGATGGCAGCCTGCTGCCGGGGGTGGGGGCCGCCCTGTCTACCCACCCACCCCTGCTGGTGTCAGCAGCTGCAACAGAATCCTCCTCCTCCTACCTGGTGCTATTTAAAAAATCCCCCTTGGCCTCAGCTCCATCAGAACTGGTAAAGCCAAAGCTACAGGAGAGTAGATTGTAGATGAAAATGTTTCTGGAGTAGCAGACCTTAGTTATTTTTATTACATTATATTTATGCATGATAGACTTATTACTAAAGTGGTCTTTAGTATAAATAAACATCTTTAAAGCTACCTTGATTTTTAAAATAATCCTCCCTCAGTTTAGAAAAAATCTAAAATACAGCTTAAAAGATAAAATCCAGTTAATTTCAGCTTCCGGGTGGCCCTGTCCGGGGCACCGAGGGCTGTTCTCAACTGAAGAAGGCAGTCTGCCCTGGCTTGCACGGATGAAAACACCACATGCAGTTTCCCGGAGATCACCGTTGTCAGCATTTGGTTTATGCAAAAACATTATCATTTCTCCAGAGAAATGACTTTCCACATGATTAAATAAATTGTCACTTTTTTTTTTTTTGAGACAAGGTCTCACTGTCACCCGGGCTGGAATGCAGAG
This sequence comes from Aotus nancymaae, assembly GCF_030222135.1. Lineage (NCBI taxonomy): Eukaryota > Metazoa > Chordata > Mammalia > Primates > Aotidae > Aotus > Aotus nancymaae. Next base: position 1,898,455 of record NW_026988537.1, on the reverse strand, counting down.
GTGCACTCACAGTTCATGGCAGCCTTTGCCTCCCAGGCTCAAGTGATCCTCCCACCTCAGCTTCCTGAGTAGCTGGGACCGCAGCCACAGGCCACCACACCTGGTTAACTTTTTGTATTTTTTGTAGAGATGGGATTTTGCCATGTTGCTCAGGCTGGTCTCGAATTCCTGAGCTCAAGTGATCTGCTTGCCTTGGCCTCTCAAACTGCTGGGATTATAGGCATGAGCCACCACTCCCGGCCCATCACCATTTTTTATAGGAAACATTTATTTTAGATGTGAGTGACTTTTGTTCATTCCCAAAAGCAACCTCATCCTTAAGAGAGATTTAGTCACTTTTTTGGATCCATGGGGATTTGTTTTAGGACCTTCAGTGGCTACCAAAATCCATGGAAGCTTGCGTTCCTTATATAAAATGGAGTAGTATTTGCATATAACCTATGCAATCCTCCCGTATACTTTAAATCATCTCTAGATTACTTACAACACCTAATACAATACATATGCTTCGTAAATAGCTGTTATACTGTATTGTTCAGAGGATAATGACAAGGAAAAACGTCTACATGTTTCATACAGATGCAATTTTTTTTTCTGAATATTTTTGACCCTCGGTTGGTTGAATCTACTGTTGCAGAAGCCACAGATAAAGAGAGCTGACTGTATTCTAGACACCAGGCACCATCTCAGGCAATGGTGGTCTCAGTCCACCTTCTCAATATGAAGAGGCTGGTTCCTGGGCGTTCAAAGCCCTTTTTTTTCGTAGCTCAGTGAAGTCAATTAGCTTCAAATGTCAGGGCTTATTTAGGAACCGGGTTTTCCTCCCTTTGTGTTGGATCATGGCAAGAAGTCCAGTCTCGGAGCACCCCTGCAGGAAGTGCCAGCATTGATGGAGGGCTCCCACAAACAGCTTGAGGAACGTGAGGCAGTTGCTGGCCATCCTGGGGCAAACAATGCCCTTGCTGACAACAGAACTTGAGGATGACTCAGAAACCAGAATAACTCATTGCCCAGGCCTGGGAGGTGGGGCTGAGGGTGCACTTCTGCTGGGCAGGCCCTGAGAGGAGAGCCGGGGGACCAGCTGCATTGGAAGAACGAGGTTGTGCTGCACATTTGGCCAGATGGCCTTGGGCAGTGCTCACAGGTGGTCATGCAATTTGTGGAGTTATCGGACCTCACTTTAAGTAAGTGAGCTTAACCTGTTTGGGAGGTGAGAGGAGTGAGGATTTCTGTTCTAATCAGTCAAGCACACTGGGCCCTAGATCTGAGAGCAGAACCGTGTCAGTGGGCCAGGAGGGAGACTCTGGCCTGGTGTGAACCTGCATGGGTTCTCCATAGACGAAGCTCCTTGTAGAAATAGGCCTGGGTTTACAGAGCAGCCCAATTCTCAAGGGAACAAATCCCTCGCCTGCCCGCCTTTGGCAGGAGGTCTGGGACCCGCCCAGTACCTTTGGTAGCCATGAAACTAGACCCCGGGGATGTTCTCAACTGAAGAACACAGTCTGCCCGGGCTTGCTGTGGTGCGTTTTGTCTCCTAGTGAGGCCTCACTCTCATGTCTGCCTGCAGGCACCCCTGGACAAAGGGCTGGATGGGGTCCTCAGGCAGTGAGCAGGAGCCAGCCTGGACTCTGCCCACCCAGCCCCAGGGCAGGGCTGTGTTGAAAATTCCTCCTTCCCTGTCTCTGGAGTCTACCACCATTTCCATATTCTCCTCCTGGTATCACTGACTTCCAAGGAGGCACGATCAGCATCTCTAAGAGGAAAATACAACAAGATCTGTTGTTTCCCACCCCAAATGCAGCGGCAGCGCAGACAGGGCCACCTGGAAGCTGAGAGCAGGGTCTGGCTAGCATCTGGGACTCGCATGCTGGTTCCCAGCCATGCGGGCAGATGCCCAGATAGGCCATCAGGACAGTGGGTGGTCCTAAGAGCCCTCCAGGCTCCCTGCCCAGCTGTGTCCATCTCCCTATCCCCCAAGGGTCTGGTTAGGAGCCACTGAGCCTCTCCTACCATTCGCAAGGTCTTTGACTGTAGCTAGAAACGAGGTCCAGTAGTGAAGGGCTTGGCCTCTGTCTGAGCCTGAGTCCCACCTCTGCCACATCAGCTGAAGAGCCCCCCCTTCTCTATCTGTAAGGAATACCAACTACCCAGGTGGTCGGCGAGGACTAAATGAGATAATATATTAAAAGCCCTGGGCACCTTGCCTAGCCGACAGTGAGCACTGTTTGTATGTGTTATGCATTCAGCCTTGATGGAGTGCCTACTGTGTGCCAGGGCAGCTCGTGGCCTCTGCTCTTGGAGCACCTATTATCTGGTGGGGCTGGGCTGGGGAGGGACAGTGATGCAGGAACTTGGAGCACAACCCAGGTGGCAGATGCCCTGCAGGGGAAGGCATAGGAGCTGTGGGGCCTCCGGGCAGGGCCTTGAACAGGGAGTGGGGTGTGGAGATGGGGCCGGGACGTCTGAGATGAGTTTGGAAGGCTGCATCGTTGGCCAGATGAAGCACACAGAAAGCGTCTTGCAGGCAGCAGGCAATGCACGTGCACAGAGGCTCAGTTGTCAGAAGCGATGGAGAGAGGGTTGGTTTGCAGCAGATTGGCTCTGTGTGAGTGAAAGAAGATGGGGTTAGGGGTGCGAAGTGGGAGGGCTTCACAGGCCTTTCCTTCCGTGTTTCTAAGTCTCTACTTCTGGGCTCATACCAGGTTCCTGCCTGCGAGGCACTTCACAGTCGAGCGTAGTACAGATCTGCTCCTCTATGCCAAGGGCAACAGAACCAGCGAGCGGAGCTAGGCAGTCTCATGGTGTTTTAGAAGGGCCTCTGCGCCCGGGAGGAGGGCTGGGCTGGGCACCCACAGGGGCTCTCCTGGGTCAGTGCAGCAGCCTCCAAGGCAGTGGGACGAGGAGCAATGGGCAGAGTCCAGATGCAGCAGAGTAGGCCAGCTGAGATGTAGAGGGCCTCTGCCACCCTGCCCTGAGGAGTTGGCTCACAGGAAGTGCTCTAGACATGTTCGTCCTTCCTGTGTCTGAGCTGTACGACCTTGGGCGTTTGTCAGGGAACCTAATCCAGGCCCGGCTGTGTGAGCTTGGGATCCCCTCAGCCCTCAGGCAAGCAGGTGTGGCTCCAGTGAAGTGACCCAAGGATGGCATATACATGCTGAAGAAACACAGGCTGGAGAGCAGGGACCACCATCTGTCTGCCAGGTCTTCCAGAGCAAAACTGAATCAGTCACAGGCCTTCCAGTCTCGCCACCCAGAGTGTGGGGGACACGCTTCAGAAGTACAGGGTCTGGGACCTCTGACAGAGGGCAGCTGGTGAGGAAGTGTACATGGCATACATCTGGGCTACCTTGCCAAGGTCAAGGTATAAATCTCTTTCCCAAGATCTGGCCAGAATTCTTCCCCTTTCCACATGGCTGATGATTCACAACTTCTATTTTCAGGTAGCTTCTGGGGGTTCTAAAGTTATCTGAATCCCTTGCAAAGTCCTTGAGAAAGGCAAACTTAGCAGTTAAGTTAGAAAAGGGGAAACTGAGGCCCAGAGAGCACAGGTAGGAGCACAGTAGGAATTCTGCATCCTGTTCTGGCATCTGCCACTGGAGAACTAATTTCATAGGCTCATCCCTTCAGGGTTGACAGTGGGTTGAACCACAGAAGTTACAGGGCAGGGTTAGTAATAACACCTAAATGACCAGATGTGTTTTGATAGCCTAGAGTAATTATGGTTGAGGACACGTGCACAAGATCAAGGAAAGAAACCGTCCCGTGCCTGCCGTGTGTTTAGGTGGCTAGACTTGTTGGATATGTTAGTTCCGCTCTTAGTACATCATTATGCTGTGAGGTGTCATTAGCTGCATTTAATTTTTGTTTTGTTTTTAGGGACAGTGTCTTGCTCTGTCACCCAGGCTGAAGTGCAGTGGCATGATCATAGCTCACTGTAACCTCAAACTCCTGTACTCAAGTGATCTTCCTGTCTTAGCCTCCCAAGTAGCTAGGACTGCAGGCGCACATCACCATGCATAGCTCATTTTTAATTTTTTGTAAAGATGGGGTCTCACTATATTCCCCAGCTGGTCTCAAACTTCTGGCCTCAAGCAGTCCCCTACCTCAGCTTTCCAAAACGCTGGGATAACAGGCATAAGCCACCGTGCCTGGCCTATTAGCCCCATTCTGGAGACACACTGGCTCAGTTGTAACATTTCTCCGTGACATTGTAATAACTAATACCTGATTCTAATAAACTGAGAATTACATACTAGAATTGAGATGGGCTGAGAGCTGTCTGGGACAGCTCAGGAGAAAGAAGCGTGTTTGAGATCTCAGGTTTCCAATCACTGTACACATTTTTAATAGTTTCCAGACGTACAGAGCATTTACCGAGCCCAGGAGAAGCATAATTAAGGGTAATAGCAGCCAGCTGTGGCTGTTAAGTGAGAACATGAATGGCAAAGCCCACAGCGGAGAGGCACTTGGATGAGATTCCGCTTTTCCACTGCAGGGGATCAGCCAGCTCCGCACACATGCAGCCCTGCTGTTGGCAGCAAAATGTCGCAGCAGGATCCCGTGTTAGACAAAAGCTCAGAGAACTAAACTGTTCTCTGGCTGGGCAGAAACAACAAATCTGTAGATCTGCAGAGCAGTGTAGGCATCTCCCACCAGTCTTTCTTTTCCCCCTAAGTTTTATACTCTACTGTGTGTATTAAAACACCCTAAACATCATACAAGAACAGTACCGTCAGCTGCTGCTTATAAAGAAATGCAACATGGAAAGTGTGTCCGCGCCACCCGGTTCAGTGTGTTTCTTCTCATATGCTGAATTCGTGATCAGGCAAGCCCACTTCCTGACCCAGTGGATTTCAACTTTGGCTCTTGACAGGTTGCTAGGATACTTGACGTCTCTGAAGAGATGAAGAGGAACATGGGGGTGAGCTCAGGCCTGGAACTCATTACCTTGCCTCACGGACACCAGCTGCGCCTGGACATAATTGAAAGGTGAGCAGTGCCATCCTCTGCACTTCTGATGCTCCCAGCTCCTTGCAGGCATCAGAGCAGCAGGTTTTAGAACAGAGAGAGGCCCAGCACCAGCCCAGCCCTGGGGTAGCAGTGCTTCAGGGTGCGTGGCCTGCGGCGACTCTTCCCAGAAGCCTGAGCCAGAGAATTCCTGGAGTTGCACACAAAGACAGCACAACTCAGGAACAAAGAACATGTTCCCATCCCTGATACTGGAGGGTCGGATGGAGAGAACAGATGGTTTGAAGCCAGTGACTCAGTTGGCCTGTGTGAGCGGGAGTCACAGATCCTGCAGCCGGGGGCGGGACTGGGGTGACCAGGGCACCGCGGGGTCTCCTGGGTCTCCTGCCCCACAGCGCTGCCTGGTGAGCTGTGCCTTTGTCTCTCGGGATTAAGATTGCTTGAGGAATTACGAGGAGTTGGTGGGAAATGCTGGGAAGAGCAGAGTCTAGACAGTGTTTCCTTTGAGGGATGGACAAATAGGGTCAGAGGTCAGGGGATGATGGCATTCACCCGGGGCCTCCAAGCCATCCCTGCCCTCTTCTCATGAAAAGCCAGGGCCCTGGGTATCCATTGAAATGGAATGTTTAGGAATTAGAAAAACACCAACAGTGAGGTATGTTTTTAAGAAAAGAAGCACTAGACGAGATATCCATATTACCACAAAAGCTGGCCTTTTTGACACATTTTTTAAATGATTTGGGCAAGACTATCTTGTGAAGTTTTCTGTCCGTCCCGCCCATGTCCTAGTTGCCATGACTGCCCAGGGCTGTCCAGGGCAGCTTTCTGTGGTAACAGGCGAGTTCCGCACTGGCTATGACAGCAGCCACCAGCCATGTCACTCTCGGGCACCTGAAATGTGACTGACGTGATTGAGGGATGGCGTTTGTTAGAATTTACTACTTTCAGGGTAAAGAGCCATCTGTGGGGGGATGGGCGTCGCCGATTTGGCATTTCCGTGGGCGTAAAGCAGATAAAATGACCCCCATGCTGCTGATGTTTTGGCCTCACAGCCATGGATACATCCCATAGAAAATACCCAGAACGCTGAGTTGAAGCCACGTGGGAGGGAGGCCAGAGGTGAAGAAGTGCCCCTTGCTGACTTTGTTTGGGAACACCCATTATTTAGGCCTTTGGGGAATTCTAGGTTCTGCTTCTGAACTTCCCTGTTCTTCCTGATGAGCGTTTTCTAGGTTCCAGACTCTCTCAGGTGTCCCCTTTTTACCTCCTGCCCCAGGGCCCTGGCCTCCGGCTCCACTACCCTCCGTTCTGTCAGCAGAGGTGAGCTGTGCCGCCATACTTTGCCACCTCTCCCGTGAGACATTTCAGCCTGAAACCCCCCAGGTTCCGGGACTAATGAATCTGAGCCCTATTTTATCAGTATCATTCGGTGTGCTGGGACAGGACAAGGGTGACAGGTTTGGGGCTTCTCTCTTGGCTGTTTTCTGACTTGCCCCTTCATTTCTCGTTTCTCCTGACTGCCTCTTGGCTGGGGTCTTGTTCCTTCACTCATTTCTTGTCCAAGGCCGACCTGTGGGATCTTCTTTTTAGAGCTGGGGGAGTCGTTTCATTAATTACAATGTGTTTATTAAATAAAGGCCAAGGTTATAGAGGTCCTGATGTATCACATGACATCACCTTCTTGCATTTGACAATCAAATGCAAAACCACCCTTTATTTTTAATTTACCACCTCACCCATTCCAGGCATCCTAGGTTGGAAGTGTCCTTCACGTGACATCTGAGTGCTGCCTCTCGCCAACCACGGGAGCTTTTGCTGCAGACTTGCCAGCCTGAGTTGTTTTCCCATAGTGGGTGTATCCAGGAGGTTTCAGGCAAATGCTGGTTGAGTGAATGGATATAACCATTCCGTTAACCATTGATATAACACTAGAGGGCCATTAAAACATAGCGGGAGAAAACACTGAATAAAGGATCAGTTGAACGCAGCATGGGAAGTGAGTTTACAGTTAGTTAAAAGCAACATCTAAGATGTTCTGTCAATGTTAACATTTTGCAAATGGATAATAAAACTCTTCCAAAAATATACCGAATAACAGCCAGGTGTGGTGGCTCATGCCTGTAATCCCAGCACTTTGGGAGGCCAAGGCAGGTGGATCACTTGAGCCCAGGAATTTGAGACTAGCTGGGCAATGTGGCAAAGCTCTATTTCTACAAAAAATAGAAAAATTAGCTGGGCATGGTGGCATATGCCTGTGGTCCCAACTACTTAGGAGGCTGAGGCAGGAGGATCCCTTGAGCCAGGGAGGTCAAAGCTGCAGTGAGCCATGATCACACCACTGCACTCCAGCCTGGGCAACAGAGCAAAACCCTGTCTCAAAAAAAAAAAAATACAACAATTAATAAAAATATATTTTAGGTCTATGTTTGGATCCATTAATTGAGAAAGATAAATCAGGAAAAGAAGATAAATGGAGAAAAGAGGAAAGACGGACAAAGAGGCACCGTGGACCAAGATACAGACGGAGAGGCGTGCACAGACAGCTGTAGTGACGACTGCTATTTATCAGGCGCCTGCCAGTGCCAGGCACTTTATTATTATTATTACTTTGTTTTAAGATAGTCTCTCTTGTCACCCAGACTGGAGTGCAGCGGCGCAATCTCTGCTCACTACAGCCTCCACCTCCCAGGTTCAAGAGATTCTTATCCCTCAGCCACTAGAGTAGCTGGAACTACAGGCATGTGCCACCATGCCTAATTTTTGTTATTTTTAGTCGAAATGGGGTTGTGCCCTTGTTGCCCAGGCTGGTCTCGAACTCCTGGGCTCAAGCAATCTGCCTGCCTTGGCCTCCCAAAGTGCTGGGATTGCAGGCATGAGCCATGTCGCCTGGCTCACTTTAATTATCTTTACACCCAAACACGGTCTCTTTTTCTCACAGCGCTTGCTCCTGTCTTACAGATGAAGAACCTGAGGGGCAGAGCAGCTCGGCACCAGCCTAAGCTTACACTGCAAGTGAGCCCCACACACGCATATACGTGCAAACACACTTGGAGGCAGAGCTCATTAGCTATTTAACAAACATGAGAGAAATGAGTGACGGTAAAGCACTCAGTGAATCCCTGCTGCCCTTTGCTCAAGGAGAGCAAGACAGAGACCAGCACACCTGGACACAGAGTGACCACAGGGAGTAGCATCCTAAGCTGTGAACATGCAGGACAGAGTGGCCCTGGAGTTCGAATGCATGTTGTGTTTTAATCACTATAGCTATAAACTGGGGCTTCGTCTCCAGCACTTGTACCACAGCCTGGAAGAAATTGAGGCAATTCTGGTCTAAAGCAGTTAATTCCTGGGTCCTGATTTACAGTGGGAAGGAAAGGGGTCACAGTGTATGCTTTCTGCCACAGACTGACCCCATTCATATTAGACCTATTGTCATGCAGAGAAAAGATCACCCTGTTTCCTGTTCTGGGTCTCTGAGGTTGACCCATGTAGTTTAGGACGAGAAAAGGGAGGATTGTTGGGGAAAATGAGATTTCAACTTTATTAGGGTCTGGCCTTGTAGGCACATTCTAGCCCATCAACTAATCCATCTTTATGCTCTTCTCCATTCATTTCCTGGCTTCTGGAGTGGGGCTACAGAACACCATTCTTATCTCTTCTTTCCAGCCTTTGTTCTGATAGCTGTGTTACTGTCCTGGCTCAAGCATATCCTCTCATTTCTCTGTCCCTTTCATCCCCAAGTCGTGGCCCTGGGCTTCTCCAAGGAGAGATTCTCAGAGTGTGTTGGGGGTCCTGCTGTCTCCATGGACCTCTCATGGTACAGGGTACTAGGAGCCACATGTACTTCTGAGCAGCTTTGCCCCAGGAGCGCCCTCTTTGTGCCCCCAGGTCCAGGGTTGAACGTGGCCCTGTCCGGGGGCTTCTTGTTTCTGACTGCAAAGTATACCCTCTGTGGCCCAGCTTGGCCGTCCGCAGTCAGCCTGCTAAGGGGCGTTCTCTGTTGAGACTGGCCGTCTAAACTGTGCTGCTGAGGGGCGCTCTCTGTTGAGACCGGCTGTCTAAACTGTGCTGCTGGCACATTTCAGAGCAACAGCAGCAAGTGGCACAAACACAGCCCCTGCTCTTGGCTGATCTGGTTTAGTTTTCTTCTAGTCCCCACTGGCCCTGAACCTGACCGCCGATCTCGCTTTCAGACATAACACGATGGCCATGGGCATTGCAGTGGACATTCTGGGCTGCACGGGCACTTTGGAGGACCGAGCAGCCACTCTCAGTAAGATCATCCAGGTGGCGGTGGAACTGAAGGATTCCATGGGGGACCTCTATTCCTTCTCAGCTCTCATGAAGGCCCTGGAAATGCCACAGGTAAATTTCCAGTTACTTTATGTGTACTCACTGTTCTGTAAAGAGAGCTGCATGCTGTGCTTGGCAAATGAGACTATATTAGTCAATCTCAAAAGTAAATCGAATCTTAGCGAAGCTGCTTCAATTAGGGGGCAGTGTCCTAAGGGTTTAGGGTCTTTTTTTTCCTTTCTTGAGACAGAATCTCACTCTGCCACCTAGGCTAGAGTACAGTGGTGCGATCTCAGCTCACTGCAACTTCCACTTCCAAGGCTTAAGTGATTTTCCTGCCTCAGCATCCTGAGTAGTTGAGACTACAGACACGTGCCACCACACCCACTTTGTATTTTCAGTAGGGACAGGGTTTCACCATGTTGGCCAGGCTGGCCTCAAACTCCTGACTTCAAATGATCCACCCATCTCGGCCTCCCAAAGTGCTAGAATTACAGGCATGAGCCACTGCGCCTGGGCTGGGGTCTATATGTGTGTGTGTATATGTGTGTATATATATATGTGTGTGTGTGTGTGTGTGTGTGTGTGTGTGTGTGTGTGTATTTTTTTTTTGAAATGGAGTCTCACTCTCTTGTCCAGGCTGGAGTGAAGTGGCATGATCTTGGGTCATTGCAACCTCTGTCTCCTGAGTTCAAACTATTCTCCTGCCTTAGCCCCCTGAGTAGCTGGGATAACAGGCGTGGGCCACCATACCCGGCTAATTTTGTATTTTTGGTACAGATGGGGTTTTGCCATGTTGACCAGGCTGGTCTTGAACTCCTGGCCTCAGGTGATCTGCCCACCTCGGCCTCCCAAAGTGCTGGGATTACAGGCATGAGCCACCGTGCCCGGCCTCTAGGGTCTGTTTTTTAAAGCAGTAGATAATTTCTGACAGTCCATGCTTTCTCTTTGATGTACAGTAGCAAGTCAGCCTCATGAACAGAAGGGATTCATGGAGAATCAATTAGGATGAGACATCTGGCTACAGTGTGTTGTTTGAGAGAGAGACTGCTTCCATGTGGATCACCAGCTGTGTGGGCAGTTTAGGATAATCACTGGGAAATGAGACATTTGTGGAGCTTCTGTCAGAGAATCCTTAGACTATTTCATCTTGGGTCATCTAAAACAGACTGTCCTAATAACAAGTTCAGATTCCTGGTCCACCTGCCATAGAACTCCCTAATTACTGTTTCTAAAATTGGGCATTTGAATTTACCTGCTGTGCCAGGGGTTTGTTAGGATGAGTGTTAAACATAAAAACCTGTATTTAAGTCAAACAGGCCTCGTAGAGGAAAGTATGCCGCCACCTTTATCACTCAGGATCAGCGTTCCCGCTTCTGTTCTCTCAAGCCCTGGGTGCTCGCTCAGCGTGGCTGTTTCATAGCCACAGATTAGCTCTCAAGTCCTGCCAGGTGCTCACTGAAAATCCATCATTGCCACTGAGAAAGACAGCCACAGCCACATGTCCCACAAGTCAGACTGGCTGGAATAGAATTTATTTGCATTAAAGCAATGTAGTGCCTTCATCGGGAATTTTTGGGGGGTCAATTCCAATTATATTTCAGAAGCTTTCAAAATTCTTCAGGTAGTTTGGAATTTTGTAGGATTGGTATTTAAAATAAGCAATCGATAAATTCTGCCAGATTTTCATGATACACTGATTTCTACTATCACATTTTTCATTCAGGTATTTAAATTTGCATTATGTTTATTTCATGTCATCTAAAACTGCCTAGAATTTTGACAGCTGAGCCAACAGGCCAGGCTGTGGGTAAAGCCTTCCAGCCCAGAGCTTCCCCTGAGAGTGGTAAAGGGGACGTTTTGTGGGATCGCATGGTTGCCATCCATGACATCAAACTCAGCGGTTAGGGACTTGTCCCCAACCACATTACCATGCTTTGTAGGTGGCTCCCTGCCTTGTGACACTGTCATCCCTTCCCTTCTGGAGCACATCAGCAGTGAGAGGACACAGTCCTCCGGAGCATTCAGTGGCCTGGAAGGGAAGTGGCATACCCAGAGAAAGCCCAAAAGGAGAGTCATGTCACTTTGCTTGTCACTATCCAACCCAACCCTTACGCTATGGCCACATGTGCCACCTTCTCTTCTCAGCTTCTAGTATCGAGAGAGTACGTCCAGGAGATGGGCCTAGCCCAGACCCAGAGGCTTCTTTCAGAAAGGCAATGCCTCAGGGAGTGGGTAGGGAGCGGGTAGGGAGCGGGTAGGGAGCAGGGGTCTCCAGAAGGGAGGGCAACATGGTGCACTGCGGGAGGAAGGCCAGCCACAGCCTGTTCTTCACAGCACATCTGCTGGTGCTGAGCCTACTCACCTTCCCTTTGGATACAGGTGCTCTTTAGGGCCAAGTAAATGAATCTCAGCTCTGCCACATACCAGCTGGGAAGCCTTGGGCAGTTACCTAATCTCTTCTGTTTTCTGATCTGTAAAACGAAGCCAAAATACCTGCCCTAAAGGGCATTGTGAAGATTAAATGAAATTCTTCAGATATTTGACACAAAGCTGGCTCTTATTCCATAAATACTAATGCCCTTCCTCGTTTCATGTAGAAAACTCAACACAGCCTTGCTGGTTTTAGGGTATGAGTTGGGGACCATTTATCTTAGGACAGTCAGTCAGTGGTATATGCTTAAGATACGCGTTATCTGCAGAAGAAAAGAAGTGAGCAGCAGGCATGGTGTCTCATGCCTGTTGTCCCAGCTACTCAGGAGGCTGAGGTGGGAGGATCCCTGAGCCTGGGAGGTTGAGGCTGCAGTGAGCCGTGATCATACCACTGCACCCCTGCCTGGGCAACAGAGTGAGACCCTGTCTCAAAAAGGCATAAAACTCTTAACTGTAAAAGACTAGTTAAACTAGCTTATCCATATAGTGGAATATTATGCAGAAGTTTAACAAAATAAGGCTGTTCTGTATGTACTTATACTGAATTGCTTCTGAGGCAAGGAATAGATGTGGTTTACATAGTATAATATGCATATATATGTGTCTTTAAAAGGGGTGTGTGTACAGATAGGAATTTTTGGGAGGTCAATTCCAGTTACATTTCAAGAGCTTTCAGAACTCTTCAGCTATACTAGAATTTTCTAGGATCAATATTTGAAATAAGCAACTTATCAATTCTGCCATATTTTCATGATATGCTGATTTCTATTATGAGTTACAATGTTTCATTCAGGTGTTTTACTTTGCATCATGTTTATTTCCTCTCATCCAATACTGCCTTGAATTTTGACAGTGGACTGGCCAGCACGCCAGGCTGTATGTGAAGCATACACGCACAGGCAGTTGGAGAGAGTCATCGCTGGGATGGGCTAACAGCAATGCAGATGGGGCGGATGGGGGTTACTTTTTCTCTCTACCCTGCGTTCAACCACTTTGACATTTTTACCATAAGTATCTATTACCTGTTCCAAAATTTAAGCAAAAAGTTAATTTTATTTATTTATTTATTTACTTACTTACTTTGAGACAGGGTCTCACTCTGTCACCCAGGCTGGTGTGCAGGGGTGCGATCTTGGCTTACTGCAACCTCCGCCTCCTGGGTTCAAGCGATTCTCCTGCCTCAGCCTCCTGAGTAGCTGGGAGTACAGGCGCATGCCACCATGCCTGGCTAATTTTTGTATTTTGAGTAGAGATGGGGTTTCACCATGTTGTCCAGGATGGTCTCGAACTCCCAGCCTCAAGTGATCCACCCGCCTCGGCCTTCCAAAGTCCTGGGATTATGCTAAAAGGTAATTTTAAAAAGAACCTTTCCAAAATGATAACATCTTTCTTCCAGATCACAAGGTTAGAAAAGACGTGGACCGCCCTGCGGCACCAGTACACCCAAACTGCCATCCTCTATGAGAAACAGCTGAAGCCCTTCAGCAAAATCCTGCATGAAGGCAGAGGTGAGCACGGGGGCGGAGCGAGCACGGGGGCGGAGCGAGCACGGGGGCGGAGCGAGCACGGGGCGGAGCAAGCACGGGGCGGAGCAAGCACGGGGCTACCCCACTGGGGAGGGGAGTGCAGGTACTCAGGGCATGTTAAGAGGCCCTGAGGTAGCTGCAGCACTGTGGATGGCTCATCAGGGCTTTTATCAGATGACAGCGTTGCTTGTAGAAGGCTACAGTTGACATAACCTGGCAAGGGCTACTAGTCACCTCATTCTGTGCTTAGCTTTGGAAAGCATCTGATACGGAAAACTCTGTTCCTTATTCTTCAGAGTCCACGTGTGTTCCCCCAAGCAATGTATCAGTCCCACTGCTGATGCCCCTTGTGACCTTAATGGAGCGTCAGGCTGTCACTTTTGAAGGAACCGACATGTGGGAAAAAAACGACCGAAGCTGTGAAATCATGCTGAACCATTTGGCAACAGCACGATTCATGGCCCAGGCTGCGGACAGCTACCGGATGAACGCTGAGATGAACCTGGCAGGTAAGAGCTGGTTTTTGTAAGCTGTTCTCTAATGCCTCATGGTAACTGAAATGAACCATGACTGACTTCACTTAGGAAAGCACCAAAGAGGAAGGATTAGAGGATGGAATTCCGCTTCCTGTATGGCTGGTTATTACTTCCTCCTAACTCCAGAACGACTCAAGTGCCCTGTTTCTCCTTTCTTCTTGTGTGTTCTGTTGTTCAATGGTATAGAATTAACAGAGAGGAGGGGTCAAGAAAGAATTGGGGCCGGGCCCGGTGGCTCACACTGTAATCCCAGCACTCTGGGAGGCCGAGGCAGGTGGATCACTTGAGGTCAGGAGTTCAAGACCATCCTGGCCAACATGGTGAAAGCCCGTCTCTACGAAAAATAGAAAAATTAGCCAGGCATAGTGGCGCACGCCTGCAATCCCAGCTACTCAGGAAGCTGAGGCAGGAGAAAGAATCACTTCAACCTGGGAGGCCGAGGTTACATTGAGCCGAGATCGCGCCACTGCACTCCAGCCTGGGTTCTTGGTGACAGAGCAAGACTCCATCTGAAAGAAAAAAGAAAAGAGGAAAGGAAGAAAGAAGAAAGGAAAGAATTGGCCAACTTGCCTACCACTTATTAATAGTACCTCTAATAGCTGAGATTCGAAAAGGTGACGCGCCAAGATGAGGAGGTGGAGTTTTACCCAGGCCTCATTTATCTACATTCCTGTTCCTTCCCAGTCACACTGGGAAGTGAGCTCCCCTGCTCTTAGCATCGGACACATCCTGGAAAGTGTGGGGCAGTGTTGTGTAAATGGCTCTTTCTTATAAGTGCTATGGTGACAGAGAGGAGCCTCCTCAGTCAGCCCGGCCAGCATTTATCACAGATGTGGCATGTGCGCAGCGCCGTGCTGACTGGATGTCCCGAGGAAGTTAAGCAGGCCTCTTGGCACACAGCTGTAAGTGCAGTGTGTACTGTGGGAGCACTTGGGGAAGGGACTGATTTGGTCAGATGCTAGGAACGAGGAAGCACCTGGGGACAGCTTCCCAGAAAACGCTACCATTGCTCGTTACAGGACAAAAGTAGTTACCAGCAAGCAGGGCTGGGAATTCCACTCAGACCGCACAACCCAACCGCAGGCGCTGAGAGAGCCCAGGGAAAACTGGGATCCACAAGTGCTCGGTTTTAGATTCGTGCGAAGTATGACCTAAGGAATGGCCGACAAGGCTGCAGAGGGAAGCCCTTCCTTCCAGACAGGACCGTGGCTGAGGAAGAGCCAGTGAAGGGTTTAGCCATGGGAGGGTGTCACATGGTCAGATTTCTGTTTTAAAGTAAATTACTCTGGTATCTGTGTGGAGGAAGGCTGGAGGGCTGAATGTTTGTTGGCAGAAAGACCAGGAAGGAGGGCTTTGCCAAGACAGACAGTCATCGGGGATGACTATTTTCTGTTACTATGTAATTTTTTAAATTCTTCAAGGGCCCACAGTTTGATTCACAAGGTTAAGAACTATGTGGGGGCAGGAGACTCCATTCGTTTCATTCTAAAGGGAAGCTGCTTCAGAACCAGAATGTGGAACTCAGTCGTTTGCACCATCTACTGTGGGTACAAGCACCACATACCTGTTTCATTTTCTTCCTCAAAACGTTCTCCAGGACTGGCTGTTTGTGACTCGAACAATAAAAGCACACAAGTCAACAAATACCAGAGGAGTGCCTACTTAGACAAAGCCAATGAATACATTACAATGGTGGTTGCATATACATCAGGGTGGGTTTTGAGGAAACTGTGCCATGAGCTGCTCTACAGCTTTAAATCACCTTAAAGGCCACTGATGAAATATTTCAGTTGATCCTAATGCAGGTTGACATAGCAAGTTCCCATTGTTTTAAGTGACCGTGAACCCAGGAAAGGCAGAGATCTGCTCACCAGCATAGACCAGCCCAGGTGATACGGGAAGGGACTTAATGCCTGTTAACTGAATGAATAGAAGTCACCATCTGGGGGCTGGGTGGTGGCTCACACCTGTATCCCCAGCACTTTGGGAGGCCGAGGCAGGACTTAGAGACCAGCCTGGCCAACATGGCGAAACCCCGCTTCTGCTAAACATATAAAAATTAGCTGGGCAAGGTGGCGGGTGCCTGCAATCCCAGCTGAGAGGCTGAGACAGGCGAGTAACTTGAATCCGGGAGACAGAGGTTGCAGTGAGCCGGCCTCATGCCACTGCACCCCAGCCTGGTCTCAAAAAACAAAACAAAAGTCGCCATCATCTGGCCTTTGGCCGATTATCCATCAAGGATATTCTGGCATCATCAGGAAGAAAATATTCCGATTGTCCTTTCTACCACAAGGATCCTGTGATCTAGATGGTGGGTATATTTAATGACAAAACAAACTACCCCAGCAATAATAAAGGATGAGAAACAACAAACATATGATCTGGCTAGCAGCTGCTCCCTCTTTAATAGAGTTGCCTGAACATCTTTGGCCTTAAGTAGACCAGATCCTCTCTTAGATGATGGAATAGAGAGTTAGGAAATAGGCCCACACATATGGCTGGCTGTTGATTTTCAACAAAGGTACCAAAGTAATTCACTGGATAAAGTACAGTCCTTCTACAAATGGTGCTGGAACTACTGGATATCCACATGCAAAAAAGTGAATCTCGAGCCTTAATTAATTCATACCATACACAATAATTAACCCAAAATGGATCATAGACCCAAAATGTAAGAGTTGAAGTATAACCTCCTGCGAGAAAATATAGGAGAAATTCTTTGTGCCCTTGAGCTAAAGATTTCATTAGGACACAAAAAGCATGAACCATAGCAGAAAACATTGAGTACACATATATCCGATAAAGGACTTATAGCTAGACTATACAAAGAACTCCTCTTACAACTCAATAAGAAGAGAAAATTTAAATAAATAGACAAAAATTTGAACAGACACTACATCATAGAAGGCATACAAATAACAACTACATGAAAAGATGTTCAAAGCATTCATCATTAGGGAAATGTAAATTTAAACCAACCACAGTGAGATATTACCACACTATCTAGAATGGCTACAGTTAAAAAGAATGATAGGCCAGGCACAGGCACGGTGGCTCACGTCTGTAATCCCAGCACTTTTTGGGAGGCTGAGGTGGGTGGACCACCTGAAGTCAGAAGTTCAAGACCAGCCTGGCCAACATGGCAGAACCCCATCTCTACTAAAAATACAAAAAATTAGCCGAGAGTGGTGGCACATGACTGTAGTCCCACCTACTCAGGGGGCTGAGGCAGGAGAACTGCTTGAACCAGAGAGGCAGAGGTTGTGGTGAGCCCAGGTTGAGCCACTACACGCCAGCCTCGGTGACACAGCAAGACTCCTTCTCAAAAAAAATAATAAAAATGATAAAGGGTTGGCAGCATGTGGAAAAACTTGGAATCTTCATATGTTGCTGGTGTGAATCTAAAATGGTACAGCCATTTTGGAATAGCACTTAACAGTCTCTTGAAAAATAAACTTATACTTACCATATGACCCAATAATTCCTTTCCTAGAGAAATGAAAACACATGTCCACACAAGATTTGTAAACAAATGTTCACAACCACTTACTCATAATAGCCAGAAACTACTGGAAGCATCCAAAAGTCATCAATTAGTGAACAGATGAACAAAATGTGGGATGTCCGTAAAACTGAATACTACTGATCAGTAAAAATGAATCATTAATATGCAACATATGTAATACTCTCAGAAACATCATGCTAAGTGAAAGAAGTCAGACATTAAAGAAAGAGTCCGTAGTGGATGACTCAATTTATCCCAAATTTCTAGAAAAGGCAAAACAGTGGCAACAGAAAGTAGATCAGGGGTTGACTGAGGTCTGCAGCAGGAACAGGAATTGACTGCGAAGAGGTGGTAGGGTGATGGAAATGTAAAACAGTCTAAAACTGGTGGTGCTGTTTCAGGTAGAAACTTACCATCATAAAACTGCACAGCCAAAAACAGGTGACTCTTATGAGTGTAAACTATACATCAGTAAAGTTAGTAAAAACAAGTAACAAACTCCCGTAGGTACCGTGAACCTTCCTTCCCACAGCGGTTTGTACAAACCACTGTCGCGCTATCGTGTTTTAACGAGTTTACCTGTTTCTTCTCCGAAGGCGCTCACGTTCTGCAGGGCGGGTCTCTGCGCTCCCTTGTTTACAACAGATTCTCGCTTTTTCTTTGGGGACATTGTTTAAAGTTCTGAGAGAAAAGATGAAGTTCATCTTGATCCTACTTTAAGCAAGCTTTCAGTCTGTATTTAACACTACATCTTAGGCCGAACTGAAGTAACTTTTCGGTTGTTTTGTTTTGATTAGGTTTTCAACCAGATGAAGAAATGAATGAAATCTGCAAGACTGAATTTCAAATGCGATTGCTATGGGGCAGCAAAGGTGCACAAGTCAATCAGACAGAGAGATATGAGAAATTCAACCAGATTTTAACTGCCCTCTCACGTAAACTGGAACCTCCTCCTACAAAGCAGGCAGAGCTTTGATAACTCTCCAGAGAATCTTTAGAATATCTTTTCAAGTTTCCCCAGCTGCTTCTTTGGGAAAGCTTACGATTTGATAAAGTAATAATTGTGCAAGCCTGACAATATACAAGCTTTTAGTATCCACAGGATATTAAACGTGTAAATTGCACAGAGCACACTTATTTATGAATTGTCTAAAATTACTACTGATTTTAAAATGAATAATTTATTATTAAGGTAACTACTGCTAATGTTGATCAGCACATTCAAGAGAAGACCTAGCTATGTTGGCTGGTTGCTTTCTATTATCATGGTATTTGACGATTTTAGTTCTAATTCCATGTCAGATAAGTGTAAATAGAAGTTTAAAAGCATGAAACATTTCAGAAGGTATCAGTTATATGATATTCTTTAAACAAGAAAAATGTAAATAGTCATGAATGAAAATATATCTTTTTGTGAAACAATTGTATCCAGTCTCTTTCATTTTAAACAACTCATCTTAGTACGATAATTCTACCTCTGAGCTGCCTCAGGTTGCTCTTCCCTAGGTACTGTATCCTGCTAGTAAACCAAAATGAATGAAAGTGGTATGAAAAGTTTAAGATTTCCGGATTGGGAGACAGAGTGATAGTGACAGCTCCATGGGATCCGGGTTCAAACTCAAGCCATGGTGCTTGCTAGCAGTGGAGTTAGGCCAAGTTTACCTCATTGAATCCCATGTGCAGCATAGCACCCTGTACAAACTGGGCACCCAGATCTTAGTTATGATTAACATCTCTTCACATATTTCAAAGTATCAACTGTTGCCTTTTCCTCTAGCTGATGAGGACAATGAGTTTCCTCACTTTGCAAAGGGGATACTTTATAATTTCTTTCTAGTTTTTATCAGTATCCCCCTCAGCTTTTCCTATTGTACAAAATTTGGAATACAAGACTTTAAAATATTCTGTCACTCTGCCACCAGCTGTCAAACATTTAATAATTTTTCCTTCTTCTCGTTTAAATAACATTAGGTCCATATCATCAACCTTCATATTCATCTTAAACTGGCTGTGAAAATTTCCCCTTGTTAAATAGCCTTTAAAAAACATATTTATTGGTTCCAGAAGTTACACTGTAACTTAACCATCACCCTGTGATGGTTTTTTAAAATGGGCCACATTTTTTCAAATGGGCCACATTATGTTTTTTGTTGAAAAAAACCAAAGCACATTTCTACTTCTGGCAATACGGTGGTTCAGATGCTCTTAGAAAGCCCTCTTACCATAAGAAAATCCTGAATAAATTTTAATAAACGTACCTTTTAGTGTATGATCAACCTTGATAGAAATTCCCAAGGAACAGACTTCTCCCCCCACCACACCTGAAAAAGGTACAGCAAATCTGAATCAAAACTCCATATGAGAACCTAGAGGCACAAAGTAACATCATCAGCTCAATGAATGAGAGAGTCTGTCGGGGAAACTTAAAATGCCTTCGTTAAGCAGGAATCCTTAAAGGGTCCCTGTTAACAGGATGGAAAAAATCTACCGGCAAAGGGAGGTTGCCAGGAAACATGACTGTCTTCACATACCGCTCTGGGAAGAAAATAATTATAGTGACAATAGTCTTCGGTGAGGATTTGTAACCATGGCCTGTGCTCACATAGGTCTGGTGTAAGCAAAATCCAAACCCAAGAAATTGATTTACAGTGGTCCCAGGTTGGCGGTGCCTATCAGATATAAAAGCTCATTACTAAGCTACGGTAATTAAGCTATTATCAGAAATTTAACATGACGGAGTGATACTGTTACCAGTGGGGGCAAGGATGACTTTAAAATAATTCTTGAACAACTGGTTAAGCAAATGAAAGGGGGAAAATGGTCTCTTACCTCTTATCATACACACAAAAATAAAATCTAGATGAGTTAAGAACCTACATGTGAAAGGCAAAATCATAATACTTTTAGAAGAAAATATTTTTTACTCTGAATCAAGAATTCTTAAATTAGAAAAAGCATTAACTATAAAATAATGATTAATCTGCATTAAAATGAAGAACTTCCATTCAAAAGACATCATAGACAACCTGAAAAAAAAAAGATATTGGCAACACATAAAATGGACAACAGATTAGTATGGTAGGCAGCCTCCAAGATGGCCCCCTACGTCCTCTGCCTCCTGGTGCTCACGCTGTGTTGTCCCTTCCCACATCGTACCAGGCTTTGTGCAACGAAGCACACAGGGCAGAGGTAATGGTATGTTGCATCTGAGATAGATAGATAGGTTATGAGAAGACTGTAACTTCTATCTTGGGTCTTGAATCACTCACTCTGGGGAAAGCAAGATGCCACCTTATCAGTATCCCTATGGAGGGATCCACATGGCAAGGAACTGAAGCCTGTAGCCAACAGCCAGCAAGTAACAGAGGCTTACCAGCAACCACATGGATAATCTTAGAAGTGGACTCTCCAGCCCCAAAGCCTTGAAGATACTGCAGCCTCAGCCAGCAGTGGGACTGCCACTTCATGAGAATCCCTGAGCCAAAATCAGGTAGCTATGTTACACAGTAAAAGATAATTAGCAAAATCAGCATCCACGATACATAAAGAGCTTCCATGAATAAATATAAAAAGAGAACCAACCCCACCCCCACCAAAAAAAAGATGAAGATAAAACAGGGTTTTTACAAGAAGGAGAAACACAGTAAACACGTAGATGCACATCAAGTATCAGAGCAACACAATTTAAGCCTACAATGAAATGCTCTTTTATATCCTTTGAACTGACAAAAACTGAAGTCTGACTCCTAAGTGCTGGCCAGGATATGGAATACAAATAACCCTTGTAATAACCATTCATTGTAAAAATGTTACAATAACTTTGGGAGGAAAATGTGGCATTATATTTTAAAACTGAAAATTAAGGAAGTCCTAGCCAGAGCAGTCAGGTAAGAGAAAGAAAGAAAAGGCACACAAATAGGAAAAAGGGAAGAAATATTTTCTCTTTGCTGATATGATTCTATACCTAGAAAACCCTAAAGATTCCACCAAAAGACTCCCAGACCTCATAAATGATTTCAGCAAAGTCTCAGGATGCAAAATCAACATCCAAAAATCAGAAGCATTTCTACATACCAATTAACATTCAAGCTGAGAACCAAATCAAGAATATAATCTCATTTATAGTAGCCACCAAAAAAAACCCCAAATCAAACGGAAACAAAACTAGGACTACTTCTAACCAAGGAGACCTACGAAACACTGCTGAAAGAAATCATAGATGACACAAACAAACAGAAAAGCAATCCATGTTCATGGATTGGAAGAATCAATACCATTAAAATGTCCATGCTGCCCAAAGCAATATATATATTCAACACTATTCCTATAAAATTACCAATGTCACTTTTCACAGAATTAGAAAAAACTATTTTAAAATTCATATGGAACGAAAAAAGAGCTAGAATAGCTAAGGCAATCCTAAGCATAAAGAATACAGTGGAAGGTATCATATTACCCGACTTCAAACTATACTACAAGGCAACAGTAACCAAAACGGCATGGTACTGGTACAAAAATAGACACAATAGACCAATGGAACAGAGTAGGGACCCCTGAAATAAAGCTGCACACCCACAACCAACTGATCTGGAACAAAGTCGACAAAATAAATAATGGGGAAAGGATACCCTGTTCAGTACATGGTGCTGGGAAAACTGACTAACCATATGCAGAAGAATGAAACTGGACCCTTATCTCTCACCATATACGAAAATTAAGATGAATTAAAGACTTAACTGAAAGACCTCAAACTATAAATAGTCTAGAAGAAAACCTAGAAAATATTTTTCTAGATATTGGCCTACACAAATAATTTATGACTAAGTCCTCAAAAGCAACTGCAACAAGAACAAAGATTGGCAACTGAGACCCAACTAAACTAAGGAGCTTCTGCATAGCAAAAGAAACTATCAACAGAGTTAACAGACAACTTACAGAATGGTAGCAAATATCTGCACACTACACATCTGACCAAGGACTAATATCCAGAATCTATAAGGAACTTAAATCAGCAAGAAAAAAAAAAAAACTACTTTAAAAAGTGGGCAACAGACATGAACAGACACTTCTCAGAAGACATACAAGCAGCCAATAAACATGAAAAAATGCTTACAATCGGTCATTAGAGAGATGCAAATAAAAAAACCACGAGATACCAGCTCACACCAGTAAGAATGGCTATTGAAAAGTAAAAAAAATAACAGGTATTGGCAAGGTTGTGAAAAAAAGGGAATGCTTATACCCTACTAATGGGAATACAAATTAGTTCAGCCCCTGTGGAAAGCAGTTTGGAGATTTCTCAAAGAACTAAAACTAGAATTACAACATTTGACCCAGCAATCACATTACTGGGTATATACCCAGAGGAAAAGAAATCATTCTACAAAAAGACATCTGCACTCAAATATTTATCACAGCACTATTCACAACAGCAAAGACATGGAATCAACCCAGGTGCCCATTAATGGCTGACTGGATAAGGAAAATGTGGTGGCCAGGCACGGTGGCTCACACCTGAAATCCTAGCACTTTGGGAGGCCAAGATGGGTGGATCACCAAGGTCAGGAGTTTGAAACCAGCCTGGCCAACATGGTGAAAACCTGTCTCTACAAAAAAATCCAAAAATTAGCCAGGTGTCGTGGTGGGCATCTGTAATCCCAGCTACTCAGGAGGCTGAGACAGGAGAATCACTTGAACCCAGAAGCAGTGGTTGCGGTGAGTCAAGATTATCCCACTGCACTCCAGCCTGGGTGACAAGAGTGAAACTCTGTCTCAAAAAAAAAAAAGAAAAGAAAAAGAAAAAGTGGTACATACATACCATGGAATACTACACAGAATATGAATGAAATCATACTCTTTGCAGTAAGATGAATGCAGCTGGAGGCCATTATCTTAAGCGAATTAATGCAGAAACAGAAAACCAAATGCTGCATGTCTTCATTTATAAGTGGGAGCAAAACATTGGGTAAAAATGTACATAAAGATGGGGACAACAGACACTGGCGATCCCAAAAAGTGGGAGCAAGAGAGGGGAGAAAGGCTTGAAAAAATACCTATTGGTTACAATGTTCACTACTTGGGCAAAAGGATCATTAGAAGTCCAAATCTCAGCAGCACACACTATATCCATATAATAAACCTGTACATGTGCCCCTTGGATCTAAAATCTTAATGAAAATTAAAACCATAATCTAGCAATTCTACTCCTTGGTACAGATTTTGGAGAAACTCGTATCAGGAAACGTACATGGATATGCAACCAGCACATTTTACTAACAAAACTAATAGCCCAAATGTCCAATAAGAGGATGGATAAATTGTGTATACTTTCATAATGGAATACTGTATTATGCATAAACACAGATAAATCTTAGAAACGATGTTGAGTTAAAAAGCGAAGTCTCAAGATACAATGGAATATTTAAAATATTTGATTAGGATATTACTAAACATAAAATTCATAAATGTGTATAAATCAACTCATTTTATTCTTTAAACTACATAAAATGTATCAAGTTATAAAACTAGCACAAACCATTTATCAATCACTAATAATTTTCAAATTGTTTAAACAAATGAGTTGGTATAATCTTTTGATAAGGCTGTAACCAGGTAAAAGATGCCCCTGTGATTTGACTCAAGGAACTGCAAACTTCCAGTGACTTCCCCCATTCCACTGATCGTCATTGGTTTACCAACCACTGTCTGGCACCTGAAGAGAGGGGACAAGCAATGGATCCTCATCTCACCTCCTACCCTCATCAGTTAACAGCACCAAATGGGTGCTGGCTATATGCCAAGAGTAAGTGGCAGGAGCTCCCAGCCATAGAAAAGAATGGAGAAAAGGCAGAAAAAGGGAGTGAGATGGGTGGGGATTGCTGATCTTAGTTTGCCAGAACGAAGCTTGTAGCTTTTGTCTGTCTCATTCCACACTCAGACTGTGCTGCTTCTGTGCCCACCTGGTAATATTCTATTTGTTAAACTGGGTGATGTGTTTATCTTATAATGGTTCATAACATATACATATTATTCACAAAAAACTCCTCAGGGTGGAGATTCTGGGTTTACCAAATGAGGTCGTCAAATGCTCCCACTCTCTCTAAGTATTGTCACAACTCACAAAAAACTGAGAAA
Source organism: Aotus nancymaae (assembly GCF_030222135.1). Taxonomy (NCBI): domain Eukaryota; kingdom Metazoa; phylum Chordata; class Mammalia; order Primates; family Aotidae; genus Aotus; species Aotus nancymaae. Next base: position 1,874,060 of record NW_026988537.1, on the reverse strand, counting down.
TCTTGTCAAACTGAAATTGTGTTGAAAGCAAGACACTAATTGTGTCCTAGAATTCTCCCATTTGTATCAAAAGAAAGAAATGAGGCAATTTTGACATGACTTACTCTTAGGAACCTGTCAGTTGCCCAATACACTGTCCCCTAAATGCCAACATTATCTAATACTTTCAAGGGTTGTTGTCCCACTTCTCAGAATTCACTCTTCAAAATATGTTTGCCAATTCCCCAATCTTTTGGTGCCTCTTCTGTTTTCTGCAGTTTCCCTAATTCCTGGCAGTGACTATACTCAGGAATACATTGATCTTAGGTATGTGAGCTCATTGAAATTAGGTTCAGTGTTTCTTATGCATTTTTTTTTAACCTAAGCTAATACAAGTTGAGTATCCCAAGTTCAAAAATCCAAAATCTGAAACTTTCTGAGCACTGACATGATGCTCAAAGGAAATGCTCAGTGGAGAATTTTGGATTTGGAAATTAAGGATGCTCAACTGGTAAGTATGTAATGCAAATATTCTCCCCCCTCCGAAAAAAATCTGATTCTGGTCCCAAGCATTTCAGATAAGGAATACTCAACCTGCACATTCTTCAAAATAAAATCCTTTTCAATGAGCCTGGAGAGACTTTTCACTTGTTATTATTGCTTTAAGGACATTATTTTTCCCTCTCACAAATAGGATGTGATTTCCCTGATCTTAGTTTGGATAATAAAAGCCTTTTTCATTGTTTTGAACTCCCCACCCCAAACCTCTATCTGATGCTGTAACAACTGACACTATTTTCCTGCTATTTGCACTGTTTTGTGTGTTCCTACTTCCAAGCTTGGCACTGATCTCTAAATTTTCATCTCAACAATCGTAACCTCTCATTGTTCAGCATCTACCCTGAATTTTATTCCGTTTTAGTTTCTAAAAGTTTGTAGTCATAGTTTCACATTTGCATCTTTTAAAAGGTGAATCTTCTGAAATTAGACTTCCTGAAATTACAGATAATGTGTCACTAATTATGGCAAATGTTCTTTCCATGCTTTGAAATGCCAGGAAGACTTGGGTGTTGTTAACTGATCAGGAATCAAGCCAGGACACAGGAAATGCTGGCTAGCGTGTAGCGGCTAGATGAGGCTATGTGGTACAGGGACAGTTCTTATGGATGCAGTGGCTAGATGGTATAAAAAGAAAGTCTACGCAACACAGCTACTGGAGAAGAAAGATAAATCCAAATTATTGCATGCAATTTAAATTCACTCTAAAGAAACAACAAACTTCTTTTTCCTTTAGGAATGCTTAGAGAAACCAAAATTAGAATAAAATTTCCAAACTGCTTTGCAAAAGTAAAGTTGTCCTACTTATGGAACTTGTCATCTACTCTTTATTATCTGAAACTTGGCACATTCAAGAACAAAATCATTACATCTCTGATTCACACAGCAATGAGAAACCACACACTAAACACCTTAACAGACCATGAAAAGATTGTTTTATTCCATGAAAATATTCTCAACAGAGAACACTATCTTTAAATGAAGGATTTACCATTAAGAAATCAACATGTGCACAAAAAGAGTAAAAATTACCAAAAAATTAAAGATTTTTTGGGACAATTCACATGTTCAAAATTTAAGAATGATTTAAACTGTGCAAGTACAAATGTCTTTCCTATTATAATAACCCACATACAGGTTGCACTATTCCACGTCAAGGAACTTGCCTCCTACGGAAGCAAATCCTGCTTTTAGAAAAACAAACAGTAGCTTGAAAAGAACAGTTAGTCCTTACAAGAAAGTCTTAAACTTTGCCCTCTGTGGCTGTTAGCCAAAAAACCATAAGCACTTCAGGCTTTGTACAGAAGACAATCACAGCCAGATCACATTTCCTCTTCACTGCTAACCTTTAAAATAAAAATAGCACTAGATTTTAAAACTACTTCATGTAGTCTGTCAGCATTGAATAATGTCACATTATATAAATAACCCTGTAACGAGATTCAATATCTAAACTTTATAGTTTACTAGCCGCAAAGGTAATACACTATATGTCAGCTGTGTAACAGTGGTGACTTGATCTTATGAAGGCAGTGACTTTCACACAATCGTCATTCAGCTTTAGTACAACTGGTAGTATGATTCAAATAACACTGGGAAAAAGTTATTAAAGCAGTCACACAGCTTCTAAAATATTGCTTAAAATCCAATAATACACAAACTATTTCATGTTCCTTCTCCCCTCAAAACAGTGAAGAACCAAATTAATGAAGATTCAGTGGGACAAATAACCCCCCACCCGCTCCCATCTCCCTATTACAACGTCACTAAGAAATTAGTTAAGATACAAGTCATTAACAGAATCACAAATGCGAGGCAGGACACCATGAACAACAGGAGCACTAGCGACAATCATATTTACGAGGAAAAGTGCACAAAGATAATTACCAAGTTTCACTAAATTTTATCAGGTTCAAACAAAAGCATCACGTGGAAACAGACTATCATTATAATAATCAAACATGACTGTGATGACCCCAAATAAAAAGACAGCTGGGGGAGGTCCATAAAACTTCTCATAAAAACACCGAGGAAAGTAAAATGGACTTGGACATGTCTTCAGTTTGATGCATAAATTTGAAGATGCACCATCGTACATAGTAGAGCTCTAATAGCCACCGACCGAGGCTACGTCGGCAGCTGCAGCCTTGCTGCAGAGTTAAAGGAGGTCGCACTGAGCTGACACATAAAGCCCTTTGTGGGATACTGTAGTCGTAGTGTTGGCAATCAACAGATTTAGGCACTCTAGTTTAAGGCAGCATTTGAATAGAAGCAGCTGACTTTTGACAACAGTCCTTTGTCTTGAGGTGGTGAGTATCTTCTGTGTTTATTATGCCAGGATTTCAGTGCTGACTAGATTCTTCCCAGACTGAGGTGCTGAAGATGTATCACGTTTCAAAGAGTTCTTTCAACTGGGCTGTAGGCTAGAGCAGAGATGTTTTCTTTTTCTTATCGTAAATACTTCGGGTTCACAGGCTACTTCTTTGTAATGCCCAAACTGGAATGTTTGCAGTGGGGAAGTTACAGCAGTGCACACAAATACTGGGATGGAAACATTAGTGCTGGAGATGTCTGACAATGGGTTTGCGCTACAAATGTAAAACAAAACAGAGGCTTTGACAAGAACAAGGGAATCTAAAGACATGCCTGAGCAATCTAGCCCAATCATCCTAGACATGCAACAGGGTGTTAAGCGAGCACGGAGGTGGCGCAGGCAGACGCTGACAGATGGCAAGGAGCTGACGGACGGTGGGTCTAAAGCCAATTAAAACAGGGCTGGGAGGGAGACAATCCTGTTGGGACAGCTAATGTAAGACGAATTTGTTGATAGCTCTGCATTCTTTATTGATTTGACAGCAGTAAAATAAACAGAAAAATGGTAAGCCATTGTTGGCTTTTTCTTTTGTGGGAGTAAGTGAACTAGAAACTTAAGGGTTGGTATAACGATTTTTAAAAACAACGTATGGAAATGCTAATGAAGTTAGTAAAAAATAATCATGTCTGCATGCACTCATGCAACTTGCTTCTCTCACTCTCTTTGAGCCTGACAACTCTAATACCCTCCCCCCAAAAGCAGCTGCATGTAACCTCCTTCAACATCTTGCCCATTTCCTCAGAAACCCTCTTCAGGAACCTGCAGTCCAGGAGGAAAAAGAAAAGAACAATTACTGAAGACCTTTGGTAAAACCAAAAGGGGTGTTCAGTTTAAAGTGCCTGTCTCAAACGTCTCTAAAATCATTTTATAGACAGCTACCGAAAACACCAGAAATGTAAAAACATGGGCAAAATCAAAAACCGATCCTACTGCTTCTTCATTGTACCTCCCCACACCACTGACTCGGGGTGTGACCACACAGTCAGCACTGCACAATCCTGGACTGCACAGTTTCCAACAATGCTCGCTGAAATTAACAGGAAACATTTATCTACCCTCATAACTAATGATTCAGCTGAAATAACAAAATGCCCTAAATGGTGGTACCCATATCTTCCTCTAACCCAGACAGTAAAAAGTTTCTCCTTGAAAATTAAAATTTATCAACACTTCCCCTCCAAGGTTTTCTCTATCTTCAAATGCGTATTTTTCTATATATCTATGTATTTTCCTATATGTAACTGCTAAATGCTAAATAATCACTAAAGTGGTATTTCCCAAAAGATATTTTCAAGATGAAACACACAAGCATAAGGTTAGTTTGGAAGGAAACTGGTAAATTATTGAAAATTACCAGCAAACCTCAAAATATGTTGAGGTCTCGAACAAAATCTGTTTTATTCACCTAAGAGCTAGACCAGGAGATTCACTGTGCAACTCTCTTTAAATCTATTTAAACAGATTACTGTGCCAAGTGCTTATTTTCTTCCTTTAGGAAACCAAAGTTAAGAAAAGGGAAGAAAATGAAAATGATATTATTATTTTACTCAATTATCCAACTACTATTTTTCTTCCTGGAAACTGTACCTACAAATTCAAACTTCTACAAGAAACCACTCTTTGGGGAGTTGGCTTTCCATAGCATTTCAGAGCAGTTTCACTTATTCAAATTCACTAGAGTCACTGTGTTTTCTGAAGTAAAAGGGGCAGAGAGCATTACTAACCATGAATTCCTGCCCAATAAATCAAATTCTATTTGTAAGGCAGAAAAACACAAATCCTTCACACAGACTTAAGCAGGACATAAAGCAAAAGGCATCAATTAAGCTTCACACCAACATTACTCAAACAGTAAAGTGCCACAAAAAGTTTCTTGTGGTAACAGTCACAAGATCAAGCCTACGCTCAGCTCACATAGTGAACAATTAATCTTGGATGCCTTTAAATTTCCTTATTCTTTTCAACCTCTTGAATGTGTTTTCATCTTACGTTACTCTTCCTGTGTCACACATGGCACAAAGCTGCCTGGTTAGTTTAGATATAAGTTACTGCACCTTTACTGTTTTTCTCTAGGGTTACATCTATGTATGACGTGGGAACGTAGCCTTCTTCGCCGTTCTGTCTCCGAGCTCTTGTCCATCCATCACCTTTGTCCTCCTCTATAATGTAGAGAACTTCACCTTCTTTCATTGCCAGAGTACCTTCATTATGTCCTAGATGAGAGTTTTCACAAGCATAATTTAAGCACAGCGATACTTTTTTTTTTTAAGTTACAAATACAACACACAAAATAAAACGTAGATTTCAATGTGCCTGGAACCACTGACTCTCATTAGCAACATCTCTACAGTGCTTTGTGGCTTATCCAGCACCTTTATTTACATCCTCTCATTTGAGCTGCATAATAAGCCTGTAAGGCTGGATAACATCACCCCCATGTAACAGATGAAGTTAACTGAGCTACAGTGACATTACATGATTTGACAGGGTATTCTAATTCCTATTTCACTATTCCAACTTCTTTCCCAAATTTGAGTAGTCAATCAAAAAAAGTTAATCACATATGGATTAGGAAAACAGTAACTAGACACTGAAAGAGTAGGAAGAAAGAAGGAAAAAATATATAGTTTGAAGGGAGAGCAGAGAAAAATATAGGTGTGACTCTAGTGACGGTAGAAGCAGAATGGCCATACGTAACTCTCTTATTCTCTATCCCCAACTACCGCCAACCTGCTTAGCAGTAACAATTTCACAACTGAATCTTCATTTAACACAATAAATGACTTCCCTACTCTCTAGATAACATCATAGTAAGTTTGTTTTTTTTTTTTTTTAAAGAGATAGGGTCTTACTGCCCAGGCTGGATTTGAACTTCTGGGTTCAAGCGATCCTCCTGCTGCAGCCTCCCAGGTGACTGAGACTACAGGGGCACATCACTGCACTTGGCTACAAGGTCTTAAATTTAATATATTTTCTAACAGGAGGTTACTAGAGACTTTGCTCAATTTTAAACCAACATGAAGGGGGAAAAATACCTCAAATCATGTACCATTTCATGACAATTTATTTATGAAAGTGTTACTTAGCTCTCTCCTATTGGTTGAAGGAAAGTATTTTTCAGAGTCCAAGAGAAAGAAGAACTAAAAATCTACAGAAGAGGGCCTCGGTGCCTTCCTTCCCTCCCACAGTTTGTTCTTCAACTTTCATAGGGTAAGAGATGGCATAGTCTTACTACGTTCTCAGAAGCTAAGACATTCTCTCCCACTTTTATCTAAACAGGTGGCCTACAGACTCAGGATATGATGACGGCATTCAGCTAGCTATGCCTCATACCTGTCTCTCAACGTTAGTAAGCTACAAGGAAGAACATGAAGTGACATTCACCAGTATCTGCTTCCTGGGTTGGGCTGATGCTCAAGCTGCCTCAACTTTATTTTGTACATGTACGCATTAGTAAGAACTCTGGTGAAAATTCTGCACTGACCAAAGCTGATAATTAATAGTCTGTATTAGGACGCTAGCAACATGAGTAATTTCCTTTTAATTCCATGTATGGAAGAAAAATCCCTATATTCGTAATACAGTTATAACAAAAGTATACATACTAAAGAAATGGAATTATAATAATTTTCTGATGTGTATTACTTAAATAAGGACACTACAGGGAATGACTTGATGTAAATACTTTTAAAGAACCAATTTTTTTTTTTTTTTTTTTTAAGACGGAGTTTCACTCTTGTTGCCTAGGCTGGAGTGCAATGGCACGTTCTCAGCTCACTGCAACCTCCACCTCCTGGGTTCAAGCGATTCTCCTGTCTCAGCCTCCCAAGTAGCTGGGATTACAGGCACACGCCACCACGCCCAGCTAATTTTTTGTATTTTCAGTAGACAAGGTTTCACCATGTTGGCCAGGATGGTCTTGATCTCTTGACCTTGTGATCCACCCACCTCGGCCTCCCAAAGTGCTGGGATTACAGGCGTGAGCCACTGAGCCTGGCCTAAAAATCAATTTTATCAAATACAATATTATTAAGAAAATCATACCATCAAAAGGGTAGATAGCTTTGCAGTGTCCAATAGCAGGCAAGGGATCATCATCCTCAAATTCATCATCAAACTCACTGTGGTGACCCTGCTGCTGGGGTGGCCCACGGACTTCCTGGTTTGCATCATCAGTGTAACTTCCCTCAGGACTATAAAACAAAAAATTATCTCTGATCAAGTATCATAAACATGAGAATTCTACATATTATTTATAGATGGATCTCCTCAGGATCAATTCCACAAATTAAATATTAATGGCATGGTTTCCACTTAAGCCCTCTTTTTTTCAAACGTCAAGTATACAAATTACTTCTAATAGAGAATGCTGCTTTGCTGAATTTCCTGAAATAAAAAAAAAATGACAAGATTACAATATTCTAGGCACAAAGCATTACTCAGTAAAGACATCTCACTATCATGGGTCTAGAGATAAAAACAGAAAAATGTTCTAGACACTTGTCCTTCCATCATCCCAAAGTTATCACCCTAAAATTCCTTAGGGGCCCCATGTAGCCCCATGTTTAGTTCACATGCTTCAGGTGGAGTTGTTTCTATTCTGGATCTGGAGTGGCCGTCAGAGCAAGCATTTGCGTGACCAGAGTAAATACGTAGTTCATAAGTAGTCCCGTAACCCAATCAGATGTGAGAAATGCACAGGGACTTTTCTTTGGGACTCTTGGAAGAGAATTCACTCTGTCCCTTTTCTATTGGACTTGAACCCAGAGGAATTAATTGCCTAGAGCTTTGGACCCTTAAAATGAAGCCAACACAATAGAAGGCAAAGCTGTGAGGTGGAGAAAAATTGAGTCCTGAGGATAACATCTAAGTTCCCAGACCAAGCTCTCCCTAAAGTCAGCCAATGAAGTCCATGTTTAGTTTAAGCCAGCATGGGTAAAGTGTTCACTCTGTCACTGAAAATTAAAAGATTCTCAACTAAAATAAAAAGTAAAGTTAATTTCCAACTAACCACGGTAACAAGGAAGTTGGTAACAAAAAAATCCAAAAAACGGCAAGTAATACAAATATATTTTTCTTAAAATTTTTTAAATCAGAGAAAATTGTGAATAATTTTGCTGAAGAATCAAACGACTAAATTAGATTGAATAGAAAATTTTACAGAATTAGATACTGTTTGTTTTTTTGAGACAGAGTCTTGCTCTGTTGCTCAGGCTAGAGTGCAGTGGCATGATCTTGGCTCACTGCAACCTCCGCCTTCCGGGTTCAAACGATTCTCCTACCTCAGCCTCCCAAGCAGCTGGGATTACAGGCATATGCCACCGCACCTGACTAATTTTTGTATTTTTAGTAGAGACAGGGTTTCACCATGATGGTCAGGCTGGTCTCAAACTCTTGACCTCATGATCCGCCTGCCTCGGCCTCCCAAAGTGCTGAGATTAGAGGCGAGAGCCACCACACCCGGCCAAAATTAGATTTTAACAGTACTTTCAGTAAGCCTGGAAGCCAGAGAAATAACACATGCCAAAGAAATTAGATCCTTTTAACCTGAGTTTTACCTAAAAACAAAAAACAGCAATTTGTGGATATCTCTTGATATATTAAAGATACGTACTCCTTCAAGAAGTGATACTATTATTACCGCTATTTGCTACTAGGTGCTTTATGTACATTATTTACTTTTTTAATAACAAACTTGAAGGATGGATATTTTTACCTCCATTTATATTTCAGAAAATTGAGACTCAGGAAGCATTAAAAAAGAACTTGCTCAGATTACACTGTAATTAAGTAGAAAACTAGGAGTTATTACTAGATCTCTTACATTCTTCTTTAAGGCGAATCCTAATTTGTGGACTTTTATTATGGGAAAAAAGATATAATACATCAAAAAAGAAATGTCACAAGTGGTACAGAACTTAGCAAAATGTCTTTTGGAAGCTCTGGTCTAGACTAACAATATGTGTTTTTTTTTCCTTCACAAAACTTTGAGCTATTTGATAGTAAAATTTTTCTTTGGCATAAGTGACCCTAACTCCACCTGAACCTTAGGAAAGCTTCCCATGCCCGAGGAGCCTATGCCCTCAGATTGTAGCTCCAAGAATTTTCTATGTTCCTAGCTCTGTGTTTGGAAGCACAATAAACTAGGACTGACTGACTAGCAAGATGAATTTTCCTACTTCACCTGTAATTATCACTAAAGAAAATTACTTAGGTTCAAAAGACTGAGGTTATTGAAAGCTGAACTTGTTAAATTTGGGAGAAAACCAATTGTATAAAGTTTAGGACAAAAGGATGAGAAAACTTTGGGGAGAAGGAATACAAATAAAATACAAAAAATGACCTTTCTCGTCCCTGTGTTACAAGATGATTTATGTCACCGCTATGTCTTCTGTCTCCTCTCCCACCTGCTTTGCCTTCAACTTCAGAGAGCCAAGCCTTAGGAAAAAAAAAGCAAACGACTGAGCTCAATAAATAACGTTTAAAAGCTTGTTAAGATATTCTGCATTTAAAATGTGCTTTAAGTTTTTATAATCACGTAATTCTTAGAGCTGTGAAATCTTTATTCCAAATTGGTCAAATGATCAACTTTACAGCTGATTCAAAATATAGTATAAATGTTTAGTTTTATATAAAGGTTTAAATAAAAAAAAAACTTCAATGAGATTAAATAATACACACCACAATCCTTTTAGATCATAAACCCTAAAATTAAATATAAACATTTGAAGATAATTCTAATAAAAACCAATCTATCACAATGAAGTTTATAAAAATAATTTATCTTGACAACTGCTGAATAAAATATCTACCTCATTCTTGTGGATTTCCATTCGTAGGCGGTCAATGTTATTCATGGTCTCTGCTAATTTAGGCTGCAAACTCCCTGGATCCCCCATTTGTGGATTCTTCTCATATACATCTTTCATTTTGTTGAGTGCATCTCTGAAAAAGAGAAGGAAACCACAGAATTAAATATTAACTTCATACACTTCCAGATAAAAGAGTTTTATTTGACTCTGGGGACTCGTATGCAGCTTAATCTTAAGTAGAGCCGTATCTTTTTAAGTTTGTCTAACATGATCTGATTAGACAATCTGCATAAAGGTGATAACATATATAGAGTCAGTAATTTATGAAGAAGTCGGAATACCAAAAGAGAACAGAGTTCATTTCTTATTTCCTGCTTTCTAAACAAGGAATTTTATTTGTATCTACACACACACACACACACACACACAATCAAGGGCTGGAAGAATATTTTTCAATATTCTTCAGCTCATCATGTCCCAAATCAAACTCATTACATTCCCACCCAGCCACAGTATTCCACAGTGTTCCTTAGCTCATACATCATCATCGTCCTCCCACTCACCTCTGCTAGAAATAGGAATGGCAGCTTTAACTTGCCCCCACCCAAAGTCAGTCATTTGCCAATTCCTCACAACCTACCTCCTATTCTCTAATCATATTATAATCGGTTATGCCTCCATTAGCTGTCCTTGACTCTAACATCCAACACTATTGCCTAACACTCCTTAATATTCTTTTCCTTCATGACTTCCTGAAGGTTACATTTTCTTCTTCCTCCTCCTCACCTCTGCTTTCTCACAATTTCCTTCACTGGCTTCTTCTCCTTCTTTGTTCAATCTTTAAATGCATATTACATAAAATGACAAAGGTTTCCTCTCATCTCTTCCTACAGTCCTGTTGATGATCTCTTACTGTTTTAATATCATCCATCTTCAGATGATTTTCAAATGCATATCTCCAGATCCCTTTCTCTCCTGAATTCTAGATTCACATTTCCAAACCCAACTGTACACTTCCAATATGGATTTTTCACATTTCAAAAATCAACATCAAAATCTTTATCTTTGTCCTAAACCTTTTCCTTATTATTGCAATTAAATCTATAGCTGCAAGCCCCCACTTTTTAAAGCTTCCTCCATTGTTTTCTCTTCTCCAGCATCCAATCAGGTTAAAAGTACAACCTACTTTGGCTCTGAAATCGCTTTTATCTATTCCTCCTTTCTGTTCCCATAGTCATGCCTTAATTTAGGCCCTCAGCATCTCTCACCTCGACTGTTAAAGTCTTCTATCTCCAATCTCTCCTATACTATTTACTCTTCATACAGCTTTCTATTATCTTTTAGCACACACAGCTAATAATGTTACCCCTTCTCTCAATAACTGGGGATTGTAATACCTACAGAACTCAACAGAAAAGCATTCAGGATTTTTCACAAGTCCTATACTTCTTCATCCTCAACTTCTGTTATTATGCTCCATATTTTTAACCAAGCCTCTCTGGATTAGCACCAATTCCAGACCATTGCAAGAACATTCACATTTCTATGCCTTTATTCTTGTTTTGAACATGGAGAGATCAGAGAAAAATCTGAGTCATCAGAGGTACATTCAACTTCCAAGCTGAGGTCAAACCAGGTGATACTCTGGCCTTCTTGCTTGTATTCTCATGTTCTGGACATGTATCCTTTTTGCAATCTACTCATTTAGTGCAGTATTTCTCACATTTTTGTGCTTTTTGTTGATCTTGGTGTTTAAAATAGCCCCAAATCATAGCAATGAAATGCTGTCTAGTGTTCTTAAGTACAAGAAGGCTGTAATATTATTACGAGAAAATCATGTCTTAGATAAGCTTTGTTCAAGCACGAGTTACAGTGCTATTAGAAAAATTCTAAGTTAATAAATCAACATCATATATTAAATAAGGTGTCTTTACACAGAAACATAAATAAAACAAGTTATGTGTCAATTAGCTGATGGAAACATTGTACCAGAGGCTACCTAGAGCCTAACATTGTATCACCCTAAGAGCAATTTTTTTGGTATTCCATAATTCAATGTTCGCAGTGACTTTACAGAATATAGCTACTGTAAATTAGAATCAAAGGTACTGCAGTATTTCATTATGATTAAGTGCCACATCATACCTGATACGCTAATTTTTAACATCAAAACTTCAATCTTTCATGCTACAATTTAAGCCCCAATTTTATCCTCAGTGAAGATATAGCAAGTCACCAACTCACTGTAGTAACACTTTAATGATCATAATTCTTCTTTGTCCATTTTTTAAAAATTAAACTAGAGAAAACTTTTTGTAAAAATGAAAAAAAAAGTAAACCTATGTGTGAACAAATATGAAGTCATAAGTAATCAAGCACTGTTTGCCAAAGGTTTTGCTACAAAAAAAATAGCCTCAGGTTGCTACTGAAATCAATTTATATATAGAAGCAAAATAAAAATGTATCAAAGTATAAGAAGTGGTTAGTGCTGGTGAAACTAGTCTTGATAATAAAACATCAAGAATTTTTTTTGCAAATTAATGAAGGCATAAATATATACTATTAGCATCCAATAAAAATCTGTAACCAAGGAAATTCTCTAACATTTCATTTTTACCTATGACAGGACAACCATAAAAATTTCCAGTGTAGGAGTATAATTTTCTCCCAAAAGATTTCAATTAGGATATATGATTTTTAAACCTTCTGTACATCACATTTAAGGGTGTCACTCAATGTAAATCCTAAAATAAGTAATAATGATAGAGAAGACTTAAAGGAATAATACTTTTGGTCTGATTCTTTCTGTAGCTCTCTATTAAGTTCATCAATGCGCTGTTGTAGTTTTTTACGTCTCTGTTCTGGTGGCAGATGACTGAAATCTTCTAGTGCTGGGCCCTGAAAAGAGAATCTACATCATTATAATAGACATTTTTGGGAAATGTTATTTTTAAAATATACCTGCTATAAAATAAGAATACATACCAATCTTAAGTTTAATTTCAAATTTGCCTCAAGCAACCCCTTAAAAAAATCTACATAGATGTATGCGTTTATGCATATATGTTAATGAAAACAATTGAACTGAAGAAAGCTCAAATTCCTGTCATTTCATAAAGCCATGAAACAAAATATGTTAAAATTATACCCAGATACAGGTAACCGGTAGGTAGTATAACATTACTTTCAAATCTTGGCAGTTATAATGAATACATATAAACCTTCTTACAGCAACAACAACAAAATGGAAACACGTAACATCTCTTGTCTATACAGGGTATTGTTTTGTATATAACATATCACAACATTTCCAAATCAAACCCATTGCTATGACATTCAGAATGTTACAAATGTTCAAACTAAAAATATGAATATAATTAAGAAACTTACCTCACAAGGACAATCTAATGAAATATACTTTAATACTACATATAGGGCTTGGCGGTTTGGCATGGTGGCTCATATCTGTAATCCCAGCATTTTGGGAGTCCAAGGTTGGTGGATCACCTGAGGTCAGGAGTTCTAGACCAGTCTGACCTACATGGAGAAACCCCATCTACTAAAAATACAAAAATTAGCTAGGTGTGGTGGTGCATGCCTGTAATCCCAGCTACTCGGGAGGCTGAAGCAGAAGAATCCCTTGAACCCGAGAGGTGGAGGCTGCGGTGAGCTGAGATCACACCATTGCACTCCAGCCTGGGCAACAAAAGGAAAACCCAGTCTCAAAAAAAAATACTACAGATAATCTTTGAACGATTAAACCATTCAAAACATACCTGGTCATTAAAAAAACAAAAGATACAACTGTCTAGTGAGCAGAAATTATATTCCAACAAGGGGTATATTTTCTATTATCCTTTTGTAAACCAAATAACATACCTCAGTTGAGAAAGAATGATAAAATGCTTTTTAGGAAAGATGCTTGATGTCTGAAAATTTTTTAAAGTTCTGATATTCAATAAACTATGCAATTTAAGAAAAAGTGCTAGTATTTAAATGTAAACATCTGATCCAAATGATGTCTTCCCCTTAAATGTTATTTTAATCACTGTTACTTATGTTATTAGAGATTACAACAGAACCAATATTAGCAGCTATTGAATCTATTTAATATAAACCTATATTACTTCTTTATATATACTCCAGAAACTGATGATGCCTGTCACTATTCATTTTCTTTCCAAAATGGTTATTTTAAGAATATAAATATGAGGCCAGACAGGGTGGCTCATGCCTCTAATCCTAGCACTTTAGGAGGCCGAGGCGGGTGGATCACCTGAGGTCAGGAGTTCGAGACCAGCCTGGAGTCTGGCCAACAAGGTGAAACCCTGTCTCTACCAAAAATACAAAAAATTAGCCAGGCATGGTGGCAGAAACCTGTAATCCCAGCTACCTGGGAGGCTGAGGCAGGAGAACTGCTTGAACCCAGGAGGCAGAGGTTGCAGTGAGCCGAGACTGCGTCATCGCACTCCAGCCTGGGCGACAAGAGTGAGACTCCGTCTAAAACAACAAACAAAAGAATATAAATATGATTCCATTTGTTAAAGTGATGCTAAAAGGAGCTCTCAAAACAAAGACATTCTTGCTCTTTGGGCCTCTTATGCCTGTAACATATGCTAAATAGCTTTATTTCACTGTGAGTAAGAATGATGCATTTACTTTTAGAGAAGAAAAAATTCACTCCTAGGATGAGCTATGATCAAATATAGTTTAATTAATAACAGAATCCCTAGTATCTTTCCCCAGTGGCCTGCACATTATGGATATTCAACAAGCTTGCTGGAAAAAGTAGGGCATCCTAAGTGGTTTTTGTTTTTTCTCATTTACCAGTCACCAGAAACAAGGATATCAATCAACCCAACCTGACCTAAATAAATCAATGGTGAAACTTCCTATATGAAGTTCCTTCAGATTTATTGGTTAATTCTCAACATAAATTCGTCATATTTAATCTAATTTGGAGTTGAGGGTTTTTTGTAGGGTCTCACTCTGTTGCTCACAATGGAATGCAGTTGAGTGATCATAGCTCTCATGGCTTACTACAGCCTCGAACTCCTGGGCTCAACCAATCCTCCCGCCTTAGCCTCCCAAATAGCTGGGATTACAGGCAAGCAGTACAAGTTTTGAAAACTTATATATATATGCCAAAAATAAACTTCCTAATTTAAATTTTAAAAGTATTTCTGAAAATCTTGAAAAATTTAGTAATTTTTTTAATTATAATAAAATTACAATAACCTAGAAGTAAATCTGCCAGAATTCCACTTAGCCCTTATCAAACCTTCTTCTCAAATTTATGAACAGTAAATACTGAGGTACTTACGTTTCTAATATCCCTTTTGCCATGAGAACCCTATTCTTACATGGAATACAAGAATTAAACTCAACTCTATTTCCTATGGATGTTCAGAAGACCTCTGAGGCATTTAACAACCTCTCTTACTACAAAGGAAATTTATAAAAGGCTGATTCCAACAGGGTAAAAAAGAGTAGTCTATTTTCCAATAGCTTTCTATACAATAATTTTGGGGTTAGTTCCTAATGTAGCTCCATTCATTTGTTTGAAATAAATAAACATACAAAGGAACATCCCAAACACACACACCATCCCCCTGCAACACACACACACACACACACACACACACACACACACACACACGATATTTAGATCATCTGTGCTTCTATTCTCCTTAAACAGTACAGAAGAACCAAGCACTAACTCCATAATGATACTAGAAGGAAATTTTTCTTTCTTTTTTGAAAAATCTAATGATTCTCGTGATAAAACTACAAATCAAATGTATATGATTTTTAAAGAATATTAAGTAAAATAATATTTGCTAAATTTTCCTTCTGCATAACAAAGTGTGGCTCCACCATGTAATCTTTAAAAATGTTTAACCATTTAAAAATGTTTAATTTTATACTCCTATGTAACATGACAAGGACTCCATTCAATGACATTTAAGAACTTAATGGGTTGATGACAATTAACCACATTATTTTCTAATCTTATGACATCAAGAGTGCTGGCATATGCTGGACTATGAATTAAACCATAAAAAGAAAAAACAAACAAGGTGAAAACGTGGGATGTAATTTACCACTTGTTTTGAATTAAACAAAACAATGTTTTGAGATTACTTAATGTTGGCACAGTATATAGATCAGCACATAAGGCTTACCATCTTCACCGACCACTGAATAGTTCAATGGAAAACAGAAAGAAATGGTAAATTATTCACAGGAAACCATAATACAGAAGATGCAATAGCCTATTCTTTTTTTACAATGCTAAAATAAATCATGTACATTTTACAATCCAAACAGTTATGCCAGAAAACCCATTTTAAGCACATTTTGGAAAGTAAATTACTTGCAAAAAAAAAAAAAAGCAGCATACACTGATAATGGGCAGATATTTTCTATGTTTAACTAAAACTTAAAAGTAATCATTCTATCTGTAATCATGCATTTTCTTTTAAAGTGAATTTTATGTAAGTTAATTTAACTTCTATAGCTCTTTATTCTCAAATTACTAACATCTGAAAAGTTGAATATGAGCTCCAAGATTAAACATTTAAAAAGAAATCTTACATGAAATATTAAAAAATGGAATGTTCATCCCAGTGCATTAAAGAAAATACTATTATCTGCATTTTTATACTTCAAAGTACTGCTTGAATTTAAATATACCATGGTTAGGTGAGGGGAACATTTTTACTTTCGTTTTAAGATCTTTTTAAACGTACAGATACATTAAAAACACACTATTATCAAAATAATGAGTTATCTAGATTCAAGTTTCCCATGCACATTTCCAAATACATACAAATATATAGGTTGAATTTTGCTTTAAAAATATAGCTTCTATTTTTCAGGTTTTATTTTAAAATCCATATGCTTGAAGAACACTTAAAACAACTTCGATTTTTAGAAAATTGATTAGAATGTATTCTTTCTGAAAATATGCAATGACAGAGATTCTGGAGAGACCAACTGTTGTGCTCTTATACTTTATATATATGCATATATATGTGTGTGTATACAGACATAGATATGAATATGGATATGGATATATTTCCCACATTCTGTGGGTCAGGATTCTGCAACTGGCATGGCATCTATCTAGCATCCCAACTACACACACACACACACATACACACACACGGTGACCCAGAATATGCAACAGAGCTTTATAAAGTTAATCTTCACATTCATCTTAATTGGTTAGCAGCTTCTAAAATTTTTACTTTTCCCTGTTTTCTAAATCATGATGTTTTAAGAGAAAGTGTTAGGGGGAGGTCAGGTAAAATTTCACATTAAAAATATGAATGAATTTTAATAAATAATCTGACAAAAATATCTACCCCTTATCTCTGATGAGTTGGTCACCGCTATGCATTATCTTTTCAAATTAAGCTTAACATTCTTTAGACCGTCAGTATTTTTGAGAAACAAAGAACACAATTTATTTTGCTATGAAAAAACTCCTGGAAAGGAAATAAAAAGGTTTAAAGAAAGATGTTCACAGTCTTTAAAAAATGTTATTAAATGAAATTATATACAGGACAAGCACCAAAATATTTAAAGAATTTGAATCTGACTTATCTTTTATAATTTTCACCAGCAAAATTTCTAAGTGACGCAAATTATCTAATTTCTATGTTAATCTTTTAGAGAAAACATTAAGATAATTATAGATGAAATATCAAATGTTTCAGTTTTTTGTTAATCTAGTCTTACTAAATTATCAATTGGAAATTTGATCATTAGATGTACAAAACTCAAGTTCTTTGTAAAAATATTTGACATATATTCTTTGTAAGGTTTTAAAGTAATACATGTTCCATACAAAAATACCTTATTCTCATATACAATTATCATATACTCATAAACTAGAAAATTTCATATACTCAACTACATTTAATAAATGTAAGAGAGCTAAACAGGAAACCATTCAAGCAATTAAAATTATTAGGTGTTATTTCATTTTAAATAGGACAAAATCTCATGAGAACTACTCTGGAAAGATAAAAGCTTAGAAAAATGTCTCTGAAAGTCTATAAAGTCATAAATAATTTAGACAAAAAACCTGAACTCATTGCTAAATAACTTAAAAAACGGTATCTTTAAAAAGCTCAGATAAAATAGCAATAGAGTAAAAATTATTAGTTTGTATTTTAAGTAAAGTTTGGGTATATCCTCAAATATCCATTAACAGTTAAAACTTAATGTCACAGAAGGAAATTTTAGACCTTCCTCCCTCAGAAAAAATCCACTGATACCACAGTCAAACTGAAAAACACTGGTGTAATGCAACATTTTTCATATCCTTAATTTATACTGGGATCTGTACACACCAGTTTTTCTTTTAAAAAGGAAAAGAAAAAGATTTTTAAAAATTGTAATTTTTTAGAAGTTATTTAGGAAAAGCAGTGTGCAGCAAATATTGCACAAAACAAGTTTCTGAATTGAATGGTACAACTTGTCAGTTTTAAGAAACCTCTAGACTTATTTTGTAATCTTAATAAGACTGAAAATTCCATAAGCAGGTTTACTAAAGCTTACCCTCTTTTTGAATTTTTCTATATTGAGAAAATTCTTAAGTGGAAAAAAAATCTCTGTAGGTTAGTTTTTGAGATAATATCTAGTAAATAACAAATGCTCATCAAAAGAAAGAAATTTGTTAGTTGTAATCCACTTTCCTCCCTGCTCTGTCCTCTCAACCCCTAGTTGGGTTTGTCATATTTTCTACCTTGTACACTGTTTTCTTCTTTGGAGTGGTAGCTAGTAATAAATCTGGGAGGGAATTTCAGCCTTCTAAAACTAGGCCCCTATAAAAATAATTTATGTTTATAATTTGTGAGAAACAAATAACAAGCAAATAGTTTTACGTTTTACAGTTGTAAAATTCTACCTACAAACTTATTCAATAAAAATAAATAAAATGACGCAAATTTATGCTTCTCTCTCCAGGGCTCATAGCTCTAATTGCCTGAGCATTTTTTTTTTTTTTTTTTTTTTTAGAATTACACTCACCTCGTACCTCTATATGTATAAAATATGACTATGACTATATTGTGTAAAATATGACTATTTTAACTGGGCCTGGCAGACTCATTATGTAGGATACACAAACGATTACAAAAACATGACTACAACATAGTTATTTCTCATGATTTATATAACAACCTAATATTTAGTGTAGTCTAAATTGCCAGAGGAGTGGTGGTTCATGTCTGTAATCCCACAACTTTGGAAGGCTGAAGTGGGAGGATTGCTTGAGCCCAGGAGTTTGAGACCAGTCTGGGCAACACAGCAAGATCAACATCTCTATAAGAAAAAATTAAAAATAAAAATAAGTAAATAAGTAAACTGCCATGGGAATTAGTTCTAGCCTTGTAACTCAGGCAATAGAAATCCCAAATACGATTTCTCAAAAGTCTTTCAAACGTGTGTTCAGAGCTTTTAGAAGTGATTATAGGCATCCTGTAGTTATAATACATGGTGACTTTTCAAAACGTCATCAATTACCTACCATCCACATATAGAATTAGGTAAGATAGATGCAAAGAAGTTCATGTCATTGAAGGAAAAAACAAGTCCAAAAAAAAAAAAATCACAACACCCTGGAACATTTCTGCTGCATTAGTAACATCAGTTAAGTTTGTCAGAATGTTTTAAGGCAACGTAGATGTAATCTTGTCCCTAAACTAATATAGCTTCTTCTACAGGAGGCCAAAATGTAATTTGA
The DNA here is from genome assembly GCF_030222135.1 of Aotus nancymaae. Lineage (NCBI taxonomy): Eukaryota > Metazoa > Chordata > Mammalia > Primates > Aotidae > Aotus > Aotus nancymaae. The sequence continues at coordinate 1,854,580 of NW_026988537.1, read as the reverse complement.
AGACAGAAAGGAAGAAAAATAGACAGAAGGAAAGAAGGGGAAAGAAGAGAGGAGAGAGGAAGGGAGGGAAGGGAAGAAGGAAGAACAAAATAACCTAACTTTAGATTATTATTGTTAGGCTTCTTATGACACTGATAGACTGATTTCTCAACTATGGGTTAGCAAACCTATGTTTTTCAAATGTCCAATCAAAATCTTATAAATGAATCTAAATTACAGGCTATTAATATTGAAAGCACACCCTTTAAAATCAAACAAAAACAAGAAAAATTAGCCTCACTAACATAATACAGTAACACTAATGTACACACCCTTAAAATCAAACATAAACAAGAAAAATTAGCCTCACTGACATAATAGAGTAACACTAATGTATTTATTAGTAGTTTAACAGTTGTTGCTAAGCAACAGTTTAGTAAACATTACTCAGTGATACCTAGTATTTTTGTAGGCTTTACAATTTATAATATCCTTCTAATATATTATCTCAATTTGATCTGCAACAATCTTGATATTTAAAATACCTATCTTTAATATTTTTTAATTACTGCAACTGTGTTTTATACATCTCAAAGTAAGCAGGGCAATTAAAACTGAGCTTGACATTTTATTGTCAACAAAATAATACTTTATAAAATTGGCAGGTAAAGTCAGCATTGGTGACAAATTATTACAAGAGTAACTCCAGTGACAAATTACTGAAAGTCTTAAAAATGTAAATACATTACAAGACAATGGTGAACATATGCACATAAACAAAAAAATAGCTCAAATATGATTGTACCCAGCACCCTCTTTATAATACCATTCTTTTATGGTTGAGCATTTCAAATGTTATAAAGAGGAGTTGTTTTTAACTTGAGGGCAGCTATTCTTAATTCTGCGGTGTTTTTAAACTATGTATTTATAGGAGAGAGCCTTATAATGAGGGTGGAGAGTATTAAAAGCCACACTACACACACAATAGGCCATCATGCATTTTAACCCATTATTAAACTTACCCCTCTTTTGAGGCTTCTGAAAGAAGGAATTCTGGGCTTCCCTGTTTTTATTTCATTCATACAATAATGCACGGGCTCAATGGAGAATGTGAGAAACTGGGACCCATTAGGAGTACTGGATGTGAATAAACTAGTAGGGGTTAAGGGTGGGGACTGTGGCTAATATGGAAATAAAGAAAGGAATCAATAAGCCAAATGTGCATAGTTTTTTCCTAAATGAAAATTCTATTTTTGGCAACATACTTTTCACAAAATATACCTCAAATAAAGTTTACTATAAAAATACTATGAGAAAGTAAACATAGTTTTGCCCAAAACTATCATTTTAAAAAATCAAATTTACTTTTTAAAATGTACCATTTCACTTGATTACTTTTTATAAGCAGACAGATTAAAAATATAGAATACACAAATTACACTGTCAAAGAAAGCAATATGACCTAGATTTTTAAATTCTCTTCTAATTTCTAGAATATTAGCACTACCATGGTACTTAAGAGATAAAGTGGCAGCTACAGCTAAAGTTATGTAAATAGGTAATGTGACACATAAAATATTAAAACTATAACTGATTATTATCAAAAATAGGCAAAAAAACTTTCATTACATTCATGGCTTTCCTCTCAGATCTCAGACTCTTTCGATTTCATCCTTATTTCATCTTTTCCTTTTAATTATAGTATTCCTTGTACGTCTAAGCTCTTCTAGCTACCTCGATCTGACTAAAACAGGCCTCACTTCCCATCTTGACTGAACAATATTATTAAAAGCATAAATAAAGCATGAGTTAGTTATAATTGTACTTTTAAAGATGTAAGTATGAGTTAAATTTTATCTACACTCATATGCCATGATCAAAAAAATGAATTAAAACAATCAAATATAAACATAGCACATCAGATTAAAAGTATTTCTCTATTCTCCTTGCTAATAAGACACTATTGCAACCACTTAATTGATAAGAAAGACACAGCACCCATCTATTTCATTTGCTCACATGCTGATCTAGATCTATCTAAAATAAACAGCACTTCAGAAGGTAGGTTCTAACAAGTTAAGAGATTCTCTTAGCAAACTCAAAATTGTTTTAAACTTCAATTAACCAAGACTGAACCCTTCCCATTAAAAACATATATGGATGACAAAAACAATCTTAGTAGTATGATCTATAAAACCTAATCTGACATTTATTATGGCTGTGGTCAATCATTCAATCCATTGAGAATTGCAATTTCAGTGGTATTTTAGTTAGATCATGTTTCCTTAGAAATTCTGATGGGAAGTACATACAAATGAAACTTCAAAAGCATATAATTTAACTAGATATTAACAACTTTGTTAATACTCTTACCCATTATGCAGTAGTCAAATGTTAAATCCATAAATAACTTACTATTAAGGTATAAAACTATGTTTCCTAATATAAGAGAAAGGTTAACTGAATCATTCAAAGTGAAAATATTTATTCTCCATTAATGGTAAACCATTTTCCATTCAATACCCATATTCTTTTAATTGGTACACTTAAATTGATTAGCATATAGGAATTTTATGACTTTTACCTTTGGCTTCTTTCCAAAGAGCCACAATTTGCCCTTGGCCTTTCCTACTGTGGTTTTGGCATCCATCTTCCCACTCTCCTGTTTGGATGCACTGATAGTCCCATCAGAAATGGTTCTATATATATGTTGACTGTAATCTTCAAACGGAAAGTCTCCTGGAGGTTCAAAACCAGATTTGAAGGAGTCTACCACCATTTGAGAGTCCTATACAAAGGAAACATAAGTTTTAGAACTATTTTACTGGCTCATAATTCTACATTAGCTTTCAAAATTTTATTCAGTACAAGAAAACAACAAATATCCATTTAAATAAATAATTCCACAGTAATCATTAAAGTAAATACTTTATTCCTATAAACTCAAAATATTTTAATCCCAAAAGAAAAATACTTGCAAATTACCACTTAATTAATTTATAATATTCATCAAATGTTTTTATACCTGAAATTTATCTGAGGACTAGTTAGCTGATAAGAAAGACCTAACTGTCAAAAAGAATACAGAAAGAGGTTATTATCAAGTAGAAATTTTGAGAAGTTTCAAAGGAAAAAGGCTTTTTTGCTTTAAAAGATAGATGTCTACAAAGAAGCTAATCTTTGGAGTGAGGAAAGAACATCTAATTGTAAGAGAGAGTAAAAGATGAATAGGAAAGGCTTTCTAACTCATCCAACATGGGAAAAGATAAATTAAATATACACTGTGGAATGTTAACAGAGCAACACGGAAAGATCTCATAAACACTACTGAGGGCAAAAAATGTTTGAAAACATAAAGTTTAATACCATGTACTTAAAACTTTTAAATACCATGTACTTAAAACTTTTAAACTCACGTATTGTACATGTACATGTACTTAATATCATGTACTTAATATCATGTACTTAAAACTTTTAAACTCACATATTGTTTTTAGATATGCATACCTCTATCTGAATGCTTTATTGACTCTTAAACTCATTATTTTCAAACAGAATATCTCTACAAACTCCTCCCCACCCCTAACAACCTCTCCCTTTTGTTGCCTGTTTCTTTTAATAGTACATTTTGCCCTTCATTTAGTCCAAAGTCATCCTTAAGTCACAGCTTCCTTTTGTCAGTAATGCTGCCCTCAGCAACCCTTTGCTAAAGCGTAAGAAGAGAGAAGAGGGCTCTAATGATACTGTATAACGTTGCGTCCAGCCATGCTGAAATACATATGCACTTTGGAATTCCCAATCAAAGAAGCCAAAAATCCTCTTTTCTAAATTTAAGAACAATTCTATCAGTTGTTACAGAAAGGATCCTCACTAATATAGTATCTACTTGATAGGTTCATGAAGACTAAAGTATGTAGCACACATGTGATACCCTCCAAACACCAGTTCTCTTCTCTTGCTACGGCCTTTTCCTCAGTTTCTGCCAACCATGCTTTTTGATCACTCAGTCAACATTTACTGAGATGAAAGACCACTAGTCCTTAATCAAGATACAATGTGATTACCGATATTTCCCCAAGGGGAGGAAGGCTATGCTGTTTCATCTGCACAAAATGCTCTCCTTCCTCCTCCTCATGAGTCATCACTCCTTATGCTACCCACATTTCTTGATATAGTTCAAGTGCCAAACGCAACTCTGATCATTTCCTTCTGTAAATTTTCACTAAACTAATAGTTTAACACAATTTGTAACACATAGTTCTTAGGTTAGACTCTTTGATAAGAACTGAAAACTTAGTGAGAGAAGAACAGAGTTAAGAAATCATTTTTTTTTTTAAAGAAAGAATTAGAACTTTTGCATTTAGAATGAACCTTAGAACTCAAAGGAATCTATCGCAGTACGTTCTTCTACAGAATATAATTTAGAACCACCTACACATCAGATTACTTTATCCCTTTCCCAACTCATTTCACTAACTTAAACTGCACACCTAAACCAAACAGACGTATTCAAAGATAATTATGTAGCACTTACTCTTCTTTCATCAACTGATTTTGCTGCAAGAATCATTCCTTCCAAACATTTTGAAATGATAGGAATGACTTTGCGTTCTGAATCGGCAAATCCTCTGTAACACTCACTGAGTTTAATAGTCCTTCGTTCGTCCATTTCTTGTAGTTGCTAACAATCAAGAATTAAAAAAAAAGAAAACAATTTTTCAATCATTCTAAAGGAGATCAATTAGTGACTCTCCACCAAAAAAATAAAGATTTCTACCCTCATAGTTATACTGTTGTTGTTAATACCTTTTAACAAGTGCTATTGACGTACAATACTTAAAACCTGAGACGTGCTAAAGAGCAAAAGAAAGAAAAAACTTAGTAAGGCTCTTAGTATTGTTTTCCTAAAACCAGATGACACTGGTATTCTAGTCTTCTAAAAGGATCCCTTACTGGCTATCAGCTCCCTGCCGCATACCATTCCCGCCTTTTACTCTTCAATCAGAGTAGTTCTTGTTTATGCTTCTAGGAAACATTTCATTTGAAGAAAAAATTCTAGTTTTTTTGCTTTTTTTTTTTTTTTTTTAAGCAATTGGCCCATAACATATACAAGTCTAAGACTTCTAACCTCAAGTTAATTCAGGGTACTTTGGTAAGACCTGGCTGGACCAACAGTCTACACTCATTGTTTATCAACAGGTAACCAGACCCACCACAGTGTACAGCTCAGAGCTGGGGACAATAAGGAAAAACAGGAAGTCACAAGCTCAAAGGGGCACATATAGAATCCTCACAATTCAAAATTCACTGGCACGTGCCACTAGGAAATACGTTGGAACACATAAAGGCATTTTTTTGACATATCCTATTTGCCAGCACTGACCTTTCTGTTTTGTAGGAAGCAGTTACACTGCCTGTGTCCCCAAACTCCCACACACAGCCTGGGACTTTGAGACCTGCATTTTCACAGAAGAATTGATCCCATAGAAAGGTCCAAATGCAAGGATCAGGCCCAAAACAGAGAAGGTAGTTTATCTCTAAGTTATGGTCTCCCCAGAATATGAAGACTTAACTACTAAGCCTAGAAAAGTACCACGGTGAAGACCGGCAGGCTTGGTCTTCTGGATTCAATGACCAGAATTTGATACCCACTCCAGTCCACCAACTCTCACTGTGCTTCCTTTGTATTTCCAAATTGCCTTATAAAGAAGAAAAAGTATACCTGAGCTGATACTCTTCCCATATAAGCTCTGCTCTTTGAGATACTACTACCTCATCAACACTGTTTTACTAAATCCCTTTTCTGTAATTTCTCTTCTTTCTAGAAATGGCAATAACATAATTTAACCCTCATGAAAATTCTGAGGTCTTTTTTACCTGAGGCTGTTTGGCAACTGTTATCATCAAGTGATGACAGACAGGATTTATAAGCAAGCTCAACATGTGAATTACATTTATCATCTAACAGAGCCAACACGGTAAGCAGGCAAAAGTCACGCCAACAAATACATTTTGTAAGATTTATTTCTGCCATATGGACTGATGCCAATGACTCTGATTCAGTATAAAAAAGCTACATCTCAATTCTAAGTGAACAGATTACAAATTCAATTAATTCTCCTTTGTCATGTCAAAATACTTAATGATACAGTATTTAAATGTATCTTACTAATGTCATTGTTTTAGTAAACTGTTTATAACACTAATAGTAACTGTGTAGAAAATGTGTGACTTAAAAGTCAGAAAAAACTTATTTTCAAATCTGTAATCATAAAGGAATCTCTCATCCCTCATCTTGATGAGTAGTGAATCTAGAAAGATTCTGATGTCTAAGATTTACAAGTTTTTATATTTAAAGACCAGCTCTTCCAACTCTGAAATGAGATTAACTCCATATCTAAGATTTACCTTGTAAATCTGAGGAATCACTACATAAAAATGTTTGTGTTGTTCTCCATTAAAGTTTTGTAATTGTGCTGCATATTCATTTTTATTTTCATCAGCCATATGCGTACGTAGATTCAGTTGCTGTTTGGCCTAGGGGCAAATTGGTCAAAATTATTACCAAGAATAACAACAAAATCACAGAAATTCACTTTTCTGAAAATTATACTAAAACTAGGTTTTATCACTGGAGAAGCCAACACGTGACATCAAAAGAATGATGAAGTGGCATGACTTTCTCAAACTATTAATATCATTTAAAATTTAAGAAGACACTTGCAGATCTTATGGTCAGAGTGGTCTCCTTATTATAATATTCTTCCCTCCCTCATTACAGTTGTATTCTCTGATTGCAATAAGTCAGAATAATCTAATATAGTCTCTCCTTATCAAATCCAGATAAAAAACTACATAAACAAATGAAAACATTATAGCTTGAAACAGTGTGCTTCTAATCAGAAGAGAAAAACAGGTAGCTTTAGGAATATTTCAGATTGTTAAAAAAGTTAACAGTAAAACATGTCTTTATGATCCACCTACATATAACTAAAATATGAAACTAAAATCATAGTGAAACTAAATAATGATTTTTTAATAATACAGCATCCAATAGTGTTTCCACCTCTGTGTAAAACCACAAATACTTTAAAGCATGCTTACTTAGAATATAGTTCTGAGCCTCTTGATTTCTTGTACAAAGTCAAATTTTAATAGTTATTTTCTAACTAACTAGTTACTACCTCATTGACACATCTTAGGCTTTCTAACCTACTGTGGAATAGGACAAAAACTCAATCCCAGTAGCAACTACATCTTTCCTCTAAATTTGAATGCAGCTAAGATACTGTAATAAATTAACACATATTACTTTCTCAGACCAATATGTACAATTTAAAGTAGGCAAATATTTGTATATTTTAGACTTAAATACAGTATATCTCTTGAGTAAATTCTAATACTGTACTGATGCAAATGTTGTTAACTACCTTCCTTATGCAAGTAATAGTATTTTGACATCAAAGTTGGTTTGGAGTATTTCTTACCTTTTCAACATCTGCCTTGGTTGCATTAGTATCATTATCCAATCTTTCATAACTCTGTTGTGCCTTTTCTGCCTCTCTACATTCTCTTTCAAACTTCTTTTTACTCTGTTAAAAAAAATTAAAATATCACACTGAGAAAATAAAATTAGGCTAACTTCATTTAAGAAATAACTTTAGATAGCATTAGAAGAAATACCTAACATAGATGGCAGGTTGATGGGTGCAGCAAACCACAATGGCACATGTATATCTATGTAACAAAGAACATGTATATATATGCACATTCTGCACATGCGTCCCAGAACGTAAAGTATAATAATAAAAAAAAAAGAAGGCCAGGCGCGGTGGCTCACGCCTGTAATCCCAGCACTTTGGGAGGCCGAGGCGGGTGGATCACAAGGTCAGGAGATCGAGACCATCCTGGTCAACATGGTGAAACCCCGTCTCTACTAAAAATACAAAAAATTAGCTGGGCATGGTGGCGTGTGCCTGTAATCCCAGCTACTCAGGAGGCTGAGGCAGGAGAATTGCCTGAACCCAGGAGGCGGAGGTTGCGGTGAGCCGAGATCGCGCCATTGCACTCCAGCCTGGGTAACAAGAGCAAAACTCCGTCTCAAAAAAAAAGAAAAAAAGAAAAAAAGAAAAAAGAAAAAAGAAAAAAAATGTGCCATTGTGTATTATGTGGAAATGTGGAAATGAACTGCACACTAAGTAAAATTTGTCCTTTCTAAATTAGAAAATAAATTTTACTATTACAACCAATCCACATTCCTTAAATATCAGACATTACAGACTATGAAGAAAAAAAATAGGCGTGACTGAGTTAATATTTACTATGTATCTCACTCAAAAAATGTGTTTATAATTGTTATTATAAAACATGTAAGTCCTCATCTTCAGGAGAACTTTTTTGGTTTGGTGTTTTTTGTTCCGGTGGTTTTGTTTTAACAAGCATTTGTTTTCATATTTTTTTTTGGTTAGACCCAATGTAGCTTGGGATGTGGAGTGTCCCTCCAAAGTAGTTTCATATTGTTTCTTCCAGATGTCCCACAAAGACCATCAAACCAGGCCCCAGATCTTTTTAAATTTTATTTAATTCAAATTATTATGACTTTGTAAAAGCTATTCACAACTGAGCCATGTAAAATATATGTCATATTATATTTCCTTTCCTACATATTTTTTTTAAATCCTGGAGTTAATATATGTCTTCGCTTTTTCAATTTGCTTAGTTTCCAATGCACTCATCTCTAATTCAACCCCAGTTTTTCCCAGTTCTTTAAATCTCTCTGCAGTTACTTCTAACACACTAGAAATTTTCTTGTGATTTTCTTGGTAAATCTCTCCCAAAGGCTTCTAAACTCACTGAAATTTGAACTCATTACCAACTAGGCCTAATGCATAGTTGTTAGGTTAGGATTTCCCTCCCCCAGCAACCTGTGGATTCATTTCAACTCTATCTTTGTTTGGATCTCCTATTTCCTAGTTTTGTGCTTTCTCCTTTTTGATTCACTTCCTCATTTTGCTAGACACATTCAGCAGCAGCCTCCTAAAAGGTTTGCAGGTGATAACTGAATCTCCATGGCTAAAAAAGCCTTTACCATCATTTTTAATCAACAAAATTTGGCTGGATATAGAACTCTAAGGTGGAAATCATTTTCCTTCAAAAGCATTGCTCTATTATTCTTCTGGCTTCCTGTGTGACTATCCTGTCTAATTCCATTCTGATTCCGGAGACATTATATAAAGGATGTTTGTTTGCTTGGGTTTTTTCCTCCATGGAGGCTAGTAGAATCTTCTCTCTCTCCAGTGTTCTGAAATTTCAAGAGAGGTGGGGCCACTGTGCTGAGCACATGGGAAACCCTTTCCATCTGGAAATTTATGTCTTTCAGTCATAGGAAAACTTTGAGTTATTTTTGCCCTTTTCTATGTTTTCTCTTTTCTATTATGTTTATTATTTTGGAAATGAACCTACTGGGTAAGTCTTCTAATTTTCTTATATTTTCTTCCATATTTTCAATGTCTGTCATTTTGCTCTACTGAGATATTTACTGAACTTTATCTTTCATTTTTTTCTAGTGGGTTTTTTTCCTGCTATAATAAAGTTCTTTTTTGTTCTTCATATGTTTCTTTTCAAATAATCTCTTATTCTTATTTCATGGATGTAAACTTTTCTCTATTCCCTTTGAGAATATTAACTAATAGCTACAGGTATTTCCCTTGTTTTTGCATTTTAATTTTCATTTCCTTTCATAGTCACATTGCCTTCTTTCCTCCCTATTACTTCTGGTCTCTGATGTGTACATTAGATGTCTTCTTTAACTATCTGGGGATCCTTGGATATCTGCTCTTATTTAAAAAGCTGGTTAAAAGCTCCACAGAGAGGGCTTTACAGATTATATTTTCCTCTAGGGTGGCATGGCCAGGTAGTTTGTTTCCTTGGAAAAACCTGGCATCAGTTTTTTAAAGCTTTTTCCTCCCTAGCTGATTAAATTACCCAGAAAGACTCTTCCAATTTCTTGCCTGGAAAATATATACCTTGCAACCTATACTCAGAATTCCTCAGAAGAAGCAAGCAGGGATCTCAACATTTTGTATTTACCTAACCTCCTTTATAGAACCAGTTACAATGTTAATTTCTTACCTTGGAGATTACAAAGCCATAAAAAATAGTACAAATTTGGATCCCAAACCTCATTTAAACAAGATCAGAGTTTAAATTTCTCATAGGATACGTTCTTCTCCTTTGACCTTCAGACAAAGGTAAGTTTCTCTGATGGATGTCTTGGCCAGTAGGCACAATTCTTATAGTCCACCTTTCACTAAAAGATTTAGTCCTCTGGGGGTTCAAATTTTTTACAAGGGTCTCAGTTCTAACTCCCCACAGTATACAGAGCTTAACTCTGATCTCTATCTCTCTGTAAGTATTAAAACCCTAGCCCTTACCTTAGCAAGTACCGGGTCCAAGAAATCATTATACCTCAAACACCTCTGTCTCCATTTTTCCAAATGCCACTGTATCAGCTCAGACACCTATTGCTCTAGATTTATTTACCTATGGTTCCCTAGCAGTTAGCAATTTCCCTTTCTTTCAAATAACTGAGTTTAAAATACAATAGCTGTTATCTCAAGCCATTTGTAGCCAAAAGGTTTCTTAATTCAGTTTGTAAGATAGTTACAACCAGATAGGCCTGTAACTTTTATCAAATAAATGTACTCCAATATTTATTACAAATTTATTTAAATGTAGGCTTTATTTTCTACAGGTATTTTAATTAGTGTGAGACATCGAATAAGATACCTGTAATTTACTCAAAGCCCCTAAAATATTTAAATACTCATAACATACATAAAGTCACTTTGCTATAAAAATTAAGATTAAGTTTTCACATTTCATTCTCTGAAGCTGAGTTCAGAGCTGTGTTTTCAAATCAAGTAACTATAGGCTACTAATTCTGGTGCAAACTGAGGCTACTTATGTACAAAAGTATTTTTATATGTGGTGTCCTATTTGTGGAAAAACACCTACCTAGTAATTCCTTGCAACAGCAAAAGAACTACTAGTACAATAATGTTAAAAATGCTTCTTCCCTGAAAGCTAATATAACATTATACAGTATAGAAATATACTCCAGAAAAGATTCTTTCCCTTCATCCTTGGTGTGGCAGACAAAGAACAGCCACTTCTACTCCCCTACTCTTGCTTAGCAGAGCCTGTCCACCCAGTACAGAGGAAGAAAGCAGCTAATACTTGCTATCCCAGACTCCCCACAGCCAGGGCAGAGGTAAGTAACCGAATCCTGTCAAAGGCACCCAGAGGAAATTTGCTGGGAACTTTCTGGGAAAGTTTTCCTTCCCTGATAAAAAGAGATAGTTGGAAGTGAAATGCTTCCTTTTTCCCACCTCTGGATGAAGCTGAAAGAGGATATGGTGTTTGGCTCTTTAAGCCCACGGTTGACCTTAAGGAGATATGGCTGAGGAAAAGAGTACATGGTCAAGACGGCAAAGTAGACAGATGAAAAGGAGATGGAGCCTGGTGACATCCTTAAGCCACTGATGAACTCTGGATCTGCTCCATTTTGGAGCTCTACTCTTATAAATTTGTATGCTCTGTTACTTGGAGCCTCCCAACTGATGGACCTGGCATATCTGATGCTTCTATCTTCTTAATCTCTGACCATTCCTTCAAGACCCCCTTTATAGGCTCTTCTGTCCAGATCTTAAATGCCAGTACTGCCTTCTTTATTTATCCCAGGGTTAATAACTGTCTTTTAAATTTTTTGCTCAATTTTTAATACTCTGTCACTAATTCAACCTGTTTCTACCAGTTCTTTACTTCACCTCTCCATTATTTCAAAAGTGTTACGAATTCCAGAATTTCATTTTCTTAACTAAACAGGAAAACATGGAATAGGAAATAGGATCCTACAGTTGTTTCTACATATTAAACAGAAATTATATTTGTTAGTTTCCGTCACTAGACCACAGGTGCTACAAAAACAAGAACCATGTCATACTTACTTTTGTACCTCCAGGGTACGTGTCAAGAATACTTTTCAATAAACACATGTAGAGCTGAACTCCTTTTTTACAGTATTGTTAATGCCTTAAAGAAATCTCTCCTACAATTTTGATGCTTCTTTCTTACTTATGACCTCTAAAACTTTTGCTTAACAACTGTTAACTGTTCTAAAGGCAAGTTGGTGCATATTAAGAATAATTTGTGCCAACACTAATTTTTAAAGGAACCAATGACTCAGGAGTGTAGGAGTATGTTATTTTGTGCAAATGAAAACACATACACATTCATTAGGTAGCAGATACTAAGGATGAAAGTTACAGCAATTTAAAACTTAATCAACATAAATAGTTTCTAAAGTCTTACTGAAACCAATTAGAAAGAAAATGAAAAGGAAAACAGATTATTAATATATCTAAGAACTCTCAATCAGCACTGGTGATTAGAATATTACATCAATGGTAGTTCCGTAGTAGAAATTTAATCAAAGTTTTGAATATGTGTTTTTAAAAGGGAAAGAAAGGCTGAAAACAGTGGAATTATATGCGTGAGATTTTTAATCTCAAAGTCCTTTTTCTTTTTTTTTCTTTTTTTTTTTTTTTTTTGAGACGGAGTTTTGCTCTTGTTACCCAGGCTGGAGTGCAATGGCGCGATCTCGGCTCACCGCAACCTCCGCCTCCTGGGTTCAGGCAATTCTCCTGCCTCAGCCTCCTGAGTAGCTGGGATTACAGGCACGCGCCACCGTGCCCAGCTAATTTTTTTGTATTAATAGAGACGGGGTTTCACAATGTTGACCAGGATGGTCTCGATCTCTCGACCTCGTGATCCACCCGCCTCGGCCTCCCAAAGTGCTGGGATTACAGGCTTGAGCCACCGTGCCCGGCCCCTCAAAGTCCTTTTTCTAACAAGCAAAGACTAAACTGATTAATTTAACATGGAAAAAATCCCTTTGGCATAATTATGCAGTGTCCACCAGAAAAATATGCTAGTAAAAATCAAACTGTTCAATAACCTGAGAGTTCAAAAAGAACATCTTATACTACAGAACATCATTTAATAGAACTTTTTTTCTTTTTTTACTCTAACCTCATGACAGATTATAAAGCATTTTATGTAAAGGCAACTGCAGTGTTCCATGTGAACATCTTGTTTTTCAAATTATTATATACTAGACCATTTAAGAAAAACCACATGAGGAAGTGCCTTGGGGAAACTTTTAAGTAAATAATTATTATGCCTTTATAATTTTGCCCTACAAAGTACTTTATGCCCTACAATGGGATGGTTTCTGATTAGCAGGCCAATATTAGGAGCATTTACAAAATTATACAATGACTGAATTGGAAGAAACCCTTCATGTCATCTCGTTCACTCTCTTCATTTTTCACATGCTAAAAATGAAGTCAAGAGAAATCAAGTGCTAAGTTAAAGGTAGAAATAGATCTTGATTTTTCTCAGTCAAATGGTCTTCTAAGATATATCATCTTTTCCCTCTTACTTCTATACTCTATTAATACTTTATAGTAACTAAAGTAAGAAAAGAATCTCCTTAAATGTTCACAATGATTGAAGATTACAGAGTTCATAAGTATAAAGTTATAAAGGACAACAAGAAAAATGACAAAATGATCTCACATCCTCCATTTATACTTTATTAACTATTATACAACAATACCAATGTCAAATTATGAATAACACACTGAGAAACATTAAGCTCTATTAGATATGAAGCATAAAAGAATTTAGGGCTAACCTAGTCTACAGGATTTTATGTTAACCATGAAAACAACATAACTCACATTATCCATCTGTTTCCAGCACATGTCAAGATATTGTTGAGCTTTTCGTCCTTCTTGGAGATGCTGAAGATTATAATCACCACCGAGAAAACAAAAGAAAACAAAACAAACAAAAATAATTACATTTAAACACTAAAGTCTAAAGTCCCCAATGGCTTTTTACTTTATTTTTTCAAGGTACTAATTATATAGCTTTACCAAGACTTAGGAAGAAAGTAAAGCAAAACTTCCTAAAAATGCGTTTTATAGGATATGGTCTTAATACTTTAAATATAACCTTGAAAACAGATACAATTTCCAGAAAAATAATGATTGTCTTGAATAGTGGATGGCAGACATTTTCTATAAAAGGTCAGGTAAATATTTTACGCTTTTCAAGCCTCACTGTCTCTGAGACACTCAACTCTGCTGATGTAATACAAAAGCAGTCACGGGCAATATAAAATTCAATGAGTGTGGGTCCGTTCCAATAAAATTTTATGGTATGGACACTAAATATTAAACTTCATATAACTGTCAATGCCATGAAATATTATTATTTTTTCAACCATCTAAAAATATAAAAACTATTCTTGGCCTGTGGCAACTAGCAAACAAAACCAAGCAGTAGGTTGGGTTTGGCCTATAGGCTGTAGTTTGCCAAACTTAAATCCCAAAGGATCATAAATTAGCAAGAGTATTTTGTGATAATTTTTAGCTAGCAGAAATGTAGTAAAACAGAAAACCACTTTATGCGGAACATGCATTTTAAAAAAAAACCAAAGTATTTATGTGCAACTATTTCATATACTATTGCAATTGGATAAAAATTTTAAGAATTACCATTTTTCTTTCAGTTTTCAGATCATGAGCATATCTCATTAATTCACCATACACTCTGTGCGCCATTTCTTCTGCTACAACTTCTCGCTGTCCTGCATAGTCATTTAACTCATTAAGGATATTAAAAAAGGCTATACACGAGGTAAACCTGGTAAAAACATTTCAAAATGGTGAGACTTACTTTTATTTTATTACAAAAATGTTGGTGAGGTGTGGACTGAGTCTAACATTTCACAAATTTTAACATATTCAACCTAAATCTCAGCTACTAGTTCTAAATTAACTTCATACAGAAAAAATCCTGCATTAAGCTCAAGTCGTACGTTTGTATATCTTCAAGTGTCTTTCATTTATTAGTAAAGGGATATTTGGGGTCAAAAAATAATAAGAATACTACCTGCAGGCTCTTTTGGCATACTGGAATCTCTTAAGTTGCCAACTGACTGGCCTGAGCTTGGGAATGAACTTGGTTGGATTCCTAGGCTTGGCAGCTGAACCTGTTGCAGAGATGATGTGCTTGCCAAATGCATCTCGATGGCTGATCTACAGAACAATTTTGCTATCAGCTCTGGACACAGCTGCCTGTATGCCTGCCCACATCCTGAATGGAAGTGAACTGCCATTATAGTTGACACCAAAGGGGGTAGAAGGGTCAAAAATAAGGGTAAAAACGTGTGTGGAGGGAAGGAGAGAAACAAAGAGAATCACTGTGTTAATGTATATATCTACTTTGAACATACTGTGGAACACTCTCTTACAGCTGAAGATTAACAGCTCAGATAGGACTCCATTAACACTAAACCTGAGAATCCTAACAACTGACAATTATATACATAGTTGTTTAAGTCTAGTCTCTTCTTGTTTCTGCATCTAAACAGTCATTCACATATTGCTCTTTAAGACTACCAAAAAACTCCTAAGTGATTTCTAACCTTATTTCTAATCCAAAAACTCTCAGTGCTTTTCAATATTCCTTTATACCAATCAGTTAAAATGTTTTACTACCTATAAGAGTAAAAGCAAGAGTCTAAGAAGCCAACAACTACACAACAAAGTGTGAAAAATATCCTTTACTTTTGCAGAATAAATCATTCACGTGGAGTCCTAGTCTACATTTTAATTGAAAACCTGTATTTGACTATTCTAGAAAACTGCTGATCAAGCCCACTGAAGTGTTTATCCTCATAAAAGATAAAAAGTAGTTGCCTCTTTCATAAACATTAATTTTTAAATTAAACTTTTAAAATCTTTATAAAAAGCTAAGAATGTATTTATCTTACTAAATAATAAACGTATTTTTAAATGTTTTAATATGCAATAATAAACAGATATGTAATTTACCGTGGCTCTTCATCTTTGGATGAACGTTTAGGGCAGTACTTCTTAACCAGATTTCTATAGGAAGAAGATTTTTAAAAATTTATTTAAAAAATTCAACTGTTGTTACAATTGAAATAGTCTAAGTTTTCAATTTCGCTCAATCATTAATTTTGTGATATAAAATAAGACAGCAATATGATCATCTACTCTATTAACATCATAAAATGCAATCATTACTTACAATTTGTTCTTAAAATACTGACACATGGAGAAAGAAAGGTTATTTCTGTATTTTCGTATGAACATAATCAGAACAATTTGGTTCATGTTACTATCAAATAAGAAAAGAGTTAAGAGGCAGAATAGAAGAAACAAAGTACAGCTGGCCCTCTGTATCCGAGGGTTCCACAACCACAGATTCAACCACAGGTCAAAAATATAGTAACAATACAACTAAAAAAGTAATACAAATTAAAAAACAAAAGAGCCTAATAAATATTTACATAGCATTTATACTGTATTAGGGGTTCTAAGTAATCTAGAAATGATTTAAAGTATGAGGCGGATGAAGGTAGGTAATAGGCAAATGTTATGCCTTTCATATAAGGGACTGAGCATCTTTGGATTTCGGTATTTATGGGTCTGGGAACCAATCTTCCTCAGGAACAGTTACACTCAGTATACAAAACTGAGTCAGGGCAAAAAGAAACATTTCAAAGCAGTATCACTTCCTTTGTTTCACAAATTGGGGACTTTAATACTAACTAAGGTAAAATGTAAGTGGATGCTGACTCACTTAAGGGATAAAAGAACAGTTTGTCACCATCCTCCATTAACTCTACTTTTATATTAAAATAATTATGGGACTCCTTACCCTTCTCTTTTCTAGGCAAATGAATTACATTCTGACTTGTAACTGTTTTTTGCCTTCATCCATGTCTGTTCCTAACATTCTTTATTTTTTAATTTTATTTTTTTTGTCAGTGATGCAGGCATGTTCCTAACATTCTTACAGTAGAATGCTGCCTTATTTCACCTTTTAAAAATCAGAAAGAGACTTGCATATGGCCTTTGGAGCCAGATTGGACTAGTTATGTTTGAACCCTGGTTTGTTTATTGAGATAGAGTCTTGCTCTGTCCCCAGGCTGAACTGCAGTGGCGCAATCTCAGCTCACTGCAACCTCCGCCTCCCAGGTTCAGGTGATTCTCTTGCTTCAGCCTCCTGAAGAGCTGGAATTACAGGTGCACGCCACCATACCCGGCTGATTTTTGTATTTTTAGTAGAGACAGGGTTTCACCATGTTGGCCAGGCTGGTCTTGAACTCCTGACCTCAGGTGATCCACTCACCTCAGCCTCCCAAAGTGCTGGGAATACAGGCATGAGCCACCACATCCAACCTGAATCCTGGCTATTTTATGTAGTACTTATGTGGCCTTGAATAATTTCACCTAATTTCTCTGTCCCCTTATTTCCTATAAATGGTACAAACAGTACCTACCCCATACAGTTAGGATAATTAAATGATATAAAGGGCTTTATACCCTAACTCTCAAAGTGCGGTACCTGGGTCCAGCAAGGATCCATATACTCTTTGGTAACAATCTACAATGAGATAAGTGTAGAAGTTGGGAATAATTTTCTCTCTTTCCAATCTAATAATTAAAAATTAGGGCCTATATTTTGTCTCTTTTATGTCATTTTTCTAGTATTTAATTTTTATTGTATTTTATGAAAGCATCAGTACACAATGAATTGGAAACTAAAAGAAACTGGTTCATCATCACAAACAATTTGAGATGCACTGCTTTAAACTATAAGCAGTTTTAAAATAAGTGGCTTTACTATCTTTCAATACTATAAGAGAATCACTGTCTTAATTATTTTCAGATTAGTATCAATTCATTCCACTTGAATCAATTTATTCATTCTACAAATTGTCTATTATGTGCTAAGCACCATGCAAACTACTAGGAGCATCACCACATAAAGAGGACCCATGAGCAAGAGACTTATACTCTCTATTGAAAGGAAACAAGTATATACCAATAATTATAATATACAGCTTGGTAAGTGCTATGATAAAGATATACAAAGAAAAGGAAAACCTTACACCCAGTGAGGGGTGGATAAAGAACAGGCAAGACACTGAGAAAAGAGTTCAGATCAACAAGTATTGAGCTCCTACTATCAAGAAACCCATAGTTGTTGCTGGTTGTAAAGTTAGGTACAAGATGAAAACATTAGCATTTCACCCACACTAGGGTGCAACAGTGCAATCATAGCTCACCATAGCCTCAGACTCCTGGGCTTAAGTGATCCTCCTCCCTCAGCCTACCAAGTAGCTGGGACTACAGGTACACACCATCATTCCTAATAATATTTATACATACTTTTTGTAGAGACAGGGTTTCACTGCATTGGCCAGGCTGGTCTCGAACTCCTGGCCTCAAGTGATCTGCCTGCCTTGGCCTCCCAAAGTACTGGGATTACAGGTGTGAGTCATCCTTCTTGGCCTTCAAAGCTTTGCTGATATTTAATACGTCACTACACTAATACATGTATGTAATTTACAAACAATTGTGCAGTTACATGCTCAAACTTTTTTTTACAAGTGAGCAATAAAAAGTTCAGAGATCTCTGGTCTAGAGAAATCAAATATATAGACATTCTTATAATATGGTACGAACAATAGAGGGCTCTGTAAAGAGGGTTCTCCAGTGGTAGAAAACTAAAATTTCTTATTTGCTGACTGAGCCTAAAGAGATTGGGTAACTAGAAACCCCTGTGGGGATTCTGCTCATTTGAGAAGACTTAATGAGCAAGACAAACAAGGGTGGGGAGAAACAGCATTTATGAACTCTAAGTGGGTTCAATGTTGCTGTGACATCAAATATGAGCTACAGAATTGCAAGTAGTAGGCTGAAAAGTAAGTGGGAAATGAAGCAGAGACCTTTCTAAAGTCACACGAATGAACTCTGAATAAATACTCTTGACCAATGGTCATTAATCCTGGTTACACAAACACTATCGAAACTCACTGTTGTGAATGAATTAATTTACTAATTTACCCATATATCAGCAAAGCTACTATATGATATAAATTAATTATTTCAGGTACTAGACTGACAGAAAGAAAGGGATGAGTCATGGCTAGCAAACTAGTAATTGGGCAAGACCTACAGTCCTTTCTACAAAAGAACTCAAAAAGCAAGAAGGGGAAAACATGACGAACAGAAGAATTCACTAGAATAGGCAAATTCAGAGACAGAATAATAGATAATGGCCAGCACATGGGGGAGAAGGAAATGACTGCTAATGGGTACAGAATTTTCTTTTTGGGATGATAAAAATATTCTAAAATTCAATCATGGTTATGGTTGCACAACTCTGTAAATATACTAAAAACCACTCAAGTGTACACTGTTAACTAGTGAATCTAATGGCATATGAATTACACCTCAATAAAGCTATAGTTGGGCAGGCAGTCCATCTGCCACAGGTATCTCTATTCAACAAATCTAAAATGGAATTTATCTACTTTTTAATCTTCTTTTACATACCTCTTTTCTTACATTAGTGGCACTCCCATCCACCTAGAATCTAGACATTTACAGCCAAAAATTTGACAATCATGCTACACTTCTCAAGTTTCCCACACCTTAACATGTTCAATCCCTACACATTCTATTTCCTAATTAACTTTTTTAAAAACAATTTTTATACTAAGAAGGAAAAAATACACAAAGAGAAGCCCCGACTTGTGCCTACTTTATAAAATTGTTTTGAATACAGATGTAGGAGGACAGCCTGCTGGAATCTACTGCAATATCTTGAAATCATAAAGGGAAAGACCAAGTGATTTACAAAAATGCCGATCACCACTGAGCTCTAGAATGCCGCTTCCAAACTTCTTGTTATATAAAATGACTCTATTAACGTGAAGCTGAATGTTTAACTGACACTATAGAACAGCTAAATAAAAATGCCCACTGGAGATATACAGTAAAAATTAGAAGTCTAAAGAAACTTCTGGGATCAAGATACAGATATGAGAGTAAACATACGTAAAGACAGTAACAGAAACAACAGGAATTACCATTTGTCATTCATGTATTATTTGTAAATCTTAATGCTAAACTCTTTATATATAATCTTATGCTTACAACAACTGCACAGAGATATTACTAGCATGACTTTGCAGGACTCAGACACATTAAATAACTTGCCCAAGTCACATAGCTAGTCAGTGACAAAGCCAAAACCTGACTCAAATCTGATGGCATCACCTGAGATAGTTAAAATAATGAATGTGAATGAGGCTACTCAAGAAGTATGAAATGAAAGGTAGTAAAGACCATCTACAAATACAAATTTAACAGGGAAGGAAGAAGAGTTGCTTCAGAAGAACAATAAGGATGAACAGCTAGGAAGATTAGAGGTAAACAAACTACGTCCCACCACCTATTTGAGTAAAACAAAATTTTAATGGAAATACACTACACTCATTTGTGCATATATTGTCTATGCTGTTCTTGCATCACAACAACAAAGCTGAAAGACAACTGAGTTGAGCAGACATATGGGTAACAGAAAACCCAAGAGTCTGTCATTGAAGAGAAGGGATTTTTTAAAAAGACGTCCTAGGACATGCCAGGTGAGGTGTCTCACGCCTGCGATCCCAGTGCTTTGGGAGGCCAAAGTGGGAGGATCACTTGAGGCCAGGAGTTTGAGGATGCAGTGAGCTATGATCGTTGCCACTGCACTCCAGCCTGGGAAACAGAGTGAGACTCTGTCTCTTTAAAAAAAAAAAAAGAAAAGAAAAAAAGACGACACTTAAGACACTTTGTGAGGCCAAAAAAAACAGATCTTTTGAGGTCAGCAGTCTCTACCAAAAATACAAAAAATCAGTCGGACATGGTGGCGCACTCCTGTTGTCTCAGCTACTCAGGAGGCTAAGGCATGAGAATCACTTGAATCTAGAAGGCGGAGGTTGCAGTGACCCGAGATTGTGCCACTGCACTCCAGCCTGGGCAACAGAGCAAGGCTCCATCTCAAAACATAAAAGAGGAGGAGGAAGAAGAACAAGGAGAAGGAAGGAGGAGGAGGAAGGAAGAGAAGGTGGAGGAGGAGTGTTGGAGGCAGAGGGTGAAAAAGAAGTTGTTCTAAGACAGAAACAGTCAATTCATCAAAGATAATAAAACAAGTACCTAAAATATCCATGGAATTTAGCAATTACCAGGTGATTTAACAGTGTGGTTATGATGGGCACAGTCTCCAACCTATAAATGGGGTTGTATTCTAGAAACTACTTTTAAAATTCAGTGGTTTTCAAGCACAAACTCATGAACTGCATTAAACAAAACAAGTCAAATTTAAGCAAAAAGCATTTCAAAGAGTAGTTTCAAAGTTTGACTACATTTTTATATATCATTTTAATTTATTGATTGATTGATTGATCGAGATGCAGTCTCACTCTGTCACCCAGGCTGGAGTGCAGTGGCACGATCTTGGCTCACTGCAACCTCCACCTCTCAGGTTCAAGTGATTCTCCTGCCTCAGCCTCCTGAGTAGCTGGGATTACAAGCGCGCACCACTGAGCCCAGCTAATTTTTTCATTTTCAGTAGAGACAGGGTTATACTATGTTGGTCAGGATGGTCTCGAACTCCTGACTTCATGATCCACCTCAGCCTCCCAAAGTGCTGGGATTACAGTCATGAGCCGCCGCGCCCGGCCTATATCAACATTTTAAACATTGTTTAGGGTCCCAGTCTGTAGTGGACACAGTTTACCTACATGCATCATTACCCTTCTTTTATAACAGCTTGTGGAGATGCATTTCTGCTCATCAAAAACCCATGTTATTTCACACACTTCCCAGCCCCCCAACAGTTCTGTAGAACCATGTGGCCAATTTTGCATAATAGGCTATTAGCTCTGTGTAAGCACAGGCTGAAGGACTTAGAGCTTGTGCACAACCTTCTGGTCTCCCTCATTCTCTACTGAAGCAACTGTAGAGGCTGAATAATGAGATGAAGATGAAAACAGTATGGATCCCTGAGTTACCACATGGGCTGTCTGAATTTGTGGCACTTTGCAGAGTAAGAAACAAGTGTTTAGTTACGTTTAGTCCCTGGGATTTGGAATTTGTTATTCTACTATAGCCTAACATATCCTAAAATACAGCTCCTCCACTGTCATGCCTATGAACCTATGGTCAGGGTGACCACATATTAAGGTTCAGGAATATTTATGTGATCCAGGTCCATTAATCTAGGCCAATGAAACTCAATCCTAAAATTTCTGTTGTAATTCATAGCAAAGCATGCTCTCTTTCTGCTGAAGCTGTTAAACTGATAGGACATAATCTTACAGCCATGGGGAAAGAGCCTACTGGGAAATTAAACCAACAGAGAAAAGTGAAGCCAAGAAGAAAGATCCTTAACAATTCTCTGAGTACTTGGATCCCTAAATTTTTCACTCAAATAAGCCAGTAAATTCCTTTCTTTGTTTAAACCAATCTGAGTTAGGCTTCTGATACTTGAAAGAATTATGAGTCCTACAGAGGTTAACCAGAGAAGTCATTAATAGCTTAAACATCACATAAATAACAGTAATTTGAACTCTAGCTTCTGGGAGGAAGAGCACATGTAACGCAAGAGGGAAGAGGAAGAAGACAGATAACTCTGTATTTTGAGCATACAGGGTAGTCCTAAGCAATTTTAAAAATAAATTCCTCTTGCTTCCCTGTATGTAAAACTCACGCATCTATAGGTGACTCATCCAAACCCCAATGTCCAGAGCCCTCAGATACCATACAAAAGTCACTAGAGACTCCATTCAAGCCAACCCTGCAACTTGAAAAACTACAGCACTGTCCACGACGTTCTTCTCATATTCCATCAAATCCAAATTTCTAAGAAAACATATGATCTGAAAGAAGACACACGAAATAATAATAATTATTATTATTTTGAGACAGGGTCTCACTCTGCCACCTAGGCTAGAGTACAGTGGTACAATCTTGGCTCACTGCAACCTCCGCCTCCTGGCTCAAGCAATCCTCCCATCTCAGTCCCGGTGGCTGGGACTACAGGCACGTGTCACCATTCCTGGTTAATTTTTTTGTATGTTTAGTAGAGATGGGGTTTCGCCATGTTGGCCAGGCTAGTCTTGAACTTCTAGACTCAAGCAATCCACCTGCCTACACCTCCCAAAGTGCTGGGATCATGGGCATTAGCCACTGCCTGGGCTAACACACCAAATTATTAATAGTACTCACTTCTCAGGAGAAGAACTGGAAAAGGACTTGAATTTAAATGTGCTATAATGATCATATAATGCTGGCTCATGCTTGTAATCCCAGCACTTTGAGAGGCCGAGGTGGGCAGATTATCTGAGGTCAGGAGGTCAAGACCACCCTGGCCAACATGGTGAAACCCCATCTCTACTAAAAATACAAAAATTAGCTGGGCATGATGGCACATATCTGTAATCTCAGCTACTTGGGAGGCTGAGGCAGGAGAATCACTTGAGCCCGGGAGGTGGAGGTTGCAGTGAGCTGAGACTGCGCCACTGTACTCCAAGCCTGGGCAACAGAGTAAGAGTCTATCTCGAAAAAAAAAATCATACAATGCTTTCATAATTAAAAAAAATAAATAAAATTAGGCTGCATGTGGAGGCTCACACCTGTAATCCTAGCACTTTGGGAGGCTGAGGCTGGTGAATCACCTGAGGTCAGGAGTTCGAGACCAGGCGGGCCAACACTGCGAAACCCTATCTCTACTAAAAATACAAAAATTAGCTAGGTGTGGTGGGGGGGCATCTATAATCCCAGCTACTCAGGAGACTGAGGCAGTAGAATCACTTGAACTCAGGCAGCGGAGGTTGTAGTGAGCCGAGATCACACCACTTCATTCCAGCCTGGGAGGAAGAGCAAAACTCCGTCTCAAAAATAAACAAATAAATAAATAAATAAATCTAATAATAAAAATATGCAATAAGAATTTATTCTTCCAAGATAGCTAATCTCATTTGAGTCTAAAGTCAGCAAAAAGTCATACCAAGGCATGAATGGTTAAGTAAGTCCCACTAATGCCTGCTTTGCAGTTCTAACACAATATGCTTACCAGCTCAAATAAATCTTAAATATATAAGTGCAAAGCATTCAGGTTGTTCTTAAACTAAAAATATTTTAGACAATTCATCTAGTTTAAGAAATATGCCCTTAATGTCACTTCCCCTAGGCTCTTTTTCTGTTCTCCCCTCTTCTAAATCTAGATTCTCCACCAATTATGATAGCAGTTTATGTATAAGACACGTTTCTAGTATGTTGTCATAAATCAGGAGTTAACTGAAACAAAGTTTTTGATACACACAGTACATATTAGAGAAATTAGAATAGATTTCATAGATATGCTGGTACATCGTTTTGGGAAGAGAGAGAGTGTGTGTATATGTGTCATCCATGTTTTTCTATGTACTTTGGTTTCATGTACCCTGGATACAAAAGAAATTAATGTTGTTCCTTCAGTTGTCTGACAAGGCTTCTAAATTTAGTGGGCATCTCCAAAGATTATAGCAGTGTATACATAGTAGTTATATATGTGACAGTAAATCTATCACCCTACTTAATATATATTTAAGTTGTTGATTCTAATCTTTTTATCCATTCTAGTTTTGTCACGTTTATACTGACTTTTGAGTTTCAGTAAAAATTACAAAATATTCCAAATACTTTCTCAAAACATTAGTTCACTTCTATTAAAACATTTTGCAGCTAAGTGTCAGAATGTAAACTATTTCAAAAATCTTAAAAGACTCAGAATCACTTCTATACATTTTCAACCTTTCAATTATTTGAGAGGCTGAGTTCTAATTACTGTTTAACAGGTGATCGATATCCTATTTACTTACAAAATGGAATATAAATCATACTATTTCTTCTGGCAAAGGGCAGTATTAGTGACCTGAGACTTAATGACTAGTACCCCTTTTCTTAACCTACTTAAGAGCTGCCAGATTAACACATATGGCCCAATTTGTGGGTTCAGTTAAGTGACCCAACGATAGAAAACAAAATAGCTGGGCCAACGAGATCCCTTTCTGAAAGTTGTAAGACTTTGGACCTGATACAGCTTTGAGACCAGTATGGGAGCTGACTCTCTAAGACATAAAACTGGAACTGTGGGTGACTGTCTTTCCTGCCATGGGGAGAAAGCCAGTCTGCGCTAAAAGAACAAAGCCATCAACCCACCAAAAGAAGAAGAAAAAAAGACAAAGGGCTTTGGCTGTGTTTCAGATACTGTCTTCATTTTTTTCTGTGACCTGGCTGTAGTCTAAGCCTTACAGCAATTTGACTATTCTACTTCTTGAACTCAATAAAAAATTAAAATCAATAAATCAATAAATGTATATTGTAAATAAATTTCTCACTGGACTTAAATTAGCTCAAGCTGGAGTTTCTATCAAAGCCAAGAATCTTCTCTCATACAGTAAAAGATTAAACATAAAAGGCATCCATTGCAAAAGAATGAAGCTAGACCCTTATAATACATACAAATATTAATTCAAGATGTATCAAAGACCTAAAACTATGAACTGTAAGAATAAAACACAGGAGCAAAGCTCTGTGACACTGGATTTTGCAATGATTTCTTGGATAAGATACCAAAGGCAAGCAAAAATACTAAAAATAAATAAACTACATCAAAATTTAAAACTTCAGTGTAAAGAAGGACACAATAGAGAGAGTGAAAAGGCAATCTGTAGAATGGGGGAGATTTGCAAATCACATATATGGCAAGGGGTTAATATTCAGAATACATAAAGAATTCCTAAAACTCCACAACAAAAACCGAGTAGTTCAATTTAAAAAACTGACTTGAAGAGACATTTCTCCAAAGAACATAAATGGAAAATAAACATATGAAAAGATCACTAATCATCAGGGAAATGCAAGTCAGAACCACAGAGAGATAAAAACTCACACCGATTAGGCTGGCTGCTTGCAAAACAGCAAGGATGTGGACTAATTGGAAACTCTGTGCATAGCTGGTGAGAATGTAAAATCTTTCGGACAGACAAAATAGAGTGACGAAATAGAGTGACATAGAAATAGAATTCTGATAAGGAGGTATGAGGAAAGTAAAATGAGACAGAGACTATGCATTAGTCCATTTTCATGCTGCTGATAAAGACATACCCCAGACTGGGAAGAAAAAGAAGTTTAATTGAAATTACAGTTCCCCACAGCTGTGGAAGCCGCAGAATCATGGCAGAAGGCAAAAGACACTTCTTACACACTAGTTATATTTGGATTGCTCTGTATCTAAGCCTACCCGAAATATTTAGGACTGCTCTTAGTAAACACAATGATGTACATGACACGAACTTAACAACCACATCACAATGATGTACATGACACCAAACTCCAGTATTAATAGAAAGCTGTTATGTGGTCAAAGGTTCAGCATGTGGTCAGAGATTCTAATTTCTAAACTAAACAGAAACACAGATTATTCAATTATTTATTCATTCAACTTAATCACCCAGTTCCACAGGTACCAGGTAGGCTTCATATGGAGTACAGAAATGCACATAATATAATCTCTGATCAAAAGGAATTCAGAGATTACTGCTTTGGCCAAAATAAGAATAGTCTGTGGGCTTCCTGTCTTCCAGCCTAATTCTCTTCTACTATGCCATACTGCCATATTTGAACCCAAAAATGTATGTATGCTGTGAGGTGGAGGCTGAGGAATATAATTTCATACAGCACTATCTCTATGCTAGAACTTAGTACAATTACTTTTACTAGAATAAACTAAAATGATACATATTATATAGGACTCCTTTATTTACTTAGAAATCTTAATCTGTTATATAAATACAATAGTTTATTTAAAAAAATGATTGATTTCAGTTGCATTTATCTTTGCAAACAAAAACCATTCTACCAAGTGATTTGAAGTAATCAGCTTCCATCAATCAAAGTGAACATGATTCAATTGTATATAACTATGTCTCTGAATGTAATTAGATGCTTTATTTTCTATTTATTCCCATCCTCAAACCCAAACCAAAAGTCAATCAATATCAAACACCAGAATAAATTTAAATCAACACCATCAAAACACAAGAACAGAAAAGTAAAGAGAGAAAAGAAGAAAATCTGGAAGTACCAAAGACTAAGAAATCTTATTCTTGCAATGTATTTTAAACAAAATTGTTTAATATCATAAATATAGTTGCTATGATCTGACTGTGTCCACACCCAAAATCTCACCTTGCATTATAGTTCCCATAATCCCCATGTGTCATGGAAGGGACCAGGTGGAGATAACTGAATCACAGAAGCAGTTTCCCCCATCCTGTTCTTGCAACAGTAAGTGAGTTCTCAGGAGATCTGATGGTTTTATAAAGGGATTCTCCCTTCGCTGAGTAATTATTCTTCTCCTTCCACCATGATTATAAATTTCCTGAGGCCTTCCCAGCCATGCTGAACTGTGAGTCAATTAAACCTCTTTCCCTTATAAATTACCCAGTCTCAGGTATGTCTTTATTAGCAGCATGAGAATGGACTAATATAAAAGTTATGATTTAAGAGAAAAAAAAGTGCTGCCTCACCATGAAAGAAATTATCCTCTGCAGTAGCAAAAATAAGGGGAGTTAACCAAAAGAATTTTTCCCATTAAAGAGGAGGAAACAAACAAGGCAAACCTCTTCCCTTTGGACAAAACACATTCTAAAAACAGCAGCTGATAATCCAATTATTTACTAAGTAGTCATCCAAAGCAGCAAATCTCAATGTAGATCATTTCAAATTAAACATGCCTTCTCTCAACTCTTCATTATTCCTCACACATGAACACTCCAATAATTCTGCCCTTGTTGAAAATCACTGCTATCAAGAATGTTCCTCAGAATGGAAATATGCCAAATTCTTTAAGTGTCCTTCATTCCTTAAAAGATAGAAATCACTTATCTAAAGCATCAGTACATAATAAAATCCACTTTCTCAATACAAAATTCTATTTTTCATATCACAAAGTTATGGGTTCTAGCCAATCTTGCTTCAATGAACTCAAGCTCAAATCCCTTTTTTGCAGGTAAGTGAAAATTGTAATTGTTACTATCAATCTCAGAACAGACAGAAGGCAAATAAATCTGTCTTTTGATTAGATGAGTCCCATTATTCTAGCAAAACCCTAGCCATCCCAAAACCTTTGAGGTGTGAGTTGTCCTGGACAGTTAAATATTCCAGATTGCTGAAGTTTTATCTTATAAATTATCAATATTTATTTAGTTATTTATTTAAGATGGAGTTTCACTCTTGTTGCCCAGGCTGGAGTGCAATGGCGTTATCTCTACTCACTGCAACCTCTGCCTCCGGGGTTCAAGTAATTCTCCTGCCTCAGTCACCCGAGTAGCTGGGATTACAGGCATGCGCCAGCCACTATACCCAGATAAATTCTTTTTTTGTATTTTTAGTAGAGATGGGGTTTCACCATGTTGGTAAGGCTGGTCTCAAACTCCCAATCTCAGGTGATCCACCTGCCTAGGCCTCCCAAAGTGCTGGGATTACAGGCGTGAGCCACTGCGCCGCCAATTTTTATGTTATAATTTGTGATAGGAATCTCTTTTGAAGCATACCCTCTTCTTTGCTTAATAACAAGTGTTTTAAATTACAAAAGTAATACACAATCATTTAAAAGACTACAATTCAAAAGTGCATGAAATAAAAAGTTCCTTCCCTTATTCCCTACTCTCATTCCACAAGGGTAACCATTGTAATACAATCTGGGGCATAATCTTCTAGACCTCTTCAGAATACATCTAAATTTTATAAATAACTGTATATATAAACACAAGTAAGCAATATAATGATGCTACTGCACATTCAGTTCTTACTGTACATTCATCATTCAACCTGATAAAGCTTTTAAGTTTTAAAATGCTGGTATGCCTGATTTTTTTAAAACTTTATCTATCAGTCTTTTTATTCATTCTTCTACTGCCAGGCACTTTTACACCAGAAACTTTTTTTTTTCTGCATTGAAGAGTTTTGTGCATACATTTTTGCACACTTGTGTTTTTCTGCAGGAAAATTTAGAAATGAAAATGCCAGATTAAAGAACAGATTAGACTTTTTAAACATTTTGAGATACACTGTTAAATCCTCTGCCTTCTTTAAAATAATCTGATTAATTCTTTTCTTGAGGGCCCAGAATGATTCTTACCAATATTTATTTTTTCACTCTGCCTATAATACAGTGATTCTCTTGGGGCCTTAGAAGTAGATTCACGTCTCACTATGGTTTGGATATGATTTGTTTGACCCCAACCAAAACTCATGTTGAAATTTGATCTCCAAAGTGGTGGTGTTGTGAGACAGGGCCTAATGGGAGGTGCCTGGGTCATGAGGGATTTGCCCTCATGGCCAGTGGGTTGCTGTCATTCTTTTGGTAGTGAGTTGTATTCTCACGCTGATAAGACTGGATCACTTTTTGAGAGTGGGTTTTTATAAAGCCAGTGTTCCCCTCAGGTTTCTTTCTCTCTTCACACAGTCACACTTCCCTTTGACCCAACAAAAGCCTGTGCCAGAAGTCCAGGCCATGCCGTTGAACTTATCAGCCTGTACAAACATTAATTAAATAAACTTCTTTTCTTTATAAATTACCCAGTCTCAGGCATTCTGTTATGGCAACACAAAATGAACTAAGACACTCCTGCATTAAATGTCATGTATTTTTCTAATTTTTAAACCTTTTTCTTTATTGTTTGTCCCTTCACACTGCCATCACTGTATTACCTATAGCATTTTTTCTCATTTCTTTGGAAAAACTGAGAATTTTCCAATAGAAATCTGAGAATTAAATGTGCCAACATTGAGATTAAATTAAAAGTTTAAATGAAATTTTTAATTGTCCACAATGAATAGATCTGTTAGCTGCTATTTTAATCTCTCAAAGACCATTTCATGCTCTTCTAGATTCTACAGAGGTAAGGTTCCCAGATTATTAACTTTTGGATAGATGAAGTATCATCAATATGATTATTAATATACTAATAGGCTCCCTCTTCATATTCTCATGTGGAAAATACCTTGTTTAAAAGAACAAGAGGAAAATGGATTAGGAAATTAGCATAATGCCACTATTTAGTAATAATATTTTTGTAGTATGTTTCTCATTACAAAATTATAAGCAAGCTATTACTCTAGTCTATTCCATCCCTACATCCAGTCAGTTGGTTACATGCATTATTATAGTGGATACATGAGGCACTCAAATATCTTCCCCTTCCTTCTGGGACCACTAGTTTAACTTAATTTTGAGTCATTATCCTCCCCCCATCACTAGCTGTAAGTCAATCTTAGTTAATTGTTCAGGATAAACATTTAACCTAACCAGAGTCACTATGACAAAATACTGCTAGGATTTCTGGAGAAAAGAAGCTTGGTGCAAGCTTGCATTTTCCCTTACTTCCATCCCCCTTTCCCTTCTTCCATTCCTCCACTACCTCTTTCTCTCCCTTCCTTTCTCCCTGAAGGTACAATAGAGAAGACCATCATTTTTCTCCGGGATATGGGGATATGAAGATGTGAAACCTAGAGCCAAAGGAATAGAGAGGATGGTACAAATGGAACCTGAGAACAAAGAGAACAAAAGGGAGCACGGCCACGAAACGGGGCCTGAAGATTATTAGACCCCTGAATCAAAATATGTCTGGACTTTGTAGTCGTGTATGCCTGTTTAGGTTGGATTTTTCTGTCACTTCAGGACACTTTTTTGTCCTAAACCCTATAGCTAGAACCTTATACTGGTGTCTAGTCTTCAGACTTCAAGCACCATTTTTACTGAATAAGTTCCAGCAACTACTTGTCAACAAAGTTCATCAGCTTTAAGACTAAAATTCTTTTCTTTAAAACTTTTACCTTCCAACACATATTCTAAAATCACATTCATTCGTAATATGTATCTGAATACTGACAGAAAGAAATTCAGCTCAGTACACACTCAATTTCCAAGTCTTACAAACTCTGAAAACAAGAGAAATTCTGAAGAAACGTTCAATACTTTGAAAAGATGACTAAAGCAATAAGTTACAGAGGAATAAAAGTATAAAACACAGAGTAACACCCAGATATTTCTTTTTCCTAGCATTCTGCTCCCCAGTTTTCAGAGTTTTTTTTTTTTTTTTTTTTAAGATGGAGTCTTGCTTTGTCTCCCAGACTGGAGTGCAGTGGCACAATCTCAGCTGACTGCAACCTCCGCCTCCTGGGTTCAAGCGATTCTCCTGCCTCAGCTTCCCAAATAGCTGGGACTACAGGCGTGCACCACCATGCCCAGCTAGTTCTTGTATTTTTAGTAGAGATGGAGTGTCGCCATGTTGGCCAGGATGGTCTCAATCGCCTGACCTCATGATTCCACCCGCAACGACCTCCCAAAGTGCTGGGACTACAGGCATGAGCCGCCGCGCCCGGCCCAGTTTTCAGATTTTTAAGTTTCTTTCTGGAACGAAAACTACTTGTGATCTGGCTAGTCAATATTCCTTTTGGTACTGTACTAGCCAATGACTTAATTAATCATGAAAACAAACCAGTTACTAATTCAATCTATTTCTGATGAAAAACATATTAACCTCTGGAATATCACATTCATCTAATATTCAACTGTTTAAACATGTAATTTCATTTCTAAAAACTGGAATAAAAATTAACTTACCTCAATTGTTTCGCGTAGTTCTGTTCAATCTCTATTCTCTCTTTAACAAATTTGGCATATCTTTCTAAGAAGTCAATTCCCCATTGTGTATGCTTGTCTAAGCTGTCGAACTGATCCTAGAAAGGGAAGATAAAAATGCATTTTAAAAGTCTAAAATTTTATCCGCATATATTTTAATCAGCTTCTGATATCTGTACAGTGAAGCAATGAGGTATAAAAGGAAAAACCTAGGCTCTTCTACTAGTCCCACCTACTTCACCCTTTAAGACCTGGAAATAGGTCCCTAAGCTTAAATCATGCTACTTTATGCCTGAATGCCTTTACACACATGGCTCTCCTAGTTGCAACACCCTCCCCTGTCAACTTTTTGCAGTCAATTCTTCCCTGAACCCCCCCACCATGGCCTTTGAGATTCAGTTCAGGTATTATGTCTACCAGAAAATGGTCCTAAACTCTCAAACTGAAATAAGTGGTCTTTCTCTAGGTCCCCAAGGATCCCTAAAATTACTATCTTATTCATTTGCCACACTATACTGAAGGCCAGAATCATGCATTATTCAACTCTGAACCCCCACAGCCTAAGCACCATGCTTGGCACCATAGCAGGTACTCAATGAAGAAATATTTAGCTGGACAAAATCAAATATACCTGAGTTCAAATTCTGGGATCTGTCATTTCCAAGATGTTTCAAACTGGGCAAGCTAACAAGACTCCCTGAACGTTTTCCCATCTTAAAATGGAAGTCCCATCACCCACCTAACAGGATTGTGGAGATGTTATTAAAAATGTTCAGCAATGCAGGAAACATGATAATGACATATAACAGAGTACCAATGTCCTACAGGGCTCTTTCAGTCCTCAAAGTCCTGCCAGAGTAACCACCATCTCCCTTGCTTTAAGAACAAGCTCCAAACTGACTAATAAACTTGGTGCTGTCTCCTTCTCAAATATCAAGTCTGCAATGCTGAAAAAATATTCAAGTATCATCTCTTTCCATATTTACAGCTTGTTTTTTTTTTGTTTTTTTTTTTTTGAGACGGAGTCTCGCTCTTGTTACCCAGGCTGGAGTGCAATGGCGCGATCTCGGCTCACCGCAACCTCCGCCTCCTGGGTTCAGGCAATTCTCCTGCCTCAGCCTCCTGAGTAGCTGGGATTACAGGCACGTGCCACCGTGCCCAGCTAATTTTTTTGTATTAATAGAGACGGGGTTTCACAATGTTGACCAGGTTGGTCTCGATCTCTCGACCTCGTGATCCACCCGCCTCGGCCTCCCAAAGTGCTGGGATTACAGGCTTGAGCCACCGCGCCCGGCCTACAGCTTGTTTTAAAATCACTTGTGGTTTAGTCACATTATTTACAAATGAATTATTTCCCTTTGCCTTTTATCTCTTTCTCCACCTTAAATCATAAAAAAAAAAACAAAATACCTACTCCTAAAAGCAAGTAGCTACTCTTATTCTTCCAAGAAACTTTCTGATTATCATCTGTTTTTCAAAATATATTTGAATATGGCAAGAAAATGTACTGCTCAATAAACTCAATCTATATAATATGAACTATCATAAATTAGAGTTCTCATCAAACTGGAACACACTCAATGAAAAACAATTCCAAAAAAAAGCCACTTCAAAGCTGAAACAATCTTCCTTTATTTTTCCAAATTGCTTCAAAGGCTTCTCTTCCCACAAGCTACTTCACTAAATTTTATATGACACTTCTTTATCCTCTAGATTGTCTCCAAATTTTGAATTCCAAACCCTTCAGTAAAACACCTGAACAAATACCATTATATGCAGTTATTTACATATTAAATGATATACTATTGAATTATGTAGTTATGAAATTCACAATAGAAATTTTAAAAAGAAATGAAAATTAAATGAACATTAATTTTTTTTTTTCATATCTGACAAACAAAAGCCTTTGAGCAATGACTTTTAAAATATTATGGCCGAGCTCACACCTGTAATCCCAGCACTTTGGGATGCCGAGGTGGGCGGATCACTTGAGGTCAGCCTGGTCAACATGGTGAAAACCTGTCTCCATTAAAAACACAGAAATTAGCCAGGCGTAGTGGTGTGCGCCTGTGGTCCCAGCTACTCAGGAGGCTGAGGCAGGAGAATCACTTGAACCCAGGAGGCAGAGGTTGCAGTGCACCGAGACTGCTCCACTGCACTCCAGCCTAGCAACAGAGTGAGACTCTGTCTCAAAAAAAATAATAATAATTTCAAACCCCACTGAAACTAATTGTGACGATTAACTGTATGTGTCATCTGGGCTGTGCCACTATGCCCAGCTATTTACTTGGTCAAACATTATTCTGGATGTCTCTGTGAAGGTGTTTTTTAGATGAAATTAACATTGAATCCAGGTACAGTGGCTCATGACTATAATCCGAGCACTTGGGAAGACTTGGATGGGAGACTCACTTGAGGCCAGGAGTTTGCGATCAGCCTGGGCAACATAGCAAGACCCTGTCTCTACAAAACGTGAAAAAGGCTAGGTAGCTCACATCTGTAATCCCAGCACTATGGGAAGCTGAGGCAGGAGAATCTCTCCAGCTCAAGAGTTGAAGACCAGCATTAGCGACATAGTAAGACCCAGTCTCTACAAAAAAATTTTAAAAATTAGCCAGGCATGTTAGCATGTGCTTATAGTTCCAGCTACTTGGGAGACTTGAGATGGAAGGATCGTTTGAGCCCAGGAGGTCATGACTGCAGTGAGCAGTGATCACTGGACTTCAGCCTGGGCAAGAGAGAAAGACCCTGTCTCAAAAATAAATATTAATAAAGTAAATAGATAAATAAAATTAGCCAGGTGAAAGGCAGAGGCAGGAAGATCCCTTGAGTCCAGGAATTCCAGTTACAGTGAGCTGTGACTGTGTCACTGCACTCCAGCCTGGTTGACAGAGTGAAATTCTGTCCACAGCAAAGGAAGGAAAATGAGGAGAAGGAAGTAGGGGTAAGGAGATAGATTAAGAGGGAAGGAAAAAATTAATATTTAAATAGGTGAATTTTAAGTAAGGCAGATTATGCTCCAAAAATGGGTGGGTGGGTCTCATCTAATCAGTTGAAGGCTTTCATTGAATAGACTGACCTTCCCCCAGCAAGAAAGAATTCTGCCAGAATACTGACTTTGGTCTGAAACTACAACCGTTCCCTGGGCCTACCCTGCAGACCCCAAGCTTCCACAATCACATGAGCCAATTCCTTAAAAGAAATTCCTCTATATGTGTGTGTGTGTGTGTGTGTGTGTGTGTGTGTGTGTGTACATATATATATCTCCTGTTGATTATCTGTCGCTGGAGAACTCTGACTAAAACACTGACTTTACAAGTAAAAAATTTCTTTTTCCAATAGTTTTAAGTGTACAGACACAATATTTCCAAGTGAAATAAATCATTTTCAGCAACAAAATTATATAATGAATACATTTCCAAATATTCATCATCAATATGCTTTCTGTATAGCTCAAATTTCTTTGGAAAAGCAGCTATTCAGTCACCATTAAAACTTCTCTTTTATCTTGAAGGGATGGATAAGCAGCTATTCAGTCACCATTAAAACTCTTTTATCTTAAATTTTCCCAAAAACACCTGGTAGGTAAGCATACTACTGTCAGTCACTAATTAAAGAAAAACATCAACAAATTTGAAACAGCCAGGAGATAAATAGTAAACCTGTATGAAACAAAGATTTGTCAATGGTCTCTCCCTGTTTCATTTGGAAACACTGTAAACAGTCTTAAAGATATTATTTTTATAAAACTAACCATAATAAAAATATAACTTAATACTCTGTGGACTTCCTGCTTTGGTTTTCTTTGCGTACCTATAAATGCAACCTTATTCCAATTTCCTTTTTGAAATTCTAGCCAACACACTACTTTATCAGTGGTTAATACATTTACTGTTGAGAACAAATCTTTTTCAACACATCTTTCCTTTAGTGGGTAACAAAATGGCAGTTTTCAATGTAACTGCTTTACTGAAACATTATTCATTATTGAAACATAATCTAGACATTATAAGCTGAGAAACGCTGGAAACATCTGTATTTTAATCAAACTGTACAACAAACTCTCCATGTGAAATCTTTCCTAAAAAAATTTCTATTTTTCTATGTGGCCTTCTAACAGTATTTGCTAAGATAATTTACTTTGTTGCCATGTTTTACACATATAATATCACTATTTAAACCACAGAAGAGCTAGTGCTACTGACTGGTATGGTTTGGCTCTGTGTCCCCACCCAAATCTCACCTCAAATTGTAATAATCCCCACGTGTCATGGGAAGGACCTCATGGGAGGTAATTTAATCATGAGGGCAGGTTTTTCCCATGCTGTTCTTGTGACAGTGAATAAGTCTCACAAGATCTGATGGTTTTATAAAGGGGAGTTCCCCTGCACATGCTCTCTTGCCTGCTGTCATGTAGGACGTAACTTTGCTCCTCATTCACCTTCCGCCAGTATTGTGAGACCTCTCCAGCCATGTGGAACTATGAGTCAATTAAACCTCTTTCCTTTATAAATTACCCAGTCTTGGGTATGTCTTTATTAGCAGCATGCAAACAGACTAATACAGCTACATAATAAGAAATATATGCATTTGCTCTCCACCCCTGGTTCCTGACACAGAGCTTCTGAAACCCTTGGAATCCTCTGAGTCATAGGGTAGGAGGAGCATCTTTTGTTATTCATAATAACTCCTTTTCAATCATACCTAAATTTAAACTGATGAGGTGACTTTGAAGGATAGGGGCTGGTTGCTAGAGGAACCAACCATGAGATTGAGGGTTGAATCTTTCAGCTCTCCCCACCCCCAGCCTCCTGGGAAGGGAGAAGGGATGGAAATTGAATTTAATTAACAATAACTAATGATTTAATCAATCATACCTATGTAATGGCGCCTCTGTAAAAACCCTAAACCATGAGTCTGGAAGCCTTTTGGGTAGGTGAACATATCCACTTGCAGTGCATCTCAACTCCACAGGAACAGAAAATCCTGCACCCTGGGCCCTTCCAAAGTTTACCCTAGGTACCTCTTAATCTAGCTGTTCATCTGTGACCTTTACAATATCCTTTGTAATAAACCAGCAACAGTAAATAAAGTGTTTCCCTGAGTTCTGTAAGCCATTACAGCAAATTATCAAGCCTGAGAAGGGGGTCATGGGAACCCCTGATTTGTAACCAAGTCAATCAAGTAGTACCAGAAGTCCAGGACCTGCAACTGAAGCTTGAAGTCTCAGCAGTATTATGGAACTGAATCCTTCAACTGTAGGGTCTATACTAACTCCAGATAGATAGTGACAAAATTGAACTGTAAGACATCTAGTTATAGTGTCCAGAGAGTTGAAGAACTGGTTGTTCAAGTGGAAAAAAACTCACACATTTGGTGTCAGAAGAAACAATTTTTCCTTTTAGCAAGTTTACTTCTAATAGTGTGCTGCTTTTCACCACTACGTTCGAAATTTCAAGAGACTTTCCAGTAACACATATTCATAGCAGCATTATGAAAGCAACCCACTTGTCCATCAACAGATAAATGATAAAGAAATGTGGTATATAAAGACAGTGAATATCACTCAGCCTTAAAAAGGAAGAAAATTCTGGCCATGGTACAAAACATGGATAAATATTCAGGACATGATGCTAAGTAAAATAAGACAGTCAGAAAAGGACAAATACTATATGATTCCACCTATATGAGGTACTGAGAATAGTCAAAATCAAAAAGAAGGAAGTAGAACGGTAGTTGAGAGGGAATAGGGGTAGGAAAGAATAAGAAGTTAAGATGAAGATCATTCTGGAGATTTATGGTGGTGATGGCGGTACAACAATATAAATGCACTTAATGCCACTAAACTATACATTTAAAAATGGTTAAGATGGCAAATTTTACATTATGTATATTTTACACAGTAAAAAAAATCTTCATGTCTCCACCAAAAATAAATTTCCTGTGGTTCACCTATGTATTCCCCTTACCCTCTAAAACCATTTTACTCATTTTACTCTGACTTTTCCTTACCCCGGAAGAAAAGTTGGTGCTCATTAGGAGTCACTCCCTACTTCCCCCTCTCCAACACCAGCCTTAGGAAACTACTGATCTTTCTGTATCAACAGATTTACCTATTCTAGACACTTCATACAAATGAAATCATATAATTGTGATCATTGATGACTGGCATGTTTCAACTGGCATAATGAAGGAAGTAGAACAGTGGTTACCAGGGGATGGGGGAGGAAATGAGGAATTATTTTTAATTATGGAATTAATTATAGAATTACATATGGAATTAATTAATTAATTATAATAAAATGAGGAATTATATTTTATTATGTTTAATGGGTACAGAGTTTCAGTTCGGGATGATGAAAAAGCTCTAGAGATGGATGATGGTGATGGCTGTACAACAGTGTGAATGTACTTAACACCAGTGAACTATACACTTTAAATTGTAGATTTTAGGTTATCTATATTTTACTACAATTTTTAAAAAGAGGCTTCCAAACATCAATCAACTGAGTAAAATTTGGCATAGTCTTGACTTTTAACATCACTAAAAAATTGCAGAAGCCAGTGGGTCGTGGTGGCTCACACCTATAATCCCTGCACTTTGGGAGGCCAAGGCAGGGGGATTGGTTGAGCTCAGGGGTTTGAGACTAGCCTGGGCAACATGGCAAAACCCCATCTCTACTAAATATACAAAAATTAGCTGGGCATGGTGATACCCGCCTATAGTCCCAACTACTTGAGAAGCTGAGCTGGAAGGATCACTGAAGCTCAGCAGGTAGAGGCAGCAGTAAGCCATGAGTGTGCCACTGCACTCCAGCCTGGGCAACACAGGGAGACTCAGTCTCAAAAAAAAAAAAAAAAAATTGCAAAAGCCATAGTCTGGATTCTTATTTTTTAAACTCTTGCTAATTATGATGGCTTCATATTATTATCTAATATAATAAGCACAAAATACACTCAGGACAAGCCTCACTACTAACAGTAACAGATCAGTGGTCATATTTCAAATAACCTCCTCAATAACTTCTTAGAAGGTCACCTCTAGTCCATATGATTATATAGACACTATATTTTCTTTGTTAATAAACATTGTTTGTTTTTTCTCAAATATATTATGAAGCATCGGCCTGGCCATTTCTTATCATTTGCCTATGTTCACATTAAAGTATTATATTTAATCCATGGTTTCCTTTTTATTTTTTAGTTTTTAAAGAGATAGGGTCTGGATCTTTCACCTAGGAATGCAGTGGCACCATCATAGCTCACTGTAGCGTCAAACTCCTGGGCTTAAGCCATCCTCCAGCCTCAGCTTCCCAAGTAACTAGGACTACAGGCATGCACCAACATGCTTGACTAATTTTTTAAAATATTTTGTAGGCCAGGCACGGGGGCTCACGCCTGTAATCCCAGCACGTTGGGAGGCCAAGACGGTGGATCACGAGGTCAAGAGGTCAAGACCATCCTGGCCAACATGGTGAAATCCCGTCTCTACTAAAAATACAAACAAATTAGCCAGGCATGGTGGCATGTGCCAGCTACTTGGGAGGCTGAGGCAGGGGAATCACTTGAACCAGGAGGCAGAGGTTGCAGTGAGCCCAGATCGCACCACTGCACTCCAGCCTGGTGACAGGGCGAGACCCCAGTTCAAATACACACACACACACACACACACACACACACACACACACACACATACATATATACATAGAGAGAGAGTGTAAAGATGGGGTCTTGCTTTGTTGCTCAGTCTGGTCTTGAACTCCTGGCCTCAAGCAATTCTCCCACCTGGGCCTCCCAAAGCACTGGAACTATAAGCATGAGCCACCGCACCCAGCCCAATCCGTGGTTTCTTTATATGAAACTTTTTACATCCAAAACAAGACACCAGAAACAACTCACATTTTAAACACTAGTAAAGTGTCCCGTTTCTTATTTTTTATTTAATGTAAACAGAAGTTCTAAGCTCTTTTCTCCTCATGTCAGTGGATCATCTGTGTGCTCTTCTTTGAAGACCTATGCTTTAAATAATGCATTATCCTTTATCTAATTTATATCAAGTCCTTCCTACCTTACTAACATGGTCTTACTGGCTTTTTTCTTCTTGTTATCTCTTCCACCTCTAGTTCTCAGAAATAATTCATTTTCTATTTATCACTTCTCAAGCTCTTTGAGGACTCCCAAAGAAAAATTACTTCATCTAAAAAATTGATATCTAAGACCCGTGTCAGACTGTGTTTCTTTTTCTTTCTTATTTTATTTTTTTGAAATGGGGTCTCACTCTGTAACCCAGGACATTTTCACTATATTGGCCAAGCTGATCTCAAACTCCTGATCTCAGGCAATCTGCCTGCCTCGGCCTACCACAGTGCTGGGATTACAGGTATGAGCCACTGTGCCTGGCCTCAGACTGTTTTTAAAAACTAAATGTCATTCTTATTTTCTCCAATACTCAAAATCATGCATGCTGTAATTCTACTGGATAACACCCTGGACTCTATGTATGTATTAGCTCTCTCCCCTAAAGGTATTTTTAGAGTTGGTGACCAGTCAAATTTCATTTTTCAGTTACTGAAGGTTAAGTTACAAATTATAAAATTTATTTATATGTCATTTTTTAAAGTTTTAAATTTATCTTTAACTGACAAAAACTGTATATATGGATATAATGTTTAATAGTTAATGTTGATTTAAAACTCAAAAATAGAACTGTACAAGTGGAAAACTTAAGAGAAGCCTGTAATTGTGTTAAGTATATTTGATTAAGGTTGTACCATACTTTGAAATAAATTGATCCCAAATAAAAGCCAACTTTAAAAAACAGGTATCAGCTTTTAAAAGGCACCATAAAGGTAAAATATAATACAAGTTTAGCTGCAAGTGAAACAAATTCTCTTCTTTGTAACATCTGTGACCTGGCGGTAGCTCATGCCTATCATCCCAGCACTTTAGGAGGCCCAGGTGGGAGGATAACAAACAAATTTTTTTTTTTACATTAGGTCATGGTGGCACATGCCTGTAGTTCTAGCTACTGGGGAGGCTGAAATGGGAGGCCAGCTTGGGCCCAAAAGTTCAAAGTTACAGTGAGCTATGATAGTGCCACAACACTCTAGCCTGGGTGACAGAGCAAGACCCTGTCTCTTTGGAGTGGGGGAAAAAAGTCATTCAGCCTTTCTTTAGTGGTCACATCATTAGTGATCAAACAACTCCAGAAACATGAGAGAAGAAGGCTGGAAAGCAAAGAATGGTTTTGATCACCACAATATAAAGTAGAAAGTTTTTAAGTTAAAATACAACAAACAGCCAGGCACAGTGGCTCACGCCTAAGGTGGGAGGATTGCTTGAGTCCAGGAGTTCAAGACCAGTCTGGGTAACACAGCAAGAATATCTCTTCAAAAAATAATTAAAAAAAAAAATTAGCCAGGCATCATGGCCTTGCCTGTAATTCCAGCTACTCTGGAGGCTGAGGTGGGAGGACTGCTTGAGCCTGGGAGGTTGAGACTGCAGTGAGTCATGACCACACACTACACTCCAGCCTGGGTAACAGTACAAGACCCAATCTCTTAAAAATAAATAATAATAAAATATAAGAATCAAGTCATGAAGTCTTAGATTTTTCAAAAGTAACATCGTCCAATCTCTTTAGTTTCAAAGCCTGAGATCATAAATCTTCCTGCTCCATAGCAGCAAATACTTTGGGACTATGGAAAAGGTCAAGGGAAAAGATCAAGACAAACTAAAGAAGTGAAGGTGAGCAGTATTCTGAAATCATGTGTGAGTTAGAAATAAAGAAGATGATTAAGTCATCAAAGAGGCATCACTTCCCTATTCTCTCTACCTTTAGCACTGCTCTTATTCCTATATGGAATAAATTACAAGGTAGTAATTTCAGCTAGTTGGACTTACTCACTGAGTCCAACTTCCTCATTTCCTTGTCTTAGTTATCCTCTCACTTCCTTTTCCAACACATTCATTCCTACCATAGCTTGTGTGAAATGAATCTCTGTATCAGTGGTGAGCTCTAATTTAAATCTTATCATCTTATATTTAAACTCAAGAAAGCTCTTATTTTCTGTTTCCTTTGAGCATTCTTTTTAAATTTTGTAAAACAGTTAAAGTTATTTTACTGTATTTACTTGGAAACACAAGGAAAATATTCTAAATTAAAGCTGGCATCAGCACTGACGTAAATGTCCACACTATGTAGTGTTGCTCCAAGGTTCTACCGTATAGTAACGTGAGGCACTAAATACTAGGTTTACTCAATCTTCTTTCTTTCATCTGTACGTCTTTAGTGTAATTTAATATAAAAGAACTATTTTATATATCACAAAATGTTATTTTTTAGAAGTGACTATTTAATATTCAATCCTTGTTTTCCTAATTACTTTGATACAGCCTTGCATCCAAATGAAGTCCCAATAAAGTACTTTTTGGTAAAAAACCAAGGGTCACCATCACTTAAAAAATACTTTCTTCACTAAAAAGCAGAATAATGACTTTGCTGTCCTAGTTTGGGCTTGCTCTACGGCTCTGACTTTCTGCTAGATTTCCTCCAGCACTTCTGAATACCAAACTACCACCAAAAATGTTTTTAAAGATCTAACACAACTGACTTTTCTCCTCTTTAATTCGTATGAACTGCAGAAACTGTTTGTTTCAGTCTCACAGAGCTAAAATACCAATTTCCAATTCAAGATCAACCACATCTATCCTCAAAGAAAATTGAAAAATATTGTAGAGTTAAAAAAAAAAGATCAATTTAATTATTGTTGGTTTCTCATGGTGTTGTTTTTTAAAAGACAGGTGAAAACTTCCATATTTGGGAAACTTCCCCAAATCTTTTTATTTAAATTTTTAATTAAAATTTAAATTAAGCTCTTAGTGACTTCAAAATCTATCTAAATGATCTTTCCCTTTCCAATACCATATTGCAATTTTTTTGACTTCTCTATGACTTTCACTTCCACTCCACCTCAGTAAGTCACTCCCATGGTCATCTCCATTTTCATTAGCAATAACTGCCTTATAAAGTAGGAAGAATGTCAATCATTTCTCTCCCACTCCACTTCCCTGCACTAAATTTCATGAATCTCATTCTCAGACAGCTAGCCCTGTCAAGTTACTCCCTGGAATACCCCAAGTCAAACAACTTCTTGACCCCACAGAGACTACAATCCATTGATCCTACTAATTATTATTATTATCCCTCACCCGCTCCTGTCTTCGTTTCCATCTTTATACAGCTTGGATTCCTAAGCCATCATTACAATCACTCCTTCCAAATATACTCACTGTTCTTGCCCTCTCTAGCTTTGCAAAATTTCAACCCTGATTTACAGTTAGTTTTTTACTAACCCTTCTTCATGCTGCTGAAGAAGGTTGGAAAAAAGAAAAGAAAGAACCAGGTTGTCTAGTTATCCTTTGAAATCCATGTATATTACCTATGGGACTTTAATACTACATAGCTCAACTCCATTCACTACTTCATTATCCTAGCCAACTATCCCATACCTTATTCTCTTACTTGAAATTTATACCACCTCCCATCCCTCTCACTCTTAGCTAATAACCTTGCCTCCTACTTTGCTAAAAGTAGTCAGAAGGTAATTCCTTGTTCACCAACTCTATTTTTACCACAATAACTGCATGTTTTCATTAGGCCTTCCTATTACTTTGGATAAACTGTCTACACCCCTAACACTTCAGCTTACCTAGACAACTGGTGCAGTTACAAGTTCAGTTGTTAAAATGGTTAAAACCCTGGGCCTACACATGCTTGATGTATTCCAGGAAGAGCAAGAAGCTGAAGAAGCAAGCCATAGCTGAGTGAGCAAGAGGGAAGAGTAGTAGATATTGAAGTGGAGCGTGTGAGGGCCAGAATGCCAGTTTATATGTCCTATCTTCCACCATAAGGACCTTGGCTTTAACCCTGAGTTGGAAATACACTAGAGGGCATAACCTCCAATAAACCTGGCATGACCTAATACAAGTTCTTAAATAGATCA
Source organism: Aotus nancymaae (assembly GCF_030222135.1). Taxonomy (NCBI): domain Eukaryota; kingdom Metazoa; phylum Chordata; class Mammalia; order Primates; family Aotidae; genus Aotus; species Aotus nancymaae. The sequence goes on along the minus strand of NW_026988537.1, from coordinate 1,810,904 downwards.
CTGGAGTGTTTCTATGTTGATTAAAAACTATTTCAAGGTCCACAGACCCACCATCCCTGAACACGCCTGATCTCGTCTGATCTTGGAAGCTAAGCAGGGTAGTGTTTGGATGGGAGACTGCTTGGGTATACCGGGTGTTATAGGCTTTACCTTTAAAAAAAAACAAAACATACACAGACAGACACACAAACACACACACCAAACTCAGAGCAAGGGAGACCTTTTAAGGAGGCTACTGCAATAATCCAAACCAGAGATGAGGTTGGTTTGGTCCACATTGAAAGCGGCAGGGTGGTAAAAAGTGGCAAGATTTTGGATATATTCTGAAGTTAGTGTTAACAAAATTTTCTCATGTTTTGAGCAAGGGTTGCAAAAGAAAAACATCAACTTTGACCCCTATGAAGTAGAAGGGTAGAACTGCTTTTAATTAAAATAAGGGATCAAGTTTGGGCAATGGGAAGAGAAAAGTTTGGTTTTAGACAGTTAAGTTTGAGATGTCCTTAAGACAATCAGGTTGATATGTTGAGTAGGCAGCTAAATACATATGTCTGGAATTAATAGAGGTGGTCCTGCTGAAGACATATGATAAAGAAATGACCCTGGATGTGATCTCAATTAAGCCTGGTTGCACACCAACATTCAGAAGCCAAGGAATTGGTGAAGAACCAGCAAAGGACACTGAGGAGTGACCAATGAGGAAGAAGGAAAACTAGAAAAGTGTGGCATAATTTATAAGATGACAAATGAAGATCACTATAGTGATGAAAATCTTAGTCCTGAATTCAGGACATTTACAGCTAGTTAGGTTGACCTGTTAACAGGATCTTCCAAGGTCTTCTAAGGAACTTCATTCCTTTATATGATTTTCTCTTTCTGAATTTCCACCAGGCCTGGAGTCAAAAGTCTCTGTCATGTGGTTGGTTAGTGAAAACTTCTTTGTTCTTAAATGTAGTGACAAATTTAAGTATGATGCCAAATATATAGTGCAGCCTGACTTTGCAAATTTCAGACTGTAAGGGTTGAAATTTACTTGACAAACTATATACACAGTTTGAACACTTTAACTGACTTACCCTGATTATCCAAATAAAGCTTTATTGTATAAAAAGAAATGGTAGGTGAGTAAAGAAAGGGCAAAATCAAATCCCAAGTACCCACTGTTAAGGACATGAAACAAAACAAACAAAATTAAAAGCCAACATTTGGGGGAGAAAAAAAGGAAGCCAAATGAATAATGTATTATTTCAAGGAGGAGAAAGTAATCCACTTTGTCAGGTGCTAGTAAAAGAAGTAAAAAGACTTAAAACTGACCACTTTAGCAACATGCAGGTCACTGACAGTCTTAATAAGAGCAGTTCTGTTGAAATAACAAGGGCAAAAGCCTGACTGAAAAGGGTTCCAAAAAGATTAGATAGAAGTTGAAGACAGTAAGTATGGACATCACTTTCAAGGAATTTTGCTTGAAAGGAGAGAAGATATACAGAAAATAGCTAAGGAGAAGAGTGGGGTCAAGTGAGGGTGGTTTTTGTTTTGTTTTGAGACGGAGTCTTGCACTGTTGCTAGCACTAGAGTGCAGTGACTCGATCTCAGCTCACTGCAACCTCGGCCTCCCGGGTTCATGCGATTCTCCTGTCTCAGCCTCCTGAGCAGCTGAGAATACAGGTGCCCACCACCATGCCTAGCTAATTTTTGTATTTTTAGTAGAGAAAGGGTTTCACCATGTTGGCCAGGCTGGTCTTGAACTCCTGACCTTGTGATCTGCCCACCATGGCTTCCCAAAGTGTTGGATTACAGGTGTGAGCCACTGTGCCTGGCCCAGAAAATCTTAGTAATTAGTAATTATTCATATCAGTTAACTGCTCTGAGATTCACTTTCCTCAACTGTCAAATGAGAATACCTGTGCTGCCTACTTCACAGGGATGTTGTGAGGGTCAAAAGAGAACGTATGTTAAAGATCTGTAAAAGGTAAAGCACTAAAAAAAAAACCTGCTCTGCTACAGAGCCATACTTTACCAATTATTTTATCTTCTGAAAATTATGGAATTATAGAAGAGTGACCTTTTTATAGCTGAAATTCTAATAACTAGCTGGGCACATCTCAACATGCAAGTGATTCTGACTTTTTGAAATTCTAAAATAACTGTATTACGCCAACTAAAATACTGGTACCTCCATGCATTAAAACAGCACATAGTACATCAGACCAAACATCAGTTCTGTAATAACTATACATGAACAGTATGCTAACATTTTCTGTGTTCACTTACAGCTTTTAGTACAATAAAAACTCTAAGTACAGAATCCATTTCTAATTCTTTGTATCTACCACCTAACCCAGTGTCATTTACTAGCTCTTGATCTCTGAGCTTCCTGTTTCACAGCTGTAAAACTGGAGTAATTACACAATTCTAAAGTGAAAAGATTAAATGAAATATAAATAATGCATTTAACGCAGTACTGGCACTGGTAGCTATTACAATTCATTTAATGCAACGAATGAGTGCTGAGCTTGGCACTAGGGATATGAATAAAAATATACTTAGTGGAAAGGAGAGTTATTAATCAAATAATCACTTCTCTTTAATTTCACTGGCTAGTACCTCCAGAATGTTATATACAGTAATGACTGTTAACAATTTTTAGTGGTCAGCTTTGTATGACCGAACTTCATACAATCCACAAGTTTTATGTCTTCTAGCAAACTTGATGCGTAAATGTATTTATTTAAAAAATTAAGTTACAGGATAACTGTCATCTATAGGGGTTTTTAAAATAATGTGTGTTCTTAGGACAATTAAAATAATTTCATTAATCCAAAATAAATTTACAAACTATCAGAGCATATCACTTGTGTGAAGCAAGCTCTGTATCTGTGTAGTATATGTGACATCTTCCTCATTTAATTTTATAATTTCTGACAATACCACAACATCCACATAGATGAGCCATCTTCCCATCTTTCCACCTGGCTATCTTATTTCACAGTTGTTTGTAATTTGGAGATCCTACAATCTTTCTTTCCTTTTTTTTTTTTTTTTAAAAGAGATAGGGTCTCATTCTGTTACCCAGGCTGGAGTGCAATGGCACAATCATAGCTCACTGCAGCATTGACCTCCTGTGCTCCAGCAATCCTCCTGCCTCAGCCTCCAGAGCAGCTGGGACTACAGGTGTGTGCCACTATGCTCAGCTAATTTATTTTATTTGTAGAGACAGGGTCTCACTATCTTGGCCAGGCTGGTCTCAAAACCTGGCTTTAAGGGATGCTCTTACCTTGGCCTCCCAAAGTGCTGGGATTACAGGTGTGAATCATTCCTTCCAGTAGTTGCCTTTTTTTTGTTGTTTTTCGTTTTTTGGTGGGGAGGAGGGTTTGAGACAGAATTTCACTCTGTTGCCCAGGTTGGAGTGCAATGGCGTGATCTTGGCTCACTGCAATCTCAGCCTCCTGGGTTCAAGTGATTTTCCTGCCTCAGCCTCCTCAGTAGCTGGGATTACAGGCATGCACCACATCTGGCTAATTTTGTATTTTTAGTAGAGACAGGGTTTCTCCATGTTGGTCAGGCTGGTCTCAAACTCCTGATCTCAGGTGATCCACTCACCTCAGTCTTCCAAAATCCTGGGATTACAGGCATGAGCCACCACACCCAGCCCAGTAGCTGCCTTTCATTTCTCTTTGACATTAGCCTCTCTATTGTTCAGCGCTGCTCTGCCTCCCAAGATCTCAAACTTGACCCCAGGGTCATTCAGTAGTTAGGGTTAACGCCAAAACTAGAATTTAGGATTAATTATTTTAAATCTGTTTTCTTTATGTTATACTGTTTAGCCTTTGCTCAGATTCTCTAGTCATTTGTTTTCATCGTTACCCCTGCTACCTACCAACCTGGAACACTTTCTGCCAGGAATTCCTCTACCCTCACACCAATTAGCAACACAGTATGGTTCCCCTGTGCTGACATTTTATCCTGACACCAGAGAACATAATTAGCAAACAGGCAATTCAAGAACGAGCTAGTCTTTTGTGTATATGCGCTCATATTTTTAACATGAAAATTCTGTAGAATGGTACTAAGCATCCCTTTGCACCATCTCTCTTTGATTTCTTGACTTCTCGCTGGGCTCATTTTCCATTGTACTCTAGTTAGACTTCCCCTTTCCCCTTTCTGAGACTCAATCTACTTGGTGACTGCAATGTTTAAGTATGAAATCTAATCACAGGCCTTTAGAGCTAGAAGAGACTTCAAAGATCAGTCTCTATTTACAAATGAGGAAACTAAAGCCTCCAGATTAAACTATTTGCCCAAGGTAACAGAGCTAAGAAACAGAGCTAAATCAATGATCCAGATGTCTTGACTTAATTAGTTTTGTTCCTTTGTGTTGATGCTTATTCACTTAGTTAAGTAAATGCTCTAAGACTATTTATTATTTGGAAAGCAAATAGGCTTCCTGGCTCTAATTCAATCTGAAGGGATACTTAGTTCTTGGTATATTCATGGGAATAACTCCAAAGAGTGACCTCATATTATTCTTAGCATATAATTACAGTTAAATATTGAGATAATTTAGTTTTATCTATACATGTCCTATTATATTTTGGAAGAAGCAACACTGATCTAGACAGAATTCTTAGGGCTGATTTTTATCCATAATATTGAAAAAATCTTAATATTTTAAATTAAGAAATTATGATTAATGTATTAAATTTTATACAATAGATACAGATGCATGTTAATTTAATCAGAAGTCTCCATGATCCAAAACAGCAACATTCAGAACATATGTGATAATTTAGCTGTTGTTTATCCTTTCTTGTACGACTTACAGTGACTGTAATACTGGTTGGAGGCATTGAGTGAATGATTAAGTAAATGAATTCTCTTGTACATGAACATAAACTAGGCACTATTAGTATCACGTTAAATTTACATGGTAATTTTGTCCTTTTTATATTGACTCTATATAATTCTTTATTCAACATCAAAAACTTGCCTGCAACCTGGTAGGGTGGCTACTACTAGCTTTCCTTTTTTTTTTTTTTTTTTTTTTTTTGAGACAGGGTCTCACTCTGTTGCCCAGGTTGTAGTGCAGGGGCACCATCACAGCTCACCAAAGCACCACCAACTTTCTGGGATCAAGTGGTCCTCCCACCTCAGCCTCCCAAGTAGCTGGGACAACAGGAGTGTGATACCATGCCTGGCTAGTTCTGTTTTTTTTTGTAGAGACAGGGGTTTCACCGTGTTCCCCAGGCTAGTCTTGAACTTCTGGACTCAAAGGATCTGCCTGTCTCAGCCTCCCAAAGTGGTACGATTACAGGTGTGAGCCACTGTGTCTGGCCTGCTATGAGCTTTCATTTCAATAAATCATTACCATACACACTATTTTAAATGAATACATAATTTCAGACTTTTAAAAATAACTTCATTTTAAGAATTCTTTTTATTCCTAAAAGAGCACTAGAGTGAACCTTATACTGCACATGAAGAAGTACTTACAAGCATTATACCTACAAAAAAATTTAAAGAAAAACTATTAAAATTCTTAAGTAGACCTTTAACGTTTACACAAAATGGCTCTAAATGGAAAAGGAATGATTTCTTTTTGCTAATGTGAAATAAATCATATGTTTAGAGTAATAATTAACATATACTAGGAGAAAAGTATATACATGGAGAAAGTTTAGCAGCTAAGAAGAAACAAAAATAAGGCAAACAAAAAAACTTTTCAGGATTGTGCTTGTGTTTCTTTGGTCGATTTCTCTCTTTTCTTTTTTTGAGACAGGGTCTCACTCTGTTGCCCAGGCTGGAGTGCAGTGGTATGATCGCGATCACAGCTCACTGCAGCCTCCACCTCCTGGGCTCAGTGATCCTCCTCCCACCTCAGCCCTACCAGTAGCTGGGACCACAGGCACACGCTACTACATCTGGCTATTTTTTGCATTTTTCGTGGAGATAGGGTTTTGCCCTGTTGCCCAGGTTGGTCTCAAACTCCTGGGCTCAAGCGATCCTCTGGCCTCAGCCTACCAAAGTGCTGCGATTACAGGTGTGAACCACTGTGCCCAGCTTTTGGCAGATTTTTTTTCAAATGCAATAGACTGAAATTGTACATAAACAGACCAACACTTACTTTTCCCAACTTTTAAAAAATGTATTTATCTACTTTCAAAAAGGATTGACACAAATGACAACAATTATGTAGAAATGGACAGTTTATTTAGATGTGGCAAGGAACTCTAACAAGGTGTCAAAAAGTATTATAATTAGGACAACAGTCTGTTACTCTCTTGTATTCCAAGCTCAGAAGTAAAATTTATTTTGAACCTCAATTTCTCTTGAATTTTACTGTACCTTCATTTCAGTACAGGAGTAAAATTAATAAGATGCTTCTAAGTGTGACTTGATAAACTAGTTAAAATATTTGACTATTACTATTTTATCCCATAATTAATGGGCCAGTTTCCTTAATTTTACCTCTTAAGCATCCTTAAACATGTCAGATGTCAATATTGTTTTCCTTTCTTATGGCATTAATAGTAAAATAGAAGTTTTCATTCAGTAGCTATATATTTGATTACTGACGGGCTAGTACTGATAATGAAAGATTGGGTTTGAAGTGTGCTTTCACTAAAATATTGAAGGAAGAGTATGCAATAAATGACTGCCTCAGACTTTTATCTAAAGGGGGAAAAAAGGAGCACACATAGACCTCTGGGGCCTATCTAATTGCTTATATAGAAATTAAGAAGTTTGTTCTACACATAGAAACACTAAGATTATTTGTTGTAAAGGGACACATCATAGTTTTTCACAATTCTACCCTAATCATTATTTGCTCTTGCACAAATTGGAAGATTTGAGATACAATCTGGCCAATTTTATTATACAGAAACCTGTGGAAGAGATTTTCGTAAGTTCATTCCTTAAGAATTAAGAGACTCTAAGAGACCCAAGTTACAGGACCCCTGAGTCATCAGTAAGAAAGCAGAAAGACACTTGAAGGGAAGCACACTCCAATGTGTAATATATAGAGAAAATTTCCATGCGTTTCTCACTTAATCTTCACCCACAACCCTATGAAGTTGGTGGTATTATCCTTATTTTATAGAGAGAGGAATGGGTTCTCAAAACATTAAGTGATTTGTGAAAGTCAAAATTTCAGAGTCTTTCCAGTCACTATGGCAAGAAAAAGACAAGAACATTGTTGATGTGTCCAAGGTATTCATTCAGACTCAGGCTGGTATGTAGATGGAACAAGTGGCCCCTAGAGGTTTACCCGTTTCTCCTTGCTAAACTGTTCCAAGGTTCAGTAAAATCATAAAATGAAGAACCACATGCTTTGTGGGGAAAGGTATATGATTTAGAAGAGTTACAAATTTTGATGTATGAATTTTGCTTTAAGTTTAAAGGGCCACTTTTTGGAAAGCAGACCTCAGGATGTGTCAGATCATTAAGTATCTTCCCTGTCAATGTGACCGTGTGGATTAAAGAAGATCTGAGTCAAAATTAAACTAACCAAACATTAACCTCTTTATTTCTACATCTATCCATCTATCTATACAGAAAACCATGAGTTTACACCAACATCTCCAATTCCAATCTAACTCAACACCCTTTCAATATTTGTAATTTCCTTCTCCAACAGTGAAAAACCCTGGCTCCCTTTATCCTTAATATATTTACTCACTTAAACAATCCCCAGTAGATAATCAGTCTCTCATTGCCACCGTGGCTACACACAGGTATCCTCCTCACTGTACTCAAGGCTTCACACCTTACTGGACTGCCATTGCTGCCCCCTACTCTGACACTCTCCGTCAGGCTGATGCCACTGTGCTGCCATATGCATGGACTGTCCCCTCTCTCCACCTAGGTTCTACTACTCTGAGGCTAGCTGCCCTCCTGCATGGGATGCCCTCACCATTCCACTTAGGCTCCAACATACTGCAATGGATTATAGCTGCCACTCTTCCCACTCTCCCAAATCGTCATCCTCCTCATCCCATTTATGCTCTGATACCCTGCATTGAGTCTGCCATCCTCTCACATGGAGGCTGTCCCATCTCTACTTAGGCTCTGACTTACCATTCCAGGCCACCCTCCAACCCTCAAAGACCCAGGTTCTGATACCCTGCTCTAGACCATCGCAGCTTCCAACACTGAGGACATCAACCTTGCTAAGCCTCACCTAACTTGCTCAGAGGGTAGAAGAGAGAAAAGAAAGTTCCTGCCATTCACTGTAAATTCTGATTTACATTCTTGAACTATCAGTTCCCCATTTATCTCTAACTAGAATGATTCTTAATTCACAGTTTTCATGGTGTGAATTATTCAGTTTGCTTATTCTAGAGCCAAAGTGAATTTGTGTGTGTTTCAGACATTTTAAAAAATTAAGTTTATTTCTAACAAAGAATTAGTTGGTCTGTGTCTATCGATGGTACTTACAATTACAAAAAGTATCAGAATTGTTACAGAAACAGAAACAGCAGAATTAAAAACAATTATTGTATCTTATTACATCTTTTAGCTTTCTGGAATAAAAATGTTTTAGCCACAAAATGCACTAATGCAGGATATGGTTATAGTAGGATGTCTGAAATAGAAATATGGATTTTTCAAATTAGACCCAAGTATTTATTCTGCCTGTCTGCCTTTACTGTTCAAGAAGGTTAAGATATTCAATTTTAGAGTGAATAATCTCTTCCTTTTAATTCATTTATATTTAGAGCATTCTTCCTTTATTCTCGTATCTGAGCAGTAATAGTTTGTACTATAATTCATTTTTGTGCTGAACAGTATTTAAAGGTCTAATGAGAAACAGAAGAGCATTAAGTGCACCCAAAAGTTTGCAGAATGAACATATACAACTACTACTTTATAGATTAACATGTTTTTCTATGATGTATTTAAGATAAAAAGCTTAGTTGATAGGAACACAAATCTAAATAGGTTTATATTTACCTCATGGTTTTTATTCCAACAGATAATTCAACAGTTCTTGCTTATAAATAAATACTGTACAGTAAGACAGCATACTGCCATATTATATGTGTCTCAGCTCATTCACTTATTTTTCATTTATTCACCCAGGATACACTCACTTTGTATAATAATAAGCCATCTACTTCTCTGAATCTCTCTTGCCATCATTCTACTCCAAGCTACAATTACCATTTGTTTAATACTGCAATAGCCTCTTAACTGGTCTCTCAATGTCCTTTTTAATTATCTTCTCATCTATTTTTCACATTGTAGTTAGAGCAATCTTTTCAAAATGCAAGTGGATCATGTCAGGCAATATGGTACAAATATTAAGGGCACTGATTCTGTATGTAGGCTGCCTGTGTTCAAATACAGACTCTGCCATTTATTAGATGTGTCACCTTGGTCAAGCCACTTAACTTCTCCGCCTTGTTTCATCATTGGTAAAATGGAGAGATGACAGTTTATGTATCTTAAATGACTGGAAGGATTAAATGAACTAATATAGTAAGTGTTCTGTGAATGGCAGTCACCTTATCAACTTGAATAACAAATCCTTCTCTGTATCTGTTTTGTTCTGGCTACAATGGTGAGGTTTTTTTTCATTTTCATTTGAGAAAGACATGCTCCTGTTTAAGAGTTATTTGCACATGCTACATCTTCTATCTGAACTCCCCCTTCTGCCCACTCACACACACCTATTATCTCCTAGTAATTTTTCAGATCTCTGTTAAAATCTTTTCCACAGGACAACCTTGCTGAACTTAAGAGGTGCGTTATGTTTTTTACGCTGATATCATCTTACAGAATTTTATTCCTTTCCTTTGCAGTACTTACCACTCTGTGACTATTAGATTAACAGCTCTCTTTCCATCATACCAAAAACATAGGGATATTTTTGACATAATATCCCTAGGCTTAGGTTAACACTCAATTATTTGTTGAATTAAATGAATAGTAATAACTGCCACCAGTGCCAGGCGGTGTTGAGTGCTTTTTATATATTATCTCATTTAATCTCTCCTTGAGAGCAGGCATAATTACTCCTATTATTATACAAACATGTAAAGTAAGGCTCAGGGCTTACCAGCTAGTAAGTGACACTGGACTAGATGGAAGATACAAAGAATGAAAAGCAGATTCTACACTTATAGAGTTTACAGTCAACAAGAGCTGAATAAGTACTTTATTTGAACACAGAATCAGTTACATATCATTACATTACTATTGCAATGTTGGTGTTCGGTCTGATATTTCACATGTTTTAATGTACTAACATACCAATGAAATTAAATAAGAGAAAGAAATTGGAGGTATAAACATTGCAAAAGGAAAATATAAGCATATCGTTACTTGCAGACCGTGTACCTGCAAAATCTCAAAAACTCAAGAAAACTGACGGAAAAAATATGACAAAGTTGGGTAGCAAGATACAGAACTAAAACGTAGAAATCAGCCATTTTCATGTATAAAACTCCTGGTAAGAATGTCTGATCTCACAGCTCTGTGAAGCTAGTAACAGGCAGCCTTACTTCATGTTTCCTTTTAGTAAATAGAATAATTCAGTATTTAAAGCTGTTTATGCTTATTTTGTTATTATTTTACAATTATTCTTATGCATAATTTCTTATGAATAGCAGGTTTTATCCTTTACAAGTCATGTTAAATTGATTTTTATGTTTACAGTTTATCTAACTTTTATACTTATGCAAAATATTTCACGAAATGTGATGTCTGGCTCAGAGTAACTTTATCACATGCATGTGATGTGTAATGAGTGGAAGAAGACAGGGAGTTTGTTTTTTGTTTTGGGGGTTTTGAGACAGAGTCTCGCTCATCACCTAGGCTAGAGTGCAGTGGCACAACCACAGCTCACTGCAGCTTCGACCTCCCAGGCTCAAGTGATCCTCCCACCTCAGCCTCCCAAGTAGCTGGGACCACAGGGACATACTGAGGGACTTCTCTTCCCGGGTCCGCGAGGGGCGTGGTTTCAAAGGCAGGAGTTTCCCTGCTCCACGCCTCCATCTGGGAACCAGAGGGGTTTCAAATGTAAAGTTGTTTTTCTGGGTTTCCCCCAGGCGGGCTAGGTAGGGAAAGCCAGGTAAAGCTCCTTTGTCCCAAAAACCCCTCTGAAAGCTCTGGGAGGAGGAGAAGGCTCTGTAACTCAAGAGCTGTGGACCAAGCACCCAATCCGGTATCAGAGTCAAAGATCAAACACTCCAGAGGAAGTCTGAAAGAACTCCTCTCATTGGACGAAAACATGAATGGCGAGGGAATGACTCAAGGGTTAAAACTCCAGCTGCTCCTTACCTATAAAGATACCGGTATCCCTCTGGGTCCCCACCCACGACAGTGGGAGCTGTCTTCTTTCTCTCTAATAAACCGCTTTTCTGCAAAACTCTTTGGGTCCACGATATTTATTCAAAGGGCAAACTCACCGCGCCTCGAGGGTGGGAGGGGGACTTTCCCCGTTCTTCGGGGTTAGGGAGGCTAAGACCCTCTTTGGAACTGGAAGCTGAGTATGCTCCCCGGGTTACAGTACCACCATGCCTAGCTAACTTTTTTGTATTTTTTGTAGAGGAGGGTGTCTTCCTATGTTGCCCAGGCTGGTCTCAATCTCTGGGCTCAAGTGATCCTCCCACCTTGGCCTCCTAAAGTGCTGAAATTACAAGTGTGAGCCACCACAACTGGCCTAAATATATTTTAAATAAAAATTTTTTCATTATACATTTTCAGAACATGTAAATCTTGAATCTTTAGTTTCTAAAAGTTATGAGTATATTTTACTTCTTTCAAACTGCAGCTCTATATATTTTGCATGTCTCATAGTTTTTTAGTTTTATATGTATCATCATTCTGGATATCAAGAAAAATCTCAAGAAGAAGTCACTTCTGATTCAGTTTGCTTGGAAAAAAAATACAAATGACCTTGACTCTAGTTCTCTATTGGAAATGAACAAGCTTTTAGAATTCAGTTATCATGACAGTGCTACTGTTATCACTTTTAACTTTTATTTCTCCAGCTTCCTTGATATATACACACACACACACGTGTGTGTGTGCATGCGCGCGCACGTGTGTATACCTTCTAAGGAATTGGAGGTTCATACAAAAAGAAGCTATGTCTGAGAATGAGAACTGCTGTGAAGAGAGGCAGAAGTAGTTAGGATATAGTAATTTAACAAGGAAAGAAGGAAGGAGTTGGGGGAAGGGAGGGGAGGGGAGGAAGGAGTGACCTATCAGGCTCTGGCCATCATCTCTCTAGTTTCATCTCACGTCATTCTTTCCCTGAACCTCTAAGCCCCAGCATAATGGCCTCTAAGAAATGACTGACAAAATCACCTGAGTAGGATTTTTTAAATATATATTGCCCAGACCTAGTAAATCATAATCTCTGTAGAAGGGGACCTGTTTTTAGAACTAGGGTGTGTGAAGAATGTTCCACTGAGAAGCCTTCTGAAACTAGGTACATCTATCCTAAGTTTCCCTAGCCCTCATCGCACTTGTAATAATTTGCTCAATACTTGTCTTCACTGCTGGATGGTAAATTCCTTCAGAACAAGGGCCAGGTCTGTGCTCCTTACTGCTTCCTCGCCCAGAATCACTCTCTTTCTTTCATCAACAATTCTTTGGGCCCCAATAGACTATTATCAGTGGGTTCCCTGGCCCTCTAACTTCTCCTTTGGTTCAGTCAATTGGAGGCATTCTGAAACAGCAGGATTAAAGTGAAGTCAAAGTTTTTATTCCTCCACCACTCTGCTGCAAATTTCCTGTATTTCCCTACTAAAGGCCAGATCCTGCCAAGTAGCCCTTTCCCCTGCAGCTACTGTTTAGAGGGCTAGTAACCATTGCCTCTCTTTGCCCTTAAGGCCTAACTGCCGGCAGCTCCCAGCTGTTACTAGCTCTAGGGTAAGGCACCATCCATCACTGCTGGCTCCACTGACCAGGCCCACACCGTTATAAAAAGTTGATTTAAAACTCCTCAGTTAAGTCTTTTGAGTGCTATTTTCTACCAGGACCACAGACTAATACAATGTCTGTTCAAATACACAATAAGCTCAAGTTAAAACAGCCTATCCAGTGTTGCAATTTCTACAAGGCAGTTGGGGATGCATACCCAGAACTAGGCGCAGTGCTTTCAAATGTTTGTTGAAGATATAAATGACCCCCACTAGAGCGTTAAGAAATCTCTAGGTATATTAGATCCATTAGAGGCACACAGAAAAAGTTTTGGAGTCACATAAATCTAGATCAGAATTTAGTTTTGCATGACAAAAGTTAAACTTTCCTGGTTTCATCTTCTGTAAAATGGGAATACCACTACTAATCTCACAGAACTGACATTAAAGTAAAATAAAAAAAGAACATCTAGCAAAGTGCCTGGCACACAGACAATGTTCCAAATTATAAGATCCTTTCTTGCCCAAATTCAACTCTTTCAAAAAGATTTTTGGCCAGAATTACATAAAATAGTTCAAAATCACTTGTTAATTACCTCACACTTCCCTCTAAAGGGACATGAAGATAACAGAGCAAGATAAAATAATTATAAGAGATGAAAAATGAAAAAAATAGACAAATCTGATATCAAGAATAAAATTTGTAAACAAAATATCCTATACATTTGCTAATAGTGAACCAGAAATCTAACTTTAAGTTTTTTAGCAGCAAGTGCAAAATGAGAAACATAAACAGTTATAGAAAATGCAGTTTCTATACTATAAAAAAGCTAAAGAGTAATTTCTCCCATGAGTCTCACAGAGAATAGCATAATACAATCAGCAATACTCTTAACATCTTTATGGTAAACTGACAAACTGTTAGGATTTTTAATAATCACTCTGCACATACACCGATGGCTGGCTTCTCAATAAAAGCAATTAAATAAAAGCAGTATACTATTCATGGTAAAGAGTAAGGGCTCTGGATACAGAAACATCTGAATTTCTATCACTTTGCCACTAACTATGAAGTAGTTTTGGACAAGATGCTTAGTCTCTCTGAACCCCAAAATGTGAAATATACTGCTTATGTATTCAATAATCATTAGATTATTATTACTAAAATCAATTTAATAGGAGTACAAAGGGAAAATGACTCAGTCCAAGAACAAGGAGATTTATAATTCCCTGACTTGACATAACTACAGATTTTAGAGTACATAAAGCAATGGTTATCAAACCTTGGTACCATCAGAATCATTTGAAGTGTTTTCAGAAAACACAAATTTCTGGGCCTCATTCTAGAGATTCTGTTCAAGAGATTAGAGTAGGATTTGGGAGTATGGTTTTTACTGCCTTTAAATTCTCTAGATGATTCTAATGATTACCCAGATTTGTGTAGTGCTAATTAACAGCACCATTTCTCAGCCAAGTGAGAATCACAATCAATGAAAACTTACAAAACTATAAACTACTGCCCACCTAACACCCCCATAAATTAATGTTATTATTAGACTCTCCAAGCCAAATGCTAAAGGCTGACTGAAATATAAAGTTGTCATTGATGTTTAAAGGCATAAAATACACAAAATAAATGACTAATCTATGGACTATCAGAAGTTGAACAAAGGAATGAACCAACATTTCACCCAGGCAAGAAACAATTAGGATAAATAAAAAAGAATTAGGTTTTTGTTTTTGCTTTTGTTTCTTGAGGCAGGGTCTCACTCACTCTGTCGCCCAGGCTGGAGTACGGTGTTGCAATCATAGCTCACTGCAGGCTCCACCTCCCCAGCTCAAGCAATTCTCTCATTTCAGCCTCCCAAGTAGCTGGGACTACAGGTGCACAACACCGTGCCCAGCTAATATTTGCCTTTTTTTGTAGAGACAGGGTCTTGCCATGTTGCCTAGGCTGGTCTTGAACTGGGCTCAAGTTATCAGCCCACGTTGACCTTCCAAAGTGCTGCAATTACAGGCATGTACCACAGTGCCTGAACAAGAATTAGGTTCTTAATATGATAATAAAGTCAAAACACTAAGCAGAATAAAAATAAAAATTTAGATTTAACATAAACAACTAATGTTCTACAGGTTGAGCATCCCTAATCTGAAATGCTCCAAAATCTGAAACATTCCAAAATCCAAAAGTTTTTGAGTGACAGCATGATGCTCAAAGGAAATGCTCGTTGGAGCATTTCCTATTTCAGATTGGAATGCTCAAATCAGTAAGTAAAATGAAAGTATTCAAAAAATCCAAAAATAATGCAGAATACGAAAATCTTCTGGTCGCAAGCATTTTGGATAAGGAACACTCAACCTGTATCTACAATATGAGTAAGTACCACTGCAGTATTTGTAATCTTGCATCGCTAAAAAATAATAATATTGCCATTATTCTTCTTAGATACTACCAAAGAACAGTGAAAATATCTCAGTTATAGGAATTAATGAAATTCTAAAGTCATGTTTGAATTATGCACAAGGTTTTCATTACTTTTAAGTTATCTCCTAGACCCCACATTTCCTGGACTTTCTTTTTTGTTTTTTTTTTCTTTTGAGATGGAGTCTCACTATGTCTCCCAGGTAGGAGTGCAATGGCCTGATCTCAGTTCTCTGCAGCCTCGGGCTCCCAGGTTCAAGCGATTCTCCTGCCTCAGCCTCCGGAGTAGCTGGGATTACAGGTGTGCATCACAACATCAGGCCAATTTTTGTATTTTTAGTAGAGATGGGGTTTTGCCATGTTGGCCAGGCTGATCTCAAACTCCTGACCTCAGATGATCCACCCATTTCAGCCTCTCCAAGTGCTGGGATTACAGGTATGAGCCACTATACCCAGCCCATTTCCTGGACTTTCATACCTTTAACTACTGACAGCTAACAATGTAAAAAAGCTTTCTACTCAGACAGCAACAAAGACTCCCATCCATAGTCAGCGACAAGAAAACCAAGTCAACTGGAGTGCCAGTTAGCAGAAAAGTTTCTTTTAAAAAGTAACAGACAAGGCTGAGGGTGGCGGCTCATGCTTGTAATCCCAGCACTTTAGGAAGCCAAGGCAGAAGGAATGCTTGAGCCCAGGACTTCAAAATCAGTTTGGGCAACATAGGAAGACCCTGTATGCACACACACAAAAAGTGGCCGGGCTTGGTGGTATGCACCTATAGTCCCAGCTACTCTGGAGGCTAAGACAGGAGGCTTACTTGAGCCCAGGAGTTTGAGGTTACTGTGCTATGATGGCATCACTGCACTCCAGCCTGGGAAACAGAGTGAGACCCCATCTCAAGTAAATAAATAAATAGAAGACAGCGTAGCTAACATTCACACTTAGATTTTAAGTTTCTTAATGTTCAAAACAAGACATCACAGTATAAAAGAGTAGCGGGCAGGTTCAGGGAGGAATATCAAAGATAAATGTGATACTTTAATACCACAATTACATTTTTCCTTTTCCTTTTTCTTTTGAGAGTCAGAGTCTCACTTTGTCACCCAGACTGGAGTGCTGCAGAGACATGATCATAGCTCACTGTAGCCTTGAACTCCCAGACTCAAGTAATCCCACGCAGCTGGAACTACAAGTGTGCACTACCATGTCTCGTTAATTATTTTATTTTTATTTTCTTAGAGACAAGATCCTGCTATGTTGCCCAAGTTGACCTCAAACTCCTGGCCTCAAGCAATCCTCCTGCCTCAGCCTCCTGAGTTGCTGCCTGGCAATTTTTCCTTAATACAGTACCACTGCCATCAATATTAGTTTTTATTTATAGTTTGCTAGTACATACTACCACAGAAATTGAAGGTGAACATTCATACTTAAAAGTTAACTGAGGTAAGCAGACATTTCTTCAGTAAAGATATACAAAGGAACAGGAAGTATAAGAAAAGATGCTCAACATTATCTGTCATCAAGTAAATGTATATCAACACTACAATGAGATACTTTATATCTAACTATGATGGCTATAACCAAAAATTCAGATAATATCAACCATTGGCAAGGATGTAGAGAAATCAGGACTCTCACACATTGCTGGTGGAAACGTAAAATGCAAAGTAGTCTGGGAGTTCCTAAAACGGTTAAAAATAGACTTACCACATGACTCAACAATTCTACTGTTGAGTATACACCCAAGAGAAAGAAAAACATATCCACACAAAAACTTGTCCATTGGGCCAGAGGCGGTGGCTCACATCTGTAATCCTAGCACTTTTAGAGGCAGACTGCTTGAGCCCAGGAATTTGAGATCAGCCTGGGCAACATGGCAAAATCCCATCTCTACCAAAAATATAAAAATTAGGTGTGGTGGCCCATGTCTGTGGTACCAGCTACATAGTAGGCTGAGGTGGGAGGATCACTTGAACCCAGGAAGTCAAGGCTGCAGTGAGCAAGACTGCACCACTGCATTCCAGCATGGATGACAAAGAGAGACTCTGTCTCCAAAAAAGAAGAAAGAAAAACTTGTCCATTAATGTTCACAGCACACAGTAGCATTTTTCATACCAAAAATAGAAAACACCTAAATGTCAATCAACAGATGAATGGATGAATAATATGTGGTATATGTATATAAGGGAATATTATTCAGTTAAAAAAAAAAAAGTAATGTATATGTCACAATATGTATGAGCCTTGAAAACATTATGCTAACTGAAACATTCCAGTCAGCAATGACCACAGATCTGTAATTCCATTTATATGAAATGTCTAGAATAGGTAAATCTATTGAGACAGAAAGATTAGTCATTAAGGCTGGGGTTCGAGGAAGGGGAGAGGAAGGGACTGATTCCTAATGGGCACAAGCTTTCCTTCTGAGGTGATGAAAAGTCACAGTAAAAATATCAGTGGTTGTATGGGAAGAGGGGGTGACTAGGCAAAGCACAGAGGAATTGGGGGGAGGCGAGTAGCAATTTTTTTATTGTGGCAAAATACACATAATGTAAAATTTACAATCTTAACTTTTTTTTAGAGAGACAAGGTCTCACTCTGTTGCCCATGCTGGACTTTTGAACTCCTGAACTCAAGGGATCCTCTCACCTCACCCTCAAGAGTAGGTGGGACTATTGCACACACCACCAAGCCTAGCTTTTTTTTTTTTTTTTTTTTTTTTTAAAGAGTTGGGGTCTTGCTATGTTGTCCAGGGTGAAACGTAGTGGCTATTCACAGCCACAATCATGGCAAACTATAGCCTCAAACTCCTGGCTGCAAATGACCCTCCCACCTCAGCCTCCCAATTAGCTAAGACAACATGCATATGCCACCACACTTGGCTCTACTTTTAAGTGTACAGGTCAGTGGTATCACAATACATTCATACTGTTGTACAACCACCACCACCACCCATCTCCAGAACTTGCAAAACTGAAACTCTAAACCCATTAAATGATAACCCCATTCCTTCCTACCCCTATTCCCTGGCAACCATCATTTTACTTCCTTCTTTCCAATTTTGACTACTATAGGTACCTCATGTGAATGGAATTGTACAGTATTTGTCCTTTTCTGATGTGCCTGTTTCACTCAGCATGATGTCCTCAATGTTTTATAGAATGTGTCAGAATTTCCTTTTTAAAGCTGAATACTATTCACTGTATACCAGATTTTGTTTAGCCATTTATCTGCTGATGAACAAGTGGGTTGCTTCCATTTTTTCAAATATCTCTTTAAGACCCTACTTTTGGCCAGGTGTGGTGGCTCACGCCTGCAGTCCCAGCACCTTGGGAGGCCAAGGCAGGCGAATCACTTGAGGTCAGGAGGTTTAAGACTAGCCTGGCAATATGGTGAAACCCCATCTCTACTAAAGATACAAAAATTAGGCCAGGTGTGCTGGCTCACACCTGTGATCCCAGCACTTTGGGAGGCTGAGGTGGGTGAATGACAAGGTCAGGAGTTTGAAAACAGCCTGACCAACATGGTGAAACCCTGTCTCTACTAAAAATACAAAACATTAGCCAGGTGTAGTGGCACACACCTGCAATTCCAGCTACTCAGGAGGCTGAGGCAGGAGAATCACTTGAACCCAGGAGGCAGAGGTTGCAGTGAACCAAGATCGCACCATTACACTCCAGCTTGGGCAACAGAGTGAGATTCCATCTCAAAAAAAAATGATACTGAAATTAGCTGGGCATGGTGGCACACGCCTGTAGTCCCAGCTACTCGGGAGGCTGAGGCAGGAGAATTGCTTGAATCTGGGAGGCGGAGGTTGCTGTGAGCAAGATCGCGCCACTGCACTCTAGCCTGGGCAACAGGGGTAGACTCCGTCTAGGAAAAAAAAAAAAAAAAAGGTAAAACAAAAAAAAAGACCGAAGCCCAGCCTCGCCACCCGAGCCCGCCGCGTCCTGGCACTCAGCCTCCGTTCCAGAGGCAAGCGCTGTGATCCAGGCGCCGCAATCGCGAGGACACGGCCTCGTGGACACCGGCGGCCCCGGGGCTTCGGCGGCATTGCGGCGCAAGCAGCCGCCGCCGCCTCGGCTCCTCTCTCGAGTCCTTCCTGTCACCTCGCTGAGAGATGGTCCCGGCCGCGGGGACATTCCTTTTCGTCACCCCTCCGAGGCTCGTGGGACCAACGGACGGAAGTAGCCAGAGGGCTGGACTGCGGGACGCGGCCAGGACATTCATGAGTGGTGCTCGAGTCCCTTCAGGTGATTACTACTTAGATCTTTCCCTGGGACACCTTCTCGAAAGGACCAGCGTGGATCCATTTTGCTTAGATATAATCCCAGATTAGTGGAGTTGCTGCAAAGCAGACTGCACCTGTCTCACTAAGATTGATCCAGGAGAGAGATCCAAGATGGCCGGTTAGGAGGAGCTCAGGATTGCAAGTCCGAGTGAAAGCACAGAGGGTGAGTGGACGCCGCATTTCCAGACGGATTTTTACTGCCCACAGACCACGAGATTCCCAGGCGGAGGAGCCCCACAGGTAGCCAGCGTGGCTGTTTTGGCCGGCGCGGCTGGTTCACAGTGAAGAGTAAACGAGACTGTGTCCCCTCTTAGCCAGCAAGGGGAGCTGAAACGGGGAGCTAGGCCAGGAGATTCCCAGGCAAAAAAGCGCCATGAATCTCAGAGCCACGGTTTCAGCCGGTGCAGCAGCTCCCGGTGCAGAGCAAATGAGACTGTGTCCCCTCTTAGCCAGCAAGGGGAGCTGAAGCAGGGAGCCAGGCCAGGAGATTCCCAGAAAAAAAAGTGCCACAAATCTGAGAGCGGCGGTTTCAGCCGGCGCAGTAGCTCGCCACACGGAAAATCACACAGATCCTGGCGCCTATTCAACAGGTGACCAGGTCACCTGGTAGAGAGCCGATCGTTCAACTAAAAAAAAAAAGGCTCTGAGGGAGGGAGCCAGGTGACCAGGCTCGGCTGGTCCCACCTCCACAAAAACAAAAACAAAAACAAAAAAACAGCAATTGGAAACGCTCTGGGTTGAGACTTTCACGGCAAGCACAACTGAACCCGGGACGGTCCAGCTCTGTGGAAGAGGGACGTCCGCCAGTATGGAGGCAGCCTGCAGTTGCCGAGGCAACATGCCGTCGCCAAGGCAACCCGCCATTACAGAGAGAGTCCATCACTACGGAGGCGGGCCAACATAGCGAAAGCAGTTCTAACTACACCCATATAAACAGAACTGCAGGGAAGTTCACATGGCACCTGGGCAGAGCCCACAGCAGCTCAGCGAACCCTCTGCAGGCTGAGAGTGACTACGCTGCCTCCTTGTGGACAGGGAAAACGGCAGCAGCACAGCGGACACTCATAAAGCCCTAACTTACTGGGACAGAACATCTGGGGAAAAGAAAAAAGGGGTTTATGAGTTCTGCTGCTGCAGACTTAAACTTACCAAAATCAGAAAGTCAACAACTACAAAGTCGACAGCAGGATAAATCCACAAAGTTGGGAAGAAACCAGCACAAAAAGGAAGAAAACACCCGAAACCAGAACACCACTCCTCCTACAAGGGATCACAACTCCTCACCAACAAGGGAACAAGACTGGATGGAGAATGAGTGTGATGAAATGACAGAATCAGCCTTCAGAAAGTGGATAATAAGAAACTTCCGTGAGCTAAAAGAACATGTTCTAACCCAATGCAAAGAAACTAAGAACCTTGAAAAAAGACTGGACGAAATGCTAACGAGAATGGACAACTTAGAGAGGAATATGAGTGAATTGATGGAGTTGAAATACACAACACGAGAACTTCGTGAAGCATGCACAAGTTTCAACAGCCGAATTGACCAAGCAGAAGAAAGGATATCAGAGGTCGAAGATCAACTCAATGAAATGCTACTAGAAGGCAAGATTAGAGAAAACAGAATAAAAAGGAATGAACAAAGTCAACAAGAAATATGGGACTATGTGAAAAGACCTAATCTACGTTTGATAGGTGTACCTGAATGTGATGAAGAGGATGCATCCAAGCTGGAAAATACTCTTCAGGATATTGTCCAGGAAAACTACCCCAACCTAGCAAGGCAGGCCAATATTCAAGTCCAGCAAATACAGAGAACACCACAAAGATATTCCTCTAGAAGAGCAACCCCAAGACACATAATCATCAGATTCATCAGGGTTGAAATGAAGGAGAAAATGCTAAGGGCAGCCCAAGAGAAACGTCGGGTTACCCACAAAGGGAAGCCCATCAGATTCACAGCAGATCTCTCAGCAGAAACCCTACAAGCCAGAAGAGAGTGGGGGCCGATATTCAACATCCTTAAAGAAAAGAACTTTCAAACCAGAATTTCATATCCAGCCAAACTAAGCTTCATAAGTGAAGGAAAAATAAAATCCTTTGTGAACAAGCAAGTACTCAGAGATTTCATCACCACCAGACCAGCTTTACAAGAGCGCCTGTAAGAGGCACTACACATAGAAAAGAACAACCAGGACCAGCCACTCCAAAAACACACAAAATGGTAAAGAGCATCAACACAATGAAGAATCTGCATCGACCAATGGGCAAAACAGCCGGCTAGCATCAAAATGGCAGGATTAAAACCACACAAAACAATATTAACCCTAAACGTAAATGGACTAAATGCCCCAATCAAAAGACACAGACTGGCAAATTGGATAAAAAGACAAAACCCATCAGTGTGCTGTATCCAGGAAACCCACCTCACATGCAAGGATACACAAAGGCTCAAAATAAAGGGATGGAGGAAGATTTACCAAGCAAATGAAGAGCAAAAAAAAGCAGGAGTTGAAATTCTCATCTCTGATAAAATAGACTTTAAAGCAGCAAAGATCAAAAGAGACAAAGAAGGACATTACGTAATGGTAAAAGGATCAATGCAACAAGAAGAGCTAACCATACTAAATAGATATGCACCTAATACAGGAGCACCCAGATACACAAGGCAAGTTCTTAAAGACTTACAAAGAGACTTAGACTCCCACACAATAATAGTGGGAGACTTCAACACACCATTGCCAATATTAGACAGATCAACGAGACAGAAAATTAACAAGGATATCCAGGACTTGAACTCAGACCTGGACCAAGCAAACCTAATAGACATTTACAGAACCCTCCACCCCAAATCCACAGAATATACATTCTTCTCAGCACCACATCACACCTACTCTAAAATTGACCACATAATTGGAAGTAAATCCCTCCTCAGCAAATGCAAAAGGACGGAAACCATAACAAACAGTCTCTCAGACCACAGTGCAATCAAGTTAGAACTCAGAATTCAGAAACCAACCCAGAACCGCACAGCTTCATGGAAACTGAACAGCTTTCTCCTGAATGTTGACTGGATAAACACTGAAATGAAGGCAGAAATAAAGATGTTCTTCGAAACCAACGAGAACGAAGACACCACATACCAGAATCTCTGGGACACATTTAGAGCAGTCTCTAGAGGAAAATATATAGCAATAAGTGCTCACATGAGAAAAAAGGAGAGATCTAAAATTGACACCCTATCATCAAAATTGAAAGAGCTAGAGGAGCAAGATCAAAAAAACTCAAAACCTAGCAGAAGACAAGAAATAACTAAGATCAGAGCAGAATTGAAGGAGATAGAGACACGAAACACCCTTCAAAAAATCAATAAATCCAGGAGCTGGTTTTTTGAAAAGATCAACAAAATAGGCAGACCACTAGCCAGATTAATAAAAAAGAAAAGAGAGAATAACCAAATAGATGCAATAAAAAATGATAAAGGGGATATCACCACAGATTCCACAGAAATTCAAACCATCATCAGAGATTATTACAAACAACTCTATGCACATAAACTAGAAAACCTGGAAGAAATGGATAAATTCCTGGACAGTTGCCTCCTCCCAAGACTAAACCAGGAAGAAGTCGAAACCCTGAATAGACCAATAACAAGGTCCGAAGTCAAGGCAGCAATTAAGAGCCTACCACCCAAAAAAAGGCCAGGTCCAGATGGGTTCACAGTCGAATTCTACCAGACATACAAACATGAACTGGTACCATTCCTTCTGAAACTATTCCAAATAATCCAAAAAGAGGGAATCCTTCCCAAATCATTTTATGAGACCAACATCATCTTGATACCAAAACTCGGCAGAGACTCAACAAGAAAAGAAAACTACAGGCCAATATCCATGATGAACATAGATGCAAAAATCTTCAATAAAATACTGGCAAGCCGATTGCCACAGCACATCAAAAAGCTTATCCACCATGATCAAGTAGGATTCATCCAGGGGATGCAAGGCTGGTTCAACATACGCAAGTCCATAAACATAATTCACCACATAAACAGAACCAAAGACAAAAACCACATGATTATCTCAATTGATGCAGAGAAGGCCTTTGACAAAATTCAACAGCCCTTTATGCTAAAAACCCTCAATAAACTAGGTATCGACGGAACGTATCTCAAAATAATAAAAGCTTTTTACGACAAGCCAACAGCCAATATCATACTGAATGGGCAAAAACTGGAAGCATTCCCTTTGAAATCTAGCACTAGACAAGGACGCCCTCTCTCACCACTCCTATTCAACATAGTATTGGAAGTTCTAGCCAGAGCAGTCAGGCAAGAAAAAGAAATAAAGGGTATTCAATTAGGAAAGCAGGAAGTCAAATTGTCTCTATTTGCAGATGACATGATTGTATATCTAGAAGACCCCATCGTCTCAGCCCAAAATCTCCTGAAACTGATAAGCAACTTCAGCAAAGTCTCAGGATAAAAAATCAATGTGCAAAAATCAGAAGCATTCCTATACACCAATAACAGACGTAAAGAGAGCCAAATCAAGAACGAACTGCCATTCACAATTGCTACAAAGAGAATAAAATACCTAGGAATACAACTAACAAGGAACGTAAAGGACCTCTTCAAGGAGAACTACAAACCACTGCTCAACGAAATAAGAGAGGACACAAACAGATGGAGAAACATTCCACGTTCAGGGTTAGGAAGAATCAATATCGTGAAAATGGCCATACTGCCCAAAGTAATTTACAGATTCAACGCTATCCCCATCAAGCTACCAATGACCTTCTTCACAGAACTGGAAAAAACCACCTTAAACTTCATATGGAACCAAAAGAGAGCCCACATAGCCAAGTCAATTCTAAGCAAAAAGAAAAAAAGCAGGAGGCATCACACTACCGGACATCAAAGTATACTATAAGGCTACAGTAATCAAAACAGCATGGTACTGGTACCAAAACAGAGATATAGACCAATGGAACACAACAGAGGCGTCGGAGGCGACACAACATATCTACAACCATCCGATCTTTGACAAACCTGATAAAAACAAGCGATGGGGAAAGGATTCCCTGTTTAATAAGTGGTGTTGGGAAAACTGGCTAGCCATGTGCAGAAAGCAGAAACTGGACCCCTTCCTGACACCTTACACTAAAATTAACTCCAGATGAATTAAAGACTTAAACATAAGACCTAACACCACAAAAACCCTAGAAGAAAACCTAGGCAAAACCATTCAGGACATAGGCGTAGGCAAGGACTTCATGACCAAAACACCAAAAGCATTGGCAACAGAAGCCAAAATAGACAAATGGAACCTAATCAAACTCCACAACTTCTGCACAGCGAAAGAAACAGTCAATAGAGTGAATCGGCAACCAACAGAATGGGAAAAAATTTTTGCAGCCTACCCATCTGACAAAGGGCTGATATCCAGAATTTACAATGAACTAAAACAGATTTACAAGAAAAAAACAAACAAGCCCATTCAAAAATGGGTGAAGGATATGAACGGACACTTTACAAAAGAAGCCATTCATGAGGCCAACAAGCATATGAAAAAATGCTCATCATCACTGGTCATTAGAGAAATGCAAATCAAAACTACATTGAGATACCATCTCACACCAGTTAGAATGGCGATCATTAAAAAATCTGGAGACAACAGATGCTGGAGAGGATGTGGAGACATAGGAACACTTTTACACTGTTGATGGGAGTGTAAATCAGTTCAACCATTGTGGAAGACAGTGTGGCGATTCCTCAAGGACCTAGAAATAGAAATTCCATTTGACCAAGCAATCCCATTACTGGGTATATATATCCAAAGGATTATAAATCGTTCTACTATAAGGACACATGCACACGAATGTTCATTGCAGCACAGTTTACAATAGCAAAGACCTGGAACCAACCCAAATGCCCATCGATGATTGACTAGACAAGGAAAATGTGGGACATATACACCATGGAATATTATGCAGCCATCAAAAACGATGAGTTCGCGTCCTTTGTAGGGACATGGATGAACCTGGAAACCATCATTCTCAGCAAACTGACACAAGAACACAAAATCAAACACCACATGTTCTCACTCATAGGCGGGTGCTGAACAATGGGAACACATGGACACAGGGAGGGGAGCACTACACACTGGGGTCTGTTGGGGGGAGTCGGGGGGACAGCAGGGGGTGGGGAGTTGGGGAGAGATAGCATGGGGAGAAATGC
This sequence comes from Aotus nancymaae, assembly GCF_030222135.1. NCBI lineage: Eukaryota > Metazoa > Chordata > Mammalia > Primates > Aotidae > Aotus > Aotus nancymaae. The sequence continues at coordinate 1,785,084 of NW_026988537.1, read as the reverse complement.
CACATATAGGTGAAGGGGAGGAAGGCAGCAAATTGCACTGCCACGTATGCACCTAGGCAACAATCTTGCATGTTTTTCACATGTACTCCAAAACCTAAAATGCAATAAAATAAATAAATAAATTTAACTTCTGTTATTAAAAAAAAAGAAAGAAAACAAAACCAAAAAAATAAGGCTCTGAGAAATTAAAATAGCAAAAATTTAAAACTTAATATAAGAAATTCCTGTTTCTAGTAAAGGTGGACTAAGTTATCTGGGTGAACTATCACTATTTAACTGAATAAAAAATCTGGATAAAATATATTTCAAAAATTTTAAATCATTAAAGAAGACAAGTCAATATATACGAAGTAAAAAGGAGAATCCAGAAAGGTAAAAGAGCACATAAGCTACTCTTGCCCTGAAGATGTCTGCCAATCCTGAAACTGTTTTTTTAAGCCAGCAAGAGATACAGGGAGAGAAAAATCAAAATCCAACAACCACACAAGGGAACTGTACGCCTTAAACCCGGTTTAAGATGTACATTACAGACCAGTAATGACCCCAAGCAAATGGCAGAAGAAAATACAAATTCTATACATAAAATGGAATATTGCAACTAACCATGGAAGGATGATTCTCAGATATTAAGGAAGAAGATGAAAAATGGAAGAAAACAAATGTTAAATGGAAGAAGATGGAAAAAAGTACTTATCATATGGTATCATTTAAATGAAACTTTAAAACCTAAAAAAGTAATCAGTGGTGCTACAATTCAGAATAGTGGTTGGAGGTTAGACGCAACGGCTCACACTTGCAATCCCCAGCGCTTTGGGTGGCTGAGGTAGGCAGGTCATTTGAGCCCAGGAGATTAAGACCAGCCTCGGCAATATGGCTGCACGCTATCTCTACAAAAAATAGAAAAATTTGTTGGGTGTGGTGGCAAGCACCTGTAGTCCTGCTACTTAAGAGGCTGAGGAGGCAGGATCACCTGAGTCAGGTAGGTCAAAGCTATAGTAAGCTGTAATGGTGCCACTGCACTCCAGCCTGGGCTATTGGGGTGAGACCCTGTCAAGAAAGAAAAGAAAGAAGTGAGAGGGAGGGAGGGAGGGAGGGGAAAGGAATTGGCATACATTAAACACTCAAATATTTATTGAATCAGTAGAGGGATTCAAAGGCTTGCCATCCCCAGTAAATACTCCCCCATAAGCAACCACTTTTGTGTGTGGGGGTGGGGGCGGAGGGCAGGGTCTCACTCTATCACCCAGGCTGAAGTGCAGTGGCAGATCACAGCTCGTTGCAGCCTTGACTCCTGGGCTCAGGTGATCCTTTTGCCTCAGCCTCCTGAGTAGCTGGGACTACAGGTGTGCACCACCATGCCTGGCTGGTCTTTCTGGGCTCAAGAGATCTGCCCACCTTGGCCTCCCAGAGTGCTGGAGTTACAGGCATGAGCCGCTGCACCTGGCTCCTTTTCTATAGATTGGGTACACGGCATGGGAACGGCAAAAACAAAACAGACCCTTTACCCCCTAAAACAACAAAATTAAGGTGTGCTAAAAACAGAAAAATCTCACTTCACACATTTATTCTTTTCAAACTATAACAAGTATACAAATACTAGTATTTCCCAACTTTCATGAGATATTTGTAAAATCTGCTGATTAGTTTTCCATCAAGAACTTAAGGGAAAAAATTCCCCTAATTGCCAAACATGAATAATCTGGATTCAATATAGACACTTTACAAAAACTTTTATCCTTGTTATTATAGACTTTTTTTTCTTGGGCTCCATATAGATTATAAATCTTGACTCCCCCATTACAAAAAGCAGTCAGACTTTTTTTTTTCCTTGGAGACAGCATCTCATTATATTGCCCAGGCTGGACTCAAATTCCTGGGCTCAAGCTATCTTCCCTCCTCAAGCTCCCAAAGAGTTGGGACTAGAGGGGAGTACCACCATGCCCAGGTAGATAACACCTTACAATGCCTGACAGCAACCCCCTATAGTATAAAAGAGGTTTCAAAGAACTATTCAGTGAAAATTCTGTAAAACCAATCATAGAATACGACTTATTCTAAGAAAAAAAAAAAATGCTAAAAGGCACATGTGACAATATTAAAATTATTTAGATTATTTTTAATATTTTTAAAGCACAATTTGCAGTTTTAAAGCATTTATCATTGTCATCAATTGGAAGGTGATATTTCAAATATCCTAAAATATTTTGCTATTAGGAAACTCAGTACATAAATCAGCTCATGAAACTAGGAATTAAAGCAAAAGTATAGGGACCAAAACTAACTGCATTTCCCCAATGAACACCCTCTCACTTCCAGAAAAAGCACTGATATCTAAACTGATGTGGAAGTAAAAATATAGTTGTCCACCAGCATTGGTATTTGCCATGGATGCTCAAGTCCCTTATAATATGGCCTGTGGGCACAGGGCCAGGCATGGTGGCTCAGGCCTGTAAGTAATTCCAGCACTTTGGGAGGCTAACGAAGGAAAATCACTTGAGGCCAGGAGTTCATGACCAGAGTGAGCAATACAGCAAGACTTTGTCTCTACAAAAAAATAAAAGAAATTAGCGGGGTATGGTGGCACATGCCTGGAGTCCTAGCTACTTGAGAGGCTGATATGGGGGGATCACTTGAGCCCAGGAGTTTAAGGCTGAGCTATGATCATGCCACTGCACTCCAGCCTGGGTGACAGAGCAAGAACCTATCTCTAAAAATAAAATAAAAATAAAACAGCACGGTATATGCATCCTCCCATATACTTTAAGTCATTTCTAGATTATTTACAATACCTAATAAAATGTAAATGATCTGTGTAAAAGTTATGCTGTATTGTTTTTAGATTTGTGTTATTTTTATTGCTGTATAATTGTTTGAATTAATATTTCCAGTCCATGGTTGGTTGAATCCACATATGTGGAAATCACTGATATGAAGAGCCTACAGTATAAAGTCACAGATAAAAGGGAAAGAAAAAACAGTATAAATGAGCTGTAGTAATATAATTAAAAATAAAACTGATTTCAAATCAATAACATGTTATTAAAGGAACTAACATCCTTCAAATATTCTTGCAAGGGTGATAAAATCAATACACTTTCATCCTTTAAAACCCAGGGGTACCCCCTCCTGCCACCAAAGTAGTGAGAAGGAAGAGGTAATCCCTTCTACTAACAAACTAAGATTTCCTTCTGTGAATTTTTAAATGGTCTGAAAAGTGGATTGATTATATACAAAATGCATTACACACACACACACACACACACACACACACACACACACACACACAGAGTTCATGAATCAAGCATTCAGCCAAACCAATCTCTGCTTCCCTCATTCCAATCTACCCTTCATCACTTCTTTTCAGGCATTCTACACTCAAATTCAAGTCAAACCTAATACTATACTCAGGGTAGTCCAGCAAACATTTATTAAAGACCCTAATAATGGCAGGCTCTAAGCCAGGCAGGATACAGCAATGAATCAGACAATGAATAAGCAATGAATAAGATACAGTATCTGCCTTCTAGGAACTTCTCAGGAACCCCCACCTGCATAACCCTTCTTATTCCAAAACCTAGGTCAAAAGACACAGCCTTCCTAAAGATTTTCCTGTGATATCTAGAGTGAAAAGTCATTTTTCGCAGCCCTAAGGTCCATTTATTACTTTCTACTTATTTTAGGGTTGCTTTGAGGCTCATGCTGATATCTAATTGATTCTTTTAGTATGTCCCACGAAGCCTAGCTTAGTGCCTAAGCTGTAATAGGCATGAAATAAACATCTGTTGAATGAACAAACATCAGTCCTGTTTACATGTTTTGTGTTAGACATGGCCTGAACTGAAATATCGAACAGCTTTTACATTCTATAAAACAAAAACCTTTACATAACCTTTCCTACCAGTTTTTCCTATTCTATATAGTCCCCAAGACAGAATTTTTTTGCTATTGCAGTGAAAATGTTTAAAGATGAAAGATTACTAAATAAGACACCACTTGTTGATATACACAGAAGGTATTTGATAATTAAAAGCCATCACTATTCTCTTGCTATACTTTGTCTACAAACTGACAGAAAAAGTTGGTAGAATAGGTTTTTTTGAAGTTTCCAGCCAAAATCATATTTTATAGGGTGAGGGAAGGAAAAAGACAAATATTTTAAGAAAAACCAAGGAAAGCAAATGGAAGTAATTGCAGTATGAGTGGCAATGTAAAGGAGATACTGATTAGAGGCAGCTCTCCAGCTTCCAACTTATTATAGTCATTATGGAATGGTGACAAACAGATGCCTTGATAACTCACACTCATCCTCCTTAATAGCAATAACATCTGTAATACAATGTTGAACACAACAATTTCTACCAACAAAAGGGAAGATATAAATAAGTATTTATACCATGACCATTTCCCTAAGCTTTGAATGCACAAGAAATAACTATAATATAAGGTGGTAGTCCCATAAGAAAGATAATATCCAGGGTGGGAGGATCCAAGATGGCCGCTTAGGAGGAACTCGGGAATGCAGCTCCGAGAGAAAGCACAGAGGGTGAGTGGACGCCGTATTTCCAGACTGATTTTTACTGCCCACAGAACAGGAGATTCACACGCAGAGAAGCCACACGGGTCGCCAGCGCCGCTGGCGCCGCTGGCTTGAACGGCGCAGCCGCTGGGCCGGCACCCTGAGGCAACAGCTCACTGTATAAAGTGAGAGAGTCTGAGTCCCCTATAAGCCAGCAAGGGGAGCTGAAACGGGGAGCCAGGCCAGCGCCACGAATCTCAGAGCCGCGGCTTTAGCCAACGCAGCGGCTCCGGAGGCAGATCGGATGAGACGGTGTCCCCTCTTACCCAGCAAGAAGACCTGAAACACAACTGAAACCGGGACGGTCCAGCTCTGTGGAGGAGGGGCGTTCTCCATAGGCACCCTGCTGTTCTGTACCAAGGCAATCCGCCACTACAGAGACTCCGTCACTACAGGGGCGGGCCAACATAGCGGAAGCAGTTCTAACTACACCCAGAAGTTCACACGGAAGCTGGGTGGAGCCCACAGCAGCTTAGCGAAGCCTCTGCAACCTGAGTGTGACTAGGCTGCCACCTTGTGGGCAGGGAAAACAGCAACCGCACAGGGGAACATCAGAAAACAGTAACTCCCTGGGACAGAACACCTCGGGGGAAGAGCAGGGGGTTTATGAGTTCTGCCACAGCAGACTTAAAATTACCAAAATCAGAAAGACAACAACTACAAAGTCAGCAGGTGGAAAAATCCACAAAGATGGGAAGAAACCAGCGCAAAAAGGATGAAAACACCCAAAACCAGAACACTTCTCCTCCTACAAGGGATCACAACTCCCCACCAGCAAGGGAACAAGACTGGACGGAGAATGAGTGTGATGAAATGACAGAATCAGCTTTCAGAAAGTGGATAATAAGAAACTTCCGTGAGCTAAAAGAACATGTTCTAACCCAATGCAAAGAAACTAAGAACCTTGAAAAAAGACTTGACGAAATGCTAACAAGAATGGACAACTTAGAGAGGAATATGAGCGAATTGATGGAGCTGAAAAACACAACACGAGAACTTCGTGAAGCATGCACAAGTTTCAACAGCCGAATTGACCAAGCAGAAGAAAGGATATCAGAGGTCGAAGATCAACTCAATGAAATAAAACGAGAAGGCAAGATTAGAGAAAACAGGGTAAAAAGGAATGAACAAAGTCAACAAGAAATATGGGACTATGTGAAAAGACCTAATCTACGTTTGATAGGTGTACCTGAATGTGACGAAGAGAATGCATCCAAGCTGGAAAATACTCTTCAGGATATTATCCAGGAAAACTTCCCCAACCTAACAAGGCAGGCCGAGATTCAAGTCCAGGAAATACAGAGAACACCACAAAGATACTCCTCTAGAAGAGCAACCCCAAGACACATAATCATCAGATTCACCAGGGTTGAAATGAAGGAGAAAATACTAAGGGCAGCCAGAGAGAAAGGTCGGGTTACCCACAAAGGGAAGCCCATCAGACTCACTGCAGATCTCTCAGCAGAAACCCTACAGGCCAGAAGAGAGTGGGGGCCGATATTCAACATCCTTAAGGAAAAGAACTTTCAACCCAGAATTTCGTATCCAGCCAAACTAAGCTTCATAAGTGAAGGAAAAATAAAATCCTTTGTGAACAAGCAAGAACTCAGAGAGTTCATCACCACCAGACCAGCTCTACAAGAGCTCCTGAAGGAGGCACTACACATAGAAAAGAACAACCAGTACCAGCCACTCCAAAAACGCACGAAAAGGTAAAGAGCATCAACACAATGAAAAATCTGCATCAACCAAAGGGCAAAACAGCCACCTAGCACCAAAATGACAGGATTGAATTCACACATAACAATATTAACCCTAAATGTAAACGGACTAAATGCCCCAATCAAAAGACACAGACTGGCGAATTGGATAAAAAGCCAAAACCCATCAGTGTGCTGTATCCAGGAAACCCATCTCGCATGCAAGGATACACAAAGGCTCAAAATAAAGGGATGGAGGAAGATTTACCAAGCAAATGGAGAGCAAAAAAAAGCAGGAGTTGCAATTCTCATCTCTGATAAAATAGACTTTAAAGCAACAAAGATCAAAAGAGACAAAGAAGGACATTACATAATGGTAAAAGGATCAATGCAGCAAGAAGAGCTAACGATCCTAAATATATATGCACCTAATACAGGAGCACCCAGATACATAAGGCAAGTTCTTAAAGACTTACAAAGAGACTTAGACTCCCACACAATAATAGTGGGAGACTTCAACACACCACTGTCAATATTAGACAGATCAACGAGACAGAAAATTAACAAGGATATCCAGGACTTGAACTCAGACCTGGAACAAGCAAACCTAATAGACATTTACAGAACTCTCCACCCCAAATCCACAGAATATACATTCTTCTCAGCACCACATCACACCTACTCTAAAATTGACCACATAATTGGAAGTAAATCACTCCTCAGCAAATGCAAAAGAACGGAAACCATAACAAACAGTCTCTCAGACCACAGTGCAATCAAGTTAGAACTCAGAATTCAGAAACCAACCCAGAACCGCACAGCCTCATGGAAAATGAACAACTTTCTCCTGAATGTTGACTGGATAAACAATGAAATGAAGGCAGAAATAAAGACGTTCTTCGAAACCAACGAGAATGAAGACACCACATACCAGAATCTCTGGGACACATTTAAAGCAGTCTCTAGAGGAAAATATATAGCAATAAGTGCCCACATGAGAAGAAAGGAGAGATCTAAAATTGACACCCTATCGTCAAAATTGAAAGAGCTAGAGGAGCAAGATCAAAAAAACTCAAAACCTAGCAGAAGACAAGAAATAACTAAGATCAAAGCAGAACTGAAGGAGATAGAGACACGAAAAACCCTTCAAAAAATCAATAAATCCAGGAGCTGGTTTTTTGAGAAGATCAACAAAATAGACAGACCACTAGCCAGACTAATAAAAAAGAAAAGAGAGAATAACCAAATAGATGCAATAAAAAATGACAAAGGCGATATCACCACAGATTCCACAGAAATTCAAACCATCATCAGAGATTATTACAAACAACTCTATGCACATAAATTAGAAAACCTGGAGGAAATGGATAAATTCCTGGACAGCTGCCTCCTGCCAAGCCTAAACCAGGAAGAAGTCGAAACCCTGAATAGACCAATAACAAGGTCTGAAGTCGAGGCAGCAATTAAGAGCCTACCACCCAAAAAAAGCCCAGGCCCAGATGAGTTCACAGCCGAATTCTACCAGACATACAAAGAGGAACTGATACCATTCCTACTGAAACTATTCCAAATAATCCAAAAAGAGGGAATCCTTCCCAAATCATTTTATGAGACCAACATCATCCTAATACCAAAACCTGGCAGAGACTCAACAAGAAAAGAAAACTACAGGCCAATATCCATGATGAACATAGATGCAAAAATCTTCAATAAAATAATGGCAAGCCGATTACAACAGCACATCAAAAAGCTTATCCACCATGATCAAGTAGGATTCATCCCGGGGATGCAAGGCTGGTTCAATATACGCAAGTCTATAAATGTAATTCACCACATAAACAGAACCAAAGACAAAAACCACATGATTATCTCAATTGATGCAGAGAAGGCCTTCGACAAAATTCAACAGCCCTTTATGCTAAAAACCCTCAATAAACTAGGTATCGATGGAACGTATCTCAACATGATAAAAGCTATTTACGACAAACCGACAGCCAATATCATACTGAACGGGCAAAAACTGGAAGCATTCCCTTTGAAATCTGGCACTAGACAAGGATGCCCTCTCTCACCACTCCTATTCAATATAGTACTGGAAGTTCTAGCCAGAGCAATCAGGCAAGAAAAAGAAATAAAGGGTATTCAATTAGGAAAGGAGGAAGTCAAATTGTCTCTATTTGCAGACGACATGATTGTATATCTAGAAGACCCTATCACCTCAGCCCAAAAGCTCCTGAAACTGATAAGCAACTTCAGCAAAGTCTCAGGATACAAAATCAATGTGCAAAAATCACAAGCGTTCCTATACACCAATAACAGACTTAAAGAGAGCCAAATCAAGAACGAACTGCCATTCACAATCGCTACAAAGAGAATAAAATACCTAGGAATACAACTAACAAGGAATGTAAAGGACCTCTTCAAGGAGAACTACAAATCACTGCTCAACGAAATAAGAGAGGACACAAACAGATGGAGAAACATTCCATGTTCATGGTTAGGAAGAATTAATATCGTGAAAATGGCCATACTGCCCAAAGTAATATACAGATTCAATGCTATCCCCATCAAGCTACCAATGACCTTCTTCACAGAACTGGAAAAAACCACCTTAAACTTCATATGGAACCAAAAGAGAGCCCGCATAGCCAAGTCAATTCTAAGCAAAAAGAACAAAGCAGGAGGCATCACACTACCAGACATCAAACTCTACTACAAGGCTACAGTAATCAAAACAGCATGGTACTGGTACCAAAACAGAGATATAGACCAATGGAACAGAACAGAGGCATCGGAGGCAACACAACATATCTACAACCACCTGATCTTTGACAAACCTGATAAAAACAAGCAATGGGGAAAGGATTCCCTGTTCAATAAGTGGTGTTGGGAAAACTGGCTAGCCATATGCAGAAAGCAGAAAATGGACCCCTTCCTGACACCTTACACTAAAATTGACTCCAGATGGATTAAAGACTTAAACATAAGACCTAACACCATAAAAACACTAGAAGGAAACCTAGGCAAAACCATTCAGGACATAGGCGTAGGCAAGGACTTCATGACCAAAACACCAAAAGCATTGGCAACAAAAGCCAAAATAGACAAATGGGACCTAATCAAACTCCACAGCTTCTGCACAGCAAAAGAAACAGTCAATAGAGTGAATCGGCAACCAACAGAATGGGAAAAAATTTTTGCAGCCTACCCATCTGACAAAGGGCTGATATCCAGAATTTACAACGAGCTAAAAAAGATTTACAAGAAAAAAACAAACAAGCCCATTCAAAAGTGGGCGAAGGACATGAACAGATACTTTACAAAAGAAGACATACATGAGGCCAACAAGCATATGAAAAAATGCTCATCATCACTGGCCATTAGAGAAATGCAAATCAAAACTACATTGAGATACCATCTCACACCAGTTAGAATGGCAATCATTAAAAAATCTGGAGACAACAGATGCTGGAGAGGATGTGGAGAAATAGGAACACTTTTACACTGTTGGTGGGAGTGTAAATTAGTTCAACCATTGTGGAAAACAGTGTGGCGATTCCTCAAGGACCTAGAAATAGAAATTCCATTTGACCCAGCAATCCCATTACTGGGCATATATCCAAAGGATTATAAATCGTTCTACTATAAGGACACATGCACACGAATGTTCATTGCAGCACAGTTTACAATAGCAAAGACCTGGAACCAACCCAAATGCCCATCGATGATAGACTGGACAGGAAAAATGTGGCACATATACACCATGGAATATTATGCAGCCATTAAAAACGAGGAGTTCGCGTCCTTTGTAGGGACATGGATGAACCTGGAAACCATCATTCTCAGCAAACTGACACAAGAACACAAAATCAAACACCACATGTTCTCACTCATAGGCGGGTGTTGAACAAGGAGAACACATGGACACAGGGAGGGGAGCACTATACATGGGGGTCTGTTGTGGGGGAGTGGGGGGGACAGCGGGGGGGTGGGGAATTGGGGAGGGATAGCATGGGGAGAAATGCCAGATATGGGTGAAGGGGAGGAAGGCAGCAAATCACACTGCCACGTATGCACCTAAGCAACAACCTTGCATGTTTTTCACATGTACCCCAAAACCTAAAATGCAATAAAAAAAAAAAAAAAAAAAAAAAAAAAAAAAAAAGAAAGATAATATCCAGAATGTGTAGTGTGGAGGCATGGGTTGATAGGAACTGGTCAACAGAGGGCATTCTGGGTAGTGGTATCAATGTAGGGAAGTATTTTGGAGTTCGTAAAGTTGTATCACCTCAAGTCAACTTATCTTTTGTCAGGGCAGGGCCAATATCACAAGCCTTCATAAACCAAATCTCACCAAACATAACAGTGCTTCCCATATAACAGACAAAAAACAATCATTGTATTTTTAAAATAAAACTGAATTCCTATAGCAGTTTCATGGCCTTTCATTTGCTTTTGGAGAAGCAATTCAGTTTACATTAATAATGAATTTTCTTTGTCAACCTCCTCTAGACAAGTACCCTCTAAACAGTGTGAAGTAAAATTAAAGACAATAATATTATAGACAGTCCCAGCTTCTTGGAAGCTTAAGTCATGACAATTGCTGGAAAGCAGGAGTTCAAGACTGGCCTGAGAGCATAGCAAGATCCCATCTCTAAAAGTATACATATATATTACAGATATGGTCTAACCAGTAGACTATAATGAGACCCAATTCCTTTGTTCCAGATAAATCTATTAATGGGGCCTAAGATTTCACCAATTATTTAGTCAGTCACATTACCAAGCTATCATTCAAGTAAATTCACCAGAAGTTACCTGTAGGTAATTTGTTCCCCATTCTTTTACCATTTTACTTGATAAAAATGTTTAACTCAAGTAGTAAAACTTCACTCTCATTTCAGTTTTAGCTTTAGACTTTTTTGGGCTGTTATGAGATCACCTGGCCTATCATCACCTACAAAGGCCTTCAGAACCCTAAAAATACACTTACTAATTAGTAATCAATACTCTGGGTAATGCAATCAACTATGAATTCAATTGGGCAAAACATGCATGATCACCTACAAGTATTGTTTTGGTCAGTGAAAACAAAGACGAATCCAGCCTCTCTATACTCAAGGACAATCTAGTCACTTACAATGTAAATTTAAGTGGTATATAAACTGCTACAAAGCAAGATAATGAAGCATTAATGGATTAAGACTGGGGGTAATACATAAATTATCCACCTAATCTATCACTCAACCCACATTTTTCAGTTTCTTCCAAAAAGATATAAGCTTTGTCAAATGCATCTAGTTAATAATATGATGAAGGCCAGGCATAGTGGCTTACATAGTGGATTACAAATCCCAGCACTTTGGGAGGCCGAGGTGGGCAAATCACCTGAGCTCAGGAGTTTGAGACCAGCCTGGCCAACAAGGTGAAACCTGTTTCTACTAGAAATACAAAAATTAGTCGGCATGGTGGTGCGTGCCTGTAATCCTGGCTACTCGGAAGGCTGAGGTGGGAGAATCGCTTGAACCTGGGAGGCTGAGGTTGCAGTGAGCCAAGATCATGCCACTGCACTCCAGGCTGGGCGACAAAGAGATTGTCTCAAAAATAATAATAAAATAAATAATATAAAAATAACAATGGCCTTTAAATTACGCATTCTTAAACTAAGAGCCAAAGATTATATAGGCCAGGAAATTAAAGCATAAAAAAGATTTATATGCACCTATAAATTAGGTATCTGTATCCATCTTCTAACTACCAGACTTGTCCAGCATTTCCCTTGAATAGTATATTTTTCATTAAATCATATGTATGTGAGGTGCTCAGCCATATTTTTTTTTATATCTATACATACAGTCACAACCCATACACAGATTTTTTTTCTAACTTTAACCAGCTAATAAAAAAACTAAAAACCTATTTCTTAATAAGTAAAACCTATTGCTAAACATAGGTCTTCTCCAATCTCTAATTTCTCTATCAGTTAAAAAAAAAAAAAGCTAATAATTTCGAAATCCGTGCTTTGTGAAATTATTAATTCATATTTGGCTCTCTAACTGATCCAACCATTCTTACTATGTAATAAAGAAATGAACACAATAAGCAATGCCTAAGATGCTACCTTGCATCCTGAAGAAGTGAAGACAGTATCATCTCTTTCTTTGGTATTACCCAGAACACAATGCAAAACTGTGACTGTAATATGTATTCACTAATTTATTTACTCATTTGGAACACTAGAAATCCCTGTAAGCACAGCTCAAATTCATTACTAGTCAGTTCATATCTCCTAACAGCTACACAACCAGTCTGACACAATCCACTTAGCATATCATTATAAAAGTCCCAAAGTCAGTATTAGAGCTGTCCTATTGAATTCCTTCCTTTCTCAAATTTAACATGACTTAAAAAGCATTAAAATAGCAATAAAAACTCCAATGACTGTTACAAAAAACAGACTTAGGTTTGAGCATATGGCGTATTTTTTCTGTATTCTCAATAATTAACTCTCCTCAACGTATTCTCAATAATTAACTCTTCGGGACAGTAATGTGATTCTAAATATGAAGTAACAGGAGAACTGGATTCCAAATCCAAAATTTCAAGAGAATTTCCCAACCTCAAATTCCTCGACGGCAAGAGCACAGCACAGGTGTTTGTATGACATTACGATCCATTGGAAGTAAAATCCTTTTTCAAAACTGAGAACAGTAAAAACAGGAAGTACACTCAAATTTTTCTAAGGTTTCTTCCAGTCCCAACAATAGTCCTCCGCACCAAGTTCTACTTATCTAAGTTTTAGACATCAAGTTAATATTACTACATTCTACATTACTTAGTTGCTAATAAATGTTTCCCTCAAATCCTCATACAACTAAAAATCTTAAAATATAGAGATGTCTTAAATGTTAAGAGAAAAATTAAAAACATTTTTTCAGAATTTCCAAAGGACACAAAACAAATTTTAGTTAGGACAAAAATTCCCATCTCTTCTACAGTTTATCTTTTCAGATTGCTGAAAAACTATTTAAATGCTAAAAGTAAATAACCAAATTATAGGAGACAGTAGAGGAATGGAATAGTTTCCTTATGCAATACTGTAAGTTTTTTTAAAAGCTTTTAAAATCACTTTTATTCACTAAAATATTGTTTTCCCTTAAACTTTTTCTTTAGTGTGATACAAGGTGAATTTTTAAAAAATCTTAAGAGTTAAATCTAAATAACATGCCTCCACCGTTTTCCTGTTTACTTTTTTAAAGTATTCTGCTTACATTTTAGTTTCCTTTGAAGCACGAGTCATTTAAGTAGGCAAACATTAAATTATTTTGTAATTATAAAAATGGATGAATGCACTCTAGTAAGCATGAAAAATTTTAAAACATTGAAAATAAAACTATACCCATTTCCTTTCATTGATAACTCACTAAAGTCAACTACAGAATGCACAAAGTGTAAGGAAAAAAGGCCAATAATGCCTGAGAAACTAACCAATGTAAAAGGATTAAACTTTACATAATTCATGTACCGTACAAGCCTACCCAATATAAGAACAATTAATGCTATCTAAGAAACGGAATGAAAGGGCTCCTACGGTATTTCCTCTTGGGTGGTGTGTTTACAGACTGGGTAAGCACTTGTCCAGAATGTTGCACAAGAGATTCTTGGCTGGCTAAGCATTTAGATGGACTCTAAAGTCTCTCAGTTCTAAGATTCCCAATCCAAGAGTAGACGTGAAAAATAAGAAAACATTTTGTCTTTCAATTAACCGATTGGCTTTCACTCCCACCATAGCCGGGCACATACATACTCAAAAGTTATTTCTCCCCTTTCTCTGCAGTGATTTCACAAGATCCTCGCGAACAAAAGGCAAGAAAACAGGCACAGGTGGAATAAAAAGGGGAGTGGCTGAGGCCAGGAAGCTCTCGGGACAGCGCCCCCACGCCCCCACTTCCCCCGGCCGCACCTGAGAAATCACTGCCCTCCACACCTCCACCCTTCCGCGCCGGCGCCGGCGCCGGGAGCAAATTCTCCGACCTATTACCCTCCGCCCGTACCTTGGCCAGACTCTGGGCATTGTCTGGAGCCTCCGGTGCCAAAGAAAGACGGGGAGGAAAGAAAAGGAGAGAACGAAGGAGAAAGGACGAATGAGAATAAAGAACGGAGGGGGAAGTAAAGCAACAGGGAAACCGTACGCTCCTTTAAGCAAAATTACCTTCCCCATCGATCACTCAATTTATCAATTCAGCCCCCAAAACCAACCCACCGGCCAAAGGCTGCAGCGGGGGGTGGCCAAACAGGAGTCCATCGAAGCTGTGCCCGCCCGAAGCACAGTGGCAGGGAGAGGGAAATGGGCGTGTGGGCTGGGCCTGGCTGGCCCGAGGCCGGGCTCCGAACAAAGCCGCCCTGGTTCCCGTACCTGGGGCGAGGGCTCTGGGCGGCGCCTCCCCGCTCCCCACGCCGCCTCAGCCCGGCGACGCCCTGGCCCCGCGGATCCTGGCCCGGGCTAGGGACCGCGGCCGGTCCCCTCCTGGCCCTCGAGCAGCGCCCCTCGGGGACAATGGACCCCCTCCCCCGCCTGCGGGCGGAGAGATACAAAAGGAGAGACGAGCTGCCTGGCGCGAAGCCAGGCGTCGGGAAAGTGAAGGCGGAGGAGGAGAAGGGACGAGAGACGACCCCGGCAGACGCGGGAGCCCGCGGGCTGCTCCCCAGGCCGTCCCGGGCGCCGCCCGAGCCCCGCCGCGGCGGCAAAGGCGGGAGTGCGGACTAGCGGCCCCTCGACCCCCGGCCGAGAAGGAACGAGGAGTCTGCACACAAAGAGGAGCGGGACCTCCGTCCTCTGCCAGCGCCGGGCCGAGGACGGCGCCGCGCGCTCTCACCGTCCAGGGTCCGCGGCGCCCGCCCAACCCGTGCTTTTCGGGGGCCGGGGTCCACACGGGGCGCCCTCTCCTCCACTCACCCACAGCTCCGTGCCCCAGCTCATGGCGGAACTCGAGGCGTCTCTGGCCGCCTGGCGGTGCCGCTGTCCCTCCGTCTGTCCGTCGGCCCCGCCGTCAGTCTGTCCGTCCTCGCACTCGCTGGCCGGCGGGCTCGCAGCTGAGAGGCTCTGCCTCGAAAGGCGCCGCCACTGCCGGGCTCCCCAGTGAGTGCGAAAGACGCGACTGGAGAACGCGCCGCCGCCGCCGCCGCCGCCGCGTCCCCGCCTCCCCGAGCTGGGCGGGAGGGGGCCGGGACCGAGGGGAGGCGGAACGCGGCGCGGGGAGGGGGCGGGGAGCAGTGCATCCTGGGATCGGGGAGGACCCGGGCTCTCCTGGCCGCCGCCGGCGGGGTCCCCCTGCGGGCCCCTCTCGCTGGTTGAGTCTCCTCCCGCCCGTACCCCGGAGCGTGGACTGCCCCGCCGCGGCCGCCACTCGAACCCTTGTTTCCGAGATAGAAAGCGAGAGAAGGGAAAGGATCCCCACCGCCGCTATTATCTCATCCCTTTCTGCGCTGAGCCCCTTTACAAGAGGCAATTTCGGTTACCTGCCTTTCCTGCCTCTTGTCTCCTCTCGGGAGAAACCCCAAATCCTAGGGTTTAGATTGAGGAGAATTGTGTTTTATTATTTAAAATCTTGATGTTTAAAGTGATCTGTCCTTTCGAGCCTGATGCTTCGGCGTGACGATTCTTGGGAATCACGAAAATGTGCACAGGTTGAACATCAAATGTGAATGCAACATGTCCCCGATTCAGTCTTTAATTAAATATTTTAATTTTATAAATTCTGTCAAGAAATTATAAAAAGAGGCAGCTCTTCCAGTAATCATCTGGGGATGTTGCCAAGGCACGATGTGGAAGACGTGGACAAATGTGAGCCGAGCTGTCACCTGCGGAAAATGAGAAGGCAGCTCGCCCTATGTCTGAAATGGGCACCTCGTGGGTGGGGGCTGGATGGGAGCCAGATTCCTCTCTGGTAGTGTAAACAGCCTATTCGGAACTTCAGATCTCCCTCACCTCCCAGTATCGGAACCTTGGAGGCAGGCCCACTACTTCCTTTTTTCTCTGTGGAGCTACTTCCTGGCCTATCTCCATGGGAAGGCTGTCAGCGAGCTTGGCTGGTGCTACTAGATACCAAGTACCCTGAGCAACTCCCCAACATATGCTTTAGTATTAATAGCTCGTCTCCTAAAGCAGGCAAGCGCACAGACACTTCAAACCAGTCAACTAGCAGAGTACTCCTCAGTGCGTCACGACAGCCGGGTGTCTTAGGAAGCTCTCCCAACAGGTTGTCAGCACTGAAACTCCTCCTCCACCCGGCCTGCACAGGTGTTCCAACCTCTTCCGCTTAATCCTTGTCCTTGCCTAGCTGCGCTCCCTCTTGGAACTGAGGCCAATAGCCTGAGCTCGCCTGACAGTGCAGCTGCTAATCTTCCGAAATTCTCTGCTGTCCTTCTCTGAGGCCAGTTTAAGCATACAAATGCCCTCTTCCAAGTGGGTTATAGCCGATTTTTAAATGCTTAAGTGTACCATGCAATGAAAAGACTGAAGCATTGAGCAACACTTCCTACTATTTGTCTACATTGCCTCTATTTCAAATACAATTTATCCGTTTATTTATATCACCTAACACTGCTAACCGCCTCTCGTATCACTTCCTCTGACTCCATAGAATTACGAATGTATTTTGCAATCTCAAGTAACATTAATTAGTAAGAGAAAATTGATTTTTTTTTTTTTTTTTTTTTGAGACGGAGTTTCACTCTGTCGCCCAGGCGATCTGGGCTCACTGCGACCTCTGCCCTCCCTGCCCCACCTCCCCCCGGGGGTTCAAGCAAGTCTCCTGCCTCCGCCTTCCGAGTAGCTGGGATTACAGGTGCCCACCACTGCAACCAGCTAATTTTTGTGTTTTTAGTGGCGACGGGGTTTCACCATGTTGGCCTGGCTGGTCTCGACCTCCTGACCTCAAGTGATCTGCCCACCTCGGCCTCCCAAATTACTGGAATTACAGGCGCGAGCCACTGCGCCGAGGCAGGAAATGGATTTATTAAATGAATGTCTCATTATTTAGAACCACAGCAATACCAAGATTTATTATATCTAAGTATTGTCATAAAAGCTAAGACCTACAGAGTATAAGTTAAACCAAAGTTAAAGAATTTCTCTCTTCCCCAGCGCCCCGCCCCCAATGGTCTTGCTTCGTTGCCCAGCCTAGAGTGCAGCGGCTCCATCTGCCTTTCAGGCTCAAGCAATTCTCCTGCCTTAGCCTCCCACGGAGCTGGGATTACAGGTTCGCACCACCACACGCGGCTAATTTTTTGGATTTTTTGTAGAGATGCGGTTTTGCCATTCTTGCCCGCCCCGGCTAGTGTCAAGAACTCCTGGGCTCAAGCGATCCAACCCTCTCAGCCTCCCAAAGTTCTGGATTACAGGCCGTGAGCCACCATGCCCAGCCAGGATTTCTCTTTTAAAGTAAAATAATCTGTTCACATTAAAATTCCCAGCCATACTGTTTACCTAAATAAAGCTTACTTCCTATATAAAGATTTTTTTCTTCTTCCAAGGTACTGAAGCAGGATTCCACACTTAAAACAATTGATTTCTCTTCAAAAAGTTAGATTTAGGGGCATCAAGGGTTTTCTTATTTGTTTTTGTTTTGAGACAAAGTCTCCTCTGTCGTCCAGGCTGGAGTGCAGTGGCACCATCATAGCTCACTGAAGCCTCGACCTCCCAGACTCAAGTAATCCTCCCACCTCAGCCTCCCACGTGGCTAGGACAACAGGCACACCACCACACCTGGCTAATTTTATTATTTTTATTTATTTTATTTTTATTTATTTATTTGTTTTGTAGAGACAGGGGTCTCACAATGTTGCCCAGGCTGGTCTCAAATTACTGGACTCAAGTGATCTTCCTACCTCGGCCTCCCAAAGTGTTGGGATTACAGGAGTGAGCCACTGCACCCAGCCCTGCATCAAGTTTAATATTCAAATTTAAATAAAATTTCTGTTACCCTCCATTACTAGAACATTTTAAATATTTCATATTACCACCTTAAATAATCTCTTCTAAAGAATTATTTGTAATTTATAAGATTCTTTCATGACATTAAAAGTCACGGTTTCAACAATCTTTAAGCAAAGATAATTAAAAAGTGAAAACTTTCACAATAAAGAGATAAATGTTTACTGTTATATTTTGTTACAAAAATAATAAAGACTAATCAGAGTTCAAAGTATTTCTTATGATAACAAATCTCTAAAGCAGCATATAAGCATTTTAGTCAACAAACATCCAGAGATATTTTACATACACATAGCCACATACACAAATATATATTATCAGTATGGCAGTTTATAAGGTTGTTTACGATTTTTGCATAATCAAAATCATTTGGCATTAAATTATTTTTACAGATAATTTATTCTTTATAGACTCATGACAAGGCATTTTGTAAGCAGTTCAAACACAGAATTTTTATCTCTAAAAATGTTAAAACTGGCCAGGCACAATGGCTCATGCCTGTAACCCTAGCACTTTGGGAGTCTGCGGTGGGAGGATTGCTTGAGACCAGTAGTTCAAGACCAACCCAGCCCACATAGCAAGACCCCATCTCTTATTTCAAAAAATTAAAAGTAAATTAAATTTAAAATGTTAAAACACAATCTTCAGAATCTTCAAAGAAATATCTCTTTATTATAACAGAAATCTATTATTTATTTATTTCAGATGCTACCTCTATAACATACTTTGAATCATTAAATGATATAAAATTCTTCAAACCAAGTATACTTTTTTGCTACTTGACCTATTTTGGCAATAAATCACCACATAGTTTCTATTTCATATTACATAATTTATAAGGTAATAATACTCAGAAGAAATCAAGAGAATGATATTATTCTACTTTCTCCATATACAATGAATCTACAAGTAAACTTGCAAGGGCTTAAATTACAAAGGCGCTTTAGCAATTTAAACAATTATTATAATGTATCGTTTTATTATGAAAAATAACTTACTGAACCCATTTTCTCTTCAGGCATGTCATAGAACTCTGGTCTATCATAATCTATTAAAATGTTATGTTTTCTTTTCCATATATTATAATTCAAATGCAAGTTCCTTTTATAATTTCTTTATGTTATAAACATTTAGCTAATGCCCTTTCTGGTTTCAGATATGCCCTTAACGAATCATTTATTAAGGCGAAATATGAAACAAAGTTTTTCACTGCTCCATGCTGGGATATTTAATAATTTACTAGTCCAAGTACATCAACTTTCAACCGTAAATCGATCCCTTGTCATCTGAAAATCTTAAGACTATGTCTTAAAATTAAAGTTACAGAGACAGTGTCCAGAAATAAAATTTTCCTCCAAGTAGCTAGGCCAGAACAATTAAGCTAAAACTACCTTAAGGAAGAAAATCAAAGACCAGCACCATTTTAATGTTTCAAAAACGGGATCACACTTGCATGCTGAGTCCATGCCAGCCGAATGAAGAATGGCACTGGTTAGTTAATAGTCATCACTACTTCTGTACTGCCAGTTTTCCTATCCAAGATTTGGAAGAAATCCAAAACTTCAGGGCATTGTTCAAGGTGGCTCACTGAAGAAAGGGAGAAAGAGGGAAAGAAAGTGAGAGAGACAGAGAGACCATTTTATGTTTTTTGGAATTCTACTCACCATTACTGAATCTAGTTAAAGCATTTCATGTAATTGCTCTAGTGAAATGTGGAAGAAGAAAAAGAAAATTCTATATAAATCAAATGTGTTTAAAGAGGTAACTTATGTCCACTTTTCTCTGTTGGTTGGATTTTTCCCACTGCATTATGATAGGACAGTGTAACATTGAATATGTTTAGGTATTTGTTTCTATTAAATTTTCCTCAGGGCAGGAGACCTGGTGGAATAAAAGTTACAGTTTCTCTAGGTGTTTACTTTCCCCATTCAAAATTTCTATTAATTTCTTTAAGTATTCTTTTTTTTTTTTTTCTTGTTGTTGAGTTTTGTTTGGGAGTTTTTTGGCATGTGATAACAAATTTCAAGATATGCATACCAGTTAACAACAGATATTCTCTGTTTCGTTTTGTTTTGTTTTTTCTGAAAACCAGACAGGTGCATCATGTGAACTCATGGAAATAAAATCAGCTTGCACAGATTCACAAGAACAAATTGTTAAATTTTCAGGAATTTAGCAAACAGGTTGTTAAAAAATGTCAGCTTGATAGCAGTCATGGTGAGAGTATTTACACCATAGGAATTAGCAAATGCTTCAAATCAGGGCTTTTCCTCTGCAGAGCTGATTGTTAAACACAAGCATACCACTATCTAAATCCTAAGTAGATTAGTAGGGAAGGAAATGAAAATGTACCACAGCTACTATGAGAGAACAATTCTGAAATAAAACGATAATTCTTTTTTTGAGACTGAGTTTCGCTCTTGTTGCCCAGGCTGGAGTGCAATGGTGTAATCTCGGCTCACCGCAACCTCCACCTCTTGGGTTCAAGTGATTCTCCTGCTTCAGCCTCCCAAGCACCTGGGATTACAGGCATGTGCCACCATGCCTGGCTAATTTTGTATTTTTAATAGAGGGGGTTTCTCCATGTTGGTCAGGCTGGTCTTGAACTCCCAACCTCAGGCGATCCACCCACCTTAGCCTCCCAAACTGCTGGGATTATAGGCGTGAGGCACCACAGGCAGCGAAATGATACATTTTAATTTTATTGAGTCCATCCAGACATTATCTGGGATACTCAGGGTCTAAAGGGATTATAAGTTCTTTTTCATCTCTTATGTAACAGAATCATATCCATTTGTGGTAATGTTTTCTTCTACTATCTTCATAGTAGAATTCTAACATTTGTAATTCTTTGTCACTTGATATTTATTATAATCCGTTATTATTGATTTACTTAAAAGATAACCACAATTCTGCATTTTTCATGTCAGAATTTTTCACCATTTAAGTCTATGCTTAATTTTTTATTGATAAAGATGATTTAAATAATCAATCATGAACATTTTCTCTAGGGTGGTTCTCCTTATCCTTATCCAAATCCAGTTAGCTAAGATTTTAATGTTGATTCTAAACACCAACATGGCTCAGACTTTAGATATTTTAAGTTCTTTAAAAGTAAGATCATCTACTATGTGTAAATTCAAGATTTGTTGTTTTGGTGTTTTTTTTTTTTTTAAGAGATGGGGTCTTGCTCTGTTGCCCAGGCTGGAGGGCAGTAGTGTAAAGCATAACATCATCTTTCACAGCAGCCTCAAACTCCTGGACCTCAGTTCCTCCTCAAATTCAAGTGATTCTCCCACCTCAGCCTCCTGAGTAGCAGTGACTATATTGCATTCCAACAAATCTAGCTAATTTCTTGTGTTTTTAGAATCAGGCTCTCACTATGTTGCTCAGGCTGGCCTCAAACTTCTAGCCTCAAGCATATTTTTAAATTTCAGTGGCCACTTCACTGTAACAATACAGTTTATCCCATGAGATAAAACGGAAACTTAAATTCACTTATATTGAAGTAAGCCAACAGATGTCTAATTTATCGGTAAACTCAGAGAATTTGGCTTTAACCTAAAGGGCTTGGTTTTAATATTATAACCTAGGTCATCTCTAATAGAGGGCATTCTACAGAGTATCAGTTGGAATAACTTCCAATGAATCAAAATTCTCTATAGGGCTGCTAGATTAAATATTCAGACTCCCACTTAAATTTGAATTTCAGATATTAAAATATTGCATGAAATATAATAAAAACTATCTTAAGTTTTTGTTTTTTGAGATAGAGTCTCGCTCTGTTGCCCAGACTGGAGTAGGCACGATCTTGGCTCACTGCAACCTCCGCCTGCCAGGTTCAAGCAATTCTTCTGCCTCAGCCTCCTGAGTAGCTGGGACTACAGGTGCGCACCATTATGCCTGGCTAATTTTCTGTATTTTTAGTAGAGATGGGGTTTCACCATGCTGGCCAGGCTGGTCTCAAACTCCTGACCTTGTGATCTGCCCACCTCGGCCTCCCAAAGTGCTGGGATTACAGGCATGAGCCACTGTGCCCGGCCAACATCCCACCAAGTATTCTAACATTGTGCACCCTAGATCAGACACTCTTAACCCAATGGATTTAGACCACAGATTTGAGGGCATTACTGAACACATGAAATTAGATATAAAAGATTTTTAATAGATGCATCCATAGCTTTTAGGGGGGAACAGAAGCAAAACTTTTATCAGTAGCTCTTAATGAAGGATTTGCTTCAAAATCTCTTGGAGGGCCTTTTAAAGATTAGTGACTTACAATATCACAACAGTAGTAAATGATGCTGTCACTTCTGTTTAAAAGAGAAATTGTTACTGTTTGTATGCACAGAATACCTCTGGAAGGAAACACAAGAAACTGGAAGTAGTACTTCCCTCTGGACAAGGGAACTAGGAGAATGAGATGATTTTTTTAAAGCTTTTCACTACTTCTCTTTTGTACATTTAGTTTTATTGTATTGTCCATATTTCATCTATCTAAAGAGAGTGTAAAATTACAGAACCCAACAATGCCCAGGCCTCACTGTGGGACTAAGTCAGAATTTCTAAATTTCCAGTGATTAAGCCATAATGATTGCATGTATTTTTTAAACTCCACAGGGTATTTTTTTTAACTCCACACGTATTTTGATTATACATGAAAATCACACACACTGCTCTGTGGAATTTGCCAAAAAACAGCAAACACAAACACACAAACCACAAACTCATGTGAACACCATTCCCTGCATCTCCCGGGAAAGACCCGGAAAATAAATGACTCACTTAAAGCAAGGCTGGAGAGGTTCTGTTTAAGAACTCATGTGTGGTGAGTTCAAACAACTCTCCACTTAGGGGTGGTGAGACAGGAAGCTGCTCAGTGTTTAAGCTGAAGGCTTAGGAAAGGGGACCCTTCATTAATGGTTTTGGCCACCAGATTACACTGAAGGGTGTTTGAGCATTTGCTTACCCATCTATTAAGTAACCTGCCTTTTCTGCACTTCTAGTGGCTGGGTCCAGGAGTAACAAGGATCTGCACCACTGGAAACTCTTCCTGTTGTTGTGCCATCATAGGAATTTGCCCAGCTTGCTTCAAGGAAACACCCTACCTGCTCACAATTTATCTCATTTTCACTATTACTCAAATGTCATTTAAGGCCAGGTGCAGTGGCTCATGGCTATAATCCCAGCACTTGTGAGGCCAAGGCAGAAGGACAGCATGAGTCCAGGAGTTTGAGACCAGCCTGAGCATCATAGTGAGACCTTCCTGTCTCTACAAAAAATAAAAATATTATCCAGGCATGATTGCATGTGCCTATAACCCCAGTTACTCAGGAGGCTGAGGTGGGAGGATCACTTGAGCCTGAAAGATTGAGGGTGCACTAATCCGTGATCATGCCACTAGACTCTAGCCTGGGCAACAGAGAGAGGCCAGGTCTCAGAAAATAAAATGTCATTTAATGTTAAAGGAATGACTGATTACAATACTTCAAAATTCAATCTGCAAAGAGAAAACATGCCCAGCCGAGTGTCCTAGAGCACTTCCTAGATCATTCTCCTGGAGTTAACCTGAAAAAGTGGTGTCTCTTGTGCACCCTTGCTTCTCTCCATTTCAGTAAAATTGGCAGGAAAGAATTTCTTCACAGGCAAACATACAATCTGAGAAAAAATAAATTTTTATTCTATTTTCTTAGTATTCTATTTATGGTTCCTGTGTTCAGAAAAAAGGAATGCCACAAGTTACATGACTGCACGTAATAGTAAACAATTGTATTTCACAGTTTAAGCTAAAATCTACCTGGAATTGAATTTTGTGAAAATACAGAGTTTCACTGTTAATACAATGAAGTTTCTAGAACATACCATATGAGACTCTCTTCACAACTCTGGTATAAGCAGAGGTTTTTAAAACTATGTACAAAAAGCACTAACTAATCGTAAAGGAAAAAATTGATTAAATGAGTAAATTAAATTTATCAAAAAGTGCTTTTAAGAGAATGAAAAGACAAATCCAGAATGAAAAAAATATATTAGCAATATATCCCCAACAAATGACTCATATCTAGAATATATAAAGAGTTTCTACAAAACAGTAAGATAGACCACATGGTGAAAACTTGGCAAAATACATGAATCAGCATTTACATAAGAAAATATTCAGGTAGTCAACAATATATTCAAAAAGTATTTAACCTTATTAGGTATGAAAAACATGCATATTAAAACCCCACTGAAATATTGCTACGTGTCTATCAGAATGGCTGAGGTTTACAAGATCGACAGCACAAAGCATTAGTAGAGATGTGGAATGATGGAAATTCTCACACACTGCTGGTGGAAGTGTAAATTGATACAACATTGAAGAACGATTTGGCAATATTGCATACTATACAATCCAAAAATTCTACTCCTAAGTATATACTCAAAAGCCATACATTCTTTTTTTTTTTTCTTTTTTTTTTTTTTTTATTGCATTTTAGGTTTTGGGGTACATGTGAAAAACATGCAAGGTTGTTGCTTAGGTGCATACGTGGCAGTGTGATTTGCTGCCTTCCTCCCCTTCACCCATATCTGGCATTTCTCCCCATGCTATCCCTCCCCGATTCCCCACCCCCCCGCTGTCCCCCCCACTCCCCCACAACAGACCCCCATGTATAGTGCTCCCCTCCCTGTGTCCATGTGTTCTCCTTGTTCAACACCCGCCTATGAGTGAGAACATGTGGTGTTTGATTTTGTGTTCTTGTGTCAGTTTGCTGAGAATGATGGTTTCCAGGTTCATCCATGTCCCTACAAAGGACGCGAACTCCTCGTTTTTAATGGCTGCATAATATTCCATGGTGTATATGTGCCACATTTTTCCTGTCCAGTCTATCATCGATGGGCATTTGGGTTGGTTCCAGGTCTTTGCTATTGTAAACTGTGCTGCTATGAACATTCGTGTGCATGTGTCCTTATAGTAGAACGATTTATAATCCTTTGGATATATGCCCAGTAATGGGATTGCTGGGTCAAATGGAATTTCTATTTCTAGGTCCTTGAGGAATCGCCACACTGTTTTCCACAATGGTTGAACTAATTTACACTCCCACCAACAGTGTAAAAGTGTTCCTATTTCTCCACATCCTCTCCAGCATCTGTTGTCTCCAGATTTTTTAATGATTGCCATTCTAACTGGTGTGAGATGGTATCTCAATGTAGTTTTGATTTGCATTTCTCTAATGGCCAGTGATGATGAGCATTTTTTCATATGCTTGTTGAAAAGCCATACATTCTTATGTGTACCAAAGGCACATGCAACGATCTTCATCACAGAAAATTATTCATAATAGCTAAATACTGGAAAGAACCCAAATTTCCAATAGTAGAATGGATAAATAGTGGTATATTCATGTAATAAAATATGTTAACCACAAAGGAAAAAAGTGAAATATACCTACAAACAAAAATAACAAAAATATTGAGTGAAGAAAAGCCAGACATAAAGAATATATAATACATAATTACATTTATAAACTTTCTCAAATAGGAAACCCTAAATTACGATGTTAGAAGTCACAGGCCAGGCACAGTGGCTCACGCCTGTAATCCCAGCACTTTGGGAGGCTGAGGGGAGCAGATGGAAAGGTCAAGAGATTGAGACCATCCTGGCCAACATGGTGAAACCCCGTCTCTACTAAAAATTCAAAAATTAGCTGGGCATGGTGGTGTGTGCCTGTAGTCCCAGCTCTCCAGAGGCTGAGGCAGGAGAATTGCTTGAACCCAGAAGGCAGAGCGGAGATCACGCCACTGCACTCCAGCCTGGCAACAGAGGAAGACTCCATCTAAAAAAAAAAAAAGGCAGGATAATGGTTACCTCTGGGGAGGAGGGAATGGGAGACAGCACAAGGGAGTCTTCTGAGTTTCTGGTAGTGTTCCTTCATTTTATCTAGGCGATGCTTGGATGGGTGTCTTCACTTTGGGATGATGCTTCAAACCGGTAGGGCTTTCTGCGTTTTAGTGTACATATGTTATACTCCAAATTTTCAGAAAGCATATTTTGAAAAAAGCCCTGATCTCTCTGGGATACTTATTTACCTGTACAATGTCTGGTTTCAAAGAGGAATGTTAGATTATTTACCATGTCTTTCAATTTTCACAGAACTTTTTATAAATATGTCCACTGAATAACGTCTTGCACCTATGCAAATCATTATTAAACTTGGAGGTTAATCGTTGCATTAGTTTTGACTGCCATCTAATGGTAAGAATACTGTACTATATAGATGTAAAAAGAACCACTCCCTGCTGTAAGCAAAAGGACATTGACTTTGCCTACAGTTTGCAGGACTGCTTTACAGTAGAATTTATCATTTGTACTCAGTGTAAATATCAGGACATGATGTAAATATTATGACATTCAATTAGGATTGTTAAATCTGAAATAAAACAGAATCTTTCATTTGTGTAAGAAGTTCATGACCCTATTGTAATTTTAATTCTTTCTTTGACCATACTTTATAGTCCTTTCAGATTACAGCCCACTTAGTACAGCAAATATTAGGCAGCAGCACAATATATAGTCCTTTTACTATGAAAGTCCAAAAGGAGAAATAGATTTAATACATGTAATTCAATTCCTTGAATATAACCAGTGCTCCGTACAAAGCATTGGATTAATGTGCTGCTTAAAGTATTCTACTTGGACCCTACTTTTTCAGTGGGATTTTGAAAGTAGGGGTCTATGTGGCATGCTGCTATATTCTGACCTAGAAGTTACATGCATTGTGATGAAATCTACAACCAAAAGAGAAAGTTGGCTGGGCACTGGGCAACATGGTGAGACCCCATCTCTAAAAAAAACAAATGCAAAAATTAGCTGAGTATGATGGTGCTCACCTGTAGTCCCAGCTACTCAGAAGGCTGAGGTGGGAGAATCACTGGAGCCTCAGGTGGAGGTTACAGTGAACCGTGATCGCGCCACTGCACTCTAGCCTGGGCAACAGAGAGAGACCTTGTCTCAAACAAACAGGAGAGAGAGAGAAAGTTAAAAAAATTATTTGTTGAAAATAAGCACTTCTGAGGCTCAACTGTTAACTAGATATTTTTTAAGCAAAGAGGAGGCAGAGTCCTCTAAAAGGAACTTTCAGACAACTAGCAATTTTTGGTGTGTTTCAGCAACATCTATGGAAAGCCAAAAAAATGAAGAAAAAATAGAAAAGAGGAAGCTTTGTTTATATTTAAGTATCCTGCCCCCACCAAGTCCAGTTTATGAAGTAACCAAGATGAATATAGTTTCATCCTCCAGCAAAATACTCCAACCCCTTTTATCAGCTTTAATTCAAATGGAATTGGTTGTTTTTTGTTTGTATTAACAGATTTACTGAGGTACAATTGACATATAAAAGTGCATATCTATAAAGGGATATATGTATATACTCATGAAACCATTCATAAAAATCAACATGCATCACCCTCAACGATGCTCTTGTGACCCTTCGTAATCCAAACCTATCTCTCATCCCACTCTGTCCCTAGGCAGCTGCTGATTTGCTTTTGATTACAGATAAGATTACATTTTCTATAATTTTTTTATAAATAGAATCATACTGAATGTACACCATCATCTGGCTCCTTTTACCTGGTTGATTACTTTGAATTCATCTATGTTGTTGCTGTAAAATTTCTTTTTATTCTGAGTGGTATTCTATTGGGTGGATATATCACAATTTGTTTATCCATTCACTTGCTTAAGGCCTATCATTCACTTTTTGTTTTACAAATAAAATATTTGTAAATATTACAAATAAAGTTGTTATGAACATTTGTGTAAAAGATTTTGTATGGGCCAGGAGTGGTGGCTCATGCCTGTAATTCCAGCACTACCCCGGGAGGCTAAGGTGGGAGGATTGCTTGAGGCTAGGAGTTTCAGACCAGCCTGGGCAATGTGGCAAAACTTCATCTCTACAAGAAACAAAAACACTCCAAAAATTTAGCCAGGCATGGTGGTGCCTGCCTATAGTCCCCCAGGAGCCTCTTGCTTCAGCATCTAGAGTACTAGGATTAAAGGCTCACATCACTGTACCTGGCTTTAAAATGATTCTTTTAACACTGGCCATGTTCTTTGCTCAGAAATCTACTTTATCTGAAATTAATATTGTCATCATAGTATTCTTTCGATTAGTGTTAGCATGGGAATTTTTTCCATCTTTTAAGTTTTGGGTCATTTGTTTTTCAAATGGGTTTCTTATAAGCAGCATAGAGTTGGGTCTTGCTTTTTTATCCAACTTGACAATCTCTTAAACATCAAAATTGGGATGTTGAAGATACTTACACTTAACAGAATTAAGGATTTGGTTTACGTCTATCATTTCACTTTTTGTTTTCTACTTGTCCTATTTGTTTTCCGTTTTTTCTTTTTTTGTTAACTTCTCTTGGGTTGAGTATTTTTTATTATTCCATTTTATCTCCAGTTGGCCTATTAGCTACAACTCTTTGTTTTGTATTTTAGCGGTTACTTTAGGATTTCTAATATATATATTTTAAACTTTATTTTTTAAATGACCGTTTTCCTTTTTGAGACAGGGTCTTGCTCTGTCACCCAGTTTGGAGTGCAGTGGTGCAGTCTCAGCTCACTGCCACCTACATTTCTCAGGCTCAGGTGATCCTCCCACTTCAGCCTCTCAAACAGCTAGGACTACATGCATGTATCACCACACTTGACTAATTTTTTTTTTTTTTTTTCAGAATGAGATCTCACTGTTGCAGGATCCTTGGGGTGTTGCTTTTCTGGCTGGAAACCTCTGTGGCTGGTGGCACCTTTGCCTGAGTTTTGCTTGGGGCTGCTGGGCTCACTCTACCCACCTGCTGGGCTCACTCTACCCACTTGGCTTGGCAGGCTCCTCTCAGCTCATGCTACCAGCCTGGATCCCATGGCTGCCAAGGGTGAGTCAGGTGTGGAGTGGTGAGAACTGTGTAAATGAGCAAGCATGGGGCCCAGCCACTGTACACAGTCAGACATGCCAGCTGCTGCAGTGGGGCGGGTGGCTCCAAGTACTGGCATAGGCACCAACTCTCTGTAACACTGTGGCTGGGCCAGGCACACCACCAGCAACTTCCAAGGCTGCCACTGGGGAATGCAGTGATGCCCAGAAACTCAGAGACTCTAGAACCTCAAGGCCCCAAAGAGGGAGTCACAATCCTGGCTCAGGCAGGTCCCAGGTCTGGGTTTCCTGAAGAGCCACAGCTCTTCTCTCCTCTTCACCAGCAATGTGGCCAGCAAGGGGCATGTTTCAGCCCTGTTTGTGTTACAGCTTTTTTAGCCCACCATTTAACAGGTCCTGAGTTCTTGTCCTGCTACCAGGAAGAATGAAGTATACAAACAAATGGAGAATAAACAAGATGGAAGGAGCTTTATTGAGTGATAGAACAGAGGAGACCCATAGTGGGTAGCACCTTTCCACAGTTAGGGTATCCCACTGAGTGTTTTGCTCCTAGCAGAGAGGAGGCTCTGGAGAGGAAGGCTTCTCTCTGCAAGTAGGTTGTCTTGTCATCTCTGCAGCTTTCAGCAGAGAGAAGACCCTGGAGTGGGTTGTTCCTTTCTATAGCTGCTTATATTTCTGCAGCTGGTTGTCCTGATGTATCTGTAGCTTTCAGCAGAGAGGATGCCCTGGAGTGGGTAGCTCCTCTCTGCAGCCAGTTGTCCTGATGTCTGCTGCTCTCAGCAGAGAGGAG
Source organism: Aotus nancymaae (assembly GCF_030222135.1). Taxonomy (NCBI): domain Eukaryota; kingdom Metazoa; phylum Chordata; class Mammalia; order Primates; family Aotidae; genus Aotus; species Aotus nancymaae. The sequence goes on along the minus strand of NW_026988537.1, from coordinate 1,755,104 downwards.
GCCCTGGAGTGGGTAGCTCCTCTCTGCAGCCAGTTGTCCTGATGTCTGCTACTCTCAGCAGAGAGGAGGCCCTGGAGTGGGTAGCTCCTCTCTGCAGCCAGTTGTCCTGATGTCTGCTGCTCTCAGCAGAGAGGAGGCCCTGGAGTGGGTAGCTCCTCTCTGCAGCCGGTCATCCCAAAGTCTACTCAGCTCTGGCTGAGTTCAGAGCTTTTATGGGCCTAAGAAGGGAGGAAGTAAGCACCAATTGGTCCATGGGTGGCCATGGGCCCAAAAAAGGCACCAGAAGTCCCCACTCTGGTCTGCAGGACTAGCAGCCTGGTCCTCAGCCTTCAGGCCCTCCCTGGCCTAAAGGTGAGGCCTCACCAAAGACCTACCCGCTTCCACCCAGGAACTTGTCTGCCTCCTGTGGCCATTTATGGTGCCCAGGCTGTAGATGCCAAGGAGAGCCTGCAGCCAAGCACCAAGATGCCCTCAGACCCCACTGGCTTCCCTCCTATGCTCATCAGTGCCCAAAGTCTGGAAGGGGCCAAGGCAGCAGGGAGCTGGTGTGTCAGCACTGCCCTGAGTGTGGGCACAACTGGCCACTCTGTGACAGCACCTGGGCTTGGCCCTGACTTTGCTGCAAGATTAGAGTGAGCATCAATAGCAGGGAGAAGCCAGGCCATGGGAGCAGGCATTTCTGAGTCTGCAAGGGCAGTGGGGCCTTTCCAGGTCCCAAAGAGTGTAGGGATGCCTGAATCCACAGCCATGGTTTGGGCAGCTGCAGCTATTCAGGGGTGTGTGTGTGTGGCAGGGGGCAGGGGGGTCCTGCCTGCTCCATGGAGCAGGAGGCCCAGGTCCACAGCCACAATTTGGGCAGCTGCAGTGGTACCCAGGGAGCTCCCCACCAGCTCAGAAGGGGAGGGGTTCCCACTTGTTCCTGGCTCCTGCTGGCTTCATGGAGTGTGCAGCCCAGCGGTGTCTCCCTGCTTCAGCTGGCATGATGGCAGCAGCTGCTCCATACAGGCTGCCACTATTATCGTGACTATATTGCCCAGGCTGGTAAAACAACATTTTTTGAGATATAATTCGCATACCATACACTTCATCTGCTTAAAATATATAATTTAATGGTTTTAGTATGGAGACAGAATTTGGCAACTATCACCATGATCAATTCTAGAACATTCTCATTCTTCCCAAAAAGAGATCCCATACACCTAAGCAATCTTTCCCTCCATTTCTCCATTCTCCTCAGCCATAGGCAACCATTAGATGTGCCTATTCTGGATATTTTGTATAAATGAAATTAAGCAATATGTGGTCATTTGTGACTGTTTTTGTCAATTAGTATGATGTTTTCAAGGTTCATCCATGTCATAAAATATATTTGTACTTTATTCCATTTATTCACAAATAATATTCCATTATATGGATATAATACATTTTATTTATCTATTCATTATCATCAGTTGATGGATAATTCTGTTGTTTTCACCTTTGGACCATTATGAATAATGATGCTGTCAATATTTATATACATGTTTCTGTGTAGACATGTGTTTGTATTTCTCTTGGCTACATACCTTGAAATGGAATTACTGGGTCATATGATAAGTCTATGTTAACCATTTTAGGAACTTCCAGACTGTTTTTCAAAGCAGCTGCATCATTTTACATTCCCACAGCGCTGGCAGTGCATTAAGGTTCTAAATTCTCCATATCTTCACTAATACTTGTGATTATTTTTCTTTTTGATGATAGCCATCCTAGTGGGTGTGAAGTAGTATCTCATTGTACTTTTACGTCACATTTAATTGATGTGTAGTATAAATCTTTAATTATTATCATCTGCCTTCAAGAATGATGGTACTTCATGTATGGTATAATAATCTTACCACAGTATACATCTATTTCCTTCCCCTGCCTTTGTGCTATTTTCATGCATTTTACTCCTTCAGATGTTATAAGCATCACAATGCATTGCCATTAATTTTTTTTATATGGGGTCTCACTCTGTTGTCAGGCTGGAGTGCAGAGATGCAATCATGGCTCACTGTAGCCTCGACCTCCTGGGCTCAAGCAATCCTCCCACATCAGCCTCCCAGATAGCTGGGACCACAGGCACTTACCACTATACTCAGCTAATTTTTAAATTATTTTGTAAAGATGGGGTCTTGTTATGGTGCCCAGGGTACTCATGAACTCCTGGTCATTTAAGGTAAATGGATCCATATCACATGTGGTCTTTTGTGACTGGCCAGCCAATTTTTTTTAAGAGACAAAGCTCTTGCTTTGGTGCTCAGGCTGGTCTTAAATGCCTGAGCTCAAGTGATCCTCCTGCCTAAGCCTCTGGAGTAGCTGGTACTATTGACATGGCTTTGATTATTTTTTAAAGAAGTGTTGTAAATTAGCAAGAAGTGTATTTTATTTTTGCCCACATTTTCACCATTTCCAGGGCTCTCTTCATTCCTTTGTGTAGTTACAGGTTTTCATCTGGTATCACTTCCCTTCTGCTTGGCAGATTTTTTTTGCTTCCTTCCTTCCTTCCTTTCTCCCTCCCTCCCTCCCCCGCTCCCGTCCTGACAGAGTCTCGTTCTGACACCCAGGCTGGAGTGCAGTGGTGCGATCTTAACTCACTGTAGCCTCTGCCTCCCAGGTTCAAATGATTCTGCTGCCTCGGCCTCCTGAATAGCTAGGATTACAGGCGCCTGCCAACACGCCTGGCTAATTTTTTGTATTTTAGTAGAGTCAGGGTTTCACCATGTTGGCCAGGCTGGTCTTGAACTCCTGACCTCAAGTGATCCACCCACCTCAGCTGGGATTATAGGTGTGAGCCACTGTACCTGGCCCTTTTAGCATTTCTTGTAGTGCAATTCTGCTGCCATTAAATTCTTCCTCTCTCTTTTTCTCTCAATATATATATGTTTATAACAATAGAAATTTATTCTCACAGTCCTGGAGGCTAAGAAGTTCAAGATCAAGGAGCTGGCAGGTTTGGTGTCTGATGAGAGCCCTGATCTCTGCTTCCAAAATAGTGTCTTGAATGCTGCATTCTCACATGGCAAAAAGGATGGAAAGCAAGGGCAAGGGGCAGGTTTTATATATCCGACAAAGCCTTTATTTTGCCTTTTTTTGAAAGATACTTTTACGGGTTTAGAACTTTAGTTTCATTTCCTTTTTCAGTGCTTTCCCAACAATGTTCCACCATCTTTTGGTTTGCATGATTTCAACAAAAAATATTCTTGATTTTTAAATCTTTGTTCTTCTCTAGTAATGTGTGTTTTTCTTCTGGCTGCTTTTAAGATTTTTTTCTTTATCACAATTAGATTATGTGCCTTGGTGTAGTTTTCATGTTTCTTATGCGTGGGGTCATAGTTTTCAGCATTTTCAAACATTTTCATTCATTACTTCATCGAGTTTTTTGTTTTCCTAGCCCCCTCTTCAGGGGCTTCAGTTATACACACATTAGGCCACTTGAATTTATCCCAAAGTTCAACTTTTTTTCTTTCTGTGTGTCATTTTGGGTAATTCCTATTGCTATATATTTTCTTGCAGTGTCTAATCTGCTATTAATCCCACCCGTATACTTTAAAAAATCTCAGACCCTGTATTTCTTATCTATAGAAGTTTGATTTAAATTTCTGTATATCTTTTATGTTTTTCTTTAACATACTTATGCTTTCCTTTACCTTCTTGAACACATAAATTATGTAACATAGTTATAATAACTTAGACTGCCCACTAATTTAATAACACAAACATTGATAATAACACATGATAATCTGTGCCATTCTGCTGTCTATTTCTACCAAGTAGTTTTTCTCCTTGTTATGTCATATTTTTTTCTGTTTCCTGGTATGCCTGATAATTTTTCACTGGATCCTCAACAATGGAGTTTTATGCCATTTGATGCTGCATTATTTGTATTCCTTTTGATATCCTTGAGTTGTGTTAAGTTCCTTCTGAGGCTTTCCCTCAAGCTTTGTTCATGAGACGAGAGTAGCGTTGAGTTTAGAGCTCACTTTGCCTCATTACTGAAGGAATACCCTGCGTGTATCCCACCTCATGTCCCACGGATTAGCCATTTTTTTCTCTCTGGCTGGTGGACTCCTGAGTGAGCTCCAGGGATTGTTCTCTCTGCTCATCTCTGGTGATTCTTTCAGCAGACCTAAATGGTTTCTTTCTACATACACTTTGGTGAGTACTCAGTTAAAGACTCAAAAAGGGCTGGGCATAGTGGCTCATGCCTGTGATCTCAGCATTTTGGGAGACCAAGGCAGGAGGATTTCTTGAGGCCAGGAGTCCGAGACCAGCCTGGGCAATATAGGGAGAACCCCATTTCTACCAAAGGAAAAAAAAAGTTTCAAGGACAACTTGGCAAATACCCAAAGCTCTTTCTCTATTTAGTTCTCTCTTTTCCATGAACCTCTCTCCTCACCAGTACTCTGCCAAGTGAAATCCAGCTACCTTACCCTGTGTGAATTCCCAACTCTGTTTCCTCTATTCAGGGAGACCAGCACAATCTGTTTTAGTCCCCATTTCTTGTGCCGTGGCCTGGAAACTCTCTTCTTGTCAGTAACCGAAACTACCGTAGGATTCACCTCATTTGTTCCCCTTCATCCTGCCTGTTGTCCAATGTCTGAAATCCTTATGTGGTAGACAGAATAATGACATCCCCCCAACTACAAAATGTTTACGTCCTAATTCCCAGAATCTGTGAACATATTAAGTGGCAAAAGGGACTTTGCCTGTGTAATTAAATGAAGGATCTTGAGAGGAGAGGTTATCATGGATTATTCAAGTAGGCTTAATGTATTGATAAGGGGTCCTTACAGGCAAAAAGCGGAAGCAGGAGAATTAGAGTGGGAGAAGATGTGACGGCAGAGCAGAGGTCAGAATGATGTGTCACTGGCTTTGAAGATGGATGAAGGCCATAAATAAATGAATACATAAGCCAATTTCCCAGCCTCTAGAAGCTAGAAAAGACAAGAAAATAAATTCTCCCCTAGATCTTCAAGGACTTCAGCCCTGCTGACACCTTGATTTTAGCCCAGTGAGATCCATTTTAGACTCTTCAGAACTGTAATAGAATACATTTGTGTTGTTTTAAGGCATTATATGTGTGGTAAATTGTTACAGTTGCAATAGGAAAGTAATATACCACCTTTCTATATATTTTGTTCAGTTTTTGATTTGTTTAAAATTTGAGTGCGCTCCGTTGCTCTTCAAGGCAACTCAAACATAGACTCTGCAGTTTCTTTTTCTTTCTTTTTGTTTTTTTGAGACAAAATCTTGCTCTGTTGTCCAGGCTGGAGTGCAGTGGTGCAATCTCGGCTTACTGCAACCTCTGCCTCTGGAGTTGAAGTGATTCTCCTGTCTCAGCCTCCTGAGTAGCTGAGACTACAGGTGCATGTCACCATGCCTGCCTAATTTTTAGTGGAGACAGGGTTTTACCATGGTGGTCAGGCTGGTCTTGAACTCCTGACCTCAAGTGATCTGCCTACCTCGCCCTCCCAAAGTGCTGAGATTACAGGCATGAGCCACTGCGCCCGACACAGACTCTGCAGTTTCTACACACACTTGCGTGCGTAGCATTTGTACTTACCACAATAGACTCCATTCTTGTGGACATATAGACTCCATTTCTCAGCTGCCCTTACAGTTGGATTTGGCCATGTGACTTGTGTTCTAGCCAATGAACGAGGAGCAGAAGTGAACAGTGTCATGGTCTATCAGTGCAATGAAATACTCTTCAACATTACAAAGGAACAAACTACTGACATATAATACGTCAAGATGAATCTCAAAAACATTGTGCTACAGGGAAGAAACCAGAAATAAGAAACCACATATTGTGTATGATTCCATTTAAATAAAATGTCCAAAAGGCAAATCCACAGAGACAGAAGATACAGTAGTGTCATCCAGTGGGATAGAAACAGAGATTAACAGGAAATGGTCACAAGGGATCTTACTGGGAGCATAAAATATGCTAAAACTGACAGGGTAATGGTTACACCACTTGGAAAAGCTACTAATCACCAAATTGTACATCTAAAAAGGAAATACTTCATGATCAGTTAAAAAAAAAAAAAAAAGCCCCAGTAAAGTTGTTTTCTTAAAAATAAAGAATAAATATGAAAATACGAATCCAGTCTGTTACCTCATCATGGCCTGAAGCAAAAGTCCTTGCCAATTCTTCCTTTTTCTCTTAATCCATGCCCACAATTCCAGTCAGGTAGAGACAGAATAAATGTAAAAACTCTCTCTCAATTGGGCACAGTGGCTCATGCCTGTAATCCCAGCATTTTGGGAGGCCAAGGCAGTTGAATTGCTTGAGTCCAGGAGCTCAAGACCAGCCTGTCCAACATGGTGAAACCCCATCTCTACCAAAGAAAAAAAAAAAATTAGCTAGGCATAGTGGCACGTGCCCATAATCCCAGCTACTTGGGAGGGAGGCAGATGTCGCAGTGAGCCGAAATCAGGCCACTGCACTCCAGCCTGGATGGCAGAGCAAGACTCTGCCTTAGGAAAAAAACAAAACAAAACAACACAAAAACCAAAAAAACTCTCCCTCTAAGGCCAGCTAACCCGTAATAAAAACCTGAAGGACCCGTATATAAGGACAGATTCTAAGGTAACAAAGAGAAGGTAAATGCATAAAACCAGAATGGAAACTTGAGCATGAAAATGCCAGAAGATGACTTATCTTTACTACGTGACTATTAAAATACACATCTAATGGAAAGGGGGAGCTGCAAGATATAAAGCAAACACGGAGCCAAAACATTTCTGCTTCTGAAGCTTTTGAAGCAGATCTTTATGTTACAGCTGTGGAATAATTTTAAAGACAAAGAAGAAGAATTTAAAAACTGATAATAATTCCTGTGTTGGTGTTTGTTTTCCTGGACCCAGGACTTTAGAATTGCCCAAGAAATCCAATCCTTTCATCATTCTGGAGGAAAAAAGGTAGCTTCTTCTATCCTATATAGAGTAGGTCAGAGTCAGTCTGTGAAAGTATTCTCTTAGCTTGAGTTCCTTGGTGGAAGATTTTCAATTATGGAATTGTGCCTTTAGAATTTTTATCAGTTTTTGTTTGTTGGTTACTTCAATAGCTTTGGGGTACAGGTGGTTTTGGTTACAGGGATAAGTTGATTAGAGGTGATTTCTGAGATTTTAGTGCACCAATTACCTGAGCAGTGTATACTGTACCCAAGATGTAGTCTTTTTTGTTTTAAAGCATTTTCGTTTTTTCCAAAAATTGCACCGACGTAAAGCAAAGCTCTAGTTGATGCAAGTGTGTTGTTTAGGGTTAGCAATACCGCCTCACTATGCGCTCATTGGACGGTAGCGCAACCCCGAGGAAAGGATGGTTCCAACATGTAGTCTTTTACTGCTCATCCCCTTCCCAGTCTTCCCCCAAGTCCCCAAAATCTAGTACATCACTCTTATGCCTTTGTGTCCTCATAGCTTACCTCCCACTTGTAAGTGAGAAGATACGATAGTTGGTTTTCTATTCCTGAGTTACTTAACATAGGATAATGGCTTCTGGCTCCATCCAAGTTGCTGCAAAAGACATTATTTTGTTCCTTTTTATGCCTGAATAGTATTCCATCATGTATATATGCCACATTTTCTTTATCCACTTGTTGGTTGATGGACACTAAGGTTGTTTCCATATCTTTGCAATTGTGAATTATACTGCTACAAACATGCACGTGTATGTCTTTTTCATATAATGATTTATTTTCCTTTGGGAAGATACCCAGTAGTGGTATTGCTGGATCGAATGGTAGTTCTACTTTTAGTTCTTTAAGGAATCTCCAAACTGTTTCCCATGGCAGTTGTACTAATTTACATTCCCACCAGCAGTATAAAAGTGTTTCTTTTTAGCACATCGATGTCAACATCCATTGCTTTTTGACTTTTTAATTACGGTCATTCTTGCAGGAGTAAGGTTATATCTCATTGTGGTTTCAATTTGCATTTCCCTGATAACTAGTGATGTTGAATGCTCGTGCATGTTTATTGCCTGTTTGTAATTTTCTTTCGGGAAATGTTCTTCGCCCACTTTTATTCATGTCCTTTTCCCAATTATTGATGGGATTGTTTTTTAATTACTGATTTGTTTGAGTTCTTTGTAGATTCTGGATGCTGGTCTTTTGTCAAATGTAAATTTGCAAAAATTTTCTCCCACTCTTTGGGGTGACTGTTTCTCTGCTGATTATTTCTTTTGCTGAGCAGGAGCTTTTTAGTTTAATTAGGTCCCATTTATTCACTTTTTGGTTGTTGTTGCATTTGCTTTGGAGGTCTTAGTCATGCATTCTTTGCTGAATTCTTCTAGAATTTTTATGGTTTCAGGTCTTAGATTTAAGTCTTTAATCCTTCTTGAGTTGATATTTGTATAAGGTGAGAGATGGGGATCCATTTCATTCTTCTACATGTGGCTTGATAGTTTCACCAGCATCATTTATTGAATAGAGTATCCTTTCCCCAATTAATGTTTTTATATGCTCTGTCCAAGATCAATTGACTGTAAGTATTGGGCTTCATTTCTGGCTTCTCAATTCTTTTCCATTGGTCTACTTTATATTTTTATATCTACCATGCTGTTTTGGTAACTACAGCCTTGTAGTATAGTGTGAAGTTGATGTATTTATATGTTTTCACACTGCTACAAAGAGCTTACCTGAGACTGGGTAATTTATAAAGAAAAGAGGGTTAATTGACTCACAGTTCTGCATGGCTGGGGAGGCCCCAGGAAACTTACAATCATGGTGGAAGGCGAAGTAGAAGCAGGTTCACCTTTTTCAAAAAGCAGCAGGAGAGAGAGTGTGCACTAAGAAAGCTACACATTTTTAAACCATTAACTCTCATGAGAACACACTCACTATCATGAGAACAGAAAGGTGGAAGTCCAACCTGATGATTAAATGAGATTCCATGAGGCCACTCCCCCAACACATGGGGATTACAATTCAAGATAAGATTTGGATGGGGACAGACAGACAACCTATATCATTCTGTCCCTGGTGCCTCCCAAATCTCATGGCCTTCTCACATTTCAAACACAATCATGCCTATCATGCCTTCGCAACGGTCCCCCAAAGTCTTACCTCATTCCAGTATTAACCCAAAAACCCAGACCCAAAGTCTCATCTGAGACAAGGCAAGTCCCTTTCCACTATGAGCATGTAAAATCAAAAGCAAGTTAGTTACTTTCATGATACAATGGGAGTACAGGCATTGGATAGATGTTCCCATTTTAAATGGGAGAAATTGGCTAAAACAAAGGAGCAACGAGCCCCAGCAAGCCCAAAACCCAACAGGGCAGCAATTAAATCATAAGGCTCCAAATAATCTCCTTTGACTCCGTGTCTTACATCCGGGCACACTGCTTCAGGAGGTGTCTCCCAAGGCATGGGAAGTTCTGCCCATGCGGCTCTGCAGGGTACAACCCCTGCAACTGCTTTCACAGGCTGGTGTTGATCACCTGTGGTTTTTCCAGGCACACAGTGCAAGCTGTCAGTGGATCTACCACTTTGGGGTCTGAGGATGGTGGCCCTCTTCTCACAGCTCCACTAGGCAGTGCCCCAGTGGGGAATCTGTGTAGGAGCTGCAACCCCACATTTCCCCTCTGCATTGCTGTAGCAGAGGCTCTCCATGAGGGCTCTGCCCCTGCAGCAGACTTCTGCCTGGACATCCAGGCATTTCCATACATCCTCCGAAATCTAGGCAGAGGCTCCCAAACTTCAACTCTTGTCTTCTGTTCACCCACAGGCCCAGCACCACATGGAAGCTGCCAAGGCTTGGGGCTTGCACCCTCTGAAACAATGACCCAAGTTGTACCTTGGCCCCTTTTAAGCCATGGCTAGAACTGGAGTGACTGGGACACAGGCATCATGTCCCAAGGCTGCACAGAGCAGCCAGGCCTTGGGCCTGGCATGAAACCATTTTTGCCTCCGAGGGCTCTAGGTCTGTGATGGGAGGGGTGCCTTGAAGATCACTGAAATGCCCTGGAGACATTTTCCCCATTGTCTTGGTGATTAACATTCAGCTTCTCTTTACTTATGCAAATTGCTGCAGGACATGGCTGAGTTTCTCCCCAGAAAATGTTTTTTTTTCTTTTCTACTACATGGGCAGGCTTCAAATTTTCAAAACTTTTACACTCTGCTTTCCTTTTAAACATAAGTTTAAATTTCACACCATGTCTTTGTGAACACATATGGACTGTATGCGTTCAGAAAAAGCCAGGTCACCTCTTGAATGCTTTGCTGCTTAGCAGTTCCTTCTACCAGATACCCTAAATCATCTCTCTCAGCTTCAAATTTCCACAGGTCTCTAGGACAGGGGTAAAATGTTGCTAGTATCTTTGCTAATGTGTAGCAAGAGCAATCCTTTCTCCAGTTTCCAGTAAGTTTCTCATCTTTGTCTGAGAACTCCTTAGCCTGGACTTCATTGTCCATATCACTATCAGCATTTTGATCAAATCCATTCAACAAGTCTTTAGGAGGTTCCAAACTTTCCGGTATCTTCCTGTCTTCTTCTGAGCCCTCCAAACTGTTCCAACCTCTTGCTGTTTCCCAGTTCCAAAGTTGCTTCCACATTTTCAGATATCTTTATAGCAATGCCCCACTCCTGGTAGCAATTTTCTATATTAGTCCATTTTGACACTGCTATAAAGAACTACCTGAGACTGGGTAATTTATGAAGAAAAGAGGTTTAATTGACTCACAGTTCTGCATGGCTGGGGAGGCCTCAGGAAACTTACAATCATGGCAGAGGGCGAAGGAGAAGCAAACACTTTCTTCACAAGGCAGCGAGAGTGAGAGAGAGAGAGAGAGAGAGAGAGAGAGAGAAGAAAGCCACAGTTTTAAACCATCAGTTCTCAAGAGAACTCACTCAATATCACCAGAACAGTGATGGGGAAGTCTGCCCCCATGATTCAATCACCTCCAAGCAGGCCCCTCCCTTGACACATGGGGATTACAATTCAAGATGAGATTTGGGTGGGGACACAGAGCCAGACCACATCAGTTGGATAATGTGATGCTTCCAGATTTGTTCTGTTTGCTTAGTATATTGTGTCATGGGCTCATTTTTTTGCTACCTGAATTTTAGGATTGCTTTTTCTTGTCCTGTGAAGGACTTTACTAATAGAAAATTTGTGGCTATAACCTATTTTGACATTGCTTCTGCAATCTTTCTCTTCTCCTGTTCTCTTTTTTTCTCTAATCCACTATCTTGTCCTCCTAGGACTTGTATCACATGCATATTAGACCTGTACCTGTGTTCTATATGCAGAGGAGGCTTCTGATACACTATATCACATCTCCTTCACATTACTAATTTCAGCGCAGCCATGGTGGACAGCTCCATGTAGCTTTTACAGAGTGCTACATCAAGCACATGCCCATCTCTATGCTCTGATTTCTCCAAAGCTGCAAAAGGCCACTCAGCCATGAGCAAGTGGAACCTAGGAATGTGGGAGAGTTAACCCTCAGCTGAATGGAGAGCAGGCATTAGTGAAAGAATGCCCCAGTCTTTCCATCTTCTAGTAGGATGATTCTATTCTAAGATATGTTTTACATGGTTCTTCAGAGGGTCTCCAGTAATGTTGGGAACTCTTTTCATCTGTTCCTGCTGCTATACAAAATACTACAGACTGGCTGGGTGCAGTGGCTCACTCCTGTAATCACAGCACTTTGGGAGGCCAAGGCAAGAGGAAGACTTTAGGTCAGGAGTTCAAGACCAGCCTGGCCAACATGAAACCCCAACTCCGCTAAAAATACAAAAATTAGCCACATGTGGTAATGGACAACTGTAACTCCAGCTACTCAGGAGGCTGAGGAAGGAGAATCACTTCAATCTGGGAGGCAGAGTTTGCAATGAGCCAAGATTGTGCCACTGCACTCCAGCCTGGGCAACAGAGCAAGATTTCATCTCAAAAAAGAAGAAAAAACACAGACTGAATAATTGATAAATAATATAAATCTATATCTTACAGTTGTGGAGGCTGGGAAATCCAAGATCAAGGTGTCTGATAAGATCTTGTTTTCTGTTTCCTAACACTTCCTTGCTGCATTCTCACATGGTAGAAGGGGCAAAAAGGGAGTGAACTCACCCCCTCAAGCCATATAAGGGTATTAATACCATCCATGAAGGTGGAGCCTTCATGGCCTAATCATTTCTTAAAGGTCCCTCTCTTAATACTTTTGTATTGGGAATCAAGTTTTATCATGAATTTTGGAGGGACATTTAAACTACAGCAAGGTCCCAAGTGACCATCATAGTAACCAACTTCTAAATACACCCTTTATTGACTATTCTTTCTTCCCCTTTCAGACAGTTTCAGTAGAGCCAGGTCACCTTAATAAAAGGAGGGACTGAGCTGATTTGAACCAAGGAGGCAGTTTTTATAATGGCTTGTATATTTACACCCCTAAGGTGTAGACCCTGGGGAATCCCAGCTGGAAAACTGGAGTTTATATTAGGATCTGTCCTTTTCGATAGGCCCTGAAGTGCAGTTTTTCTTCACATAGTTCTACACGACTGCAAGCAGCTCTGTGTACTTTCTCAATCTCTGAGTCAATAATAATTGGTACTAGGAAAGAAAGATGAAAGTAAAAAACTAAAAATATGTAAATAAATAAAAAGAAAAGAAAAAAAAGAATGCCAAACATCTTACCTCTCTGTGCGTTCTTTCCTTCTAGGATCTTGACTTCTAATGTCTTTGTTGCCTAGATAGCTCTTCAATACCTTCAGTTATTTATTTCTAAAAATATTTTGCAGTGTTTTTAGTTGTTCTCAGCAGGAGAGTTAGTCTGTAACAAGCTAAATTGCTATTAATAGAAATGGCCATTAACTCTCATCTTCTTAATAATCCTATGAGGGAGATAATACTATCTCTTCTACTGCTGAGTAAACTGAGGCACAAAGAGGCCATGTATCCTCTTAAAGGTGCTAAAGAAGAAAATTTCAAACCTGGGCAGCTGGACTCCAGAAACCAGGTTCTTAACTTCTAATAGTCTGTCTAAATATGCTGAGTTAGTAGGAGGACCAGTACTGAATTCCTACCCAAATCCAATACTCATTCAGTGTGATTTGCTCCCTAACTAATCCTTATCTCCCTCTCTTTATCGTATGCTTCTTCTCACCGCACCTTGTGCCAGCCTCACAGTGAGCTTCATCATGCTATCTTTCTCTAATTCTTTCTAGTTTGCTTCTTCTGCATCTCTAAGCTTAGTTCCCTCTTTTGTAAAGTGCTTTGGACAGTGCCTAGTGCAAGAGGTGCTTAGTAAGGGTGAGTGATTGTTTACCTTTTCAGTGCCTCAATTTCCTCAGCTATTAACAGATGATTATGACACACTCAGAAAAATACAGCTCTAAAGTAGAAAGAAAATCACTGGGAAAGCTATTTTCTGTGTGTGTGTGTGTGTGTGTGTGTGTGTGTGTGTGTTTTCTTTTCTTTCTTTCTTTTTTTTTGTACTTCATGCCAAAGGGAGAGCTATTTTCAATGGTACTTAGAAGCTTCTAAAAAAGACTCTGATAAAGTCATTTCTTTGCAAGAGAAAAACAAAAACTTGTCTACAATAATTTCTGAATTGAAAAAGACTGCCAACATTTCTCCTCATCCTTCAGTTCCCCTTTCCGTTTTGTCAAAACCTCCTTGTCCTGACTGAGCTCCCTTTCCTCCTCCTCCTCCTTCTTCTGCTGCTTTGGCTCCATTTTGGGAACACCCTGTGTTCAGTAGAGGAGAACCTGCATAGGTTGATCAACCATAGTCAAAAGTTGAACTTAAAGGCATAATTAAAGGATTTAATGATTCTTTTCAGGACCCTATTAAACTCCCTAGAAAATTAAAATCAAACATTTGAATTTATGATCCTGATTTTCTGATTCATATCAATTGGCTCAGATATTAGTGTCAGAAAGTAAAACCAAATATTAGATAGCAAATGTAGATTGGAGAAATCCTTCAGACACTAAAGGATTTAGACGTCCACAAATTTTTGGAAGCAGATTGTGAATTGGCCTACAATACTGCCAAAGCTTTGCTATATACTATTCCCTAGTTCTCTAAAGAATAGTTGGGTGGAACAAAATACAGTAATACCAACAGAATCTTGATGAGCCTGTAATATCACACTATGAGACAGTTGAAAAAGTGTTTAAACAATATTCAAGCCTAAAAGAAGAAAGATGCTAACCACCAAAATGATACTACTTAACTCAAACTTTATAAACAAATCAGATGAGAGTTGATAATTATGTTAAAGAGACAATACCCCATTTGGACTACCTGTCAAACTCATGATCTAATTAATGTTGTGAGTCAAATGTCCCATACTCCTCTAACCAGGGAAGAAAAGGAAGAAAAATTAAACAGAGAAGGAAAGCAAAGGAGGACATGAGTTTACTACTAAAACAATAGTTCAACCAATTCCTAACCTCTAAATGGCCTACACTTGTTTAATAAACTGTTCAAGCATAATTGATAAGAATTAATAAATATGTCATCTGAAGGAAAAAAGAAATAAAAATTAAATTAAATTAAAAAGAATGAATAATATAAATATAAATGCAATAAAAGTTTATAAATGAACTTTTCATAGTTTTAAAATATTTTTCAGAAACTTAAAGTCATGTCATGTAAATTAAGTATTAGATAATCATACAATGTGTGAGTCATTTATATAGAAAGGCTAAATATACTGCAATCTGTTAATAAACAAAAAAATAATGAATATCTTTCTAAAAATTATGAAATGGGCTTCATCTACAAATACTGGTATATAAGTTTAAAATTATTCACTTCCTAGGTTTTTCACTAGTATTACGGTTGCTAAGAGTTAAAATCGTAGTTAATATGTATATAATTAAAACCACAAGATATAAGAAAAACAATTCTATATACAGAGTGTATAAAGAAAGTAAGATGTGGGCCAGGCATGGTGGCTCACATCTGTAATCTTAGTACTTTGGGAGGCTGGGACAGAAGAATTGGTTGAGCCCAGGAGTTTGAGACAACATGGGCAACATGGCATTTGTATAATTGGTTTTTATTAGTCAGGTGCAGTGATGCACATCTATATTCTCAGTTCCTCAGGAGGCTGATGCAGGAGGACTGCTTGAGCCCATGAGGTCCAGGCTACAATGAGCCATTGAGGAAGGAGACCCTTAATCCTCTTCAGCCTTCTACAATGCATCTCAAAAGGATAAGTTAGAAGTCAGCCAGAGGAGGGACCTGTTGGCGTATCCAGCCAGGTTAAGGATAAGATCCCTACTGCTAACCACAATCCCATCTATAGATTATGGATATGGTATGGAGGAATCTTTCCAGAAGGCATTGTTTTTACTTAAACATGATTGAATCCCCCACCTAAGTCACGTGCCCCATGCTTACTTCATGGATTGTACTTCCTAGAGTTGTAGGCCTTTAAAAGGGCAAGGATTTTCTTTGTTGGAGATCTCGGCTGTTAGGCATCTATGCTGCCTCAGCTCCCAGCCAAATAAATCATCACTTCCTTCCCAGTTTGGTGTTCAAGAGGTTTGTTTCATGGCCCACCATCTTTGGGAAGGCACTAACCCATGACCTCCAGAAGTTTCCTGCTAAGGACTTAGGCTGCATGCTGCTCCAATATGCTAATGGCTTTTTATTGGGACACCCCTTGGCAGTCAGGTGCGCTAAAGGAACAGATACTTTACTTTGGCATCTCGAGCACTGTGGGTATAAAGTGCCTAAAAGGAAAGCCCAGATTTGCTGACAGCAAGTACAATATCTGGGGTTCACCACCCAGCAGGGAGAGTGTAGCCTAGGAGCAGAGAGGAAACAAGTCATTTGCAACCTGCCAGGATCTGAGACTAGAAGGCAGGTGAGAGAGTTCCTGGGAGCCATGGGTTTCTGTAAACTGTGAATTCCAAACTTCACGGTACTAGCCAAACCCCTTTATGAAGTCACTAAGCAGGGGGCAAATAATTAAAGAAGGATGGATCCAGCTGCCAGATGGAAGCGTAGCGGTGCTGCAGCTATTGGGGCGAGTGGTTGTACAGGCCATACATGAAACCGCTCATTTAGGTCGAGTCACTTGAGAAGTTGTTAGGCCGGTATTTTTACATCTCACACTTAACAGCCCTGATCAAAACTGTGGCACAGCGATGCATTACATGTTGGCAGCACAACGCAAGGCAAGGTCCAACTATTCCCACTGGCATTCAAGCTTATGGAGCAGCTCCGTTTGAAGAGCTTCAGGTAGATTTCACTGAAATGCCCAAGTGTGGGGGACATCATAAGTACTTGTTGGTCCTGGTGTGCACACACTCTGGGTGGGTAGAGGCCTTCCTGACTAGGAATGAAAAGGCCCATGAAGTAACCCGTGTGCTTATTTGAGATCTCATCCCTAGGCTTGGACTGCCACTGTGCATCGGATTAGACAATGGACCAGCATTTGTGGCAGATCTGGTCTGGAAAACAGCAATGGCATTGGGTATTACTTGGAAGCTGCATGCTGCCTACTGACCACAGAGTTCCAGAAAGGTGGAATGGATGAACTGGACCATTAAGAATAGCTTAGGGAAAATGTATCAGGAAACAGGATTAAAGGGGGTGCAGGCACTTCCCTTGCTGTTATTCAAAATTAGATGTACTCCCTCTAAGAAGACAGGACATTCCCCTATAAAGTCTTGTATCATAGGCCTCCTCCCATACTGCAGGAACTCCAGGGAACTCCTTGGGAGCGGGGAGAGATTGAGCTAGGATGACAGTTACAAGCTCTAGGAAAAAATCACTCAGGATATTTCAACCTGGATAAATGAAAGATGTCCTGTAAGCTTATTCTCCCCAGTTTACCCTTTCTCACCAGGTGATTTGATTGCATGTGGGTAAAGGACTGGAATGTAACTCCTCTGAAGCCATGGTGGAAAGAACCCCAGATCGTGATCCTGACTGCTCCCATAGCTGTAAAGGTAAAGGGAATCCCAGCCTGGATTCACCACAGCAGCGTGAAACCTGCAGCAGCTGAAACTTGGGAAGCTAGACCAGACCCAGACAACTGCAGAATCACCTTAAGAAGGACAACAAGCCCTGCTCCAGCCACATCCTGGAGGCTGGCTGGTCCACACATTGTCAAAGCATGAGGAAATTCATCATGGGATTTATTCTCCTTAAAATTTGGACTTGTACAGTAGGGACATTAACTGATTTTGGACAATGCTCTCAGTGTGTGCACCAGGTTACTGAGGTAGGATGGAAAGTTACTGCCATTCTTTTGTTCTATAGTTATTATGAATGTACAGGGACACAAGAGGGAACCCGTTTATATAATGGTATTCAGTATAAGGTTTGTAACCCAGGGGATGGGAAACCTGATGTCTGCTATAATCCATCAGAAGCCCCCTATGCATACGACTTTTGAAATTAAACTCCTAGCAGGTTGATGGAAAAGCCCTACTAAGTTAATAGCTAAAAAGAGAAGAGAAGCCCATAAGTATATCTGCCAGAAAACCTACTGGTGCTCTGACTGCCCATATTGGTCATGTGTCACATGGGCCACTTGGAAAAATGATAAAAATAATCCTGTTTGCCTTGTAAAAGGGAGGGACACCATTCCATGGGGTAATGTCCCCTGCATCTCAGGACATTGTAATCCAGTAGAATTAATAATCATAAACTCCCAAGACCCCAAATGGAAAAAGGAGAGGGTGTAGTGCTAGGAATTGATGGAAAATGATGTGACCCTGGAGTCAGTATCTAGATCCAGGGAAAAATCCAGAAACGCTCAGCCCAGCCAGTTTATCAGCCCTTCTATGATACATTAAATGAGACAATGCCGGAGCTTCCAAAAAAGACAAAGAACTTGTTCCTCCAACTTACTGAAAATGTGGCCCATTCCCTTAATGTCACTTCTTGCTACGTATGTGAAGGAACTACTATGGGTGATAAGTGGCCATGGGAAGCCCATGAGTTAGTACCCTCTGACCCTGTCCCTGACCTGACCTCAGTTCAAAGAATTCAAACCAAGAGTTTCTGGGTTTTAAAGCTTTCAATTATTGGACAATACTGTTTGACCAGAGAAGGAAAAGCCTTCACTGTTGCAGGAGGAAAGCTTAGCTGCTTAGGGCAACACTGTGTAATGGAACAGTGGACACTGCAGCCTGGGGGAGCTCAAACTACACAGAGAAGAACTCCTCCTAAAATTTCCAAGATTACAGGATGCTCGGAACCATCCTGGGGACTGGAGAGACTGGGCGGACCCGGCTGGGTTGTACTGAATATGTGAACATAGAGCATATGTACAACTGCCTGAAAGATAGTCAGGTAGCTGTGTCATAGGCATCATCTGTTAAGACAGGTGAGCTGTTAGGATATCTGGTCTACTCCACCCAGGAGAAAGTAAGTATAAAGATACATGAATGGAAAAATGATAAGTGGCCATCAGAGAGAATTATTGAGTATTATGGGCCAGCCATATGGGCAGAAGATGGCTCATGGCGATACCGGACTCCTATTTACATGCTCAGTCTGATCACCCGGTTGCAGGCTGTTTTGGAAATACTCGCTAATAAAATGGGAAAACTCTGTCCATTTTGGCCTGACAAGAAACTCAAATGAGAAATGCAATTTATCAGAACTGGTTGGCCTTAAATTATTTGCTAGCAGCTAAAGGAGGAGTCTGAGGAAAATTCAATCTAATCAACTGCTGCCTACACATAGATGACCAGGGTCAAGCAGTTGAGAATATTGTAAGAAACACGACCCAAACTGGCACATGCGCCTGTGCAGGTATGGCACGGATTTAGCTCTGAGTCCTTGTTTGGAGGTTGGTTCTCATCCATAGGATTCAAGACTCTCCATCGTAAGTGTTGTAATAATAATAGGTGTTTGCCCCCCTTGTTTGCTTCCCCTGTTCCTTCAGATGATTAGAGGATTCATCACTGCTGTAGTTAATCAAAAAACCAATCATAAGTATATTATATGCATCATTATCAATCAGTTTCTTCGGAAGATCATGAAAATGAGAATGAGAGTGAGACCTCTCACTAATGTTATAGGTGAGAGTCTTAAGCAGGGAGTGAGGAAGGAGACCCTTAATCCTCTTCAACCTTCCACATTGCATCTCAAAAGGAGAAGTTAGAAGTCAGCCAGAGGAGGGACTGGTTGGCGCTGCCAGCCAGGTTAAGGACAAGATCCCCTACTGCTAACCACAATCCCATCTGTAGATCACGAATATGGTATGGAGGAATCTTTCTGGAAGGCATTGTTTTTACTTAACCATGATCAAACCCCTCACTTAAGTCATGTATTCCACACCCACTTCATGGATCAAGACTCTTTCACATGTAATTTTAGAGTTATAGGCCTTTAAAAGGGCAAGGATTTTCTTTGTTGGAGAGCTTGGCTGTTAGGCATCTATGTCCACAGTTCTCGGTCGAATAAATCACCACTTCCTTCCCAGTTCGGTGTTCAAGAGGTTTGTTTCATGGCCTTTCCTGCTTCACCATGATTGTGCCACTGCATTCCAGCCTAGGTGACAAAGAAAGAGACCCTGTTTAAAAAAAAACGTAAGAAAGATGTGTTTTTGGTAAAGAAAGTTGAAAAGAGTAATTGTTTCTTTTGCATAAGGGAGAACTTGGCATAGTCAAAATAATAGGAAGGAAACAAAAGTAAATTTTTGTCCTAAGGTGGAATACCAATATAAAAAGGCAGTGTAGGACCAAACTGAAGGTTTAAGTAAGTTGCAGAAGGTTTGTGGAAGATTAATCTTGGGAAAGATTTTATGTGTGATCAAGTTGGCTAAAATTAAAAGGGAATTATATATATGTTTTTCTAAAATTTGAACATTAATATCAAAAGCATGCTGATGTAGCTGGGTCTGGTGGCTCATGCTTGTAATCCCAGCACTTTGGGAAGCTGAGGTGGGCAGATCATTTGAGGCCAGGATCTTGAGAACAGAGGCATTCCACCAAATGCACAGTTATTATAGACACAGTCTAATGGTGAATCCTTGGGTTCACTTCTTAGCATTAAGAGGCTTTTAAAAGTCTAATCCAACAGTCCTTATGAGACTAGCCTGGCCAATGTGGCAAAACCCTGTCTCTACAAAAAATCCCAAAATAATAATAATAATAATAGTCATGCTGGCATGCATCTGTAGTTTCAGCTACTGGGAAGGTAAAATCAAAAGCAAGTTAGTTACTTCCAAGATACAATGGGGATACAGGCATTAGGTAAATGCTCCCATTCCAAATAAGAGAAATTGGCTAAAACAAAGGGCTACAGGCCCCATGCAAGTTCAAAACCCAAAAGGGCAGCAATTAAATATTAACGCTCCAAAATAATCTCCGATTACTCCGTGTCTTACATCCAGGGCACACTGATGCAAGAGGTGTTCTCCCAAGGCCTTGGGCAGCTCTGCCCCTGTGGCTCTGCAGGGTACAGCCCCCGTGGCTGTGTTCACATGTTGCTGTTGAGTTCCTGAGGCTTTTCCAGGTACACAGTGCAAGCTGTTGGTGGATCTACCATTCTGGGGTTCTGGAGGACAATGGCCCTTTTCTCACAGCTTCACTAGGCAGTGCCCCAGTGGGGACAGAGTGGGGGCTCCAATTCCATATTTCCCCTCTGCATTGCCTTACTCAAGGTTCTCCATGCAGGCTCTGCTCCTAGAGCAGACTTCTGCCTGGACATCCAGGCTGAAACCTAAGCAGAGACTCTCAAAGCTTAACTCTTGTCTTCTGTACACCTGCATGCCCAACACCACATGGAAGCTGCCAAGGCTTGGGAATTGCACCCCCTGAAGCAATGATTTGAGCTGTATCTTGGCTCCTCTTAGCCATGATTAGAGTTGGAGCAGCTGGCACACAGGATGCCTTGTCCTGAGGCTGTATAGAGCAGCAGGGCCCTAGGCCCAGCCCACTAAACCATTTTTTCCTCATAGGCCTCCAGGCCTGTGATGAGAGGGGCTGCCAGGAAGATCTCTGAAATGCCCTGGAGACACTTTCCCTATTGTCTTGGCTATTACTATTCAGCTTCTCTTTACTTATGCAGATTTCTGCAGCCAGTGGCTTGAATTTCTCCCCAGAAAATGGGTTTTTCTTTTCTACTACATGGTCAGGCTTCAAATTTTCAGAACTTTTGTGCACTGCTTCCCTTTAAACATAAGTTCCAATTTCAGACTGTCTCTTTGTGAACACATATAACTGTATGCTTTCAGAAAAACCCAGTTCACTTCTTGAATACTTTGCTGCTTAGAAATTCCTTCTTCCAGATACCCTAAATCATCGCTCTTGAGTTCAAAGTTCCACAGATCTCTAGGGCAGGGGTAAAATGCTGCCAGTCTCTGTGAAAGCAAGAGTCACCTTTATTCTAGTTCCCAAAGAGTTCCTCATCTCCATCTCTAACCAACTCAGCCTGGACTTCATTGTCCATAGTACTATCAGCATTTTGGTCAAGGCCATTCAACAAGTTTCTAGGAAGTTCCAGACTTTCGCACATTTTCCTGTCTTCTTCTGAGCCCTCCAAACTGTTCCAACCTCTGCCCATTACCCAGTTCCAAAGTCACTTCCACAGTTTTGGATATCCTTATAGCAGTGCCCTACGACCTCAGCATCAATTTACTGTATTAGTTTGTTCTCATACTGCTATGAAGAAATACCTGAGACTGGGTCATTAATTTATAAATAGAAGAGGTTTAATTGACTCACAGTTCTGCATGGCTGGCGAAGCCTGAGGAAATTTTCAATCATGGTGGAAGGTGAAAGAGAAGCAAGGACCTTTTTCAAAGGGTGGCAGGTTGTAGTGAGTGGCAGCAGAGGAAATGACAAACACTTATAAAACCATTAGATCTCATGAGACTCACTCACTATCATGAAAAGTGCATGTAGGAAACTGCCCCCATGATCCAATTACCTTCACCTCGTCCTGACCTTGACACATAGGGAGTATGGGGATTAAAATTCAAGATGAGATTTTGGGTAGAGACAAAGCCAAACCATATGGCACAAAACATCATTCAATACATGTAAGATTTAAATTGGCTTGATCTGGAAGGACGGGACAATTCAAAGTGGGGGCTTCCAGGTCACAAGTAAATTTAAGCATATTCTGATTGGGAGTTGGCAATTGGTAGCAGGCTTCAGAGAAAATAGATTATGAATGTTTCCCATCAGATTTAAGGTCTGTGTTGATGTTAATGCTGGAGGGGTATAATAATGTACGTCCAACCCCTCACTTCCTGTCAGTCATGGCCCAAATCAGTCTTTCAGGTTAAATTTTAGAGTGCCCTGGCCAAGGAGGCAGTCCATTCAGATTGTTGTAGGGAGGCCTTCAAATTTTATTTTCAGTTTACACTCTGAAAAGACTGGGAACCCTGAGACACATAAGCTACCAAGCAGCACACTCTTTGTTCTGAGTGTGCCCAGCTCTCAGGGGAGTTTGTCTTATTTTTTTTTTAAGAGACAGGGTCTCACTCTGTCACCCAGGCTGGAGTGCAGTGGTGCAATAATAGCTCACTGCAGCCTCAAACTCCTGGGATTAAGAGATCCTCTTGCCTCAGCTCCTGAGTGGCTGGGACTACAGGTGTGCACCATCATGCCTGGTTAATTTCTCTTTTGTTTGGGAGAGTGGGAGATATTACCCAAGCTGATCTTGAACTCCTGGCCTCAAGGGATTCTCCTGCCTTGCTTCCCAAAGTATTGGGATTATAGGCGTGAGCCACCACACTCGGCCAGGGATGTTTTTCTTCATAAGAAGTCTTATCCAAAGGGACTTTTGTTGCCTCAATTTTTGTTACCTTGTTAGTCCTGGGAAAGTCCCATCCAAAGAGAACGTACCTGTTGTCACCAACTAAAGGATCTGTGAGTGGTGGTCCCCTATAAATTTGTGGATTATTGAAGTGCAGAGGCTAAAGCAATTCCATCTTGAATGCTTATCCACTATGTTGACTTCTGATTCCCTGTTCTGAGAATATCTCTAAGATTTCCACTTTAGGGTTACTGTAAATTCTGCCCTTAGGTCAAATAACCTTGACTTTAAGTCCTTCCCTTAGGCAGATTCACATAACATTCTTGTCTTTCCCCAGGTGTTGACTTCATTTGTCCTACACATTCCTCCCCTGTGGTATGTGAACTATTACTCTTAAAGCAAAGATGATAATCCCCCTTCCCCAAGCTAACCTACCTTTGTAGAACTAATGAAATGCCATAAGGTTAGGATTATGAGTGGGGTCTGAAGTCTGATAAGATGTAGATATAGTTTCTATAATCCCTTACTTCCCAGGAGTTATGTGGTCAGAGGTCACAAGATTTGTGACTTCTACATTTATTCCTATGGATAACATTGCTATTGTAGAATCTAACATTGGTCTTTTGAGATTTTTTTCAGACGGTCTTGCAACCAACTGACCCCACCTGGACCCATGACTCATACTCAACTGGTCCTGTGGCTCCTATCCAGAGATGGAGTTGGCACATGTGGAACATTTTCCATGCCCCTATGATTTCATCCCCAATCAATCAATAGCACCCATTTTCTATACCCCTGTCCACCAAATTGTCCATAAAAACCCTAACTTTGAGCATTCATGAAGACTGATTTGAGTAATAACTCCAGTTCTTGCACATGACCTCACATCAATAAAACTCTTTCCCTATTTCAATGCTATGCTCTAAATGAATTGATTCTCTGTACAGCAGGCAAGAAGAACACATTGGGTGACTACAAGTTTAAAATCTGTGTAACTCTTGACTTTTGGGGTACCCATTTATTTTTCTTATTCCCTCTCATGGACAGCTTTTAATTTCCTGTCTTACTAATTGTCTCTTTTATCCTTCCCTCTATGGGGCATGCAATTGTTGAGACTTTTGTTGAAGATCGTTAGTTGATAAGCCAAGACCCTAAATAATATGGTTGGTCAGAAATGTATGTTGTACTCCATTTGCAACTAGTAATTTTTTTTCCTTGAATTGTCTTTGGGGTGGTTCTGGTTCTTGTGAGAACTGCTTTATGCATCCTTGGTGAAGTCATAAAAGGCTTATAGGTTTTGGTTTAAATTACTTGAAAGACAACTTTGATTTAAAGAGGTTCAAAAGCAAGAATATTGGCTGTCCTGGATAAACTCTGATAGATTTTAAAAGATCGTTTTTAAAAAGCTTTATTTGTTGAATAGGAGTGGTGAGAGAGGGCACCCTTGTCTCGTGCCTGATTTCAAAGGGAATTCTTCCAGCTTTTGCCCGTTCAGTATGATATTGGCTGTAGGTTTGTCATCTATAGCTTTTATCATTTTATGATATGTTCCATCAATACCTAGTTTATTGAGAGTTTTTAGCATGAAGGGCTGCTGAATTTTATCGAAGGATTTCTCTGCATCCGTTGAGATAATCATGTGGTTTTTGTTTTTGGTTCCGTTTATATGATGGATTACATTTATGGATTTGTGTGTGTTGAACCAGCCTTGCATCCCTGGGATGAAGCCTACTTGGTCGTGATGGATAAGCTTCTTGATGTGCTGTTGCAATCTGTTTGCCAGTTATTTTATTGAAGATTTTTGTGTTGATGTTCATCATGGATATTGGCCTGAAGTTTTCTTTTTTAGTTGAGTCTCTGCCTGGTTTTGGTATCAGGATGATGTTGGTCCCATAAAATGAGTTAAGGAGGATTCCCTCCTTTTGTATTGTTTGATACAGCTTCAGAAGGAATGGAACCAGCTCCTTGTTGTACATCTGGTAGAACTCGGCTATGAACCCGTCTGGATCTGGACTTTTTTTGGTTGGTAGGCTATTGATTGTGCCTCTACTTCAATCCTCGTTATTGGTCTATTCAGGGTTTTAACTTCCTCCAGGTTTAGTCTTGGCAGAGTACAAGTGTCTAGGAATTTATCCATTTCTTCCTGGTTTACTGGTTTATATGAGTAGAGCTCTTTGTAGTAATCTCTGATGGTAGTTTGTATTTCTGTGGGATCAGTGGTGATATCCCCTTTATTGTTTTTTATTGCATCTATTTGATTCTTTTCCCTTTTCTTTTTTATTAATCTGGCTAGTGGTCTGTCTATTTTGTTGATCTTTTCAAAAAACCAGCTCCTGGATTTATTGATTTTTTGAAGGGTTTTTTTGTGTCTTTATCTCCAGTTTGGCTCTGGTATTTCTTGTCTTCTGCTAGATTTTGAGGTTTTTTTTGATCTTGCTCCTCCAGCTCTCAATTTTGATGATAGGATGTCGATTTTAGATCTTTCTTCTCTCATAGTATTGGAAGCTCTAGCCAGAGTAATCGGGCAAGAAAAAGTAATAAAGGGTATTCAATTAGGAAAGGAGGAAGTCAAACTGTCTCTATTTGCAGATGACATGATTGGATATCCAGAAGACCCCATCGCCTCAGCCCAAAATCTTCTCAAACTGATAAGCAACTTCAGCAAAGTCTCAGGATACAAAATCAATGTGCAGAAATCACAAGCATTCCTATATACCAATAACAGACAAACAGAGAGCCAAATTAAGAGCGAACTCCCATTCACAATCACTACAAAGAGAATAAAATACCTAGGAATACAACTAACAAAGGATGTAAAGGACCTCTTCAAGGAGAACTACAAATCACTACTCAACGAAATAAGAGAGGACACAGATGGAGAAACATTCCATGCTCATGGTTAGGAAGAATCAATATCGTGAAAATGGCCATACTGCCCAAAGTAATCTATAGATTCAACGCTATCCCCATCAAGCTACCAATGACCTTCTTCACAGAACTGGAAAAAAACACCTTAAACTTCATATGGAATCACAAAAGACCCCCGCATAGCCAAGACAATCCTAAGCAAAAAGAACAAAGCCAGAGGCATCACACTGCCGGACTTCAAACTATACTTCAAGCCTACAGTAATCAAAACAGCATGGTACTGGCACCAAAACAGAGACATAGACCAATGGAACAGAACAGAAACCCCAGAAGAAACACCACATATCTACAACCATCTGATCCTTGACAAACCCGGCAAAAACAAGCAATGGAGAAAGGACTCCATGCTTAATAAATGGTGTTGGGAAAACTGGCTAGCAATGCGCAGAAAGCAGAAACTGGACCCCTTCCTGACACCTTACACTAAAATTAATTCCAGATGGATCAAAGATTTAAACATAAAACCTAACACCATAAAAACACTAGAAGAAAATGTAGGCAAAACCATCCAGGACATAAGCATAGGCAAGGACTTCATGACAAAAACACCAAAAGCAATGGCAATAAAAGCCAAGATAGACAAATGGGATCTAATTAAACTCCAGAGCTTCTGTACAGCAAAAGAAACCATCATTAGAGTGAATCGGCAACCAACAGAATGGGAAAAAATTTTTGCAATCTACCCATCTGACAAAGGGCTAATATCCAGAATCTACAAGGAACTAAAACAGATTTACAAGAAAAAAGGAAACAACTCCATTCAAAAGCGGGTGAAGGATATGAACAGACACTTTTCAAAAGAAGACATATATGAGGCCAACAAACATATGAAAAAATGAAAAAATGCTCATCATCACTGGTCATTAGAAAAATGCAAATCAAAACCACACTGAGCTATCATCTCATGCCAGTTAGAATGGCGATCATTAAAAAATCTGGAGACAACAGATGCTGGAGAGGATGTGGAGAAATAGGAACACACTTACACAGTTGGTGGGAGTGTAAATTAGTTCAACCATTGTGGAAGACAGTGTGGCGGTTTCTCAAGGATCTAGAAACAGAAATTCCATTTGACCCAGCAATCCCATTACTGGTTATATACCCAAAGAACTAAAATTGTTCTACTATAAAGACACATGCACACGTATGTTCACCGCAGCCCTGTGTACAATAGCAAGGACCTGGAATCAACCCAAATGCCCATCAATGATAGACTGGACAAAGAAAATGTGGTACATATATACCATGGAATACTATGCAGCCATAAAAAACGATGAGTTCGTGTCCTTTGTAGGGACTTGGATGAATCTGGAAACCATCATTCTCAGCAAACTGACACAAGAACAAAAAGCCAAACACTGTATGCTCTCACTCATAGGCGGGTATTAAACAATGAGAACATATGGACCCAGGGAGAGGAACATCACACACTGGGGGCAGTTGGAGGGGGTAGGGGAGAGACAGTTGGGGGTGGGGAGGGATAACATGGGGAGTAATGCCAGATATAGTGTGCACCTAAAGTAAAATAAATAAATTTAAACAGAAATAAAAAGCTTTATGTGGTTAGAAGCCAGCTTAATTAAAAGCTGATATTCAGTCTAAAACCTTTTTTTTAAAGGCCTTTCTGGTCTTTCTCTTTTGGATCTTGTTTCTCCCATGTGACTTTTTTTTCAGTTTGCTGAAACTCTTTATAAAAAGTTGTATGTTTGGGCTGGGCATGATTATAGGCTTATGCCCATAATCCCAACATTTTGGGAGGCTGAGGTGGATCATTTAAGCCAAGGAGTTCAAGACCAGCTTGGGCAACATATGGAGAACTCATGTCTACAAAAAAAAAAAAAAAAAATTACCTGAGTATGGTGGCATGCCCCTGTGGTCCCAGCTACTTGGGAGGCTAAGATGAGAGGATCACTTGAGCCTGGGAGGTCGAGGCTGCAGTGAACAATGATGGTACCTCTGCACTCCAGCCTGGGTGACAGAGAGACCTTGTCTCAAAATGTGTGTGTGTATACATATACATACATATGTGTGTATATAATATTTATAAATATATGTAAAATAATTTTATATATTTCATCCCTCTGCCTCCTTTCCTGTTGGTATAATTTTTGCTGAGAAAAATGTAAAACTTCATTGACATTTTTTGAGAAGTCTTAAGTCTCCCCAAATTGGCTTCTCTGAGACTTGTTCTCCCATTTATTTTTATTCTTCCTTCCTTTTTTGCCACCTTTGATACCATACGAAGAGATCTAGAGCGGACCCCTTGCAACTCTGACATTCCTTAAAGAAGACAAAAAAGGTGCCCCTGACTACATTTGGGGGTCTTCTCTCTTCTTCTTGAAGCACCAAAAGTCACAAGCAGGTTCTTCTCAGGTCTAAAGCTCTGCTCTTGTTTGCATTGAGTTCCCTGATAGCTTTGGTTCTGAGGGCACCAGGAGTTCTGCTGTACTATGAGAGAACACCTGATCTTTAAGTGTGCAATGACTGGCTCTAAATTCAGTGGATGCAGTCACTGGTGAGGGCTGTAGTTTTGGAGGTGGCTGACAGTGGTTGCAATGAATGGGTATTACACAGGGGCTACTCATTTTTTTTTTTTTTTGCATGGTTAGATTTTTTTTTTTTTTTAAGTATGTTTTGGAAACTTGGAGGCTATAGAAACACCACAAAAGGATAAGACTCCTATGGGGGATACGCTGATCACAGAGTAGGCTGGAGTCCTGCCATCCTTGAGGGACTTCTATTGAGTCACCCACCAGCCTCTGGGGACTTTCCTGCCAGTGAGATATACTGTAGAAGATGGCATGAACCGTCTCCATGACCTTTCCCTCTTGGACTTTTGCCTCCACTCTGAGAACCTGGAATTCAGTGTGAAAATGGGATCATACATTTCTAGGATCTAGGTGTTCTGCCTTCCAGTTGTGTCTGCTTTTCACAAATATCAGTATTGGGCCCAGGAAACTGTAAGCACCTTTGTTGGCACTATTCATTAATGGGCTCCACCCTGAGCTCAGTGGTACAACTGGAAAATAGACTAAATTGAAAACTACCTAAAATTGATCTCCTTATAAAATTGATCTCCTGTGGTGAATTCGTATAATTTTATGTTACCTGGGAATTTTTAATGTTTCTCTGACTAACACACGCCAACTTCTTCTTCAGAAAGCTTAAATTCTCTGTGCTATGAGATATAAATGTGCTACACTGTTTTCTCTAAAAAACAAAACAAAACAAAAACCTTGATGAGGGCTTTGACTATGTGGGACAGATAAACTTTAGCTTGTTTCATTTACAATGATAGAGTCTGAATTCAACTGTCCTTTAAGTGAGTTCCACATGGCTTGTTGCTAAAATTTTTAAATCAATGCTATAAAATCTTTACTTATGTTTGTCTGTATTTTATGCATATATGTGTACATGGCTGCCTTTTTATATTATCTACATGTCACCAAATTGACCTATAAATAAATGAGTGTTCATAAATCAATCAGCCAAAATGCTTTTCAAGTTCATGTAAATTTAGTAATAGAGGTTAAAGCAAAACTAGTTTTTAAATTGTTGGTAAGGCCAAGTGCAGCGGTTCATGCCTGCAATCCCAGCACTTTGGGAGGCCAACGCAGGACTGCTTGAGCTCAGGGGTTCAAAACAAGCCTGAGTAACATAGGGAGGCCTTGTCTTTACAAAAAGTAAAAAACAAAAATTAGCCGGGCATAGTAGCACAAGCCTGTAGTCCCAGCTACTTGGGTGAGCTGAGGTGGGAGGATTGCTTGAGTCTAGGAGATGAGTTTCAGTGAGCCATGATTGGGCAAGAGAGCAAGACCTCATCTCTACAAAAATAGTTATAAATTAGCCAGGCATAATGGCATGTGCCTGTAGTCCTAACTATTCAGGAGGTTGTAAGGTAGAAAGATTGCTTGAGCTTAGGAGATCAAGGTTACAGGGAGCTACAGTCATGCCACTGTACTCCAGCCTGAATAACAGAGACTCTGTTTCTAAAAAAATTAAAATAAATAAAATTTGCTTTTCTCTTTTGAAAAAGATTTTTGTGTAGTATTAATGTGATAGTAAAAAAAATGTGTTGCTCATTTTTCAGTAAACTGCAAAAAAGTGGGGACAGGGTAAGAGACGGACAGATAGACTCTGTTTGCCTCCTGCTGTCTTTATTAGGTATTTTGATTGCTTAGAAAACTGAGTCCCCTTTCTACCATAAAGAAAAGATTTTTGCTTTTTGAATTATTTTAATTATCAGTTTTGCAAAATGAATGACGGTTATTTCACAATGACCTATGATCCTATTGCTGTTCAAGTGTTTTAAATCTTTGACATGTTTTACAGGCTTCCCAAAATCAAACTTCAAATTATAAATTAAGTCTTTTTGACTTCAAACTAACTTTTAGATACTCCGGAAGGGTTCCTGGAAATACAAGAGAGACATATTAGGCTTACTTGGTATGTTAAAATCATGCAGGAAGGATTGTGAAATAAGAAATAATGTTTAGCCTCTTTTTGAGTCATTTTTGTATAAATGTGTTAGTATGTGTTCCAAAATTATATGTGATTCTTAAAAATCTGATATGTCCTGATATGTGTTATCAGTTGTAATTATGGATATTGTGTAAAGTTGTTGTAGACCACAAAAATGACCAACTTTTCTTGTCGATTCCATCTTTAATCATGGTCATTTTAAGTCTTATTGTCCACAATTAAGCATCTGTGGTTTTATCCTTATGCTCTTGTTTTCCGAAGCTCTTTATAAATCTTTCCCGTCACCCAGGCTGCAGTGCAGTGGCATGATCTCGGCTCACTACAACCTCCGCCTCCCAGGTTCAAGTGATTCTCGTGCCTCAACCTCCTGAATAGCTGGAACTACAGGTGCACGCCACCACATCCAGCTAATTTTTTGTTATTTTAAATAGAGCTAGGGTTTTGCCGTTTGGCCAGGCTAGTCTCAAACTCCTGACCTCAGGCGATCTGCCTGCCTTGGTCTCTCCCTTTATAAATCTTAAAATTTTGTGTCTTTGAGGAAATTCGTGGAAAAGACTACAACACATAATCTTGAATACGTGTTTCTGATGACTTTAAGACTGACTCATGTCTGTAGTCCCAGCACTTTAGGAGGCCAAGGCAGAATGGCTGCTTGAGACCAGGAGTTAAAGACCAGCCTGAGCAACATAGCAAGACCTTATCTCTATTTAAATTTTTTTCTTCTTTTTATTTTTTAACAGCAAGCTCATCCTTAAAAATTTTTTAAAGGAAATCAAGATTTAATCATTAGATGGGGTAAAATAATTTCAGAACACTAAGAGAACAACAGTGGACTCATAAAATTGCTAATGTATCATCAAATGGAACAATAGTTAACTACATGAGACTGAACTGATGAAAAACGGAAATTGTTTTTTAATGACAACTTTTTGTTTGAAACATTGCTGATTCTTTTTTTCCTAGAGTAAAGAAAACATTTTTCTTTTAAGCTATTTATAGCTTACACCAACTAAGTAAAGTATACTTTTGTGAGCCAAATTGAAACATTTACCTCTTTATTTGGTCCCTCCAAAAATCAGAAACTATTTGTGAGTTTTCTTATTTTATGACAATATAATTCTTTGCAAAGATTCAGTAAAAATCTGTTTTCTTTTTAATGGTACATAATTTGAAATGCTGATTATTTTACTGAGGTTTTGACTGGAATGTCCTATTTTTAGAAATGACCAGACTTCTTTGAGGAATTGAGGTGCACTTTATAAAGCCAACAGACTTGGAAAAAGACTGGCCTGGGTCTACACAGTTCCCTTACAAGGTTCCTGACCTTGAAGTAAGTCAAGAATCTCACTTTTGTATACCTGAATGTCATGAAGAGAATGAATCCCAAGTTGGAAAATATTCTTCAGGATATTATTCAGGAAAACTTTCCTAATCTAGTAAGGCAGGACAATACTCAACTCCAGCTAATCCAGAGAACACCACAAAGATATTCATTCCTCAAGTAGAGCAACTCCAAGACACATAATCGCTAGATTCACTAGGGTTGAAATAAAGGAGAAAATTCTAAGGGCAGCTAGAGAGAAAGGTCACGTTATACCCATAAAGGGAAGCCTATCAGACTCACAGCAGACCTCTCACCAGAAACCCTACAAACTAGAAGAGAGTGGGGGTCAATATTCAATATCCTCAAAGAAAAGAATTTTCAACCCAGAATCTCATATCCTGCCAAACTAAGCTTCATAAGCGAAGGAAAAAGAAAATTTTTCGCAAATAAGCAAGCACTCAGAGATTTCATCACCACCAGGCCTGGTTTACAAGAGCTTCTGAAAGAAGCACTACAAACAGAAAGGAACAACCAGTATCAGTCATCCCAAAAACTTACCAAAATTTAAAGAGTATTTCTATAATGAAGAATCTACATCAACTAATGGGCAAAATAGCCAGCTATTTTGACAATATTGAACTCACAAATATTAATATTAATTCTAAATTTAAATGGATTAAATGGCCCAATCAAAGACAATGACAGGTAAATTGAATAAAAAGTCAAAACCCATCGGTACGCTGTTTCCAGATCTACTTCACAAGCAACAACATACAGACTCAAAACAAAGGGATGGAGGAAGATTCACCAATTAAATGGAGAGCAAACAAACAAACAAACAAAAAAACAGGAGTTGTAACTTTCATCTCTTACAAAATAGACTTTGATAGTAACGAAGACTAGAGGAAACAAAGGACATTGCATAATGGTGGAGGGATCAATGCAACAACAGGAGTTAATGATTATGGATGTATGTGCACCCAATATGGGAGCACCCAGATACATGGGACAGGTTCTTGATGACTTATGGAGAGACCTGGACTCCCGCACAATGGTAGCGGGAGATTCTGGCCACATTGTTGATGTTCGACAGATCAATGACATGGAGAATTAATAGGGACGTCTATGATTTGAACTTAGACCTGGAATAAGTAAACTTGGTGAATAGTTATAGAATTCTCCACCCCAGGTCCACAGAACATACATTTTTCTCAGTACCATATTACACCTATTTTGAGGGTGACTACATAGTCGGAGGTAAATCACTCTTCAGCATTTGCATGGCATTTCACAGACTTAAATGAAATATTGGTTGGCTGTTTGTTTGTTGATTTCTTCCCTTGTTCCTTCCTGTCTCCGTTGTTGAGCACAATTGTCAGCATAAAAGAGGTTTTTAATACCTATTTTTAGATTACATTCCAGCCCGGGCAATAGAGCAAGACTCCTGTTCTCACTCCCCCTTTTTCTCTTTCTTTCTCTCAAAAAAAAAAAAAAAAAAAAAGAATCTCACTTATGGATAGACCCAAGAAACTCAAGGTATTTTGAGGACCTTGAGAAGAAAGGTATTCACCCAATTTTTTGTGTAGGTAATACAGTGTTTGGCTTGGCTTCTAAGCTTTTTTTTTTGGTGGAGATGGGGTTTCACCATGTTGCCCAGGCTTACCTCAAGCTCTTGCGCTCTAGCAATCCACCCACCTCAGTCTCCCAAAGAACTTGGATTACAGGCATCAACCATCATACTCAGCTCTGGCTCTTAAGTTTTTAAAAAGTCAAATCTGTGATTTTTTTATGAAAACGTTCCAACAAACCGACTTGAAAGAGCCTATGTGATAAATCACTATTCTTACTGTACTTTATGCAAATAATCACCAGGTATAAGACTAAAACTTAATTTTATATATAAATTGGTCTTTCTATGATTTATCTTTGTTAGAAGTGGGGAACTAAAGAGAGGAAAACTATGTTTCAGAAGAAAATTATCATGTACCTGTTACTAAATTCCTAACCCTGCCCATTGTTTTGGGGTGTTTATTGTTTTCCTTGCAGGAAATCCTGAATCCTGAATTCTTTCCTGGCTATAAGTTTCCAAACTAATGTTTCTAAATCTTTCTTCCATTTTTCTGACTTGGACTCACCAAAACTGAAACACTTTTTCTTCTGAAGTTCAATGAGCTGAAGTTCATGCATAAACAACCTTGCAACACACAAATTATAAACTAGAAAAATCTGTCAGATTGCAACTGCCTGCTTGCTCCAACTAAAGATGTTTCAAACCCAAATCTCAATGGACTGTCTTCACAAAAGATACATTTTCCTTTCGGTTTCGATGCTGACATTAAAAGTAGACCTGTGACTTTGCTCTTTTTATTGTACAAAAAATAAATCTAAATATTTTAGCAATTTTATCTCCACTCTAGAATTACAGATCAACTAGCTGTTTACCAATCCCACTTTCTCTTCTTTGTGGATAAAAAGCATCCCTTGAAATTAGGTGTGGCTGTGTAGAATGAATTCAGGGCAATAGAATGTGAGTGAAAGTGACTTACGCTACTTCCTGGTCTGGCCCATAAAAACTGCCAATGCATGATCTGTATGCTGCTCTCTCTCTTTCCCCTTCTACCAGCTACATGTTGATTGACTACATTAAGCAAAGACCATTTCCTCCAACACTGCTTTTCAATCTCCCATTAACACCCACTGCCTAGTAGCCATTAGATTTTTACATGACTTACTCATGTAAATTTCTACTTAAGCCATTGAGATTTGGTGATTTATCTGCCTCAGTAGCTAACAGCCCCTTAACTAAAATAACCATCATCCATTTAAAAAGTACATAAACAAGCTCTTCTGAAACAAAGTAATTTTAGATTATTCCTTTTTCTCCTTGAAGTCATATTCTCATCCCACTTCTCCCATAGTACACTATCCATATATATTTTATGCTTGAATCTTTAATTGACTACTCTATTACACTTCTCTGCAACAAAAATAAGTCTATAATCTGACATTATGAAAGCTATTTGTTTCCTCTGTTCATAAAGGTCTAAATGTTGGAAAAAATATTTTGTATAGAATTATTACTACAAAACGGTACAAAACTGGAGCCTCAGGCCAGTTCACATAAGAGAGAAGGATTCAGGCCGGGTGCAGTAGCTCACGTCTGTAATCCCAGCACTTTGGGAGGCCGAGGCAGGCGGATCACCTGAGGTCAGGAGTTTGAGACCAGCCTGGCCAACATGGTGAAACCCCATCTCTAACAAAAACACAAAAATTAGCCGGGTGTGGTGGGTGGTTGTAATCCCAGCTACTTGGGATGCTGAGGCAGGAGAATTGCTTGAACCCCGGAGGCAGAGGTTGCAGTGAGCCGAGATTGCACCACTGTACTCCTGCCTGGGCGACAGAGTGACACTCCATCTAAAATTAAAAAAAAAGAGAAAGAAGGATTCATTATGTTACCAGTCCCCTGAACACCATGTCAAAGCCAGTCATCTTACACAAAACCCAGAGAAACATTGAGTCCACCCAGGACACCTACCCAGACAGCCAGGACCACACAAGAACAAGGTAAGAAGCTAGTTGGACTTCAGCAACTTAGCTTAGACAGCAGTACCACACTACCCAGCATGCTGTGGGACAAATTCATCCCAGCCCTTAAGCCATTCTCAAAACATGCAGTTTTTTCAAGGTGGTAGTGGGAGCCATGATTTATAGCCAGTTGGTCAGAAGTATTGGTAACATCCCACTACTTGGGATTGGTACCTGAAGCGGAAGCAGTCTTGTGGGACTGAGCCCTTAACCTGTGGAATCTGACCCTATCTCCAGGTAGATAGTATCAGTATTGAATTGCATTAAAGGACATCCAGCTGGTGTCAGCTGCAGAATTGACTGATGTGTGGGGAAATCACACCATATATCTGGTCACAGAAGTGTTCTGTGTTAAGTGTGTCAGTAGAGAGAAAAAGCAGTTTGGTTTTTCCTCTTGCAATGTATACCCTGAGAAAGTCTCAGGTATCTCACAGCGCACCTGTAAGGTAGACTACATGTCTATTTGGGGTAGTTGAGGGGCTCTGCTCCACATTGTGAAGACAAGTTGCATAAGCACCTTAGTCTATTTGGGCTGCTATAACAAAATACCTAAGACCGGGTAATTAAAAAATAATAGGAAGTTATTTCTCACAGGTCTGGAGGCTGGAAAGTCCAAGATCAAGATTTTATGTCTGTTGAATGCTTGCTCTCTACTTCATAGATGGTGTCTCTTAATGCATTGTTACATAGCAGAAGGGGTGAACAGCTCCCTGCACCTGTTTTGTAATGTCACTAATCCTATTCATGAGGGCTCTACCCTCACAGCTTAATCACTCCTAAAAGGCTCCACATTGTTGTCTTTTTGTTTTTTGTTTTTTTTTCAAGACTAGTCAACTGCAGTAGTGAGAAGGGAGGAAAAAGTAGAACAAGGAGTTCTATCTGTAACTGACTGGGAACAATGGAGATAACTGACTACCTTTGAACCAGCCAGCTTCCACTTCTTAATATTATCACATTGGCAATTAAGTTTCAACAATAAATTTTGGGGGCTATATTCAGACCACAGCAATAGGCAACAAACAAATCTTTATTGTTTCGAACTACTGAGAATTTAGGGTTGTTACTACAGCAAAATCTAGGTCATCCTCACTTAAGGTAGACATAGTTATCCAGAGTGGGTTGCTGCCATAACAAGAACATATAATATTTAAGAGAGACAGCAGGTAGCAAGAAAATTATTTTCAGAGTTTCAGATAGCAATCTGTGCTATGCAGTAATGAAACTTTTAGTACAATTGTTATCTACAGTAACTCGGAAGACAGGTCAAGTACTTAATACATTTGTAGCTTAGGGGGAAGGCTGGAAAACAGAATGTTGTGTGTTATTTGCTATTGGCTGCATTTGGCAAGCTATTACAAGAAGGAGATGAGCTGAGAAAAAGAACTGACCATTTTGTAAGTAATGAAGGGAATAAAGAGTTCACTAGTTTGAGGACCTACTTGTAGAACTGAAAGAGGCAACTACTTCTCAACCTCAGATAGTTAAAGAGAAATTTGAGAAATGTTTGGAATGACAAAGGATAACTAAAATTTAGCCTGGAGGCAATGTATCAATTTAAGACAATGGCTGTTCTACCAATTTTTTAAAAACTCTGAGTGAATTAATAGATGCCAGATTAAAGACCCAACCAACTAAGGCTATTTGGAACATCTTATTTCACAAATTTATCACTATCAGCATGGACTAATATTAACTCATACCTGAAGCCCATGTTGCAGCAGGACTTTACCATTTTACCAGAGCGAGTCTTACATCATATAGCAGAAAACACTCTTTCATACCTGGATGCCAGGTCTTTGTGTGTAGCAGGGCTGGTATGTAAAGAATAGTGGCAAGTGATCTCAGAACGAATGCTTTGGAAGAAGCTGATTGAATGAATGGTACACACTGATCCTCTATGGAAGGGACTTTCAGAAAGAAGAGGGTAGGACAGTACCTGTTTAAAAGCAGACCCACAGATGGCCCACCCAATTCATTTTATAGGTCATTATACTCAGAGATTATCCATGTTATAGCAACTATAGAATCTAACTGGCAGTGTGGATGACACACCTTGCCGAGGATTCAGCGACACTCTGAAAATAGTAAAGGTGTCTACTGTTTACAGTACGATGATGAAAAATTATCAGTGGCCTACGAGATAATTCTAATAAGGTAAATGAATTCTGTATGTATTATTTTTAGAATTATGCTTATGTGTTAGACACTAGCATGTGACAATCTTTCTTTTACTCCAGATTGGTTTCTATCTCTTCTACTCAATCTTGGCAGTTCTTGATGTAGTTTTAAAGAACTGGAGCCAGAGTATTTCCCTGTAACTAATACAAGAACCCGATTGTCTCACTTCTTATCTTTCTCTAAGCACATTCACATTCTATATTCTGTATTAAGAAAATATCCCAGTATCACAGGACTCTTGATTACTTTGATAGCTGGTAAGAGTATTGCTAGTTTATAAATCAAAGCCGCTATCTTTTATGGTTTCCGAGGCCTCAAATAATAATACAGTAGAATGACAGAGCAACTTATATTGCTTTCATGATGAACTGGATTATTTCTCCATGTTTAATGTGTGATGGCTGATCTGACCTGATTTTGTTTTACATTGTTTGTATTAATAGTTTATTTCCTCATACTTAAGAAAACATTAAGCTTTTTTAACTTCGTTAAAAATGTTATAATTTATAAACAGAGAAGTTCGCTCTTTAGGTGTACAATTCTAGTTTCGAGAAATACACAGAAATATAGAACTGTCACAACACTCAAGATACAGAACAGTTCTCTCAAGCTCCCCAGTTCCTTTGTCCTGCCCCTTTCTTTTCCTGGGCTTTTCTGGTTCTTTCCTGTGCTTACCCATTTCCTGTTGAAGGGCATTTGTGTTGTTTCCAGTTTCTCACAATTATGAACAAAACCACAATAAATATATAAAATAGGCTTCATCACTCTCACAATGTCTAAATTGGAAAGGAGATGACAAGCTGTTAAGAAGTAAAATAAGCTGTAAGAAAACAAAATGTAACTAATCAAACTGTTATAACTCATCAACCAGTTTAGCAGTGAACATGTTATAATCCGACTAGATTTCTTTGTTTTCTGCATTTATAAGCAAGACCTTAACTTTAAACTTCAGAACACTGACCCCATTTCTTTGGAGTCTGTTTCCCAGATGGCTATTCCCAGCGTTTTCCTTGAATAAACTCTTCGTGGTTTTTTTGTTTGTTTGTTTGTTTTGTTGTTGTTGCTGTTCTGAGACAGTCTTACTCTGTCACCCAGGCTAGTGTGCAGTGGTGCGATCATGATTCATTGCAGCCTTGACCTCCCGGGCTCAAGCGATCTTCCCACCTCAGCCTCCCCGGTAGCTGGGACTACAGGTGCATGCCACCATATCTGGCTTTTTTTTTTTTTTTTGGTAGAGACAGGGTCTTGCTATGTTGTCCAGGTTGGTGACTAAACTCTTTAAAAAAAACTGGATTTTAAAATTTTTATTGATTTTTGGGGGGGACAGGGTCTCATTCTGTTGCCCAGGTGAGAGTGCAGTGGTGTCATCACAACTCACTGTAGCCTCAGCTTCCTGGCATCAAGTGATCCTCCCACCTCAACCTCCCAAGTAGGTAGGAGTACAGGAATGTGCTACCATACCTGGCTAAGTTTTTAAATTTTTTGTAGAGATGGGGTCTTGCTATGTTGCCTAAACAGGATTTTTGATCCTTTTGATTATTTCAGGCTGACACAGGACAGCTCCTCCAGTTCCATGCTTCATATCCCTTATAAAACAGTAAACATAGCAGGGAGTAAAAGGGAGAAGGTGACTCTATCAGGAAAGATCTCTCCCTGAAGCCTCAGCATCTTCCCTCTGTGACTCATCATGCCAAGCCCACATGGATCATTGGAAAAGAAGGGGGATGCCTTGACTGATTTAGGCCTATTAAGAATCGTGCCATAGGGTACATTGCTACAACAAAACCTGGGTTTTGATAACAAAAGAGAAAGGAGAATGGCTGTTGAGTAGGCAACTAACATTTGCTACAATTCCTAAATGTGTTTCCTGAAGGTTATTAATGAAAAAATGTATCAGCCCCTTTATCTACCGTTTTATGTTGATTCTTTCAACTACTATTTATAACATCTATGATACGTTGGGTATTGTGATAGGAGAAGAAGCCTCAAAGATCATCAAGACATGGCTCCTGTCCTCAAGGTTGAATTAAATAAGAGAAAAATATGTCAATAATTCAGAACAGTGTAGCAAATGCTGAAGGAATCTCCTGGTCTGCTGGTTGCGAAGACCATGGGAAAAGTGCAGTATCTGGGCCAGAATACGCCATTCTTCCCAGTACTGTCTCTCACAGCTTCCCTTGGCTATGGGAGAGAAATCCCCTGACCCCTTGAGCTTCCTGGGTGAGGTGACACCCCACCCTACTTTGGTTCGCCCTCTGTGGGCTACCCACTGTCCAATCAGTCCCAGTGAGATGAACCGGGTACCTCAGTTGGAAATGCAGAAATCACCTGCTTCTGCGTTCATCTCACTGGGAGCTGTAGACTGAAGCTTTTCCTATTCAGCCATGTTGAAACAAGAAGTCTCCTCTTGGGTAATTTTAAGTAACCTCCAAGTTTCTTGTCACTTAAATTTTAAAACTTTACCATTCAATTTTTTTCTTGTGGTTATACTTTCGATTTATCAATGTACTTATCAAAATCTTATAATCATTTGCTTATCAGTCTTTCTTTCTGGATTACGAGGACCTCACAGAAAGAAATCTGGCCTTAATTCACCTTGGTAGACCCCATACCTAGTGGACAGATAATAAACAAATATTTACTGAATTGAGGTGTGTAATTTGCATCTGTGTGTCCCTAGTTTCCAGCACAGCTAAAAGGTTTTTTTTTCCTTCAGCACTTTAAATATGTCATGTCACTCTCTCCTGGACTGTTGGGTTTACACTAAAAAGCCTGCTGGAGACATATTGGAGCTGCACTCTGTGTTATTAATATTTCTTTTCTCTTGCTGCTTTTAGGATTCTCACTTTATCTCTGACCATTGAGAGTTTCATTTTTAAATGTCTTGAGGTAGTCAAAGCTAATCATTCTTAAATTTGTCCTTTTGAGGGCTAATCTAGATCTTTCAGGTGTGCTTCATTTTTTCTTATTGTTTCCTTTTGTCTCCTCGGCATAGCTTGTCTTCAAGCTTACTAATTCTTTTCCTTGATAAATTCTTCTATTAAGACTGATACACTTTTCAATACATCAATCACATTTTTCAACTCCAGAATTTCTGCTTGCTTTTTATTTCAACCTCTTTATCTGATAGAATTATGAACTGTTTCTCTGTGTTATCTTAAATTTTGTTGAGTTTCCTCAAAATAGCTATTTTGAACTATCTGAAAGATCACAGTATCTCTGTCTCTCTGTGACTGGTCACTGCTGCTTTATTTAGTTTGTTTGGTGAGGGCATGTTTTCTTGGAGGGTCTTGATGCTTGTGGTTATTTGTCAGTGTTTGGGCATTCGAGAGTTTATTGTAGTCATCACAGTTTTGACTTGTTTGTACCCTGATTTCAGACCCTAGCTTTCAGACTTTCTTCTTGAGAAGGCTTTCCAGGTATTTGAAGAAACTTGGGTGTTGTGATCTAAGTCTTTAGTCACTGCAGCCATATTTGCATTACGGGGCACTCTAAGCCCAATAACATGGTGGTCTTAGATAAGTTCTAGAATTATCTGGATTACCAGGCAAAGACTCTTGTTCTCTTCCTTCAGTTTTTCCCAAATCAATGTGGTCTCTCTCTATGCTGAGCTGCATGGAGCTGGGGGAGGGGTGACACAAGCACCCCTGTGACTACCACCACTGGGACTGTCCTAGGTCAGACCTGCAGCCAACACAGCATTGGTCCTTTGCCCATGGCCCATGATAAACACCGCCTAGCTACCACCTATGTTTACTCAAGGTCCTAGGGCCTTACAGTCAGCAGATGGCAAAGTCAGGCTTGCATCCTTCCCTTCAGGGAAACAAGTTCTCTCCCCACCATCCCACCCCAAGTCCTGGGCAGGTCCAGAGATGCCACCTGAGAACTAAGGCCTGGATTTTAAACCTTAGGAATCTACCTGGTGTTCTATGCTACTGCGGCTGAACTGGCATCCAACCCATAAGACAAAGTCCTTCTCACTCTTCCCTCCTCTTTCTACAAGCAGAGGAGTCTCTTTCCATGGCCACTACTGCCCCAGGCCCATGGTAAATACCACCTGGCTACCTCCAATGTTCATTCAAAGCCTAAAGCTCTTCAGTCAACTTGAAGTGAATGCTACCAGGCCTGGGACCCTCTCTTCAGGGCAGTGGACTCCTCTCTGATCCAGGGCAGGTCCAGAAATGCCATCCACAAGCCAAGGCCTGGAATCGGGGATCCCAAGAGCCTGCTTGGTGCTTTACCCAACTCTGGCCCAGCTGGTATCTAACGGTGCAAGGCAAAGTCCTCTTTACTCTCCCACCTCCTTTTCTCAAGCAGGAATTCTTCCCTGTAGCTACCATGGCTCACATCTAAGGTCAGCATGTCTCTGAGTCTCATTCGAGGCCTATGGTGAATACTGCCTGGGTACCACTGCTTATTTTTCACAGCCCAAAGGCTTCTTAGTCAGCAGGTGATGAATCCTGCCAGGACTTGGCCCCTCCCTTTGAAGCAGAGGGTTCCTTTCTGGTCCATGGTGTGTCTAGAAATGTCATCTGGGAGTTAGGGCTTAAAATGGGGACCTCGGGAATCTGCCTTGTGTCCTACTCTGTGGCTGAGGTGGTATCCAGGTTGCAAGACCAAGTCCTCTTTATTCTTTTCTCTCCTCTCAAGTGGAAGAAAGGAGCCTTTCCTAGAGCTGCAATGCCTTGGGTTGGGGGAAGAGATGGTGCAAGCATTTCCTTTGCTGCCCAGCTGGTGTCTCACTGGGTTGCATACCCCCAAGTCTACAGGCTCCAAGTCCAGTACAGCATGAGGACTTGCCCAGCAACTGCAGTCCTTGTGGCCTAAACTGACTTTCAAGTTTTTTTTAAAACCCCAGAGCCCTGTAGCTTGCAGTGGTAAGGCTTGCCAGAACACAGGTTCCAACCACTGGGATGGGCAATTCCTCTCAGACTAGGGTTCACCTAAATGCTCCCTCTGTGGGCACTGGCTGAATTCTGCCTGGTGTTACTTTCTGCTGTGACCCGACTGTGCAATTCCAATGCAAAGTCCCATAATCACTGTGCTCTCCCCTCCTTAGCTCACAGATTCTCTCTCCATGCCACGTGATGCTGACATGGGATAGGGGAGGGGTTGGCAATTCAGTCTAGGCCACAAGGGCTGCAATTCTTGGGCAAGTTCTCAGGCTGTACTGGGCCTGGAGCCAGTGAACTTCAGGGGCATGCAACCCAGTAAGACGCCAGTTGAGTAGCCAAAAGAATACCTGTACTACCCCTG
Organism: Aotus nancymaae; assembly: GCF_030222135.1. Classification (NCBI taxonomy): domain Eukaryota; kingdom Metazoa; phylum Chordata; class Mammalia; order Primates; family Aotidae; genus Aotus; species Aotus nancymaae. The sequence continues at coordinate 1,712,630 of NW_026988537.1, read as the reverse complement.
CCCTAACCCAAGGCAGCACAGCTCTGGGAGACTCCTTCCTTCTGCTTGAGAGGAAGAATAAAGAGGACTTTGTCTGGTCAGCCACAGTAGGATAGGACACCAGGAGTCCTGAGGCCACCATTCCAGGCCCTAGCTCCCAGATGACATTTCTAGACACACCATGGGCCTCTTAAGTTCCTACCCTCTTAAGTTCCTTTCAATAATAAAAAGGTAAAGCCAGGTATTGTGACCACTGACCTGATTTTTGGTTCTTATGAAGGTGCTTTTTCTGTGTGGATAGTTGTTCAATGTGGTGTTCCTGTGGTGAGGATGATTGGTGAAGGCTTCTATTCAGCCATTTTCACCACCTCAAAGGGATCCTGTTAGGTTCTCTCAACTGTAGGCGTTTGCAAGAGACTGAAAAGCTAAACAACATGGAAACAATCTTCTGGCTCAGGTCATGGTACCAGCAGGGTATGATACCCAACTGTCATAAGAGTAGGCTCCTGTAGAACCTGGGTAGCAGCTAGACATCGGATCCTTATAGTGGCAGCACTGGCTGCATGGGGCACAGAGGAGCACAACTCTATTAAAGTCATGTGTAGTACGGATTGTTGTGAGTCAAATTCTACAGATGACTTGGCTCCAGAGGAAGCAGCAGCTTCCTATACTTCCTCAGTTCTGAGCAACACCACCTCTTTTTGCTCCACCAGCCCTTCTAACAACTTCATAATCTAGTTTTGTCTATTAAATCTCTCCTTACTTAAAATACCTCAGGTAACTTCCACTTTTCTTCTTAATTATACGGCATAATATTTTATCTGGCATTCCTAGAATCAGAAAATGCGCTATGCTGGAAAAATTATTTTTCCAGGTTAAGTTTCAACCTTTCAAGACAAAAATAGCAGTTGTCCTGAAATTTTTAATTGTTTAATATATGGTCCTTTCTTCCTAAACAGAGTATTTGAAATACAATTTTTTTCTCCTTTTCCATTATCCCACTGAATTTTCACCATCTTCTGCGTTTTAGGCCTCATGTTGAAACTCTAGGACAGGTGGTATGGGACTCTAGGTGAAATTAGTACTGACCAGAAGCAGATACTTACAAGTTCAATTGCAAATACTTTCACTGTTGCAGTTACTAAAGAGCTGCTGACAACATGGTTACTTTCCCTGGACACTCTCACTCTAACAATTTCATCATCTAGTTTTGTCTAACTGATTATAAACTGGAGATGGCAGGGAAAAGCTCCACATGGGTACTAAATTATAAGCTGCATCTTGCAGTATGAATGAAGGTCTGCCAGGAAAGGAGCATTTCAGAGCAGGGAAGCACCTGTGCAGACAGGTGTGGTAGCTAGTCTCTAAAGACGGTTTCCAACATCCCCATTCTATATGCTTATATCTTCTCCCTTTGAATCTGGACTGGCCCTGCAATTGCTCTGACCAGTGGAATGTGAGGGAGGAACTGTTCTGGGACTTCTGAGCCCAGCACTTAGGAGGACTAGCAGTTTCTTTCTTTTTTTTTTTTTATTGCATTTTAGGTTTTGGGGTACATGTGAAAAACATGCAAGGTAGTTGCATAGGTGCATACGTGGCAGTGTGATTTGCTGCCTTCCTCCCCTTCACCCATATCTGGCATTTCTCCCCATGCTATCCCTCCCCAACTCCCCACCCCCCCGCTGTCCCCCCCACTCCCCCACAACAGAACCCCGTGTATAGCGCTCCCCTCCCTGTGTCCATGTGTTCTCCTTGTTCAACACCCGCCTATGAGTGAGAACATGTGGTGTTTGATTTTGTGTTCTTGTGTCAGTTTGCTGAGAATGATGGTTTCCAGGTTCATCCATGTCCCTACAAAGGACGCGAACTCCTCGTTTTTAATGGCTGCTAATATTCCATGGTGTATATGTGACACATTTTTCCTGTCCAGTCTATCATCGATGGGCATTTGGGTTGGTTCCAGGTCTTTGCTATTGTAAACTGTGCTGCAATGAACATTCGTGTGCATGTGTCCTTGTAGTAGAACGATTTATAATCCTTTGGATATATGCCCAGTAATGGGATTGCTGGGTCAAATGGAATTTCTATTTCTAGGTCCTTGAGGAATCGCCACACTGTTTTCCACAATGGTTGAACTAATTTACACTCCCACCAACAGTGTAAAAGTGTTCCTATTTCTCCACATCCTCTCCAGCATCTGTTGTCTCCAGATTTTTTAATGATCGCCATTCTAACTGGTGTGAGATGGTATCTCAATGTAGTTTTGATTTGCATTTCTCTAATGGCCAGTGATGATGAGCATTTTTTCATATGCTTGTTGGCCTCATGTATGTCTTCTTTTGTAAAGTATCTGTTCATATCCTTCACCCACTTTTGAATGGGCTTGTTTGTTTTTTTCTTGTAAATCTTTTTTAGCTCGTTGTAAATTCTGGATATCAGCCCTTTGTCAGATGGGTAGGCTGCAAAAATTTTTTCCCATTCTGTTGGTTGCCGATTCACTCTATTGACTGTTTCTTTTGCTGTGCAGAAGCTGTGGAGTTTGATTAGGTCCCATTTGTCTATTTTGGCTTTTGTTGCCAATGCTTTTGGTGTTTTGGTCATGAAGTCCTTGCCTACACCTATGTCCTGAATGGTTTTGCCTAGGCTTCCTTCTAGTGATTTTATGGTGTTAGGTCTTATGTTTAAGTCTTTAATCCATCTGGAGTCAATTTTAGTGTAAGGTGTCAGGAAAGGGTCGAGTTTCTGCTTTCTGCATATGGCTAGCCAGTTTTCCCAACACCGCTTATTGAACAGGGAATCCTTTCCCCATTGCTTGTTTTTATTAGGTTTGTCAAAGATCGGGTGGTTGTAGATATGTTGTGTTGCCTCCGACGCCTCTGTTCTGTTCCATTGGTCTATATCTCTGTTTTGGTACCAGTACCATGCTGTTTTGATTACTGTAGCCTTGTAGTAGAGTTTGATGTCTGGTAGTGTGATGCCTCCCACTTTGTTCTTTTTGCTTAGAATTGACTTGGCTATGCGGGCTCTCTTTTGGTTCCATATGAAGTTTAAGGTGGTTTTTTCCAGTTCTGTGAAGAAGGTCATTGGTAGCTTGATGGGGATAGCATTGAATCTGTATATTACTTTGGGCAGTATGGCCATTTTCACGATATTAATTCTTCCTAACCATGAACATGGAATGTTTCTCCATCTGTTTGTGTCCTCTCTTATTTCGTTGAGTAGTGGTTTGTAGTTCTCCTTGAAGAGGTCCTTTACATTCCTTGTTAGTTGTATTCCTAGGTATTTTATTCTCTTTGTAGCAATTGTGAATGGCAGTTCGTTCTTGATTTGGCTCTCTTTAAGTCTGTTATTGGTGTATAGGAATGCTTGTGATTTTTGCACGTTGATTTTGTATCCTGAGACTTTGCTGAAGTTGCTTATCAGTTTCAGGAGATTTTTGGCTGAGATGATGGGGTCTTCTAGATATACAATCATGTCGTCTGCAAATACAGACAATTTGACTTCCTCCTTTCCTAATTGAATACCCTTTATTTCTTTTTCTTGCCTGATTGCTCTGGCTAGAACTTCCAGTACTATATTGAATAGGAGTGGTGAGAGAGGGCATCCTTGTCTAGTGCCAGATTTCAAAGGGAATGCTTCCAGTTTTTGCCCATTCAGTATGATATTGGCTGTCGGTTTGTCATAAATAGCTTTTATTATTTTGAGATACGTTCCGTCGATACCTAGTTTATTGAGGGTTTTTAGCATAAAGGGCTGTGGAATTTTGTCGAAGGCCTTCTCTGCCATCGATTGAGATAATCATGTGGTTTTTGTCTTTGGTTCTGTTTATGTGGTGAATTACATTTATAGACTTGCGTATATTGAACCAGCCTTGCATCCCCGGGATGAATCCTACTTGATCATGGTGGATAAGCTTTTTGATGTGCTGTTGTAATCGGCTTGCCAGTATTTTACTGAAGATTTTTGCATCTATGTTCATCATGGATATTGGCCTGTAGTTTTCTTTTCTTGTTGAGTCTCTGCCAGGTTTTGGTATTAGGATGATGTTGGTCTCATAAAATGATTTGGGAAGGATTCCCTCTTTTTGGATTATTTGGAATAGTTTCAGTAGGAATGGTATCAGTTCCTCTTTGTATGTCTGGTAGAATTCTGCTGTGAACCCATCTGGACCTGGGCTTTTTTTGGGTGGTAGGCTCTTAATTGTTGCCTCGACTTCAGACCTTGTTATTGGTCTATTCAGGGTTTTGACTTCTTCCTGGTTTAGGCTTGGGAGGAGGCAGCTGTCCAGGAATTTATCCATTTCCTCCAGGTTTTCTAGTTTATGTGCATAGAATTGTTTGTAATAATCTCTGATGATGGTTTGAATTTCTGTGGCATCTGTGGTGATATCCCCTTTGTCATTTTTTATTGCATCTATTTGGTTATTCTCTCTTTTCTTTTTTATTAGTCTGGCTAGTGGTCTGTCTATTTTGTTGATCTTTTCAAAAAACCAGCTCCTGGATTTATTGATTATTTGAAGGGTTTTTCGTGTCTCTATCTCCTTCAATTCTGCTTTGATCTTAGTTATTTCTTGTCTTCTGCTAGGTTTTGAGTTTTTTTGATCTTGCTCCTCTAGCTCTTTCAATTTTGACGATAGGGTGTCAATTTTAGATCTCTCCTTTCTTCTCATGTGGGCACTTATTGCTAAATATTTTCCTCTAGAGACTGCTTTAAATGTGTCCCAGAGATTCTGGTATGTCGTGTCTTCATTCTCGTTGGTTTCGAAGAACGTCTTTATTTCTGCCTTCATTTCATTGTTTATCCAGTCAACATTCAGGAGAAAGTTGTTCATTTTCCATGAGGCTGTGCGGTTCTGGGTTGGTTTCTGAATTCTGAGTTCTAACTTGATTGCACTGTGGTCTGAGAGACTGTTTGTTATGGTTTCCGTCCTTTTGCATTTGCTGAGGAGTGATTTACATCCAATTATGTGGTCAATTTTAGAGTAGGTGTGATGTGGTGCTGAGAAGAATGTATATTCTGTGGATTTGGGGTGGAGGGTTCTGTAAATGTCTATTAGGTTTGCTTGTTCCAGGTCTGAGTTCAAGTCCTGGATATCCTTGTTAATTTTCTGTCTCGTTGATCTGTCTAATATTGACAATGGTGTGTTGAAGTCTCCCACTATTAATGTGTGGGAGTCTAAGTCTTTTTGTAAGTCATTAAGAACTTGCCTTATGTATCTGGATGCTCCTGTATTAGGTGCATATACATTTAGGATCGTTAGCTCTTCTTGTTGCATTGATCCTTTTACCATTATGTAATGTCCTTCTTTGTCTCTTTTGATCTTTGTTGCTTTAAAGTCTATTTTATCAGAGATGAGAATTTCAACTCCTGCTTTTTTTTGCTCTCCATTTGCTTGGTAAATCTTCCTCCATCCCTTTATTTTGAGCCTTTGTGTATCCTTGCATGCGAGATGGGTTTCCTGGATAGAGCACACTGATGGGTTTTGTCTTTTTATCCAATTTGCCAGTCTGTGTCTTTTGATTGGGGCATTTAGTCCGTTTACATTTAGGGTTAATATTGTTATGTGTGAATTCGATCCTGTCATTTTGGTGCTAGGTGGCTGTTTTGCCCTTTGGTTGATGCAGATTCTTCATTGTGTTGATGCTCTTTACCTTTTAGTGTGTTTTTGGAGTGGCTGGTACTGGTTGTTCTTTTCTATGTGTAGTGCCTCCTTCAGGAGCTCTTGTAGAGCTGGTCTGGTGGTGATGAACTCTCTGAGTTCTTGCTTGTTCACAAAGGATTTTATTTTTCCTTCACTTATGAAGCTTAGTTTGGCTGGATATGAAATTCTGGGTTGAAAGTTCTTTTCCTTAAGGATGTTGAATATCGGCCCCCACTCTCTTCTGGCCTGTAGGGTTTCTGCTGAGAGATCTGCAGTGAGTCTGATGGGCTTCCCTTTGTGGGTAACCCGACCTTTCTCTCTGGCTGCCCTTAGTATTTTCTCCTTCATTTCAACCCTGGTGAATCTGATGATTATGTGTCTTGGGGTTGCTCTTCTAGAGGAATATCTTTGTGGTGTTCTCTGTATTTCCTGGACTTGAATCTTGGCCTGCCTTGTTAGGTTGGGGAAGTTTTCCTGGATAATATCCTGAAGAGTATTTTCCAGCTTGGATTCATTCTCTTTGTCACATTCAGGTACACCTATCAAACGTAGATTAGGTCTTTTCACATAGTCCCATATTTCTTGTTGACTTTGTTCATTCCTTTTTACCCTGTTTTCTCTAACCTTGCCTTCTCATTTCATTGCGTTGATCTTCGACCTCTGATATCCTTTCTTCTGCTTGGTCAATTCGGCTGTTGAAACTTGTGCATGCTTCACGAAGTTCTCGTGTTGTGTTTTTCAGCTCCATCAATTTGCTCATATTCCTCTCTAAGTTGTCCATTCTTGTTAGCATTTCGTCAAGTCTTTTTTCAAGGTTCTTAGTTTCTTTGCATTGGGTTAGAACATGTTCTTTTAGCTCACGGAAGTTTCTTATTATCCACTTTCTGAAAGCTGATTCTGTCATTTCATCACACTCATTCTCCATCCAGTCTTGTTCCCTTGCTGGTGAGGAGTTGTGATCCCTTGTAGGAGGAGAAGTGTTCTGGTTTTGGGTGTTTTCATCCTTTTTGCGCTGGTTTCTTCCCATCTTTGTGGATTTATCCACCTGTTGACTTTGTAGTTGTTGTCTTTCTGATTTTGGTAATTTTAAGTCTGCTGTGGCAGAACTCATAAACCCCCTGCTCTTCTCCCCAGGTGTTCTGTCCCAGGGAGTTACAGTTTTATGATGTTCCCCTGTGCGGTTGCTGTTTTCCCTGCCCACAAGGTGGCAGCCTAGTCACACTCAGGCTGCAGAGGCTTCGCTAAGCTGCTGTGGGCTCCACCCAGCTTCCGTGTGAACTTCTGGGTGTAGTTAGAACTGCTTCCGCTATGTTGGCCCGCCCCTGTAGTGACGGAGTCTCTGTAGTGGCGGGTTGCCTTGGTAGATTGCCCTGGGAACAGCAGGGTGCCTATGGAGAACGCCCCTCCTCCACAGAGCTGGACTGTCCCGGTTTCAGTTGTGTTTGCAGTGGCGCTTTTTTTTTTTTTTTCTTTTTTTGCTCGGGAATCTCCTGTCTTCACTCCCTGTTTCAGGTCTTCTTGCTGGGTAAGAGGGGACACCGTCTCATCTGATCTGCCTCCGGAGCCACTGCATTGGCTAAAGCCGCGGCTCTGAGATTCGTGGCGCTGGCCTGGCTCCCCGTTTCAGCTCCCCTTGCTGGCTTATAGGGGACTCAGACTCTCTCACTCTGTACAGTGAGCCGTTGCCTCAGGGTGCCGGCCCAGCGGCTGCGCCGTTCAAACCAGCGGCGCTGGCGACCCGTGTGGCTCCTCTACGTGTGAATCTCCTGGTCTGGGCAGTAAAAATCAGTCTGGAAATATGGCGTCCACTCACCCTCTGTGCTTTCTCTCGGAGCTGCATTCCCGAGTTCCTCCTAAGCGGCTATCTTGGATCGATCGATCAGGACTAGCAGTTTCTACTTCCTTCCCCCGGGAACACTCTTGAGATGGTCATTCTTAGAATCCCACCAACCTAAAAAAAGCTCAAGCCACATGGAGGAGAATCAGGGTGCTGCAACTAACCACCCCAGCTGAGATCCCTCCTGATAGTGCCAGCTAACAGCCACACAAGTTAGCCATCTTGGACCTTTTAATTTATCCCTCAGATTAATTAAAGCATATATCATACAAAGAACTGCTCAGCTGAGCTCATTCAGTTATCCAAATTGTAGGAGATGATTGTTGTTTTAAGCTGCTAAATTTTGAGGGTTGTTTTGAGGCAGGGTCTTGCTCTGTCACCCAGGATGGAGTGCATGGCATGATCTCAGCTTATTGAAGCCTCAATCTCTTGGGCTCAAGCGATTCTCCCACCTCAGCCTCCCAAATAGCTTGCACTACAGATACATGCCATGACACCGACTACTTTTTGTATTTTTTTGTAGAGACGAGGTTTCACCATGTTGCTCAGGCTGGTCTCAAACTCCTGGGCTCAAGCAGTCCATCTGCCTTGGTCCTCCAAAGCACTAGGATTATAGGCATAAGCCACTATGCCTGGCCAAAGTGATTTCTTATGCAGTGAAAGGCTCTGTTTGCATGGTGGGTCATGCCTATAATCCCAACAATTTGGGAGGCCAAGATGGATCGCTTGAGCCCAGGGCTTCCTGACCAGCCTGGGCAACATAGTGAGAGTCCATCTCTACTTAAAAAAAAATTAACTGGGCATGGTGGCATACAACTATAGTCCCAGCTACTGGGGAAGAAGAGGCTGCACTGAGCTATGATCAGGCCACTGCACTTCAGTCTGGGTAACAGAGTGAGACCCTCTCTCAAAAAAAAAAAAAAAAAAAGGCTCTGGCAGGACTGCAAGTTTCAGGATGACTAAAGGAGTTCTCATAGTTCCTCGTCGCTGGGCAATGCTGCCTCCTTACTTCTTTTGCTCCTCCAGTTCTTCTTGTAATTTTACTACCTAATCCCTATATTAAATCACTTTTGCTTGAAATATCGTAAGGTATTTCTGTTTTTCTGGCTAACCATGTGGAAAACATTGTTATCTTGTATTTCTAGAAGCAGAGAATGCTACGCTGAAAAGGTTGAATTATCTTCTGATAATTTCAATCTTTTCACTATTGAAATACTGTATTCCTGAGTTTTTCTTAAAAAACGGTTTATTCATGCACCTTTTTTTTTTTTTTTTTTTTGGGACAGGATCTCACTCTGTTATCCAGGTTACAGTGTAGTACAATCATAGCTCACTGTAGCCTCAAACTCCTGGGCTCAAGAGATCCTCCTATCTCAGCCTCCCAAAGCACTGGGATTACAAATGTGAGCCACCATGCCTGGTCTAGACCTTTCTTCTTAAACACAGCACATGAAATGTATTTTTTTTTCTTTTCCATTATCACCATCAAATATTTACCAAGTTCCTATCATGTACTGTATAGCAGTTCTAGGAGCAAATGATATGGAATATCCGGTGAACTGAAGGCTAACCACAAGCAGATACTTGTAAATTCAAGTGGAAAAACCTTTACTGTTGTCAGTTGCTAGGATGCTGAGATGATAATGATATGGTCCCTGTCCTCTAGAAGCTCCCACTGTAATAGAAATAGATTTGTGAACAAATAAATTATCATATGCCAGGAAGGATTCAAAAATAGAAATATCTACCACACATACAGATAATCAAAGAAAGGGTGACTACACATAAAAGCATCAGAGAAAACTTCACATAGGAGCTAAAATTTAAGCTGGGTCTTGAGGTATGGTTTGAAGTTTGCCAGGTAAAGATGGGAAAAGGTTATTCCAGAGTTGGGAGGAAGCATGTACAAAGGTAGTAAAAGTGATAGCATTATTTAGCCCAGATTTCAGTACAATTAAGAGATTGTAGAAAAGAATGTTGAGGTGTGCTGTGAAACATACTTTTTGCATAATACTTAACAGTCTGGACTTTATATTACGATCACCAAGGAGCAGAGAAGCCTCATATTCACTTTTGTATTTCAGAAGAATAACACTGGTGGCAATGTGAAAGATAAACTGGGGCAAGGAAGGACTGGCAGCAAGGCAAGTTAGGAGGCTACTGCAAGATTCAGATGAGAACCAATAAAGCTACAAAGTAAGGAATGTAGTTGCCTAACCTCCAAGGCAGCATGACTAGAATTCTGTGTAAAATAATTCCTAAAGTAGTTCTTTCTCCAAGGGTTATCCTTATATACTGATAGCTGCTGACTCGTCAGTACCAATGAGATCATGATCCTTAATTTCAAATTAAGAACATGAACCTCAATTTCATTTCTAGTAGCTATGGCTCACTTAAATCCTAAATAATAAGCCATAACTACTAGATTTATTTATTTACTTGCCATATCCATTGCTAAAGTAGCTACTAGATCTTATTCCTATTTGTACAACAGTAAGTTTGTTACTAGGATTTGGAAAACAGGGACCTTGCAATTTTAAAAATGCAATTTGGCCTTGGTTTTATTTTGTTTATATTCATCACTATACTAAAAGGGGATGGCCTTGTTTTTAAAAGAAAGCTTACTCCAAAGATTCTAAAATTCTGCAACATTTGGATAAGGATGAAACTAAAAACCTGACACCAGGCCACTTTTTCTACAAGCTTTCTTTAGTATTTTGACCAAAAGAAAAGTCCTATATAAAGCCTACACAACAAAACAACTTTATAAAATAACTTCTCATATTCTGTGTAACACTGAGTGAATCATTTAGATGACAGTGGACAGAAAAAGGGAGCTGAAAATAGTACTAGACATTACCTCTGCTTCCTTAGAGTAAGTTCTACAGTTACCTTGCAAAAGCAGATAATTTTGCTATCCTCGGGCAGGCTTATAATTTTTTAAAAGACTTTCAAATAAAGGTCATTTATTTCAGTATTTGTTCCAGTATTTCCAGAGTATTTTTGGGGAAAAATGGTCCAGTGGAAGAAAAATAGTTCTCAGAATTACTTATATTAGGGTTCAAATCCTTCACTTATTAGATGTTATTACAGTCAGCCCTTGGTATCTGCCAGGGATTAGCTCCAGGATACCCTGAGGATACCAAAATCCAAAATCCAAGGATACTTAGTACCTTGTAAGTTGTCTCTAGATTATACTATCTAATATAATGTAAATGATATGTAAATATTGTTATATTGTTTTTAAAATTTGTATTATTTCATTGTTGGCTTATTATTTTTTGTTTTTTTTCTCCAAATGTTTTCAATCCATCATTCCATGGTTGGTCAAATCTATGGATGTGGAACCCACAGACACAGAGGGCCAATTGTACTTAATTTCTTGGAATCTGAATTTCCTCACTTACAACATGTTTATAATAAAGACAGACTAAATTTTGCAAGGGCTACTAGTATATGTATAAGGCAACTGCATATGAAAAGCTAACACTATTAGGCTTAGAAAACATACTGTACTCTACATAATATACCAAATAAGTGTTTCAGAAATAAATATCATTGTTCTTATAGCTTAACCACACTACTATAACCTACTATATGGATTCTAGAAGTTTATTAGTGACATAAATATGAAATTAATGGCACCTTTTTATAGGCACAACAAAAGAAACAAACTTATTAGAAGAAGGTATTTGCATAATCAGACCATTTTGAGCCTGGTATGTTTTCTCCAGTAATTGGAGGATCCTTAGATGCTTTAACAACAAGCACAGTTTCTCCATCCTTTGCTGTATACATACTTTCTAATACTTTCTCTCTCCTTCCACTCCCAATTCCTAATAAAAATCTCTCATTCACATTAAAAACTTATTCTGGCAAGTCTTCCTCTTCCACCTCTACTACCTTCTATGTTGGTGACAATGCTATTCATATAAAATAAACAAAGGCAAGAAACATAAAAGGAACAGTATGTACTATTCTTCATACTCAGTACATTATACATAAAATATGGAGTTTCATAAGTAAAATATTGCATACTATATGTCTATTATTTTTAATGGTATGCCTGTGTTACCAGTCTATGACTCTGAACTATCAGTACTTACCCTCACAGACGAAATGAACAAATGAAATCATAATATGTAAAAAACTATTACAAAAAGAGTTGATCTTCATTGTTCATATCACATACAGCAGGTCCTCAACTAATGTCATTTCATTATAATGTTGATGAAAAAAGACTGTTTACAACCAGCACCACTGTCTGTGTGAATTTTGCACATCTTCCACATACCTGCATGAGTTTTCTCTGCGAACTCTGGTTTCTTCTCAATTCCCAAAGATGCACATGTTAGGTGAACTGGTACAGCTAAATGGTCCCATTACAGGTATGTGTGGTGTGTGAGTGCACCCTGCAATGAAAAGGCATCCTGTCCAGGGTTGGCTCCCACCTTGCTCCAGCTACCTGAGACACTGAACTGAAATAAGCAGGTTGAAAAATGAATGAATACAAATTACTATAAAACGAAAATTTATAAAGTATATGGTAATCATACAAATGCACAATACATGATGCAGTATAAAAGCACTCAGCCAGCCTACCATATTTCTTATTTTTTGTTTTTGAACTGCATGGTGGTAGGAGGTGCTCCTTACAATTTTCACTTTCCAAACACCACTACTACTACAACCACTGTCACTGACTCACCAAATACTGGGTAAATAATTTTTACTTTTTTTTTTTGAGATAGGGTCTCATTCTGCCACCCAGGCTGGAATGCAGTGGCACACCACAGCACTGTGTGATTGTTTAATGCAGGGTCTATCAATAACAACCCCATAAACAATTGGGGCTGAATAACACGGTTTTGTTTTTTTGTTTGTTTTTTTGCGATAGGATTTTGCTCTGTTGCCCATACTGGAGTGCAGTGGCATGATCACAGCTCACTGCAGCCTTGACCTCCCAGGCTCAAGGGATCCTCCCACATCAGGCTCCCAAGTAGCTGGGACTACAGGAGCAAGCCACCACCTCTGACTAATTTTTCTATTTTTTTTTTTGTAGAGATGGGGTTTCACCATGTTGCTCAGGCTGGTTCTGAACTCCTGAGGTCAAGCAATCTGCCCACCTCGATCTCCGAGTGTTAAGATTACAGGTATGAGCCACCACACCCAGCCAATTCTTACTTGTTTTTATCCCTTTAAAACATATACATAGCTCACATTAATTTTAAAGTTTAATTTTAGAAGTGTTTTGGGTCTCTATTAGAATTTTGGTAATGTTTTTGTGACCAGAAATATGCCATAGGAACTTAACTCTTACTTATATCAATTCACCTATGGTAAAATTGGTTTCATTATATGTTGTTTTCCTTAAACTCACTGTTTCCAAGAACCTATCAACAACATTGAGGACTTATTGTAATACAAATTACCTTTATATGTATATAAAGATGTTCCCTATTTCAATTGTGAATATACAGATCTGTGCACTCAAAAATAACAAGCCTATTAGGATTCAAACAGCTATTTGTATACCCATGTTCACAGGAGCATTATTCACAATAGCTAAAAAGCAAAAGCAACCCATAAACAAAATATGATAAATACATACAATGGCATATTCAGCCTTTAAGAGGAAAGAAATTCTGATACATGCTACAATATGAATGAACCTTGAAGACATTATGGTAAATGAAATAAGAATGAACCCATTTAAATATCTAGAGTAGTCAGTTCATAGAGACAGAAAGCAAAATGGTGTTGAGGCTGGGGAAGAGAAGAGGTAATGGGGAGTTGTTTAATGAATACAGAATTTCGGTTTGGGAAGATGAAGAATTTTGTAGCTGGATGGTGGTGGTGGTTGCACAAGAGTATGAATACACTTAATGCCACAGATTTGAACACTTAAAACTGGTTAAAGAGGTAAATTTTACAATATGCATATTTAACCATAATAAAAAAATGCTTATTAAAAGATGCATTAGTTATGAGACAGTACACCTCATCTGTTTCAAACTGAGTACGGCTAACAGTGAGGTAGAAAAGCAGCAAGCAGGTAGAGAGATTTATAATAGCTGCACTAGGTCCTATGGCGTGAAGGGATCAGCAGAAGACAAGAAGCCTCCTATAAGATTTGACTTTCTTGAAAACACATTTTAATCCTGGGCCTCTCCTCTCCAAATCACCTGTTTCTTTTAGTCTTTTTCCAGTGATACTGTGTGTTGCTTCTAACAGAGGTTCAGTTTTACAGCCTTTCCCTCAAGTGTCCTATCCTAAAAGTAAAACCTAGATCATCTAAGGTGGTGGTTTTCAACAGGGGGCAATTTTGCCTCCTATCCCCGCAACACCCAGGGACATTTGGCAATGTCTGGAGACATTTTTGGGTTGTCACAATTGGAAGTAGGGTGGGGAGTGGTGCTACTGACACTGAGTGGGTATAAGCCAATTATGCTGCTAGAAATCCTACAATGCACAGGATAGACTCTCACAACAAAGACTTAACCAACCCAAAATACTAACAATGCTTAGTTTGAGAAACCCTGTTCTAAAGTTTTTCTAAGTTGCTTGATTTATGGTGGAAACTGATCATAAGTTAAGTTTCCTCCTTTTAGATTGCTTGAGCCCAGGAGTTTGAGGCTATGGTGCATTATGATTATGCCTGTGAATAGCCTCTGGAATCTAGCTACTGCAATCTATGTTAAGAAACATAGTAAGATCCTGTTTCTTAAAAAAAAAAAGTTTCTTCCTCTTATTCCTTACTTTCTCTTCTCATTTATTTTGAGGAAATAGGATAAGAACCAGCGGTAACACCTTAGGTGAAAGGAGGCTACTTATACGTTATCATTCTCTTCACCATGGCCAATCCTAACCATGACCTGGGCCATGGTGAAAAACATCCTGGGCCATGGTGAAAAATACAGGAGGTGGGATAGGACTTGTGGTCAAATTGTTGGGGACAGAGGAAAAGAAGAAAACAGCAACAAAAAAATCCAAGTGAAGACAGTGGAGGGCAGTGCCTATGCCATCTGGATTGGATAATTCTTCCTGATGGCGATTTAGATATAGATGAGTTGGACAGACATAATTTAGAAACCTAAATAAGAAAATATCATGCATTTTAATGAGGTTATAACCAAAAATTTAAAATTCAATTAAAAAATTAAATCACAGATTTTCCCACAACACACTAATTCAACACACTACTTTTGATGACTTAAAATTTGCATTTTTTCTAAGGAGCAATAACCTAATGAGTATGTAATACTAACATGTCAGTAATAAGGGCAATTACTTTTGCTCTTATTTTCCTCTTATACGAAATTAAATAACAACATACCTGCTGTAGTATAACTCATTTAGCACAATTTAGGTATTTTGAGAAATTCAATCCACTAAGCTCATTAGGTTAATTCATTATTATGCTACACATTAAAATGGTGTCTTCTTCCAGTTGTTTTGGAAAACTTTGACAGTAAATGCTAGAGCTGAAAATACACACACACTACAACCTAGCAATTCCGTTCGTAGGTTTATACTCAACGGAAATGTATACACTCACCAAAAGACATGGATAAGGATGCTCTCCACAGTACTATTCATAATAGCTCAGAACTGAAAAATCCTCAAATGACTACCAATGGGAGAATGAACAATACTTTTGGATATAATAAAAAATGGATAAATGGAAGACAGTACAGCAATGAGAATGAATGAACTACAAATACATGCAACAATAAAGATGAATCTCACTTTGGTAGGTTGAATAACGGCCTCCAAAGATAGCCAGAGTCCGAATCCCTGGAACCTGTGAATGTCACTTAAATGGCAGAAAGGATTTTGTAGATATGATTAAATTAAGGATCTTGAGATAGGGGGATTATCCCCGCTTTATGCAAGTGAGCCCTAAATGTAGAGGCAGGGAAAGATCTGACTACAGAAGAGAAGATGATATAATGACAAAAGCTGGCATTGATCATAGAGAAAGGGGTCACAAGCCCGTAAATATAGGCAGTCACTAGAAGCCAACCAAAGCAAGAAAACATTCTCCCTCACAACCTCAAGAAAGAACCAACACAGCTGGTACTTTGATTCGGGCTTAATGAAACTGATTTTTGGACTTCTGATCTATGAAAGAATAAATTTGTGTTGTTTTACATCACTAAGTTTGTGGTAATTTGTTATAGTGGCAACAGGAAACTAAAATATTCACAAAAATGATGAATGGAAAAAAAGACTGTACTATGTATGAGTGCATTTACATAAAATAAAAAACAGGCAAAACTAGTCTATGATTTTAGAAGTCAGGATAGTAGTTACTTTCAGCAAGAAAAAAGTGTTAAGATAGGGGCAAGAGGAGGGCTTCTGGGGTACACATAATGCTCTGTGTTTTGATCTGAGGACTGACGATATAAGTTTGCTTAATCTGTGAAAACCTTTATTTGTGCACTGTTCTGTGTGTGTGGTATATGCAGCTTTAAAAACTGATGCTTTGTCAACACGTATTAATCTGATAATCTGCTGAAAAAGATATATAACATATATTCAAGGGGATGGAAAAATACTTAAGGAACAATAACTTTATTTCTCAAGAACGCTAACGATTTTGTTTCTCTCTTCAAAAGATTTAAAAAATTTTAACTGGCAAAACGTAATAGTGACTTTTAAATGCTAAAAAAAAAAACAAAAAAAACCTAAAAGTAAAATATTGCTTAAGTAGCTTTGTTATGCCTCGATCTTACGACTGTAAATTACAAAAACACAAGGAAAACCACATTTTTTGAAATAACAGTAAACAAAAACAAAAGGCAGGTACTACATACCAAGTGACCAAAATGTCTTCTGGGCCTAAGATTTTTGAAACTAGTAAAAATAGTAATAATAGAAATCTCTCTATAGATCATTAAATATAAAAACCATTTATAAAACACATCACAATTTTATTGCTTGAAGAATACAGCATATGAAATCACAAGAATGTCAAAATGAAAAGTCACTAGGCTTCAAACGTATAATACATTATCAGATGCAGTAAAATATTAATTAACCTGAACTCTGCATCAGAAAAAAAAGTTATGGAAAATACCTAAGTTGTTTACTTAAGAAACAGATATACTTAAAATAGAAAGTATAAGGATGTTACAGTACAAATTAGAAAAGCCAACATGTATTAACTTATTATTGTTCTAGACTAGACTACCTTTGGTACTTAAACTTTGTAAAAAACAATTTCTTCTATCTCATCCAAACGCACTTCATGGATATGACATCCATGAAGTAACTTCAACTTAAAACATTCAGCAAAATTAACCTTTTCACTTCATGGGGGAAGTATATTTAATAAATGTATAACAATATTTCCCTTTTACTAAAACTGCAAAATATGATCATTAAGAAACCTGATACTTATAAAACTTTACTTACTTAGCTCTCCAATTAAAATTGGAATCCTGGTAGCCACAAGCTATTTTTGGGCTTGGTGAATACATAAGTTTAAAAGATTTGGCAACTGACATAGGAATTTAATTACTTCATACTATCTTAAGTGTCTTTTCCTTTCTATTTCCAAAATATAGACATTATGCCATTTCTTCAACATCCTGGATTCCTATAATCACTACCATACTTTATTTATTAGAACCAAATTAAAGCTTCTGTCTTTTAACAAGCAGGTAGAAACTACTGATGTTTCACATAGGACTAATCAGTTATAACACAACTTATATTACACATAGGGCTGATCAGTTATTTCATATAGGGCTGATCAGTTATAACATAACTTCTTAAGCAAAATTAATCCTTTTTTAAAGCTATCACTCAATTATGATGGAGACAATAATGTCATCTCAAAAGGTAATGTTGGACTCTAGGCTATCTAGTCAGAAAAATGTAAAAGTAATTCTAAAAACAATAAGTATACTGTAACTACAAGTTAAATTAAAAATTCCTCTCTCATAGCAAGCATTCTCATTAACTTTCATTTCTTTCCCCCAGCAAAGGTTTGAATATTCATGAACCTCTGTTAAACCAAGGGAACCAAAGCAATTGTTTCAAAAGTCCCACTTATATATTTGAATAATATGAGTATGGATGGACTAGGCGAGTAATACTATCAACAATTATTGAATTGGAGTGAAATAGTAAAAATCATGACAGACTTCTAAACTGGGCAGTCTCTGAAATGTCATAGTGGAGCTCAAAATGAATTATGCTGTAACAAAACTATAGTTTTTACCTCTACACAAAACAAAAACAAAATAAAAAAACATAACCATCAAATTTATACAACTACTATTGAACATACTCCTTCGTAGTTTTTGAATGTCTTGAAGTTTTTCTAACAAGTTTATCTGAGCATATATATTTATTGCCTATATATGTACTCATTTTAAAAGACAAATTCAGATACTACAGAACTGAACTCTTCAGCAACCTGATCCAATGTCTACTGATTCATACAGCACCCCCCCTTAATAATTTAAAATTCATAAGTTTTAGTTTAGTTAAAAGGGCAGAGGAAATGCAAATGCGGATTTAGAGCTTTGTATAAATTTCACTGTATTTTTATAAACTTGAAGTTTTCTGTAACACTGTTTATTGATCAAATGAAGGACTTGCTATCTAAAATTTCATAAACACCATTAAAAATTCAAAATTGATATTATACTGAACCTTAAATTTTCAATAGTTCAAAGAGACAGTTTTTACACGTATAGCACACAATAGATGAAACTCAATAGCAGACATCCCTAGAATACCAATGACAAGTCCACCAAGATGCATACAAAATTACAGGTAAGCATTTCTTTCACTGTTTCTGTTGTGCAGGGAAAAACATTTATAGAAGAAATAGAAACTCAGCTGGTGAATTTCAGATATCATCATCATCTTCTTCATCCTGAGAAGATCCTGCCTGATTAGATGCACTGGCTGAGGCAGCAGCAAGCTGGGCTTGTTGGGCGGCTTGCTGCATTTGAAGCCATTCCTGTTGGGCCAATTCTGCTTGTTGCTGTCTAGCCTAAACACCCAAAAAAAAAAGTTTTTTAAAAAAATTTGCAATATATACACTTTAGTTAAATGTAGATTAGGCCAGTATCACATACAATTATTATCATACTTGGATATTTTCAAACTACTATGTAATTGTCACACATCTGGAGAACATAAACTCTACAGGTAAATATAATTACAGATTACTTTTTTTCTAACCCCACACAGGTCTAAGAAATTTCTCAAACTTGAGTCTCTTATAAATGGTCCTCTTTCATGTCATGTAATTTATGAGCTTTGGTTCAACTGAAGAAGTTGAAAAAGTTGACAAAAACCTACAATATTTCCTGTGGCTCTTTCCCTGTACTTTTCTCTTCCTTTCATTTCACTTGATTCTTCTGTACCCTGAAATTACAATTTTGATATAAACATTTTTCAATCTAAAATTTATTTATATGGTTTAAAAGTTCTCTAGTACGGTACCTCATAGGAAAGAAGTACTGTACATGTATGCAGTAGCTACCCCGATATGTCTTTCTGAGTTTATTTTTTTCTTTCTGAGTTTCTATTACAATTCTCTAACCTACTATATGTCTCTCTGTGTCCCTCATATCCTCTATATAAGTACACACATTTGTAAATACACAGATACACATACAAATATACATATCCTTCCTGTATACACACTAGTAAAAAGATACTACTTAAAATTCATTCATCTGATATATCCTCTATTAAAAACCACCACAGGATTTTAGAAACCAAGATGCATACATATGAATTACATATGAAACAACTAAGCCTCCTTCTCAATTTAATTTCATCAGTTTGCAGAAAAACCACACCAAAAAGGGAAAAAATGAACCTGTTCTTAAAAAGGTCTTACAAATTCCCATTAGACTCTGCCAAAACAATCTTTTTCTCCTTCTCTGTCTGTTCTTGGAATTGTTCTGTAAGTCTAGCTCACACCCTCCCCTAATTCCTAGTCATCATTTGAAATGCAAATCAATTAGTCTTTCTTGACCCTTCCAGGCCACATTTTATGCTCTATTTCATATACCATAATTCTCCATGCATTCCCATATCCATCCACTTTGTTCTAGAATTATCTAAGTTTATATCTTTTGTTTCCACCACACTTGAGAATAGAGATTGTTTCCATATTCTTTGTTTCATTGCTAACACAAAGGCCCTCAATATTTTCTGAATGAACACACTATAGGAAAACAGTGATGCTCAGCATAACCTGTAACATTTAAGATTTTACCATGTACAATCCTCATTCTTCTGAATAATCTGTCATGACTTATTATCCAAATATTTCTAGATATAAATTCTAATCAGGTCATTATTTCATTTTTTAAAAAAATTGTTTGTTACCAGCCAAATCCAAATTTCTTAGCCTAGAGTTCAAAGTCCTCCAAATTAGTGTCTACCCCAACCTCTCTATAAACTTTCTTTGTAACATGTACTTTGTGCTTCAAAAAAGCCTAGAACACAACATGTTTCCCAAATATACACCATACTTCCTCATCTTTGCTACCTTTACTCATGCTGACATTCATCCCATGTGAAATTTCCTGCCATTTACTGAAAATCTAACCTTCCTTGAAATACTATTTTCTCCTTCTGGTATATTGGTCAGTGTATAATCAGGACATAGAAGTCAGACGAGTTACTGGAATGGAAAAAAGATAAAATAAAGAATTGTTAAACAAGTATAAAGTTGCTATTAGGCAAGTAAGAAGGCAAGAAGAGAACACTAAAATATCATGAAAGTAGCAGCCACAGGTAGCAGCCACCAACTCCAAAACTGAGGGAATAAAGGAAAACGCTGGAATTTTTAAAATCTACAAATTAAAGAAATCACTTCATGGAACTGAAACTCAGACCTTGGAAGGATGGACATAGATAAGCTGTTACAAATATATCTGTGCTTGAAGAAGGGCCCCAAGGGTTGGCATCCACATCCCCAGAGTGGGGGTATGGGGTATGGGTTCAGGCTGGTCGTGTATTAGAGAAAATGAAAACTGAATTCAGTCTTTGCTACAGGAAAACTGATGCAACCAGGATGAAGAAGTGTTGCTGAGTTGTTCAAAGGAACTAAAAAGACAAAGGGAAATAAAAGGAGTAAGCCCTTTTTCTTCCTCCATCCATGCAATCTCCCTTTAGAACCCCATTCTGGCAAGAGTCTAATGCGGAGTCAGCTAGCAAAGAGACATATGGCTTGCAGAGTATTAGGTCCAGTCACAAAGCAGAGCACAGAAAGGTGGGTTTGGGGCTAAGACAACTGCATACTAGTTGGCACACTCCTGCACCTCCAAAATTTGATGTAATGTTCCCATACTTGGGCTTTCTTTCTTTTCCTTTCTTATTTCTGTAGAGACAGGGTCTCACTATATTGCCTAGGCTGGTCTCGACTGCCTGGGCTCAAGTGATCCTCCCACCTGGACCTCCCAAAGTGCTAGGTTTACAGATGTGAACCACTATGCCCAGCCAGAATCTCTTTCTCATAATTGGTCAGCCTCATATTATAGTTGTCTTCTTCATCCAAGTAGTCCATCTCAAAATAGTTGTCAGTGTGTCTGTATTATACCTCCCCTACAAGATACTAAGTTTCTTAAGAAAAATGATACATTCCCATTATGGAAGACAGTGTGATAATTCCTCAAGGATCTAGAAATAGAAATTCCATTTGACCCAGCAATCCCATTACTGAGTATATACCCAAAGGATTATAAATTGGTCTATTATAAAGACACATGCACACGTATGTTCACTGTGGTACTGTTTACAATAGCAAAGACCTGGAACCAACCCAAATGCCCATCGATGATAAGACTGGACAAGGAAAATGTGGCACATATACACCATGGAATACAATGCAGTCATAAAAAACGATGAGTTTGTGTCCTTTGTAGCAACACAGATGAATCTGGAAACAATCATTCTCAGCAAACTGACACAAGAACAGAAAATGTCAGTTTTCATTTCCTATGCAACAATCCTGCATGATCTGCACATGTACCCCAGAACCTAAAGTACAATAAAAATAAAAAAAGAAAGAAAGAAAGAATAATGATATATTCTTCATTTTTGTACATCTACAGTACCACATATGTCTTGCATACAGTAGGGACATGTTAATTGAATTCTGACCTGAAATTTGTTGATTGAAGGTTAGGAGTGGGGTAGTGCTGGTGTAGGTGGCAGTAGTGAAGTAGAAGAAGAAAAGTTATTATCTTCGAGGAAAGCTATCCAAGTAACCATAGTATCAGAGACTAATATAGGAAGAGTTCTACATTAAATGTTATTTTTTAAAAATCAGATGAGTAAGAATTGAAAGAAAAAAAATGACTGAATTTGGCGATTAAATGTTTCTGTGGTAGGGCAGAAGTTAAATTTGAGGAATAAGTGGTTGTACATTTTCAAAAAATAGTAACACTGATCATTATTTATTTATTTAGAGACAGGGTCTCACAACATTATCCAGGCTAAAGTACAGTGGCTATTTACAGGCACAATTGTTACCCACTGCAACCTTGAACTCCTGGCCTCAAGGGATTGTCCTGCCTTGATCTCCTGGGTAGCTGGGACTACAGGAAGGTGCCACCTTGCCTGATGGATAACACAGATAATTACAGCAAAAGACAAAACGGCCTGGGGGACACAAGGAGATGCAGACGACCCATATATGGTTAAAGGCACAGAGGAATAAATAAGTAAAGACTAAAGGTATTAGAAAAAACAAGGATAAGACCATTTTTACAGTAAGCAAAACTTTCTTTTGCTTAAGAAATTAGAAATCAGCCATTCTCCCTAATAATGACTGTCATCTATTTTTGTACAGAAATACGAAAAATAGTTGATTCTAACACACTGGCATATTTACTTTTAAGGCAGAAATACCCAAAGAGTTCAAAACCAACTAACAGAGCTTCTCTAAAAACATTTTTAGAGTTCATAAGAAAATTGCAGGGCAAATCAAATATGTAAATTTAACCAACTTAAGCATACCTATCCTTTGTGGCCTAATCAACAAAGAAGTATACAAATAAGTATAATTTTATGACATGGAAAAAATTCAAATAATTTCAAGTCTCTACAGAGGTTTTATTGCAAAGGTAGTTTATTCAATTTGGTAGTTTATTCAACGATCTGCAAAGCTGTGTACTAGTTACATTTCAAATTTAATTGACTTTTAGGTACCATGGCCCGGTATCAGCTCCCATACTTTTCTCTAAACATAAAAGCATTTCTATGCCTTTAAAACTAACTGTTGAGCTAGGCTTGCTAGTGCATACCTATAGTACCAGCTACTCGTGAGGTGGAGGCAGGAGGATCCCTTGAGCCCAGGAGTTCTAGGCTGAAGTGTGCCTGACTGAGCCTGTCAACAGCCACTGTACTCCAGCCTGGGCAACATGTTAAGGTCCCGTCTTTTTTTTAAAAAAAAAGTTGATGATAAAATTTTATTTGTATTTATTTCCACAAATCTAACATTTTTCAGTGATATTTAATGTATTTTTTTGTCTCTTGCTCTCTACTCAATCCAACCCAGGTATTTTTTTTCTAAAATTGGGGTGTGATAGACAGGTAAATAGGCATATATTTCCTAATTCACTTTTCTTTTGGAGGTTTTCATTATGTTTTAAGATTCTCATTCCCACATATTAAAATGACTCATTTATAATTTAAAGTTAACTTTAATCTTGATGTATTAAAGTTTCCCTCCTTCCAAATATTTGCTGCTAGCTTCATTTAGGCTGTCATTGTGTTAATAAAGTCTAAAAAAATGAAACAAAATGAAAGTGATAAAAATGATATATTTACTTATCCATTCTTTTATGTTTAGAACTTCAGTGCTCTAGGGAAGAAGTACTAGGCAACTGCTATAATTTTACCTCTCTGCTTCTCATCCTCACCAGAGCAAAGAAATACTAGAGATCTTCACACACAAGCCAGGGTAAGAAACAAGGGAGATAAAAAAGAAAAATAAAAAACAGGTAATAGGGATAGAGAATTGAAGACAGGTATGGCAGGCAGTCAATTATTTCTTCATATTTTTCGCTGGCAAGGATAATGCATATTCTATCTAAAAGCCCCATAATAAGTTTAAGCAGATAAAATGGAGGCTAGAGCATCAGCATGGTATTGTAGAAACAGTACAGGCTTTGGGGTCAAAATATGTAAGTTTAAATATAGATTCCAACACTTCCTAACTTTCTGAACTTACTGTTTTATTTAGGTCAATCTTTCCCACTCAATCTTTCCCAGTAGACTAAATAACCACAGGAACCTTGACTCTCTTGTTCACTGTTGTAAGCCTAGCACCTAGCATGATGCTTGATAAATAGCGAGGACTTCAGTAAGTAACTGCAGAACAAATGACAAATAATCCCAAGCAAATTTTTCCAACTCTGAGTCTATTTCTAAATATGTAAATGAATACAACAAAATGTGTATTTCATAAAAGCTCTGCAAAGTTTCTATGTATTTAAAGTGTCCAGGAGAGCATCTTCTGTCACTAAATGTTTAATTTAGCATTCTCTAGGTGGTCTACAATAGCATAAATCAATAAATAGCCATTAATGTTTTTAAAACATCAACACCTCTTCTTCCGTACCTCATATTCATATGGATTATAATACTGCATGTACTCATGCCTGCTTCAAAGGCCTTTCCTCTTTAGTGTCTATGATAGGTTGTTGTGAGGACTAAATGAGATAATGCAAGTAAATTACTTGGCAATGTGATTAACATATGGTTAGAACTCAATAAATTTAAGTTTTTATTTTCTCGTAAGTCTAAATGGTACTTGGTGTCTAGTAACTAACAATACTTAAGACTCAAATGCAGTTTGATGTAAATCAAACTGACTGTTATAGCTGCACAGAGATCAGCTACAGGACTAATCTGGAAGAGTTTACCTAAAATGATACTTCCCAGTTCTAATGGTTACTACAGCTTCTCTTCTATTCAATCCAAAGCTGCCTTATAATTCCACATGAGAGGCCAGAACTTAGAAGGGAAAAAACAGCCTTGCAACCAATTCCTCTCCCTTTTCTTTTTGAAACAAGAAATATTAGTATTTGGTTTTAATCCATCAGTCTAGATATTAGAATTATAACAAGAAAAGAAGACATTTTCTCCCTTTCTTTGCTCTACTATCCTTAAGATTTTTTTTACGATTAAAATGCTTCAAAGGTGTATATTAAAGATCATATTTCACTACACAGTTGACATCAATCAGATTTTGCTTGTATGCCACACATCATAAAATCTGCACAGTATTTTCTCATCAGCTTATCATTTTAAATCTTAAGAATATTTAGGTATACTTATCATGCTTTAAAATGGTCAGTCTGTCTGAAAAAAAAATCAAAGTGAAATTTCAATAGGTATTTGGAGTTGTTCTCTTTAGAAAACATTTACTTTCACATAAACCAGAGTCAAATTGGTCAGCTCTGAATACTAGATTCTATAATCAATTAGCTAGAAAAAGGGAAGCCTCAGGGTATGTCTGTTAATTTAGGAAGCAATTTCAAAAGCAAACAGGGTAGGATTCAAAAGAAAATAATTTAAATACATTACTTACTTTTGCAAATAATTCTTGTTGCTGTCTCAATAACTCTTCTTCAGGAATGCCAAGGTTTTCCAAACGAGAACTGGCCTTTCTTCTTTTTAATGCTACTGTTTTACACTCTTGCAAGACTTCTTTTACTTCACTGATGTAAGAGCCAAATCCCAAACTTTCCAGTGCTAGAGAAATGAAAGTATTAAAATATGAAAGGGTGATAAAACACAGCTTCCCCCCAACCTGTGGATCACAAAGTTTTTCTGAGTTTTTCTTTGTAGGAGAGGAATATTTTGCTGTTTTCTAATAATCGTACCTATTTTATAGTTGTACAACAATTGTCTGGGCAGCAAGACAAGTATTTTATCAACCTGCTAAATATTAGGTGGCAAATCAGTTAAAACTTGAGGAACCAAGGCACATGCCTTCACTTTTCATTCTGACTAATTTTTAAAAGATCAAAGCATTTCCTGTAACTGGGAGGAAAAAAAAGCCCAATATAAGAACACATGGTTTTAGTAAGAAAAAACCTTTTATGTCATTTGACTTAGAAAAAGTAGGCTGATAACACATTCTCTACTAAGTTTCAGTAGGACAGAATAAAAGAACAGATAAGTTTTTCTTTTGTCCAACACACCAACAGGAAGCTATTTTTAGCAGATACTCAAACTGCCAAGTTTAAGAAATACTGGTGGAAATAAGTCATGAAATTCAGCACTTATAGTCAGCCAACAGGTTTCTCTTGAAAATAAAACTTAACAGGAAAAATAGAAACATTTTAAAATGATGTGGCAGAAAAACTGAGATGAAAGAAGACTATAAGGATACAAGAAGCATTAATAAAATTTTTTCTCCCCTTTTCATATTTAGAAAGGAAATTTTATAGGAAAAAAAAGGGCTGGGCATGGTGGCTCATGGCTGTAATTCCAGCACTTTGGGTGGCCAAGGTGGGAGAATCCCTTTAGTCCAGGAGTTCAAGACCACCCTGGGCAACATGGCAAGACCTCATCTCTACAAAAAAATAAAAAAATTAGCTGGGTGTGATGGCTCATGCCTATGGTTCCAGTTGCTCAGGAGGCTGAGGTGGGAGGATTGCTTGAGACCAGGAGATTGAGGATGCAGTAAGCCATGACTGCATTGCTGTACTCCAGCCTGGATGACAGAGCAAGACCCTGTCTCAAAAAAATAAAAATAAAAAAATAAATCACACACTCTAAATACCTTCTGTAACCCAGAAAAGACAAGGCATAAAATTTCCTTCTCATAGTATATTATATTTTATAGTTTTGGTATGTTGACTATGTCCTAAAGGCATATTTTGTATCGTGAACCAATGATGAAACATAGGTGGTAAAAAACACGGTAAATCAATTTAGCTCATCAGTTCTTGTAGTCTTTCAACCATTATGTTGAATTAGATTGCTTTTAGTATATATGCTCTCACTTCTAACTTCAGGGATTTGCTCTTCTGAGAGAATGACAAATATACCTTTACAAATCCACACGCCCATGCAAACTGTGGTTTTAAGACATTTTGAATGATTTACAACTTTAATTATTTCAAACGTTAAGCTGTTTTCATCAACCTTCTTTAGAAATAACCTGATGCCAAAAAGCAGAGTACTGTACTATTATTAAGTTAACTCACCTCCCCTGACCTCCCTAAAAACTTCAGAAAGGCGTTAATCTAAGTTCTGTATATCAAATTCACCAACATATAATTCTGGCTTCAAAGAGTTTGAGATATAATGGGAAAATAAGTGACAACTAGGCAGCCTGTATTTTTCATTTGAATTGACGGACCAATTTATTGTTTTAAGTGTCAATGATAGAAGCCAAAGTTTTTCTATTATCTTTTTTCTTTTTAAAAATTTTTTCTACTATGTAGAAAATTTTAACAAGATTGACTGGAGACAATACCAAAAAAAACCAAGTAAATGGTTTATGGTTTCCCACCACATTCTAAAGAAAGTCTGATTTCCTAGTCGTACACCAAAGTCATCCAAGATCTAGCCCATGCTACTTTTCCAGCTTTATTTCTGCCATTAAATCCCTGCATACTTCTGCTAAATATGACTGCTCAACATTTCTCAAGGAGCCAGTTTCTCACATTCATGTTGATGGCAATAAACTCAAGGCACAGATTAAACCTCATCTTCAAATTAAGCTTGCTTGATCCTCCCAAACAGACATAATCTCCCCTTTCCAGATCAGATAGACCTAGAACTGAAATTTGGTTGACACAGTATTTGTAAAACCTTGGATCAATTGTTTAATATGTCTAAGCTTCAGCTTTTCCATCTATAAAATGAGAATAGCATCCATTTCATAATAGCTTCCTACAACCAGGAGCAAGTACAGTGGTTAAGCATGCAGGCCTAAGCCAACCGCCAGGGACTGACTCCAAACTCTGCCTCATATTAGCTGTGTGACCCTTCACCTCTGAGCCTCACAGTTTTCTCACCTCTAAGATAGCACCCACATCTCACTGGATCAGGATGTGAATAAACGAATTAATGTAAGAGATCAGAACAAAGGCTAGTCCCACAGAGTGAGCAATATATTATATACTTATTATCACATTGTGGCTGAGCACAGTGGCTCATGCCTGTAACCTCAGTGTTTTGGGAGGCCAAGACAGGAGGACAGATTGAGGCCAGGAGTTCCAGAACAGTGTGGGCAACACAGTGAGACCCTGTGTCTACAAAAAATTAAAAATTAGCCAGGCACAGTGGCGCATGCCTGTAGTCCCAGCTACTTGGGAGGCTGAATCAAGAAAATCACTTATGCCCACAAGTTTGAGGCCACAGTGAACTATGACTGTGGCACTGTACTCCAACCTGGGTGAGAGAGCAAGACCCTGCCTCTTAAAAATTAAAAATAATAAATCGATATCATATTATTAGTTTTAAGATTGTAGGAATCAACAGTTAATTAACATAAGGCATTTAACGGCGTCTAGCACCTAAGAATCACTTAACCAACTCAGACTATGTATTACTCATCTTTATTTTTAAAATTTAAAAGAGTACCCTCGTAAGTGGATAGGACCTAAATGAATGTATAGCTATACAATATCACATTTAAATTCAAGCTGGACAAGCATATTGATAAAAAATTAAATTTATAAAATTAACAAATCAACACACTGGAGAGACAACCCTTCAAAATAGCATGAATTACTAGACACTAAGAAAATCCAAGCCAGCCGACCATGGTGGCT
Source organism: Aotus nancymaae (assembly GCF_030222135.1). Lineage (NCBI taxonomy): Eukaryota > Metazoa > Chordata > Mammalia > Primates > Aotidae > Aotus > Aotus nancymaae. The sequence continues at coordinate 1,684,390 of NW_026988537.1, read as the reverse complement.
CATGCCTGTAATCCCAGCACTTTGGGAGGCCAAGGCAAGGGGACCACTTGAGGTCAGGAGTTAGAGACCAGCCTGGCCCACATGGCAACACCTTGTCTCTAAAAAAATATACAAAAATTAGCCAGGTATGGTGGCACATGTCTGTAATCCCAGCTACTTAGGAGGCTGAGGCGCGAGAATCACTTGAACCTGAGAGGCAGAGGTTGTATTGAGCCGAGATCACACCACTGCACTCCAGCCTGACAGAACATGACTGTCTCAAAATAATAATAATAATAATAATAATAATAATAATAATAAAGAAAGAAAATCCAATCCAAGTTATTTTTAACCATGGAGGGCTTGAATTTAAAAACTCAAAAAATATATAACTACCTTTAAAAACATTTAAGGCTGAGAACACTGCTTTCAAGAAACTGGCAAGTAGGTCCAAGGTTAATATTTAATATTATTCAAAGATTTGCCATATGTAAAAACTATACTCTCAGTAAAATGGTTGAAAAGGAGCGGCCATAAATTTAACTTCAAAAATTTCATTGACTTTAATTTTGAACACATTTGGCTAACAGATATCAATAACTGGCCATAGTACCTTCTAAATAGGGAGATATTTTACATCTTTTGCTACCATTCCCATTTTATCATTAGTTATCATTCCCATTTTACATAAAGAGAATATTAAAGAATAAAGGAAATGGCTCCCAAGCAGGGCCACCATTTATGGTTGTATAGATTGTTCAGTATACAACATACTAGAGGACCATTCTTATTGTAAATATTATAAATTTGTATGTTTACTGTGACACTTTTTCTAGTAGACAGTAGAAATGCTTTTTAAGGAAGGAGTGCCTTTTTCTAATTTGTACAAAGGGAACTTATGGACTATTGATGGCCCTATTTCTAAGGATCTCATGTTTCTAAAACAGAAAAATATATTTTTTTTAATTTGTGGGTAAAACTAACACACATCACTATATATCACCCTCTGCCATGTATCTTAAAACTACAAACAGCAAAGTCCATGGTGTATATTAGGGGAAAAAATACTTAGCACATTTTTCAGCTTAAAAGACAGATGTTAACAAGACAGCTATTCAAAAAACAAAAAAAGTAAAAACTTCTCCTAAGCAACGATAATCTTCATATATGCTTATCTTATTTTACAAAGTGATGCACTCCTGCAAAGTTCTATCATAACATAAATCTATGTGAATCACTTTATACTTCATATGCATAAAATGTTTTTCATTTTTAAAATTATGTGATATATAGTACCCTTTAAATACTATATAAAGCAGCATTCTCTAATTTCACTGTTTTCTTTTGATTGTGGGAGGGAAGGGACTAATGTATTTCACATAAAATACATTAAGAGGATGTAGGCCAACGTGACTTCTTCGCTCATTATCCTCGCAAAGGTTTCTGAAGACCCTTAAGAATCATGTCCTCCATGGTATTACTACTGGGAATCTTGGACAACAATGAGAGACGAATGGCAGAGAAGGAACTGAGTATCATATACCTTAATATCCTTAGTAGTATCTAGCACAATGCCAAGTACTTGGTAGTATTCAATAAGTAATTGTAGGGTGGCTGAAGGAAAACAGGAACAGGCTTTAGAGCAAAGCTTCTCAAAGTGTGGTCCATGGACTTGTGCCAGAACTGCTCCTAATGGATACGGATTAGTTAAGTATAGAAAGTCAAAGCATTTAAGTACCTTCACTGCAATTTGACAAAAAAATTTTATGTCTATTGAATCTAATAGTAAAAAATGGAGTGCTGGTCTTTTACTCATCTTTTCTAGTGATCCATTTTCATGTTATCTACAAAGGTACCAGTGTGAGAAGGACAGGAATTTTTTTAAAACTCTTTCAACATAAGACAGCTTGGAGCAACTCAATGGCTGAAGATGCAAACTCTCAGATACTCTTTCAAACTTTTACTACTTTCAGTTACTATTCTCATAAATGTGAGGGCAGATATTTCATGTGAGGTTCTCAACCCCTAATTCTCAAAAATTACAATACCTGAAATCAAGTTTTATACATAAATAAGAAAACCTTAAACGATTTGCCTAAGGTAAAGAATTGTCAGTGCAGAACCTACAGCTCTTGAGTCTCAATGTCAATTCTTTCTATAAGGCAACAGAACATGTTAGAACTCATTCAAGAATACATGTTCACAAAACACTCCAACAAAACAGGAATACAAAATAGCTCAGAACTCCCTCTATTCATGTGTCTATGATCTTAATGCCAAGTCTACTTTCTTAAACTCAAAATAAGCTCAACAGAAACCAATTTTTTTTAAAAACTAAGTTATATTATTTCATAGATTTACTGGTGATAAAATTAGTTTAACTTTAACTTGCATTTTACAGAACTACCTCAAAATGCTTAATCTGCTCAGACAAGATAAAGCAAGGTGAGAAATGAACAAGTGAAACGTCCTGAAGCAAAGTCTAGTTCATTAAACTTATCATTAAAACCCAAACTTCAACATGTGAGAATCATACCACTTTAAAACGTACATTTATTCCACTTGGCTATATTCTACATTCCTAATCAATGCTGAGAGAAAAGTATAAAATATGTCATATCTATTATGATTTCTATATAGGAACACACTTCAAACACCTAAAACATATAAGCCTTAAGAATTTCTTTAAAAATTTAACCTCTCAAAACAAAACTTCTTTGGAACAATTAAGCAATATGAGATTACAAATGTATAATGTCTACAACCCCAACTGGGGAGAATTCTTGGGTGAAAATGTAGATTCTTATCCACTTAATAGCATAATACAAGAAAAAAAAGTAAATTTATAAGACTGTAACAGGTCAATACATGATTTTTTTAAATGAATAAATCATCTTCATTACACAAAGGAAATGCTTTTTCACTGTAACTTTCTGACTCACGTTAAACTTCATTTAGCATATTCCAAAGTTGAACTATTTAGCATACTGCTTGCTACAGCTGTACTTCTATTTCATCATGTCACTCAGAAATCTAAATATATCCTAGAAAAGAATTAACTCTCCCCAAGAAGACAGACTGTAATGTGTTATTAGGTTTTTGGAACGATCCCGACTTCTGTAGTGTAAACAAATGTTTAGGCAGACCCTGTTGAAATCTTTTGCAATTTTCATCAGAAAAGCAATGTTGATAAAAGGTTCTTTTTCCTTTTTATGAGTTGTAAAAAGAAATTACAGCTATCTGTGCTGGATAATCTTGTGAAAGACTTATGACAGCAATCACACATACAATGTAAAAATAAATACACAAGAGAAAAAATAGACAACTTGGCTTTCATTTTACTTGCTAGAGTATTCAGCACACCAAACAAGTAGAAAAAAAAATACTAGTTTTAAGAATCAAATATGCTTTTTCCTAGGGATTTTTCTCCTATGGACTGAAATGGGCAGGATATATTTTTAAAACACCCTCAAGACGTCATAAAGGATTAAAAATGAATCACTTAATCCTTTTGCCAATATTGAAAGTAAAATATTGGATATGGTCAATATAAGCAGATGTGTTCTCTACTTCAGTACAACAGGAAAGTCACATTTTAAAAAGTTAAATTACAGAAATTAAGTGATAGACAACTATCTGACTACCAAAATGATTAAAATTAACCATTTTTTCCCCGATTTCACAAGCAATCAATACTTTTAAGTTAGATTACAAAAGGCAAGTTCTCACCTCAAATTGAGTACAATTCTTTCACAAGAGTACATGTAAAAAAAAAAAAATCGCAAAAGGTACATTCCCAAAACATTATGACTAGTAAATATGTTTCTCCTCTCTGAAACCATCAGAATACAGTCCCCTAAATCCCTATTACAGGACCAAATCCTTTCCAGGATAAAAGAAGCTGCTGAAGCTTTCAGAAGTGCTGTTCAATAAAAGCTTAAGTGTATACATTCAAATGGTAATGACAGTAGGAAAGGACAAGGAAATTTTCCGTTAAAAAAAAAAAAAAAAACACGAAACTTACATAAACTTTCAATCAAGATTTTAAAACTTACCACAGAACAGAAAAAAGCAAACGACATAAAAGCAAACAAAAAGAAGAAACAAAAATTTAAAGTTCACCCTTTTCTTACAGAATGGAACAGGAGTGAGTGCTCTGGTAACTCATTCATGAACGTACCATCAAACCATTTTTAAAGCAGAAAACATACTCCTTTTATTCAACAACGATAAACTTGACAACGTTGAACACATCGCATGATAAGAATCTTTTAACTCATGTGTTCAGAAGATAAATCTTTTCCTCTACATTGGTGAAAGGTCAGGTGGGGAAGGGATGCTCTGTCTCCACTCAAGCTTGAATTTTAACTTTCCAAGGGAGAACTTCTGCGTTCCTTAATTATTATCTAAGTTCAACTTCAGGCAAGCAATTCTTGTTGCTTCGGCTTACCTGGTTGTAAAGTGAGATCACTCTTATTCTTTATGTTTTGGGGACGTTGACCTAAATGTTTGCACTCCTTCCGTGTATTCGCTGGATGAAAAGTACTGCAAGAATGCTACAAAGGGAGTGTTTTAAAGCACCGGCTGCCTACATGCCAGTCTGGCTTTTTCATGAAGTTACATACCAGTGAAGAGGAATGAAGGCTTTGACACGAACAGGTCACGCGATTAGCAGACTGTACCCCTAGACCCTCATTCAAACCAATTCCCACACATGACCTACCTTGTATGACATGCTCTGGTGAGATGGTCTTCTTTTCCGATTTGTTACAAATCTCATTGGCTTCAGAAGATATAAGGTGAATGAATTCAGTGCAGCAGTTCACCACCAGCTCTCGAGCATCGTTGGCCACTCGGACACTAGGAAGAGTCTCTTTGATCATTTTATTGATAGCAGCTCTGGGGATAGTGAGATCATCATCGTTGCCAGACGAGGAAGCCATAGTACCTTCCTGTTTCTCGCGCCTCGACTTTTAAAAACTCCCCAGCTCTGGTCCACTACTCCACGGATATTTTTCAAAAAGCCGCCCTCGGAGAGTGATCCCGGGGGGTGCTCTGCGAAGAGGGTGCAGAAAATGAACGGAGGAGGAGCTGGCTTGAAAGCTGGGAACAACCGAGTGTGTTAAGAGATTTAGGATGAGTTTGGGAGGAAAGTGGGGGCCTGAGGATTCTAGAGAGAGCACAGCCCCGGCTGAGGAGGGGAAAGCACGGTGGTACGGAAATTTGAGCAGCTGGGGAACCACCTTCGGGTCTCCTCAGAGGGGCGGGCGCTGTCGCCTAACTGGTCCCCAACGGCGTCGGAACAGAGGCAAGATCCAGGGGCACGGGCCTCGCCGCGGTACCGGGCGGGTACCCAGCGGGCTCGGCTCTACAGAGCCCGAGGCCCCGCTGCCGCTGCCGCCGCCGCCAGCAGCCGTTGCCGCCGCCTCGGCCAAACCATCTTTCAGACACCCGCGCCGCCGCCTCACAACATGTCCGCCGCTGCCGCTACCGCTGCTGGAACGGCGACGGCCGCCTGGGAACTAACACGGACAGAGCCAGGCACAGTGGGAGTCGCACTGGCGGCCGCCGTGGCCGCGTAGCCCGAACGTAGATCGTGGAAGCCGAAGCGGCGGCAAAGGTGGTCCCTCCAGAGGCCAGGAAAGGTTTGCCGGAAGCCGCTCCCGACACCCTTTGCGCCACCGGAAGCCTCGATCCCTCAGATTTCCCCCTCCCTCCCGGACCGACTTCCGGGTGTGGCTGCAGCCCTTCCCCCACCCACGCCGTCTGCAGCCGCCCGTTCGCACTGCCAGCAGCTTCCGCCTGCTGCGGTCCTGGCTAGCGCCTCGGGATCTCGTCCCTTCAGAGGCCCTAGCCAGGCAACCGCGCACCTCACTGTACCGGAGAGATCCAAGCACGCGCTTGTTCTGGGGCCGGGACGCTGGATCTGGGAAGGGGTCGGTGGCCGGGTAGAAGGGCGAGGAAGGATCGGCTCTACCCTCTTTCAAGCAGCTGAGGCCTCCGAACCCTTCCCTGGCCGTATCTGGGGATAGAGGAGCGCTGGTATTAATAAAATAGCTCTCTTTGCTGTTCCTTTAGGAGCCCAAATGAGGATTCAAAGTGAGAAGAATGGGGCCTGAGCTTGGGAGTGGGAGGTGGGGAAACCAGAACCCCGTGTGCCTGTTTCTGCATCGTCTGGAGAAAAAGCTTTTGAAGATGTCTAATAGACCTTATTCGGATTAAGCTCTCTAAAGTCCTCCACCTATATATATATATATATGTGTGTGTGTGTGTGTGTGTGTGTGTGTGTGTGTGTGTGTGTGTGTTTGCTTCATGGGAAATAAAACATTCAGAGAAGTTACTTTCCCAGAGGAGACTAAGTCGCCTAATGGCTAAGTAGGAAAGTAGAAGTCAGTTCCAACATAGTGGAAATGCATGGCATTCAGTGAGCTGTATTAGAATGTTCCCATTTAGCCAGTTTTCATGGTGTATTCCATGTTGGCTTCTGCAGGGGAAAAAAATGTTAGAGCATCTTAACTGGTTTTTGCTTCCTTCCATAGTGACTAGTAATAACAACAGGTGTCAAGATCTAAACAGAAATTGCATTTTTTTTTAAAGCGTGTCAGCTGGGCGCTGTGGCTCATCGTGCCTGTAAACTCAACACTGGGAGGCTAAGGCGGGGAATCACTTGAGCCCAGGAGTTCAAGACCAGCCTGGGCAACATAGGGAGACCTGTCCCTACAAAAAATGTGTATATGTACCAACATCCCACTGTTTATAGTATAGCCTCTTCCATACGACAGTGTGACATACTTAGGTTTTTTTTTTTTTTTTTTCCACGGGGCTTAGTGGCAGGCATCTGTAGTCCCGGTTACTCTGGAGGCTGAGGTGGGTGGGCGGATCGATTGAGCCCAGGGAGTCAAGGCTGCAGTGAGCTGCGATTGTGCCACTACACTTCCAGCCTGGGTGACAGAGCAAGATTCTTTGTCTCAAAAAGAAAAAAAAAAAAACATTAAGTTTGTTATACCGTCATGTGGAAGAAGAGGCTATACTTTAAATAGTGAGATGTTGGAATTAACAAGACAGCATTTAAATCCATTTTGTCACTTTGGTTCATCAGATTCATTGCTCTTGATACATAGGATGGCAACTGGCTGGTTGGCAGTTTTCTTAAAACGTTCTGTCTGACCCCTGCTTCCTTTTTTTCTCTCTCTCTCCAAAATGATCTCCTTTGAGACCCCTGCTTTCAAGAAGACATTACAGTTTATTACACTATTTTTTCATTTAGCATTTTCTCCAGGACACTTACTAGTTCTTTAATTTCTGAAGTGTAGACACTTGTTTTTCAGTGCTACTAAATTTAGTCAAAACAAAATTTCTTTGATAAAAATAGTATTTAAATTTTCTTCAGGCTGGGCATCATGGCTCACGCTTGTTATACCAGCACTTTTGAGAGGCTGGCTCAGGAGTTCGAGACCAGCCTGGCCAACATGGTGAAACCCCATCTTTACTAAAAATACAAAAATTATCTGGGCATGGTAGTGGGTGTCTGCAATCTCAGTTAGTTGGGAGGCTGAGGCAGGAGAATCGCTTGAACCCTGGAGGCGGAGGTTTCAGTGAGCTGAGACCACACCACTAAACTCCATCCTGGGCGACAGAGCAAGATTCTGTCTCAAAAAAAATTTGTTCAAAATGGGAATGTGAACTGTTGGCTCAGATGTACCATCTTTATGAAGTGGTGGGTTTTTTTTTTTTTTTGTCAGTTTACTGTTGATTTAAAGATTTATTATGGTGCCTAAATTTATCTTGACCTTATCAAGTTTATCAACCTGAAAAAGCTAGCTAGCAAAAAATGTCTCCAAAGTTGTCACAGTGTCACTGACCCACATCTTGTCTCTCCGGAAAAAAGTGTAATAACTTTGCTTTTTCATGTAACATTTATGCTTTATAGACTTATGCTAAATAGATGAGTAGAGTACACATTATTTCAGTAATAGTTTATTACTACAGGCTTCTGTGGTAACATAAATAGAATTGAATGTGAAATAAAAAGACGTAGGTTCCAGTCCCAGCTTTTTGTTTCTTAGACAAGTCACTGTCCAAGCCTCCTTTTCTTCAATTTAGATATAGAAATATTATGTAACACACAGGATTCAAAGTGAAATGAGACTTGTATGTCACTTTTTCTAGTCTGAAGTGTGATATAATGTTAGTGTCTATTATCATCTTTAACAGGTTTGGTCAGTCTTCTAGTAATAAACCATGTAACTAGTTTATTACATATATGGCTGAGAGAAATGTAATTGGATATAAATACCAGTGTGATATGTCATAAAATATGCTAATCTGTAGCCCATATTTAAATAGTTATTTATGGTACACTATATGTAGTTCTATTATAAATAGGCTTTTGAGGACAAAGAGAACATCTCCTTATTAAGCTTTACGAGTTTTAGAGAGAGTGCATATACATGAAACATTATTTTTGTCATGTTGTCTAGGAGTGGTAGCGCACACCTGTGATCCTAGCTACTTAGGAAGCTGAAGTGGGATGATCACTTGAGCCCAGGAGGTTGAAGCTGCAGTGAGCCATGATCATGCTACTACACTCCAGCCTGGGTGATAAAGTGAGACCTGTCTAAAAAAAAAAAAAAAAAAAGTTTAGCCTCAGACTAGAGTTAGGGGAGTGTCACTGTCAAAACAGTGGAGTTGAAAGGGAGCTGTTTAGAGAAGATGTGCTTGCTTTTGCACAACAAAGGCTTCAGACAACAGCAGACATTTATAGAAGTGATATCCTATAGAAAGTGGAAAGAGAAGACAGCATCTGATTTCTACATTCATTCAATAACTGTCTAGTTCCTGACTATGATGTGAGAGAAATAAAGATGAATACAACTCCCACCTTGTTCTTGAAGACCCTATAATCTGGTGGGAGATGCAGAACATAAACCAGATTGAAATGAAATACTGTGATAAAACAAAAGAATATGCATGGGAAGAAGTGATTAAAACACCAGTTGTAAAGTACAAAGGGTTTTATGGAGGACTGAATATTTTAACTGAGCTTGAAGATTGAGTACAATTTTGATAGAGAAGGAAAGAGCATGTAGCTGAAGAAAAAACATAAAAGTACATTGTATTGCTTGGGAAAATAAAGTAGTTTGCAGTGGCTCTGTTAGTAGGGTTTGTAAAGAGGTGTAGTGATATATGCTGCAGGAAAAGTCAAAACAAAACATATCAATGCCTGATATGAATTATACACTGTACCAAAAGTTTTCATATTTGCTGTTTCATTTAATTTCCATATTGCCATGCAAAACAGGTATTTCAACACAGGGGGGAGGGGGAGGGGGAACAGTCTTACAGAGTTTTACTAATTTGTTCAAAGTCTCACAGATAATAAGTAATGGAGCTGAAATTTCAAAACAGGTCGTTATTTAACTCCAAAGCTGGAGCTATTTGTAATTTGGTAACAATCTCTAATTTTAAAAAAGGTTATATTCATTACAGGACTTTAAAAATAATAAAGCACTTTCAGATGCATTTGGTTGTTATAACTGAGGGAGTATGCTAACTTCTCTTCCCAGGTCCACAAAAGGCATAGTTTCAAAGGCAAGAACTTCCTAGCACCATGCTTCCATCCACCTCCCCATCTGAGAACCTAGAGTTCTTTGTCTAACTTTTCCTGCGCATGGACTAGGTAGAAAGCCCAGGTGAGCTTCCTTTGTTTAGAAAGCCCACTGCAGGCCAGGCAGCCAATCCTATATCAAAGTCGAAGATCAATCACTCCAAAGGAAGTTTGGAAAAGCTCCGCTCACTGGATGAGAACTTGAATGGGGAGGGAGTGACTCTGGTGTTAAATTCCCCCTACTCCCTTACCTATACGGATTTCCATCTCTGGGATCCCCTCCCACAGCAGCGTGGGAACCTTCTCTCTCTCTCTCTTTAGCTGTGCAGACTCCATCTCTGGATCCCCTCCCACGACAGCATGGGAGCTCGCTCGCGCTCTCTCTCTCTCTCTCTCTCTTTCTTTCTCTCTGCCTGATAAATTGCTTTTCTGTAAAGCTGTTTGGGTCCAATATTTACTTGAATGAGCTCACTGCACCACCAGGGCCCTCTCCCCATTCTTGGGTGAGTGAGGCCCAAGGACCTGGCAAAACACATCCAATCAGGGATCAGTGAGCATTTGAGGACACCCCCTCAGCCTGGCTCCTGTCACCCAGTTACATCTGTGGTGAGCCAGCCAGGAGAAACGTCATAAAAGACTGTGTTACTTGGGAGTGGTGAGTGAATGGGACCCCCTCTCACTTGCTAAATCTGTCCTATTGCTTCTCCTAAATCCATCAAGGAGAAAGCGCCAGGCACAGAGGCCGCCAGGCCTGTGTGGGACCACGGGAGTCCCAGAGGTGTCTGCTGAAAGTGGCCTGGCCAAATTAAAAGGCACTGTGCCTGGCTTTCTCCAAACCTGTGCTCTCTCTCTCTCCCCCCCCTCCCCCCGTTGTTTGGGCACAGCCAGGCCAGACCTGGGAGTTCTGAATGCTGTAGTTCCCCCCAGGCATCCCCACTGCCCACGTGGAGTGGAGCAGCAGTGCTTAAGAAAGGGAAAGCACCCGAACAGGGACTCCTCCAGGGTGGCTGGGCTTGCCACAGCGCAAGAGTGCTTCTCCTGGGTGGCCCACTAACCTGGAGTGTCTGGCCTGATGGCTTGCCAGCTGCGCACATGTATCTTGGCAAACGCTGTCTGCAGAAAGCAGGCACCAAGCACAGAGGTCGCCAGCATGGTGGCTGAGCCAGGCACATGTGGTTGCAAATGCAGGCTCCGTCCTGCCTCTAAGTAGCCTGGCTAGATTTAAAGGTATAGCATTTTTTATTCAGGCAAAGCTTAATGGAGCCCTTCTGAGCATGCTGCATTGAAGGAGCACCCCAAGGCCCATTTTTGGGAGGAGGCAGTGGCGCAGGGAGGGACCCAAAATGTGCATGTGGTCCCAGCAGCCACGATGGCAGACAGTGGCACCGCAGGGGTATGCTTTCCCCAGGCTGCAGGTGCTGCCTGTGTGAGACACGCCTGGTTTTTCAGACTCATGGTGGAACGCAGTTTTTGTTGTTTCTTTCAGACCCACACCTCCTGGGTCCAGATTTCCATAAGGCAGACTTCTTCCTGGCAGCCCCCTGGCACTATAGCAGCCTGAGGATGCCCCAGCCCAGAAGCTAAGCAGGGTCAGGATTGACTGGGGCTTGGATGGGGACTACCTGTAGAAACCAGAAGCTGGAGGCTATAGGATATTGTGTTTTTTGTCACCCGCAAATTTCCCAATCCAACTGAATGGTACCAAAATCTAATAAGGTACAATTTGTCTTGCCTAGGATTGGCTGTCCATACAGCAGAACTTCTCCATCTAGAAAACCATAGTCCAACCGGGTCCAGGACTCAAATAGTTAATTACAGGCCCCACATCCCTAGGACATTTTCCTATAAGGGAAAGTGGGGTGGGGGAGGAGGCCTGGGTCCTGAGGGCATTGTTTCGGCCTCAGCCATGTGGTCATCCAGGCTTGTTTGGATTGTTGTGCTCAGAGGTCCCCCCAGAAGTTAACCTTCCTAGGGCAGTTTTATAATCAGGCCTATGTAACTTGAACTCTTGCCAGGGAATATTAACACCCATCATCCAAGCCTCCCTGGCCTGGTTCAGGGACTTCCTGGTATGAACCACCAATCCCAGCAGTCCCCATGTCTTTATGGTGGTCAATGAAGACGTAGACAGTGAACGTGTGTGCTATGGTGCCAGTAAGCGTGATTAAACCCAGCACATGGAAGGCCCTGAGAGATGATCATGTGTCTTGGGCACAAAGAAATTATGAGGTGCTACAACTGGGGGATGCCCCAGGGCTAGCACTATAACTGGGGCATTTCCCAGGCTTAGTGTTTGCAGGGAATAACCAGGGATGTGGGCATTCCTATATTCTATTTCAGATGGGTGCTACTCTTGCCAAGGCAAAGTCTCCCTTAAAATGCAGCCTGGACAGCTGGGACCAATTTGACACACAATCTTTGAAGAAGAAGCGGCTCATTTTTCTCTGCCAAACAGCGTGGCCATGATAACTTCTGCTGAGTGGAAAAACCTGGCCTCCTAAGGGAAGTATAGATTATAACACCATTCTACAATTAGACCTGTTTTGTAAGAGTGAAGGTAAATGGGTTTGAGGTCCCCTATGTGCAAGTTTTCTTTTCTCTAAGGAATGCTATGTAAGGCCTGTGCCCCAGACCCTACTAACCCCTCCTCAGGATTAACTACCCCCACATTTAGGACTCCCTGTGACTCCTCCCTCCACCAATGCTGACCAGGCCCCCTCAGCTCCAATAACCCAAAAGAAGCCAGGAAAGGCTGAAACAGCCAAGACATCTCAGGCTACTAGGATGCCCCGACTTTGCCCCCTACAGGCTGTAGGAGGAGAATTTGACCCAACCAAGGTGCACACTCTCTTTTCACTTTCTGACCTAAAGCAAATCAAGGCAGACTTAGGAAAATTTTCAAATGACTCGGACAAGTACATAGATGTTCTGCAGGTCCTGGGTCAGTCCTTTGAATTCGATTGGAAAGATATCATGTTATTGCTTAGTCAAACGCTAACCAGCAATGAGAGAGAGGCTGCTCTAGCAGCTGCCCAAGAGTTTGGAGACACCTGGTACCTTAGTCAAATACATGACCAAACAGTGCAAGAAGAGAAGGATAGATTCCCTACAGGTAGACACGCAGTCCCTAGCATGGGCCCTTGCTGGGATCCTGACTCAGAACAGGGGGACTGGAGTTGTAGGCACCTCTTGACCTGCATACTTGAGGGATTAAGGTGAACTAGGAAGAATTCCATAAACTATGCAATGTTATCCACCATAACTCAGGGAAGAGAAGAAATTCCAACTGCCTTCCTTAAGCAATTGTGAGAAGACTTAAGAAAGTATACTCCCCTGTAACCAGACTCCATCTAGGGTCAGTTAATACTAAAGAACAAGTTTATTATGCAATCAGCAGCTGACATTTGGAGGAAGCTCCAGAAGCTGGCCCTGAGGCCATAACAGAGTCTAGAATCATTACTTAGCAACCTCAGTGTTTTATAATATAAACCAGGAGGAACTGGCTGAAAGGAACAGGAGAGACCAGAGAAAAGCCACAGCCCTAGTCATAGCCTTTGGGCAAGCAAACCCAAGGGGCTCAAAAGAGGGAAAAGCTTGGGTTAGCTGCCAGTCTGGCAGAGCTTGTTACCATTGCGGCCTAATGGGACACTTTATAATAAATTGTCCCCTGAGAAATGAACCACCACCTTGTCCTTGCCCACTGTGCCAAGGGGGTCACTGGAAAGTACATTGTCCCAGGGGATGAAGGTTCCCAGGGCCTGAGGTGGCTAACCAGATGACCCAACAGCAGGACTGAGGGTGTCTGGGGCAAGTGCCAGCACAAGCCATCACCCTCACAGAGCCCTGGGTAAAGCTGACCACAGAGGGCCAGGAGATTGATTTCCTCCTGGACACTGGTGTGGCCTTCTCCGTATTACTCTTCTGTCCTGAAGAGTTGTCCTCCAAGTCTGTAACTGTCGAAGGAGTCCTAGGACAAGCAGTCTCCCAATATTTCTCCCAGCCCCTAAGCTGTAACTGGGGAGATATGCTCTTCTCCCATGCCTTCCTCATCATTCCAGAAAATCCCACCCCCTTACTAGGATGGGACCTGTTAGCCAGAGCAGGAGCCATTATTTATGTAAACATCATCAGGGAGGAAATCTGTCTCTGCTGCCCATTATTTCAAGAAGGGATTAATAGTTTTAGGAGTATAAAAACCTAATGGCCAATGGAAGCTGGTGCAGGATCTCAAGCTTATTAATGAAGCTGTGATTCCTTTATATACAGCTGTACCTAATCCTTATACCTTGCTCTCTCAAATACCAGGAGAGGCACAGTGGTTTACATTCCTGGGCCTTCTGTGCACCATTACATCCTGCCTTCCAGTTTCTGTTTGCCTTTGACGACTTTAGACCAAAATTCTCAGCTCACCTGGACAGTGTTACCCCAGGGCTTTCAAGATAGCCCCTACTTGTTTAGCCAGGTTCTAGCTCAGGACTCTAGTGTACTCTGGTTCTTCAATACATGGATAACTTACTTGTAACTGCAAACTAAGAAACCCAATGTCAGCAGGCCACCCAGGACCTCCTAAACTTCATTGCCATCTGTGGATATAAGGTTTCCAAACCAAAGGCCCAACTTTATAGGCAAGAGGTAAAATACCTAGGGCTTGTCTTGTCTAAGGGCACTCGGGCCCTTGATGGAGAATGTCTCCAACACATACTGGGCTTCCCCTGTCCAAAGACCTTAAAACAGTTGCAGGGATTCTTAGGAATAGCTGGTTTCTGCCAATTGTGGATTCCCAAATATGGTAAAATAGCAAAACCTCTATACACTCTAATTAAGGAAACCCAAAAAAGCTAACATCCATCTAATACAATGGGACCCTATAGCTGAGGCAGCCTTTCAAACCCTAAAGCAGGCACTACTGCAGGCTCCAGCTCTAAGCCTTCCTACAGGGAACGACGTCTCCCTATATGTTACAGAAAAGGCAGAAGTGGCACTGGGGGTTCTCACCCAGACTCGGGGGACCATGCCACAGCTGGTGGCATACCTAAGTAAGGAAATAGATGCAGTAAGAAAAGGCTGGCCACACTGCTTGCTAGTCATAGCCGCGGTGGCTACACTGGTCTCAGAAGCTGGTAAAATAGTGCAAGGAAAGATCTAACTGTATGGACTTCACATGGTGTAGCTGGAATTCGGGCCTCTAAAGGAGGCTTTTGGCTGTCTGACAGTCACCTACTTAAATATCAGGCCTTAGTGCTTGAAGAGCCTGTACTTCGGCTGTGCACATGTGCAGCCCTCAACCCAGCCACTTTTCTTCCTAAAAAGGAGCAGACACAGAACATGACTGTCAGCAGGTTATAGCTCAGAACTGTGTGGCTCAAGAGGATCTCTTAGAAACTCCTTTAGCCAATCCTGACCTTAAGCTATACACTGATCGATGTTCCTTTATGGAAAATGGAGTTCAAAAAGTAGGATATGCAATAGTCAATCATCAAACAGTGCTTGAAAGTAATTCCCTTCCTCCTGGAACTAGTGCCCAGCTGGCAGAACTAGTAGCCCTCACTTGAGCTCTAAAATTAGGAAAGGAAAGAGAATAAACATATACACAGATTCCAAATATGCTTACCTGGTTCTGCATGCCCATGCTGCCATATGGAAGGAAAGAGAGTTCCTAGCCTCGGCAGGGACTCCCATTATATATCACAAGGAAATTTTAGACTTATTACAAGCTGTCCAAGAACCCAAAGAGGTAGCAGTCTTACACTGCCGGGGTCGCCAGAAAGGAGATGAGACGGAAGCAGAGGGCAATTGCCAAGCTAACCTAGAAGCAAAAAGGGCAGCTAGACAAAAATTTACAGAAGGACCTTTAATATGGGAAAACCTCTCCAGTGAACTAAACCACAATGCTCATCAGAAGAGGTAGAGTGGGCAGTCTCCCAGGGACATAATCTTCTTCCTTCAGGATGGCTAGCTACTGAGGTAGGAAAAATATTCCTACCTGCTGCCAGCCTGTGGAAAGTACTTAAAATCCTGCATCGAACCTTCCATATGGGTATAGAGAATACATATCAAATGGCCAAATCTATATTTATAGAGAAAGGTCTCTTCAGGGCTGTCCAACAAATAGTCAAGGGATGTGAAATATGCCAGAAAAATAATCCTTTGGCACATCACAAAGCTCCTCCTGGGGAACAGTGAGCTGGTTATTACCCAGCTGAGGATTGGCAAATGGACTTTACCCATATGCCTAAGTCTCGGAGATAACAATATCTGTTAGTATGTGTAGAAACCTACACAAACTGGGTTGAGGCTTTCCCCTGTAGAACAGGAAAAGCCCAAGAGGTAATAAAAGTCCTGATTAATGAAATAATCCCTTGATTCGGACTCCCTCACTGTCTTCAAAGTGATAACAGCCCTGCCTTCAAAGCTCCAGTGACCCAAGGAATTTCCAGGGCATTAGGAATATGGTATCATCTCCACTGTTCTTGGAGGCCTCAGTCCTCAGGGAAAGTGGAAAAGATGAATGAAATTCTTAAGAGACATCTAAAGAAGCTGGCACAGGAAACCACCTCCCGTGGCCTTCTCTATGACCCATAGCACTCTTAAGGGCTCAAAACTCTCCTCGGAAAATAGGACTCAGTCCCTATGAGACGCTTTATGGACGGCTCTTTCTTACTACTGATCTCCTATTAGACAAGGAAACAGCAGATCTAATAAAAGACATAACCTCCTTGGCTAAGTAGCAACAGGCTCTTAGGCCCTTACCTGAAGGGCAGCCTAGGGAAACAAGGGAAGGCGTTGTTCTGCCCTGGAGACTTGGTGCTTGTTAAGTCTCTCCCCTCAGACTCTCCCTGTCTAGGCCCATCTTGGGAAGGACCATTTTCAGTTATTCTGTCTACCCCAACGGCAGTTAAGGTGGTAGGAATTAAGTCGTGAATTCATCACACTTGGCTGAAGCCTTGGACACCTCCTGAAGAAAATCATAGGCCCTCCACTCCGCAGCCTGAAGTTCCAGGAGACGACCCTTGGTACACTGTGAGCCGTTAGAGGATCTACGTTTGCTCTTCCGACAAGATCCCCAGGAAAGTAACTGCTCATGAGTCTAATTTACAGCCTGGCATTAACAGGACTATCACTCTTAACTTTGCTATCTGTAATTGAGTTCTCAAATGCCAATTATTCCTTTCATAGTGGGCAGGGGGAGAGTCAGAATAATTGGAAAACTTGGTATGGGCATTAGAAAAGTTACTACCTCTACTCAGTTTGAATATAAGCTATCTTAGTAGTTAAATAATAACATAAAAATTCTCTCTGTAGAGGCAGCTTACTCTGCAGAAACAGCTTAACTCTTTAGCTGCCATAGCTCTTCAAAGTAGAAGGGCCCTAAATCTGCTAACAGCTGAGAGAGAAGGAACCTGTCTCTTTCTAGGAAGAAAAGCTGCTACTTTATAAACCAGTCAGGTATTGTCTTAAACAAAATTAAAGAACTCAGGGATCAATAGAACACAGGGCTGGAGACCTTTAAGAAACAGTATCGTGGAGCTTGTTTAACAACTGGCAGTCCTGGCTCTATCCTCTCCTAGGCCTGTTTATAACCATTCTATTATTGTTGGCCACTGGGCTTCTCCTCTTTAACCTTCTTGTCACATTTGTTTTTTCTAGAATTAAAACCATAAAACCTCAAATAATCCTGCAAATGAAACCCCAAATGTCCTTGGCTCATAAGCTCTATTGTGGACCTCTGGATCAACCTGTATCCTTGGAAGACTTCCCTCTGGAGGAAACCTCAACTACAGGGCCCCTTCTATGCCCCAATTCAGCAGGAAGCAGTTAAAGACCGATCAACGCCCATGTCCCAACAGCAGTTGGACTTTCCTGTTCAGAAGGGGGACTGAGGGACTACGTTAACTTCTCTTCCCAGGTCCACAAGGGTGTGGTTTCAAAGGCAAGAACTTCCCAGCACCATGCCTCCATCCACCTCCCCATCCAGAAGCCTAGAGTTCTTTGTCTAACACTTCTGTGTGTGGGCTGAGTAGAAAGCCCAGGTGAGCTTCCTTTGTTTAGAAAGCCCACCAAAAGCTCCAAGGGAGGAGGCTTTGATTGCAGGCCAGGCAACCAATCACATATTAAAGTTGAAGATCAATCACTCCAAAGGAAGTTTGGAAAAGCTTCTCTCACTGGACAAGAACTTGAATGGGGTGGGAGTAACTCCCAGGATTAAATTCCCCCTACCCCCTTAACTATATGGATTTCCCTCTCTGGGATCCCCTCCCACGACAGCATGGGAGCTTGCTCTCTCTCTCTCTTTCTCTTTCTCTTTCTCTGCCTAATAAGTCATTTTCTGCAAAACTCTCTGGGTCTGATACTTACTTGAATGAGCTCACCATGCCACCAGGGCCCTCTCCCCATTCTTGGGTGAGTGAGGCCCAAGGACCTGGGAAAACACATCCCATCGGAGAACAGTGAGCATTTTTGGGACAGCCCTGCAGCCTGGCTCCTGTCACTGGTTACATCTGAAGTCATGAATCCCAATTTATAGTTGGGAAAATTGAAGCCCAGTGAGCTTATTCAAGGTTGCAGAGTGAGTAAGTGGCAGATTGGAAATGCAACCCAAGCTTTCTGACTACAAAGTCTCACGTCTTTCCAACATCCTTTAAGAAGTCTGGAGATTCTTTTGTAAGCAGTGGAAAGAGCTAGTGAACGTTTTTGAGAAGGGGGATGACATAAATAATAATATTTGGAAAGATTAGTCTGAGCATATGAGATGGGCTGGAATGGACACAGACAAGAACATTAATTATTAAGCTATTGTAAAAACAGTAATGATGTAGACCTGAACAAAGAGAGTTTGGTGATAATAAGATAGAAGAAACAAATTAGAGGCATTTGAAAACAGAATTTACAGGAGTTAGCTCCTCATTGCATCTACAGTGAGATAGGAGGACCATGCCTAAATAATAATGGAGGTGGAGTGAATGATGGCTAAGAAGAGGTAGATTTGGATGGAGAGAAAGAAAGAGACATCTAAATGGATATATGTCATGAGAGCTTGACAGCGGAGATGTGGGATAATATGGTAGGGCTGTGGAACAAGTCCCTCTATAGTAGGGCTTGTTTAAGCTAGACTGTAAGTACCACAGAGCCAGTGGGGGTCTGGTTTATTTCCACATCCCGAGAGCCAGGACAGGCCCTGGCACTCTATAAATATTTGTTAACTTAGAAACTGGATGAAGGCCTTTAAGGATGGTAGAATTTTTGAAAATTGTCCAAAGATAGAAAGCAAAAAGAAGAACATATCTGAGGAAAGACTTGGTAGAAACCAAGAAGCATTATGCAAAGGAAGTTCGTTGGGAGAGAGTTACAAGAGTGTGAGATGTCACAGACAGGCATTGTTGGAAGGGGATCAAAGATAGTGTTACTGAAATAAAGGATCAAGAGAGAGCAGAAGTCAACATGTGAAGAACTGAAGAGGAGTGAGGGGGAGAACTGGAGCCTGGCAGCAGAGAGTACTCTTTCAAAAAGTTTGGTGGTAGAGGAAAAGGGAGCAATGAGAAAACACCTTAAAGAAGAAACAGGATCAAGGAGGAATTGCAAAGGCATGTGTAGCTCAAGGGAAAGGAGGCAGAGAAGAGAGGTAGATTGAAAATACAAGCAAAATGAAGCTCATGGAAATGGAGGAGGATGAGATTGAAAAGGCACAGATGGAGTGATCAGGATTAGATATACAGATCTGAGCATGTTTCACAGAAAGGACAGGTTGAAGCCAAACTATAGGTGAGTGGTTATAGACAGTGATTGCAAATGGAGATGAGTAGAAGACTAAGGTCATTTAGAGAATGACCACAGTCAAGGACAAAGGAGTGGTCAGAGAAACAGCAAGAGAAGTGTAAATTCACTGTCACAAAAATGGATATACAATCAGCCAAGTTTGAGAAAAAGTAACAAGTAGCCAAAAGTGTCAAGCATTGCAGAGAGAATAAGTGGGAATAAATGGTATACATCCAGTGATGTTTGTACAAGCAGTTCATAAACAAAACCCTTAGATTTCCTTTTTTTTGCGGGGGGGTCTATTCAGTTAAAGCTGTTACATTCCCATGGGTCAACTATGCAACTAACTCAGATTTTGAGATGAATAACAAACCTCTTTATCTATAGATGGTAAGTTTAAATTGTGATGCAAATAAATTTTTCTTTCAAATCGTGCAAATGTTGAATCTAATTCAGTCCTGCTAATTTTGTTTAAAAAGCATTTGAAGCAGATGGAACTAGAAAGCCTACTTCTGTAAGTTCCATTTATTCATTCATGCATTGCTTTCATTCAATGAACATTTATTAGATGTCTACCATATACTTTGCTAGTTACTGGGGTTATGGAGGGATATGGCAATAAACAAGAAAGGCAATGTTTATTGCCTGAAGAAGTAATATCAAAAGAAGAAAAAACTATTTGCTATATTGTTGCTAATAGAAAAAAATTAACTTTTAAAAGCAATTGAAAAAATGATTAATTATAGTAAATCTATTTGAATAACTCTTAGGTGGCCATGAAAATACTTAAGAAGATTATATATGAATATGGTAATTTTCCTCTAATATGAAAACAAAATACAACATTGTTATTAGAACAATGTGAAAATACATATGTACACGGAGAAAGGCTCAATAGAAAGGCAAACGTGTGTTAGAATAAAGAAGTTATTAGAGAGATCCAAGATGGCTGACTAGCAGCAGCTTAGGATTGCAGCTCCCAGTGAAAGTGCAGAGAGTGAGTGGACACCACACTCCCAGATGAATTTTTGTTGCTCACAGACCAGGAGATTCCCAGCGGAGGAGCCCCACGGGTCGCCAGCACAACTCTTTTGGCCCGGGAAGGCAGAGTCGCCCATTCAGCTGATTGAAAAGGGGACTGAAACAGGGAGCCAGACCAGGAGTTTCCTGGGCAAAAAAGCGCCACGAATCTCAACACCACTGTTTCAGCCAGTGCAGTGGGTCACTGCAAGGGAAATTACACAGGTTCCGGTGCCCTTTCAACAGGCGACTGGAATACCTGGGAGAGAATCGACCATTCAACTAAAAAAACAAGGCTCTGAGACAGGGAGCCAGGTGATCAGGCTCAGCTGGTCCCACCCCCACAATAAAATAGCATTTGGAAATGCTGAGGATTGAGAGTTTCACAGCAAGTACAGCTGAACCCGGGAAGTTCCAGCTCTATGGGGGAGGGGCGTCCACCGAAGGAAAACCAAGAAACAAAAAAAACTTCATCACCAACAAGCCAGACGTCCACTCAGAGACCCAATCTGAAAGTCAGCAATTACAAAGATGACAGGTGGATAAATCCACAAAGATGGGAAGAAACCAGCGCAAAAAGGCTGAAAACACCCGAAATCAGAATGCCTCTCCTCCTACAGGGGATCGCACCTCCTCATCAGCAAGGGAACAAGGCCTGATGGAGAATGAGTCTGATGAATTGACAGAATCAGGCTTCAGAAGGTGGATAATAAGAAACTTCTGTGAGCTAAAAGAACATGTTCTAACCCAATGCAAAGAAACTAAGAACCTTGAAAAAAGGTTTGACGAAATGTTAACAAGAATAGAAAATTTAGAGAGGAATATAAGTGAATTAATGGAGCTGAAAAACACAGTATGAGAACTTTGCGAAGTATGCACAAGTTTTAACAGTCGAATTGATCAAGCAGAAGAAAGGATATCAGAGGTTGAAGACCAACTCAATGAAATAAAATGAGAAGACAAGATTAGAGAAAAAAGGGTAAAAAGGAATGAGCAAAGTCTCCAAGAAATATGGGACTATGTGAAAAGACCTAATCTACATTTGATAGGTGTAACCGAATGTGACAAAGAGAATGAATCCAAGCTGGAAAATACTTTTCAGTAGATTATTCAGGAAAATTTTCCCAACCTAGCAAGACAGGACAACACTCAACTCCAGGTAATACAGAGAACACCACAAAGATATTCCTCAAGAAGACCAACCCCAAATATGAAGTAAATAACCATTTATTGCTTTAAATATAACAAAAATGTAGGAAGAAGTGGCAGGCAAGAGGCTCTGTGTTACCATGGGAACGATTAAGTTTTCCATGGTGCAGACCAACCTCATTCCAGCTTCAGTGTCAATGACTCACTAGCTTAGAGGGAAATCAATAAATATTTAAGTATATACCTAGTGTCTGTACGAGTGACTCTCATTACGCAGAGAACTGCTGTAAAATATTATTTATTCAGACAAATTATACAAAACCAATCTAAATTAGTACTTTTATACATTCTATTTGGGGAGTACTTAAGGTGTATCAGCAAACAAATTGTTATTCAAGTCACTCCAGAACTGCTGTATACAGATTAAGAATTGATGAGGATACTAATTAAAATCATTTTGGCTAGCATTTCAATTGTTTTTTAAACAGTATTTTTTAATCCCCAAATTAGTCTTGTAATTTATTCATTTTAAGGACCTATGTTACTCTGAGGCCAATCAAAGGGGCTAACAGTCTAGTTTGGGAGCCAAGATAGTCATTCATCAATTCATTCATTCGCTCAGTAAAACATATTGAGAACCTACTATGCACTAAGCATTAAAAAATACCTAAAACACGGCACTTGACCCCAAAAAGCTTAAAATTAGGAGACATAGACATGTTAGTAAATAACTGCTGTAGACAAATCTCAGCAACTGCCACACCTGCTTGCTCCTTCTAGCAGAACTTCTCTGATTGGCCATATTCTGCAACAGTGACCAACTCACCTCTTTTCCCCATCTGCTTTCCCTGCTACAGCTGAGAAAAAAGCTATAGCCCAAAAGTTTCTCCCCTGAGAGGGACAGGATCATTCCCATGTGCAATACAGAGCTGAAGTTGAAGCTGAAAGGATTCATAGAGAAAGACCAGTATAAATCTTTAGTGGACCAAAGTTATAAGAAAGAGAAAGCTTGCAGAGGAGGTACTGAGGAGTTGGTGGTAGCAGAGGACAAGGGAGGAGAAATGGATAGAATCATGGTTACTGTCATGGTGGAGGATCTGTGAACTGCCAACTGAAGAGGGCTAGTGACATGACCCACTTCTTAGGGCTGTCTCTATTCCTGAATGTTTATTTAATATTTTAATATAAGACAATTCTTATATAGCATTAGGGTTAAAAAAAAAAAAAAAGGATTCAGAGTATCAGAGAGACTTCTGTTTCAGCCGTAACAGAATAATGAATTTATCTTCCCCCAATGAATAGCTATAAAATTAAATAAAGTAAATAGAATCAACTGTTTTCCAACAAAAAGCACAGAGCTCTATGATCCTTGAGAGGAGGGGAACAAAGAAGGTGTTAATCACAGAGCAATTTAATTTACATAACAAGCAAGGAATATATTAAACATCTATTTAGAAATCATTTGCTTGAACATTCAACATTCACTTTATTTCTAGAGTCATCTATATGTATTCTGGATTACATAGAGGCTGTCACATGTAAGCCAACACGTCACATGTAAGCCAAGGCACTTATAATAAAATGTATAACAAAAGCACATCAGTGTAATATAAGCTTCCACACATGACCATGGGGAGAAGCAGTTCACATCAAGCTCACTGCAATACTAAGGGAGTTACTTTTATAAAAATTAGGCTATAGTCTCCATAGTGTATTATACAACTAATTTAATTCTTTGGAAATCTACTTATAATCCTACAAAATATTTGCAGATAATCAACTGCAAGTTCAGACTTGGAGATAAACAAGATAACTCCCAGTGTGTGCTTAAATCTGCTTAGGTCAGTTATATACCTGAAATTCAGCAGCTTCCCGTCAGGAAAGATACCATGCATTAACACTGAAGGAACTTTTGTAGAGAGGAAGTGGGGAATGATTAGCACTGAAACCACTGCACTTTTAGAAGGAAGGAAAATTTTCTTTCTGCAGATACGAATAATACTAACAGGAAGTACTGGAACATGTAGGCTGAGGATACATTATTTTGGCTATTACAGGTGATGTCAAGTCATGTATAACCTGCTCATTGTATAAAACTAATTAGTACTTTAAAGAACCTCACTATAACTAATAAAAGATGTATTGACCCTCCTGTGCTATTAAGATACAGGCTGAGATTCTCTAGCAAAGACACATCTCATTTCAGGGGTAAGATGTCAGAAGTCAGTGCTCCCGGCTCCATGCAGTCATTCGGGGTCCTAAGCCCTTCAGTCTTCTGTCTTGCCATTCCTAAGGTGTTGTCCTCATCTAAATGGTCTCAGTTGGGTTTGAGTTCCTGTCTGTGGAAGACGAGAAAGAGAGGCCCTGGAGGGCTAGCAATTTCCTTTTAAAAAGAAACATCACAGCAGGGCATGGTGGCTCGTGCCTGTAATCCCAGCACTTTGGGAGGCTAAGGCTGGAAGATCTCTTGAGGCCAGGAGTTTGACACCACACTGGGCAACATAGCAAGACCCTGTCACTATGAAAAATACAAAAATTAGCTGGAGTGTGGTGGTGTGTGCCTGTAGTCCCAGCTATTCAGGAGGCTGAGGCAGGATGATTGTTTGAGCCCAGGAGGTGGAGGCTGCAGTGAGCTATGATCATGCCACTGCACTCCAGCTTGAATGACAGAGTGAGACCCTATCTCAAAAAAAACAAAAACAAAAACAAAAAAAACACGACTTAGTTTAAGTAAGTGATGTGCACATCTTATAATTCAATCATAAGAATTTAGTTTCGTGGTTACACTTAGTGGCAAGGGAAGCTGGGAAATGTCAGCCTAGGCAGCTATGTACTCATCTAAAACTCAGTTGTTGTGGAAGAAAGGGAGAATGGATTTGCAGGACAACTGGCCATCTGCTAACTGATATGTTAGGCATACATTGCTTGTGGAGGTAACTTGGTTCAATTTTTTGGAAGGAATTTTGTCAATAGTTATCAAAAGCCAGAACATTGTACATGACCTTTGACTTAAGAGAAGTTTATACTAAGAAAATAAAATGTGTCTGGGTACGGTGGCTCACACCTGTAATCCCACCAATTTGGGAGCCTGAGATGGGCAGATCATGTGAAGTTAGGAGTTCAAGACCAGCCTGGCCAATATGGTGAAACTGTATCTCCACAAAAATACAAAAAAAATTAGACAGGCATGGTAGCAGGTGCCTGTAGTCCCAGCTACTTGGGAGGTTGAGGCGAGAGAATCGCTTGAACCCGGGAGGCAGAGGTTACAGTGAGCCAAGATCACTCCATTGCATTCCAGGCTAGAGGACAGAGCGAGACTCTGTCTCAAAAAAAAAAAAATGTAAATGAAGATTTAGTTATAAGGATGTTCACTGCAGAATTATGTTAATAGCAGCAAAACTGAAAACTGTCTAAATATTTATCTCATTGCTTTCTGTGGAAGAGAGCCTTAAATGTGTCCATGGATACCAAGTGACAATACCATTACAGTTACTGGTCCAAGAACCATAATCCCCGAATGTTTGTTTATAGGTGACCATTCCACACTGTATCTATGGCCATCAGATGTTGAGTGCCTACTATGTGCCTTATCCTGTTCTAGAATTTTAACATAAATTATTTCATTTAATTAATCCTGCAAGGCAGATGTCAATATATAAATAAACAGAGGCTCAGCGAGCTTAAGGAACTAGTTTAAGGTTAAACAGCAAATAAGTAATATGGTTAGCTTTCAATTCATGTTGAGTCCAGTTCTTCCCACTCTGCTTCATGCATCTTTTCTCATTTGTCATGCCTAGCAGGACTGAGTGGAACGTGATGCTAAGGAGAAAGTTGTGTGCACATCACAGGGCGACGCTTGAGAAACAACTGCCTCACCAGAGAGACTGGTGGGGACAACGCCTAGCCCTCAGGATTCATCAGGGTGTTTATGTTTATCAAGAGCAGAAACCAACTTTCAACTATTTTAGGTAGAAAAGGGGAAACATAAGAAAATAGGAGCATCTCACGAAGCTAAGGCAGGAATGCAAGCAGCCAGGCGTCGAAAGAGCTGACATTGAAATGGAGTGGAAAGATCAGCAGGAACTCACTTTGTTCCTCACTTCATGTTTTTCTGCAGCATCTGGCTTTCTCAGTTATTCAAGCCATATGGCAGCTGGCAGATGGCAGCCACAGCTTTCATATTTACTTTTTACAGTTCCAACCACATGGAAAGACACACTGTCTCTCTGCTCCCATCCTCAATTCCAGATTCCTTGGGAAGGGACTCGGCTCAGCTTGAGTCAGCAGCCTATTTCCAGTTCAGTCACTGGCCAGAGGGAGGATGGGGGATGTTGTACATAGTTCTGCCAGGTGATAGAACCAGTTAATGGGTTCATTGTGAGCCATCAAGATATTCCAAAAAGTGTCTGTAAGACAATTCTCCATGTGACCCTGGACTGACCTAGTTCTCCGCCCCCCATTTCTTGCTTGTAGTTCTCAAGAATAATTTTACAATGTGCTGGGAATGCAATATCATTACAGAGGAACTGCCTGAAACAGCCTGGGCCTTGCGCTGGGGCAGTCAGGGATGTGCTTTTCTGTAGTTACACAGATATACTTTCTTGATGCATCTCGTAACTTTGAAACTCAGACTAAAATGGAATTGAGAGAAGTATTGTTTCTTGTTTCTATCTGTGACAATAGTTGCTACAAAAATAAGCAATTATCTTTCTCTATAAGTGACAATGACCAAGCTTGTTCAAAAGAACTTATTTTATCCCTTAACATTTCATCCCCTTCACACCCCATCAACTGATTTGGTGGTAACAAATTTAAATGCTTATAAATGGACTGATTCAAATAACTTTACAAAGTACTGGGAACATAAAAAGATAGATGCATATTCCGTTACTTGTAGAACCGCTTATTAACAAGCAGCAAGAGCTTATTTGTTTGTTGTTTTCCCCAGGAACACCTGGCCTTCTTGTAGGGCACATTAGCCACAGATTACACTGGAAGAAAGGCACAGAAGGACAGAAAAGACCGAGGCAGGGACAAAGCTGGGACAGCATTTCCAGTATATCAAAATAAGGCCAGTTCTTTTTCTTAAACCTCAAAAGTACTCTATTTGGAGAATATACAAAAATAATCCATTTGGAAAATTACACCAACAATTAGTAGCTTCTGTGGCCTAAATTAGTATGGCATAAAGCAATACAATCTTAAAACCTTGAGATACTGTAATCCAGAAGGATACTTAATAATGTTTCACAGGAAGTTAAGTGGCAACCATTTTTTGTCCAATGGGGAGAAGGAGTGTTCAGCTTAGATTCTACAGACAGTCCCTGATTTAGGGTTGTTTGATTGAGGAGTTTTTGAATTTACAATTTTGCAAAAGCAAAATGCAATCAGTAGAAGCCATACTTCTAGTAACCACACAATCATTTTGTTTTTCACTTTTAGTACAAAATTAAATAAATTACATGAGGTATTCACAACTTTATTATAAAGTAGGCTTTGTGTTAGATGATTTTGCCTAAATGTAGGCTAATATAAGTGTTCCAAGCATGTTTAAGGTAGTCTAGGCTAAGC
Source organism: Aotus nancymaae (assembly GCF_030222135.1). NCBI lineage: Eukaryota > Metazoa > Chordata > Mammalia > Primates > Aotidae > Aotus > Aotus nancymaae. The sequence continues at coordinate 1,657,311 of NW_026988537.1, read as the reverse complement.
TATGATGGTCGGTAAGTTAGTTGTATTAAACACACTTTCGGCTTAAGGACATTTTCAACTCATGATGGGTTTATTGGGACTTAGCCCTAAGTTGAGGAGCATCTATAATTTTAAAATTATTCTTTTATATAAAAAGAGAAGACTTTTAAAGACCTTTCTCCTCTTCACATTATGAAAGGAGCACTTTGGGGAGAGAGAGAGAAAGATAAAGGCCACACCCTAGTAATAAGCAGAAGGCATTTCACAGAAAGAATGAAATTCTGGTCAGAAATGCCACTGATAAGAACTTGGCACGTAAGGTAAAATTTAGGTTTCAGTTTAAATGTCCCTTCCTCCAGGAAACCTTTTATTATCTTCTTGGACTAGCTTTGAAGCTTCTGCTCTGAAATTTCATAGAGTTTCTAGATTGTAGGGGACATATTTATAGTAATTAATGGATGATACATTTTTTATCTGAAATTCAAATTTAACTGAGCATCCTACATTTTATCTAACAGTCCTACCTATATTTCATCTTTTCTTTTTTAAGTACCTACCAAATTTTCCAGTGATTGCTTATTTAAGAGAGTAAGCTCTACAAGGTAGAGACTATGTCTATCTGGTTCATGTTTGTATTTCTAAGGCTTGGCGTGGTAACTGGTCACATATTAATAATAGGCACTTGATAAAGTACGGAATGTTAGTGTTGGGAAACTAAAAAAAGATTCATGGAATAAAAGAAAAAAAATGATTGCAACATTTAAGTAGAGAGTAAGCATTCTTGTAGATGATTATAATGACTCAAATTCAACAAGGTCAACTTCATGTAGAATATCTCAAGATAAAAAAATTGGATTACATAGAAGAGGATTAATCCAATCTGGATTTAATTAATGTAAGAAAAGAAAACATTGGCCAGGCGCGGTGGCTCACGCCTGTAATTCCAGCACTTTGGGAGGCCGAGTCGGGTGGATCCTGAGGTCGAGAGATTGAGACCATCCTGGCTAACACGATGAAACCCGTCTTTACTAAAAATACAAAAAATTAGCTGTGCATGGTAGCGAGTGCCTGTAGTCCCAGCTACTCAGGAGGCTGAGGCAAGAGGATCACTTGAACCCAGGAGGCGGAGGTTACAGTAAGCTGAGATCATGCCACTTCACTCCAGCCTGAAGACAGAGTGAGACTCTGTCTCAAAAAAAAAAAAAAGAAAAAGACATTGTATTAGTCTAGATGAAAGATAAGTCCCCAGCTTTACTGGCTTCTCATTACAGAAAAATACAGACCCTCTCTCACTAAATATTAATTACAGTTTGTTGATATAGTCTAGAATTTTGCTGAAATTGTCTTGTGAAATGTTTATAGTTCTCACTCCATAAAGAGGGGCTCAGCTTCTTTCAGCTATTACCAGTCCTTGTTGTTATAAAAGGCCCTCCTGATACTGAAATACATGAACAGAAGTGGCTGAATCAGATACACCTTAAATTATTTTGTGGTTGGGATTCTGGAGCCCAGAGTTGGAGAACCATGGAAGCGGCCTCCTTTAAGCCTTCTTGTTTCAGTCTGGTGAGCTACACGTTTCACTTGCAAGAGGAGAGTGCCAGGCTGTTTCCCAGCTCTCTGGGTAGAGGTTGAAGCCAAATGAATTTTTTCTGATTTGTAAGATTTTAAAAAATACATTTATATGTCATGTAATTTCAAGTATTCAAACTTTGTTTATGCTCTTCTTCTCTTTCCCTAAATAGAATTTCCTTTCATCTCTGGTAAAAGTCAACTCTCTAACTACTGCATCTCCCAGCTGAACAGGTAACTGTGCGCACTGGACCTGCTCTAAATGCATATCCCTTCATGCTGCCTACAGCCAGACCATGTTTCCTGAGTCCATTCACTCTTCCACTGCCTCTTGCCTTCTCTTTCCTCAAGCCTTCAATACCTCCTCCCTCATCCTCATTCTCAGCAGATGATCTTGTTTCCTATTTCACTGTAAAAAGAGAAGACAAAAGAAGAAAACTGGCACAAAAAGAATAGTCCATGATGTTCTTTTTGGGCCTAATTCTTTTTACTCATTTCCCTGTTTCCCAACTCTTACTAGACCCCAGGCCATTTTGGTGTTAATCTGTTGGGTTAAAGGAAAAAAGTAATGGAGAACTAATGAAAATTATAAGGAGTTTGTTGTATTTGTAATGTATCTCAAATAACTTGATATTGTGCTTCCAGAAGATTTTTCTAACAGTGTTTGCAGGCTGTAAAATAATGCTTTCACTTAGAAAAGGCCCAGCATGGTGGCTCAGGCATGTAATCCCAGCACTTTGAGAGGCCAAGGTGGGTGGATCACTTGAGTTCAGGAGTTCATGACCAGCCTGGCTAACATGACAAAACCCTGTCTCTACTAAAAGTACAAAAATTAGCCAGGTGTGGTAGCACATAACTGTAATCCCGGCTACTTAGGAGCCTGAGGCAAGAGAATCGCTTGAACCTGGGAGCTGAAGGTTGCAGTGAGCGGAGATCCTGTCACTGCTCTCCAGCCTGGGCAACTCCATCTCAAAAAAAAAGGCAGAATTACCATTCTTATCCACCTTAATCCTTAGTAGCTTCAGAACCCTGGCTAAGAGGGGTCTAAGGTCAACCCAAATCCTCTCCTAGGACACAAAAATAGTCTCCTTTCTAAAATAAGATACTATATTAATGCTTAGTTAGGCAGTGGCTTTCAGACTTTATTTCCCACAATAAGAAATACATTTTACAACAAGACATTCAAACACAGTCACATTTATGACTGAAAGAAAAGTTCACTAGACCATAGTTATCTTTATGATATGCAATAATGAGTCAAAAAGCTCATAATTTAGAAAATACTACATTAAAGAATAATTAAAAGGAGCATGGGTCGGGTGAGGTGGCTCATGCCTCTAATAGACAAAATCTTTAAGGCTCCACAAATAGCTAGATGAGCATTAGTTTGGAACCCACTCAACTATAACTCCCTGCCCTTCATGTACACACAGAAAGCAGTGTCCACATGCATGATTAAACTGCTTGACTATGAATAAGTGACTCAGATGACCTGTTTGTCTAAGTGGTAAAGAGCAGAGCTGATGTCAGAACGAGTGCGGTAAAATCACTCGGGGAAGGGAAACGGCTCCTCCCTGTTGTTCTTGTTTGTTCTCCACCAGCACAAACGCCACTATCCAAGTAGCCTCTGCATTACAGAGGGCTGAAAATTAAGCCCTGAACTGGGGTAAGGGACTAGATGGATTCCATGGCTTCTAAGTTGCTTTTAAATCCTAAAACTCTCTTCTCTCGATAAATATTTACTGATTGCTTAATACATACCAGGCACCATGCTAGGAGACAAGGACCCAACAGTGAATAAGGCAAACAGTGCTGATGCTTTTGGAAAGCTCATATCCAAGCTGGGGAGACAAACAACGTACAGATAAGGAAATGCAATGAAATTAATGTTGTAAAGGAAGTAACAAAGTTCAGTGATAGAGAATAATGGGGTAACCTATTACTATTCTTATCTATTGTTATTATTAATTACTGCCATTACTCTTATGGTAGGAGTTTGACTCTATTCTGTGTCAGACGGGCAACCATCAAAAGGATTTAAACAAGGAAATGACATGATATAGTTTTAAAAGAATGCAGCTATTGTGTGGAGAACGTGCTGGAGATAGGAAGAATAAAAGCGGGAAAATTGTTTCAGGAGTCTAGGCAAGATACGACAGGTGCTTGAATTATGGTGGCGACAAACTCCAAAATCCTGTTTTGCTTGCAATTAATAGACAATGAAAAATTATTTCTGAATATTGAATTGAAAATCTTGTTTATTTTACCTCCAAAGCATACATTTTTTTTTTTACATCTTTGCTAAAGTATTTAAATCCAAGGGCTCCAAACTTTTTATTTTTTTGCACACAGTGTGCTAGCGGTGGTTGCTTTTAATATCCCAGAGCTCTGTAATCAAGAGAGTGTAGGACTTGGTTGGGGTGGAGGGACTGGAACAAGTTGAGACTAGTGGAAAGAAGCAGCTGGTGCCAAGCTGCTGTGCAGAATCGGGCACAGGTGCATACTGGGAATTCTACGAAGCTTGGGAAAGTGTTAAAGTTTCTATATGGACAAGGCCCACCTAAGTCAAATAGCGGGAAAAAAAGATATATAATCTGCAAGTTCACTTTGGAAAGTCAGAGTTATCAGAATAAGAGTACTATTTGTGTGAGAGTCTCAAGCTTCTTGGAAGAAATGATACTAGAATTTGGAGCGATGATTATTACCCTAGAATAACATGATTATATTTCTTAAACCAAATAAGAAGAGACCTTTTCTAGCGAACTATTTTGGGGGAAAATGAATGGGGCTGTCTGGGAGGGCAGGCAATTCATCTTAAGGTAGCAGAAAACTAAGACACGTGGCTAGTCTTAGGACAGCAGCTGTCTGCATGTGATGAATTGTTTGTTATGATACAGATTAATGTTTCTCTGGCTTAGTCTCTGAGAAAACTTAAGTTTTTAACAAAGAACTGAAGAAAAGCTGAAAGAAAAAGGCTGCCTCTTGGAGGATTAAATTGAATATAACAGCTAAGAAAGCTGTTATATTACTAGAAGGAAGGAGCTAGGAATCCCTCTCCCTACTCCACCCCATCAACTTTGAGTAGAGCCCCAGCAGGAGCAGGTGGAGAACTGGTGCAGAGTCCTGGCTGGAGACTTGGCAGAAGGCTGATAAAGATCCTAGGGCTGTGAGGCCACTCAGGAACCCTGAAAATGGGAGAAACCTCAGATGTTGGTTATCTTTATAAAGAAAGGACAGGGTGGGAACTTGCCATCCATGTACTCAAAATCCCCAAGTATGGCCTCAGAAAATGAAGGTTACATTGGTTGAGTTGGTGTAACAATTGCTGTATCCCAAAACAAGCTGTTGAATCTTTGGAGACTCACAAGAATTAATTTAAGCGATATCAGTCTAGAAATGGTTTACATCCAGATTCTGCTTGGAGATGAGAAAAGAGTTTTCCTAAACTTCCAGCCCCCAGTTTGTGAGAGAACAGTCACAGACACACATTCAGAGTGACAGTGTGCCCTTTCCTCCTATGCATGTAGTTGAACAAATGTGGACAACTCTAAAAGTAAGTTCTCCAAGATTCCAGATCAGGAGCAGGCTGAAAGAGGTCTGAGCAATGTTTTATGTCATTTCTTAGTGCTCTTGGTGAGAGGCTTTTTCTTAAAAAGCCCATTTGTAGGCTAGGTGCAAAGACCCTACAGGAATTTACCTGGTTGCTGACCAGTTACTGATGCATGTCCATATCCATTCTGGTTCTTAAGCCACATTTGTAAACAGCATATAGGCTTTTGTAAAAAGGCAAGTCAAAAGCTTTCATGAAGATATTGACATGCTATATCACATAGAAACATATTTGGCTCTCTGAAATGTCTCAGGAATGAATCATACATGTTGCCTTCCACTTTTGGAATATACGAAAACTGGGTGAGCATGTCCAGCAGTTTGGTCTGGCTTCCAAAAGCTGTTTGGCTATGTATTTAGCTGGTGCAAAAGTAATTGCGGTTTTTGTCGTTACTTTCAATGCCATTACTTTTGCTCCAACCTAACATATTTGAGGCAGAAAATTAATTTGGCAGCACAGATATACCTTGGGTAGAACTTATTGTTCAAATACAGAAAGTGACCAATACGTATAGGAAAAATATACTTATTTAATTCTTGCAAAAGACACAGATTTTGCTGATGGGAAAAATATAGAAGCATGGATATAAAGGCATAAATTGCATGCTTTCAAAACACACAGGCTGTATTGATGAGAAACAGAGATGGATGCATGAAGGGACTCGCTAAGGCTGTAATGAAGGGCCGTGAGGAAAGAAAGCATTGGCATTTTGCTTTCGTCGGCCTTGACCCTTTGTTATCAGGCCAAGAATGCAAAAGATGTGAGGCTGGTGTTTTCGAAAGCCAATGCTACCTAAAAGAGTAAAAATTCAAATTGTTTCTTACATAAAATTGCTTTTTTGTTTTTTTATTTGAGACAGAGTCTCGCTCTTTTGCCAGGCGCCAGGCTGGAGGGCAGTGGCGCGGTCTCAGCTCACAGCAACCTCCCCTCCCAGAGGTCACTTTCTCTATTTGAACAATAAGTTCTACCCAAGGTATATCTATGCTGCCAAATTAATTTTCTGCCTCAAATATGTTAGGTTGGTGCAAAAGTAATGGCATTGAAAGTAACGACAAAAACCGCAATTACTTTTGCACCAGCCAAATACATAGCCAAACAGCTTTTGGAAGCCAGACCAACCTGCTGGACAATTCTCCCACCTCAGCCTCCCAAGTAGCGGGGACTACAGCCACGCGCCACCACGCGCAGCTAATTTTTGTATTTTAGTAGAGACTGGGTTTCACTATGTTGGCCAGGATGGTCTCCATCTCTTGACCTCGTGATCTGCCCGCCTCGGCCTCCCAAAATGCTGGAATTACAGGCGTGAGCCACCACGCCCGGCCTAAAATTACTTTTTAAGAAATGATCATTAGAGGCTGGGCGCGGTGGCTCACGCCTGCAATTCCAGCACTTTGGGAGGCTGAGGTTAGCTGATCACTTGAGTTCGGGAGTCCGAGATCAACCTGACCAATTTGGAGAAACCCCGTCTCTACTAAAAATACAAAAATCAGCCTGCGCAACAAGAGGAGAGAGAGAGAGAGAGAGAGAGAGAGAGGAAGAAAGAAAGGATTACAATTGAAACAACAAAACTCTCAACTACTGGTTTTTTACAAACACAACTTTTGAAGGAGTCTAAAATAATTCATTACCCTTCTGAAAACTCTGTCCCACCTGTTTCTCACTATCAGCCACTTTACGTCCCAAATCACAGAGAAAAGGGGATCTTCCTTCTTTTTCCCAACTTCTTTTAACCTCCTTGCAGAAGAAAGAAATAGCCAATTTAAACAAACATCTATTGTGTCTATTTTGGGCCCTATGTTGTTCAAGGTACAGGAGAATGAGCTGTAAATAAGACAGCAACAGCGCCCCCAGAAGCTGACGTTCTAATAAGGGATGACAGTCAATAAACGTATAGAAAAAAATGAATAAGAACTTCAGGTGCTGATCAACATTATGAAGAAGCTATAATAGGATATTGTGAGAGAAGTGGCTCAGGGAGATATGATACTACATTAGCTGTGATAGTCAGGGAAGGTCTATCTGAGAAAGTGATATCTGAGTCACTTCGTATCACCTAAATCGGGTCCTAAACCCCTGGGCCATGGACCCATACAAGTCTGTGGCCTGTTAGGAACCAGGCTGCACAGCAGGAGGTGAGCAACGTGTGAGCGCGAAGTTTTATCTGTATTTACAGCCATTTCCCACCACTCGCATTACAGCCTGAGCTCTGCCTCCCGTCAGATCAGTAGTGGTGTTAGATTCTCATAGGAAGGCGAATCCTACTGTGAAGTGTGCATTCAAGGGATCTAGGCTGTGCAATCCTTATGAGAATCTAATGTCTGATGATCTGTCACTGTCTCCCATCACCCCCAGATGGGACTTTTTAGTTGCAACAGTCTCAGGGCTTCCACTTATTCTAAATTATGGTGGGTTGTATAATTATTTCATTATATTTTATAATGTAATAATAATATAAATAAAGTGCACAATAAGTGTAATGTACTTGAATCATCCCAAAAAATCCCCACAACCCTAGTCCGTGGTAAAGTATCTTCCATGAAACTGTTCCCTCATGCCAGAAAGGTTGGGGATGGCTGAGCCAAGTGATAAAAAGAAGGAAGCACATGAGGTCCAAGCAGAATGAGCAATAGGTGGGATGGCCTGAAACATGAACAAACTTGATGTGTTCATGGGACAGAACATCAGAGTGGATGAAGCTCAATGAACAAGAGGAAGAGTGGGGAGAGATGAGGTCAGAGGCACAGATGGGGCAAGCTTTGGAGAGCCTCATAGACTCTGATGAGAAGTTTGTTGATTATTTTGATTGCAATGGGAAGTCTTTAGATCATTTTAAGCAGGGAAATTATGTTCTTTGATTTATGCTTTAGAAAGATTACTCTGGCTGCTATGTGGATATAGGAAGGGCAGTGAGGAATCAAGAATGCAGCCACAGAGATCAATGAGAAGTGATGTGGCACTGACTTAGATTGGAAGAGTAGAGATGGTAAGAAGTGGTTAGGTTCAGGGTACATTTTGGAAGTTGGAGCTTATGGAACCTGTTGATGAATTGGAAGTAGATACTTACTGATGGATTGAATGTGCTGTGTGAGGAAAAGAGAAGAGACAAATAGGGCTACAAGGTATTTGTCCTGAGAAACTCGGTGTATACTTGCGTAATTTACAAGGACAGGAAAGACTCGGGGGAAGCAGACTTGGGGTGTGATAGAAATCCAATAGCTTGGTTTTGGCCATGTTAAATTTGAGATGCTTATTAGACATGCAACTGATATGCTGAGTAGATAGTTGGATATACAAGTTCTGGAGCTCAGGCAAGATATTGGATCTAGAGATATACACTCGAGAGGTATCAGTATATAAAGGTCTTTGAAGCAACGGGAGTAGATGAGATCACCCAGGGACACAGTGTAGCAGGGTATCCAATCTTTGGCTTCCTTGGGCCATGTGGGAAGAATAATTGCCTTGGGCATTACATAAAATACACTAACACTAACACTAGCTGATGAGCTAAACACACACACACACACACACACACACACAATCTCATAATGTTTTAAGAAAGTTCACGGATTTGTTTTGGGCTACATTCAGAACCATCCTGGGCTACGTGGCATTCCCTGAACTTGTAAAGAAAGAGAGGAGCTGAGGACCAGAGTTCTGCACATTCCAACATTTAGCAGTATTCTCTCTTCATGTCCAAGGAAAACCTTTTATTATATTCTCTGATATTATCCAATTCACCCCTTCTGTAGCAGATTAAAAATGACTATAAATTCTTTGATACTCCTACTAAGAGGTGGGGTCTAATTCCCTTTCCCTTGAATCTGGGCTGAGTCAGTAAGGCCAGTCAGTGACTTGACCAACGGAATTAATCAGAAGTGACATTCTGGGACCCAAGAGATGAGGTCATAAGAAGACTTATACTAATAGTTTCTGCCCAGGATATTTGGAATATTCCCTCTGGAAGCCTAAACCATCATGTAAGAAAGCCAGTCACCCTGAGACTACCCTGGAAAGACCATCTGTAGGTACTCTTGTTGACATTCTTAGCTGAACTCAACCTTCCAGTCACTCCTGCCAAGACATCAGACATGTGAATGAAGCAATCTTGGAATTTTCAACTAACCTGCCAACCAGCAAGCCTGGCAAGTAACCACATAGGATGTCATGTGGGGCAGAGAAATTGCCTGGCTGAGCCCTGCCCAAATCTCTGGCCCCTCAAATCATGAGATATAATAAAATGGTTAAGTTTGAGATAATTTGTTATATAGCAATAGAAAACCGAAAACACCTTCCCCCTTTCTCTGGGACCTTATTTTACAATCAATTCTCATCCCTTCTGGTTCATGCTACCTTTTCAACACACATATCATTTTATTACCAACTTTTCTTTCTTTCCTGGTTCTTTTTTCTCCACCTGCAAGCATGCTCAGTCTTTTCCATCTTGTTAAAAGCTTTCTTTAACCTTCAACTCCCATTCATTCTTCAACCTAATGCAAAATCTTTTTCCTTTAACATATCCTTAAAATTGATCTCTCTGAGTTCACCAATATCTAATTGACAAAGCCATCAGATATTTTCTGTCCTTATATTTAAGTTTCAAAAGTTCTCATCATTATATTTTAAGGATGAGGAGAGCTGATGTGGTTGGCCTGAGAAATAAGGTGAGAACCAGAACCAGTCTGCACAGTCAGGGACTTCATTTCTTTTAGATGTGAATTTCTTTAGCTGAGATATGAGAAGCACCTCAAAATCAGAGATTTCCTGAAGACAAGGTGGATACAGAGTGAATGAACCAGGTAGAACAGAGCTGGATAGGAGAGAGGAAAATACCAACCATGAGAAATTCCTTGATCTAGAATTTTGGTCCAGCATTTGAGAAATAGCAGGATCAAACTCCTGAAAATAGAGTAACAGACTATCAAAAAGAAGGGTAGGCTTAAGTTAGTGTGAAGAACAGTCAGGAGAAAGCCTTTAACCAGGTTCTTAAACTTTATTTTCCTTATGAATCAACTGGAAAAGTTTTGTTAAAAGTACTGATTGTCCTGCCTTGTCCAAAAAATTTTGGTGGTGGATTGACAATTTTTCTTTCAAATAAACAACCCAGGTCATTCTGATACAGGTGGTCTTCAGGCCAGACTTTGAGAAACATCATCCTAAAGAAAGGAAGGGCTTGGCTAGGGCGTTCTGGAATGAGACCATTTGGGCATTTCTTCTTTACCTGATTAGTTAACTCATTAGTTTGCTCATGATTCTAAATCTATGCTGGGCTCAGCTGGAACAATCGGAAGCTGAACTGAGTTTCTCTCTTTCTCCATGTAGTTTCAGGGCTTCTTCCTCTTTATATGGCCTCCATATGTGGTACTTTCCATGTGGTCTTTGCAGCAGAGTAGCCAGACTTCCTACATGTGGCTCAGAGCTTCAAATAGCACAAAAATGGAATCTGCAAGGCCTCTTCAAAGCTGAGGCTGGAATTGGCATTGTGTCACTTTCGCTACATGCTACTTGTTGAAGCAAGTCCCAGGCCTAGCCCATATTTAAAGGGAAAGCACTGTACAAGTGTGGGAACACTGCGAGATGTGGTTCATTAAGGGGCCATGCAGGTTAGCAGAGAAAACACCAGAAGAAAAAAATAAGATAAAGCTGGGTTTGTTGGGAGCAGAGATGTATAAGGCTAATATATATAATAACCACAACCACAAGGCATGCTCAGTTTTTAAAGGTGAACCACAAATTGGCTCTGAGTTCCCCGGCAGTCAGGAAAACCAGTTAGGATTAAGTAAATTATAAAGAATTAGCAATTCTTTATTATGGGTGGTTTGCAAATCTTTTCTACCATTCTGTGGGTGATCACTTCACATCATTGTCTGTCTCCTTTGCTGTGCAGAAGCTTTTTAGCTTGATGTAATCCGATTCGACAATTTTGCTTTGGTTCCTTGTGCTTTTGAGGCCACAAAAATCTCCCACACCAATATCTTGGAGCATTTCCCCAATGTTTGATTTTAGTAGTTTCATCGTTTCATGTTTTACATGTAAGTATTTCATCCAATTTGATTGCATTTTTGTATATGGTAAGAGATAGGGGTCTAGTTTCTTCTTCTGCATGTGATTATCAAGTTTTCTCAGCACCATTTATTTTTTTTTTTGTCATGTACATTCAGAATTTTTATTTTAAAACAAAGAATCGGAGTAACATTAACAATAGAAAATCCATACGGAAATATTCACAGTCTGCTCAGTGGGAAATGAGAAAACGACTTCCCTGCCTTACTGCCAGCCTACTGTTTGAGGAGCTAGAAGTTGATGTGAAGTTGAAGGTCACCTTTTCCAGCAAAACCCCGCTCCATAGCTATGTGCATTTTTATTCAAAGGCTCCATGACCAGGGGGAACAGTGAGAACTGAGAACCAAATACTGTTATTGGCAAGGGTCTGGCCAAAGGGTCTGCCAGCACCGTTTATTAAAGAGACTGTCCTCTCCACACCCTCCACATTGTATGTTCTCGGTGCCTTTGTGGAAAAAGGTCGGCTGTAAATGTGTGAATTTATATCTCGGCTCTCTAGCCCTTTTTTGAGATGGACTCTTGTCCTGTCTCCCAGGCTGGAATGCAGTGGTGCGATCTCGGCTCACTGCAACCTCTACCTCCCCAGTTCCAGTGAGTCTCCTGCCTCAGCCTCCTGAGTAGCTAGAATTACAGGTGCATGCAACCAGGCCCAGCTAGTTTTTTGAATCTGTAGTAAAGACGGTGTTTCACCTTGTTGGCCAGGCTGATTTCAAACTCCTGACCTCAAGTGATCCACTTGCCTTGTCCTCCCAAATCGCTGGGATTACAGGCATGAGCCACTGTGCCTGGCTTTTGGCTCTCTATTGGTCTGTGTCTGTTTTTATGTTAGTACTATGCTGTTTTGGTTACTATAGCTTTGTAGTGTATTTTATTATGTTGAGGTATATTCTTTCTATACCCAATTTTTAGAGGGTTTTAATCATAAAGGAATTTTAAATTTTACCAGACTTTTTCAGCATCAATTGAAATTATGATATTTTATTTATTATTTATTTATTTGAGACAGAGTCTAGCTCTGTCACCAGGCTGCAGTGCAGTGGCGTGATCTCAGCTCACCACAACCTCTGCTTCCCATGTTCAAGCAATTCTCCTGCCTCAGCCTCCCAAACAGCTGGGACAACAGGCATGTGCCACAACATCCAGCTAATTTTTGTAATTTTAGTAGAGATGGGGTTTCACCATATTGCCAAGGTGGTCTTGATCTCTTGACCATGTGATCCACCCACCTTGGCCTCCCAAAGTGCTGGGATTGCAGGTGTGAGCCACCATGCCCGACCTGAAATTATGATATGTTTTTTGTCCTTCATTCTGTTGATACGATGTATCACATTGATTGATTTGCATATGTTGAACCATCTTTGTATCCCTGGGATAAATCCCACTGGATATGATAAATGTTCTTTTTAAATTGAATGTGTTCTTGAATTTGGTTTGGTAGTAGTTTGTTGAGGATTTTTTGCATCGGTGTTCATCAGTGGCATTGGCCTGTAGTTTCAGTTTTTTGATGTGTCTTTGTCTGGTTTTGGTATCAGGGTAATCCTGGCCTCATGGAATGAATTTGGAAGTAGTCTTTTCTCTATTTTTTGGACTAGTATGAGTATGATTGGTATTAGTATTTAAATGTTTGATAGAATTATTCAGTTGTGAAACCATCAGGTCCCTGGCCTTTCTTTCCTGAGAGACTTAAAGCTTCAGTCTCATTACTTGTCATTGTTCTGTTCAGGTTTTGCATTTCCTCATTGTTCAATCTTGGTATGTTGTATGTGTCTAGGAGTTAACTATTTCTTCTTGGTTTTCCAATTTATTGGCATATAGTTGCTCATAGTAGCCACCAATGATCCTTGGAATTTCTGTGGTATTAGCTGAAATGTCTCTTTTTCCATCTCTGATTTTATTTATTTGGGTCTTCTCTCTTTTTTTCTTGGTTAGTCTGGCTAAAGGTTTGTCAATTTTGTTTATGTTAAAAAAAAACTCACTTTTTGTTTCATTGTTTCATTGTGTTTTTCATTTTCAAATTCATTTGATTCTCCTCTGATCTTTATTATTTCTTCAGTAATTTTTGGTTCGGTTTGCTCTTACTTTTCTAGTCCTTTAAAATGAATCATTAGGGCTGGGCGTGGTGGCTCACCCCTGTAATCCCAGCGATTTGGGAGGCAAAGCTGGGTGGATCACCTGAGGTCGAGAGTTCAAGAACAACCTGACCAACATGGAGAAACCCTGTCTCCACTAAAAATACAAAAATTGGCAGGGTATGGTGGTGTGTGCCTGTAATCCCAGCTACTTGGGAGGCTGAGGCAGAAGAATCACCTGAACCTGGGAGGCAGAGGTTGCAGTTAGCCAAGATTGTGCCATTGCACTCCAGCCTGGGCAACAAGAGTGAGACTCCATCTAAAAAAAAAAATACATCATTAGGTTGTTTATTTGAAGTTTCTCTTCTTTCTTGATGTAGCTGCTTATAGCCATAAACTTCCCTCTTATTACTGCTTTCACTGTATTCCATAGGTTTTGGTATATTGTATTTCCATTATCATTTGTATCAAGAAATTTTTCAATTTCCTTTTAAATTTCTTCATTGACCCACTGGACATTCAGGAGCATATTGTTTAATTCCCATGTGCTTGTGTTGTCTCCAAAATTCCTCATTATTGATTTGTAGTTTTATTCCATTGTGGTCAGAGAAGATGCTTGGTATTATTTCAATCTTTTTGAATGTTTTAAGACTTGTTTTGTAACCTAGCATTTGGTATATCCTTGAGAATAATCCATGTGCTGAGGAAAACAATACGTATTCTGCAGTCATTAAATGAAATATTCTATAGATATTGATTAGATCCATTAGGTCTACAGTGCAGATTAGGTCCAGTGTTTCATTTTGATTTTTTGTCTGGATGATCTGTCCCTGGCTGAAAATGGGTTGTTGAAGTATCCAGCTATTATTGTATTGGGGGCTACCTCTCCCTTTAGCTCTAATAATACTTGCTTTATATATTTGGGTGCTCCAGTGCTGGGTGGAGATACACTTATAACTGCTGTATCCTCTTGCTGAATTGACCCCTTTATCATTATATAATGACCTTCTTTGTCTCTTTTTATAGTTTTTTTTTCTTAAAGTCTATTTTGTCTGATAGAAGTATAGCTACTCCTACTTGCAATGTTTTTTGAACTGACTGCACCACGGATTACACCATAGTCAAGCCATGATGACCCCTGTGACCCACACGTACATCTCCAGATGGCCTCCTGGAGCCAGAAAGTCTGAGATAACAAGAAAGCCACAAAAGAAGAATAGCTAGCTCCTGCAGTGCCTGATTAACCCACCTTGCAACATTTCATCATTGTTCTGCCTCAACTGATAAGTCTACCTTTGTGACACTGAACCCTGTGGCCTGATTAACCGACCTTGCAACATTCTACAATTGTTCCTGCCTCAACTGATAAATCAACCTTGTGACTTTGGACCCTGGACAACCCCCCTCAGCTTGCAAAAAACCACCCTAAACTGTAACTTTCCATTACCTGCCCCCAACCTATAAAACAAGCTCCTATCCTACCACCCTCTGCTGACTCTCTTTTCAGACTCAGCCCACTCACATTTGGGTGAATAAACAGCCTTGTTACTTACACAAAGCTTGTTTAGGTGGTCTCTTCATTCAGAACATGCTTAACATTTGGTGCTGAAACCAGGGACGGGAGTACTCCTTTGGGAGACCAGCCTCCTGTCCTCACTATCCCTCTGTGAAGAGATCCACCTGTGACCTCAGCACATCAGACCAGCCCAACAACCCTCTTGCCACCTTCAGATCAGGTAAGCAGTCTCTCCCTCTCTCTCTTTTCCTTTAAATACTTTTCCTCCTAAGTAGAGACAAAAGAGACACTCTTTATCTGTGTGCTAAAAAACTCCAACGTTGGTCGTGGACTCAGGAAGACAATCAGGAAGACGGTCTTCCCTTGATGTCTGGTCAATAGCAGGGACACCTGCCTTGATCACTCACCCGTGTTACAGCCCAGGACTCAGCAGGGGATGCCTACCGAAAACCCTAGTAGCTGCTCTCATTCTCCTCATCTCTACTTCTCTCCTTAAAACTTATTTCTTTCACTATGGGCAGTATTCCATCCTCTATTCCTCAGTCTTCACCTCTAGCCTGTGTCCTAAAAAACCTAAAACCTTTTCAACTGTCAGCCAATCTGAAACCTAAACATCTCATTTTTTTCTGCAGTACAGCCTGGCCCCAATACAAATTAGACAATGGTTTCAAATGGCCAGAAAATGGCACTTTTGATTTTTCTATTCTGTAGGACCTAGACAATTTTTGTCAACGAATAGGCAAATGGTCTGAAGTGCCACACATCCAGGCATTTTTTACACTTTGATCCCTCCCTAATCTCTGCTCTCAACGCAACCTGTCCCAAATTTTCCTTCTCTCCCTTCCGTCTGCCCCTCCTGCCTCCACCAGTGACTCAGAATCCTCCTTGTCCATTGACCCTTCCGACCTTTCTCCTCCCTGCCTGTCTAAATCAGGCCCTAATCCAGACCCTAACCCCCTTCCCCCCAGAGCCTTCCTCCTCTTCCTCTGCCTGCAACTCACCTCCTTATGCCCCTTCTGTCACCTCTCCACCTCATACACAGTCTGGCTTACAGTTTAGTCCTGTGGCTAACTCTTGGTATGAGCAGCCCAGGAGTTCGAGACCAACATAGGCAAAATGACAAAACTCCATCTATACAAAAAATACAAAAATTAGCCAGGTGTGGTGGTGCATGACTGTAGTCCCAGTTACTTGGGAGGCTGAGGTGGGAGGACCACTTGAGCCCGGGAAGCACAGGTTGTAGTGAGCGAAGATTGTGCAGCTGCGCACTCCAGCCTGGGTGACAGAATAAGACTGTCTCAAAAAAAAAAAAAAAAAAAAAAAAAAAGATACTTAATATCTTCAAATATTCAAGATCTGAATGAGAAAAATGTAGTCTTGGGTCAGGGATATATGAAAAGTATCCAGCAATTCCATAGCTGCTTATCTTTGTGGACTTTTTCCTCGGTTGGTTATCTCTGTCACATAGTTCGTATCACACTGAGGGTTGTTACCTGCTGGCTTTCACATCTTCCTGTTCATTCACTCATTCATTAGGCCTTTCACTCATTTAATCATTGTTTATCAAACATCTCTGTGTGCCAGACACTGGAGTGGAGATGCAGGGGTAAGTAAAACACATGAGATCCCTCCCCTTTGCCTTACATTTAATGAGAAGAGAGACAAAAAAAAGTGTATAAATACTTTCAGATTATGTTAAGTGTTATGAAGAAATACGACAGGGTAATGGGGTACAGAATGACTTTGCAGGTGAGAGATAGGTGGATGGAATATTTTGGATAGAATGGTGAAGGAGACAATTTGTACTGACAACTCTGGGAAGTGAATGAAGAGAAGGAGCCAGCCATGGGAAACAATGAGAGCACAAGCCTGAGACAGAAAAGCATTTGACATGAAATGAGAGGGCTGTAAAGCAGACCTACGTAGCCAGGGTGCAGCGAACAAGGGGAGAGTGATAGGAAAGCTATTCAGGTCTTAGAGGCTTTGGAAATGAGCTTCAGTTTGTTTAAGGGCAGTGGAAAATTATTGTAGGGTTTTAAGTAGGGCAGAGATGTGGTTTTCTTTTAAAAAGGCTCTCTGGCGTCTCTAATAGTGGGCAAGAGGATAAACTTGGAAAACAATTAGATGGCCACTGCAGTCATCCAAGCAAGACATGATGACTTGGACTAGGGTGGTAGCTGTCACAGTGGTGAGAAGAGGTTTGATTCAGGTTCTTCTTTACATAGGGGGATGAAAAGACTTGCTGATGGATTGGTATGGAGTGGTAAGAAGAAGGAATGGGTGAGTGGGAATGCTTTATTCAAGATGTACAAAACTGGGAAAGGAGAAAATTCTGGAAAGACCAATAATTTTTCTCAGTCTTGTTATGTTTGAGATGCCTTAAGAAATACAAGTGGTGATGTGAGAAGGCAATTAAATATTCAAGGAGATCAGGGGAGAGATGAAAGTCGGACACATGATTTATAGTTTGTCAGCACATAGATTGCATTTAAAGCAATAAGACTGGGGTCAGAGAAAAAAATAAAGCAATAAGACTGGATATAATTACTTATGGAGTGACTTTTAGTGCAGAAGAGAAGAGCTCCTAGAATTCCGTTCTGTGCACTTTAATATTTAGGGGTTAGTAAAGGAGGAAGTGACCAAGAAGAAACACTAGTGAAATATGAGGAAAATTGTGAGCATATGGTTACAGAAGCCAACTACAGAATGCATTTTAAATAGGAGGAAATGGCCACCTCTGTCAAGTTTACAGAGTGGTCAGATTTGAGAGAACATAGAATTGACATAATATTTGACAAGGTCAAAGTCACTGGCGATAGATCTGGTAAATATGATTTCAGCAGTGCAATGAACATATGATTGGAGTGGGCTGAACAGAGAAAGAGAAGTGAGAAAGTACAGGCAACTCTTGAAAAGCTTTACTATGAAGGCATGCCAAGACACAGGGCAGAAGCTGGCAAGAATGGGGAGTCTAGAGAGAGTTTAGTCAAGCAGGACAATACCAAGGCATGATGCAGAAAAAATGACACATAACGGCCAGAGTGAAATCCTCAAATAGGCGGGAAGGCATGGGATCTAGAGTCCTGGAAAGGACAACCTCATTGTGAAAGGAGGGAGAACATGTATTCAAATTCAGATGTGTTGGTAGATTTGATGGTGGGAAGATATCATTACTGCCTGATGGCTTCTGTTCTTTCAGTGAAGTGTAAATTGAGATCACCAGTTGAGAGTGAGGAAAGATGAAGTGTTGGAGGTTTGAGGAGAGAGGAGATGTAAAATAAATAACTTGGAGTGTCAGAGATAATGTCATATTCATATTTGTATCCCAGCACCCTACCACAGTGCCCGGCACCTAGGAGGCACTTAAAATAGTTTTGAAGAGTGATTGAAAGTTAAGAATCAGAAAAGAAAGAAAGAACAATGATACACACTTAAACTTACATCTTAATACAAGAATGATATATTTGTATAGTATCTTGGTTTACAAATGGTTTAGCATCTACTTGAATTTACTTAATAAATTCCAGAATACTAGAGGAAGGAGGCAAACTTGCAAAAGGTAATTTAGGATGAGATGACCACTTTACACTAATTTACAAGACCACCTTTCTCACTAGGCTGATTTTTTTCAAGAGTAAGGAGATGCTGTCTTTTCATCTTAATCTTCTCAGGATGTGCATTAAACAGTTCCTGGCACAAAATTAAGTGCATAATAATGCTTTTTCATTTGTTTGTTTGTTTGTGTTTGAAATAGGATCTCACTCTGTCACCCAGGCTGGAGTGCAGTGGTGTGATCACAGTTTGCTGCAGCCTCAACCTCCTGGGCTCAAGTGATACACCCCAGCCTCCTGAGTAGCTGGGACTATAGGTGTGTGCCATCATACTCAGCTAATTTTTTTTTATTGTTTGTAGAGACAGGAGTCTCACTATGTTGACCAGGCTGATCTCAAACTCAAGCAATCCTCTGCCTCCCAACGTGTTAGAATTACAGGTATGAGCCACCACATGGGACAATAATACTTTTTTGAATAAATAAATGACTATAATCACATGGAACTTCTAATCTCCAAAGGCTTTATGGGCTGATATAGGAGAGTCTCCAAAAGAATTTAAATACTTCAGGGATGAAAAGCCAAACTGTATTGATTATAAAGACAAACAGATACTTTAAGGACCTTTTAAGGGAGTAACAATATACAACCATGCATTTCGACAAAACTTTCTTTGTGATATTGTTTCAGGAATGAAAAAATAACCTAAATGATTTTGGGTCTCACTAGTGTGGCAATTTTTATATTTGCATGAGTTTATACACTCTTGGATCTTTTCTCTATAGTAGTAATAGATTTTTGTCCTGTTTGCCTAACACCATGCATTATTGTGAACTACATTCCCAGATGCCTTAGAAGCACCCATCTTTATCCCCTTCCTCTTCTAGGAGGACTCTGAGAGACTTCATTTCTGTCCTGCTGATGAAGTCCACTTTCATTCAGGGTTTGCCATGGAAGACTAGCCCCAAAAGTGTGTTATACCAAGCAGGCGGACTGTATCTCCATCTAGTTTCTAAGTTAGGCTTTTCTTACTGCTAGAGTTTTGTATAGCATGGCCTTCTCATTTCTTGTAACATTGGTTTTGGGAATAAAATGTTTGAAAAAAGGAATATAAAGAAGAAACAATGCTTGGGAATATATAAGAGAAAAAGAACAAAGGTAGGAAAACAGAAACAGAGAAAGGGGGGAAGATAAATCCGACCACTTTAGAGTCAGTCAGTATACCTACAGACATTCAGTTGAACAATAAAAGAATGAGATAAACTATGTGATTAAGAAAAAAAAAGACAGAGGGGCAGGAAAGACTGGTCATTTTGTCTTGTAATGAAGACCACAGATGTCATTTTTACCTCGGGGTGAAGTAATTGTGGCCATAGCTATCTCTGGTTTTATGTTTATACATCACTACAAATCACAAATGATAAATAATATATTTACTAAGGCTTTTACCAAGAACAGTTGGGTTTTCAAATTTAGAAATAGCTCAGAAAGAGGCGGGGACATTACTCGGTCATTATGTGACTGGCACCCTCTAGTGGCTATTTAGATTTCCTGCATGTGGATTCTAAATGCATTTTGAGGAAAAGACCTTTCTTTAGAAAAAAAATCTCAGTACTCAAGTTGTGTCCTGACATACAGCTTTTTTTTTTTTTTTTTTTTCAGTGTGCTTTGGCAGCAAAGCTAAGTGTAGAAATTGGGGAAGATAGATTATCATCTGTGTGTAACATAATTTAATTATTAAAAACAAGCTACATTGTGGACAAAATGAAATGGTAGCGAGAGAATAGCAAGAAGTCCATTCAAGGGAAGTTTTTTCTACTCATTTGCCATTGCCTTCATTCAACTCTACAGAATTTCCACACGGGAATTTAACTCTGCAGATGAATCATCATGATGCTATTGTGATAACCTACCTTTTGTTAGCCTAACGGACTCTCTCTTTCCTAGCTTTTTGAGCTGGACAGACTCCATCTTAGCTTCCTCACTTCCCCGGCTTCTCTTCCCTTCCCCTGAGCACGTAGCTGGGTTAAGCTGACTCCAAGCAGACCCAGGAATGTCCTTACTGATAAGATACTGAGTAAAGCTGTACCAGCCACACCTAGGGATGCGTTTGCTGACGGTATCAACCGCTCCTTGGAATGTGTCCACATATACAACTGTATATCTTCCTGTAGTAGTTTGTCCTTTTAACTTTTTGCTTGTTCTGCTTTAGCTAGGCTCCCCCTCCCCTCCTTTAAGCAAGGTATAAAAGAAAACAAAAGACCCTTCTTCAGGGCCAAGAGAATTTTGAGCATTAGCCGTCTCTCAGTCGCCGGCAAATAAAGGACTCCTGATTCAATCTCAGAGTGTGGTACTTTCTTCAACTCGCTCATGTATGACACTATTAATTGCTATTTACATATTAATACTTGGAAAAATATTATTCAACTAGAAGTCCTTTCCTTACAGTTTATATGTAAAGACCATCCTTTTATTTATACTAAGATAGCTCTTTGCAGAGCTTGACATTACTTTTTATGAATTTGCTACTTAATCCAGTGTTAAAAATCTTCACTTTTATTCTTTACTATCGTTGACCTAAAAGTAGATGCTAAGGCACAAAATATAATTTAAAGAGTTTACTTGAGCTGGGCACAATGGCACATACCTCTAATCCCAGCTATTCAGAAGGCTGAAGCAGAGGATTGCTTGAACCCAGAAGTTCGAGACCAGCCTGGGCAACATAGCAGGACCCCTATCTCAGGACAAAAAAAAAAAAAGTTTACTTGAGCCAAGATGAGGACAGTTGTTCTAAAGACTCAGACCCAATTACCTTAGATATGAGCTCCATCAGCCTCAGTTACAAGCAAGTTTTTAAAGGAAAAAAAAACAGGAATGGACTGATAGAAAGTTTTTTGACACGCTGGTGTAGTGGCTCATGTCTGTAGTCCCAGCATTTTGGGAGGATGAGGTGGTGAACTTTAAGACCAGCATGGGAAACATAATGAGATGCTGCCTGTATAAAAAAAATACAAAAATTAGCTGGGCATGGTGGTGCCTACAGCTGTATTCCCAACTACTCAGAAGGTGGACGTGGGAGAAATGCTTGAACCCAGGAGGTCGAGGCAGCAGTGAGCTGAGGTTGTGCCACTGTACTCTAGCCTGGGGGACAGAGACCTTGTCTAAAAAGTAATAATAATAAATGCTGACAGGAATTCTCATCGGTTTACAGAGATATCATTAAGTGAGTGACTGTACATTATTGAACAATATTATAAGAGTTCTGGTGTCCAGCTGTAGCATTTCATGGCTTCTTGGTGTCAGCCTTGGGGCCACATAGCAGGTGGCATCAAGAGACAATTATTTGGCTGAGTGCAGTGGCTCAGACCTGTAATCCCAGCACTTTGGGAGGCCAAAGCAGGTGGATCACTTGAGGCCAGGAATTTGAGACCGGCCTGGCCAAGATGGTGAAACTCTGCCTCTACTAAAAATATAAAAATTAGCCAGGTATGATGTCATGCACCTGTAGTCCCAGCTACTAGAGAGGCTGACGCATGAGAATCTCTTGAACCTGGGAGTCGGAGGTGGCAGTGAGCTGAGATCAATCACGCCACTGAACTCCAGCCTGCATGACAGAATGAGACTCTGTCTCAAAATAAAAAAAAAAGGGAAAGAATTATTTCGCTCAAGGGGAAGTGAAGTAACTGCAGTTTGATTATAATGCCTCTTGGGGTCTGATAATTTATAGGGGCTCACATTCCTAAGATAAAGCCTCTTTTTTTCACATTGTTTTTAGTGATCAGTAAAGAGTAATATGTTTGATATAGCTACAACAATCCAAACTGATCATAAGATAACTAACCATATTGTGAGCTGTTAGCTAGCCTAAGGCATTATTCAGTATGCAAAAACAAGCCATGGTATTGACAAGATTCTTTCACTGTTGCACTTCTGGTGCTGTAAAGGATGGACTAGATCAGCGTGAGTAAAAAGCTGGCTGTTTTGTTAGTGCAAGGGAGAGAGGATGCAAACCTAATCCAAAGCATTGGCAGATAGGATGGAAAAGATGGCTTAGCCTGAAGGTGTTTCTGAAGGAGAATTTCAAAATTAGTAACTGAATATGAAAGGAGTGCGAGGGGGAGGAATTAAGAATAACTCTGAGATTTCTGGCTTGGGAAAATGGGTAGATGATGACACCATTAACTAAGAATAGGAACATAAGATCATTTGTATTTGTACAAATACAAATTTGGAATTCAAGGTTGAGGTTGGCATTTGAGAAACAGATTTGGGAATCAATAAATGAAGCTAGGAGAATAGATAAGGCCATCAAGGAAGCATGCCACAGAAAAACGAAGAGGTCCAAGGAAAGCAGTGCGACATCTAGAGACAGCGAGAGAGCCCAAAGTAAGAACTATCAGAGTTAGGGAGGGCCTCAGAAAACGGCATTGAGGAGATCACAGACGAGAGAGCATCAAGGCATGATAGTCTACAGTGTCAAATGGGGCAGAAAAGTCAAGTAGACTGCAGAAAAAAAAGCCAACCATTTTGCCGTGAATTCAACAGGTTAAAATAACTACCACTTGTAGGGGAGGAAAAACCTTTTCCCCTATCCTCTTAGGTTCAGTACCTGGGGCCATACAAATTAAACTAGCAAAAGACAAATTAACAAGAGTGAAGTTTATTATGTAAGCATATTGGAGCATCATAGAAAAGTGATCAAAGCCCCAAAAGGCCAAAAGACCCAAAGACTTACATATCATCTTAACGAAGTATGGAGAAAGGGGTTCTGAACTTGAGGTGAGGGATAGGTTGTGTGGGAAGGTGACTTACGCAGATTTAAGTCATCTCAGGAGATGGGAGTTGACTCCAGAGTTGGTATCCTCTTTCTGGTACCAGAGAGGAGGATATCTGTATAAATAGAAATTGCCTTTACAACATGGAAATTTATGTTCTATTTGTAGAGCTTTTCCTGCATCTTCTGTTCCTCAGTTGCCTCCAGCTCAAAGTAATCTTTATGCCAAAGTGACATATTTCAGGGAGGCTTCTTCTGATCACCTTCACATCTGAAAACAGGCAAACTTTCTTTCAGAAAGCAAGTAATATACTGATCAGGGTAATACAATATAAACCAAAATGAATCCTAAAAGCTTGTCAAACTTCTTGCATTTTACTAAAGTTTAGATGTATCAAATATTGTTTGCATGGCTCCTTTTATACACACACATACTCTCTCTCTCTTTTCTAGGCCAGAATTTAATCTGCATTAAACAGAGTTTAAACTGCTTTTATTTCAACGTGAGGAAATGGCTTATTGAGCTCTCTATTTAAAGAAAAATGACTTGAACCAAAAGCCTTCTGTCTTCCTAACTACTCTCAATAGCACGACTATCGTAAAATGTTGAGTCCATTAACTTCTCAAATGAATCACAATATATGAGGATATCTAAACTCAATAAAGCAAATGGAATTATGATCAGACTAGGAAAATATTATTGAGAAATACATTTAAATCACTAAACACTTAGCTGATTTGGCTATCAGGTTAAAATGCTTCTACTGTTGTAGCACATTTCTCTTTAGCTCACTTAAATATGAGAAAATTGGCGTATTGTATAGGAGGTGACTCAAATGCCTGCATTGCAGTAATACAGTGGGCATAAGAGAGATTTATCTCAAGTCTTAAATCTCAGTTTGGCAAATTTTGTTTTACAGGTTTTCATGCCCCACCCCAGAAGAATTGTTTTTACTTATTGAAAAGAGATTTTTGAAAAACTGTTAATCTATGGTTTATCAATATTAGCACATAAATATTAATAAATCCAGACAATAGGCAGGGTTTATTAAAAAAACTAAAGTGAACAGAATAATTTTGAAGAATTGATTAAACCCAGATTAAATAATTCGAAAAGTATTTAAAAACAAATTCTACACAGAACCACATTCTATACAAATGCTTCTTTTGTATTGATGGCACACTAGATTATATTCTTTGAAGTTGGTTGACTACATATTTTAAATCTTCAGGTACCAGCACGATGTCATGAAAATAGCAAGTCCTCAATTATTGAAACCCTTGTTGACATAAATAGTAACTGCGGTAAGTAGAATTCTAAAGATGTCCTGCCAAGGCTAGGGCAGCAGTTCACACCTGTAATCCCAGCACTTTGGGAGATTGAGGTGGTAGGATTGCTTGAGCCCAGGAGTTCAAGACCTGCCCAGGCAACACAGCGAGACCCTGTCTCTACAAAAAAATAAACAAAATTAGCCAGGCATAGTGACACATGCCTGTAGTCCCAGCTACCCCGGAGGTTTGCCTGAGCCCAGGAGTTCAAGGCCACAGTGAGCCAACATCAGGCCACTGCACTCTAGCCTGGGCAAGAGTGAGATGCTTTCTCAGAAAAAGATTTTTTAAAAAAATGTCCTGCCAAGATTCCTGTTCTTGGTTACTCAATCAAACACTACTCTAAGTTTTGCCATAAAGGGACTTTTCATTTGCAATTAAGGTTACTAATTAGTTCACCTTAAGCAAAGGTCTTAAGATGGCACATGCCTGTAATCCCAGTACTTTAGGAGGCTGAGGAGGGAGAATCTCTTGAGCTCAGGAGTATGAGACCAGCCTGAGGAACATGGTGAAACCCTGTCTCAACAAAAAATAAAAAAATTGGCCAGATGTAGTCCCAGCTACTCGGGGGGCTGAGGTAGGAGAAGGCTGCAGTGAGCCATGATCATGCCACTGGACTATGGCCTGGGCAACACAGTGAGATCCTGCCTTAGGAAAAGGGTGGGGGTGGAGCTAATCTAATCACATGAGGTTTTAGTAATAGGTTCTCTAGATGCTGCAGAATAAAAGGCAGATGAGAAAGTCACTTTGAAGCATCAGGAGGACCTGACACTGTGTTGTTTGCTTGAAGATGAAGAGGAGCACATAACAAGGGAACAGAAGCCTCAGTCCGACTACCACAAGGAACTGAATTCTAACAACAACCCAAAGGACCTTGGAAGTAAGACAAATGTCTCCTGAAGTACACGTGAAAGAATTTCTTAGGGTATATAGCTAGTATTAGCTATATAGTAGGTGTATACTTATCTGTACTATATAAGGCCAAATTATTTTCCAAAGTGGACATATATTTTCCTTTTAAAAAATTGATTTATAGGAGTTCTTTGTTCTTGGTTTGTATTCTTTGGTGGTTATGTCTTTCTCTAGTATATGGTAATTGTTTTCCACTGGTATCTTTTGATGAACAGAGGTTCTTAATTTAAATGTTTGATCTTTTCCTTCATAGTTTATTTTTTGTGTGTGTCTTGTTTAAAAATCTTTTCCTACCCTGAAACCATAAGAATATTCTCTTGTAAATAACTTCTAAAGGTTTTATAATTTTGCCATTCACATTTAGATGTTTAATCCACATGGAATTTTTAATTACTTTCTAAAACTTTTATAAAGGAGTTCAACGTATTCATTTTAAAGTGGACTTAAATGTTGTCTCATTTTTCATTTTATAGATGAGGAAACTCAGGCCTGCAGTGGTATGAGACTAGTATCCCCATGTCACCCAAGGGTACAGGAAGAACTGGGACTAAAAAATAAGCTGAATGTTTTTTCCATTTATACCAATCTTTTTATTTTTAAAAGCCAGCTTTACTAAGGTACACTTCACATAGAATAAAATTTAGCTGATTTAGAGTACAGTTCAGAGTTTTGACAAATGTATACCATTTGTAACCACCACCACGATTAAGGTACAGACCATTTCCAATATCCCCCAAGATTCCTTTGTGTCCCTTAATAGTCAACTTCCCCCACCTCCACAGTCTGGCAACCACTGATCTATTTCTTTCCCAATTGCTTTGCTTTTTCTCCAATGTTACATGAATAGAATGCTATAATATACAGCCCTTTGAATCCAACTTCATTTAGCATTATGCATTTGAGATCTGTCCATGTCGTTTATGTATCAGCAGTTCATTCCTTATTGCTGAGCAGTATTCTATTGTGTGGCTCTTCCAGAATTTACTTATCAATTCATCAATTCAAAGACATTTGTGTTGTTTCTAGTTTTTGGTTATGGATAAAACTGCTATATACATCTGTGTATATAAATTTGGAGGGAAAATAAATTTATCTTTTAGTTGTGGAACTGCTGTGTCATAACATACACGTATATTTAAATTTAGAAGAAATTGTCAAACTATTTTCCCAAGTGACTGTGCCATTGTACATTCCCTAGAGCAAGGTATGAGAGTTCCAGTTGTTCCACATCATTGCCAACACTTGGGGTGATGGTTATTTTTATATGTCAACATACGTGTGTTTTTGGATGAGGTTAACATTTAAATTAGTGAACTCAGTAAAGCAGATTGCCCTCCATAATGTGGGTGGGCTCATCCAATGAGTTGAAGGCCTTCCTAGAACCAAAAGGCCATCCCCCTCAAGCAATAGGGAATTCTCCAGCATACTGCCTGTGGACTTCATCTGTACCATTCACTCTCCTGGATCTCTACCTTGCCAGCCTACACTGCAGATTTTGGCACACTTGCCATCATCCATAATCATGAGCCAATTCCTTATAATAAATCTCTCTCTTTATATACACACACACCCTATTCATTCTACTTCTCTTGAGAATCCTGAATACCCCGGGTATGCTCAGTCTTTAATTTTAGACACTCTAATAGATATGTAGCAGTATTTTATCATGGATTGAATTTTTTTCAAAAAAAACTTTTTAAAAATTTTTGTAGAGACAGGTTCTTGCTGTATTATCCAGGCTGATCTTGAACTTCTAGTCTGAAGCAATCCCCCGGCCTTGGCCTCCCAAAGTGCTGAGATTGCAAGCATGAGCCACTGTGACCAGCTTTGAATTTTCATTTCCCTGCTAATGTTTGATGATATTGAACACCTTTTCATGTATTTATTTGCTACGTATAAATCTTCTTTGGTGAAGGGTCCAAATCTTTGGACATTTTTCTTAAAAACTGAGATGCTTTGGTATTCTTGAGTTTTAAGAGTTCTTTACATATTAGGATTACAAGTCCTCTTCAGATATGTGAACATAAGTTCTTAACTTTGATAATGTCTAAATTACAAACTTTTTTCTTTTATGGATCATAATTTTGGTGTAACATCAAAGAAATCTTTGCCTAACCCAATATCACAAAGATTTTTCTCCTTTGTTTTCTTCTAGTTTTAAATTTTATATTTAACACTTAAAGCTTTAGATTTTACATTTAAAAGTTTTAGATTTTACATTTAGATATAGGATTCATTTTTTAGTTAGTTAATGTTTACGACGTGAGGTATAGATTGAGTTTTTTTTCCCATATGGATATTGACTTGTACCAGCATACTTTATTAAAAGATGTCTTTTTTTTTTTTTTTTTCTAGTGAATTACCTTTAGAACTTGAAAATCAATCGACCATATATGTGTGGGTCTATTTCTGGATACTAATCTTGAATTCAAATACTGAGTCCTCTAATTTTGTATTTGTTTTTCAACACTGTTTTGGCTTTGTAGATCTTTAAAGTGTCAGCACGAATCTAAAATTCATTAGTTTATGAATTTCTACAAAAAATCCTGCTGTGATTTTGTAGGCAATAGAACATTGGGTCTTTTTCGATTGGAGAGTTTGGTCCATTTACATGTAATGTTATTATTGATAAGTAGGGAATTGTTCCTGCCATTTTGTTATTTGTTTTTTGATTGTTTTGTGGTCTTCTCTCCCTCTCTTCCTTCTCTTTCTTTTAGTGAAAGTGATTTTCTTTACTGCTAATACAGGAGGTAGAAAGAAATTATTTAGGCAGATAGTGTGGGTGAAAGGAGTCTTTGGCAGGGCTTTTCTTTTAACAAAAAGCAGCTCCCTGGTAATTTCTTTTCTAACAAAGAGTATCCTGAAAAATTCAGCTGGAGACACAGATAAGCTAGCTGGAAGCTTTGCATGGGTGAATGCCAGCAGCTTTGCAAATAAAAAAGGGCTACCTGGAAGCCAAGTATATTCAACATGGAGGCTCCATCTTCCCTTAAGAATTTCTTGTCACCATGTGTACAGTAAGGAGCAAGCAACATGGCACCACCCAGGTAGAGAACTCATCTGCATAATAATAGGGTGGGGCAGCCACCTTCTTCATATACTATGCAAATGGCATAACTGGTCTGACCAATCTTGTGTGCCCTATTTAAATCAGACACCACCTCCTCAAGCTCATCTATAAAACTTCCTGCGCTTCACCATGGAACTGGCAACACATTTTTCTCTGGGACCCCTCTGCACAGAGAGCTCTTCTCTTTCTTTTACCTATTAAGCATCCACTCTTAACCTCACTCTGGTGTGTCTGCATCCTAGTTTTCTGTGGTCATGGGAAAATTACCCTGGGTATTACCCCAGATGAATGATGCTGCTTCATTGTGGGGGCCCACTTGGGATTTGAGGTAGATTCATCAGAAGGGTGAGTATAGGATCAGACCCCAAATCTTTTCTTTCATTTCGAGGCCTTTTGCCCTCCATTTTAAAATCAAACCAAACACTGGGACCCTGTCAGCCATTTAAAAATGGTTAGCATGGCTGCCAATCTTACAAGACTCAGGGGACAGGCTTGCCAGGGGGAACTTAGCAAATCACCCAGTGTCCTCACGGTGCTAGGAAATGTTGGCTTTGTTTTCAACTGGTTTCCTTTCATGGAGAGCCTAGCCATTGGCATGGGCTAAAAGAGGTCGAGAGGCAACTGAGGGTTTCTGCTCAGGGCAACACCCTGGTGTCAACTGAAGGCTTCTGGACTAACTCTAGCCTCTGACAGCCCAAAGGGTGATGGAAACAGAATCTTCAATCTTTTCCTATCACAATTTTCCTTCTTTCATGGCCATTATTTCTCCTATCCATTCTCTGTATGCAATGCTGCAGGAATTTTTACAGTATAGGGAAGTAATCCTGTTAGGCAAGATCAGGAAATGCCATAGTAATTGGGAATACAGCTCAAGGGATTGCCAATTTTGTGATTTTCTAGGAACAGAGGGCTCCCCCATGACTGTTCTGCAGTAAGCGTCTCTCTACACTTGGTCTGGAGAGCATGTGGTATTTCAAGGTCAACAGCACCATCTAGTAGAGTAGGAATCTTCTCCATTAGGCACATTGTTGACCCTTTGCTGAAACACTCTAGCTTCCCAATTCTCCTCCCTTTTTGTGCCCCTCTACCACAGACTAGGGTTTATGCCACTTCTGTGAATGTGAAAACTCAACAATGAAGAGGAAAATGTCCTCTGAAACCAAATTTTAGTCTCAATACTGTCCCATCAGCAGGAAAACTGCCATTCGGTCCCTACATTCTTTTAAGGCACCTACTCTGGCTCCAATTAAAACAATACTTAAATAGTAAGGGGATTTTAAGTCCAGAAGTTAACAAGAGCCACTACCTGAGAAGAGATACTTTAGTACAGGCCATAATAACAAGTTAAAGAGCTCAAACTAGCAAACTTCCTCCATTAAGGGACCTTATCCAAATGTAACTCTTACATAGTCTTTCCTGAGATCCATCTATTGGGGAGCCAAGTCAAAGGGAAATCACAAGCAGAGGACTAGAGTCATATTGGTAACTGTGACTAATCCCAATTGCTTAGTTCCTCTGGTTCCATGGCTGAGGGTCATGCCTGCAACCATGGGCAACTCCTTTAACAGATGTTGGGGCTCAGAGAACCAAGCAGGAAAAATAGTTGGGGGGATGCCCCTACTGTCTTCCCCTCCACTCTGGGCCATTCCAGGGAAGGAAAAAAAGACTAAAGGGACGCTTCTTTCTTGCTTCTCTTTCTAGATGGGTAACAGACTATTTTCAGCCTACACTCCTCTGGAATGCATTCTGAAGCACTGGGACTCCTTTGATCCCAAGATTTTGAAGAAAAAGCAGCTCATTTTCTTTTGCATAAGGGTATGGCATTCTTACCATCATAAACCAGCCTGGCCTACAGAGGGGAGCCTTGATTTTAATACTATCCAACAATTAGATCTTTTCTTTAGACAGGAGGGCAAATGGTTCAAAGTCCCCTATGTACAGGCTTTCTTTGTCTTGCCCTGCAAGACAACCCAGACCTTTGCAAGCTTTGCACAACTGACTCAGCTGTTTTAGCAGTCATATCCGGCAGGCACAAAGGAAATGATTCCCCCAAACTAGAGAAGCAACTCCCAGGAGAACCATCTGAGGCAGCTATTGACTGTCCAGGCTCTTTTTGTTCCCATTATTTGGGGCCCTCTTCAAACATGTCATCAGCTCCTCCAGCTCCACCATCTCCAAAACTCCCCACTCCCTCACTTCACTCTTACCCCTACAGAAAATGGCCATAGAGGTGATATCACTAGGATTCAAGTTCTCTTCTCATTGCAGGACATTAGGCAAATAAAAGGAGACTAAGGCCGATTTTCTGATGACCCTGATCGGTATATAGAAGTTTTCCAAAATTCAACTCAGGTGTTTGACCTCTTATGGAGGGATATTATGCTGCTCATAAACCAAACCCTAACGCAGCTGAAAAACAGGCAGTTCTGCAGGCAGCAGAAAAATTTGGATATGAGTAATATGTCTCCCATTACAGGCCAAAAAAGAAAAGAGAAGATGGAGAAAGTGAAGAAATAGGGAAACTATTATTCCCAACAGGAAGAGAGGCAGTACCTGTTGACAACCCTGATTGAAACCCCAGTGATGCCACAGATGAATGGAAAAGGAAACACTTTATTTATTTATTTGATGGAGTCTTGTTCTGTCACCCAGGCTGGAGTGCAATGGGATAGTCTTGGCTCACTGTAACCTCTGTCTCCTGGGTTCAAGTGATTCTCCTGCCTCAGCCTCCCGAGTAGCTGGGATTACAGGTCCATGCCACCACGCCCGGCTAATTTTTGTATTTTTAGTAGAGATGGGGTTTCACCATGTTGGCCAGGCTGGTCTCAAAACTCTGACCTTGTGATCCACCCATCGAGCTCCCAAAGTGCTGGGAATACAGGCATGAGCCACCACACCTGGCCTAGGAAACACTTTTTAATGTGCATATTGGAGGGCCTATGAGGAACTATCCCCAAGCCTTTTAATTACTCTAAGCTGTCCATGATAGACCAAAAGCCAGATGAGAATCCTGAAACCTTTATGGAAAGGCTGAGAGGGGCACTAATAAAACACATCTTCTTATTTCCTGATTCAGTCTAGGAACAGCTAACCCTAAATGACAAGTTTATTATACTGGCAGCTCCTGATATTAGAATGAAACTGCAAAAGAAGGCTACAGAACTAGATAGCACCTTGGAAAACCTCCTGAGGGTGGCCACCTCAGCCTTTTATAATAGAGACCAGGAGGAGGACCAAGAGAAAGCAAAGAAACACAAGAAAAGGACAGAGCCTCAAGTAGCTGCTTTGCAAGCTTGAAAATTCAGGATCCCTGAGGTGCATCTGCTAGTTGCTATCCATGTGGCAAGTCAGGGCATTATGCGTGCCAAGGTAATAAGAAAAAGCCACCATGACCCTGTCCAGCCAGTGGTGGGGGCCCCTGGAGACAGAGGTCACCAGGTTCAGAACCAGTCACACAGATGGTCCAACAGGACTACCAGGTTCTGGAACTCAAACCCCAGCTCCAGTGGCTCAAACTGCCATTACTGCACAGGAGCCCTGGGTGATGCTGAAAATGGAAAGAAGGAAGGTGGACCTCCTTCTGGACATTGGACCCAGCTTCTCTCTTCTCCTCTCTAATCCAGGTCTCCCCTCTTCCCATAGCATGACCATAAGGGGTATCTCAGGAAAGGTTCTAACCCGATATTTTTCTCGGTCCCTTAATTGTAGTTGGGGGGAGACCTATTATTTACACATGCCTTCTTAATTATGCCTGAAAGTCTCATTCCCATTTTAGCTCACTTGGGGGCCAACATCCTTTTAGCTCTGGGACAAACTCTTTGTCTCCCGCTGGTAGAAGCTAATATTAATCCAGAAGTGTGGGCAATTAAAGGAATAGGTTGAGCTGTAACTGCTAGGTCAGTCCAGGTCCATCTCAAGGATCCCAGTTATTTTCCTAACTAGAGACAATATCCCCTAAAGTCAGAAGCAGGAAAGGGCTAGAAGCCGTTATTAATAACCTGAGGCTGCAGGGGCTCCTCAAACCCTGTAACAGCCCTGCAGTACTCCAATATTAGGGGTCCAAAAAACCCAATGGGGAATGGTGACAAGTTCAGGACCTCCACCTCATTAATGAGGTCATAGTCCCAATTCATCCAGTGGTCCCTAATCCCTATACCATACTGACTCAAATATCTGAGAGAACTAAATTGTTCACAGTCCTAGATTTAGAGGATGTCTTTTTCTGTATACTGTTACATTCTGAGTGTCAATACCTATGTGCCTTCAAAGATCCCTCTGGCCAAACCCCCCAGTTAACATGGGTGGTGCTGCCTCAGGGATTTTGAGAGTCCACATTTTTGGACAGGAATTGTCGAAGGATCTTCCTGAGTTTTCTCATCCTCAGGTCATGGCCTTGCAATATGTAGATGACATACTGCTCTGTGTCCCAACTGAGGAAGCTTCTCAGAAAAGCACTGAAGCTCTTGTTTCTTTTCTTTTTTCCCTTTCCTTCCCTCCCTCCCTTCCACCCTCTTTCCCTCCCTCCTTCCCACCCTCTCTCCCTCCCTCTCTTTCTTTCTTGATGGATTTCATTCTTGCCACCCAGGCTGGAGTGCCAAGGGGCGATCTCGGCTCATTGCAACCTTGGCCTCCTGGGTTCAAGTGATTCTCCTGCCTCAGCCTCCCAAGTAGCTGGGATTACAGACACACACCACCATGCCCAGCTAATTTTTGTATTTTTAGTAGAGATGGGGTTTCACCATGTTGGCCAGGCTGGTCTGGGACTCCTGACCTCAGGTGATTCACCTGCCTCAGCCTCCCAAAGTGTTGGGATTACAGGCATGAGCCACCATGCCCAGCATGAAGCTCTTCTTAATTTCTTAGCCAA
The DNA here is from genome assembly GCF_030222135.1 of Aotus nancymaae. Lineage (NCBI taxonomy): Eukaryota > Metazoa > Chordata > Mammalia > Primates > Aotidae > Aotus > Aotus nancymaae. The sequence continues at coordinate 1,624,005 of NW_026988537.1, read as the reverse complement.
CAGTGAATATAAGACTAAAATCTAAATCCCAACTTTGCAAAACCTCAGTGAAGTACCTGGATTTAGAGCTGTCTGAAGGGACCAGAGCATTAGGGGAAGAAAGGATTAAGCCCATTTCCTCCTTCCCCCTCCCTAAAGCCCTCAAGCAACTAAGAGGATATTTGGGCATTACAGGATTTTGTGGACTATGTATACCTGGGTATGGTGAGATAGCTCTCTCATTATGTGATCTCATAAAAGAACTCAAATGGCTAAAACTTATCTTCTAACCTGGGAACCTGAAGTCCAGAAGGCCTTTATCCAGTTAAAGCAAGTCTTACTTAAGCCTTCTTATAAGGAGGGCCTTCAAACTTTATCAGAAAGGAATAGAATGGCCCTGGGAGTTTTAACTCAAGCCCAAGGACAGCTCAACGAGTAGGCTACCTGAGTAAGAAACTTGATTTGGTGGCTCAAGTATGGCCAGCATGCTTCCAAATAGTTGCTATGGTGGCCCTTCTGAGACCAGAGGTCTCCAAATTAACCCTGGGAAATGGCTTAACTGTTTATATCCCATATAATGTAGCAGGATTGCTGTCTTCTATGGGGAGCCTTTGGCTAACAGACAGCTGGCTTCTGAAGTATCAGGCTTTGCTGTTAGAAGAGTCAGCAGTTCAGTTAAAAACTTGTTTTCAGCTAAACCTAGTCACTTTCCCCACCTAGGAAACTGGGGAAGCTGAACATGAATGTGAGCAAGTTGCGGTACAAACACATGCAGCCAGGGAGAATCTCAGGGAAACTCCCCTAGAAAATCCAGACTGGGCCCTCTTCTCAGAAGGAAGTTTCTTCACAGAACAAGCAGTCCATAAGGCAGGATATACAGTAGTCACTCTGAATGATGTTACTGAAGGTGTACCCCTCATTCCAGGCACAAACACTCAACTAGCTGAACTGATAGCTCTTACAAGATCACTTGAATTAAACAAGAGAAATGTAGCTAACATTTACAACAATTCCAAGTATGCTTTCTTAGTCCTTCATGCTCATGATGCCATGTGGAAGGAAAGACACTTTCTTACTGCTAATGGATCCCCTATAAAATACCACCAGGAAATTAGCAGGTTATTATCTTCAGTTTTCCTTCCACAAGAGGTAGCAGTGATGCATTGCAAGGGATGTCAGAAGGGAACAGATAAAATTGCTGAAGGAAACAAGTTAGCTGATCAGGCAGCCAAGTCAGTGGCAAGGAAGTCTTAGGGCATCAACACATTTGAGGCCCCTCTAATCTGGAAAGGCTCCATAGAGAAATTAAGTCTCAGTACTTGCCTGCAGAGAAAGGATGGACCATCTCTTGAGGGTACACTTTCCAGCCCTAAGGATGGCTATGGTCAGAGGATGTCAAACTCCACTTGCCAGCCTCCAGCCAGTGGAAAGCCCTTAGGATCCTTCACCAAGCTTTTCACTTGGGAAAGGATAAAACTTATCAGTGTGCCCAGAAATTGTTTTCAGGAGAGAACTTAAACAGGTTGCTAGTGCTTCTGAAGTCTGTCTTAAAAATAATCCACTCAACAGGTGGCTGCTTCTTCCTCAAACCTAAAGGATGGGAAGCTATCCAGGGCAGGACTGGCAGATAGATTTTACCCACATGCCAAAGATGAAGAGCAGCCAATACCTCCTGATATGGGTAGATACTGTCACTAACTGGGTAGAAGCATTTCCATGCCATACAGAAAAGGTCTCTGAGGTAATAAAAGCATTAGTTAATGGAATAACTTTCTGCTTTGGTCTACGTAAGTACCTCCAAAGTGACAACACCCCCTTGTTTAAGGCAACCACCACATGGAAGGTCTCAAAGGCACTAGGCATAAAGTATCATCTCCATTGCACTTGAGGACTCTAGGAAAGGTAGAGAAGACAAACAATATTATCAAAAGACACCTCAGAAAACTGTCCCAAGAAACTCACCTTCCTTGGGTCACTCTTCTTCCAATGGCTTTACTGTAAGAAATACCCCTTCAAAGTTAGGTCTGAGTCCTTTCAAAATGCTGTATGGATGGCCCTTCCTTACTAATGATTTCTTATTAGACCAGGAAACCTCTGAATTAATTAAGCATGCAACCTCTCTGGCTCACTTTCAAAAGGAATGAACTCAACTAGTAGAAGCCCAATCCCAATAAATAGGATTACCTTTATTTTACCCAGATTTCTGGTATTGGTAAAAGTTCTCCCTTCTGTCTTTCTCTCTCTAAGTCCAAGCTGGGAAGTGCCTTACACCATTGTCCTTTCAACTTCCTTGGTAGTAAAAGTTACTGGAATCAACTCCTGGATACATCATACTTTTGTCAAAGCCTGGAAAGCTGAGGGAGCAAACCTGGACAGCCCAGAGGAACGTTTTAGATATCAATGTGAAGAAATAGAAGATCTTAAGGTGAAAATTATAAAAGATAAGTAAATGACTGAGAGCTACTCATCCTACTCAGTCCCACCTTTACCTTACCAGATACTTTCAGTCATTTCTACTTTTCCTCCTGAGATTCACTATCAAATATTATAACTTCTTTTTGACTCATACTTGCAGGGAGATTTTTATTATCCATGGGATTACATTTGTAACTTCATAGACCCCCTCCAAAGGGAAATTCTATATCTTGGTGAGCAAATTTTAGATTGAAGTTATCTGCTACACCACCCTTGTGGGAATTATTTACAGTAGGACTATATACCATAGCACCCCGGTAGAATTTTGCTTAATTATTATCCTTATAGCAGGGATAATTGTTACCAAAAAGAAGCATGAAAATTTTACTATCACTGAGTCTGCCAGGACTTTTTATTGGGTTTGGTAATATTTAACACCTTTTAGCTCCTACAATATCAACAGTGCACCCTAGCTATGCAAAAAGGGTTACAAAGAAAAGAGATTTTATATAATAAAGGATCTTGTATGGTAAATTCCTGTTCTAAAAGAAATAATTGGTTGTTTAAAAAGAGGGATATTTAGGCCAAGTCAGAAAGTTTAAGCATGTCATAAATGGTCTGTGTAAGTCATGAAAGGATTAATAATTGAATGAAAGATTTAGCCAGTTATACTCAAGCCACCCAATCCAATGCCACTATCCAAAAAAAGTTACTTTTATATTAATGTTTCCGGTAAAGTACAGCAACATCTGGTGGAAGCCAACCAGTATTTAACAAATAACAAAGAAACTCTACTGTCATGGTTATGGACTATAGTATCCCCACTAATAGCAGTAATCTTAATACTCATATTCAAACCATATATTCCAAACCTTCTTGTAAAATTTATTGTTTCTAAGGGAGAAGCTATTAAACTCCAAATGGTGCTGCAGACAGAACAATGCATAGACATGCCTAGACAGGCCTTTCCTCCGAGGACCCTTAGATCAACCCCAGGAGGAGTCCCAGCTGCTGTCCCACACACAACACCCCACTTCAGCAGGAAGTAGCCAGAAAGAATAATCATCCAACAGCCCCTAACAGCAGTTAGGATTACAACTCCTGGGGGAAGAAATATGATATAGGAGCTAGAATGAAATTATTTAGGCAGATAAGTGTGGGTAAAAGGAGTCCTTGGCAAGGCTTACCTTTTAAGAAAAAGCAGTCCCCAAATCATTTCTATTCTAACAAAGACCAGCCTGAAAAATTAAGCTGCAGACACAGATAAGCAAGCTGGAGGCTTGCAAGGGTGAATGCTGACAGCTGTGCCAATAGGAAGGGGCTACAAGGAAGCTAGATATGTTCAATGTGGAGGCTCCATCTTCCCTTTTGTCACTACATGTACAATCAGGTGCAGGCAACATGACACCAACCATCTGAATAATAAAAGATTAGGTGTGGGCTGGCCAGCTTCTTTGCATGGTATGCAAATGGCACACCTGTTCTGACCAATCTTTCATGCCCTATGTAAATCAGATACTGGTTCTTCAAGTTCACCTATAAAACTTCCTGCATTTCACCACAGAACTCTCATCCCATTTTTCTCCAGGACCCATCTCTGGGCAGAGAGCTCTTCTCTTTCTTTCACCTATTAAACTTCTGCTATTAACCTCACTCTGGTATGTCCATGTCATAGTTTTTTCTTTTCTTTTCTTTTTTAAATTTAAAGATGGGGTTTCACTGTGTTAGCCAGGATGGTCTTGATTTCCTGACTTCATGATCTGCCCACCTCAGATTCCCAAAATGCTGGGATTACAGGCCTGAGCCACCGTGCCTGGCCCCATGTCATAGTTTCATGTGGCCATGGGACAACAAATCTTGGGTATTACCCAGATGAATGACACTGCTTCAGTGGTATGATTTAATTTCCTGCTTTTTATTTTTTCTTTATCTTTTACATGATTTTTTTTTTTTTGAGATAGTGTCTTGCTCTGTCTCCCAGGCTGTAGTGCAGTGGCATAATCATGGTACACTACAGCCTCAATCTCCTAGGATCAAGTGATCCTTCTATCTCAGCCTCTTGTATAGCTGGGAGTACAGACACATGCCACCAAGCCCAGATAATTTTTGCATATTTTATAGAGATGAGATTTAGCCACACTGCCCAGGCTGATCTCAAACTCCTGAGCTGAAGTAATCCACTCATCTTGGCTTCCCAAAGTTTTGGACCTTATAGCCACTGTGCCTGACCTGTTGTATGATTTCTGATTTGAGGTTATCATAAGGCTTGCAAATATCTGATAACCCATGATTTTAAATTGACAACAACACTGACTACATAAACAAAAACAAATAAAAACTCTACACTTTAATTTTGTCTCTCTGCTTAACTGTTTGTTGCTTCTATGTATATTTTATGGTACAGTCTATATCTCAGAAAAGTTGTAGTTATTATTAGTTATCAGCTTATCTTTTTGTCTTTCTACTTAACATATGGATAGTTTACACACCACAATGTACAGTGTTACAATATTGTGTTTTTCTGTGTACTTACTATTACCAGTAAGTTTTGTACCTTCAGATGATTTTTTAATTGCTCATTAACGTCACTTTATTTCAGACTAAGGTATTCCCTTTGGTATTTCTTGTAGGGCAGATCTGCTGTTGAGGTAATCCCTCAGCTTTTGTCTGGGAATACCTTTTTTCCCCTTCACATTTGAAGGATATTTTTGCTGAATATACTACTTTAGGTTAGAAGGGTTTTTTTCCACTTCAGCACTTTAAATGTGTCATGCCCCTCTCTCCTGGCCTGTTACGTTTCCACTGAAAAGTCTGCTGGAAGCATACTGAAGCTGCATTGTGTGTTCTTCTTTCCTCTTGATGCTTTTATGATTCATTCTTTGCCCTTGACCATGGGGAGTTTGAATATTAAATGTCTTGAGGTAGTCTTTTTTGGGTTAAATCTTCCCGGTGTTCTATAATCTTCTTATATGTGAATACTGATATGTTTCTCTAAGAGATTTGGGAAGTTCTCTGTTATTATCCCTTTAAATAAACTTTCTACCTCTGTCTCTCTCTCTACCTCCTTTAAGGATAATAGCTCTTAGATTTGCCCCTTTGGTGCTATTTGGTGTGCTTCATTCTTTTTTATTTTTTGTCTCCTCTGACTGGGTATTTTCAAAGAGCCTGTCTTCAAGAACACTATTGCTTCTGCTTGATCAATTGTGCTGTTGACTCTGGGGCATTCTGCAGTATGTCAGCTGCATTTTTCAACTTCAGAAATTCTGCTTGATTCTTTTTAAACTATTTCAATTTCTTTGTTATATTTTATCTGATAGAATTCTGAATTCTTTCTTTGGTTTATCTTAAAGTTTATTGAGTTTTCTCAAAACAGCTATTTTGAATTCTCTGAAAGGAGACATATCTCTGTTCTCCAGGATTAGTCCCTGGTACTTTATTGAGTTCATTTGGTGAGGTCATGTTTTCCTGGATGGTCTCGATCCTTGTGGATGTTTGTTGCTGTCTGGGCATTGAAGAGTTAGATATTTATTGAAGCCTCCACAGTCTGGGCTTGTTTGTATCTACCCATCTTGGGAAGGTTTTCCAGGTATTTAGAAGACCTTCAGTGTTGTGATTTAAGTTTTTGATCACTGCAGCCACACCACATTAGAGGACACCTCAAGCACAGTAATGCCATGCTTCTTGCAGATTCATAGAGGTACTGCCTTGGTGGTCCTAGATAAAATCCAGAAGAATTCTCTGGATTACTAAGCTGAGGCTCTTATTCTCTTCCCTTCATTTCTCCCAAACAAATGGAGTATCTCTCTTTGTGCTGAGCTGCTTGGACCTGGAGGAGAGATGACACAAGCACCCTGGCGACCACCACCACTGGGACAATGATGTGTCAGACCTGAAGCCAGCAAAGCACTTGGTCTTGCCCAAGGCCCACAGTAACTACTGCCTGGCTACTGCCTATGTCCACTCTTGGCCCTAGGGCTCTACAATCAGCAAGTGGCAAAACCGGCCAAACTTGTGTCCTTCCCTTTGGGGCAGTAAGTTTCCCTAGGCTCTGGGTGGGTCAAAAGATGCCACCTGGGAACAAAGGCCTGGATTTGGATTCCTTAGGAATCTACCTAGTGCTCTATTCCACTGTGGCTATGTTGGCATCCAAACTACAAGACAAAGTCCTTCCCATTCTTCCTTTCCATTTCTTCAGAGAGAGGAGTTGCTCCTCATATTGACCACCAACACAGGTCCACGAAAGTAATGCCAGGTTTCCACTGATGTTCATTCAAGGCTCAAGGGATCTTCAGTCAGCTTTTAGTGAATGCTTCCAGGTCTGGGACTCACCCTTTAGGGCAGTGGGCTTCCCCCTGGGCCAGGTTAGGTCCATAAATGACATCCATGAATCAAGCCCTGGAATCAGCGACCAAGAGCTTGGTTGGTGCTCTACTCCACAGTGGCTGAGCTGGTACTTAATCTCCAATACAAGTCCTCTTTACTCTCCCATCTGTTTTTCTTCAGCATTAGTAGTCTCTCCTTGTAGCCACCACAGTTGAAAATGTACTGGGTCACACTTGAAGCTAGCACATCTCAGTCTCACCTGAGGCCTATGGTGTACTACCTGGTCACCACTGCTGGTTATTAAGGGCCCAAGGACTTTTTAGTCAAAATGTAATGAATCTTGAGAGGACTGGGTCCTTCCCTTCAAGGCAGCAGGTGCCCTTCTTGTGAAGGGTATATCCAGAAATGTCATACGGAAGCTGGGGTGGGAATGAGGGGCCTCATTTCACTACTTGGCTCACTGTCCTACTGCTGGTATCTAAGTTATAAGATAAAGTCTTCCTTATTCTTCCCTTTCCTCTGCTCAAGTGAAAGGAAGGAGTCTCTCCTGGAGCTGTGAGCTGTGCTGACTGGGGTTGGGAGAGGGGTGATGCAAACAATTCCTTGGTCACTATGGAATCTCACTGGGTGGTGTGAACCCCAAGTCCATTGGCCCACAGCACAGTACCAGGTCTTGCCCAATAATTGCAATCCTTGTGGCCTGCAATCCTCCCTGCCTTTGAAGTGTATTTAGAATACCAGAGCACGTTACCTTGCAATGGTGAGGACTGCTGAAACTCAGTGTATTAGTCCATTCTCATGCTGCTAATAAAGACATGCCCAAGAATGGGTAATTTATAAAGGAAAGAGGTTTAACTGACTTACAGTTCACCATGGCTGGGGAGGCCATGCATTCAGGAAGCTTACAATCATGGCAGAGGGGGAAAGAAACACATCCATTTTCACATGGCAGCCGGAAGGAGAAGTAAGGAGAAAAAAAGGGAAAGCCCATTATAAAACCATCAGATCTCATGAGAACTCACTATCATAAGAACAGTAGCATGGGGGCAACCATCCCCATGATTCAATTACCTTCCACCAGGCCCCTCCCACTACATGTGAATTACAGGAACTACAATTCAAAATGAGATTTGGTTGGGGACACAGCCAAACCATATCATTCTGCCACTGGCTCCTCTCAAATCTTACGTCCTCGTATTTCAAAACCTATCATGCCTTCCTAACGTTCTCAAAATTTTAACTCATTCCAGCATTAGCCCAAAAGTCCAAATCCAAAGTCTCACCCAAGACAAGGCAAATCCTTTCTGCCTATGAGCCTGTAAACTTCAAAGCAAGTTAGTTACTTCCTAGATATGATGGAAGTGATGGTAGTGCAGGCATTGGGTAAATATACCTGTTCCAAATGGGATAAATTGGCTAAAACAAAGGGGCTACAGGCCCCCTGAAAGTCTGAAATCCAATAGGGCAGTCATTAACACTTAGAGTTCCACAATGATCTCCTTTAACTCCATGTCCTACATCCAGGTCATGCTGATGCAAGCTGTGGGCAGCTCTGTCCCTGTGGATTTGCAGGGTACAGCCCCAATCCTGGCTTCTTTCATGGGCTAGTGTTGAGTGTCTGTGGCTTTTCTGGGAGCATGATGCAAGCTGTCTGTGGATCTACCATTCTGGGGTCTGGAAAATGGTGGCCTTCTTTTCACAGCTCCACTAGGCAGTGCTCCTGTCAGGATTCTGTGTGAGGGTTCTGATCCCACATTTCCTTTCCACATTACCCTAGCAGAGGTTCTCCATGAGGGTGCCACCTCTGCAGCAAACTTCTGCCTGGACAGCCAGGCATTTCCATACATTCTCTGAAATCTAGGTGGAGGTTCCCAAACCTCAATTCTTGACTTCTGTGTACCTGCAGGCTCAACACCACATGGGAGCTGCCAAGACTTGGGGCTTGCACTCTCTGAAGCCATGGCCCAAGCTGTACTGTGGCTCCTTTTAGCCATGACTAGAGCAGCTGAGAGGCAGGGCACCAAGTCTCTAGCTGCACAGAGAAGGGGGGCCTAGCCCACAAAACCATTATTTCCTCCTAGGCCTCTGGGCCTGTGATGGGAAGGTCTTTGACATGCCCTGGAGATATTTCCCCATTGTCATGGTGATTAACATTCAGCAACTTGCTACTTATGCAAATTTCTGTACCAGGCTTGAATCTCTCCCCAGAAAATGAGTTTTTCTTTTCTACTGCATGGTCAGGTTGCAAATTTTCCAAACTTTTATGCTCTCCTTCCTCTTGAATGCTTTGCACTTAAAAATTTCTTCCACCAGATACCCTAAATCATCTCTCTCAAGTTCAAAGTTCCACAGATCTCTAGGGCAGGGACAAAATGCCACCAGTCTCTGTTGATGTATATCAAGAGTGACCTTTGCTCCAGTTCCCAATAAGTTCCTCATTTCCATCTGAGACTACCTCAGCCTGACTTCATTGTCCACATCATTATCAGCATTTTGGTCAAAGCAATTCAACAAATCTCTATGAAGTTCCAAATTTCCCCACATCTTCCTGTCTTCTGAGCCCTCCAAGTCTCTAGGAAGTTCCAAACTTTCCTACATTTCCTGTCTTCTTTTGAGCTCTTCAAACTGTTTCAATCTCTGCCTGTTACCCAGTTCCAAAGTCACTTCCACATTTTCAGGTATCCTTATAGCAGCACCCCATTCTACTGGTACCAATTTACTGTATTAGTCTGTTCTCACAGTTATAATAATTTAGTGGCCTTGACTACTGATTTGATCATCTATGTCTTCTTTGGTTGGTTTACATTGCTTTTTCTCATTGTTGTGTCATATTTTCCTGCTTCTCTGCATTCCTGGTAATTTTTTTTGAAGAGATGGGGTCTTGCTATGTAGCCCAGGCTGGAGTACAGTGCCTATCTACAGGTGTGACCATAGCACACTGCAGCTTTGAACTCCTGGGCTCAAGTGATCCTCCTGCCTCAGCTTTTGAATAGCTGGGACTACAGCTGTACACCACCATTCCCAGTCATGATAACTTTTGATTGACAGCACTCTGAATTTTGCATTATTAGATGAATAGTTTATTCCTGTAAATATTCTTGAGGTTTTATTCTTTGGCATGGTTATTTGGAAGCAGTTTTATCCTTTCAGGTTTTGCTTTAAAGGAGTTTTATTCTTTCAGGTTTTGCTTTAAAGGATTCTTAACTGTCACCCAAGAGGCATTTAGTGTAGGGTTTATTTCCCCATTATTGAGGCAACATTCTTGCGAATTCTACCTGACTCCCTGGAAATGATGACATTTTCTCATTCCTAGTCATGGAAACAAAAACTATTTTCAGAGCTTTCTGAGCTTGGAGGATTGTTCCAATTATTCAAGTGGTTCTTTCCCTTGCCTTAAGTAGTTTCCTCACATAGTCACTGATAATTTCTCATCCGAAAATTTAAGGGAAATTCTTTAATTTCCAGAGTTCTCTGTGTAGCTCTCTCCTCTCTAGTTCTGTGCCCTGTGAATTATAGCCTTCTTAGCCTCCCCAGATTTCTAGCTCTGTCTCTTCAACTCAAGGTCACAGCCCGGAAACTTATTAATATAGCCCAGATAATAAGCTGGGGAAAATAAAGGGCTCAGCCCTCTCTCAGAAATCATCATCTTTTGTTGCTCAATGTCCAATGTTTTAAAAGTGTTAATTTGTAGCTTTTGTCAGGCCTTTTAATTTAGGCAGTCTGCAGGCACTGATGACCCTCATATTTAAAAGCAATCTGCTTTTTGTTGTTGCTGTTGTTGTCAAGATGGGGTCTTGCTCTGTTGCCTAGCTTGAAGTGCAGTAGAGTGATCATGGTTCACTGCACCCTTGAATGCTCAGGCTCAAGTGATTCTCCCACCTCCGCATCCTGAGTAGCTGGGACCACAGGCACACATCACCATGTGCAGTCTCACTGTGTTGTACTTGCTAGTCTTGAACTGCTGGGCTCAAGCAATCCTCCTGCCTCAGCCTCCCAAAGTGTGCACACTGCCATAGGTAGATCTAGAAAGATGAAGGAAATTGAGGGAGACTGTACCTGAAAATCTAAGTTATTTCCTGAGAGTGTTGGGTATGGAGCAAAGAAAGTGGCTGAAAGACTAATAAATGCTTAATATATTTGTAGTGAGAAAGGGAAAGGAAGCTAACAGGAAGAAGTTAAAGTCTGTCAAGAATTGTTAAGAGCTGACTCAGATTGGAAACTATAAATTTATAAAGGTGTCAGATGTACATAGTGACTCTATTCATTAATGGCCAGCTGTCAATGAATAAGAATTGACAAGGCACATGGTAGGACAGGAGCAAAGGAAGTAAGAGTGTTGGTTGGGAAGACTGAATCAGTAATTTAACTCTTAGGGTCAAGTCAATAATAAGTAGAAGTATAAAGATAAACTTTATTTTAATCCTAACAAATTAGAAATCTGAATTAGTGTTCAAATTGAACTATCAAAGTATCAATGTCTTTAATGTTTAATTATCAGGAAAGATGAACTCCATATTACTTTCTAAGGATACATTTATATCTCACAAATTTAATATATGGTGTAAAGACATTAAATCTGAACTGTTGAGAGCTTTTATAATTTGAAGGCCTAAATATGTCATGTTAATAATGCTGCCTTTTTTTCACTTTTGGAATTTTTAACAGTACATAGTAGGTATTTATATTTTAGGAGTACAAGATATACATTGATAAAAGCTGCCTTATTTTTATTCCACCACAGAGCTACCATTTTAAATGGAATCCCTAACCCAAAGTCCATCTATTGATACTAACAACAAATCAATTTCTTTACAAGTAGAACATATATCATTGTGTTGAATAATTCTACCTGTAAAACAGGAATAATAATAGCATCTTCTTCATAGGGATGTTATGAGGATTAAAAGAGTTAATCAATAACAAGTGCTGATATGGTCTGGCTGTGTCCCCAGCTAAGTCTCAAATTGTAGCTCCCATAACTCCCATGTGCCATGGAAAGGACCTGCTGGGAGGTAATTGAATCATAAGGATGAGTCTCTCCCATGCTGTTTTATGACAGTGAGTCTCACAAGATCTGATAGTTTCATAAAGGGGAGTTCCCCTGCATATGCTCTGCCTGCCAGCTGCCATGCAAAATGTGACTTTGCTCCTCTTTTGCCTTCCACATGATTGTGAGGCCTCCTAAAACAAGTGGAACTGTAAGTCAATTAAACCTTTTTCTTTATAAATTACCCAGTCTGGCTTAAGTCTTTGTTAGCAGCATTAGAACAGACTGACACAGTAAATTGGTAACAGGTAGTGGGACACTGCTGTAAAGATATCTGAAAATGTGGAAGCGACTTTGGAACTGGGTAACAGGCAGAGGCTGGAACAGTTTAGAGGGCTCAGAAGAAGACAGAAAAATGTGGGAAAGTTTAGAACTTCCTAGAGACTTGTTGAATGACTTTGACCAAAATGCTGATAGTGATATGGACAATAAGATCCAGGCTGAGATGGTCTCAGATGGAGATGAGAAACTTGTTGGGAACTGGAGTAAAGGTCATTCTTGCTATAAAAAGAGACTGGTGGTATTTTGCCCCACCCTAGAGATCTGTGGAACTTGAACTTGAAAGAGATTATTTAAAGTACCTAGTGGAAGAAATTTCTAAGCAGCAAAGCATTCAAGAGGTAACAGAGCATAAAAGTTTGGAAAATTTGCAGCCTGACAATGCAGTAGAAAAGAAAAACCCATTTCCTGAGGACAAATTCTGCAGAAATCTGCATAAGTAATGAGGAGGCAAGTGTTATTCACCAAGACAATGGGGAAAATGTCTCCAGGGCATGTTGGAGACCTTCACTGTAGTCTCTCCCATCACAGTACCAGAGTCCTAGGAGGAAAAAATGGTTTTGTGGGAAGACCCTGCTCTGTAAAGCCTAGGGATTTGGTGCCCTGCCTCCCAGCAGCTCTAGCTGTGGCTAAAAGGGCCAAGGTACAGCTTGGGCCACGGCTTCAGAGGGTGCAAGCCCCAAGCCTTGGCAGCTTTTATGTGGTGTTGAGCCTGTGGGTGCACAGAAGTCAATAACTGAGATTTGGTAACCTTTGTCTAGATTTCAGAGGATGTATGAAAATGCCTAGATTTCTAGGCAGAAGTTTGCTGCAGGGGTAGGCCCTCATGGAGAATCTCTGCTAGTGCAGTGAAAGAGACATTTGGAGTTGAAGTGCACACACAGAATCCCCACTGGGGCACTGTGTAATGGAGATGTGAGAAGAGGGTCACCATCCTCCAGACCCTGGTATGGTAGATCCATTGACAACTGGCACCATGCGCCTGGAAAAGCCACAGACACTTAACGTCAATCCATGAATGCAGCCAGGAGGGGGGCTGTGCCCTGCAGGGGCAGAGTTGCCCATGATCGTGGGAACCCACCTCTTGCATCAGTGTGACCTGGATGTGGGACATGGAGTCAAAGGAGATCATTTCGGAGCTTTAAGGTTTGGCTGACTCACTGGATTTCAGACCTGCATGGGGCCTGCAGCAGCCCTTTTGTTTTGGACAATTTCTCCCATTTAAAATGGGTGTATTTACCCAATACCTTACCCTCATTGTATCTAGGAAGTAACTACCTTGCTTTTGATTTTACAGGCTCATAGGGAGAAGGGATTTGCCTTGTCTCAGATGAGGCTTCATGGACTTTTGAGTTAATGCTGAAACAAGTTAAGACTTTGGGGGACTGTTGGGAAGGCATGATTTGTTTTGAAATGTGAGGATATGAGATTTGAGAGGAGCCAGGGGTAGAAGGATATGGTTTGGCTGTGTCCCCACCCAAATCTTGAATTATAGCTGCCATAATTCCCACATGTTGTGGGAGGGACCACATGGGAGGTAATTGAATCGGTGGGTCTTTCCCATGCTGTTTTTGTGATAGTGAATAAGTCTCTTGGGATCTGAGGTTTTATAAAGGGGAGTTCCCCTGCATATGCTCTCTCTTGGCTGGTATGATGCAAGACTTGACTTTGCTCCTCCTTTGCCTTCTGCTACGACTGACTGTGAGGCCTCCCCAGCCATGTGGAACTGAGAGTCAATTATGCCTCTTTTCCGGTCAGGTGCAGTGGCTCATGCCTGTAATCTCAACACTTGGGAAGGCCTAGGTGGGTAAATCACCTGAGGTAAGCAGTTTGGGACCAGCCTGGCCAACATGGTAAAATCTGTCTCTACAAAAAAATACAAAATATTAGCTGGGTGTGGAGGTAGGTACCTTTAATCCCAACTACTCAGGAGGCAGGAAAATCAGTTGAACCCGGGAGGTGGAGGTTACAGTGAGCCAAGACCATGCCATTGCACTCCAGCCTGGGTGACAAAAGTGAAACTCTGTCTGAAAAAAAACAAAAACAAAAACAAAACCCGTCTTTTCCTTTACAAATTACCCAGTCTGGGGTATGTCTTTATTGGCAGCATGAGAACAGACTAATACAAGTGCCTAGAATAGTCACTGATAAACAGTAAACACTCAATGAAAGTCAGCCATTATTAGTATAACTATAAACCTGTGGCAGAATTACTTACAAATTCATATTAATTTTAAAAATTATTACTAGAAAAAATAGCAAATAATAGTCTGATTAAGAACAGACATTCCTTGCCTCTCTTCCTTTCTCCGCCATCGTGGTGTGTGCTTGACTCCACTTCTCGCCATGTCATCTCAAAAGACTTTCAGGATTAAGCAATTCCCAGCCAAAAAGCAAAATCGTCCCATTCCCCAGCGGATTAGGATGAAAATTGGTAATAAAATCAGGTACAACTCCAAAAGGAGATAATGGAAAAGAACCAAGTTGGTTCTTTAGGGAATTCCACGAGATGGCACGCATATTTATGCCATCTGAAGGTCACAATCATGTCACCGTGTCAAGCTGAAAATGTCACCACTATTTGGAGAGTTGGACATGTTTTATTGGGATTATATTTTTTCTCTCTGAATCTGTTATGAATGCATTGGTTGACTGGGTTTAGTAATAAATATGTGAGACCTTTCATTTCCAAAAAAAAGAAAAAATAATTCACATTCCTCTACATACTTACACATTTTAACAATGATTTTTATATAAAAAGCAAAGGAAAGCAGCAAGTTTAAACCAAAAAATAATAAATAAAATAATCAATTTTCTCTAAAAATATAATTAAGTTTTAGAAGGGCTTTCTTTTAAAATACTGAAATATAAAATTTATTCAAAAGCAAAATAACAGCTTCTATGAAGCAAGAGCTACATATAATAAGTAAACACAGCACAGTACCAAAAATTCCATTGTTTCATCACATCAGTATCTTCTTTTAATTACATATTTTCTCCCTGGAATAAGGCAAATAATAGATTAATATCTGAAATATTCCTAAACTGATTTAGCATTAAAAGTCTACTATAATAACAGGAGCACTTAAAGCAAGAGGGAGAAATATTTAGTCTACTGAAAAATATGAATCACAAAAAGTCAATAATGAACCAAATAGATATAAAAAGCAGGCAGAGTACAGTGGCTCACGCCTGTAATCCCAGCACTTTGGGAGGCTGAGGCAAGTGGATCACCTGAGGTCAGGAGTTCGAGACCAGTCTGACCAACATGGTGAAACCCCGTCTCTACTAAAAAATAAAAAATTAGCTGGGCATGGTGGTGAGCGCCTGTAATCCCAGCTACTTGGGAGGCTGAGGCAGGAGAATCACTTGAATCTGGGAGGGGGAGGTTGCAGTGAGCCAAGAATACACCACTACACTCCAGCCTGGGTGACAAGAGTGAAACGCCGCCTCAAAAAAAAAAAAAAAAAAATCTGGCTTGGTGAGGTGGGTGTGAATGTGAGGTTAAACTAATTTTAAAACTCAAAAAACGGAACATAAAAATAACATAATTAGACATCAGTGTCACATTATGGTTTGACTGAGAGCACAATAAATAAGAATGAATAGCTATGTGAAAAAAGTCAATGAAAAGAAGCAAAAAATACCAAAAAAGGAAAAAGACAAAAGAGAACTGTTTACATATAAAAGCAGTTCAACATAAAGAAGAAAAATAGAGGGGAGAAGCCCAGGGATTCAAAAAAATATGAGCCAAATTTTCTTGTCATACCTTCAACTTTACTGGGGGTGTGAATTTGAAAATATCATGTCTCTAGGTATTACCTGTACTCCTGTTTTATTGTTTTTTTCCATCTTTGTTTTCCCTATAGCTAATTTCCTAACTTATTTTTGATCTTACTGCATGATATATGTACCATGTCTTGAAAAGTACAAATAAGAGGGATAGAAGTAATAACTTTAAATTCCTAATAAACCATGAATTAGCTCATTAATCAGTATTCACAGCACTTCCATTGCTCTAATCCAAAACAGGATTAGAGTAAGAGTTAATATGAAGTCTCCGAACTCCCTGATATTGTGTTCTAAATTGTGTACATGTGTAATTTTTTGAGTTCTGAAGCTTTTGTTAGTCTAAAAGCAGAACACTGCTGTGTTAAGAAGGCTTTACTCTCAAAGAAAGTGCCAACGTAGTTAACCATTAGGAAAATAGTATTTGGGCTGCAACACAAGAAAGGGAGCTAACACTTATTAAACACTTCTTATGTATCAATTTCCATATTCTTTTCATTGTACCAGTGGACTTTAAGACTGCACTTTATGGAACAGAGCTGGATTTAGGCCAGCTGATACCCTCTGCACAGCCCAACAATGGTGCTCCCCGGCCCTACCACTGCTTTAAAAAATTGCTTAAGAATCTTTTAGACAAATCAGCTGATGAGTCAAATGCTATCACACCCAGCTAGCTGGTTTTGAAACTTACACCGCATGTAAAGAAACAAATGTAATATGTGATGACACTTTCAAATCAAACTTTTAAACTTCAGTCACTTACCATACCATAGAATATGATTATTTAACAGTGCAGATTAAATTTGATCATGGCAGATAAAGACAGTTATTAAAATTCTACTAAAGTCAAATGTGGCAGTGAACAAATTAAGAGCATGATAGCTAGGGCAAACAACTCTATGACATTCCCCTTCCCTTAGTCCCCTATGTTCCTGCTTATTTTCTTTAGTGGTTAATCCAGTGCTGCTCTGGAGCTTTTGCATGAGCAGCCATGAGACGATTTAAGTAACTGGGTAGAGGTCAGACATATCCCACCCACAGTCAGATAAACTACCTCAGTATCTTTTTGACATACTGGATTTCTCTCTTTTTTTCTTTTTCAGATAGAGTCTTGCTCTATCGCCCAGATTGGTGTGCAGTGGCACAATCTTGGCTCACCGTAACCTCTGCCTCCCAGGTTCAAGTGATTCCTCTGCCTCAGCCTCCCGAATAGCTGAGACTTCAGGTGCATGCCACCATGCACAGCTAACTATGTATTTTTAGTAGAGACGGGGTTTCACCATATTGGCCAGGCTGGTCTCAAACTCCTGACCTCATGATCTACCCAACTCGGCTTCCCAAAGTGCTGGGATTACAGGCATGAGCCACCATGCCTGGCCTGGATTTCTTTGTAACATTTTTTATTTAAATGATAATTTCTTTGGCTTAAAAAAGGTTAAAAATCCTGCTTTTAAATTGCAGACCAATGCAATGTCATACTTAAGTGGTGAGTGAAAAATAAGCTGAGGAACTGAACTATGCTACAAAGCAAGGCTCTACATCCCAATTTAAAATATCTCTTTCAGGCCAGATGTGGTGGCTTATGCCTGTAATCTCAGCACTTTGGGAAGTGGGTAGATCACTTGGGGCCAGGAGTTTGAGACCAGGCTGGCCAACATGGTGAAACCCCATCTGTACTAAAAAATACAAAAATTAGCCAGGCGTGGTGACACATGCCTGTAATCTCAGCTACTTGGGTGGCCAAGGTACAAGAATTGCTTGAACCTGGGAAGAGGAGGTTGTAGTGAGCTGAGATCGTGCCACTGCACTCCAGCATGGGTGACAGAGTGAGACTTTATCTCAAAAAAATAAATATCTTTTTCATTAAATTTCACAGAGTAGCATACATTTACTAATGCAACAAAATGTAAATGACTATGAGGTAGTCACTACCACAGGTAATGCAACTGAGGCTCATGAGCTGTAAGAGTTCCCTGTGAGCTTAAAGTTATGAGTATTGATTGTGGTCAATGCATTTAAAACACAGTAGAGTATCATTGACAATCAAGAAAACTATGTGTGTACAGAGTATAACTTTGACAGGATTGTAAAAATCCAGTCTTTTAAGTTTAACAATAGCCTACAGCATTTTTGTGTTTGTTTTGCTTAGAGATGGGTTCTTGCTCTGCTGCCTAGGCTACAGTGGATTATAATAGGTCACTGCAGCCTCGAACTGGGCTCAAGCAATCCTCCCACCTCAGCCTCCAAGTAGCTAGGACTACAGATGTGTACCACCATGCCCAGCTAATTTTTTATTTTATTTTCTGTAGAGATAGGGTCTTGCTATGTTGTCCAGGCTGGCCTTGAAATCCTAGTCTCAAGTAATCCTCCTGTTTGGCCACCCAAAGTGTTGGGATTAAAGGAGTGAGGCACCTTGCCTGGCTAGTATTTTGAATACTTTAACTTGGCATTGATCTTCAATGATAATTGAATAAGTGAGATGACTTGAAAAATTCAAATATATATTGTAAAAACCTACAGAGTAAGAAATCATTCTGTCAGTTATGTAGTAACTTTTAGCTCCTACTCATAATCCTTAACTGACTAAGCAACTGCAAGACCAAACTATGTAATTAGACAGTACTGAAGAAAATACAAACACAATTATGTAAATATTATATATGTGGTTAAGAGCAGGGACTCAGTTTCCTCCTCTACTATAATAAGGATAACAGTACCACTACAATAGAACTATTAGGTACCATTATTTGGTACTATTCAGATAACAGTATCTATCAGAGGGTTGTTACAGGATTAAATGAGTTAATTTATGTAAAGCATTTGCTTGACATACAGTAAAGGCTATGTATTGTTATGATCACAGTCTTTCACTATACTTAGAAGATTTATTCTGCATAGATTATGAGCTATTTTTACCAAAAAAAGGCGGTGGGGGGGGGTGGGCTTGCACATCTATGACTTCAAGAGTCACTGGAGTAGAGCAGAGGTTCTTAAAGGGTGCAGTACCATCCTCCACAGAAGATTCTAGAAATTTGTGAGGGTACTTTTTGGTTGTCACTGTGATAGGGGAGAAAGGGACATGCTGACTGCTGACATACAACAGGCAGGGACAAATGATGCCAGATGCCCTATATGTTGTACAGTTGTTCTACATGACAGAACTATCTGGCTGGCAATTCTACTAGACTTTGCTAGTCTGTTTATGCTTTCCTACTCTCCAAGGTAACCATTTCATATACCTTCCCTGTTCTTAAATTTCCAATATTATCGTGCCTTAGCTAATAACCCCGCTTCTTATTTCACTAAGAAACTAAAAGCAATCAATAAAGAAAATTATCTCTCACTACTAAACTTTCCTTCCATGTGTTTCTGTGCTCCCATATTCTGCCTTCCTTCCCACTACAGTGAAGGAACTGCCCCTTCTTTTATCCAAGACCAACTCCTCTACTGCTCTCCTGTATCCCATCTCCTTAAGCCTACTTTAAGAATTTTACTGCTTCTACTCCCTGTCTTGAATTGCTGTTTCCCTGTCTACTGGATCATTCCCATCAATATCCAACAGCTGTTTTCTCCCTCATGTTAAAAAGCAAACGACAAACTCTCCCTTGACCTCACATCTCCCTCATTTCTCTGCTTTACTCTTTATCCAGAGTTGTCTATTCTTGGTGTTTCTATTTCCTTTTTTTCCATTCTATGCTAAACCTACTCTACATCAGGCTTTCATTCCCATTGTTACCTAAAGCCAGTCTTATGAAGGTCACAAAGGCCTCAACATTACCAAATATGATAGTCAATTATCAATCTTAACTTTATTTAGCAACATTGGATACAATTGATCTCACCCTCCTTGAAATACATTGTAAAATATTACACTCTTCTCATTTCTCCTCTATTTCACTGATTACTTCTTAGTTACCTTTACTGAATCTTTAACTTCTTGGGTACTAAAAATAATATGCTAAAACTAAAATTTTGGCCAGCACAGACTGATAAAAGCTAGCATTTAAAACTACAGCTGTGTTTACTGTAGAGAATTTATTAGTCATTTGATTCATTTACATTTATTCAGCATCTACTATATACCAGGCACTGGAAATATAGAAATAAGCAAAATGACCAATACTCTGCCCACACAGAACTTACACTTTAGTGGGAGAGACAATTAATAAACAAGCAGATAGACATATACTTGAATGCCAGGCAAAAACAAGTGTTATGAAGAAAAACTCATTCAACAAGTTTTCTTTGTTTTGATCTACTCTGAAAATTTTTTTTTAATCATTCAGGCCACCAAAGGTATCTTAATGTGTTTGAAAATGATGTTAGGCACTTTAAAAAGCTGACATTATCAAAAAAAGAAAGAAAGAAAGAAAGAAGGAAAGAAAGAAGAAAGAAAGAAGAAAAAAAGAAAGAAAAAAGAAAGAAAGAAAGAAGAAAGAAAGAAAAAGAAAGAAAGAAGAAAAAAGCTGACATTATCTAAAGGAGATTCCTTATATCCATATGCAAACTACAGATTAAATCCTATAGTGTGGAACATAAGGAACATGAGGAGCAGAAAAGTGACAAAGTAGTTCTTTCAAAATAAGAGGAGGACCAGAAAAATGTTAAATCATAAAAGTCAAGAGAAGAGAACATATTCAGGAAGGGGGACTCGACAGTTAAATCTACAAAAGCTGAAGAGAAAGAGGACTCTAAACTTGTTTATTATATAAGAAGTTTTTTGGGACTTTCAAGAAAACAATAAATGTAATATTCAAGAGACAAATACATTAAGTTACAGAGTGGGAAGGGTAGTAAGGAGGTAGTAACAATGGACAAATAGAATTAATTTAAAAAAAAAATTTTTTTTTTGAGATGGGGTCTTGCCATGTTCTTCATACTGGTCTCAAACTCCTGGGCTCAAATAATCCTCCTGCCTCAGCTTCCTGAGTAGCTGGGATTGCAGGCATGTGCCACTGTGCCCGGTTTAGAATGGGTATGAATTTAAGATGTCTGGAAATGAAAGGAAGAGGGAAATAAAGAAGCCTGAAGATACAGATTAAATCAGGAAGTAGAGAAGCAAAACAGGCAAGAATATTAAAGGCTTGAAGGTACATGTTTAAGAGGTTCTCTCTAAAAAAGAAGAGGGACATATCTTTCTTTTAGAGAAAAGGAATAAAGCAAAGATCAACAAATATCTTAGGGTGAAAAATTAAAAGGATGAGGGCAGTTGGCCTTATTCATGCTTAATAATGCCTAGTCAATAAATCAACTTTCCAAAGATCAGTGATAGCCAGTAATAACTTATTCTGATGTAAGAGCCCAAGTGAACAGTAAATTATGACGAAGTTATGAGAACATTCACCTCAGAACCTACTTTCTCTGGATTCCTCTTATTGCGTATTTCTTCTTGTCATTTTTCTTTTTTTCAATTTTTTTTTATTTTTAAGCACTTTCATGTCTATCTTCCTATTTTTCATTCTACATCCTTTTCTGTCTCCCTCTGCCTCTCTCTTTTCCCCTATTATCTCACACCATAACCTAGAGAAAATTTCTTTTGGTATTAACTGTACTTAACGTATAAAATATAAAATCTTCCTTTTTCAATTAGTAGTTTTTCATTTAAATATATGAATTTTTTTCCAAGTAATAAAATGATATTCTCTGGAGACAAATCATTACAACTTACAATGTCTGAAATACGTACCTGAGTTAACCTGTTTGCACAGAAGACTTTTTTAATAGTCTTACTTCTTTGTTTATGTATCTTAGCATCCCACTAAGTGTGCTAAAGTCATTACTCTCAGAACTATCATCTTCTAGGTTATACGTGAGAGGTTTAAATGAGTCCGGTTGGGTGTAAGTCAGATTCTTATGGCTCTCTTCTAATGTTGCAGGCTGTTCTAATTGCATCTTCTTTAAGTCCTGTAGTAATTCTTCAGAAAGATCTTCATCCTCATGAGTTCTGAAAGTAAGATCACTGGCACTAATAGAGCGACGTAGTTTTGTACACTTGGAAAAAGATGTGTGAAAATGTTTAGCAAATTTTGGATCTTGAACATCAGGCATAATTTCTGTTGGAGATGTAAATGGGGCTGGTAGAAACTTGATGTCTTCTGCCTTTTCATGTCCAGAAATTTTGGCTTGTAATCTGGTTAATTCTGATTCCTGTAGAAAAATTGGTATAGTAGGTGCTCAATACATGTTTGTTATATGAATGAACTACTTAGCAAATCACAGACTTTGGAAAAGGCAACCTTTGTCCCAGTATAGGAATTCTGTTTATAATTCTTGAGAGTTTTCCAAGCTCTGTTTAAACCCTTTACTTATTTAAGATAAATTCACTTTGGGGAAGTTACATATGTTTATTTGAAATATGCTTATTCTAAGAAATTCCATTAAAACCAGATTATCCTTATATAATTTTTTTTGTTAATGACAATATCAATTACTATTCAAGATTGAAATCTTAACCTAAAAATTTATTTGCAAAGGTGTAGAGGTACACTATCTTTTGTTAATTTACGACACAAAAAGACTCCTTTCAGAATTTCTAATAAGGAATAAATGGATATAAGCTATTCTGCTTTTTGTGTTCTCATTACAAGAAAGCTTTATTACACTAGAAATCTTTCAAAAACTTAAGGTGATTAATAATTTTTAATAAATCAATCCTTGTTAAATAAACTTTTCATTTCTTTCATTTGGGTCTTCCGACTGAACTTTGGATCCTAGGAATGAGACTATATCACTAAAAAACCAAAAAGCCTAAAAAAAGAGATGATATTTTAATTTCAAAAGATGAATAATATAAGTATAGTAGTCTCCTCTTCAAATACATTCTCCTTTTCTTAAAGGTATCCATAAGATATATTTTTCTAAATTCTGTCAGTTTTAATCTTATAGTTTCTATTCTTAAATTATCTTTCTAAAAATACTGTGCTCATAACTAAAACTGTCATAATCACAGTCTGCATTACAAAATAAAAGTTTAACATGCATATTTCTGTTCTTTCCTGCTACTTTATCTAAAATTGATTTATATGATTTTTAAGTGGCTAGAGTGCCAATTTTTGTTGTAAATCTAACATTCACATTCTTATAATCATAATTAACAAAACAGTTGTAGAGTTGGCACAGAATGGGACTGTACACAGCTCGAGGTTTTTTCTTTTTCCTCTTCTGCATTATCTAGCCATAATTGAGATATGTGGTATCTCAGATAAGTAGGATTTCATTTAACTTACAGTTTAACACATAACTTTTACAATTAAATACAGTGCACTGAATACATTAAATTAGTTCAACTTTTTCTTAAGACTCAAAGAAGGTCACTATTGTGAACATAATCGTAGTGAGCCATAATACAATGATGCCTTCATGGCTCTCAAAGAATCATCTTTGCCCTTGTTCTAATTGCCCTTAAATATTAGGGTACTAGTTAGGATACTAGAGAAAGTGAGCTGGAAAGACCAGTTGCCTCAAACACTGATCTTTCTTTTCTTCTCCCTCACTTCTGATTTTCTTCCTTGTCATTTACTGATGTTGTCAATGGAACAACTTCCTATTATTTTTAGTTACAGTTATGCCTGCTTCTGCCCTTCTATTAGACTTCCTTCTTTATTTCTTAGTTTTATTCTCAACTTCTCTTCAGTCTAGACTTTAGAGCAAGCTGAGGTTGACTTTGAGAGCTACTGTCAGCCAACATGGGAATATTATTTTTCTGACTCGTATACTGACGGATCACAGTACATATTCTAAGATCTCTATATCTATGGTTCATTTAAGAATTGTCAGTCAGGCGTGGCAGCTCATGCCTGTAACCCTAGAACTTTGGGAGGCCGATCTGGGATTATTACTTGAGCTCAGGAGTTTGAGAAAAGCCTGGGCAACATATGGAGACTCTGACTCTACCAAAAAAAAGTTAAACAATAGCTGGGCATGGTGGCATATTCCTGTAGTCCAAGCTACTTGGGAGCTGAGGTGGGAAAACTGCTTGAGGCCAGTAGGTCAAGGCTGAAGTGAGCTGTGATCATGCCACTGCACTCCAGCCTGGGCAATGGAGCAAGACTTTGTCTCAAAAAAAAATATAAGTTGCTACATAGCCAATATTTTGGTAACTTCTTAAACAGTTGAAGTTAAAATCATCTGAATAACTGACACCTGCAATCTAATTGTATTTATCTCATTGGTAATACTTAGTAATGAGCTGCAGGGATAATACTGTGACAAGCAAAACAACACAGAAATCTTTAGGGTCAATTTTTCATAATGAAGCTAGTAATTCTGTATAAGTGTGTATTACAGAACATTAGGAATATTAACAAAAGCATTAATAGAGTGTTCGACCTAAATATTGTTTTTATGTTTTAGATTATGTCAATTCAGTTTTCCTCTAGTACTGTGAATATCAACTCTGTTATAAATAGAATTAAGTATTCAGCTTAGGAACTAGAAATATTTCTAAGGTATTATTTGGCTGAGGTTTTTTTCTTTTCAGTAACTTTTATTTTGCTATAAAATCATTTATTGCGTCATAACTATCAGTATGTTCTTTTTTAAGACCTTCACTAAGAATTTTACCCTACATATTGGAAGATCTGAACCAACGTAAATTTTTTAATCTCTATGCATCAATACTGATATTAATTTCAAATTCCAGAAGAAACTGCCATTATTAATCAAGATGATTAAGAAGAAAAAGCTATTTAAAAAAAAAAAAAATTGCAGAGACAGGGTCTTGCTACATTGTCCAGGCTGGACTTGAACTCCTGGGCTCAATCATTCTCCCGCCTTGGCCAAAGAACTGGGATAATTTTTTAAATGATGTCTATATTCAAATCTAGAAAAAAACTCTGAATATAATCTTGGATTTTCTACTTTATGATTTTTTCTTTTTTTGAGATGGAGTCTCACTGTGTCACCCAGGCTGGAGTGCAGTGGTGTGATCCTGGCTCACTGCAACCTCTACCTCCTGGGCTCAAGCAATTCTCCTGCCTCAGCTTCCTAAGTAGCTGGGATTACAGGCACTGGCTACCACATCCCACTAATTTTTGTATTTTGAGTAGAGACAGGGTTTCACCACATTGGCCAGGCTGGTCTCAAACTTCTCACCTCAAGTGATCTGCCTGCCGCGGCCTCCCAAAGTGCTGATATTACAGGAATGAGGCACTGTGCCCAGCCTACTCTATGATTTAAAAAAAAAAACTTTACTGATTTTGAAAAATGCTTCTACTTTTTTTTTAAGGTACATCAAGTATAAAACCCTCTAGTGTAAACATTATGATTAGATTAGTTTATATTTGAACATGTATAAATTATATCTTCTATGTTAATAAGATGTACATCACATAAATAATTTCCTAAATTCAGCATCTTCTAAATAAAATGCTTTTTATTCAAACAGGCCAATATTTGGCCATATGGTCCTCTATAAACTACAAGGACAGGTAAGTACTTTTTCATAGGTATGCTTTATTACTTTTATATGCTTACTTACTTTAATAAGTAATGCTTCATTTGCAGCTTCAATTACTTCATTCCTATCTTGGACTTGCTGATGCAAATTGCTTACAGTATCCTGAGCTTCTTCTAATTCCAATTTTGCCTTCTCTAATTGGTCATTTAGTTGCTGAACAGAAGTCTTTTGAGAGTCAGCAGAAATCTTCCACTTTGCATGGTTCTCTTGATGCGAAATCATCTATATAGCCCCAGAATTGGAAAAAGTAAAATAAACAAAAAATAGAATGTAACTGGATTCAACAATCTAATATATTCTACTTCTATTTACTTTAAAAAAAAAAGTAAATTCTGTTTATAGCCACAAACATCTGCTTTCTTAACAAATAAAATATTAGAGGAAAAAGGGAAAAAAGGAATCTATAATCTTCAATCTACTTAAGAACTTAACCAAATGCAATGGTCTCTATTTGGGTATTGATGTGACCAAATAAACTATAAAGACATTTTTGAGACAATTGGGGAAATCTGAACAATGACTGGATATTTGATGATATTAAGGAGTTACTGTCAATTTTTAGGTGTGATAATGGCATTATGGTTCAGTTCCAAAAAATAGCCCTTATCTTTTAGAGCTATGATATGGTTTGGTTCCGTATCCCTACGCAGGCTTCATCTTGAATTGTGATCCCCACGTGTTGAAGGAGCAACCTGGTGGGAGGTGATTTGATCATGGGGATGGCTTCCCCCATGCTGTTCTCATGATAGTGAGTTCTCATGAGATCTGATGGTTTAAAAGTGTGACACTTCCCCTCTTGCTCTCTTTCTCTCCAACCACCATGTAAGACAGGCCTTGCTTCCCCTTCTGCCATAATTCTAAGTTTCCTGAGGCCTCCCCAGCCATGTGGAACTGTGAGTCAATTAAACCTCTTTTCTTTATAAATTACCCTGAAACTGTCGCCATTCTTCAGACACCAGAAGGGTAGATCCAGTGCCAGCTTGCACCTGTACCTGGAAAATCCTCAGTCACTCACGTCAGCCTTAGGACTGTGTAATTTATAAAGAAAAGAGGTTTAATTGGCTCACAGTTGTTTATAGCAGTGTGAAATGGACTAATACAGAAAATTGGCATCAGAGTCGTGGGGTACTACTATAAAGATAACCTGAAAATGTAGCAGCAACTTTGGGACTGGGTAATGGGCAGAGGTTAGAACAGTTTGGAAGAATCAGAAGACAGGAAGATGTGAGAAAGTCTGGAACTTCCTAGAGACTTGTTGAATGATTCTGACCAAAATGCTGATAGTGATATGGACAATGAAGTCCAAGCAGAGGTGGTTTCAGATGGCGATGAGAAACTTAGTGGAAACCAGAGTAAAGATCACTCTTGCTATGTTTTAGCAGAGAGACCGGTGGCATTTTGCCCCCACCTTAGAGATCTGTGGAACTTTGAGAGAGATGATTTAGGGTGTTTGGAAGAAGAAATTTCTAAGGATTCAAGAGGTGATCTGGCTTTTCTGAAAGTGTACAGTCACATCCATTCACAAAGAGATGATCTGAAATTGGAACTTATGTTTAAAAGGGAAGCAGAGCATAAAAGTTAAAAAAAAAAATTGCAGCTTGACCATGTGGTAGAAAAGAAAAATCCATTTTATGGGGAGATGTTCAATTGGCTGCAGAAATTTTCTTAAGTAATGAAGAGCTAAATGTTAATTGCCACAAAAATGAGGAAAATGTCTCCAGGGCATTTCAGAGATCTTCAAGGCAGCACCTCCCATCACAGGCCTGGATGCCTAGGAAGAAAAAAACGGCTTTGTGGGCCAGGCCCAGAGTCCCACTGCTCTGTGCAGCCTCAAGACACGGTGACCTGCATCCTAGTTGCTTCAGCTCTACCCATGGCTAAAATGGGTCAAAGTGCAGCTCAGACTGATGCTTCAGAGGGTGCAAGCCCAAAGCCTTGGCAGCCTCCATGAGGTGTTGGGCCTGCAGGTGCACAGAAGACAAGAGTCGAGCTTTGGGAGCCTCTGCCTAGATTTCAGATGTGTGGAAATGCCTGGATGCCTAAGCAAAAGTCTGCTGCAGAGGTGGAGCCCTCATAGAGAACCTCTATTGAGGCAGTGCAGAGGAGAAATGTGGGGTTGGAGCCCCCACACAGAGTCTCCACTGGGGCACTGTGTAGTGGAGCTGTGAGAAGAGGGCCACCATTCTCCAGACCCCAGAATGGTAGATCCACCAACAGCTTGTACCATGTACCTGGAAAAGCCCCAGGCACTCAACGCCAGCCCAGGGCTGTACCCTGCAGAGCTATAGGGGTGGAGCTTCCCGAAGCTCTGGGAGCCCACCCTTGCATCAACGTGCCCTGGATGTGAGACATGGAGTCAAGGGAGATTATTTTGGAGCTTTAAGATTTAATGACTGCCTCACTGGTTTCAGATTTGCATGGGCTCTGTAGCTTCTTTGTTTTGGTCAATTTCTCCCCTTGGAAGGGGAGCATTTACCCAATGCCTGTACCCCCATTGTATCTTGGAAGTAATTAACTTGTTTTTGATTTTACAGACTCATAGGCAGAGGCAAGTTGGCTTGTCTCAGATGAGACTTTGAACTTGGACTTTTGGGTTAATGCTGGAATGAGTTAAGACTCTGGGGGACTATTGGGAAGGCATAATTGTGTTTTGAAATGTAAGAAGAACATGAGATCTGGGAGGGGCCAGAGCTGCAATATGGTTTGGCTCTGTGTCCCCACCCAAATCTCATCTTAAATTGTAATCTCCACATGTTGAGGAAGGTACCTGGTGGGAGCTGACTGGATCATGGGGTTGGTTCCCCATGTTGTTCTTGTGATAGTGAGTTTGTTCTCATGAGATATGATGGCATTTCCACACACTCTCTCTCTCCTGCTGCCATGTAAGACATGCCTTGCTTTCCCTTAACCTTCTGCCATGATTGTAAGTTTCCTGAGGCATCCCCAGCCATATGAAACTGTGAATTAATTAAATCTCTTTTCTTTACAAATTACCTAATCTCTGGTATTTCTTTAGAGCAGTGTGAAAATGAACTAATACGAAATACTTATTGAAATGTGTACAGATGAAATAATGATGTCTAAAATTTGCTTCAAATATCATGTGAATATGGGGGACAGGTTGGGAACGAGTTTAACATAACATTCAAGGGAGTTTGTAATGTTTTTGTGGGTGATTGGTGGGGCTTGTGGAGGCCATGTTTTGCTTAAATACATTTAGAATCATATCACTTTGAAAGCATTGTGTTTTCAAAGGTTAAAGGTATGTTGACACACTTCCAAGTGCTTAGGACTGTCTGGGTTTTATGCCTGGTGTTCTCGTGTAATTACTATAGCATTACTTTTCATTCTCAAAAGTATTCTCTTTTAGATAAAAGAAAATGGTCAACGTATTTATGGATGAAATAAATTGGCCATGGATTGATAATTATTAATGTTCAAAAATAAATATGAGGATGTATACTATTTATACTATTCTATTTTTAAATATATTTAAAATTTTCACAATTAAATGTTAAAACAATCTCATTCTGAAAACAACAACAACAAAACAAAACAAAACAAAACAAAACAAAAATCTCATTCTCATCCAAAAAATCAGGAGCTTTGTACTTATTATTAAGTGACTTTTCTGACAATTTAGAAACCTATATATTAAAAAATACTGTTAAAAATTATTGATCCTATTGTCTAGCTCTCTATTACTTTAATGTCATATCCTCTCATTTTTATATTCAAACAACATATATACTTTAAAAGTAAATTTTTGTTAACTCCAAAGAGGTGAAAATATATGCTTCAATATTATACACAAAATATTAGTATCAAATGTTAAATAGCAATATTAAATATTAACATGCAGTAACATGTACTTATTTTACTTTTTTTGAGGCAAGTTTCACTCTTCTTGCACAATCTGGATTGCAATGGCACCATCTTGGCTTACTGCAACCTCCGCCATCTGGGTTCGAGCAATTCTCCTGCCTCAGCCTCCCTAGTAGCTGTGATTACAGGCACGTGCCATAACGCCTAATTTTTGTATTTTTAGTAGAGATGGTGTTTGCCATATTGGTCAGGCTGGTCCTGAACTCCTAACCTCAAGTTATCCACCTGCCTCAGCCTCCCAAAGTGCTGGGATAACAGGCATGAGCCACTGCCCTGGCCAGCATGTGCTTTTACTCCCAGCTACTTGGAGGCTGAGGAGAGAGGGTTATCTGAGCTCTGGAATTTGAGCAACACAGAGAGACCCCATCTCTTTTTTAAAAAGATAGCAATACTCAATTCATTTACAATTTATGTGCTATCTATTTATAATTTCACGTGGCTTATAAAACTAAAATAAAAAATTGGATAATTATACTTAAAAACAGAACAGAGGCCATATAATGAAAGCGTAATGAGTAGTTAAGGGCAAACACTTGAGATGGTCTAATTATTACTGACTGTTACTAAGTTGAGCTGCTAATAACAATTAGATAATTATGCTAAGTCCAACAACATTCATTTATGTTTGTCTCTAAGGGATAAAAGGTTTCAAATTCTTGGCCTTAGGATTAGATTCAGCTGGCAAATAAGTTTTGTTTGGCAGGTACAATGCCTTCAAAGAGATATGATTCTAAATGTATTTAAGCAAGACATGGTCCCCACAAGCCCCACCAATCACCCACAAAAATGTTAACAAACTCTCTTGGAGTTTAATGTAAATGT
This sequence comes from Aotus nancymaae, assembly GCF_030222135.1. NCBI lineage: Eukaryota > Metazoa > Chordata > Mammalia > Primates > Aotidae > Aotus > Aotus nancymaae. The sequence continues at coordinate 1,594,009 of NW_026988537.1, read as the reverse complement.
ATTTGCAACCTTGCCATATTAGAAAAATGCTTTATTAGCACTAAACACAATAAGTAATTTATTTAAATCATATACAAAGATTTTGGGTAATATCTTCAAGTGTAGTTTTTAAAAAGATGTGATATTCTAGTTAATAATACTGCCCATTTCTATGAAGGCTCAAGACATGCTGACAGATAAAAAGGCTCTAGTATTACCTCTCTAGCTAAGTTACTATAAGAAGAAATGTTGAAAATTGTAATGCATTATAGATTCACATCACATGAAACTGTTTTTATCAGTTATTATATATCTCCAATTAGTCTTTTAAAAATGCTAATTTGTAATTTAAATATTAATTCATTTAATATTCACCACAGTTCTATGAGGTAGATACTGTTATTACAGCCATTTTGGACAGAGATAAAGTTACTCACCCAGGATGATACAGGTGGCCTCATGGTGAGCTAGGATTTGGAACCAGGTTGCCTGGCAGGAATTCAAGCTCTTAACCCCACAGAATAGTAAAGTGAAAGTTGTATGTTTAGGATACCAGAAATGAAGACCACAATGTATTATTCAATAATGAACACTTAAGAACTGGACTCATACTTTTGTCCTGATAGGTCAAGCTCCACTTTAGCGGGCATTACCAAAACAAATTAAACTTTTCTTCACCTCCATATAAGCTTCTTTGAAAGATTCTACTTCTGCTGACAATTTCTTGATTTCTGCTTGCATTCTTGCTTCTAAATGAGCTTCACGTACTTTAGAAGCCCCCAATTCTTCAGCTAAATGGTTCCCATGAGCATCCTAAAAAATAACATATTGAGTAAAAGCTATAGAACTTGTTTACTTGGTTATTATAGCTAAACCAATCCAGTGCATTAATGGAAGCAGTTTAATTTTTATATTATATAAACACAGACACAAAGTTAACTTATTAAATGGTATGCTTTAAAATCTAGACATTTCAGAGACTACTAATGGGAGAGTATTAATGTAATTGTTTGCTGTCACAATAAAATAGACGTTCACTAACCAATGCTTTCTATAAAATGAATTATTAATAATAACCACAGGACACTAAACTCTGGCCAGTAACAGTCTACTGTTAGGTATGCCTATACATTTTTGCTCACTATATATATTTTCTGTTTATCAAGAATCAGTTTTGTTTTTATTCAAACTTATTTGTACTAATTTAGCTAACTGTGCTTGCAATTTTAATCAGTAATTTTATTATAGATTATGAACATGATAAAATAAGCAAATGAAAAGTTTTTATCCAAAAACTAAGTTATATGTTTTGAAATAGCTCAGTGAATAAGTCATGAACATTTTGCTATCCAATTAGAAACACTCAAAATAGTTATAAAATATTGTAGGAGGTCCCATAAAAATATAACATGTTATATTCTGATTCACTTACAAATGTCTTTTAATTAATTCTTCCTTCACTTTAAAGAAAGCAAAATTGGAAACTACAGATGATGATATCTAGTGTGGTAAAAGACCAGGTAGGATTCTAGTTATGTGAGAAAGACTAGGTAGAATTCTAATCAAATGACTCATACAAAAAGAACCAAGGTTTGGCCCTACATCAAAGGAGAAACATATCTATATATATATATATTAGTTTTGGGTTAAAATATTTAAAACACTGTCAATTAAAAAATTCCTCACTTTAACTCACTTTTTAAAGTGAGCTTAGCTTATCAAATAACAACCAATTGTACTATACTTAGATACTATTGATAAAGGCAGAAATGAGATAAAAGTAGATAGGTTCCCTTTTCCTAGTAGAACCAGAAATGTACAAGTTATCTCTAACAAACATTCTCTATGTATGTTTTATTGGTCTAACCATCCAGAAATGTGAATAACAACATAGGTAGCTTTAACCAAAATTAAAGGTAAAAATATTGTAACTCAATTTCTATGTTAAATTAGTAACCACAATGGAGAGCAGAATATTTTTGTAAAATGAATAAACACATTTCTCTTAAAGCCTAAATAATTAACCCAAGTATACCAATCTAAACAGTTTTAAGCCAAGTAGTTAACTTCCTACCAAATACTGGGAAGATAAAATTTATATTAGTACTCTTGCTTTTTAAAAGCACTTTACCTCCCCAATAATTCTGAACTACAGGTTTCCTAAAAGTTACAAATTTAGATAGTTTTTATTTTTAAAAGTCACTAATTTTTACTCAAAAGAGATTTGCTTTATTTTTTCAAGTAAGAGCTCAAACTCACTTAAAATTCTAAAAGTGCTCTATATATAACTCAATTTATTGAGAACTAGTTAGCCAAAACTCAGTTCTGAATGACTTACTAGTTACATTACAAAGTTATCTATATATGTAGCACAGTTCATTATTTTCTAAAATTGTGGTAAAATATACACAAAATTGACCATTTTAACCATTTTAAGTGTATAATTCAGTGGGATTAAGTACATTCACACTGTTGTGCAACAGTTCATTTTTGCAAGTACTATATTCTACAGTCCAAAAAACTGAATGCTAAAATTTGTAGATTTCAGAAACATAAGATTATTTAAAATAGGGATTACTTTCTCTTTAGAGAGTTGCTTTATATCCTCCAGTTCACTAGAGAGCCTTTCTATTTCTCTCTGTGCTTGGACTTGTTGACGACGAGCCTCCACCAATTCTGTATGAGAGTTCTGCATCTGCTCCCGGGTTAGCCTCAATTCTTGCCCCAAATCTATAGTCTCCTTGTACTGAGTAGCAATGTACTGTTCCTGCTCTTTCATAACCTAAAAAGCACAAGGTATTTGTAGGTTTCAGAATGAAATATACAGATTACCTATTTCTTATTCTGATTTAATAAGTAAATTTCCCCCTTCCAACTAAATTCTTATAAAATTTAACATACAATGAGTATCACATACTGTGAAACTGATATTCAAAAAAATTCTAATAAGAAAATGACAAAAATACCGTAATAAAATTGGGACTCTTATTGATATATATTACATGACTATAACATATACAAGCCATATAATCTTTTATCATTTTGAATGTAACATTTATGACGGAAAAGAAAAAGAGAAAAAAGAAGTTAACATTTGATTATCTATGTGAAAGACAGAGAATATATTGATATAGATATATACTTCCTCCTCCTCCCCCTCCTGCTCCCCCTCCTCCTCCTCCTCCTCCTCCTCCTTTTTTTGATACAGGCTGTTGCTCTGTTGCATATATTGGAATGCAGTGGTGTGATCACAAATCACTGCAGCCTTGACCTCTCAGGCGCAAGCAATCCTCCCACCTCAGCCTCCCAAGTAGCTGGGACCACAGGCATGCATCACCACACCTAGCTAGTTTTTTATTGTTTTTGTAGAGACACGGGTTTCATTGCTATGTTGCCAGGCTGATCTTGAATTTCTGGGCTCAAGTGATCCTGCCAACTCAGCCTCCTAAAGTGCTGGGATTAGAGGTGTGAGGCACCGTGTCTGACCCTAAATTCACTTTTTAAAAAGGCAAGTGGTAGAATGAATTCACCAGTCAACACACATGCATACTAATGATAAGAAGTCATCGAACTTCATCTGGCAATTCGATGGACTTGGTCTCAATAATGTACAATTATTTATTTACCCATTCTTTTGATGGAGTTCCTAATAGACAAAACACAGTGTCTTATTGATAGCTGACTCTTCAATTCTATTACATAGTTCTCAATAAATATTTGTCAACCAAATAAGTGTATGTTGTAGATTTACTATATGAGAGATACCAGAGGCCTGTATATAGAGATAAATAAGACATTGTCCTTGCCTATACCTAGACCATCAGAAAAATATTTTATTTTATTTATTTATTGTTTTTTTGAGAAAAATATTTTAAAAGGTCAAAGAAACTAACAGGTTTCTGGCACAAATAACTAGACTAAAAACAGTTACGGCACAGTTTCTGTATATTTTAAAACCAAACAGTTTAAAACATAAAGATTCATTCCACTCAACAGAGACTACCACTTGCTCCTTAGGTGGGAATAATCTGCTTACACTCTCTGTTTCTTCCATCCTTTGTTGTGTTCTTTCAATTTCTTTTTTCAGTTGACTCATCTCCTGTTCATTCTGTAGCATTATAAACTCTTTTTCTCGAAGCTGTTCTTTAGCATTTTGTAATTTGTTATTCAAACTTTCTATCTGAATTTTAAACAGACAAGCAGTATTAGTAAAACTAATGAAAAGTAATTTAATCATAGTTGTGTTCCAAGTAAGTCAAGTTTTAAATACTCATATCTAAAAGCAAAATATAAACATGTATTTTTCTTAAGACAATCATATCTTAGAAATAAGCACAAGAATTCTTGTTCTTAGACACTACCAGGATGGCAGAATAGAAGGTAACCCACTCATATTCCCCCACAACAACAAGAATCTTGCACCCTCTCAGACTTCACCACTATATAATGTATCTATGTAACCAAAAACTACCTGTACCCCAAAAGTGATTGAAATTTTAAAAATTAAAGAAGTTGTATTCTACAATTATATTAAATAGAGAGACTTTTTTGTTTTTGTTTTAGCTTATAGAAGTCTGCAAATTACAAAATGAAAATTGTGCCTTCACTCCAGGCTCTCAATAATACCTACAGATAAATAAATACTGTTAATTTAAAATTTAAAAAATAAAGAATCCTGCACCTATCCATAGTCAAAAGTCTCTTTGCAGGAGCCTCAGGATTCAGGTAGGAGTTTGTGAAACCCTGGTAGAGATGAAGACCTAGGAGGGTTATTTTGAGAGCACAGACAGAAAGCTAGGTGGCTGATATGCCAAGCTTGCTTCTGGGTTCAAGCCTGGAAATAGCCCAGTTCCCCAAGGGACTTGGCTACAGCTCCATTTGGCTTTGAGCCTATAAGCACAACCATCTGCAAAGGGGTCCATAAGGAATCGTGCATACTAGTGCTTTAGCAGAAAGGCTCTCTGCCTGCTGACATGTCTCACCAGTGAACTGGAAAGTTGCCTGGCGACTCTGCTCCAACTCCCCTCAGCTGAGGTCTCAGCTCAGAGCTGCTTATACACAGACTCAAAGGGAGACTTGTCCTAATCCTGCAGCCTAGGAGTCTAAGCCTCCTTGAAAGCCTTGCCAACCTCTGTCCCACAGCAGATCCCAAGGCGACCCAGTCTCGGCTCCGACTCTCCTGCTGCAATCAGGGAACTATCCCCGTCTATGCAGGGACTTGCTGGGAGACACATGCCCCTCTGAAATAATGAGACATGCTCTCCAGCCTCTGTCCCACAGCAGATGTTAAGGGGATACAATCTCAGCTCCAGCAGCTCCCACTGCAGACAGGGAACTAGTCCATGTAAGCTGAGACTACTGGCCCTCTCTGGGCCAACAAGATAGGTTCTCCAGCCTCCATCCCACAGCAGATGCCAAGAGGGCCCAGTCTCAACTCTAGCTCTTCACACTGTAGTCGGGGAAATATCCTGTGAAGAAACTTGGTGGGCTACGTGCACCCCTCTAAGCTGAGACTGGGTTCTCCAGGGTCCACCCCACGATATATCCCAAGATGGCCAGTCTCAACTCCAGCTCCTCATTGAAACTAGACTCATCCCACCTGTAAAATGATCTGCTGGGAAACATGCTCTTCTGGGCCACCAGGACAGCCTTCTGGACCTACGTCCCTGGCAAGAATTCCCACAGTCTTAGTATGCAACTTGAGTCTTTTCCAGGTCCATGTGGGCTGGAAAGCCATGTCAACCTTGGAGCCCTCATAAGACTTGCAGCAAGCCTGGATGTAGATCATCCTCTAGTGCTCAACAGCTGCAGTGATCACAGCCTCAGGGAACACAAAAGCCAGTTTGCTTAGAATTCCTGAGGGCCTCCCAGAAAGGACAAGCACAAACAAAGCCAGACTGCAAAGACTAAAATAAATGCCCAGTCCCTGAATATGCAGATGTCATTGCATGTCTATAAGCATCAAGAACATTCAAGGAAATGCAGCCTTGCCAGATGAACAAAATCAGGCACCAGAGAGTAACCCTAAAGTGATGAAGATGTGTGATCTCTCAAAGAACTAAAATAGCCATTTTAAGGGAGTTCAACAAACTATAAGAAGACACAGAGAATCAATTGAGAAATTTACCAGAGAAATTTAACAGTGAATAAAATAATTTTTTAAAAAATCAAACAAAAATTTTGGAGCTGAAAAATACAACAAATGAAGTAAAAAATGAAATAAAGAGCATCAACAGCAGAATGGGTCAAACAGAATCAGTGAGCTTGAAGAAGGACTATTTCAAAGTACATAGTCTGAGTTGAGGATGGTGGCTCACACCTATAGTCCAGGTATTCAGTAGGCTGGAAGGATTGCTTGAGTTCAGGAATATGAGACCAGGCTGAGTTACATAGTGAAACTCCATCACTAAAAAAATAAATATTTTTAACTAACCAGGTGTGGTGGCATGCACCTGTAGTCCCAGCTACTCATGAGGCAGAAGTGTGATGATCCTTTGAACCCAGGTGGTCAAGGCTACACTTTGCTATAATTGTACCACCTCACTCCATCTCTGGGTAACAGAGACCCTATGTTTGATAAATAATAAATAAATAGAATATACAGTGAGAGGAAGAAAAAAAGAATAAAATGGAATGAACAAAGCATACAGGATCTTTGAGACAACATCAAAAGAGCAAATATTTGAATTATTGGAGTTCAAGAGGGAACTGAGAAAGACAAAGGGGTAGAAAGCTTTTTTAAAGAAACAACAGAAAATTTTCCAAACCTGAAGAAAGATATAAGTAGGCAGGTATAAGGAGGTCAAAGATCACTAATAGATTCAACCCAAATAATAACACCATAAGACTTATTATAATAAAACTCTCAAAGATCAAAGACAAAGACAGGATCCAGAAAGCAGTGAGAGAAAAGAAGCAAATAATATATGAGGAAGATCCAATATGCCTGGTAGCAGACTTCTCACAGACTAGGAAGGAGTAAGATGATATACTCGGTGTTGAACAAAAAAAAAAACAAACCTGTCAACCATGAATACTGTGCCAAGCAGAGTTATCCTTCAGAAATGAAGAGATACTTTCCCAAACAAAAGCTGAGGAAACTTATCACTACTAGACCTATCCTACAAGAAATGCTAAAGGGAGTACTTCAAACTTAAAGAAAAATAGACACTAATGTGACTATTATACTAATACTGAAATGACGGTGTGCAAACCACTTATCTCTTTAGTAAGAAGACTAAAAGACAAAATTATTCAATAATAATTACAACAATATATTCAGAGATAGGCAATATAAAAATTTAACTGGAACACCAAAAATTCAAACTGTGGAAGGAGAAGGAGATTAAATATACAGGTTTTTAATTTTTTTTTTCTATCAAAGTTAAGTTGCTATCAGTTTTCAATAACTTGTTAACAACAATAGGAAGTTTTGTATGTGACTCACCACAAAGCAAAAACCTGTCAGAGATCCAGGAGCTGGTTTTTTGAAAAGGTCAACAAAATAGGCAGACCAATAGCCAGATTAATAAAAAAGAAAAGAGAGAATAATCAAATAGATGCAATAAAAAACGATAAAGGGGATAACACCACAGATTCCACAGAAATTCAAACCATCATCAGAGATTATTACAAGCAACTCTATGTGCATAAACTAGTAAACCTGGAAGAAACTGATAAATTCCTGGACACTTGCCTCCTCCCAAGCCTAAACCAGGAAGAAGCCGAAACCCTGAATAGACCAATAATAAGGTCTGAAGTTGAGGGAGCAATTAAGAGCCTACCATCCAAAAAAAGCCCAGGTCCAGATGGGTTCACAGCCGAATTCTACCAAACATACAAAGAGGAGCTGGTACCATTCTTTCTGAAACTATTCCAAATAATCCAAAAAGAGGGAGTCCTTTCCAAATCACTTTATGAGACCAATATCATCCTGATACCAAAACCCGGCAGAGACTCAACAAGAAAAGAAAACTACAGGCCAATATCCATGATGAACATAGATGCAAAAATCTTCAATAAAATACTGGCAAGCCGATTGCAACAGCACATCAAAAAGCTTATCCACCATGATCAAGTAGGATTCATCCCGGGGATGCAAGGCTGGTTCAACATACGCAAATCTATAAACGTAATTCACCACATAAACAGAATCAAAGACAAAAATCACATGATTATCTCAATCGATGCAGAGAAGGCCTTTGACAAAATTCAACAGCCCCTTATGCTGAAAACCCTCAATAAACTAGGTATTGATGGAACATATCTCAAAATAATAAAAGATATTAACGACAAACTAACAGCCAATATCATACTGAATGGGCAAAAACTGGAAGCATTCCCTTTGAAATCTGGCACTAGACAAGGATGCCCTCTCTCACCACTCCTATTCAATATAGTACGGGAAGTTCTAGCCAGAGCAATCAGGCAAGAAAAAGAAATAAAGGGTATTCAAATAGGAAAGGAGAAAGTCAAATTGTCTCTATTTGCAGATGACATGATTGTATATCTAGAAGACCCCATCGTCTCAGGCCAAAATCTCCTGAAACTGATAAGCAACTTCAGTAAAGTCTCAGGATACAAAATCAATGTGCAAAAATCACAAGCATTCCTATACACCAATAACAGACTTAAAGAGAGCCAAATCAAGAACGAACTGCTATTCACAATTGCTACAAAGAGAATAAAATACCTAGGAATACAACTAACAAGGAACGTAAAGGACCTCTTCAAGGAGAACTACAAACCACTGCTCAACGAAATAAGAGAGGACACAAACAGATGGAGAAACATTCTATGTTCAGGGTTAGGAAGAATCAATATCGTGAAAATGGCCATACTCCCCAAAGTAATTTACAGATTTAACGCTGACCCCATCAAGCTACCAATGACCTTCTTCACAGAACTCGAAAAAACCACCTTAAATTTCATATGGAACCAAAAGAGAGCCCGCATAGCCAAGTCAATTCTAAGCAAAAAGAACAAAGCGGGAGGCATCACACTACCAGACTTCAAACTATATTACAAGGCCACAGTAATCAAAACAGCATGGTACTGGTACCAAAACAGAGATATAGACCAATGAAACAGAACAGAGGCCTCGGAGGCAACACAACATATCTACAACCATCCGATCTTTGACAAACCTGACAAAAACAAGCAATGGGGAATGGATTCCCTGTTTAATAAATGGTGTTGGGAAAACTGGCTAGCCATGTGCAGAAAGCAGAAACTGGACCCCTTCCTGACACCTTACACTAAAATTAACTCCAGATGGATTAAAGACTTAAACATAAGACCTAACACCATAAAAACCCTAGAAGAAAATCTAGGCAAAACCATTCAGGACATAGGCATAGGCAAGGACTTCATGACCAAAACACCAAAAGCATTGACAACAAGAGCCAAAATAGACAAATGGGACCTGATCAAACTCCACAGCTTCTGCACAGCAAAAGAAAGAGTCATTAGAGTGAATCGGCAACCAACAGAATGGGAAACAATTTTTGCAGTTTACCCATCTGACAAAGGGCTGATATCCAGAATTTACCACGAACTAAAGCAGATTTACAAGAAAAAAACAAGCTCATTCAAAAGTGGGCAAAGGATATGAACAGACACTTTACAAAAGAAGACATACATGAGGCCAACAAACATATGAAAAAATGCTCATCATCACTGGTCATTAGAGAAATGCAAATCAAAACTACATTGAGATACCATTTCCCGCCAGTTAGAATGGCGATCATTAAAAAATCTGGAGACAACAGATGCTGGAGAGGATGTGGAGAAATAGGAACACTTTTACACTGTTGGTGGGAGTGTAAATTAGTTCAACCATTGTGGAACACAGTGTGGCGATTCCTCAAGGACCTAGAAATAGAAATTCCATTTGACCCAGCAATCCCATTACTAGGTATATATCCAAAGGATTATAAATCGTTCTACCATCAGGACACATGCACACGAATGTTCATTGCAGCACAGTTTACGATAGCAAAGACCTGGAACCAACCTAAATGCCCATCGATGATAGACTAGACAGGGAAAATGTGGCACATATACACCATGGAATACTATGCAGCCATAAAAAACGATGAGTTCGTGTCCTTTGTAGAGACATGGATGAACCTGGAAACCATCATTCTCAGCAAACTGACACAAGAACAGAAAATCAAACACTGCATGTTCTCACTCATAGGCGGGTGTTGAACAATGAGAACACATGGACACAGGGAGGAGAGCACTACATACTGGGGTCTGTTGGGGGGAAATAGGGGAGGGGACAGTGGGGGGTGGGGAGTTGGGAAGAGATATCATGGGGAGAAATGCCAGATATAGGTGAAGGGGAGGAAGGCAGCAAATCACACTGCCACGTGTGTACCTATGCAACAATCTTGCATGTTCTTCACATGTACCCTAAAACCTAAAATACAATTTAAAAAAAAACCTGTGAGAGATATACTAAAAATAAAAAGTAACCAATTAATCACACTACCAGAAAAAAATCATTTAACCACAATGAAAGACAGTAAGTGGGAAAATAAGGGGAGTTACAAAACACCTAAAAGACAAGTAACAAAAAGGCACAGATCCTTACCTATCAATAACAACACTGAATGTAACCAGACTAAATTTTCCATTTAAAACATATAGAGCAGATGAATGGATTAAAAAACAAATCCAACTATATGCTTCTTAAAATAAATTCACGTCATAAAGACACACATAGACTGAAAGTAAAAGAATGTAAAAAGATACTCCACTCAAATTGGAAATAGAAAAAGAGTAGAAATAGCTATACTCAGACAAAACAGACTTCAGATCAAAGACAGTAAAAAGAGACAAGGCCAATATATAATGATAAATGTCATGTTATTATATACAAGGATTATATTAGATTACATATATTATCATTATATAAGAGGATATAAAAATTATAAATATCTATGCACCCAGGCATATAGAGCTCCCAAGTATACAGAGCAATCATGAACAGATCTAAAGCAACAAATAGGTGGCTGCAATAAAACAACAGTAGGGGACTTCAAAACTCCACTCTCAGTAATGGACAGATTGTCTAGATTTTAAAAATCAACAAAGAAACTGATATCAGAGTTCAACTACTAACTAGGCCAAAGAGGCGTTTTGTAACTGACATTTATAGAACACTTCATCCAACTGTCACTGAATACACATTCTTTTCTTTCTTTCTTTTTTTGAGAGGGTCTCACTCTGTTGCCCAGGCTGGAGTGCAGTGGCACAATCATAGCTCACTGCGGCCTCGACCTCCTGGGTTCAAGTGATCCTCCCACCTTAGCCTCCCAAGTAGCTGGGACTACAAGTGCATATCATCACATCTGGCTATTTTTTTTTTACTTTTTGTAGAGACAAGGTCCCACTATGTTGCCCAGGCTCACCTTCTTATCAGCACATGGAATATTATCCAGAATACATAAATATGTTAGGCCACAAAATAAGTCTCATCAAATTTTAAAAGATAGAGAACCTATCAAGTATATTATCTAACCACTATGGAATAAAACTAGAAATCAATAACAAGAGGAACTTTGGAAATTATACAAATATATGAAATTTAAACAACATTCTCCTGAATGAACAAAAGGTGAATGAAGAATTTTTTTTAAATGTAATGTCTTGAAACAAATAAAATATGAACCTAAAGGTGCATATTAAAATTAAAAGCATTACTGAAAATATTATTACTGATATTAATACTGATATTAAATAATATTACTGAAAATAATGTTTTTAGAATTGCGTTGAGAATATATTTGATATGATTTCTACCTTTAAAAATTTGATGAGATTTATTTTGTGGCCTAACACATATTCTAGATAATATGTCATACTTTAATGTATTCTGAATAATTCCATGTGCTGATAAGAATATGAGCCTGAGCAACATAGTGGGACCCTGTCTCTACAAAAGAAGTTCAAGTTGGTCTTGAACTGCTTTTCCCACACTAGAATAGGAACAGCCAAACCCAATATTATTAGAAAGAATGCAATAATAAAGATCAGAGCAAAAAATAAATGAAATCGAGACTATAAAACAATACAGGATAAATGAAACAATGAGTTGATTTCTTGAAAAGATGAACAAAATTGACAAACGCTTTTAGATGACTAACAAGAGAGAAGACCCAAATAAATAAAATGAGATGAAAAAGGAAACATTACAACTGATACCACAGAAATACAAAGCCTCATGAGAGACTATTATGAACAACTACACATTCACAAATTGGAAAACCTAGAAGAAACGGATAAACTTCTGGGCCCACACAACCTACTGAGACTGAACCATGAAGAAACAGAAAACTTGAATAGAACAATAATAAGTAATGAGATAAAAGCAGTAATAAAAAGTCTCCCATCAAAGAAAAGCCCAGGACCTGATGGATTCACTGCTGAATTCTACCAAACATTTAAAGAAAAATGAATATCCATTCTACTCAAACGACTTCAAAAAACTGAAGAGGAGGGATTTTTGAGACAGAGTTTCACTCTGTTGCCCAGGCTGGAGTGCAGTTGCGCACTCATGGTTCAATGCAGCAGCCTCTACTTCCCAGGCTCAAGCAATCCTTCCATCTCATCGTCCTGAGTAGCTGGGACTACAGGCACATGCCACCACACCTGGCTAATTTTTTGTATTTTCTGTAGAGGCGGGGTCTCACCAGGTTTCCCAGGCTAGTCTTGAACTAAGCTCAAGCAATCCGCCCACCTTGACCTCCCAAAGTGCTGGGATTACAGGCATGCGCCACTGTGCCTGGCCCACTTCTAAACTCATTCTACAAGGCCAGCATTGTCCTAATACCAAAACCAGACAAGGACACAACAGAAACAGAAAACAACAGGCTAATATCCCTGATGAACACAGATGTAGAATCCACAACAAAATACCATCAAACTGAATTCAAAAACATTTTTTAAAAGATCAGTTACCATAACCAAATGGAATTCACCATCACCAAGTGGAATTCATGCCAGGGATGAAAAGATGATCCAATACACACACATCATTAAACATGATACATCACATCAACAGAATCAAGGACAAAAAACATATAATAATTTCATATTAAAATTAAAAGCGTTATTGAAAAGCATCAGATAAAATTCAACATCTTTTCATGATAAAATCTCTCAACAAATTGGGTATAGAAGGAAAATAACACAATAAAGACTATTTATAATAAACTCATAGTTAATATTATTCCTATGAAGGAATAGGGAAAAACTGAAAGTCTTTCCACTAAGATATATAACAAGACAAGTATGTCCACTTTCACCACTATTATTCAATATAGTACTAGAATTCCTGAATACAGCAACTAGAAAAGAGAAAGAAAGGACATCCAAATTGGAAGAGAGAAGTTAAGTTATCCTTGTTTGCAGATAATATAATATTATATTTGGAAAAACCTGAAAACTCCACCAAAAAAACTATTAGAACTGATAAACAAAGCTGGGCATGGTGTAGCATACATGTATTCCCAGCAATTTGGGAGGCTAAGGCGGTCAGATAGCTTGAGCCCAGGAGTTTGAGACCTACCTGGGCAACATGGCAAAACCCCATCTCTACATAAAATTTAAAAATTAGCCAAGCATGGTAGTGCACACCTGTAGTCCCAGCTACTTGGGAGACTGAGGTGGGAGGACCACCCGAGCTTGGGATATTGAGGCTGCAGTGAGCTATCACAACACTGCACTCCAGCCCAGATGACAGAGTGAGATCTTGTCTCAAAACAGAAAAAAACAAAACAAAACAAAAAAGAACTGATAAATTCAGTAAAGTTGAAAGATACAAAATTAACATACAAAAATCACTAGCATTTTTATACACTAAAATCAATCAATCTGAAAAAGAAATCAAGAAAGCAATCCCATTTAAAGCAGCTACAAAAAAATAGGAAGAAATTTAATCAAAGAAGCAAAAGATCCACAGAGTGCGGCAGCTCACACCTGTAATCCCAATGCTTTGGTAGACCAAGGCAGGAGGATTTCTTAAGCCCAGGAACTCGAGGCTGTAGTGAGGTATGATCACATGCCACTGCACTCCAGCCTGGCAACAAGAGCAAGACTCTGCCTCCAAAACAAACAGACAAACAAAAACACCCACTATGAAATAGGTGTTTTTATAGTTTGAATTAAAAAAAAATTTAAAATATTTTAAATATTTTAAAATAATTTACCTGTTTGGTAAATTTAAAATAATTTACCTGTTTGTTACATTCTTTAAGTTCCAATTCTGATTTCTCCAGAGTACCTTCTAATTTAATTATTTTTTGTTCCATTTCTCCTCTGTGCTCACGAATAGTCATATCCAAATGTGTAACCTAAAAAATAACCTTAAACTGTTGTTCAATATATTTTATTTATATCCCAATAAATTTTATTCTGATATAAAAACTTGTGTGCTTAGAATAGGCTTTGTCATTGTTTATAGCAAGTATAACAAGTATAAACTCATCTCAAATTATTTTTTAAATGGGAAAAATAATCACTGTTTACTAATGGTTCATAAGCCTCATATACATTTTTTAAAAATACATAATGACATTCAATCCCATATACGTTATAGAAACTTAACAAAATATAGCTGTGTTCATAAATAACAAATGAAATAATTCAGACTCATTTTATGATGGATAAAAACTGCTAAATAATGCCTTCTAAATACTTTTGTTCTTCTAAAACAGCTTCTTCTGATATGGGGTAATATAAGAGATCAAAAGGCTCAGATACTAAGCTAATCCTCATTTTCAAAATCTACTTGCTAGAAAAATATCAAGGTAAAGAGAGATGACGTATCTCTAATTTGTTAAACCCTATGTGCAGAGAAAAGATATGCTATAAAAATACCCATTTTACCAAAAATTGGTGACCTCTCAAATCCTATGTGACTGTGTCATAACAGAAAACTTCATTTAATATAATCAAGAAAAATCAACCTGAGCTGCTCTTTGCTTTAGTTCCCAATTTCTCTCCTTAAATGCCTGGTCCATTTCAAGGAGCTCCTGCTTTTTGTCTTCAATCTCCATCTTGCATTCTCTACAATTTATCAAAGGAAAAAGATCAAAGCAGACAGTAGGAACATTATAATTTTAAAAAGTTAGGTTGACCAGGTTTTCTATAAATTAAAAGCAAAAGAATATATGCAATTAACTCAGATTGAAAGGGTCAAACTAAAGGAATAATCAAGAAAAAGATAGACAGGCCGGGTGCAGTGGCTCATGCCTGTAATCCCAGCACTTTGGGAGGCCAAGGTGGGCAGATCACAAGATCAGGAGTTCGAGACCAGTCGGCCCAATATGGTGAAACACCATCTCTACTAAAAATACAAAAATTAGCTGGGTGTGATGGTGGGTGCCTATAGTCCCAGCTGCTTGGGAGGCTGAGGCAAGAGAATCACTTGAACCCAGGAGGTGGAGGTTGCAGTGAGCCGAGATCGCACCATTGCACTCCAGCCTGGGCAACAGAGTAAGACTCCATCTCCAAAAAGAAAAAGAAAAAGATTGACATCAATACAATTAATTTAATAAAGGGTATTTTAAAAAGGTAAAAGTTATTCATTTAATTTATTCATTCACTTATTGATTTAGCAAATATTTACTGATGCTTCCTATATGCCAGGGTTCTAAGCACTGTGGATTTAATAGTAAAAAAGATAAATGTCTCTGATCTGAGTTTACATTCTAATAGGACCAGGAGAAAAGAGAGACTATAAACACCTAAGTTAAAAAACATATAATAAGTGCTAAGTTACAGCATTAATTGAATGATGAGGTAGTGACGGGCTGGCTACTTTAGAGTGGGTAGTCAGAGAAGGCTTCTCTCTGAAGTAATATGAAGGACAAGAAGAAGCTGACCATTTAACTGTTATCCCAATAAAAAGAAACAGCTATGCTCAAGGTTCCATGGTAGAAGCAAACTTGGTAAGTGTGAAGTATAAGAAAAAAGCCAGGAGCAAGGAGAGTTATATAAAAGAGGCCAGAGAAGTAGACAGGAATGTGACCACATAAGGCTTTGTATTCCAAGATGAGGAGCTTGGATTCTTTTTTAACTGTGGTAAACTATATATAACATAAAATTTACCACTTCAACCATTTTAAAGTGTACAGTTCCGAGGCATTAAGTATATTCATAATGTTGTGAAATCATCACCACTATGTCCAGTATTTTTTCATCGGTCCCCCACAGAACATCATACCCATTAGCACTTATTTTCCATTATCCCTTCCCCCGGTCCCTGGCAACCATTAATCTTTCTTTCTCTATGAATTTTCCAATTCTGAATATTTCATAAATTGAATTATGCATCATGTATTGGCTTATTTCACTTGGCACAATGTTTTCAAGGTTCATGCACATTGTACCATGTATCAGTATTTTATTCCTTTTATGACTGAAAAATATTCTTTGTATGGATACACTATATGATACGGTTTGGCTGTGTTCCCACCCAAATCTCATCTTGAATTCCCATGTGTTGTGAGAGAGACCCAGTGGGAGCTAACTGAACCATGGGGACAGGTCTTTCCTGTGCTATTCTTGTGACAGTGAATAAGTCTCATGAGATCTGATGGTTTTAAAAATTAAAGTTTCCCGCACAAGCTCTCTTCTCTTATCTGCTGCCATGTGAGACATGCCTTTCATCTTCCAGGTGAGGCCTCCCCAGCCATGTGGAACTGTGAGCCCAATAAACCTCGTTCTAAATTGCCCAGTATTGGCTTTGTCTTTATCAGCAGTGTGAAAACTCACTAATACAGTAAACTGGTACCAGTAGAGTGGGGTGCTACTGTAGATACCCAAAAATGTGAAACCGACTTCGGAACTGGGTAACAGCCAAAGGCTGGAACAGTTTGGAGAACTCAGAAGAATACAGGAAAATGTGGGAAAGTTTGGAACTTCCTAGAGACTTGTTCAGTGGCTTTGACCAAAATGCTGATAGCAATATGGACAATAAAGTCCAGAATGAGGTGGTTTTGGAGAGAAATGAGGAACTTGTTGGTAACCAGAGCAAAGGTGACTCTTGTGAAGTTTTAGCAAAGAGACTGGTGGCATTTTGCCCCTGCCCTAGAGATTTGGGGAACTTTGAACTTGAAAGAGATGATTTAGGTTATCTGGTAGAAGAAATTTCTAAGCAACAAAGCACTCAAGAGGTGACTTGGGTGCTGTTAAAGGCATTCAATTTTATAAGGGAAGCAGAACATAAAAATCTGGAAAATTTGCAGACTGACAATGCGATAGAAAAGAAAATCCCATTTTCTGAGGAGAAATTCAAGCTGGCTGCAGAAATTCGCATAAGTAACGGAGAGCCGAATGTTAATCCCCAAGACGATGGGGAAAATATCTCAAGGGCATGTCAGAGGTCTCTGCAACAGACTCTCCTATCATAGGCTCTGAGGCCTAGGAGGAAAAATCGGTTTATGGGCAGGGTTCAGGGTCACTGTGCTATGTGCAGCCTAGGGACTTGGTGCCCTGCATCCCAACCACTCCAGCTGTGACTAAAAAAGGTCAACACAGAGCTCGGGCTGTGGCTTCAGATGGTGCTAGCCCCAAGCCTTGGCAGTTTCTACCCAGTGTTGAGCCTGTGGGGTACACAGAAGTCATGAATTGAGGTCTGGGAACCTCCACCTAGATTTCAGAGAATGTATGGGAAGTCCTGGTTGTCCAGGCAGAAGTTTGCTGTTGAGGCAGGGACTTCACGGAGAACCTCTGCTAGGGCAGTGCAGAAGGGAAATGTGAGGTGGGCACCTTCACACAGAGTCTCCCACTAGGGCACTGCCTGGTAGAGCCGTGAGAAGAGGGAGGACCACCATCTTCCAGACCCCAGAATAACAGATGCACTGACAGCTTGCATCGTGTGCCTGGAAAAGCCACAGACAACACCAGCCATGAAAGCAGCCATGAGAAAGGCTGTACCCTAAAAAGCCACAGGGCAGAGCTGCCCAAGACCATGGGAACCTACCTCTTGTATCAGTGTGACCTGGATGTGAGACATGGAGTCAAAGGAGATCATTCTGGAGCTTTAAGATTTGAGTGCCCTGCTGGTTCAGACTTGCACGGGGCCTGTAGCTCCCTTGTTTTGGCCAATTTCTACCATTTGGAATGGGTGTATTTACCCAATGTCTATATCCCGATTGTATTGAGGAAGCAACTAACTTGCTTTTGCTTTTACAGGCTTATAGGCAGAAGGGATTTACCTTGTCTCAGACGAGACTTTGGACTGTGGATTTCTGAGTTAATGCTCAAATGAATTAAGATTTTGGGGGACTGTTGGGAAGGCATGATCTGTTTTGAAATGTGAGGACATGAGATTTGGGAGGGGCCGGGGGCAGAATGATATAGTTTGGCTGTGTCCCCACCTAAATCTCATCTTGAATTCCCATGTGTTGTGGGAGAGACCCAGTGGGAGGTAACTGAATCATGGGGGCAGGTCTTTCCTGTGCTGTTCTCATGACAGTGAATAGGTCTCAAGAGATCTGATGGTTTCATCATACAGGGGAGTTTCCCGCACAAGCTCTCTTCTCTGGTCTGTCACCATGTGACATGTGTCTTTCACCTTCTGCCATGATTGTGAGGCCTCCCCAGCCATGTGGAACTGTTGAGTCCTCTTTTGTAAATTGCCCAGTCTTGGGTATGTCTTTATCAGAAGCATGAAATGGACTAATACACTATATTTTGTTTATCTATTCATCTGATGATGAACATTTGGGTTGTTTTCACTTTTTGGTTTACTTTGTAAACATTTGTATACAATTTTTGTTTAGATACTTGTTTTCAACCCTTTTGGGTACCAAACTAGGAATGGAATTACTGGGTCATATGGTAATTCTGTGTGCAACTTACTGAGGAATGCTAAACTATTTTCTATAGTGGTTGCAACATTTTAGATTCCCACCAGCAATGAACGAGGGTTCAATTTTCTCCACACTTGCTAACACGTGCTCTTTTCTGTTTTTTAAAAATGACCATTCTTAGTGGGTATGAAGTGATATATCAATGTAGCTTTTATTTTCATTTCTGAAGGAGTTCAGATTTTATTCTGAAGGTTTTAGAAAGCCATTAGAAAGTTTAAGTAGTGAAGCAATAAGATTTTTTTTTGATGGAGTCTTGCTTGTTCTGTCATCCAGACTGGAGTACAGTGGCGTGATCTTGGCTCACTTCAACTTCCACCTTCCAGATTCAAGCAATTCTCCTGCCTCAGCCTCCTGAGTAGCAGATGCCTGCTACCATGCCTGGCTAATTTCATATTTTCAGTAGAGATGGGGTTTCACCATATTGGCCAGGGTGGTCTCAAACTCCTCACCTTGTGATTTGCCTGCCTCGACCTCCCAAAGTGCTGGGATTACAGGTGTAAACCACCACTCCCAGCCTAGTTTATGTCTTAAATAATAAACTTAAATCTATTTTCGGAAAAAAGGATTGCTGGGACGGGGTCAAGAACATAAGCAGAGAGCCTGGTTAGGAAGCTACAGCAATAGATCAGGTGAGAAATGACGCTTTGTGCTAAGGATAACAGAAAAGAGGCCAGGAAATCAATGGATTTAAGAATATGTTTTGGGACTGGGTGTAGTGGCTCATGCCTGTAATCCCAGCACTTTGGGAGGCTCAGGACGGTGGAGCACCTGAGGTCAAGAGTTCAAGACCAGTCTGGCCAATATGGCAAAACCCCGCCTCTACTAACAATACAAAAATTAGCTGGGCATGGTGGTGGGCGCCTGTAATCCCAGCTACTTGGTGGCTGAGGCAGAAGTGCTTGAACCCGGGAGGCAGAGGCTGCAATGAGCTGAGATCACGCCACGGCACTCCAGCCTGTGTAACAGAGCAAGACTCTGTCTCAAAAAAAAAAAAGAATATGTTTTGGAAATAAAGTTGACGTGGCTTGCTAATCCACTGGATGGAAAAAGGGATGGAATGAGAGAACAAGAAAAATCTTACAAATTTTTGGTTTGAGCAACTGCATGATGCTGAGTTAGAGGAAGGGCAGGGTTATGAGGAAATCTATAAGTCCTATTTTGGCCAAGTTTGAGATGCCTCTGAAAAATATCCAAATGGAGACAACAAGTAAGTAGTTGGATATTGGATCTGGAATTACAGGAAAAGGTAAATACTGGAGTTTGTGGATACAGAAGAGAAGGGGCCCTACACTGAGTTCTGTGGTATAACATCTAAGTTTCTGGGTTATCCTGCTGCTCCTTACCCTGTTCATTTCACATTTTACATCCTAATTTGTAACTGTTTTCCTTTTCTGAATCTATTTCCCATACTTTGGCTCTGATCTGGTTGTCCACCTCCACTCACTATACATGTGTGTTGGCATAGCAGTTTATGCTGTACTGCTAATCTAAGACCCCAGACTTTGGAGTTGGACTTGTGTTTTAACTTCCTTCTCTAGACTCTACTACCTGTATTACTTGGAGCATTTTATTTTTCTCAAGGCCTCAGGTTTCTCAACTATTAAAAAGGTGATAATATGTTTCTATTAGGTATGTTGCAAGGAAATGAGTGAGATAATATGTGAAGTCCCTGGTAGAGTCCTGGCATAAAATAAGGACTTAATACAAAGAACAATATTACCAATATTATATCCTTCTGCTGTTAGCCACTGCTGTATGCTGGCCCCATCATTTTTTTTTTTTTTTTTTTACCACTAGGGCCAGTATAAAATAGTCTAAAGACTGAGGATGAAAGTTTTGGCAGCCAACAATAGCTGAATTAGTTAGATAAGGCATGGGATAGGCTGGCTGGGAAGAGCCAAAGTGAGTCAAAGGCAGTTGAGAAGTTTAGACATCTAGAACGCAATGACACATTTAACTGTATGATTCAAGGACTCAGTAATAAAATGAAATACCAATAACTGTAATATCATTTCTTATTATTAACTCACCTAAGTTCAGCTGTGAGATCCTTTATTGTAGTGTATTTTTCCTCTAATGATAACTGAGCCTTCTGTAGTACATCTCTCAATTCCTGGAGTTGCCTTAAAGTACTTTTTAATTCTCCATGAGCATTTTGTAGTTCAGTCTCTAGTGCTTCTCGTTTTTGCAAGGCTTCTGTTAGTTCAGTTTCAGTATTATGCTGCAACTTTTCTAACTCCTTTACTATTAAGAGGAGAGAATGATTTTATAACTATATATAAACCATTTCTCATTATAAATTGTGTTTATAATATTCAATTTTATTCATCTACATTGGGCAAAATACCATTTATTGTCCCTTCCAGCCCCACCATCTCAAATTCTCACATTATTTCACTTCGTAAGTACAAATATATAAGTAGCTAAACTCATGTAACCTCTTGCTTACCAGCATTTATTTTCTTTTCTAGCTCTGTCTTTGTCTGATCTAAGATCATATCTAACTGAGAGAGGTGCATTGCTTTATTTTCTCCATCTCGTTTTAGGTGCATTATTTCTTTTTCCATTTTAGACAGCTCTTCTTTGTACTGATCCATCTCAAGTTTTACTTGCCTAATTAAAAATAATAAAACAGGTAATTTAGAAACTTAAAAAACTGATTTGTCACTGACTAAAGAAAGCCTGAAAGTTACATAAGTATAAATAATCAGCAAAATATCTAGTCAGAATTTTAAATCACCTATTTTTAAAAATTCTCCAACTAAAAACTATTCCTTTATACTTTACATACCACTAAATACAACTTTACTACTATCCGGTAATATTTAACAAGCCTAGTATTCTTTTCAGTCTAACTCCATTTAACTTTAGCTCTGCATGTATTGAAAACATCCAAGGACCTCATTCATCTATAATTTTTGTTATTAGCAACAAACACAATAAATAAGCCAAACGATCAAATTATTCATCATAAAAACCATACTACTCACAGGAGAGCCAAGTCAGTTGTTTTTACTCAGAGTTTATTAGTTCTATCCTTTTTTTAGCTTTAAAAGGGACTAGAGATTCCTAGACTAGTGCAACTTCCCTGCTTAACAGAAGAGAAAACTGGAAGACTAGGTGAATTGTCTGAGATAATACGACTAGTTGTTCATAGTGATAGGGCCATGTTTACTAACTTTGTCAGTCTTGAGCTTATTCTAATATGGCAGTTCGTCTACAGACAAATCAACATACTAAGAGCCAGTTTTGAGACCCTTTGTTGGTAATTCCAAAGTGATATTCACTAATTAAACAATTGTTAATGCTATCCTCAATGGTAGGAAGAGTTCATTTTTCTTTGTGTCAACACTGTTTCTGTTGATCTTTGAAATTTTCTAAATTGAGTTTGCAACTAGGAGCATTTCTTTTCTAAATAAAATTTCAACAAATTTGGATTTGTTCAAGAGATTTTTAATCAGAAGTCCATGAGTCAACTTAAGGAAAACTATAAAACCCCTGAAACAATATGCAAAATTATACATGTATAATGTACATGTGTACATCTATGTATAGAGTACAAGCTATAGCTTTTTACCAGATCCTCAAATATGTCCATAGACCAACTAACTTAAGAACTACTAGATTAGACAAGTGCTAATGACACTTTTACATTTCTAAAATCCCAAGTAAAGAAGTTTTACCTTGACCGATTAGCTCTAATATTAAAGTAGATGTAAAACAGATTATAAAAGAATAATCAAAAGAAGTTAGCATACAGAGCTATGAACAGGCAGCTTGTCAGCAAAGGAGTTAGGGGAAAATTATAGAAAATATATACTAGGACTCAAAAAGCATTAGTAGCCTACAGACATTTTATAAAAAATAGAACTGTATATGCCTCGAAAGTTTCATTAGGGTATAACTACATTTTAGCATGATGTATATAATGATAACCCTGAGATACCCAGGGAAAGTAATGCCAAGAAAATTGGTATTTTAGAAATTTTCCACCAAAAAAAGGTTTTTGTTTGGTTTTGATGTAAATTTTCAGCACTTGATAAATCCCACGGGAGAAAGTCGCTGAGGTTATGTTAAAGATCAGGATCATTAGAGTACAGAAACTGTTAAAAATGAGAAGCCAAGGTGTCAGAAGGATCAAGCTTCAGATGTATACTGAAATCCCCAAGAAGAGTGACAGAAGTGATGCTGGAGAAAGCAACAGTAAGTCAGGTGGTTACAGAAATCAGCGCAAGTGAGGGTTCTGATGGCATGAGGTTCACAGAGAATAGTACATACTTCACACCTAGCCTGAACCCTGTGGTACAAGAGCTATACAGGGAAAAGTTTTTAACTTTAGAAGTTTACAGGGGAAGAAGCAATGTCCTTAAGGGAGGGTCAGGTTTCTATTACAGCAAGAAAAAAGAAAAAGTAGTAAATATAGAGAATGAATTATGAAGTTCAAAAGGCACAGCAGAAGTCTTTCAGAAGTTGGGATGGGGTTGGAGAAAGAAACAGAATGTGTGGAGAGCCTTTTGGGAATTAGTGTGAGATATGAGGGCTGACCTGGAAATCTAGGGCTTCTTGTGGTATCCGGCATAAACAAGGATAGAGTGATAATGCAATCAGTCTTCACAGACTCAAGGTGGACATTAGTGGTGAGGCCATGTTAGTGAATAGAAAATCGGTCAATGGAAGAAAGAAGGTCTGAAAAATTTTGGTCTTAGCCTTAAACATGGGATGCCTTCAACTCTGTTGAGAGGGTGACGGACATCTGAGGAAGCAAGTTGGTCCTTTGAGCACAAAGGACCCCTGTCAATGGAGGATAGGGAACCTGGGGACATGTGGTTTTAGTTCCAGTGCAAAAGTTCACTCTTGACCCCTGTTGGTAGAAGAGTGGGCTGATTATATTATAAATTATGTCGATTCTCCATGACAAAGTAGAAGAGATCTGAAGAGGCTGGGTACTGCTTTCAGCTCATGAGTTCCTCTCTTGATCAATTAAATATTGATGCCTGGGACTAGCCTAGCCAAATTAAATCAGAATATCTAGGTTTTATTTAATCTAAAAGTGGGAGCCAGGCATCAGTATTTTTTTTACAAGCTCCTGAGGTGACTTTAATATTCACTAAAGGCTGAGAACCACTTTTATACCGTCATTCTTCCTCTATATAATTGGATCACCTAAAAGTTTCCTCTATGTGAGTACATTTACATTTTTGCCTACAACTTTTTTTTTTTATTTTTTTTATTTTTTTTATTTTTTTTATTTTTTTTTTTTTTGAGACGGAGTTTCGCTCTTGATACCCAGGCTGGAGCGCAATGGCGCGATCTCGGCTCACCGCAATCTCCGCCTCCTGGGTTCAGGCAATTCTCCTGCCTCAGCCTCCTGAGTAGCTGGGATTACAGGCACACGCCACCGTGCCCAGCTAATTTTTTGTATTAGTAGAGACGGGGTTTCACCATGTTGACCAGGATGGTCTCGATCTCTTGACCTCGTGATCCACCCGCCTCGGCCTCCCAAAGTGCTGGGATTACAGGCTTGAGCCACCGCGCCCGGCCTTGCCTACAACTTTTAATGATATTCACAATTAACAGTTGCTGAGTGCCTATGAGGTATAAAGAACTGTGCCAGTTGTTGGGCAAGACCCTAAAATAAACCAGATATGATCCTTGTCTTAAGAAACTTATAGTAGGAAGGTTAAAAGTATTAAACTATAATACGGAAAAAGCGTAATGAGAGATGTGAGGGAAATACAAAGTACAATAGGAACACACACACTATGGAGACATTAGTTCCTCAAGCAAACGCTCCACTGAACATTATCTGATTTGAAACTCAGATACCACCGAATTGAAATGGGAAGGTAAATAAAACATATTCACATTTTACCTGGCAGTGCCAGTAAGCTCAATCACTTTTTGCCTTTTCAAATCTGCTTCATGTGCAGCTGATTCACATTTCTCCTCCATTTTTCTCAACTTTTCAGCTGAAGTTTCCCTTTGTTTTTGAAGTTCTTGTTCCAGTTTTGACACCTTTTAAAGCAGTTTTCAGTAAACATTTTAAATTCAGAAGAAAAATACCTTTATAAATATGTAACCTAGCTTATCAGTTTCAAGATGTATCATAAAAATCAACATATAGATCAAGAAGTAATATTTTGAAAATATAAAAGCAAGACTTACTTTCTAATTAAAGATACTTCACATACATATTACTGTTTAGGGAAGTAGCCACATCATAACACTGAAGTGTTATAATAATTGAACAAAATGACAGTAAATGTTTCTCTTTTTATTATCCCCATTTGAAATGCTCTTTCTTCTCTTACCAAACTGCTCCTTTATTTTCTTCACAAATTGGCTCATTCAACAGATTCCTAGATTTCCACATGATCTCAAATGCTACAACTTGTATATGCTGCCATCATAACTCGAATTTGTTCCTATTCATTCTTTCTCTATTCTACTACAATAAAGGAGGTATTCTTCCTTCTATATAAGTCAAACTGCTTCATAGGTGTTCTGGATTTAATTCCCACCAATTTTTTTAGGAACTTCCTACTACTATCTTCTCTTTCCATCTATCTTCAATCTCTCTACTGTTTTTTTTATATTAGCACTTAAATATGTTCAAGATTTTCCCACTGTAAAAAGCTTTTCTTCAGACCTCAACCTCCCTCTACCTACCACCCTTTATTTCCTCCCATGTATAGCCCAACTTCTCAAAGTTTTCTATGCTTGTTGTATCACTGTTGCACTTCTCATTCTTCAACCCATAGCCAGAGGCCATTCCACAGAAATAGGGATTACATCACCAGTGACTTCCAAGTTGCTAATTCCAATGTACATTGCCCAACCCTCATTTTACTTGACATTAATTCCAACAGCCCATGACACCAACATTCATTCCTTTCTTAATGAAATATTTACTTTGGCTTCCATGTACCACATCCCTCAGGGATCTGTCCAAGTCAATCTTCTTGCTTCTCATTCTATATTCTCTCCCTAGGTAATCTCAGTCACTCCATGTCTTCATGAATATTTATATGGCTGTGGTCTCACAGTTAAGCTCTCAATTCTAACCTGAATATTCCTCCTGCTCTTCTGAAATCCCTCACTGAAGAACTAAATATACATTATGAGCCATTAATATCTTGCCAGGTGTGGTGGCTCACGCCTATAATCCCAACACTTTGGGAGGCCAAGGAGGGCAGATCACTTAAGCCCAAGAGTTTGAGACCAGCCTGGGCAACATGGTGAAACTTTGTCTTCACAAAAAAAAAAAATTAGCTGGGCATGGTGGCACACACTCGGAAGGCTGAAATGGGAGAATCACCTGAGCCCAGGGAAGTCGAGGCTGTACTCAGCTGTGATCATGTCACTGCACTCCAGCCTGGGTGACAGAGTAAGACCCTGTCTCAAAACAAAACAAAACAAAAAAACCCCATTAATATCCACCCCTCCACCTCAAGTTCCAAGAATAAAATTAAAACACTACCCAGGTAAAAACAGAAAGGAACCAAGGAAAATCTACCTACTCAATTATTAATTAAATAAAGAAATCTAAAGATGCAAAATGGAACCTATACATAGCGGAATATGAATGAAAGGCAGAAAGAGAATACGTAGTCAAAAAATTTACTTCAAATAATGAAGAAATTTTTAGATATAAACTTGCGTAGACATCAATGAAGCTAATGAGAACACAAAATCTTTTAAAACAAAGATCATGAAGAAATAAAATCACCAAATAAAAAATACAAATGAACTAGTAACAGAAAAAAAAATACAACCATTATAGAAATGAAAACCACCTTAAAAGGAACAAGAATCATAATCAATCTTGCAAGAAACAGAGTCAATGACAAAAGATGTAGGAAGTGGGAATCAAACATAGATGAGAGAAGAAACGCTTCAGGATGAAGCATTTAGCTGTACAGCGGCACAGTAAGCAGTAGGTCTAAATTTTAACAAAAGGGACAGAGAGTCACAAGAAGATGTCTCTTAAAAAAAAATACAGAATACCTGCCTGATGTGTTTAAATGCAGTGAAAGGAAGATTCTTTAGTTCCACTGGACAGGATGAGGATGAATTCAGAACAAGTAGATAAAAGACCATACAAATGACAAAAAAGGAAAATACAGTAAGATTACAGGGGACGATCATTTTCTAATTTAAACATTACTGTTAATTTGATTTCTTTTGAAAGAGAAAAACAAAATAAAAATGTAAAATATCTAAAGAATTCAGATAAATTCAGTAATGAATTAAAGGAAAAAGATTAGATTCTAGTATAAAATTATCTAGGATTCTTGCATTCAAGTAAGTAATAATTTTTCGTTTTAGAACTTTCAGGGGTATTCCCCCTTGGGATTTTTCTTTTAGTGCATTGCTTTGCCATTTCGCTAAGGAATATCATACACCATGTCTTGATCCAAAAAGGAAAAATTATAGGTATTCAGATTAGGTAAAGGAAGACAAGAAGACAGACTGAATAAAGAAGTATGAATTATAAATTGTATGTAATGGCAAACATATAAGAGTTGTTATAAGAGTTGGAGGTCAGATTACATAGGAATAGAACTTTATTTTACAATATTAATATAGAATACTTCTTATAAGGCAAAATCCTTGAGGTTAAACAGCAGTTTTTTGTTTTCTGTTTTTTTCAGACCGAGTTTCACGCTGTCACCCAGGCTGGAGTACAGTGGTGTGATCTTGGCTCACTGCAACCTCCGCCTCTTGGGTTCAAGCAATTCTCATGTCTCAGTCTCTCGAGTAGCTGGGGTTACAGGCATGTGCCACCATAGCTGGCTAATTTTTGTATTTTTAGTAGAAATGAGGTTTGGCCATGCTGGCCAGGCTGGTCTCAAACTACTGACCTCAGGTGATCCACCTGCCTCAGCCTCCCAAAGTGTTGGAATTATAGGCATGAGTCATAGTATCCAGCCAAACAGCAATTTAAAAAACTAACCAAAAGTCTATCTGTGATTTTAAAAATTTCTCTTTCATACAAGTAAAACAATCTTGGGCTAATGATATGTACCTGTTTTTCAAGTTTAGTTTGAGTATCTTCTAGCTCTCCATTTCTAATTGTCTCTTGTTGTAACATTTGCTGCTGTTGCTGAAGAGTATGCTGTAGAATACTGTTTTGCTCCAAAGTCTCCTGAAGACTGTGATTTTTTATCTTTAGCTCTTTCTGTAAACAATATACCTATAAATACACACATATATATATGTATATCTCAATGCAATGCAATGTTTCAAATAAAAGGCAATAAAATATCAAAGCTGTCTTCCTTATCAGATAACGACCCTTGTCATACGGGACAATTGTATTCATGTCTATAGTTTGTCATTGGAAGGGCAGTCTTCATTTTTCTGATGGGGAGATGTATTAGAAGGACCTGCTTACAGGATTGGCTCTTGGTTGGGTACCTGGAAATTTAGCTTTTAAAATTTTCCTAAATGATGAGGTTGTTTTGTC
The DNA here is from genome assembly GCF_030222135.1 of Aotus nancymaae. Classification (NCBI taxonomy): domain Eukaryota; kingdom Metazoa; phylum Chordata; class Mammalia; order Primates; family Aotidae; genus Aotus; species Aotus nancymaae. Next base: position 1,565,671 of record NW_026988537.1, on the reverse strand, counting down.
TGCCTGGGGAACTGAAACATGGCTTCCTTTGGAATTCTGGAATTTTTGATACTTGTAGGCTGGTCATTGTTCCTGTGCAACAAGCCCCTATTAAAAACTCTGAACTGGCCGGGTGTGGTGGCTCATACCTGTAATCCCAGCACTTTAGGAGGCCCAGGCGGGCAGATCACCTGAGGTCAGGAGTTCAAGACCAGCCTGACCAACATGGAGAAACCTCGTCTCTACTAAAAATACAAAATTAGCTGGGTGTGGTGGCATGCATCTGTAATCCTAGCTACTTGGGAAGCTAAGGGAGGAGAATCACTTGAACCCAGGAGGCAGAGGTTGCACTGAGCTGAGACTGTGCCATTGCACTCCAGCCTGGGCAACAGGAATGTAACTTCAACTCAAAAATCAAACAGACAAAACCAGGTGCAGTGGCTCACACCTGTAATCCCAGCACTTTGGGAGGCCCAGGTGGGTGTATTCCCTGAGGTCGTGAGTTTGAGATCAGTCTGGCCAACATGGTGAAGCCCCGTCTCTACTAAAAATACAAAAAAATTAGCCAGGCATGGTGGCATGCACCTGTAATCCCAGCTACTTGGGAGGCTGAGGCAGGAGAATTGCTTGAACCAGGGAGGTGGAGGTTGTAGTGAGCCGAGATTGTGCCACTGCACTCCAGTCTGGAATACAGACAGACTCCATCTCAAAAAAAAAAAAAAAAAAAAAAATCCTGAACTTTGAGTCATAAATAGGCTTCCCGAGGGGAAACAGATGTTGCCACATTTCATTGCTATAAAAAGTATAAAAAGGAGCATGTTCTGTTTGATCTCTCCCAGAAGTAGCGAAGAGCATAGGCAGCCATGGTTTTATCTGCACTCCACCTGATTCTTTCATGCTTACTAATAATAAACTATAGCCATAAAAGCACTATATAATGTTTGGTGCTATCTATTGTTATTGTTTATAAAATAATATTCCAGCAAAGCACTGCTGAATATTTATGCTCCAAAAAATACATAAAGGAATGACACTAGTTACTAAAGAAATTTCACTAATTACTCGAAATATTTAGGACTTGAATATGATGGTCTCCAAAGTTGCTTTAAAAGATACTTTTAAAGTTATCCAAGAGCACCTATTAAGAAGAAAAACAGGCTGGGCAAGGTGGTTCACGCCTGTAATCCCAATACTTTGGGAGGCCAAGGTAGGTGGATCGCCTGAGGTCAGGAGTTGAGACCAGCCTGACAAACATGAAGAAACCCTGTCTCTACTAAAATACAAAATTAGCCAGGCATGATGGCATATGCCTGTCATCCCAGCTACTCAGGAGGCTGAGACTGGAGAATTACTTGAATCTGAGAGGCAGAGGTTGCAGTGAGCTGAGATTGTGCCATGGCACTCAAGCCTGGGCAACAAGAGTAAAACTCTGTCTCAAAAAAAAAAAAAAAAGTACATCATTATACCTGTGGAGAGCAGCCTGTGTTGATGTCCTCTAGTAAATATGCCAGCAGAAGTTATTTTTAAAATAGTATCAACAATAAAACACGATTTAAAATATATTTTATAATTCTTCATCTACCACAGTGAATGGAAGATTTAATAAGTGATGATTGTCAATGTGATTAAAAATGATGCAATCATTTAAATAATTAAAAACAGTTAACATATAAAAATTTATAAAGTTAAAAAATCACATTTCATTAATATAATTTTGAAAAATATAAACGTAAATAGAAAAATGAAAACTGAAGTATTAGAGAATGGGCTGTAGGTAAATGTTCTTTAAGTTTTCTTGTTGTTGCTTATGTAATAAATTTTTTAAATGAAGGAAAATAAAGCCATTCCTTTAAAGCAAAGAATCTTTCCAATAATTACCATTCCAAAAGAAATTTTAAACTCATTATAGTAAATAATGGAAGAGAATCATGGTTTGCTTTTTTTTTTTTCTAACTATCCAGCAGATGAACATCAAGGCTTTCAGAGCCAAATATTCTTTGCTCATGATGAGAAGCTCCTAGATTTCAGATTTCTTCATTATATGAGGATGATGTAAACTTGAAGTAACCCTGGATATAACAGGCAACTAACTGATCTCTAATCCTGTTATTATAATCCCTTTTCATGCAAATCTGTTTTGCTTAATTCTGTCAGTATGAAAATAATTTAGTGTAAATATGTATCAGTATCACCTGTTCTGTTTTCTCTCTTAGCTCCTGAAAAAACCTGCAGATCACACTTCTGCAGTGGTTTATTTTATATAGAACTGACTTGCCTGCAAGATAGGTTTAAAAACTATTTTTTTCTTTATTGGAACATCCTGTCTCATACTCACCTATTCAGAGAAAAAAAATGAACAGGACATTAAAATAAGACAAAACACAAGAAAAAAATAAGATCTAACCAAAACACAAAGCCTTACCACACAATAACAACAAAATTTTATTTCAGTAATCTAGTCACTGACAAAATTTCAATTACATATATTGAAATATCTAATATTAGTTATCACAAATATTTACAAAATATAACCTATATCTATGAAACTTATACTGACATTTCATTGCACTGTCCTTTAACTTCCAGTTGGCTTTAGTTTAAAAGTAAATATAGAACAAATTGTTTTTACATTATATTCTCTACTAATGTATTATTATATTCCCAGAGTACTTACTATTTTATAATTGGAGTAAATAAGAAAGTAGAATTTAGATAAAATCTACCTTACACTTAACTTTATCTAGTATCACTAGATAATTGTTGCTTAATTGTTGCTTAAAAGTAAAATATAATGCAGAATTGTTGCTTAAAAGTAAAATATAATGCAGAAATATATGATGTCAGCTTCTCAAAATCTAAGTCCATCCATTTAAATGAAGATATTCATCAATGAAATAACTGATTTTATTGAATAAATTCTGTATGCAGAAAACACGGCTTACTCACATCTACTTTGTATCTACTTCCTTTTATCATGTTAACAATGTAATTTTGCATGAACATATGACTTTATCATTTTAAAAGCATTGTTAAAAACATTTTAATATGAAATTAAATATCTTTCAAAAATTCAGAATCCCAAAGTATTATTTTCATCATAAACATATTTATTTAAGCATCTGGAAAAGAGTATGTGGCTGAGGCAAAAGCTCAGAGGAATATATATTAACTTTTTGCAACAGGTAATCAACATGTAGTTTTTGCAACTGGCTAAATTACTACCAATATGCCATAGGGTCACTTAATTATTCAGCGAGTTATATGATTGAGGCATATTCCCTGATTTAAAAGATAAAAATATCTTTATAATATCACCTATTATTAACAGAATGGATGCACTATTAATCAAATGAGTTTCTAAAATATAACTATATATAATGAAAACTTCACAACTCTGCTGTTACAAGGTGTTAATTATATTAACCAACATTAGAAAGAATTTTCTCTGTAAGACATAATTTGCTGTAAAGGCAAATAAGTCAACAGTAAGTAGTATTTGGATTCTTCTTCATGTTTTTTATCAATACACATGAACATGTGACATATGACCTTTTAAGTAAGGAAACCAATGCATGTGCAGTTGAGCTAATGATTGAGCGGCAATAAATGAGCTTGCAAATCTTTTTAAATTACTTACTCCCTAGTCCGAACAAATATACCTGATTACTGCTTCTGGTTTCTAATTCAATTTGAGCCTAGATATATATTTCCAGCTGTTTTAAAAATCGTTCTAAATGAGCCAGGCATGGTGGCACATGCCTGTAATCCTAGCTGCTGGAAAGGCTGAGGCACAAGAATTGCTTGAACCTGGGAGGCTGAGGCTGCAGTGAGCCAAGATCGCACTACTGCACTTCAGCCTGGGCAACGAAGCAAGATCCTATCTCAAAAAAAAAAGAATTGTTCTATTTATTGTGTGTGTAAATATCTGTTATTCACCAAAGTCTCTGATGTTTCTATGAATGCAAAGTCTAAAGCTCAACAAATTCACCTATTACAAATGTTGCCTACCTCTAGGTAGATCCCATCTCTGCCAAGTCTATTTACTCTGAAGTGGAATGTGAGCATGGGCAGTAGAGTAAATGCCAAAATAATGTATTTTGTACACTACTTTAAAGAAGATCATAGTAAAAAAACTGACATTCCTATTTTAAAAAATCGAAGTACATACAGTTTAGATGATTTAGTTTCTATATATTGGAGTAGAAAAATATATGCCTGTCAAAGGTGCTATAAAAACCTTCGTAAGGGAAGGTGGAGGGAAGAAGACATGACTGTATAAAATCTGAAGTTTTTTTTAACTTCTAAGACTATATAATTACTTGGTCACCTAAGCCTGGAGTGCTGGTCAACTACATATTTACTCTTAGATCTACCCGTACCTTTCCCCTGCTCTGCTCTGTGTATTGCAGGAAACTGCGTTTTTTGGCCTCCTTTGTCCTCTAGATTACAAATAGGTTTGGCCAATAGGAATGGTCAGTAGCTGCAGTGCTCCTCCTCTATTGCCCCAGGTCCTATTAGAAAGACCCTTTTTCTTTGGCCCCAGCTCCAGATAGGCAGCCCTGCTTCTAGACTATGATCACATCGTCTTTTCCTGATGTTCCTCTAACCTTAAAAATGGTAGCAGTTCCTGGCTAATAATAATCTCTGAGTCGCTGTGGTATACTGTTTGGCTTCTCTACCCTTTCATCACCTGTGTATCTAATTCTCTGTATAAATTCACTCTATTTAAAAGATATAAGGGCTTCTGTTTTTCTCATTGGACCTTTCTGATATATTCAAGTCAACCTTGATATTTATTTATTTATTTTTTGAGATAGGGTCTCACTGTGTTGCCCAGGCTGGAGTGCAGTGGTGCAATCATGGCTCACTGCAGCCTCAACCTCCTAGACTCAAGTGATCCTCCCACCTCAGCTTCCTGAGTAGCTGGGACCACGAGCAAGCACCACCACACCTAGCTAATGTTTTTATTTTTTTGTAGAGGTGGGGTTGGTTGTGCCATGTTGCGCAAACTGGTCTTGAAATCCCAGCATCAAGTAATCCACCCACTTTGGCCTCCCAAAGTGCTGGGCTTACAGGAGTGAGCAACAAGTGGCCAAAAGTCAACCTTGATTAAGATTCATTGGGAACCATTTCTAAAAATAAATTTTAAGCTTAAAATACACACATCATAAATTCTAACAAAGAAATAAATAAATTCTTCATTACAATTATCCATTTGAGCAAATGTTTAGTGAGTGCCTAACCAAAGTGCTACAAATTGAGCATATAGAGATGATTAGATGTTCAAGAAAAGTTTTCAATCCAGTATTTGAGAAACTTATCTCAAAAAAAGTTGAAATTCTAAAGTTAATTCTCAATCCTACAGATAACTAGAAAGAACAAAAACGAAATAAAAAATTCTTGAAGAATTTAAACCTCTAAATCTAAAACAATGTTTGAGGTGTTATGTAATTTTATATTGGAATGACTATAATATTAATAATTTATTCTTCTGATTCCCTAAAAATAAATAAAAAAATTAGAATTTTAAGGTATATCTTATTTTGCACTGAAATAAAGTTTGCTCCTTAAAGAAAATAAAATTGGAATTTATATTTTATTGGAAATACTTTTTTATATCAGATACATAAAAGATACACTTTTGGCCAGGCACAGTGGCTCACACCTGTAATCCCAGCACTTTGGGAGGCCCAGGTGGGTGGATCACTTGAGGCCAGGAGTTCAAGGCCAGCCTGGCCAACAAAATGAAATCTCATCTCTACTAAAAATGCAAAAATTAGTTAGTCATGGTAGTGCACACCTGTAGTCCTAGCTACACAGGAGGCTGAGGCACGAGAATTACTTGAACTCAGGAGGCAGAGAGGTTCAAGTGAGCCAAGATTGTGACACTTCCCCTCAGCCTGGGCGACAGAGGGAGACTATGTCTCAAAAGAAAGAAAACAAATATATATATATATTTTTGTTTTCTTTATATATATATACACACACACACATATTTGTCCTAGGTCTCATGCTTCTTAAGAAAAAGAAATCACTTGAAATATATGCTATATATAAAGTAAATGTTAATTTACCTCTTCAGATTTCTTCTTTAACTGTTTTTCAAACTTTTCCTTATTTCCTTCCAATTGATTCAAATGCAAGACAAGTTCTTCCTTACAAATTTCCAATGCTGAATCTAGTTGTCTAACCTAAGCAGGAAAAAAAGCAACAACAACAACAAAAAAAACCAACCAATTTACTCAATATTTTACATTGAGTACATTATCTCCTAATGTTACCTCATGGCTTCAAAGAGTGAATATACAGTCCTATTTAAAATATAAAATGCCATTATAGAAGATATTTACTGAGAAAACTAATTCTTCATTGCAAATGAGGAAACCAAAGAAAAAACCAGGGGATATAATCCTGAAGAATAAACAGAAGTTGGACAAGTTGAGAAGGGATTCCTAGAACAGGGAGTATGCTCAGAAACAAGGCCCTGTAAAAGGGAATGAGGAGAAGTTGGCAAGAGCTTAGGGTATAAGAAGATGAATTTGTAGGAAACGGTTATTTGGGAGCTACAACAGACAAGACAAACTGGGACCAACTGTCAAGAACCTGCAGGCCAAACACTCTAAAACCTTTTCTTTAAAAGGGAGTACTATTTAAGCTGACTTCTTAAGCCTCCTTGAATAGGAAAAATAGGAAAGTGAGTACAAACTAGCATACTGTTAATGATGCTTACGTGAGAATTCTTTTTTCTTGGAGACAAAGTCTTGCTCTGTCACCCATGCTGGAGTACAGTGGTGTGATCCTGGTTCACTCCAACCTCCACCTCCCAGGTTCAAGTGATTCTCCTGCCTCAGTCTCCTGAGTAGCTGGGATTACAGGTATGTACCACCACACCTGGCTGATTTTTGTATTTTTAGTAGCGACTGGGTTTTGCCATGTTGGCCAGGCTGGTCTTGAAATCCTATCCACCCGCCTTGGCTTCCCAAAGTGCTGGAATTACAGGCATGAGCCACAGTGACTGGCCTTAAGTTAGAATATTTTTAAATGCTGAAGTTACTAACAGAACTTGTTGTCAGCTAGGAAAAAAGGAGTGAAACCTTCTTTGCTTTGAAACTGTGAAAATATTTTCAGAAAGGCAGCAATTTAACTTGGTACGAGTGTTTATATAGTTGCCACTGCTTTACTACCTTAATACCAAAGAGCAACTCAAATTCGGTACTTTTAGTTCATGGCCCACATATTGCATACATGCTCCACATCCCATCTATTAATAAGATTCTTGTCTTGCTCCTCATTTTCTTTATTGTAAATCTGAGCTTCTCAATGGTGTTTTTCCTTTTAATGCTAATAATGTTCTAGTAGGCAGTCTTGAAAAAGTGAAAGAAATCTTAGATTTCTTAGCAGATGAAAAAAAGAAAAGCATTCCCTCTTGCAGATTCTATTCTACATCCTGAAATTATCTTTGCCACTCTTATTTCTAAGAAGGAAATCTTGTAAGAGACACAGTTTTTGAACACCCTTTTAGTCTGTGTATGAAACCAATAACAGCTAAAATATCTGTAACTCTGAATGGCTGTCTTTGTTAATAAACTCTTGCCTGAGTAATAATTTTTAATTAACATTTGTTTTGTGAAAATTATAAATACTTATAAATTCTCTTTTTTTATGAAAGAGAATAGGCATTGGGACTTGTATCATCCTTGACACAGAGAGAAAAATAAATAAAAATCTATGATTCAGTCAGAATATCACTACCTGATAGTTAACGTGTAATAACTCATTCAAGCAAGATTCATCATTTAGATATTAAAACCATTTATTATAAGGTTATTGAGGGACAGGACATTCGCATGGCCTCAAAGACTCAACCCAAAGTTTGTTTGCTAATTATCAATGAAAATATATGCCCTTAAAATAATGAGATCTGGCAGTTATCACCTTACATAAGGTATATCATCTTGAGTATCTCCTTAACTTTTGTGTCATCTTATTTGGTTCACTTTAGTCCCAGTTCTGGGGTATGGCTAGATATTGTGCAAATGTGATAAGCTTCTAGGTGATGCTGACGCTGCTAGTTCACAGACCATGCTTTGAATAGCAAGGCTATAAAGGACATTTTTAAGTAGCTAGGGAAATCATAGTATGGACAGTGTTGAATGATATTACTGAATTAATGTTGACTTTCTCTGTAGTGTAGTGGTGGTGTGGCCACATAGGAGAAATTTTCTGTTCATAGGAGAATCATACTAAGCATTAAAGGGGTAAAGCATTATGACATCAGTAACCTTCTCTCAGGTGGTTTGGGAAAAAGGAAGTAGGTTCGTAGGTATACCCATAAGCATGCATGCATGTGTATGTGTAGAGAGAGATAAAGTATACCTAGAATTTAACAGAGAGTGAATCTAGGTGAGGAGTACACTATTCTTTCAATATTTTGTGGGCCTGAAATTTTTAAAAATAAATTAGAAATTAATCAATTATAGCTAATAAACAATTAATAAAAACCCAAATCATCCACTACTATGCTGAATTTCTTATTTGAACAGAGTTTGAAAGTCTGAATCTCATACAGATAAACATCACAAGAATGTCTCCAAAAAGAAAAAAATAATTAACCAGGCATGTTGGAGCATGCCTGTCCTAGCTACTCAGGAGGCTGATGTGGGAGGATTACTTGAGCTCAGGAGTTCAAGGCTGCAGTGAGCTACTGTCATGCTACTACACTCCAGCCTAGGCAAATGAAGAGATTCTGTCTGTTAAAAAAAAAAAAGGAAATAAAGAAAAATAAATTAAAATATTAGCATACTAGCCTTGATCGTTTCTTCAGATACTTGATTCTGTAACGCTTTTAAAGCTTCATCTTTCTTCATATTTTCCTTTTCCATTTCCTGACAACATACAGATCAGTAAGAAAAATGTAAGTATGCAAATTATTAGCATTAGTAACAGACTGTTAACTGATGTGATTAGATTTAAAGGCAAGTTATAGAAACATAAAATATTAGTCAACTTCTAAATAGCACATTTATAAGGATGATTTTACCACTTTGCTTTCCGTCAACAGTCTATCTAGTGATTCAAGATGATGCTGTTTGCATATTATATCTTGTTGCAACATGGACATGGTCTTTTCTTGTTCTTTAAATTGTTGGTCCTTTTTCTCTAGTTGAGCTTCAAGCTAAACATGAAAACAGAATTTTCATATTAAATATTTTAAAATTTTGAAACATTTTAAATATTAAATACATGTGAAACTACAACTGAAATTATGTAATTTTTGTATTTTGCCAAATTGTCTTCAGCTTCTCTCTTTTTAAGGAAGAAATGAAATCACATGCCTATCTCTTCTCCCTTTCCTCCCTCACCCATGCTATGCTGAAATTAGTCTGTAGCATCCTCATACATGTTTTGTGTGCTTTTACAAAATATTCTTGAACAATATGTAGTTTTCCATCTTGAAGTTTTACATAGATATCAACACCTCCAAGTTTTGGCAATCTGCTTTTTCCAGTCAGTATTGTTATAGACATTCATCCATGTTGATATATGTGGATCTAGTTCATTTACTTTAATGTAAGTACATCATCCTATTGTAAAAATAAACTAAAGTGTCTACTCTTCTACTCAGGAACAGTTAGATATTACAACTATATACCATTACAATAATGCTATAATAATATCCTTTATATATGTCTCTTTATGTACATGTGTAAGAATTTCTCTAAAACAGACTACCTAGAAGTAGACTTCCTAGTTGTAGGATATGTACATTTCCAACTTCATTAGGTATTTTTCTTCAAAGTGCCCCATTAGAAATAAAAGAATTCTCATTCCTCACAACTTCACCAATAGTTGGTGTTGACACTGTCAAAAAGTTTGTGAAGACAAAATAGGAAATTACTGAGTATGTATGTATATATTATATAAACAGAAGTATAAAATTAATGTTTCATCTTTTGATCTATATCACACATACATACTCCCATATAATAAGAATATGACAGCAACAGGGTTAACTAAAAAATATTAAAATAGGCAGGGTGCAGGCTCATGCCTGTAATCTTAATACTTTGGGAAGCTGAGGCAGGTGGATCACTTCAGCACAGGAATGTGACACTAGCCTGGGCAACACAGCAAAACCCTGTTGCTACAAAAATTAGCTAGGTATGGCGGCATGTGCCTGTAGTCCCAACTACTTGGGAAGCTGAGGCAGGAGGATTGCCTGGCTTGGGAGGTTGAGGCTGTAGTGAGCCGTAATAGTGCCACTGCACTCTAGCCTGGGTGACAGTGCAAGACTCTGTCTCAAAAAATATTTATATATATTAAAAGAAAGGAACTCTGAAAACAATCAAACAACACACCAAAAATTAGAGGCCTTTAAAGCAACTTAAGATATTCTAGAAAAAGGGACATTTGCAAGTTAACCTTTCCAACATAAGGAAAAAAAAGGAATTTTGGAATTCTGAGTTCTATTAAACAAAGGAAAAAAATTTAAGGTATGGAGATAAAGTCCAATAGAAAAAAATCATTTAAAAGACTGTTTAGTAACTTCAGAAATTTCTCCAAAGACATGACTACATTAAAAGAAATTTTATTAGTAAAAAAGATTAAATTATGTTATAACTATAGATTTTCATAGGATCTGACTCATCAATTATCAGGGAGGTCCTTTGATAGACACATCTTGCCAATTCTCTGCAGGTCTTCAATATTTGACATTTCAAATATAATATCTTCCTAGAATTTCTGCCACTCTCATTAATCCTGATAGAATTCATCAGGAAAAAACTCAGTTGAAAAAAATTTTTTATCTTATAAATCAGTAATATCACTTTTGAGAGTCTATCATAAAATAATCTAAAATATGAAAAAATACTTTTATAAAATTTACAAAAATTTAGTCATTATTCTGAAAAACAGGAGTAACTCAAATGATAACCATCTGTGAAAATCAGCTACTAAAAATTATGTTTAAGTGTGTTTGTGGATATATGTGTACTATATACATATAAAACTGCAAAGATAGTGGGAAACTGGAAGATATATACCAGGATTTTAACAATAATTCTAGGTTGCAGGGTTTTTAAAAAATTAATTTATATACAGTACATGTTTTTTCTTTTTCTTCTGCTCTCCAAATGATGGCTTTTAACTTTTTCAGAATGTCACAGAAATGAACAGTAGATGGATGGTATAAAAATGGAGAGCTATACAGTATATAACATTTTGAAACTGGCTTTCTTTCACTTGGCATACCTTGGAGATTCACCCATATTTTTGCCTGTATCAACAAATTTCTTGTTATTACTGAGCAGTATTCCATTGTACAAAGGTACCATAGTTTGTTTATCTATTCACCAATTGAAGAACACTGGGTTGTTTCCAGTTATTGGCAATTATGAGAAATGCTACTACAAACATTTGCATATGAGTTTTAGTGTAAACTAAGTTTCATCTCTCTAGAATAAATATCTGGAATTAATGGGCCATATGCTAAGTGTATGTTTAACTTTATAAGAAAACATCAAATTGTTTTCTAGAGTAGTTGTACCATTTTGCATTTCTAGCAGTTTATGAGAATTCCAATTGATTTGCATCCTGGCCAACCTTTGCTATTCCTAGTCTCTGTCTCAGTGTTCTAAGAGGAATGTAGTGGTATTTCATTGTGCTTCCAAATTGCATTTCCCAAATGACCATGCATGTTTATCATATTTTCACATGCTTATTTCCTATTCATATATCATTTTTGGTGAAGTATCTGTTTAAATCTTTTGCCCATTTAAAAAACTGAGTTGTTTCCTTATTGATATATTTTGAGGGTTATATATACCGTGTAATAAATTGTTGGATATGTGATTCTCAAATATTTTCTCACACTCTAGCTTGTCTTTTCATTCTGTTAACAGTGTCTTTCACAGAACAAAAGTTTTGAATATTGATGAATTCCAGTTTATCTATTTTTTTCCTTTTAGTGTTTTTGGTGTCGTATCTGAGAACTCTAAGATCATGGAGATTTTCTCCATTTTTGTCTAACAGTTTCAGAATTTAAAAATTTTTATACTGAAACCAGAGACCCATTTTGAGTTAATTTTCATATAAGGTTTACATTGAGAATCCATCTTTCTGCATATGGATGCCAAACTGTTCCAGCACCACTGGTTGAAAGACTATCCATGGCTGGGAGAGGTGGCTCAGGCCTGTAATCCCAGCATTTTGGGAGGCCGAGGTGGGTGGATCATGAGGTCAGGAGTTTGAGACCAGCCTGGTCAATATGATGAAACCCCATCTCTAATAAAAATACAAAAAAATAGCCAGGTGTAGTGGCACACACCTGTAGTCCCAGCTACTCCAGAGGCTGAGACAGGAGAATAATTTTAACTTGGGAGGCAGAAGTTGTAGTGAGTTGAGATCACACCATTGCACTCCAGCCTGGGCGACAGAGTGAGACTCTCTTGAAAAGAGGGGAGGGGAGTGGAGGGGAGGGGACTTGTGTAACTGAAAAATGATGGGTACCTGGCCTTTAATCTGGGAATTTTTGATACTAATGACATCTGACAAATTAAGTCAAGGGAAGTGGTGAGTGACTATGGAACCTTGCTGGGGAAAACATGCTTCTTCCACAGTTCTTTTCAAATCACGGACCAGGAGATCCTCTGTGAGCCCATGCCATCAGGGCCTTGGGTCTGATATATAGTGCTGTGTGGAGTCTCAGCAGACCAGCCAGCCACTCTGGCACACACTTTGTGTGTGCCCCTAACCTCTATATAAAACCCAGGAGTTTTATATACTCCAGTCCTGGGATCCCTGCTAAGGTGGGAAATCCATCCATACATATCCCTTGGAAGGGGGCTGAATCCAGGGAGCCAAGCAGTGTCATTCTGTGGGCCCCACTTCCACTGGCATCTCACAAGGTAAGACCCAAGCCAATGGCAGAGAGCTGGAGTCTACCTGAGACCGAGTTGCCTGGGGGAGGGGTAGCTGCCATTTCTGCAGTTGGGTTGACTAGAGAACCAAGAGCAAACAAACCCCAAAGCTAGCAAAAGACAAGAAATAATCAAGATCAGAGATTAACTGAAGGAGACAGAGACATGAAAAATCCTACAATAAAAACTCAATGAATCCAGAAGCTTTTTTTTTTTTGAAAAAATTAAGAAAACAGACCACTAGCTTGACTAATAAAGAAGAAAAGAGAGAAGAATCAAACACACACAATCAGAAATAAGGGGGATATCACCACTGACTCCATAGAAATACAAACAACCACCAGAGGATACTTATAAACACCTCTATGAACATAAACTAGAAAATCTAAAATAAATGGATAAATTCCTGGACACAGACACCCTCCCAAGACTGAACCATGAAGAAATTTAATCTCTGAATAGACCAATAATGAGTTCTAAAATAAAGGCAGTTATAAATAGCCTACCAACCAAAAAAAAGCCCAAGACCAGACCAATGACAGCTGAACTCTACGAGAGGTACAAAGAAGAGTTGGTATCATTTCTACTGAAACCATTCCAAAAAATTGAAAAGGTGGGATTCCTCCCTAACTAGTTCTATGACGCCAGCATCATCCTGATACCAAAACCTGGCAGAGATACAACAAAAAGAGAAAACTTCAGGCCAGTATCCTTGATGAACGTCAATGCAAAAATCTTCAATAAAATACTGGCAAACCAAATCTAGCGGCACATCAAAAAGCTTATCCACCACAATCAAGTTGACTTCATCCTCAGGATGCAAGGTTGGTTCAACATACACAAATCAATAAATGTGATTCATCACATAAACAGAACTAAATCAAGAGTTTACAATGAACTTAAATTCACAAGAAAAAAACAAACAACCCCACTGAAAAGTGAGCAAACAATAAGTACAGACACTTCTCTAAAGAAGACATACATGTGGACAACAAACATACAAAAAAAAAAAAAGCTCAACATCGCTGATCATTCAAGAAATGCAAATTGAAACCACATTGAGATAACGTCTCAAAAAACAACAGACGATGGAGAGGTTACAGAGAAAAGCAACATTTTTACCACTGCTGATGGAAGTGTAAATTCGTTCAACCATTGTGGAAGACAGTGTGGTGTTTCCTCAAAGACCTAGAGGCAGAAATACAATTTGACCCAGCAATCCCATAACTGGGTATATACTCAAAGGAATGTAAATCATTCTATTATAAAGATACATGCATGTGTATGTTCCGTGCAGCACTATTCACAATAGCAAAGATATGGAATCAACCTAAATGCCCATCAATGGTAGGCTGGATAAATAAAATGTGGTACATACATACTATGGAGTACTATGTAGCCACAAAAAGGAATGAGATCATATCCTTTACAGTGACACAGATGGAGCTAGAAGCCACGATCCTCAGTAAACTAACACAGGAACGGAAAACCAAATACCACAGGTTCTCACTTATAAGTGGGAGATGAATGATGAGAACATATGAACACATGGGAGGAACAACACACACTGAGGCCTATCAGGGAGTGGGATGAGAGAGGGGGTGCATCAGGAAGAACAGCTAATGGATGCTAGGCTCAATACCTAAGTGATGGGATGCATGACCTGTGCAGCAAAACACCACGGCACACGTTTACCTATGTAACAAACCCGCACATGTACCCCTTAAGTTAAAAGCTGAAGAAAAAAAACCAAAATGTAGACACTAAGAATATAGGCCCTTTACCTCCCCCTTCACTCTGTAGACACTAAGAATATAGGCCCCTTACCCACCCCTTTACTCTGTAGACACCAAGAATATAGGCCCCTTACCTCCCCCTTTACTCTGTAGACACTAAGAATATAGGCCCTTTACCTCCCCCTTTACTCTGTAGACACTAAGAATATAGGCCCCTTACCCACCCCTTTACTCTGTAGACACTAAGAATATAGGCCCTTTACCTCCTCCTTTACTCTGTAGACACTAAGAATATAGGCCCCTTACCTCCCCCTTTACTCTGTAGACACTAAGAATATAGGCCCCTTACCTCCCCCTTTACTCTGTAGACACTAAGAATATAGGCCCCTTACCTCCCCCTTTACTCTGTAGACACTAAGAATATAGGCCCCTTACCTCCCCCTTTACTCTGTAGACACTAAGAATATAGGCCCCTTACCTCCCCCTTTACACTGTAGACACCAAGAATATAGGTCCCTAACCTCCCCCTTTACTCTGTAGACACTAAGAATATAGGCCCTTTACCTCTCCCTTTACTCTGTAGACACTAAGAATATAGGCCCTTTACCTCCCCTTTTACTCTGTAGACACTAAGAATATAGGCCCTTTACCTCTCCCTTTACTGTGTAGACACTAAGAATATAGGCCCCTTACCTCCCCCTTTACTCTGCAGACACTAAGAATATAGGCCCTTTACCTCCCCCTTTACTCTGTAGACACTAAGAATATAGGCCCCTTACCCACCCCTTTACTCTGTAGACACCAAGAATATAGGCCCCTTACCTCCCCCTTTACTCTGCAGACACTAAGAATATAGGCCCTTTACCTCTCCCTTTACTCTGTAGACACTATGAATATAGGCCCTTTACCTCCCCCTTTACTCTGTAGACACTAAGAATATAGGCCCCTTACCTCCCCCTTTACTCTGTAGACACTAACAATATAGGCCCCTTACCTCCCCCTTTACTCTGTAGACACCAAGAATATAGGCCCCTAACCTCCCCCTTAACTCTGTAGACACTAAGAATATAGGCCCTTTACCTCTCCCTTTACTCTGTAGACACTAAGAATATAGGCCCTTTACCTCCCCTTTAACTCTGTAGACACTAAGAATATAGGCCCCTTACCTCCCCCTTTACTCTGTAGACACTAAGAATATAGGCCCCTTACCTCCCCCTTTACTCTGTAGACACTAAGAATATAGGCCCTTTACCTCCCCCTTTACTCTGTAGACACTAAGAATATAGGCCCCTTATCTCCCCCTTTACTCTGTAGACACTAAGAATATAGGCCCCTTACCTCCCCCTTTACTCTGTAGACACTAAGAATATAGGCCCTTTACCTCCCCTTTTACTCTGTAGACACTAAGAATATAGGCCCTTTACCTCTCCCTTTACTCTGTAGACACTAAGAATATAGGCCCCTTACCTCCCCCTTTACTCTGTAGACACTAAGAATATAGGCCCTTTACCTCCCCCTTTACTCTGTAGACACTAAGAATATAGGCCCCTTATCTCCCCCTTTACTCTGTAGACACTAAGAATATAGGCCCTTTACCTCCCCCTTTACTCTGTAGACACTAAGAATATAGGCCCCTTACCCCCCGCTTTACTCTGTAGACACTAAGAATATAGGCCCCTTACCTCCCCCTTTACTCTGTAGACACTAAGAATATAGGCCCCTTACCCTCCCTTTACACTGTAGACACTAAGAATATAGGCCCTTTACCTCCCCCTTTATTCTGTAGACACTAAGAATATAGGCCCCTTACCCCTCCCTTTACTCTGTAGACACTAAGAATATAGGCCCTTTATCTCCCCCTTTACTCTGCAGACACTAAGAATATAGGCCCCTTACCCCTCCCTTTACTCTGTAGACACTAAGAATATAGGCCCTTTACCTCCCCCTTTACTCTGTAGACACTAAGAATATAGGCCCCTTACCTCCCCCTTTACTCTGTAGACACTAAGAATATAGGCCCCTTACATCCCCCTTTACTCTGTAGACACTAAGAATATAGGCCCTTTACCTCCCCCTTTACTCTGTAGACACTAAGAATATAGGCCCCTTACCCTCCCATTACTCTGTAGACACTAAGAATATAGGCCCTTTACCTCCTCCTTTACTCTGTAGACACTAAGAATATAGGCCCCTTACCTCCCCCTTTACTCTGTAGACACTAAGAATATAGGCCCCTTACCTCCCCCTTTACTCTGTAGACACCAAGAATATAGGCCCCTTACCTCCCCTTTTACTCTGTAGACACTAAGAATATAGGCCCTTTACCTCTCCCTTTACTCTGTAGACACTAAGAATATAGGCCCCTTACCTCCCCCTTTACTCTGTAGACACTAAGAATATAGGCCCCTTACCTCCCCCTTTACTCTGTAGACACTAAGAATATAGGCCCCTTACCTCCCCCTTTACTCTGTAGACACTAAGAATATAGGCCGTTTACCTCCCCTTTTACTCTGTAGACACTAAGAATATAGGCCCCTTACCTCCCCCTTTACTCTGTAGACCCTAAGAATATAGGCCCCTTACCTCCCCCTTTACTCTGTAGACACTAAGAATATAGGCCCTTTACCTCCCCCTTTACTCTGTAGACACTAAGAATATAGTTCCCTTACCTCCCCCTTTTCTCTGTAGACACTAAGAATATAGGCCCCTTACCTCCCCCTTTACTCTGTAGACACTAAGAATATAGGCCGTTTACCTCCCCTTTTACTCTGTAGACACTAAGAATATAGGCCCTTTACCTCTCCCTTTACTCTGTAGACACTAAGAATATAGGCCCCTTACCGCCTCCTTTACTCTGTAGACACTAAGAATATAGGCCCTTTACCTCCCCCTTTACTCTTTAGACACTAAGAATATAGGCCCCTTACCCACCCCTTTACTCTGTAGACACTAAGAATATAGGCCCTTTACCTCCCCCTTTACTCTGTAGACACTAAGAATATAGGCCCCTTACCTCCCCCTTTACTCTGCAGACACTAAGAATATAGGCCCCTTACCTCCCCCTTTACTCTGTAGACACCAAGAATATAGGCCCCTTACCTCCCCCTTTACTCTGTAGA
This sequence comes from Aotus nancymaae, assembly GCF_030222135.1. Taxonomy (NCBI): domain Eukaryota; kingdom Metazoa; phylum Chordata; class Mammalia; order Primates; family Aotidae; genus Aotus; species Aotus nancymaae. The sequence goes on along the minus strand of NW_026988537.1, from coordinate 1,547,917 downwards.
CACCAAGAATATAGGCCCCTTACCTCCCCCTTTACTCTGTAGACACCAAGAATATAGGCCCCTTACCTCCCCCTTTACTCTGTAGACACCAAGAATATAGGCCCCTTACCTCCCCCTTTACTCTGTAGACACTAAGAATATAGGCCCTTTACCTCCCCTTTTACTCTGTAGACACTAAGAATATAGGCCCTTTACCTCTCCCTTTACTCTGTAGACACTAAGAATATAGGCCCCTTACCTCCCCCTTTACTCTGTAGACACTAAGAATATAGACCCTTTACCTCCCCCTTTACTCTGTAGACACTAAGAATATAGGCCCCTTACCTCCCCCTTTACTCTGTAGACACTAAGAATATAGTTCCCTTACCTCCCCCTTTACTCTGTAGACACTAAGAATATAGGCCCCTTACCTCCCCCTTTACTCTGTAGACACTAAGAATATAGGCCGTTTACCTCCCCTTTTACTCTGTAGACACTAAGAATATAGGCCGCTTACCTCCCCCTTTACTCTGTAGACACTAAGAATATAGGCCCCTTACCTCCCCCTTTACTCTGTAGACACTAAGAATATAGGCCCCTTACCTCCCCCTTTACTCTGTAGACACTAAGAATATAGGCCCTTTACCTCCCCCTTTACTCTGTAGACCCCAAGAATATAGGCCCCTTACCTCCCCCTTTACTCTGTAGACACCAGGAATATAGGCCCCTTACCTCCCCCTTTACTCTGTAGACACTAAGAATATAGGCCCCTTACCTCCCCCTTTACTCTGTAGACACTAAGAATATAGGCCGTTTACCTCCCCTTTTACTCTGTAGACACTAAGAATATAGGCCCTTTACCTCTCCCTTTACTCTGTAGACACTAAGAATATAGGCCCCTTACCTCCCCCTTTACTCTGTAGACACTAAGAATATAGGCCGTTTACCTCCCCTTTTACTCTGTAGACACTAAGAATATAGGCCCTTTACCTCTCCCTTTACTCTGTAGACACTAAGAATATAGGCCCCTTACCTCCCCCTTTACTCTGTAGACACTAAGAATATAGGCCCTTTACCTCCCCCTTTACTCTGCAGACACTAAGAATATAGGCCCCTTACCCACCCCTTTACTCTGTAGACACTAAGAATATAGGCCCTTTACCTCCCCCTTTACTCTGTAGACACTAAGAATTTAGGCCCCTTACCTCCCCCTTTACTCTGTAGACACTAAGAATATAGGCCCCTTACCTCCCCCTTTACTCTGTAGACACTAAGAATATAGGCCCCTTACCTCCCCCTTCACTCTGTAGACACTAAGAATATAGGCCGTTTACCTCCCCTTTTACTCTGTAGACACTAAGAATATAGGCCCTTTACCTCTCCCTTTACTCTGTAGACACTAAGAATATAGGCCCCTTACCTCCCCCTTTACTCTGTAGACACTAAGAATATAGGCCCTTTACCTCCCCCTTTACTCTGCAGACACTAAGAATATAGGCCCCTTACCCACCCCTTTACTCTGTAGACACTAAGAATATAGGCCCTTTACCTCCCCCTTTACTCTGTAGACACTAAGAATTTAGGCCCCTTACCTCCCCCTTTACTCTGTAGACACTAAGAATATAGGCCCCTTACCCCCTGCTTTACTCTGTAGACACTAAGAATATAGGCCCCTTACCTCCCCCTTTACTCTGTAGACACTAAGAATATAGGCCCCTTACCTCCCCCTTTACTCTGTAAACACTAAGAATATAGGCCCCTTACCTCCCCCTTTACTCTGTAGACACTAAGAATATAGGCCCCTTACCTCCCCCTTTACTCTATAGACACTAAGAATATAGGCCCCTTACCTCCCCCTTTACTCTGCAGACACTAAGAATATAGGCCCCTTACCTCCCCCTTTACTCTGCAGACACTAAGAATATAGGCCCCTTACCTCCCCCTTTACTCTGTAGACACTAAGAATATAGGCCCCTTACCTCCCCCTTTACTCTGTAGACACTAAGAATATAGGCCCTTTACCTCCCCTTTTACTCTGTAGACACTAAGAATATAGGCCCTTTACCTCTCCCTTTACTCTGTAGACACTAAGAATATAGGCCCCTTACCTCCCCCTTTACTCTGTAGACACTAAGAATATAGGCCCCTTACCTCCCCCTTTACTCTGTAGACACTAAGAATATAGGCCCCTTACCTCCCCCTTTACTCTGTAGACACTAAGAATATAGGCCGTTTACCTCCCCTTTTACTCTGTAGACACTAAGAATATAGGCCCTTTACCTCTCCCTTTACTCTGTAGACACTAAGAATATAGGCCCCTTACCTCCCCCTTTACTCTGTAGACACTAAGAATATAGGCCCTTTACCTCCCCCTTTACTCTGTAGACACTAAGAATATAGGCCCCTTACCTCCCCCTTTACTCTGTAGACACTAAGAATATAGGCCCCTTACCTCCCCCTTTACTCTGTAGACACTAAGAATATAGGCCCTTTACCTCCCCCTTTACTCTGTAGACACTAAGAATATAGGCCCCTTATCTCCCCCTTTACTCTGTAGACACTAAGAATATAGGCCCTTTACCTCCCCCTTTACTCTGTAGACACTAAGAATATAGGCCCCTTACCCCCCGCTTTACTCTGTAGACACTAAGAATATAGGCCCCTTACCTCCCCCTTTACTCTGTAGACACTAAGAATATAGGCCCCTTACCCTCCCTTTACTCTGTAGACACTAAGAATATAGGCCTTTACCTCCCCCTTTATTCTGTAGACACTAAGAATATAGGCCCCTTACCCCTCCCTTTACTCTGTAGACACTAAGAATATAGGCCCTTTATCTCCCCCTTTACTCTGCAGACACTAAGAATATAGGCCCCTTACCCCTCCCTTTACTCTGTAGACACTAAGAATATAGGCCCTTTACCTCCCCCTTTACTCTGTAGACATTAAGAATATAGGCCCCTTACCTCCCCCTTTACTCTGTAGACACTAAGAATATAGGCCCCTTACCCTCCCTTTACTCTGTAGACACTAAGAATATAGGCCCTTTACCTCCCCCTTTACTCTGTAGACACTAAGAATATAGGCCCCTTACCCTCCCTTTACTCTGTAGACACTAAGAATATAGGCCCTTTACCTCCCCCTTTACTCTGTAGACACTAAGAATATAGGCCCCTTACCCTCCCTTTACTCTGTAGACACTAAGAATATAGGCCCCTTACCCCTCCCTTTACTCTGTAGACACTAAGAATATAGGCCCCTTACCTCCCCCTTTACTCTGTAGACACTAAGAATATAGGCCCCTTACCCACCCCTTTACTCTGTAGACACTAAGAATATAGGCCCCTTACCCCTCCCTTTACTCTGTAGACACTAAGAATATAGGCCCCTTACCTCCCCCTTTACTTTGTAGACACTAAGAATATAGGCCGTTTATCTCCCCCTTTACTCTGTAGACACTAAGAATATAGGCCCCTTACCTCCCCCTTTACTCTGTAGACACTAAGAATATAGGCCTCTTACCTCCCCCTTTACTCTGTAGACACTAAGAATATAGGCCCCTTACCCCTCCCTTTACTCTGTAGACACTAAGAATATAGGCCCGTTACTTCCCCTTTACTCTGTAGACACTAAGAATATAGGCCCCTTACCTCCCACTTTACTCTGTAGACACTAAGAATATAGGCCCTTTACCTCCCCCTTTACTCTGTAGACACTAAGAATATAGGCCCCTTACCTCCCCCTTTACTCTGTAGACACTAAGAATATAGGCCCCTTACCTCCCCCTTTACTCTGTAGACACTAAGAATATAGGCCCCTTACCTCCCCCTTTACTCTGTAGACACTAAGAATATAGGCCCCTTACCTTCCCCTTTACTCTGTAGACACTAAGAATATAGGCCCCTTACCTCCCCCTTTACTCTGTAGACACTAAGAATATAGGCCCTTTACCTCCCCCTTTACTCTGTAGACACTAAGAATATAGGCCCCTTACCTCCCCCTTTACTCTGTAGACACTAAGAATATAGGCCCCTTACCTCCCCCTTTACTCTGTAGACACTAAGAATATAGGCCCCTTACCTCCCCCTTTACTCTGTAGACACTAAGAATATAGGCCCCTTACCTCCCCCTTTACTCTGTAGACACTAAGAATATAGGCCCCTTACCTCCCCCTTTACTCTGTAGACACTAAGAATATGGGCCCTTTACCTCCCCCTTTACTCTGTAGACACTAAGAATATGGGCCCCTTACCTCCCCCTTACTCTGTAGACACTAAGAATATGGGCCCCTTACCTCCCCCTTTACTCTGTAGACACTAAGAATATGGGCCCCTTACCTCCCCCTTTACTCTGTAGACACTAAGAATATAGGCCCCTTACCTCCCCCTTTACTCTGAAGACACTAAGAATATAGGCCCCTTACCTCCCCCTTTACTCTGTAGACACCAAGAATATAGGCCCCTTACCTCCCCCTTTACTCTGTAGACACCAAGAATATAGGCCCCTTACCTCCCCCTTTACTCTGTAGACACTAAGAATATAGGCCCCTTACCTCCCCCTTTACTCTGTAGACACTAAGAATATAGGCCCTTACCTCCCCCTTTACTCTGTAGACACTAAGAATATAGTTCCCTTACCTCCCCCTTTACTCTGTAGACACTAAGAATATAGTTCCCTTACCTCCCCCTTTACTCTGTAGACACTAAGAATATAGGCCCCTTACCTCCCCCTTTACTCTGTAGACACTAAGAATATAGGCCCCTTACCTCCCCCTTTACTCTGTAGACACCAAGAATATAGGCCCCTTATCTCCCCCTTTACTCTGTAGACACTAAGAATATAGTCCCCTTACCTCCCCCTTTACTCTGTAGACACTAAGAATATAGGCCGTTTACCTCCCCTTTTACTCTGTAGACACTAAGAATATAGGCCCCTTACCTCCCCCTTTACTCTGTAGACACTAAGAATATAGGCCCTTTACCTCTCCCTTTACTCTGTAGACACTAAGAATATAGGCCCCTTACCTCCTCCTTTACTCTGTAGACACTAAGAATATAGGCCCTTTACCTCCCCCTTTACTCTGTAGACACTAAGAATATAGGCCGTTTACCTCCCCTTTTACTCTGTAGACACTAAGAATATAGGCCCTTTACCTCTCCCTTTACTCTGTAGACACTAAGAATATAGGCCCCTTACCTCCTCCTTTACTCTGTAGACACTAAGAATATAGGCCCTTTACCTCCCCCTTTCCTCTGTAGACACTAAGAATATAGGCCCCTTACCCACCCCTTTACTCTGTAGACACTAAGAATATAGGCCCTTTACCTCCCCCTTTACTCTGTAGACACTAAGAATATAGGCCCCTTACCTCCCCCTTTACTCTGTAGACACTAAGAATATAGGCCGTTTACCTCCCCTTTTACTCTGTAGACACTAAGAATATAGGCCCTTTACCTCTCCCTTTACTCTGTAGACACTAAGAATATAGGCCCCTTACCTCCTCCTTTACTCTGTAGACACTAAGAATATAGGCCCCTTACCTCCCCCTTTACTCTGTAGACACTAAGAATATAGGCCGTTTACCTCCCCTTTTACTCTGTAGACACTAAGAATATAGGCCCTTTACCTCCCCCTTTACTCTGTAGACACTAAGAATATAGGCCCCTTACCCACCCCTTTACTCTGGAGACACTAAGAATATAGGCCCTTTACCTCCCCCTTTACTCTGTAGACACTAAGAATATAGGCCCCTTACCTCCCCCTTTACTCTGCAGACACTAAGAATATAGGCCCCTTACCTCCCCCTTTACTCTGTAGACACTAAGAATATAGGCCCCTTACCTCCCCCTTTACTCTGTAGACACCAAGAATATAGGCCCCTTACCTCCCCCTTTACTCTGTAGACACCAAGAATATAGGCCCCTTACCTCCCCCTTTACTCTGTAGACACCAAGAATATAGGCCCCTTACCTCCCCCTTTACTCTGTAGACACTAAGAATATAGGCCCTTTACCTCTCCCTTTACTCTGTAGACACTAAGAATATAGGTCTCTTACCTCCCCCTTTACTCTGTAGACACTAAGAATATAGGCCCCTTACCTCCCCCTTTACTCTGTAGACACTAAGAATATAGGCCCCTTACCTCCCCCTTTACTCTGTAGACACTAAGAATATAGGCCCTTTACCTCCCCTTTTACTATGTAGACACTAAGAATATAGGCCCTTTACCTCTCCCTTTACTCTGTAGACACTAAGAATATAGGCGCCTTACCTCCCCCTTTACTCTGTAGACACTAAGAATATAGGCCCTTTACCTCCCCCTTTACTCTGTAGACACTAAGAATATAGGCCCCTTACCTCCCCCTTTACTCTGTAGACACTAAGAATATAGGCCCCTTACCTCCCCCTTTACTCTGTAGACACTAAGAATATAGGCCCTTTACCTCCCCTTTTACTCTGTAGACACTAAGAATATAGGCCCTTTACCTCTCCCTTTACTCTGTAGACACTAAGAATATAGGCCCCTTACCTCCCCCTTTACTCTGTAGACACTAAGAATATAGGCCCCTTACCTCCCCCTTTACTCTGTAGACACTAAGAATATAGGCCCTTTACCTCCCCTTTTACTCTGTAGACACTAAGAATATAGGCCCCTTACGTCTCCCTTTACTCTGTAGACACTAAGAATATAGGCCCCTTACCTCCCCCTTTACTCTGTAGACCCTAAGAATATAGGCACTTTACCTCCCCCTTTACTCTGTAGACACTAAGAATATAGGCCCCTTACCTCCCCCTTTACTTTGTAGTTGTCACATGGAATACATCAACATCCTCACCAGTACATTTTATAAATTTCTTCTTTCAACTCCCATAGATATAATAAAAATCCTATATTTCCCAAATATTTACTGTTTTTGCGGCTCTTCCTTTATTCCTGAGGTCCCAAGTTACCCACAGGTATTAGTTTTTTTTTTTTTTTTTCCCGTGAGGAACTTTCTTTAGCACTTCTTTTAGAACAAGTCTGCTGCTGACAAATTCTCTATGATGTCCTTCATCTAAGAATGTCTTTATTTGACCTTCATTCCTAGAGAATATTTTTGCTGGATATAAAATAGACAGTTTTTTTCTCTTTCAGGATTTAAAAAATGTTGTTCTGTCTTCTTACATCCATACTTTTTGATGAGAAATCTGCAGTAATTTTAACATTTGTTCCCTTAAATGCAGTGTCATTTATCTCTTGTTGCTTTCAAAGTTTTTCGTTTTAGTTTTTGGCAAGGATTTTGACGTGTCTAGAAGTAGTTTTCTTCGACGTTATCCTCTTAGATTTTCTTCTTTTTTTTTATTTTGTTGATTTTCTTAAATTTGTAAGTTTAGTTCCTTCATCAAATTTGTAAAATTTTCAGACATTATTCCTTCAAATATTTTCCTGTGCTTATCTCATTCTCTCCTTTGACTCTGAAGACAAGAATATCAGACCTTCTGATAGATCCTTCCCCATATGTGCATGAGGCTTTGCTCAATTTTTTTTATAAATCTTTTTATTTCTTGGAAAGAAACATTTTTTCTCTGTTGCTCAGACTGAGTAATATCTATTAATCTAGATTCAAGTTCACTGTCTTTTTCCTCTTGTCTATTCCGTTCTCTGTTAAGCCCATCCAAATCACAGCAGCCCCCGTCGTATTTGTGGTTTCACTTTCCACAGTTCAGCTACCTACAGTCAACTCTGGTCTGAAAATATTAAATGGAAAATTCCACGAATAAACAATTCATACGTTTTGAATTCCATGCTGTTCTGAGAGTGTGATGAAATCTCATGACGCCCCACTATGTCCAGCTCTGAACAAGAATGATCCATTTTCCAGCATAAATCCATGCTGTATAAGCTACCTGCTTGTTAGTCTCTTGGTAGCCATCTTGGTTATCAGATCAACTGCTACGGTATCATAGTGCTCTGTTCAAGAAACTCTTAATTTACTTAATAATGGCCCCAAAGCAAAAGAGTAGTGATGCTATCAATTTGGATACATCAAAGAGAAGACATAGCACGCTTCCTTTAAGTGAAAAGGTGAAGGTTCTTGACCTAATAAGGAAAGAAAAAAACTGCATGCTGAAGTTGCTAAGATCTACAATAAGAACAAATCTATCCATGAAACTGTGAAGAAAGAAAAATAAATTCATGCAAGTATGGCAGTTGCACCTCACACTACAAAAATTACAATCACAATGCATAAGTGTTTAGGTAAAATAGAAAAGGCATTAAATTTGTAGGTAGAAGACATTAACAGAAAACATGTTGCAACTGACTACAATGTGTTACACCATAAAATATTGAGTATATATTAAGACTTCAGCAAGGATCCTCTGAAACAAGTGATACCAAGTCATTTACTGCAAATAAGGGATGATTACACAGATTCAAGAACAGGTTTAGACTGAAAAATATTAAAATTACTGGAGAAGCTGTGTCTGTTCATGAGGCAGCTGCTGCCACATTTCCAGCAGAGATGAAGAAGCTGACTAAGGAGAAAGGATCCATCCAAAGCAAGTCTTCAACAGGAGTGAAACTACGCTGTTCTAAAAGAAGATGACCCATAGAACCTACAATCATAAAAGTGCAAAGGAGGCACTAGGGCATGAGAGAGAACACACTTTTATAAGAACAAGTTTTCACATAACTTTTATGACAGTATTTTGTTATAATTGTTCTATTTTATTAGTAGTTATTGTTTCTAATCTCTTACTGTGCCTAAAATTAAGCTTTATAATAGGTATGTATATATATAGGAAAAAAAATATAGGATTCAATACTGTCTATGGTTTCAGGCAGCCAATGAAGGTCTTGGAATGTACCTCCCATGGATAAACGGAGACTACTGTATTTATTTTTTTTTCTTTTACTTAGTCTTGCATTTTTGGTCTTACATTTTTTTTTCTACATTAAGCCAAGGTCAAGAGTGCTTCTATTATTTTGCTTTTTCCTCTCAATCAATCTTCAAGCAACTGATATTTTTAGGGAAATGGAGACTACAGAATTACTCTTACTTTAATAATGTCAAAAATAATGATTACAGCTGAAACAGAAGGCATACTTTATTTGTTTAAAGCACTGAAAAATTATTCAGAAAGACTGGGATCCTAATTACAGCTATTGCCACTAACTTTTGTGTGTCTTTGTGTCCTCATCTACAAAATAAAAAGTGCTAGGCTAGTAATGTTAAAGTTTCTTTTCAGTACTCATATTCTAAATATGTATTACTTACTCTTTCAATCTGCTTTTCCATTTCTTTATGCTGTTCCAAGTGAATTTTCTTTGCTTTTTCAAAGGCTAAACAAATTTTCTCATGCTCAGTATTGATATTGGTTTCTAGACTTCTTATCTTTTCATTCTTTTCCTAGAAACACAAAACACTTTAAAAGAGTGTAATTGATTTGAAAGGCTAAGGCAGGTAGATCGCTTGAGCCAAGGAGTTCAAGACCAGCCTGGGCAACATGGCAAAGACCCCATTTCACAAAAAACACAAAAAATTAGCTAGGTAGGTGTGGTGGCATGCGCCTGTGGTCATAGCTTCTGGGGAGGCTCAGGTGGGAGCCTTGGAGGCCAAGGCTGTAGTGAGCCATGATTGTGCCACTGCACTGCAGCCTGAACGACGGAGTGAGACTTTGTCTCAAAAAAAGTATAACTGAAAAGCAGTTTTAAATAAAAGTACATTAGTCAAGCATTAAATATGTCATAATGCATTCTTCAAAGACCACAGTAGTTTATACTTCAAACTTTAACAAAATAGTTAAAAGTATTTTATCGAGATGAGAAGATTAAACTATTTTAAATATGAAGAAGCATATTGAAGAACTACCATTACCTTCAATTCTATTAGGACAAAAATGAGAAAACCTGAGTAACGTCTGCCACATATGAGCCTATGAACTTAAACTATAAACAAGCACGATCAGAAGAATTTAGGAGAATTTATACTTTCCTATATGGTATTTAATAATAACAATGCTAAAACAAATACGCTGCCACAAATTAAGTGCTTAAAAGTCAAAGTAAATTTGTAATAACAAAGATAAGTTTTACCACAAGCTCCTGTTCTAGTTCTGCATTTTTTGCAGCAACAGAGGAATAAGCAACTATTTTTTCTTCCAGCTGTTTCTCAAGAGTTAAAAGTTGAGAACATTTCTTTGTCATCTGAAAACACATTGAAATAAATGTAAAATTATTTTTAAAGGTAATGCCTTTGCATCCTAAAATCAAACACCTGCTCCTCTTTTCAAAGTTCAAATACATTTTGTCTAGATAAATTGGGCAAACTTACAGTTACAAACATTTAGGATGCAAAGCGAATAACTTTTTAATCTACATAATTATAAGTACTTAAAAAAACCCAACAATTTAGAAGAAAAACAAATAGTGAAAACAAAGAATCACTTCTAATATCTATGTAAAATATAAGTAATTTAATTCAGACCCCTATATCCAAAAAGGACAATACCCTAATCTAATTTTTTTTTTTTTTTTTTTTTTTTTGAGACGGAGTTTCGCTCTTGATACCCAGGCTGGAGTGCAATGGCGCGATCTCGGCTCACCGCAACCTCCACCTCCTGGGTTCAGGCAATTCTCCTGCCTCAGCCTCCTGAGTAGCTGCGATTACAGGCACACGCCACCATGCCCAGCTAATTTTTTGTATTAGTAGAGACGGGGTTTCACCATGTTGACCAGGATGGTCTCGATCTCTTGACCTCGTGATCCACCCGCCTCAGCCTCCCAACGCCTAATCTAATTTTTTAAGTAGCTGTTAAAGACTGAAATAAGTATAGTAGAATGTTATCAGCAGTTATTTCTGGTGGTAGAATTATCAATGGTTCATTTTCTTCTTTTTCCCTTTTATATTAACAAGCCTGTGCAATTTTTGTAATTTAAAAAAGTTATTAATCCCAATATTTCGCAATTTCCTAAGTAAACTGGTAGCTATAATTGTAGACTGTCTAAAGCTCCATCTCCATTATTAACACAAGTTCCTATCTTACAGCTCTTTTCCTCAGCCTTGACTATAGACTTTTAGCTGAGAAAGCAGGTATTTAAAAAGTATACCTATAGATGACTGCAGCCTCTGGTTTGAAGGCTGAGCAGAAGATACACACATGTAGTCCTGGGCACCCTTATCCTAATGAGACACCCTCATTCTGTCCTTAGTGAAAATGAAGACAAGATATTCACAAACCACTCATTATCCCCTTTTCAGAATGTAATTCCTTGTGTATTTGTATCAGTTTTACATGCGGTTGTTTAAAAATACAGATTCGTTAAACAGTAGAAACATACAAAAAATAAAACTACAGATTTTAGCTAGGTGTGGTGGCTCACACCTGTAATCCCAGCATTTTGGGCTACTGAGATGGGGATTGCCTGAGACCAGGAGTTCGAGACCAGCCTGGGCAACACAGTGAAACTGTCTCTAAGAAAAAAAAAAAAAAAAAAAAATAGCTGGACATAGTGACACATGCCTGCAGTCCCAGCTACTTGGAAGACTAAGGTAGGAGAATGGCTTCAGCCCAGTTCAAACTTACAGTGAGATATGATCACAACACTACTCCAGACTGGGCAAGAGAACAAGATCCTGTCTCTAACAAAAAAAAAAAAAGAAAAAGGAAGAAAAAAGCAGACTCTTGTGCCCATATATATTGAATCAGACTTGCTGGAACAGAACCCAGAAATACGCATATTAAACAGGCTTCCTAGAAAGTTTGGGGTTTGCTAAAATTTTAAACCCTTTGTTATCACTCCTTTTCTTCCAACTGCATAATCCAAAGCTTTTACTTGTAAATGTATATTAACTATATTAATGTATGCTATGGAAGAAATAATAGGCTGCAATGCAATATTATTTCGACCAAATTTGAGATCTTTTACCCACTACAGAGTTTTTCCTACTTTTAACATAAGTTAAAACACAAAGGTTTCCAAATACAATTTTAAAATTTATAACTTACATGGTACCATTTTTTAAAAACTTTAAATACGTGTGTAAACATAAAATGTTTATAAAACCCTAAAATAATACCCTTTGCTCTAGCTCATAAGTTAATACATATATCCAGCTAATTCCAAGCTTACTTCACTTTCCAGTTTGCTGGAGTTCGAAGCTTTCTCTAGTAGCTCCTCTTGAATCAGCTGAAACTGACTAGTTCTGTGAGCCATGTTAACCCTCAAATCAGAGTTTTCAGCTTCTATTTGTATCAGTTTAGTACGTAGTTCTTCTATTCCAGTAACAAGTCTTTGCCTTTCTTTTTCATATTGCTTGTTCACAGTATGTTGATTTTGATCTTTTATACTTTCCACTAATACACATAAAAGGAAAATTGTTCTGAATAAGACTTCAAGAATAAAAACCTAAATAGTTGAAAGACTTAATCATAAACAAAGTTCAGTTTCTGATCTAAAGAATACTAAAATGAACAGAGAATAAGACACTCAATAATGAAATCAAAGAATAAGTAAAGTACTTTCTAAATTAAATACATAACAAAGAGGAAAAGAGTTCTGAATCACTCACTTTTCTAGATAGCTAAGACTATTCCTTTGTACCAGAGATGTTAAGAGTCTTTCTCTGCCTTTTAAATTCCAATTTTTAATAGAAATCACTGTAAAAAAAAATTTTTTTAAGTTGCCCTGTTTTCTTAAACTGAAGATAATCATAAAATTTATTTGGACAATTGGAGATCATTAAGAACATTTTTATGTACTACATATATAGATGCAGGTTCAAAAGCTACAAAGAGCGAATCCTTCCTGACCCCACTGTCTCTCTTCAAACTAGCTGATGAGAATTCAGTGATGCTTTTAAAAAAACTACTGAGCGTAGCCAGGCACAGTGGCATGCACCTGTAATCTGAGCTATCCCCAGGCTGAGGTGGGAGGATCACTTGAGCCCAGGAATTCAAGACCATCCTGGGCAACATAGCAAGATCCTGTCTCAAAAAAACTACTGAGCGTTATCAGAAGTAGTTGTTTGACCATGATCCTTCTCCACTATAAACATATACATCTCTCACTCCAAGGTAAGTAAGCCTTCAGGAGTGCTTTTAAAAAGCATAATATAGATGATTATATGAGAACACATATAGATGTAGAAACAAGAAAAGATACACTTTGCCTTCAAGATTTGCATAAGTAGCCATTTCTAATAAATTCTCTACATCCATAATATTTCACTTTCTAGGCTATCTACCTTTTATTGGCTCCGTTCTTGAGGTAAGAGAATCTATAACATATTATATTTATTACCACCTCTAATTACTACTATTCCCAATTTGGAACATTCACCAAGATAGATCACATGCCGGCCAATAAACCAAGTCTCAAAACACTCTTAAAAATTAAGTCCTAGCCAGGCACGGTGGCTCACGCCTGTAATCCCAGAACTTTGGGAGGCTGAGGCAGGCGGGTCACAAGGTCAGGGGTTTGAGACCAGCTTGACCAACATGGTGAAACCCCATCTCTCCTTAAAAATACAAAAATTAGCCAGGCGTGGTGGTGCACACCTGTAATCCCAGCTACTTAGGAGGCTGAGGCAGGAGAGTTGCTTGAACCCAGGAGGCGGAGGTTGTGTTGAGCCGAGAGTGCACCACTGCACTCCAGCCCGGGCAACAGAGCAAGACTTCATCTCAAAAAAAAAGAAAAAGAAAAAAGAAAAAAAATGAAGTCCTAATCTGATCATCACTAATGACACAAAAATATCTGGAAAAACCTCCAAATATTTAGAAATAAAACACACATAGCATGAGTCAAACAGAAAATCATAAGAGATAACTATATTTTGAACTGAATGAAAATGAAAATACAACACATTTTAAAAAGTGGTGGAATATAGCCAAAGCACTGCTTAAGGGGAAGTTTCTATCCTTAAATACCTAGACGAGAAAAGAAAACTGGTCTAAGATCAATAATCTAAACTGTTACTTTAAGAAAAGGTGTTTATGTTTTTGTTTCATAGAAAAAAGAAGAGAAAATTAAACCTAAAAATAAACTGGGTAGGAGTACAAGGGATCTTGATGGAAATGTCTTACGTCTTGATTGTGGTGATGGTAACAAGAGTTAAACATTAAAACACAAACACCTGACAAAACTTATCAAACTTTATATTAAAATTGGTGCATCTTAATTGCAAAGGTCCCCAACCCCTGGGCCACAAACTGGTACCAGTCCATGGCCTATTAGGAACCAGGCCACATAGCACAAGGTGAGTGGTGGGCAAATCAGCAAAGCTTCATCTGTATTTACACCCACTCCCAATTGCTCACATTACTGCTTGAGCTCTACCTCCTGTTAGATTCGCGGCAGCATCAGATTCTCATAGGAACACAAATCCTATTATGAACTGCACATGCACAGGATCGAGATCGCACTCTCCTTATGAGAATCTCCTGCCATAAGGAGTGTGGCATAAGATGATCTGTCACTGTTTCCCACGACCCCGAGACGGAACCGTCTAGTCGCAGGCAATCAAGGTCAGGGGTCCCACTGATTCTATATTACAATGAGTTGTATAATTATTTCGTCATATATTACAATGTAATAATAATATAAAGTACACAACAAATGTCATGCATTTGAATCATCCTGAAACCACCCCTGCCCCCACCCCTGGCCCATGGAAAAATGGTCTTCCACAAAATCAGGCCCTGGTGCCAAAAAGGTTGGGGACCACTGTCTTATTGGATGTCAATTTTACTTCACTAAACAATAATACAAAGTCTAATAATTCTTAAGTAACTTTTGCTATCTTATCATACCGCAACTAGTAACAGATTATCCTAAGTATGTTTGATAATAGAAACCAAACAGCTGATAAATCTGTTCTTTAAAAACTATCATCTGAGAACACATGGACACATAGAGGGGAACAACACACACTGGGGTCTATCAGAGGGTGGAGGGTGGAAGGAGGGAGTGGATTAGGAAAAATAATTAAGGGGTACTAGGCTTAATACTTGGGTGATGAAATAATCTGTAAAACAAACTTCCAGGCCACAAGCTTACCTATGTAACAAATCTGCACATGTATCCCTGAACTTAAGTTAAATCTAAAATAAAGTTTCTTAAAAAACACTATCATCCAAAACTCTGAATATAATTTATTAAAATAACACAATATAATATACTTACCTACTTGATGACCACCTAGCTTTACAGGTTCTGTTTCTAAACTAGTTAATTTGCTACTTTCTTGGCTGTCATTACAAGTAATAAGACTCTGAGATAACTGATTTGCAGTCAGGTTTGCATGAAGCTTTTGAATTTCTGCCTCTTTCATTGCAAGCTTAATCCTGGCACAAAAGAAAAGTGAAAAATTATTAAAAGATTCTATAAAAATATCTCATACTATACTATTTTTCACCTTTCAAGTTGATTAAAAAAATTAGAATTCTGATATTCATCAACTCTTTAGGTAGGATATGAAGACTCTTATATACCACTGTAGGATTATAAATTGGTTCAGCTACTTTACAAACTTGATGGTATCTAGTAAAAGTGAAAATGTACATACTCTATAACCCAGCAATTTCACTTTTAGGAATATATAATATGGTAACTGTCAAATGTATGTATAAGAAAACATGTATAAGGATGTCCTTTGCAGCACTGTTTGTAACAGAAAATAGAAACAAGATACCTATAAAGGAATGGATAAATTATGACATTGTTATAGGACAAAATCCTATACTGCTATTAAAAGTAACTAACCACATAAATCTATTCATTAATCTATCTCAATATAAGTGACTTTTTAAAATATTGCTGAGTGAAAAAGTAAAATGGCACACAATATACAGTACACTTATATTTGTGTATATGAGTATAAACATACAAAAATAGAGAAATACATATCCAATTCACAATGGTGGATACTTAGCAGAAAAATGGGACTAGTCATAAGGATCAGAGGGTATTATCCATCCTGCAATGTTTTATTTTTTATTTAGAGAAACAGATTTAAAACAAATACTACAAATTTTAGGGAGAATCAATGCTAGTTAAGAAGATTTAATTCTTAGTTGTGGAATCACAGATATCTATTAAAATACTCTCTGAGCTTTTCTGTATATTTTTTTAAGTCCTCAGTTAAGGGTCTTAATCACCAATAAAAAACATTCTATTTGCTATAACTGCAGAATCTGAAAACTGTACCTCAATTCCGAAATCACCAATTTACTTCCCTCACAGCAGCCGATGCAACTGTCTTCCTTGTTTGACAAGCTACTCATCTGGTACTTAGAAAGAGATGATTTAAAGCCAAATATTTCTCTTTTTAACTGCAAGTTTAAAAACAAACACATGTAACCTTATGTACATGGGATACAATTGCTTTTTTATTTAGAACTCCAAATTTTAAAAACTGTATGAATTTAATGGAAACAACTTAATGTCCATCAATAGAATATATAAATACATTAAGAAATATTAAGATAATTGGAAAACTGTAATAGCTAAAAGAAATAAGCCTGAGTCACATGAATCAATACGGACACATCTCATAACAATATTGAGTGAAAAACAAATTATAGTTGCAGACAGTATTTTCATAAAAACGCTAAGCAATATATATATATTTCTAAATGCATCTCTATGTGACAATATTTAAAACATAGATGAGAAGGATACACATGAAATTTCAGAATAATTGCCATTTCCGAGGAAAGAGGAAAAGAATTGGGATCTGATAAGGTACATAAAGAAGCTTTACCTGTAAAATTTTATTCTAAAAAAATATAAAGTTGATAAGGCAATATGTGTCCCATATTTTACAAATACGGTGATACACTGGCATATGGACCTTTTTGTATGTTTGGATAATACAGAATTTTAAAAGACAGTTATTATAAAAAGAAGCAAGGTAAGCACTTAATGACTTCTACCTTCAAACTATTATCAAATCATACCACTTTTTCTAATCATATCATTCGCAGTACTACATGAAACACACAATCAAGTATACATTAGCGCATTTTGGAATCATATTTTAAATGATTCTTTTTTTAGATTTTTTTTTTTTTAAGAGACAGGGTCTCAGTGTCACCCTGGCTGGAGCTATGATCATAGCTCACTGTAGCCTCGAATTCCTGGATGCAAGCAATCCTCCTACCTCTGCTTCTTGATTAGCTGGGACCACAGGCATGCGCACCATGCCCAGCTAATTTTTGTATTTTTGTAGAGTTGGGGTCTTGCTATTTTGCCCAGGCTGGTCTTAAACTCTTAGCTTCAAGAGATCCTCTCACTTTGGCCTGACAAAGTGCTGAAATTACAAGCATGTGCCACTGTGCTTAGCCATATATGAAATAATTCTTGATACGCAAATGAGAATGCCAATTTAAAACTGTCATCTGGGCCAGGCGCGATGGCTCACGTCTGTAATCCCAGCACTTTGGAAGGCCAAGACGGGTGGATCACCTGAGATCGGGAATTCGACACCAGCCTGACCAATATGGAGAAACCCTGTCTCTACTAAAAATACAAAAACTTAGCCAGGAGTGGTAGCGCATACCTGTAATCCCAGCTACTTGGGAGGCTGAGGCAGGAGAATTGCTTGAATCTGGGAGGTGGAGGTTGTGGTGAGTACAACCAAACTGGGCAACAAGAGTGAAACTCTGTCTCAAAAATAATAATAATAATAAATAATATCGGGGATACTAAGTTCACACAGAAGAAAGAGAAAGAAAAATAGAAAGAAAATAAATAAAATAATGTAATAAAAATAAAATTGTTATCTGTATATGATTACTTTCTAATTTCAAAAGCAAATAGTATATTAAAAATCTAAGCAAATAAACAGCATCCTGAGAAAGCAGATGTAACAGAGGAGTTAAGAGCTTATGTTCTAGAAGATGGCCGAATAGGAACAGCTCCGGAGTGCAGTTCCCAGCAAGAACAACGCAGAGGGTGGTGAGTGGCCACCGTATTTCCAAACAAATTTTCACTGCCCACAGACCAGGAGATTCCCAGGCCAAAAAGCGCCACAAGTTTGCAGCATAGTGGTTTCAGCTGGTGCTGGGTTGGTGCACAGAAACTCACACAAATCTAGGTGGCCGTTTCAACTGGCACCTGGAACGCCTGGGAGACAGAGCCGCCCATTCAACTGAAAGGGAGGGGGCAGAGAAAGGGAGCTAGGCGATCTGGCTCAGCCGGTACCACCCCACAAAACAAGCAATCTGAAACGCTCTCGATTGAGAGTTTTGCAGCAAGCAAAACTCCAGCTCAGTTGGGGGAAGGGTGACCACCACTACCGAGGCAGTCTGCCACTACCGAGGCAGTTCACACAGCAGCTGGGTAGAGCCTGCGGCAGCACGTCAGGAACTTATAAATAAAGCCGATCTTCCTAGGACAGAGCACCTGGGAAAAGAGGCGATTATGAGTTCCGCTGCAGCAGACTTAAAAGTACCTGCCCAGCATCTCTGCACGGAAAAAGGGAGCTCCCAGCACAGCACCTGAGCTCCTATAAGGGACAGACTGTCTCCTCAAGCAGCTCCCCGACCCCCGTATACCCAAAGAGACACCTCATAAAGGAGAGCTCAAGTCAACATTTGGTAGGTACCCTTCTGGGTCAAAGATAACAGAAGAAGAAACCGGCAGCAACCCTTACTGTTCTGCAGCCCCCATGGATGATCCCCAGGCAAGCAGGGTCTGGAGTGGGCCTCCAGCGGTCCTGCAGCAGGGGGGCCTGATGTTAGAAGGAAAACTAAGAAACAGAAAGAAATAACTTCATCATCAACAAAAAGGATGTCCACTCAGAGAACCCATCCGAAAGTCACCAACTACAAACACCACAGGTAGATAAAGCCACTAAGATGGGAAGAAACCAGTGCAAAAAGGATGAAAACACCAAAAACCAGAACACTTCTCCTCTTCCAAAGGATCACAACTCCTCACCAGTTAGGGATCAAAGATGGATGGAGAATGAATCTGATGAATTGACAGAAACAGGCTTCAGAAGGTGGGTAATAACAAACTTCTCAGAGCTAAAAGAACATGTGCTAACCCGATGTAAAGAAAATAAGAACCTAGAAAAAAGGTTAGATGAGATGCTAACTAGAATAAACAGCTTAGAGAAGAATATAAACAACTTGATGGAGCTGAAAAACACAGCATGAGAACTTCACAAAGCATACACAAGTTTCAATAGCTGAATCAAACAAGCAGAAGAAAGGATATCAGAGCTTGAAGATCAACTCAATGAAATAAAATGAGAGGCAAGAATAGAGAAAAAAGAGTGAAAAGAAATGAACAAAGCCTCCAAGAAATATGGGATTATATAAAAATACCTAATCTACCTTTGATAGCTGTACCTGAATGTGACGGAGAGAATGAATCCAAGCTGGAAACCACTCTTCAGGATATCATCCAGGAGAACTTCCCCAACCTAGCAAGGCAGGCCACCATTCAAGTCCAGGAAATACAGAGAACACCACAAAGATATTCCTCAAGAAGAGCAACCCCAAGGTACATAATCAGCAGATTCACCAGGGTTGATATGAAGGAAAAAATGCTGAGGGCAACCAGAGAGAAAAGTTGGGTTACCCACAAAGGGAAGCCCATCAGACTCACAGAGGATCTCTTGGCAGAAACCCTACAAGGCAGAAGAGAGTGGGGGCCAATATTCAACATCCTTAAAGAAAAGAACTTTCAACCCAGAATTTCATATCCAGCCAAACTAAGCTTCATAAGTGAAGGAGAAAGAAAATCCTTTATGGACAAGCAATTGCTAAGAGATTTTGTCACCACCAGACCTGCCTTACAAGAGCTCCTGAAAGAAGCACAAAACAAGGAGAGGAACAACCAGTACCAGCCACTCCAAAAACATACCAAATGCCAAAGACCATTGACACAATGAAAAAAATGCATCAACTAATGAGCAAAACATCAGCTAACATCAAAATGGCAGGATCAAATTCACATATAATAATATTAACGTTAAATGTAAATGGGCTAAATACCACAATCAGAAGACACAGACTGGCAAATTGGATAAAAAGTCAAGACCCATTGGTGTGCTGTATTCAGGAAACCCATATCATGTGCAAGGACACACATAGGCTCAAAATAAAGGGATGGAGGAAGATTTATCAAGCAAATAGAGAGCAAAAAAAAAAAGAAAAGCAGGTGTTGCAATCCTAGTCTCTGATAAAATGGACTTTAAACCAACAAAGATCAAAAGAGACAAAGAAGGGCATTACATAATGGTAAAAGGATCAATGCATCAAGAAGAGCTAACGATCCTTAATATATACGCACCCAATACAGAAGCACCCAGGTACATAAACCAAGTTCTTAACGACCTACAAAGAGACTTAAACTCCCACACAATAATAGTGGGAGACTTTAACACTCCACTGTCAATATCAGATAGATCAAAGAGACAGAAAATTAACAAGGATATCCAGGACTTAAACTCAGATCTGGACCAAGCAGATCTAATAGACATCTACAGAAATCTCTACCCCAAATCCACAGAATATACATTCTTCTCAGCACCGCATTGCACCTACTCTAAAATTGGCCACATAATTGGAATTAAATCACTCCTCAACAAATGCAAAAGAACGGAAATCATAACAGTCTCTCAGACCACAGGCCAATCAAATTAGAACTCAGAATTAAGAAACTAACTCAGAACCACACAGCTTCATGGAAACTGAACAACTGGCTCCTGAATGTCGACTGGATAAACAATGAAATGAAGGCAGAAATAAAGATGTTCTTTGAAACCAAAGAGAACGAAGACATAACGTACCAGAATCTCTGGGACACATTTAAAGCAGTGTCTAGAGGGAAATTTATAGCAATAAATGCCCACATGAGAAGCGAGGAAAGATCTAAAATTGACATCCTATCATCAAAATTGAAAGAGCTAGAGAAGCAAGATTAAAAAACTCAAAAGTTAGCAGAAGACAAGAAATATCTAAGATCAGAGCAGAAATGAAGGAGACAGAGACATAAAAAACCCTTCAAAAAATCAATAAATCCAGGAGTTGGTTTTTTGTAAAGATCAACAAAATAGACCACTAGCCAGCTTAATAAAAAAGAAAAGGGAGAAGAATCAAATAAATGCAGTAAAATACAATAAAGGGGATATCACCACAGATTCCACAGAAATACAAACTGCAATCAGAGATTACTACAAACAACTCTATGCACACAAACCAGTAAACCTGGAAGAAATGGATATATTCCTGGACATTTGCACCCTCCCAAACCTAAACCAGGAAGAAGTTGAAACCCTGAATAGACCAATAACAAGGGCTGAAGTTGACGCAGCAATTAATAGCCTACCAACCAAAAAAAGTCCAGGTCCAGAAGGATTCACAGCTGAATTCTACCAGACATACAAAGAGGAGCTGGTACCATTCCTTCTGAAACTACTTCAAACAATACAAAAAGAGAGAATCCTTCCCAAATCATTTTATGAGACCAAAATCATCCTGATACCAAAACCCGGCAGAGACTCAGCAAGAAAAGAAAACTACAGGCCAATATCAATGATGAACATAGATGCAAAAATCTTCAATAAAATACTGGCAAGCCGATTGCAACAGCACATCAAAAAGCTTATCCACCACAATCAAGTAGGCTTCATCCTGGGGATGCAAGGCTGGTTCAACATACGTAAGTCTATAAACGTAATTCACCACATAAACAGAACCAAAGACAAAAACCACATGATTATCTCAATAGATGCAGAGAAGGCCTTTGACAAAATTCAGCAGCCCTTTATGCAAAAAACTCTCGATAAACTAGGTATCGAAGGAACATATCTCAAAACAATAAAAGCTATTTATGACAAACCTACAGCCAATATCACACTGAATGGGCAAAAACTGGAGGCATTCCCTTTGAAATCCGGCACTAGACAAGGATGTCCTCTCTCACCACTCCTGTTCGATATACTATTGGAAGTTCTAGCCAGAGCAATTAGGCAAGAAAAAAAAAAAAATAAAAGATACTCAGTTAGGAAAGGAGGAAGTCAAATTGTCTCTATTTGCAGACGACATGATTGTATATTTAGAAGACCCTATCATCTCAGCCCAAAACCTCCTTAAACTGATAAGCAACTTCAGCAAAGTCTCAGGATACAAAATCAATGTGCAGAAATCACAAGCATTTCTATACACCAATAACAGACTAACAGAGAGCCAAATCATGAGCAAACTCCCATTCACAATTGCTACAAAGAGAATAAAATACCTAGGAATACAACTAACAAAGGATGTAAAGGACCTCTTGAAGGAGAACTACAAATCACTGCTCAACGAAATAAGAGAGGACACAAACAGATGGAGAAACATTCCATGCTCATAGTTAGGAAGAATCAATATTGTGAAAATGGCCATACTGCCCAAAGTAATTTATAGATTCAACACTATCCCCATCAAGCTACCAATGACCTTCTTCACAGAACTGGAAAAAACCACCTTAAACTTCATATGGAACCAAAAGAGACTGCATGGCCAAGAAAATCCTAAGCAAAAATAATAAAGCTGGAGGCATCATGCTACCTGATTTCAAACTATACTACAAGGCTACAGTAATCAAAACAGCATGGTGCTGGAACCAAAACAGAGATATAGACCAATGGAACAGAACAGAGGCCCTGGAGGCAACACCACACATCTACAACCATCTAATCTTTGACAAACCTAACAAAAAGAAGCAATGGGGAAAGGATTCCCTGTTTAATAAGTGGTGTTGGGAAAACTGGCTAGCCATGTGCGGAAAGCAGAAACTGGACTCCTTCCTGACACCTTACACTAAAATTAACTCCAGATGGATTAAAGACTTAAACATAAGACTTAACGCCATAAAAACCCTAGAAGAAAACCTAGGCAAAACCATTCAGGACATAGGCATAGGCAAGGACTTCATGACTAAAACACAAAAAGCATTGGCAACAAAAGCCAAAATAGACAAATGGGACCTGATTAAACTCCAGAGCTTCTGTACAGAAAAAGAAACCATCATTAGAGTGAACCGGCAACCAACAGAATGGGAAAAAAACTTTTGCAATCTACCCTTCTAACAAAGGGCTAATATCCAGAATCTACAAAGAACTAAAACAGATTTACAAGAAAAAAACAAACCCATCCAAAAGTGGGCAAAGGATATGAACAGACACTTTTCAAAAGAAGACATATATGAGGCCAAGAAACTGAAAAAATGCTCATCATCACTCATTATTAGAGAAATGCAAATCAAAACTACATTGAGATACCACCTCACACCAGTTAGAATGGCGATCATTTAAAAATCTGGAGACAACAGATGCTGGAGAGGATGTGGAGAAATAGGAACACTTTTACACTGTTGGTAGGAGTGTAAACTAGTTCAACCATTGTGGAAGACAGTGTGGCGCTTCCTCAAGGACCTAGAAATAGAAATTCCGTTTGACCCAGCAATCCCATTACTGGGTATATACCCAAAGGATTATAAATCATTCTATTATAAAGACACATGCACACGTATGTTCATAGCAGCACTGTTTACAATAGCAAAGACCTGGAACCAACACAAATGCCCATCGACGACAGACTGGACAAGGAAAACGTGGTACATATACACCATGGAATACTATGCAGCCATAAAAAATGATAAGTTTGTATCTTTTGAGGGACATGGATGAATCTGGAAACCATAATTCTCAGCAAACTGACACAAGAATAGAAAATCAAACACCACATGTTCTCACTCATAGGCAGATGGGAGAAGTTGGACACAGGGAGGGCAGCATCACACACTGGGGTCTGCTGTCAGGGGACAAGGGAGGGACATCAGGGAGGTGGGGAGGTCAGGGAGGGATAACATGGGGAGAAATGCCAGATGTAGGTGACGGGGGGACGGAGGCAGCAAACCAAATTGCCATGTGTGTACCTGTGCAACAATCCTGCATGATCTGCACATGTACCCCAGAATCTAAAGTACAATTTTTAAAAAAGTTTAAAAAAAAGATCTTATGGTCTAGTTTAAATTCGGCTACTTATCAGTTGGGCAATATTTACTTCCTTGGGTCTAGGTTTCTTCACCAATAAAATGATGATATTGCATCAGATGATTTCTAATATTCTTTTTGGTTCATAATTCCATAGTTTGTAATAGTTTAACATGGGTAAGTCTACCATCTAGTTTACCATACATTCATATGTGAAATCAACCATAATATATTTACCTATAGTTACCCCTGATCTTTCCTTCATTTTACACCTATCAATTACAAATTCCTGAATAGGTTTACTTACCTTCTCCCTAATCTTACTTATATATATGGTCACAAATGTAACTCAAAGCAAAAAGGTGGTAGACTACTATTATAAAAACATTTTAAAGTTCTATGCCATTCTAGTAAGTACATGAAAAGTTGCTCATCATGAGCCATTAAAGAAATGTAAATTAAAACTGCAATGTGATACCACTTTACACTCACTAAGATGGTTATAATAAAGACAGACAGACAAGAACAAGTGTTGGGAAGGAAACAGAGAAACAGGAACCCTCATACATTGCTGGTGAGAATGTAAAATAGTGTAGACATTTTGGAAAACAGTTTGGCATAAATTCACCATAAGACCCAACAATGCTACTCCTAGGTATCTACCCAAGAGAAAGAAAACAGGTCTAAAGACTTGTACGCAAATGTTCATAGCAGCATTATTCCTAATATCCAAAAGTGGAAACAGTTCAAATGTCCATCAATGGATAAAATGTAACATATCTATATAATGAAATACTATTTAGCAATAAAAAGAAATGAAATACTGATATCACAACATGAATGACTCTCAAAACATTAAGAATGCAAAAACCAGATGTAAAAGAGCACATACTGTATGAGTTCATTTATGTGAAATGTCCAGAAAAGACAAATCTATTGATGCAAAAACTATTAGTGTCTTCCTAGGGGTAGGAGTGAGTACAGGGACTAATTATAAATAGGTACAAAATATCTTTTGGGGATGATAAAAATGTTTCAAAGCTGGACTGTGGTGATTGTTCCAAAACTTGTAAATTTACTAAAAATCATAGATTAGTACACTAAAAACAGGCAAATTTATGGTATGTAAATGATACTTCAAGAAAGCTGTTTAAAAAAAATTCTTTGCCATTCTTATATATGGCATCTGAGAAACTAAGAAACAGTGTAGAATGGTAAGTGCAGGAAAAAAAATAGAGATTAGATAGAAGATAAATTTGTGACTAAAAGTATGGAGGAAAGAAAAAATTAAATGACAGTCTTTTCTAAAACACTTTGGTAAAATTCTTTTTTTCTGTTACGTAATCACATACTTACTGGCAACTGGGATATAATTTTTTCCAAACTTCTTAGTTCTATTCTTGAACTTTCAATTTCTTGTTGACATAAATCTAGTCGCTCATTCTGTGCCGCAACACGAACCTTTAATTCTCGGTTTTCATTCATTAAACAAAACTTTTCTCTAAGTATTTCATCTTTGTTCTCTAACTCACTCTCTAACTTCAAAATACTTTGTCTAGATTCAGTTAATTGTGCTATGACATCTGAATTTTTCACTGCCATGATCCTTAATTTTTCTTTTCCGTTGCTATTTTCTTCTTTTAACTGCCTATGATGAAAAAAAGAATAAAAATGAAAATAAAATATATATGCATTCATTTTCAATCATATTTATTTAATCACATTAAAAGTTTTTTAAAGCTTAATTCTAAAATAATACCTGCTCACATTTTACTAAATACCTACTTTTGCATGCCAGGCACTTAACTTTATGTGCTTGGCACTATTATGACTTCTTACTTACAGATGAGGTAACTGAGGCACAAAAAGGCTATATAACTTTCCCAGTGTCTCTCAGTAAACGGTGGGCTGAAATCTTGAAAGTATTTCTGCTCCCAGTTTAATTGCATAAGACAGGATAACTAACTCCGAAATCCCTGACATAGTAGGGATTTTGTATTACCAACAAAGTTTTGGATTCCTAAAACAGGAGAGAAAAGTAAACTGGCTCTATTTGTAAAACAGGAAGGAAAAGCAAACTGGCTCTACATAATTGTACAATCGGCTTAAGAGCACAGCATCAGTGACTTTCTGTTCTTACAAGGATTCTTTTAAGAAATACTGCATCAGCAACTCTTTTGAGACGGAATTTCACTTGTTTCCCAGGCTGCAGTGCAGTGGTGCAATCTCGGCTCACTGCAACCACCGTCTCCCAGGTTCAAGTGATTCTCCTGCCGTAGCCTCCTGAGTAGCTAGGATTACAGGCACATGCTGCCACATCTGGCTAATTTTTATATTTTTTTAGTAGAGATGGGGTTTCACCATGTTGGCCAGGCTAGTCTCTATCTCCTGATCTCAGATGATCCACCCGCCTCGGCCTCCCAAAGTGCTGGGGTTACAGGCGTGAGACACTGCACTGGGTCCAGCAACTCTTAATGGCACAGGGGGAAATACTGTGTTGAAAAACTCAGACATTTTAGAAACGGTCAGACTCCAAATGTGAAGTTTTAAAAATATCTTAACCAATTTATTTCACTTATATTTGAAATACGAAAATAACATTTTTGAAAAATATGAAAATAACATGACTTAAAAAATCATATCTAATTAAGTATACAAGAATTCTTTCATTAAGTACAAAAAGTGATAGGGGATTCCATATAGTGTAATTGGCAGCATTTTTCTTTCTTAAAAGTAGATCTTGCAATCAGTAACAATAGATTCTAGAAAATATTCTAGTAAAAAGTATCTTTACTCCCTCCTCCTTGGCAAAAATACTAAACACACTACCTTAAGGGAAATATGGCAAAATTAGACAAACCAGTTATTCTGATCGCTTCCCACTCCTCCTTTTTAAAAATTAACAGTTTGAAGTGATAAAGACTGATTAACATTAACCTCTGCAAGTTGATGGGTATTAGTTTTGAGAGGACAATATGATATACTAGAGAGAGTATAGGAGTCGGAAGACTTTATCTTTCTGACCTTAGTAAATTCTGGCTACTCTCGAGGCTTCTGTTTCTTTACTTATAAAATGAGAAGTTTGGACTTGGTAATTTTTTATGATTTGAAAAACATTTTTATTAAAACATCAGATATTATGCACATTTTACTAGCTAGCTAATATGGTCATCTATCAAGGTCATTATGTCTATTAATTTTCTCTAAATATATGAGAAGCAAATATGTTGATCAGTATCTCTCCATATTTACAAGTATATTAGCATTAATACATTTTACTTCATTTCTAATTCTATACCTAGAAAACAGTTTCAGTCATGAAGCCTATCCTTCTATATAATGTAAGCCCATAATTACAACATATAAAATATTGTATTTTAAGATTTTTTTTATTTCTACACAAAAATCCTGTTCTGCAACAGCATACTGTACCTTAATTTCTCTTTCAGAATTTCAAGTTCACTTTTATATAGACCACACTTCTCTTGTAGCCTTTTATTTTCTTTTTCACAGTTAATTAGATTTCTCTCTAATATTTCTTCTTCAGCTTGAACCTAAAACAATAATTTAAGTGGACATACTAATGTGGTTGTAAGTTTTAGGTGTTTCAAGCTAAAAATGTAAGTAGTGATTTCAGAAATAAGCAGGAAAATAGACTAAGGATTTCATATATTTAAGTCCCCAGCCTTGTAGTAAAAAGAAGCAAAGTGAAGTTCCTGAGCAGTAACAAAGGACAGAGAAAAGGATGCTACTATCTGTCCAGAAAACGTGTAACAGATAGGCAATCACATCAACTGAAAGCAAAAGCGCTCTGACCTCACGTGCACAAGGCAAGCAATTCATCTAGGGCTGCTGTGTTCGAGTTACTAAAGGTTAATTTCAGTACAAATGTTCCAGAGAAGTTATTTTTGAAATTTTAGCCACAAAATTTACCAATGAAACCACAGCCCCAAATGCAGAAGATAAAAGCACCCAGGATACAGTGTTGAGAGGAGAAGATTGGGTAGATCTGCCCCAATTCCTTTGTTACCCTATGTTACATCCACCTAACTATAGGGCTTTGCTGAGCATAGTTTGCAACTGATAATCCTAAGCGTTAAAAAAAACACCTCTCTCTTACATTTTTCTCTCTTTTCTCCATAAAGTCCTCCTTCTCCTCAAGAATATTCCTCCTATCACGTCTTCTACCTCCCCTTATAGATTAACTCATTAAAAATCCCTTCTAAGATATTTCATTCCCACAAGGACCCTCTCCAAGGCTTTCAAAACAGTGATCTGATTAACTAATTCACACTTAAGATTTCAGTACCCAGTAAAACCTTAATATTTTACACTGCCAAGTGATATTCAGTTTTACTGCAAAGGAATGACCTCTTTGTAATCAACTGCAGACCTTTTCCTTGATCTTGGTACTTAATACTGTTGGTAACTTCTCCTCTAAAATATTTTATCATTTAGCTATCATGACAATATTATACTTGTCTCTGGTCACTTGCTTTCTTTGCTTCCTTTTATTAACTCATCATTCCTGACTGCTCTCTTCTTTTTATATACTCTCTCGAAAGTTTACAAATCTCTTGACTTTCCTTATTGCAACTACATTATGAGAAACACTCACCTCACGTTTCCAAAATCCCGCCTTTCTTCCTTATGCTATGAAAATTACTTAAGCAATATCTTAACTTATGAGACCAAAGACATTTAATTCAAAATCCTTCAATTTCCTTCCACCTAAAACTTTTTTTCTGTATTTTTTATCCACTTTTTTCCCATAAGGAAAAGAAATGCCCTA
The DNA here is from genome assembly GCF_030222135.1 of Aotus nancymaae. Taxonomy (NCBI): domain Eukaryota; kingdom Metazoa; phylum Chordata; class Mammalia; order Primates; family Aotidae; genus Aotus; species Aotus nancymaae. The sequence goes on along the minus strand of NW_026988537.1, from coordinate 1,519,171 downwards.
TTTCATTAAAAAAAAAAAAATCTCACTTCCAATCTTCTTGAATATAGTTCAGACTCTTGTGCCATCTTTTATTCCCTATAATTCTAGCACCTTCCATCTCCCCCTACTAATATGTTGAGGGTACCCTTAGGTACTTTACCACAGCTTCTTCACCTTACCTTAGCTTCTTTCTACCTTTCCATTTGCTGCCTCCCCAAACCTGCCACACACACTTATTTCCTCTTCACCTACTATATGTAAAGAATTGTCTGTTAGCTACCTCTACTGCCTCCCTTTCCATTTCTCCTATCTCAGAGATTGTGCCTTCTAATAAGTTGCTCCCTACAAAGTATCCAGTGACTCCTTGATTATAAAAAACAATAGCCCTGTCTCGTTCCTCATCTTTCTAAAATTTTTTTCTAATTTTTTACAGACAGGGTCTTGCTCTTTCACTTAGGCCTGAGTACAGTGGCATTATCATGGCCTAATGCAGCCTCTAACTCCTGAGTTCAAGCAATCCTTCTACCTCACCTCCTGAGTAGTTGGATTAACAGGCATGAGCCACCATACCTTGTTCAGTCCTCATTCTTCTTGACCGATTTGCAATATCTGGCACTGAAGATCACCACCTTCTTTTTAAAATGTTCAGCCAGGCACAGTGGCTCACTCCTGTAATCTCAGCACTTAGGGAGGCTGAGGTAGGTGGATCATCTGAGGTCAGGAGTTTGGGACCAGCCTGACCAACACAGAGAAACCCCGACTCTACTAAAAATACAAAATTAGTTGGGTGTAGTGGTGCATGCCTGTAATCCCAGCTACTCGGGAGGCTGAGGCAGGAGAATCACTTGAACTCAGGAGGCAGAGGTTGCGGTGAGCCAAGATAGTGCCATTGCACTCTAGCCTGGGCAACAAGAGCAAAACCCCATCTCAAAATAAATAAATAAAATAAAATATAAAATGTTCTATTGCCTTGGCTTTTCTTACTATACTTTCCTGATTCTCTAATATTTTTTAAATCACTTTTCTATATCTTTCAAAAGCTAATCCACCTGTTCTTTATCTCCCAGGGTATCTTTCATCTTGTTCTCACTCTATATAAACTCTGTCAATGTACAGTGTTTGTACACCTTAATCAGTACTGTCAATTCTTAAAATCCACAGCCCTAGTATGAATTTCAATGTCTAAATCCAGACCTATAGATACAAAAGCCTACCAGAAACCTACACCTGGATATTCTACGACATTTCCAAAACAGTACTCATTAAGTTTTTTTCCTAAATTGTCAATTTTGATTCATAATGCAATCATCCAGTAGTCACTCAAACCAGCAACCTAAAAACAGCCTGAATTTTTCTCTTTCTCATACTGCCCACTTCTAATGCATTCGAGTGGTCACTAGATCCCAGATTCTCCAACTTTAACATCTCTCATATCTATCTACTCAGCTCCTTCATCTTCAATATCTCTTGCCTTGTCTCTCACCTCTCAAATGCATCTGCACATAACATCAGAGTGAGTTTCCTACAACATAAATGTTGATCTTCAATATCTCTTGCCTTGTCTCTCACCTCTCAAATGCATCTGCACATAACATCAGAGTGAGTTTCCTACAACATAAATGTTGATCATTTTCCCTGCTTAACACTATTCGGTGATATACCACAATCTTGGATATACCCTAGCAGCTCAAGCACTGCCTACTCTGTGAAGCTTTCTTTGGGCCCACCAGAGTTTATTAACTGGCCCCACTTTCATCCTGACCTACCATACCTACCTCTTATTTCTATAATATTATACTTCTTATTCCAAAATACTGAAATTATTTGTTTATATACTTGTCAATCTTACTAGACAGTGAGCTCTTTAGGGTAGGTATCATGTGTTACGTATCACTGAATCTCCCAGATACTGGCATAGTACCTGGCATGTAAAAGGAATTTCATAATTGTTTAATAAATGAACACCCATCTTCTTATTCTACCCTTCTACCTAAACATTCTTTCCTCTGCCTTTATACTTTTCTTTGAACAGAATCATAAACTTCCTCTGCTTTAATTGTTATCTCAAGATGGAAATCTCCCATATTAGCATCTCTTTACCAGACCTCTCTGTTGAGTTCAATACCTGAATATGCAACTGTGGTGTTCCTCCATACATATTTCATTACCATGTGATATTACTTAAAGATACTAAATGAATATAATAAATGAATGTAATAAACTCACTATATTTCTATATAGAATCAGTTCAAGAAACTTTCCCTCTCAGAGGTAGAAGCAAGGCCCTCTCAGAGTAGCAGATCGAGGAAGACCATTGAAGGCTACCTAATCTGTCTTCATTTTCCCTGAAGTGGTAAAAATGAATTTCTTTCTTCTACTTCTCTAGCTCCGGTCTTTGCTCACACATTCCGTCCTTCTCTATATTTTGTTCTTCTACTTCTCTAGCTCCGATCTCTGCTCACACACTCCATCCTTCTCTATATTTTGTTCCTTCTCCGCTCTCTACTCTTTTCCCTCTTTAGATAAAAAAGTTTCTGCTGATAATAAAAGGATTACTGAACATCATCCTTAACATTTATAAATTCTTTATTTAAATGATTTTATAAGATCATAAAAGTTACTCTGTCTCAACCATAAACATATGCTAATTAGTCCTACCTTTATTGTTGGAATATAGACAGTAATACAAAACACTAAATTTGCACAAGTGTCTCTTACCTTTTCCAGTTTTTCAGCCACTTTTTCTTTATATTGTTGGAAAGCTCTACTCAGCTCTTCAGCATTATATACTGCTTCATTCCTTTGTCGTTCAGCTCTAAAATATAAAAAGAGATAATAAATAAAGTGAAGAATGCTGTGCATTTAAATAGTTAAGTTCCAAAGTAATCTTTAATTATATGGAATAATTAGAGAAAAACAAATTTCTCTGTACTAAAAAGGATATTAGAGTATAAAATGAAGAATGTAGATCATACTACTAAAATTTTCTCACTCTATCAATATGAAAAATAAAATATAACACAAAACAATTATAAACATAAATGTTGAAATATATATAAATTCTTATGTGTTGGCAATTCTTTTTCCCTATCTGGAAAAGACAGATTAGGGAAATAGCCAAGGCTGGATGATAAATTTTCAAAGGTTAGGTATTACAGAATAAGTCTATTATCTAGAATATTAAATACACTGGGTAAATTCTGTGTCCTTTGCAAAGGTCCAATAAATTTCAAACAGGTATTTCAAAAAATGGTAACTTCTACTGATACCAGATATAAAAATCTAGATAATAAAAAAACACAACCACCACCAAGCATTGTTTAAGCCCAGCCTTGTTCCCTCATCTCTTAGTTCCTCACGCTTTTCACGATGAAATGAAAATCTGGGCACAATACATTGAGAATACTTGGTCAATATCACACTCACACCTAAAAATATTTTAATATTTAAACCTATTCCCATCAAATTCTTTCTAATGTAAGTGAGGTGAATGACCCTCCTCTTAGGTAAATTATTTATAGTCTGGATCTTAACTCTTAGCCCTTCAGAAACGCACTCTAGCTTCTGTATTTTCATTCTCTCTATTGGTTATTTTGCTCCAAGTATGAACAAGTTCAAGTAAAAGTACTCCTGACTTCCTGAATCTATGTGGTTAAGTATGTCTATTTGACTCCAGAGTTTCAGATAAAGGAAGGCAAGGACAACAAAGGATTTCTCTGGAAATCTGTAAGAATATAATCCATTTCTGAATGTGCACCGTTGCAGTTCAAAGCAAAGGATACCTGTATTTCCCACTTAAACAAACAAAAACCTTCCCACACACTGTGCTTTCCTCTATCATCCTTCTTTTCAAGCCAGACTTATCTACATTACACTTATCTACTCTTCCTCACGTCCAACTTTTTAAAAAGTCATGACATATTTCAGACATGCAAAAAAGTGTGGATAAATATTACCATGTATTTCCAATCCTATTTTAATGAATCTTCACTCTTTGTCTGAAAAGCCTACAGAAGACAAACAAAATGTTGCAAATAAAGTTGAGGTCCATATGTGTCTGTTTCAAATCCTATTCCCCTGACTTCTTCCACAGAGGTAACCCTAACCTGATTTTGGTGTTTTTTTTGTACATTCATATGTTAACTACACCCACAAATGGTATATATCATAGTTCATCTATTCTGAGAGGCACATTGTTTTCACTTTTTGTTGTGTGTAGAAATGGGGGTCTTGCTATTTTGCCCAGGTTGGTCTTGAATTCCTGGCCTCAAGTAATACTTCCACTTTGGCCTCCCCAAGTGCTTGAATTACTGGAGTAAGCCACTGCGCCCAGCCTGTTTTTGTTTTTGTTTTCAATAGCCACCTGTAGGCATAACATGTTTTCACATTTTTAACATCTCTAAAATTGTTATGTGCTGAGTGCGGTGGTTCCTACCTGTATTCCAAACACTTCAGAAGGCCAAGTTAGGAGGACTGCTTGAAGCCAGAAGTTAGAGAGCAGCCTGGGAAGCATAGTGAGATCATCTCTACAAAAAGTTAACTGGGCGTGGTGGTGCACACCTGCAGTCCCACTACTCTAGAGGCTGAAGCAGGAGGATCCCTTGAGCCCAGGGGTTTGAGCTGCAGTGAGCCATGATTACAACACTGCATTCTAGTGTGGGTGACAGAGTAAGACCCTGTCTCTAAAAAAGTAAAATAAGACAGTTCCACTTTGGGAGGCTGAGGCTGGTGGATCACGAGGTCAAGAGATCAAGACCATCCTGGTCAACAAGGTGAAACCCCGTCTCTACTAAAAATGCAAAAATTAGCTGGGCATGGTGGCGCATGCCTGTAGTCCCAGCTACTCGGGAGGCTGAGGCAGGAGAATTGCCTGAACCCAGGAGGCGGAGGTTACAGTGAGCCGAGATCGCGCCATTGCACTCCAGCCTGGGCAACAAGAGCGAAACTCTGTCTCAAAAAAAAAAAAAAAAAAGACAGTTCCAGGCAGGAATCTATAAAGTGCAATAGCAATGGTCACCTACCTCAAGCTCAACAACAGTGCCAAGATGCCCATCCTGAGGCTGGGCACCTGCAAGTCTCCCTCAAGCCAGGTAACTGAAGCTGTGAAGGTGGCGATCAACATCAGGTACCACCACATTGACTATGTCCACATGTACCTGAATGAGAATGAGGTGGGGCTGGCCATTCAGAGGAACTATCCACTGTGGGTCACCTCTGAGCTGTTCTGTCGCTCAATAGAGCTTCTCTTTGTCTTGCTCGTCCTCCCTTTGTTTGTGTACCTCATTCTTCCTGGATGCAGGGTAAGAATTCAGGACCCACCAAATGGTGGGGCTAAAAATGCAGTAACAAAAATGGCTGAAACACCCCTTGCTCCTCATGTTGCAGGCAACAAGGAGAGACAAGAGAAGGAGAGAAGAGCTGCAGCCCTTCAGCAAGCCCAGACCTATGAGCTTCCCGAGCCAGGGTTGTGACACCCTCTTTAGGGCTCTGTGGGTCTTGGTGTCTCCAAGCTTCTGCGCACCAACACATTTCCTAGTGTTAGCCATGGAAGCTGCTTATGGTACGCCTGGTCTAGCCACAACCTCACAGGGAACTGGAGCTTGTGCTGGTGCCTGGAGCTGCCCACACTGCCACAGATGGTGTGCCTGGCTATGAGCAGTGACCAGACCCTACAGTCGTTCATATACCCCATGCCATTCTGCACCTAGCTTACCCTTGGCAGGTGTGGGACCCAGAGTGGTAGCATGAGCTGAGTGCAGCCTGTCAGGCTGAGTAGGTGGAATGAGCTCAAAACTCGGGTAAAGTTGCCACTGGCCACAGAGATTTCTGGCTGGTGAAGCAACACCCCAAGGATCCCAAAACAGCATATTGTGCCTCCTGCTTCTAGCAATCTGTAAGTATAAAAATTTCTTCCTTCATGTCAGTCATGTGTCTGTATCTTACCATACCTGATTAAAACAGACCCTGAATACAATTTAAAATATCCATTAAAGCCAGGCATAGTGGCTCATGCCTATAATACTTGCACTTTAGGAGGCCAAGGTAGGAAGACCACTTGAGCCTAGGAGTTCAAGATCAGCCTGGGCAACACAATGAGACTATGCTTAGAAAAAAATTAGCCGGGCACGGTGGCTCACGCCTGTAATCCCAGCACTTTGGGAGGCCGAGGCGGGTGGATCACAAGGTCAAGAGATCAAGACCATCCTGGTCAACCTGGTGAAACCCCGTCTCTACTAAAAATACAAAAAATTAGCTGGGCATGGTGGTGCGTGCCTGCAATCCCAGCTACTCAGGAGGCTGAGGCAGGAGAATTGCCTGAACCCAGGAGGCAGAGGTTGCAGTGAGCCGAGATCGCGCCACTGCACTCCAGACTGGGTAACAAGAGCGAAGCTCTGTCTTAAAAAAAAAAAAAAAAAAAAGAAAAGAAAAAAAGGAAAAAAATTAGCCACGGGTGGTGGGGCAAAGCCTACAGTCCTAACTATCTGGGAGGCTGAGGTAGGAGGATCACTTGAGTCCAGGAGTTGGGAGCTACAGTGAGCACACAGCATTGCACTCCAGTCTGGGTAACAGCAATACCATATCTCTTTAAAAAAAAAAAATTAAGACAATACATATCTTCTGTAGGTTTTTTCTTATAGTTTTTCTTATTTGATTTTAATTTTTTATTGAGTCAAGTACAGAAATCCTAAATGAGTGAATTTTTTAATAATCTGTATACTTAACTAATGCCCCAATCAAACAGAAGACACTTCTAGCTACCCTGTGTACCTTCCCAGTGAATATTCTAATATTCTTACCCAAAAAGGTAAGCACTGTTTGGACTCTTAACAACATATGTTAATTTTGCCTATCCTTCATTTCCTATGGAATTATACAGTATTCTTTTGTGTCTAGCTTCTTCTGCTAAGCATTATATGTGTGATATTAACCCATGTTGTTACATAGTTGTAGTTACTCTTTTTCACTGATGTATATAATTAATTATGTGAACATAACACAATTTATTTATTGATTACACTGTTGATGAACATTTAGCAATTACAAATAAAGTTACTTTAACATTCTTGTACATATCTTTTAATTTAGGGACTAAGCTTTATTGAAATGAATGCTGGATCATAAGGCAGGCTAATGTTTACCTTTAGCAGCTACTGACAAACAGTTTTCCAAAGCGGTTCTACCAATTTACACTTCCATTAGAAATGCTGGAGAGTTTCAATTCCACATCCTTGCCAACACTTGTTTTTGTGAGTCTTTTCCATTTTAGTCATTATGGGCCATAGAGGGCCTGATGTTTCTTTTTGTCATCATTGTTTTGACTAGCTATTTGTGGGCAGATTTTTAATTTTTACTAATTTGATATCCCTAATGGCTACACACACACACACATACACATACATACACACACACACACACACACACACACAGGCTTTCCATTCTTTCATTCATTCATCCATTCTTTTTTTTTTTTAAACACGGGGTTTTGCCATATTGGTCAGGCTGGTCTTGAACTCCTGACCTCAGGTGATCCACCCGCCTCAGCCTCCCAAAGTGCTAGGATTACAGGCGTGAGCCACCGCGCCCGGTTTCATTCATTCATTCATTGATTTACAGAGTCTCACTCTGTTGCCCAGGCTGGAGTGCACTGGCACAATCTTGGCTCACTGCAATCTCTGCCACCCGGGTTCAAGTGATTCTCCTGCCTCAGCCTCCTGAGTAGCTGGGATTACAGGCACCCACCACCATTCTCAGCTAATTTTTTTATTTTTAGTAGAGATAGGGTTTTATCATCTTGGTCAGGCTTGTATTGAACTCCTGACCTTGTGATCCACCCACCTTGGCCTCCCAAAGTGCTGAGGTTACAGAAGTGAGCCACCGCACCTGGCCTCCCCATTTATTTTAAAGTTAGTTTTGCTAAATTATATTTTGCTGAGAAATTTTTTAGTCTAAGTTTTCAAATGTATCACCTTTAAAATGATTTGATTATTGGTCTTATTTCTTATTTCTTACCAATTTATAGCTAAATCTGTAATTTGAGAGTCCCTTGTCAATCCCAACACTTGTGCCTTTTCTCCTTGATTAATCTTGTCTGATGCCCACTTTATTGATCATTGTGAAAATAACCACATTTAGGTTTTGGTAATCCTTTTTATTGTTTCTTTGTTTTCTATTCATCCATTTCATCCTTATCTTTATTATTTCCTTCTATTTTCTTTTGATGTTCATTCTTTCTTCTGATGTCCTTTTCCTGACCACACAATTGGCTATTTTAGTTCATTAACTTTCAAATATGATATAATATATGTATATAACATTAAATTTTTTCCTCTAAGATTGTCTTTAGGTACACCCTGCAAGCAGTGATGTGCAACTTTTTTTTAACATCACTCAGTTCTAAAGGTTTTCTAATTTATTCAATGGTCAATGAACACCAATAAGTCTGGTTTTACATTTCCAAACATACAGGATTTCAAGAAGTTATATTCTAACTTAACTGAACTGATTGGAGAATATACATGACACCAATCTTTAGGAATTTGTTCAAATTCATGCTTTCTGGCATAGTGAGGTAACAGATTACATCTGCTTGAAAGAATGTCAATCCCAAACTGTTGACTACAGGATGCCATATATACATCCATTAGATCAAGATTATTAATTGTCTTATTCAACACTTTAAGTCTTAATTTTTTGTCATTTAACAATTCCTGATAAATATATAAAGAATTTTCCCCATATGATCACAGATTTGCTCATTTCTCCTTGAAATTGTGTTATTTTTCTTAGATATTTTGGGACTAAATTATTAGATACATATAAGTTTAGTGTCTTTAAATCCTGCTGGTTTAGAGTCTTTATATTTTCTTGCTAAGTATTACTTAAACATAATATGAGTCATTTTAACGTCAGTAATGCTTGTTGCACGGAAGTCTATTCTGCGTGATCCTAATCTAGTAATATCAACTTTACGTTGGTGAATATTTGTCTGAAACATTTCTTTCCATCCTTTTTTCTTTTTTGAGACAGGGTCTCACTCTGTCACTCAGGCTAGAGTGCAGTGGCACAATCTTGGCTCATAGCAATCTCTGCCTCCTGGGCTCAAGCAATCCCTTCTACCGTAACCTCCAAGTAGCTGGGACTACAGGCATGCACCACCACACCTGGCTAATTTTTGTATTTTTTGTAGAGATGAGGTTTTGCCATGTTGCCCAGGCTGGTCCTGAACTCATGAGTTCAAGTGATCTGCCCATCTTGGCCCCCACAAAGTGCTAGGATTACAGGTGTTAGCCACCACACCCAGCCTGCTTTCAATTTTTCTGGGTCCTTATGTTTCAGGTAATCTCTTACAAACAGCATAAAGCTAAACAATCTCTCCCTTTACACTGGCTTTTTAATCTATTATGATTAACCTTCTCTACCAAAAAAAAACTGTCCTTGCAAAGGTTTTGATCTTTCAAATTCAGAATGTGTTTTAGTCCATTTGTGCTGCTAGAACAAATACCATAGTCTGGGTAGTTTATAAAAAACAGAAATGTGCCTCACAGTTCTGGAGGCTGGGAAGTCCAAAATCAAGGCACTGACAGGTTGGCAGGGCCTAATCTGTCTGCTTCCAAAATGGTGCCTTGAATGCTACATCCTCCAAGGAGGAGGAACACTATATTCTCACATGACAGAAAGGCAAAAAGGGACAAACTCCCTCTGTCAAGCCCTCTTATAATGGCATTAATCCATTCATGAAAGCCGAGTCCTTGTGACCTAAGTATCTTCTAAATGCCCCACATCCCAACAGTGTTGCATTGGGAATAAGTTTCCAATAAAAAAATTTGAGGGATACATTCAGACCATAGCAGAAAGGCAATATTCATTTTAGTTCTTCAGAAAGCTCCAAGAATCTTCATGTCATACCACTACCTAAAAATCCCAATTGGCTATTTATGCTCTCCAGGTTAAAATACAAATCCTTTGGTATAACACAAAAAGTCGTTTACAGTCTGGATCCAGCCTGTCTTTCTTATCTCATCTCCCACTACACCTATTTACTTATAAAAACATAAAATTACTTAGAGTTCTTCAGCAATGATGCTCTTTTATACTTCTGTGCCTTTGCGCATGCTGCCCAGAATGTGTCTGTCCCCACTCACTCACTTTGTGAAGCCAAAGTCAATACTTGGCCAGGCACAGTGGCTCATGCCTATAATCCCAGCACTTTGGGAGGCAATATTGCAAATATTGCTTAGTACAGATTATGGCTTATACTGTATAAAAACTGCTATAATCCTATTTTGTTATAAAATCTTATTAGTTTAAACTCAAAAAATTTAAATCCTTATTAGTTTAAAAGTGAACTGGCATTCAGAGTTAATGGTTCCTTGGACAGAGCTACCTAAAAGACTTTATATCAAGATGTAATTTATACAAAATAGGTATTTTTGTACGACTTATATATTTCTAAAGGAAAATTCAACCACACATTCTCATGCATTGAGTTTCTTTCTCTATCAAATCTATGAGGCAAAATTCTTTTAAAGAGTTCATTCAACATTTTATTTAGTTTTATTAGAGGTAATATTAATGTTAGTATTTTAAACTCAGTGTACTGGTTTCTTCTTCTTATTATTATTATTTTTGAGATGGAGTCTCACTCTGTTGCCCAGGCTAGAATGCAGTGGCACAATCTCAGTTAACTGCAACCTCCACCTCCCAAGTTCAAGCAATTCTCTGCCTCAGGCTCCAGAGTAGCTGGGATTACAGTAGCCTGCCACCATGCCTGGCTAATTTTTTGTATTTTTAGTAGAGATGGGGTTTCACCATCTTGGCCAGGCTGGTTTTGAACTCCTGACCTCATGATCCACCCGCCTTGGCCTCCCAAAGTGCAAGGATTACAGCGTGAGCCACTGCGCCTGGCCCCAGTGTACTGGTTTCAAATAGGTCATAGAACCTAATTTCAGAAAGCAGTATCATTACACTGATAATCATTATCAGACTTGTAGAAATTAAGCCCAATCCAGAATGCTAATAACATAAATTCCACATATAAATATTTTAATGGAAAATTTTAAAAAATTAAAAAAAAAACATTAAGTTATTCTACTGCCAAATCTCTAAAATTTTTTTACTTCAAAAATTAACTAGAATTTTAAATAGGTAATATATCCTTTTATTCCCTTTCAGAAAAATGTATTTGCTTTAAAACACATACCTTTTTCCTTGTTTGCTTTGTTCAAGTAAGTCCACCTTTAATTTTATACATTCCTCTTTGGACTCCTGCAAACTCCGTTCCTTTTCAATTACCATTTTCTGGCTCTGTTCCAGTTTATTTTCTGCCTCTCTATAAAATAAAGGATACTTTGTTTAAGACTACTAAACAGTACCAGGTATGTAAGAATAATATTAGGAATTATATTTCTTTAAATCAATGAGTTAAGAAAAACAATATACAAAAAAAGATAGAGAAAAAGGCATATTCATCACTTGTTAATAAAGAGGTTTTTTTAAAAGAATAAAAGAGTACTTCCATCAGATGATAAATATATCTGAAGTAATAGCTCATATCATGTTTTATAGTCAGACACCAGAAGCATTCCTGTATTGTTCAGAAACTAAATAAAGATAACTGTTATCACCCCCACATCCAACAACTTTTCTGTCAGTTCTACCCACTTCAAAAAACAAATATGAAAAGGTAATAGGAAATACAAATGCTGGAAAGACAAATTTTTTTGTCTTTCTTTTTCCCACTTTCCTTTGACTCAGAAACAAAATTTCCTTTATAGCTAACAATTACAAAATAATTTTTCTATTATATAAAAGTCCCATATACTAGCAATGAACGAAGTAGGAACAATTCACAATTACCAAAAATATAAAATACCTAGGAATAAATTTAAAATAACGTGTATTACAAAGAAAATTACAAAAGTCTGACGGACATAAAAGACAACTTTAGTGTGCATCAGAATCATTTGCAGAACTTGTGACACACCTCCCAATTTGGTTAAGTAAGCCTGAGAAAAGACCTGAAAATTTGCATTTCTAACAGGTTCCCAGGTGATGCAACTACTGCTGGTCCCTTAACTATACTTTCAGAATCACTCAGAGTAATATGTTATTTAATATGCATGTATTTCCCATTGTATTCAAAGCAAAAGAGAATAAATTATAAAGTGCCTGATGGCAAGGGGTGGTGGCTCATGCCTGTAATCCCAACACTTTGGGAGGCTGAGGCAGGAGGACTACTTGAGGCCAGGAGTTTGAGACCAGCCTGACCAACATAGTGAGACCTTGTGTCTACAAAATAAAAAATTAAAAACTTAGTTGGACACACTGGTGCATGCCTATAGTCCCAGCTGCTTGGGAGGCTGAGGCAGAAGGATCACTGGAGCCCAGAAGGCTGAGGCTGCGGTGAGTCATATTGCACCACCGCACTCCAGCCTGGATGACAGAGTGAGACCCTATCTGTAAAAATAATAAAAAGTGTCTGACTCCTTTACATTTTATTTCTTGAACTCCCATTGAAACACTGGATATATGTTGCTATGTAGGTGAAGAAGTGAACTAATTCATATTTGATAAAAGTATGTAAATAGGCATCTCTCCCTAGTCTTTTTTTAGCTTCTATATACTGCATGCAACCTACAGCCAAGAGGAGTTATGACTGACTAAAAATAGATTCAACAAGTTCTAAGACAACTAAATACCATTAGGTTACTGTAGATTTATTGGGCATGCAGAACAAGATTTAACAAGATATAACAAAATGTAAAAGTAGAAAATAAAACTTTGAAAGCTATAAAAAGTATATTTACCTCAAAACTTTATCTTGAGCTGAAACTTCTGCTTCCAAATTTATAATGTGTTCTTCTAAGATTGGGACACTGGCAGCCTGCTGTTGAGCAAACTCCAGCGTAGAAATCTAAAACATAAAAACAACTTTTATAGTATTTTCAGAAAATAAATTAACCTACTTGGTCCTTAGCTTTTTTCCTGTCAGATGAGGAGGTTCAATAGAACCCCCAAACCATTGGTCAAATGTAAAGCTTCCCATCTATTCCTTTGATCAACATTTACATGGGCATGGGTATGTCATCATTATAAGTCAGTCTTGGCATGTAAACTCCCGGCATTACCTTCAACTTATAACTGAAAAGTGATTTGGGGGAGAAAACAGAATCTCTACTGATAAGCATCTAGCAAGATTAATTTTATATAAATTAGAAAATTAAATATAAAACATCAAATTATAAAAAATAATAAAATATTTATAGAAGTTTTTTAAAAAACCTAATTACAGAATATATGCTTACTAGAAAAAAATCTAAATACAGAAAATAATCTGTATTTATAAATAATTTATAAATAATCCTACAATCTGTATTATAGATTGTAGGATTACAATCTATAATCTGAATCTCCTCCAGGGGCAGGAGAATCACTTCGTCGGGGTAGGAGAATCAACTACCATAAAAGGGTGGGAAACCACAATCTAAATGGTATGGAAGAGAGTATCAATAAGATAACTATCACTGAAAAATAAGTTTAGAACATAAAAACACAAGGTACTGTAGAGGTCAGAAGTGAGGACCCGATGAGAAACCAGGGATACAGTTCGAAGTCTCTGCAAATAACAGTCATCTTTTTTCCCACTCCCAGAACACCAATAGCAAGGTGTTGGCATACTAGAAAAGAGGCAGAAAGTTTATTATCAGAAGAAACAGAACAGAAGAAGCTTGAGACTGTGGGACACTAAGAATAATAAGCAGGAATGAAGTACAGCTGTAACAAGGTAATATAAAACCATCAGCCCCACCTTACTACACCATTTCATTTTGGGTTATCCAACAGGTGAGAAATTAAAGGATTCTTTGCTGGAGAAACTCAATAGCTAAAACAAACAAACAAACAAACCCACAAAAGTCTCTTTCCATGCTGATGGCGCTCCCTCAAACGTGGTGAACATTCCTAACACCCGCTGGACTTTCTGTAAGAAGGTTGGCAAGCACCAACCCCACAAAATGACATATACAAGAAGGGAAAGGATCCTCTGTATGCCCGGGGAAAGCAGTGACATGATAGGAAGCAGAGTGGCTATGGTGGGTGGACTAAGCTGATTTTCCAGAAAAAGGCTAAAACTACAAAGAAGATTATGCATCACAGATCTAAGAGAATACTGGCTACTAAAAGATGCAAGCATTCTGAAGTGGAAGGAGGTAAGAGCAGAAAGGGCCAAGTGACCCAGTTCTAAGTGTCATCTTTTGTTTTATTATAAAGACAATAAAATCTTCAGTTTATGTTCAAAAAAAAAAAAAGGAAAAGAAAAACATCTCAGACCAATACTGGTTGGGAGTTGGCAGGTGTTTCCCTACAAAAGAACCATCTCTCTAACCATCACTACAAATAAAGTCCACTGGACAACAAACTCCCAATCTGAATTTAAATGCCTTTCTCTTAAATATGAATAGCTAAATACTAACATCTTAAAAAAGCTTCCAATGTGAAAGTCAGAGGCCCAAACAGAAGAAAAATGAAAGGAAAGCAAACATGGGGAAAAAACTCATTAAACCTTCAGAGTGCTAAGAGAGAATACTACATTAGTATGTTATGAAATACAAAACCATCAGAACAACAACAACAAAAATTTAGAAAGTGAAAAAACTTTAGAAAGAGAAAAAAGACAGCCTAAATAAAAGATTCAACAGAAGTGCAAAAAATAATGCTGAGACTGACTCCTAAATAAAAATCACAGGGCCAGGTGCAGTAGCCCAATTATGTAATCCCAGCACTTTGGGAGGCCGAAGTTGGGTGGATTGCTTGAGTCCAGGAGGTCAAAACCAGCCTGGGCAACATGGCAAAATTCCATCTCTACAAAAAGACAATACAAAATCTAGCCAGGAGTGGTGGCATGTGCCTGTAGTCCCAGCTACTTGGGAGGTTAAGGTGGGAGAATCACTTGAGCCAAGGAGGTCAAGGTTGCAGTGAGCTGTGATAGCACCATTGCATTCCAGTCAGGGTGACAGAGCAAGACCCTGTCTCAAAAAATGAAAAAATAGGCCAGGCACAGTGGCTCATGCCTGTAATTCCAGCACTTTGGGAAGCTGAGGTGGGCAGATCATGAGGTCAGGAGATTGAGACAATTCTGGCCAACATGGTGAAACTTCGTCTCTACTAAAAATATAAAAAATTAGCCAGTTGTGGTGACACATGCCTGTAATCCCAGCTACTTGGGAGGCCGGGGCAGGAGCATCACTTGAACTTGGGAGGCGGAGTTTGCAGTGAGCCAAGATTGCACCACTGCACTCCAGCCTGGGCGACAGAGCAAGACTCCGTCTCAAAAAAAAAATAAAAATAAAAAAACAAACAAAAAACCAAGGCTTATATTCAAAAGACAGGTAATAAACGCTTGCAAGAATGTGGAGAAAAGGGAATCTTCATACGCTGTTGTTGGGAATGTAAATTAGTACAACCATTATGGAGGACAGTTTGGAGGTTCCTCAAGAAACTGAAAATACAGTTACCATATGATCCAAAAATCCCACTGGTGGGCATATACTCAAAAGAAAGGAAATCAGTATATTGAAAAGATATCTGCACTTCCATGTCTGTTGCAGCACTGTTCAACAGACAAGATTTAGAAGCAACCTAAGTTTTCATCACAGATGAATGGATAAAGAAAATGTGGTAATTATACACAATGGAGTACTATTTAGTCAGAAGAATGAGAATCAGTCATCTGTAACAACATGGATGGAACTGAAGATCATTATGTTAACTGAAATAAGTCAGGCACTTATTTCAAATATCAAAAGACAAATATCACAAGTTCTCACTTATTTGTGGGATCTAAAAATCAAAACAATTGAACTCAGGGACACAGAGAGTAGAAGGATGGTTACCAGAGGCTGGGAAGGGCAGTTGTCGGCATGGGGGTGGGGTGAGGATGATTAATGGGTACAAGAAATAGAAAGAATGAGTAAGAACTACTATTTGATAGCACAAAGGGGTGATTATAGTCAATAATAACATTGTATATTTATAATAATTGTACATTTTAAAATAACTAAAAGAGTATAACTGGTTTGTTTATAACACAAAGGATAAATGCCTGAGAAGACGAATACTCCATTCTCCATGATGTGATTATTATGCTGCATGATTGTATCAAAACATCTAATCTACTCCAAAAATGTATACACCTACTATGTACCCACAAAAATTAAATATAAAAATTAAGAAACAGAAAAATTTCCAGAACCAAAAGATACAAGTTGCCAGCCTGAAAGGGCTCTCAAATACCCAATTGAGTAATAAAGGCCTATTCAAAGACACATTGTTGTGTAGTTTTAAAATACCGGACTGGGAAGATCCTAAAACTACCATAAAGTAGAAAACAAACAAATCGGGGGAAAAAAGGAGATTACATGCTAAGGAAAGTAATTCACATGGCAACAGACTTTTCAAGGCAGCACTGGAGGACAGAAGGGAGTAATGCTCTAAAAATTCTGACATTAAATAAGTTTTAAACTGGAATTTAATCATGAGTAAGGAAGAATTTAAGACATTTTCAGACAGGCAAGGAAGTAACTGGAAGATATGCTCCAAATACAAAAGAATGAACTAGACAATAACAAAACATGGAATTCAGGAAGCAGTAGATCCAACCTAGAACACCAAATAGAAGTCCCAGGATGGCAGCTGGACAGCACAAGTACAGGGCAAAAAGTTCAGAAAGAGCAGAACACAAGGTTCCCGAAGAGTAAGTACAACCATTGCCAGAGGTAAGTTACGAATGTATTGATTGATTTCTGCAAAAGTCTCAATAGTGGGCATATATGTAACATCAAAAGCTCATCCATGGACTGAAAAAGGGGGCTTCCCTAAAAAATATTCAAACAACTTAGAAAATGCTGAGCTGGGAAGTACAATGCTAGTATCTTACTTCCTTGCATAACCACTGGTGTGTTTATATCCTAAAAAGAAAGGTTCAAAATGCTATTAGTTCAGTGGTTATTAAATTATCTTTATGTCTCTTTTCTTACTTTAAATCGTTAAGCAATCATGACTTTAAAAAGAGAGACTATCTATAGTTGCAGAAAAATTTTTAAAATAAGCAGAAAAAACGAACAGACGAATCACAAAGTCTAAATGGCAAACAAATATACTGAAAAGGTAACTCTCATAAGAAATCAAGAAAAACAGTATTTTTACCTCAAAGTGACCAAAAAAGGAGGAGGAACCAAATGTAAATGCTTGAAAAACATTATTACCCTAAAATTTGGTCATTCTGCCTCTGGAAATCTACCCTAGAAATAATCTCCAACATCGAAGAAGTTTTATGTTCATTGCCGCTTTTTTTTCCCCTGTGCTGAAATAATCCCTAACAGCATTTTGTTTTGTTTGAAAAAACAGAAAAGAAAAATAACACCTTCCCATAACTCCTCTATTTAAAACTACATATAATGTATGTATATAATGCTTATAAACGTAAATAATCAAAGCCTCACTCCAACCTTCCAATCTCTCGGAATTATCAAGTATGAAGCATAGTTTTTAAACTTAACATATCACATGTATATATATTTACATACAAACACACACACAGAAACATGTACACTTCTTATAAAGAGGAAAACTAAGATTATTATACATGTGTGCACTGCTCTGTAATGTTTTTTCTGCCACTAAATATATTAGGTAATAGTTTCTGAGTGCTGACTACAGATAGACACTGTTTTAAGTAACTTCATACATTATATCATTTAAACCTCATAATGCGCCATATAAGTCAAACAACTTTGCATCTTAGTACTAGTATATTTACCTCATTTTTTTTTTTTAAAAAAAGGCTTTGTCACAATCTATTTTATGGGTATACCATAATTTACCATGTTTCCACTGTTGTACATTTTGGTTTCTTCTAATTTTTTGTGTAACACCAATCATTTACTAGAAAAATAGGAAACCACTGAAATATGGGAATTATTAACTAAGTTATGGTATAATCACATGAAATATAATGCTACCATAAAAAAATGATCAATAGAAAAGCTATGTAAATGCATCAGAAAATGCATAGACAATATATGAAGCAAAAAACAGAAAAAACCAAAACTAGTTAAAATAGTCTGGATTCAACTATGTATTAAATCAGTAAAGTGGTTTCTAGATGGCAGAAACTCTGGGTGATCTTTCCTCCTCTTTTTTCTACTTTTAAAGTTCCCAACAATGACAATGTGTTATTTTAAAAGGAAAGATAAATAAGTTATACTTCCTTTGATTATAAAAGTTAAAACCACACAAATTGGTAATCTTAACACCTTAAGAAACTGACTTATCTAAATGCAAAAACTGTAAAGTACCCTTCAATCATTTTTGGATATAATTCAATACAAAATCGATTTTATAACATGTTGATAATATAGTATCATAATAAAAATTACTTCACATAACACATTAAGGCAATATGGCAATACAAGGAATATTTTTCCAATTATAAATCTTAAAATAACAACTATTTTCTGTTGGTAAACTAATCATTTCAAGATACATACTTTTGCTCTTGACTGTGTTAATTCAAAGTGGATAGATTCCATTTTAGTCATTAAGGAATGGTTCTGTGTGACCAAACAAGCATTCCGTTGCCTAAGTTTATTTAATTTCTCTCGAAGGCTTTTAATCTCCTGATCAACAGGGCTGGAAGATGAAGACATCTGAAAACATGAAAAAGAACAAATACATGTTCAATTATTTCAATTAAGGGTTACATGTAACTAATGGAAAATTATAAGCAATTATTAATAAAATGATTAAACACCTCAGAAAATGAGTTAAAATACTTAGTATTGACAGGGATATGTGGGACAATCAGCACTCCTCCACTGCTGGTGGAAGTATATACAAGTATAACGTGGAAAACAGTGGTACACTTTAAGAAACTGGCTGGTATTATCCAGCAAAGTTGAATATGCTAAGAACCAATAATATCATCCCTAGATATAAACCTAATAAACTTTTATACTTTTACACCTGAAGATACAAAAATATTCATAGCTACACTGTCCATAAGAGATAATAAATGGGAAGAACCCAAATGTCCACCAACAATAAAATGGATAATAGGTAAAATATTTTATCTGTATACTTTTTTTTTATTTTAATTTTTTGGAGACAGAGTTTCACTCTTGTTGCCCAGGCTGGAGTGCAATGGCACCATCTCAGCTCACCGCAACCTCTGCATCCCAGGTTCAAGTGATTCTCCTGCCTCAGCCTCACAAGTAGCTGGGATTACAGACATGTGCCACCATGTCTGGCTAATTTTGTATTTTTTAGTAGAGATGGGGTTTCTCCATGTTGGTCAGGCTGGTCTCAAACTCCCAACCTCAGGCAGGGTAATCCGCCTACCTTGGCCTCCCAAAGTGCTGGGATTACAGGTGTGAGCCACCGTGCCCGGCACATATTTTTATTATATTCTTTTCATACACATTTTACAATAAATTTAATTTTCATGAAGATTGTGATTTTCAAAATGTTTCTTTTAATTAACTTTGAGTCATTTATTTATGCAATTTGAAATTCAACACTATATAAAGTATACACAGAAGTCTCTTCCCATCACATTAGATACAACGTTCTGTACCTTGTGTTTTTTTATTTGAATATATAATAGCAATCTCTCAATAATCAATACATTGAGAAACTCCTTTTTTTCCCCTCAACTGCATAGTTTTTATTGCATGAATAAACCACTAGTTTATTCAATTAACCTCCTATTACTGGATACCTGAGCTATTTCTAATCTTTTGATATGATAAACAATGCCTAATTTTGTATCCTGCAGGTGTATCTATAGTATCTTTTTCCAGAAATGGGAGTTTCAAGTCAAGGTAAATGTATTTGTAATTTTGATAAATACTGCCAAATGTATCTCCATTGGGGTTATAGCACTGTGCCTTCCCACTAGGCAATGTACGCCTACCCAGTATCACTAATAAAATAACGTATCAAACACCTGTATGTTTAATAATTTGACAGGTAAGAACTGGTACTTAGGTATAGTTTCATTTTGAATTTATCTTATTATGAGTGAGACTGGACACCTTTTCATTAGTTTGGATATCATTTTTATTTTCTTTTCCATTCATGTCTTTTGCCCATTAGGTTACTGATCTTTTTGTTCTCAGTTTCTAGGAGCTCTTTACACACTAGATTAGCCTTTTGTCTTTGACAGCATTACCATTATTGTTTTCCCAATTGAGGCACATATACAATAAGAACGATCAGCAATTTGAATGAGGACAGAGATCAAATTTCTTAGAATTACAGACTATGTAAACATGGAATTTGAATTTGTTTCCTAAAATGTAGGTTCAGACAGCTTAATTAAGCAGCTTCCTTACAAAAAGGAAAGCGCTTAATGGTTGGCTTTCTGAAGTGGAAAGAGCAAATATGTATCCAAACAGATTATGCCATGTATGTGCAACCATATCTGTGTATATACATGTAGGGAGTAGGGGAATAAAGAATAGGAAGAGTGCAAAAGGCGATAAAAGGGTTGAGTGAGGAAGAGGGATAAATGCAGACAGATAAACATATGATAGAATAAGAAAAAAGGAGAGAGTTCCAGACCAAGCAAAGATCTCTAACATCATTGACAAAATATAAAGATAATGAAGGGAGAATACTGCCATGCTATCCATAGTACTTGATCCAAGCTAAATGGTGGGTATACCTTAACTACTTAATAAACAATTGATTACCTATTATGTACAAGATGTAGTGTTAAAATCAAGAGGATTATAATTTACTTGAGAAAAGAAGACATTTAACTGCAAAAAGGTAGTAAGTTTAAAAGTAGAGTAATACACTAAGAATTATCGAACCATGAATAAGGTATTTGAAAAAAAACTTAAAGAAAAATATTTTAAGTAGACAGGCCTAAAACCAAAACTACTTTGAACTAGATAGGTCTAAAAACAATAACCTTATCTCTTGGCTTTTTTTGAAAATCAGTGCTGCTACCAGATATTTTACAAACGTTTTCATAAAGTGAATAATTCAAAAGTCCAGGGTGGCTATGCTGAACATCCAAAATGAGCTTTTCAGACCTTGAGGGATTAGGAGCACAATCGGAATTTTCACTTGGACTAACACTAGAGAAAAAAGAAAAAACATATTTCAGTTCTTGGGTAGTTCATTCACTATAAATTGCTATACATTAAATAAGAAAATAGAAAGAAAACCTGAAATGCTGCTAAGTAGTTCACAGTTATGAACGTAAGGCAATGTTTCCACTAAATTTTAAATATATCATAATTACTTTTAAACTAGCAATCTATATATTTCTAGAGCCTCTATGCTAAGATTACTTAGGATTCAAAAAACAGTCATAATAATAAAAAATTAATAAAGCCCAAAATATATATTTTATACTGAGTTCTAATACACTGAAAGTGTTTTTAATATGTAAACGCTTCTCTAATATTCCTATTTTTCCCTAAACTGAAAGTTGTATTAAAAAGTACAAGAAAATTATTTCTTATTCCAGAGGCACATTAGAAATATATATAATAATGAAACCCACACATTTTATATTTATATATTTAAGGCACACTGAATTCTGTATCTGATTTTACCTACCTACCTGGATAACTCTTCCCCTAAACTCTTCAAACTCCATTCTGTTATCTTCAGTTCATGTCTTAAGGAAGCAACATTTGCAAGCAAACTTTCTTCTTCACTGTCTTTATTATAGTAGTCTGATGAACTAGATTCCATTTCTTAAAAAAAGAAATGAATTTTTTGGTACTTTGCATGAAAGATTCTGTAGTTTCAGTCAAAATACTCACACGAATAGAATTTAACTCATTAGTTTTCTATTTCAAATGTTGTCAAATCTTTCATGGCGGTTAAAAACAAAACAAAAAAGCAATAATAATGAATTTATCTATAGTGCAAAGCTACAAAGGAAAGTTCAGTACAATTTCAATGAATGAATTTTTCATTTTCGCCAGGGTCTAGTTATTACAGTTCCCCTTTTCTAAGCATACCTGATCTTCCTAACAATTGTTTAAGTATTTTTATTCCATATTAAAGAAACTAAGAATCAGACAAAGTCACACAAACTGTAAATGGTGAAACCAAGATTCGAATCCAAGTCATTAGGATGCAAAGACCATTTAATTTTGTTGCATTGTAGCTTTATTACTTATTACATATCAATTTCAATATGAGGTGTTTGAACTTTCATAATCAGGTTACAAGCACTGGACATCTGATAAAATGGTATCATTACAGTCATTCATATTTTCTTAGAAGGGAATTTATTACCAGATAAAAGTTATCTCCTCCTCCTATGCCCCATAGTTATAAAATTTAAAAAACACACATTTACAAGTCACAACCACAGAGATCAAAATTACATTGCCAGGTCAACTCAGAGAAATAAATGAAGTAAAGCTTTTGTTTCTTCAGTGGATGAGTATCTCTAGGATTGTGAGACTACTAAATTTCTTTGCATATAAAAAATCATAATAAATCATCACAATACTATAATACAATAAAAAACTAAAGCTTTATAATCGCCACTACTCCTGTAGAGCTTTATGAGCAATCTTAAAATTACATTCCTCTTTGAGATCCCATTAACCTTTTTCATTGTAGCATCTCTTTCATTGCCCTTCTTATAATTCACATCCCATCCCAAATTCCAAAACGTTAGGAGTCACGTGCGTTACGTTCAGGACTTCTGTATACTTCTAAATACTGTACTTAGAGAAGCTCAGTATATTAACTGAATTAATGAATAGTAAACTGTCCTTCCTTCCCTCATCCAGTTAGAATAGTATGCTACATTTATTCCCCACTCAAAAATTCTAAGAGGTAGGGAGGAAGATTAAAAAGCAAACTCTTACCTTACGGGAATAAAGTGGCAAGAAATTAAATGAAATACTATGTCATCTCAATAGACAAACTCGTCCTCTTTCTTATTTTGTTTCCACAAATTTGCTTCTGCTTAAGTGAGAAGACAGTCTCAGACAAGTCAACAAATCAGGTCTGCATCCTGCCTTTTTTTTTTTTTTTTGAGCTGGAGTCTTGCTCTGTCGCCTAGGCTGGAGTGCGGTGGTGTGTCTCGGCTCACTGCAACCTCTGCCTCCCGGGTTCAAGCAATTCTCTGCCTCAGCCTCGCTAGCAGCTGGGATTACGGGGGCCCGCCACCACGCCTGGCCCTGTATATTTCATCTTAAATCAGGTTTTAGTTCAACATCTGCGTATTTTCATGCAAGAAATAACTCTCAAGTCAGGCGCGGTGGTTCACACCTATAATCCCTGCACTTTGGGAGTCCAAGGTGGGTGGATCACGAGGTCAGGAGTTAAAGACCATCCTGACTAACATGGTGAAACCCCATCTCTACCAAAAAAAAAAAAAAAAAAAAAAAAAATGCAAAAATTAGTCGGGCGTGGTGGGGCGCGCTTGTAATCCCAGCTACTTGGGAGACTGAGGCGGAAGAATCACTTGAACTGGAAGGCGGAGGCTGCAGCGAGCCGAGATTGCGCCACTGCACTCCAGCCTGGTGTCAGAGCGACTCCATCTCCAAAAAAAAAAAGAAAAGAAAAGAAGTAACTCCCTAACTTTTCTGCAGTAGCAATGAATACATTGGATACTAAAATGTTTTCATTTTCCTAGTGAGTCATTTACTGTCAAATGATTGCCCTTCACTTCAGTTTACAGTAGTTACCCAAAAAAGGCTATCTTCACTGACTGTGCATACCTAGAGAAGCACATCATCCTACTCACAGACCCTGACAACATCATCTTTCGGTCCTAATTAACAATGTGCTTGTAGGTTTGCACATGCATATCCATCAAACGAAGAACAAGGGTTCTTTTATATTTTATACCCTTTGTAGGTGATACAATGGGCTGTAGTCGAAAAATATTCCTCATTTTGGAAAGAGGTCATAACTTTATAAGGTAGTCTCCTGTCACAAGATAGCTTAATTTGACACGGCTGATCCCACATTCGACTGAAAGAAGCGGGGGTGGGGAAGGGGGGGGCGAAATGACATCTTCCTTTTTTTTTTTTTTTTAATTTCTAGAGACACAGCTGATCTTACATTCGATTGAAAGAAGCGAGGGCGGGGAGTAGGGGGCAGACGTGACATCTTCCTTTTTTTTTTTATTTATTTATAGAGACAAGAGTCTGGCCACGTTGCCCAGGCTGGCCTCGAACTCCTGGGCTCAAGCAATTTTCCCGTCTCGGCCTCCCAAAGTGCTGATATAACAGGTGTGAGCCACTGCGCCTCCTATTTTTCATCAAATAAGATACAACCGTTCAAAGCAGCATGCTCAGCAAGCGCGAGGACCAGCCCCAGCGCATCCAAGGTGCTGAGAGGGAAAGAAACAAAACTCCCCCAAGTAGGCCGGCTTCCCCCCGCCAAGAGGCAGTCGCTCACCACCCAAGACGTAGCTGGGGAGAGATCCCCCCGGCGACAGCGCGCTTCGCACTCGAGTCTGCGTTAGGAAGCCTCGGACCCTCTCCCGCGCCCCTCCGCATGGAAGCCTCAGACACTACTCGGAGAATCAGCGAACCGCAGCAGCACGAAGTTCGAACGGTCGCGGGAGCCGTTGGGACGCGCCTACTTGGCCGCTGCCCCGCCCCGGCGCAGACTGCGAGAGGCGCCGCCGGAGGCGCAGGGCTTGCCGGGAATCTTGGTCGGCGAGCGCGTCGGAGCCAGCTAGCGGAGCCCGCTCGGTACTACATTTCCCACAATTACTGCCATAACGCCCATTGGTGTGGGGGAAGCCATGGGAACCGGAGGCCGTTGGGGGAGAGGAAGGTGGCGCTCACGCCTGGCTAGAGGGAGCAGAGACTCGGGAGGTGGCGGAACGGGACTGCCGGCCCCGCCCTAAGTCCCTACCCTTTGGAGGACTGCGCTTCTCTTTCGGAAGGAGTGTTCGCCGCAGCCGCCGCCACCTGGAGTTTCTTCAGACGCCAGGTTTCCCTGTCAATCACGAGGAGTCCAAAGAGGAAACGCGGAGCGGAGACAACAGTACCCCACGCCTCTTCGAGCCCGAGATCGCCCCAGCAGGGATGGGCGACAGGATCTGGCTGTCCTTCCCCGTGCTCCTTCTGGCCGCTCTGCCTCCGGAGCTGCTGCCTGGGGCGGCCGGCTTCACACCTTCCCTCGACAGCGACTTCACCTTTACCCTTCCCGCCGGCCAGAAGGAGTGTTTCTACCAGCCCATGCCCCTGAAGGCCTCGCTGGAGATCGAGTACCAAGTAAGTGCGGAGGATGAACCAGCCTCCTTCCTTTAACCCAGCTGCACTGCACTGTCGCCTCTCACCCTTTTAGAAACTTCTGGTGGACTGCCCGGGTGGTGAAGAAGCGAGGGCCGTCCGGGAAGCCGGCCAGCTCCGCGCAGGCGCGCGAGGCGAGCCGAGGCGAGGCGAGGCGAGGCTCTCGCTGGGTCCGGGGACCCAGAACTTAGGCGGGACCTGGAATTGACGACTACCCGCCTTCTCCCCTTTCCTCCGGTCGGAAAGAGGCCAGAACTGGTGATGTCTGTGGCCTTTCTCTTTGTTTCCTAATTCGCCCATCGCTTTTCTTAGCCACTACACGCTCCGATACTGAGAATTTCACAATGCAGAACTGATACACGTTCTCCTTCGTCATTGGACAGGGCGATGACACTTGTTTGAATCACCTCCACCCCTTTCACACAGTTCCGTTTACAAATCTTCACTGTCTTTGCTTCGGTTAAGGGTTTTTGAATTATGATCGTGTAATTATCACTAAGCCGGATTTTGAAATTTTTTGGAAGAGACTGTTGCTATATTTAGTGATATATTTCCGTTTAAGTTATTTATCCATTATTTTCAAAGGATCAAATCGTATATTAAAACTTTATAACCTTTCTCTTCATTGAGCATTGTAAGCATTTGCCCCGTGTCATTGTTTTCTTTTTAGTATCTGCATGATATTCTTTCTGGGAATTAACTTATTTTATGCAGTCATGCTAGGAGGGGTAATTTCTTAGAAGAAATCTTGTTCGTTCCACACAGCAAATTTCGATGTTTTCAGGTAGCAGTACAGGAAAAAAAAAAAAAAAAGGCATTATTGTGTTTCATCTTTCAGTTTTTTAGAAGTTAATTATAATCAAATGTTAATTTTTTAAGTTGATGTCGGGAATTTTTTTAAATACCAGGTACCATCACATACAGAGCAAAATAAAAAGTTGTAGAATTTTTATCTGATGGAATTTTTATCCGATGGAATTTTAGGATTAAATTGTATATAGATACATAAGATAAACACAGAGAATAAAATATGTAAGATCACATAGTGAGCAAAACTGAGGCTAAAACTCAGTGTTTCTTGATTTCCAGTAAAGTTCAAAAGTTCAACATTTACTGAATATTAACAAGTGCCAGGAGGGGTGGGAGACGGAGAGGGTAGTGTACTAAAAGAGAAAGAAGGAGTTCCTCTTTTCAAAGAGTTTAATAAGGGTTTAAACTTTACCTGACTCATAAACAGGTGATTTCAATAAAGGATGGCTAAGTACCAGTAGAGGACGGTAACTTCTAAGAGTTTCAGAAGAAGATTCTTGGAGAAAATAAAATTTAATCCAGAAGGATGCTTAAGTGAGACAAAAATGCAAGGAACAAGGGGCATTTCAGAAAAGGGAACAAAAAGACACATAGTTTGTAAAATACATATTTTAAGTGGGAATGGTTAGTGTGTACTGGACACTACAAGTACTGAGGTTTTATTACACTTTAAGACATATAAAGTCTAGGTGGGGAGTAGCAGAAAAGGACACCAGAGAGGCCAGAAGGCTGGGGTCATGAAGCAAGAATCATAGCCCTGTTTGCCATGCTGAGTAGGTTTCCCCTAATTTTGTACAAGTCCAGATCACTGGATGCAGGGTGGAAAATGGATTTAAGGAGAGCAAAATTAGAGTCAAGGAAAACAACCAGAGGGCTAGTGAAATGGTCTAGATAAGAAAACCATTTGTGTTAATTAAAAAATCTTCAGTATTTACCTACAATTAGGGAGGATCTATTTTAACTACTGACTTCTTATAGTTAAGAACACCAGCTCTTAACCTTAGCCTGGATTCAAATCTTGACTCTGCCCACTTAAAACTTGGGTGATCTTCTCACTTGTAAGATGGAGATAATAATTGTAACTACCTCATCGAGTTGATTTGAAAAAACATGAGTTAATAAATGCTCATATTCAGTGCAAAGTGGTCTATTTAAAAATGCTCGTAGATCATCCCTGACACAGTAAATAGTCAAGGAATGTTAGTTTTACATTTACACCTCTGTAGTTACATGGCTTGGTTTAGCTTTATTCATTGCATCTTTAGTCACCCTTAAAGTGACTGTTTTTTTTTTTTTTTTTTTTTTTTTTTTTTTGAGACAGCGTTTCACTCTGGTTACCCAGGCTGGAGTGCAATGGCGCAATCTCGGCTCACTGCAACCTCCGCCTCCTGGGTTCAGGCAATTCTCCTGCCTCAGCCTCCTGAGTAGCTGGGATTACAGGCACGTGCCACCATGCCCAGCTAATTTTTTGTATTTTTAGTAGAGACGGGGTTTCACCATGTTGACCAGGATGGTCTCGATCTCTTGACCTCGTGATCCACCTGCCTTGGCCTCCCAAAGTGCTGGGATTACAGGCGTGAGCCACCGCGCCTGGCTCTCTTTTTTTTTTTTTTTTTTTTTTTTTTGAGACAGTCTTACTCTGTCGCCCAGGCTGAAGTGCAGTGGCTCACTGCAACCTTCATCTCCCGGGTTCAAGTGATTCTCCTGCCTCAGCCTCTCAAGTAACTGGGATTACAGGCATGCACCACCACCCCCAGCTAATTTTTGTATTTTTAGTAGAGATGGCGTTTCTTTGTGTTGGCCAGCCTGGTCTCCAACTCCTGACCTCAAGTGATCTGCCGGCTTCAGCCTCCCGAAGTGCTGGGATGATAGGCGTGAGCCACCACACCTGGCTGGGACTATTCCTTTAAATTATTCTCCCTGAACAATTTGTTTTGATTAAGGAAAGAGGTAAAGTCATTTAATGTCTGTAATCCTAGACAGTGTTGGAGAGATGTGTAGGGTGAAGATCATCTTCCACTCTATTTTTGCATTTCCTAACTTGTTTAATTTCCTGGTAACTACGTCCTACTGATTTTTGTTTTAAAGTTAGTTTTTAAAATATTATGGAACAGACAATCCGACTTTGTCCTTTGTTATTGTGACATACTGAAAATTTTACTAATTTCTTTTTAGGTTTTAGGAGAATAGTTTTTGGATAATTGACTAGCCCCACATTATATTGATTTAGGTTCTTGAAAACTTTAGTGCCAGTTCATGTATCTTATGAATAAAATAAATCATCCATTTAGAAATTTAAATCATTCTTGAGCGCTTGATATGTGTCAGCACTATCCAAGGTGCTAGGGATACAATGGTGAGTGAAAACATCAGTTAGGTACAGCGGCTCATGCCCGTAATCCCAACACAGCAAGGTGGGAGGATCACTCAAGCACAGGAGTTTCTGACCAGCCAGGGCAACATAGCAAGACCCCATCTCTGCTAAAAATAAAGTTAGCCAGGCATAGTAGCACACATCTGTGGTTCCAGCTACCTGAGAGGCTGAGGCAGGAGGATCACTTGAGTCCAGGAGGTTGAGGCTATGGTGAGCTGTGATCAAGCCACTGCACTCCAGCCTCAGTGACAAGAGTGTGATCCTGCCTCAAAATATATATGTGTGTGTGTGCGCGCGCGCGCATGTGTGTGTGTGTATGTATAGTCCATGCCCTCATACAATCAAGTATGGGGACAGACATTAATCAAATTATTACACAAATGCATGTCAAAGTATTACTCCAGTAGGGGCTATGAAGTTAAGTTCGTAAGACTGAGTGTGCTCAGTAGGAGGACTTCATTTTATCTGGAAATTGGAAGACATCCAGAAATAGAGTTAAGATCTATAGAATTATCAGGCTTTCACTAGGCATAAGGGAGTGAGTGGAACAAGTCAATGGGTAAAAAAGAATAACACCTGGCAAGATACTAAGGAAGAAGAGAAGAAGACACCTTTGAGGTCCTGAAAGACAGGATACAGAGAGAGAAAAGTGGTACAAGTCTATTCTAGAGAAGTCAATAGCAATAGCAACCAGATCTTGCTGGGCTTTTAGGTCCTTGTTAAGGATATGGGTCTTTTGCAGAGACCAGTAAGAAGCCACTGAAGAGTTATAAGCAGGTTAACTTGATCTGTGTTTTTAAAAAGATCGTTTTGGCCACGAGGTATTGAGCATCTCTGTACCACAGTTCTGTATACTTATAAAATAACAATAATCACCTGCTCCCCACCACATATTATGAAGAATAAATATGCTAATACATATAAAAGGAATGGTATCTAGCATCTAATAAGCACTCAAAAAATGTTAGCCAGAAAATATACCCTAGAACAACAATACCTTTTAAGGGCATAATAGGCACTTTAAAGTATCTATTGAATGAGTGAATTAGATGTTTACCAAACTTGTAAAACTATCTGGGTGGGTGTTTGGGAGAACAGAGATATATCAATGTTTTAAAATTTTTATTAGCCTTTTCATTTTTATATAGAGCCAAATTTCAATATTTTCTAGCAAACTGGCCATTTCATCTAATGTTTAAAATTTACTTGTATAATGTACCTGATGCCATTTGGAACGTCTCCTATTTCCATTTTATTTGCAGGTATACATCCCTAATATTATACATATAAAATAGATAGGACTATTTTATTGATGTTTCGAAAAAAATGGCTTTTGAGTATTTATTTTTAGTTTTATATATATATATATATATATATATACACACACACACACATCTATTATATACACACATTTTATACATACATAAGAAATATATAAAATATTCATATACATTTTATATATAAATATATGTATATATAAATAAAAAATACTCAAAATCCATGTGTGTGTGTGTGTGTGTGTGTATGTGTATGAATAATAAGAGTAAGTGGAACAAGAAAATGGGTAAAAAAGAACAACATGTGCCAAGATGCTAAGGAAGAAGAGAGAAATGTACCTTTGAGGTCCATTTATATATATATATATACACATATATATATGTGTATATATATATAAATGGCTTTTAAGTATTATATATATTAGTATATATACACACATATATACATAATGGTGGGTTTGGGGGATAATATATAATATATATTTAATATTTTAATAATATATGTTTGGGTTTTATATATGTGTGTGTGTATACATACATACATACATACATACATATATATATATATATATATATATATATATTTTTTTTTTTTTTTTAACATATGGGGTCTCCATCAGCCTGGCCAACATGGTGAAACATTGTCTCTACTAAAGATACAAAAAATTAGCTGGGCATGGTGGTGCGCGCTTGTAATCCCAGCTACTTGGGAGGCTGAGGCACAAGGTATTGAGTCTCTCTGTACCACAGTTTCTATATACTTCATAAGTTTTTATCATTTATCTCTCACTTCTAAGTGAGAACATGTGGTATTTAGTTTTCTGTTTCTGCATTAGTTTGCTAAGGATAATAGCCTCCAGCTCCATCCATGTTCCCACAAAAGACATGATCTCATTGTTTTTCATGGCTACATAGTATTCTGTGGTGTATATGTACCACATTTATTCAAACTGTCATTGATGGGCATTTAGGTTTGCTATTCCATGTCTTTGCTATTGTGAATAGTGCTGTACTGAATATTCATATGCATGTGTCTTTATGGAAGAATGATTTATATTCCTCTGGGTATATACCCAGTAATGGGATTGCTGGAGACCCCTTTTTTTTTTAACTTTAAGTTCTGGGGTACATGTGCAGAACATGCAGGTTTGTTACATAGTTATACACATGCCATGGAGGTTGGCTGCATCCATCACGCTGTCATTAGGTATTTCTCCCAATGCTGTCCCTCCCCTAGCCCTCGACCCCCAACAGTCCCCAGTGTATGATGTTTCCCTCTCTGTGTCTATGTGTTCCCATTGTTCAACCGCCACTTATGAGTGAGACCATGTGGTGTTTGTTTTTCTGTTCTTGCGTTAGTTTGCTGAGAATGATGGTTTCTAACTTCATCCATGTCCCTGTAAAGGACATGAACTCATCCTCTTTTATGGCTGCATAGTATTCCATGGTATATATGTGCCACATTTTCTTTATCCAGTCTGTCATTGATGGGCATTTAGGTTGGTTCCAAGTCTTTGCTATTGTGAACAGTGCTGCAATAAACATACATCTGGATGTGTCTTTATAATAGAGTGATTTATAATTCTTTGGGTATGTACCCAGTAATGGGATTGCTGGGTCAAATGGTATTTCTAGTTCTAGATCCTTGAGAATTGCCACACTGTCTTCCACAATGGTTAAACTAATGTACACTCCCACCAACAGTGTAAAAGCAGTCCTATTTCTCCACATCCTCTCCAGCATCCGTTGTCTCCTGACTTTTTAATGATCGCCATTCTAACTGGCGTGAGATGGTATCTCAATGTAGTTTTAATTTGCATTTCTCTAATGACCAGTGATGATGAACTTTTTTTCATATGTTTGTTGGCTGCATAAATGTCTTCTTTTGAGAAGTGTCTGTTCATATCTTTCACTTTTTGATGGGGTTGTTTTTTCCTGTAAGTTTGTTTAAGTTCTTTGTAGATCTGGACATTAGCCCTTTGTCAGATAGGCATACTGCAAAAATTTTCTCCCGTTCTGTAGGTTGCCTGTTCGCTGTGATGATAGTTTCTTTTGCTGTGCGGAAGCTCTTTAGTTTAATGAGATCCTATTTGTCTATTTTGGCTTTTGTTGCCGTTGCTTTTGTTGTTTTAGTCATGATGTCTTTGCCCATGCCTATGTCCTGAATGATATTGCCTAGGTTTTTTTCTAGGGTTTTTATGGTTTTAGGTCTTACATTTAAATGTTTAATCCATCTGGAGTTAACTTTTGTGTAAGGTATAAGGAAGGGATCCAGTTTCAGCTTTCTGCATATGGCTACCTGGCTTTCCCAACACCATTTATTAAATAGGAATCCTTTCCCTATTGCTTGTTTTTGTGAGGTTTGTCAAAGATCAGATGGTTGTAGATGTGCAGCGTTATTTCTGAGGCCCCTGTTCTGTTCCATTGGTCTATGTATCTGTTTTGGTGCTAGTACCATGCTGTTTTGGTCACTGTAGACTTGTAGTATAATTTGAAGTCAGGTAGTGTGATGCCTCTAGCTTTTTTTTTGCTTAGTATTGTCTTGGCTATGCTGACCCTTTTTTGGTTCCATATGAAATTTAAGGTGGTTTTTTCCAGTTCTGTGAAGAAAGTCAATGGTAGCTTGATGGGGATAGCATTGAATCTGTAGATTACTTTGGGCACTATGGCCATTTTCATGTTATTGATTCTTCCTAACCATGAGCATGGAATGTTTTTCCATCTGTTTGTGTCCTCTCTTATTTCCTTGAGCAGTGGTTTGTCGTTCTCCTTGAAGAGGTCCTTCACATCCCTTGTTAGTTGTATTCCTAGGTATTTAATTCTCTTTGTAGCAATTGTCAATGGGAGTTCACAATTTTGAGACAGAGTCTTACCCTTTCACCCAGGCTGGAGTGCAATAGTGCAGTCTCAGCTCACTGCAACCTCCACCTCCCAGGTTCAAGCGATTCTCCTGCCTCAGCCTCCCGAGTAGCTGGGATTACAGGCATGTGTCACCACTCCCAGCTAATTTTTTGTATTTTTAGTAGTGATGAGGTTTCACCGTGTGAACCAGGATGGTCTGGATCTCCTGGCCTCGTGATCCGCCCTCCTCGGCCTCCCAAAGTGCTGAGATTATAGGTGTGAACCACAGCGCCCAGCTCCTTTGTGAATTTTTTTATTTCCAATAGTAAAAGTAATATACAACCTCCTTAGAGTAAGTCAAACAGTACAAAGATATAAAAGCAAAAAGACAAAAAAACAACTTTTTATCACTCTATTGAATGTGCCTGTCATTCTCCTAGATATGAATTCTTCCATACCTTTTCCCATACTCATAAAAACATATAGGGTTTGATGGGGTGAAACATAAATGATTATTTTAATTAAAATGTCATGGTCCTTAAACTCCTTACAAAGTTTTCACCAACAGGTAATTAAACAACCCAAATCAGTTTTTAATGATAAGGAAGTCTATTGGTTCATATAACTGGAAGTCTGAATAGGACAGATTTCAGGCTTAATTTGTCTTCCTCTGGTTCTCATGGCTCTGCTCTCTTGACTTTTCTTAAAGAATTGAATTACTTAAAGAATTCTTCACTGACAGTTATTTTTCTTAAATGCATCAAAACTAGTATTTTATTATCTTCTGACTTTGCTTATAGCTGTTGAAGCTCCCTGTCAGTTTATTAGATAGTTGTAGTTGATCTCTATTTTCCCTTGCAGCTTTTTAACTTCCTGCTTCTGCATTTTCACAGCAGTTTAAGTACATCATTCACACTTCTTAATCTCTCATAATTTCTCTTTGTCTCACTCTTCTATATCATAATTTTTTCAGCTCTATCTTCTACTTCATTAGCTTTAAGAAATTTATTATCAATATTATTTTTGATTGGCAAATTATAATTGTATACATTTATAGGGTATAGCATGATGTTTTGATATACATGTACAATATATAAAGATTAACATTGCCTTGCCTATAATTTTTTATGGTGAGATATTTGAAATTTAGCCTCAGTTGTTTCAAAATATACATTATTGTTGACTGTAGTCACCCTCCTGTGCAATAGACCTCAAAACCTATTCCTCCTGTCTATCTGAAATTTTGTACCCTATGATCAACAACTCCTATTCCCTCTCTCCCCAACCCCCCGACCCCTAGCTTCTGGTAAACATCAGTCTACTCTCCACTTCTAGGAATTCAACTTTATTAGATTCCACATATGAGATAATGCAGTATTTGTCTCTCTGTGCCTGGCTTATTTAACTAAGTGTAATGTCTTCCAGTATTCCATTTTGTGTATATATACCACATTTTCTTTATTCATTTGTTAATAGACACGTTGTTTCTATGTCTTGACTACTGTAAATAATGCTTCAATGAACATGGGAGTGGAGATATCTCTTTTACATACTGATTTCAGTTCCTTTGGATGTATGCCAGAAGTGAGATTACTAGATGATATAATAGTTGTATTTGTGGGTTTTTTTGAGGAACCTCCATATTCTTTTCCATAGAGCTATATTAATTTATATTCCTACCAACAATGTACTGATGTGTTTTTTCTTTTTTGACTTGAGGTCTTGCTATGTTGCCCAGCTGGTCTCAAACTCCTGGGCTCAGGATCCTCCCATCTCAGCCTCCCGAGTAGCTGGGATTACTGGCACATGCTCACCATGTCTGGCAATAACATACTAATTTACATTCCTTTTCTCCACATCTTTTCCAATACTTGTTATCTTTCATCTTTTTTGCAAAACACATTCTAACAAGTGTAAAGTAATATCTCATTGTGGTTCATTAATCTTTTTCAATTATAATTTAATCTGTTGACTTTCATTGCGTTTATAATTTCAATGACTAGAAGTTCTGTTTATCCCTTTTTCTTCCCAGATTTGCATAATTAATGTTGAATTTATTCCATTTCCATTTGCAGAAAGTCTGAAATATTTTCTATTAACATCGCATAGAGATGTTTCTTTTTTCTGCCTGCCTGGTTTTGTTCTTTTCTCATGGTTTTCTTTTGTAGTTTTTTAAAATTAATAGACTTTGTTTAGAAGAGCTTTAGATGTATAGACTAATTGATAATTGAGCACACATATACCCCCACAATCCCAGTTTTCTCTGTTATTAACAACTCATATTAGCATTGTACATTTTTTAAAACTGAGGCCATTTTGTTAACATTAACTAAAGATAAGTCCATAGTTGCTTTAAGGTTCACTCTTTCTATTGTGCAGCTCTGTGCATTCTGAAAAATGCATAATGTTATGTATTCACCATCAAGTATCATACGGAATAGTTCCGTGGCACTAAAACTCCCCTGTACCCCACCTACTCAAACCCGCTACCCCAAACACTGAATTCTTGGCAGCCATTGATCCTTTTCACTTATTTCTATGCTCTCTATTCTGTTGTTGATCTTTTTGTCAGTTCCTTCATCAGTACCATGCTGTCTTGATTACTGTAACTGTATACTAAGTCTTGAAGTTGGGTAGTATGTCTTTTGACTTTGTTCTTCAGTATTGTCTTGGCTATTCTGGGTCTTTTTCTTTCCAAATAAACTTTAGAATCAGTTTGTTGATACCCACAAAATAGCTTGCTGGGACTCTGATTGGCATTGCATTGAGTGTGTAGATCAAGTTGGGAAGAATTAGCATCTCAACAATATTGAGTCTTCCTGTCCATTGACATAGTATCGGGCTCTCTCTCTTTTTTTTTTTTTTCTGAGAGGCAGAGTCTTGCTCTGTTGCCCAGGCTGGAGTGCAATGGCACGATCTCGGCTCACTGCAACCTCCGCCTCCCGGGTTCAAGTGATTTTTCTGCCTCAGCCTTCTGAGTAGCTGGGATTGCAGGCATGTGCCACCATGCCTGGCTAATTTTTTTGTATCTTTAGTACAGACGGGGTTTCACCATGTTGGCTAGGCTGGTCTTGAACTCTTGACCTTATGATCTGCCCGCCTTGGCCTCCCAACGTGTTGGAATTACAGGCGTGAGCCACTGTGCCTGGCCGGTATATCGCTTTATTTAGCTCTTCTTTGATTTCTGTTATCAGTGTTTTGTGGTTTGCCTTGTATAGATCTTGTACATATTTTTGTAGATTTCTACCTAATTATTTTTTTCTTATTTTTTTTCTTTTAGTGTGAATGTAAATGATATTGTGTTTTTTATTCCCAACTCCAGTTGCTTGTTGCTGGTGTATAGGAAAGCAGTTGACTATTGTATGTTAATATTGTATCCTGACACTTGGCTATAATCACTTATTATAGGAGGGGCTTTTTTTTTTGGCAGTTCTTTAGGATTTCTGCATGGACTATCATGTCATCTGTGAACAAGGACAGTTTTATTTCTTCTTTTCCAATATGTACGTGTTTTCTTTCCCTTTCTTGTTGTGTTACATTAGTTTGGACTTCCAGTGTGGTGTTGAGTAGGAGTAATGAGGGAATAGCATCTTTGTCTTGCTTCTGATTTTAGTGAGAAAGCCTCTAGTTTCTCGCCATTAAGTGTGATCTTAGCTGTAGGATTTTTGTAGATGTTCCTCATTAAGTTGAGGAAGTTACCCTCTGTTCCTGGTTTGCTATGATTTTTTTAAATATTAAATATGGATTGATATTGGATTTTATCAAATATGTTTTCCATGCCTATTGGTGTGATCATTTGAGTTTTATTCCTTAGCCTGTTGATGTGATGAATCACACTAAATAATTCTTGAATGTTCAACCAGCCTTATATACTGGGGAGCAAATCCATCTGGTCATGGTTGTAATTCTTTGTTTATATTGTTGGATTAGCTTTACTAATATTTTGTTGAAGATTTTTACATCTATCTTCCTGAGAGATACTGGTATATAGTTTCCATTTCTTGTAATGCCTTTTTTGGTTTTAGTATTAGGGTAATGTTGGCCTCATAGAATGAGTAAAGAATTGTTCATTTCTGTAAGAGATTTTAGAGAATTGGTATCATTTTGTCCATAAATGTTTGGTAGTATTCACCCTGAAACTGTCTGGTCCTGGTCCTTTCTTTTGGGGGAGTTTATTAATTATTGATATAATATATAATTTCTGTAATAGATATAGGTCTATTCAGGTTACCTATTTCTCCTTGTATGAGTTTTGGTACTTAGTATCTTTCAAGGAATTGGCCTGTTTCATCTAAGTTTTTAAATTTGTGGGTATAGATTTATTAACACTATTCCATTATTATCCTTTTGCTTTTATTTTTTAAGATGGAATCTTTCCATCACCGAGGCTGAAGTACAGTGGTGTGATCATAGCTCACAGCAGCCTTGAACTTCTGGGCTCAAGTGATCC
The DNA here is from genome assembly GCF_030222135.1 of Aotus nancymaae. Lineage (NCBI taxonomy): Eukaryota > Metazoa > Chordata > Mammalia > Primates > Aotidae > Aotus > Aotus nancymaae. The sequence continues at coordinate 1,482,148 of NW_026988537.1, read as the reverse complement.
TCTCACCTCAGGCTCCCAAGTAGCTGGGCCTATAGTCACCACCATGCCTGGCTAATTGTGTGTGTGTGTGTGTATGTAGAGATAGGGTCTCACTTTGCTGCCTAGGCTAGTCTCAAACTCCTGGCTTCAAGTGATCCTCCCATCTCAGCCTCCCAAAGTCCTGAGATTACAGGCATTGGCCACCATGCCTGGCCATCATTATCCTTTTAATGTCCATAGATAATTAATGATGACCCATCTTTCATTTCTTTTTTTTTTTTTTTTTTGAGACTAACTCTTGTTCTGTCGCCAGGCTGGAGTGCAATGGCACGATCTCGGCTCACTGCAATCTCTGCCTCCCAGATTCAAACAATTCTCCTGCCTCAGCCTCCTCAGTATGTGGGACTAGAGGTGTCCACCACCATGCCCAGCTAATTTTTGTATTTTTAGTAGAGATGGGGTTTCACCGTGTTGGCCAGGATGGTCTCGATCTCCTGACCTTGTGATCCACCCACCTCAGCTTCCCAAAGTGTTGTGATTACAGGCATGAGCCACTGCGCCCCTGCCTCATCTTTCATTTCAGATACTAGTATTCTGTGTCTTTTCTCTGTTTTTTTCTTGGTTTGCCTGGCTAGAGGTTTATTAGTTTTATTGATCCTTTTGAAGAACCAGCTTTTGGCTTCATTGATTTTTTTTTTCTCTGTTGATTTCTTGTTATCAGTTTTCTTGATTTCTGCTCTAATATTTTTCTTCTGGTTGTTTTAGGTTTACATTACTCTTCTTTCTCTAGCTTTCTAAGGTGGATGCCTAGATTATGGATTTTAGATCTTTCTTCTTTTCTAGTAAGTTCATCCAATGTTATAAATTTCCCTCTTAGCACTGATTTCTCTGTATCCCACAAATTTTTGTTAAGCTGTATTTTCATTTCATTAAAGTTTAAATAAATTTTCTCTTGAGACTCCTTCGTCCCATGAATTCTTTATAAATGTGTTATTTAATCTCCAAATATTTGGGGATTTTACAGCTATTTTTATGTTATTGATTACTGCCTTAATTCCATTGTGGTCTGAGAGCATAAGTCAAGGTGTGTTTTATGGCCCAAAATGTGGTCCTTGTTGGTGAATGCTTCATATGAGCTTGAGAAGAATGTTATCCTGCTGTTGTTGGACTATTTCTCAAAATTCAATTAGACATAGTTGATTGATGGTGCTTTTCAGTTCAACTATATACTTACTGATTTTTTGCCTCCTGGATCTGTCAATTACTGACTGATAGAGGGTTTGTTGCGGTCTCTGACTATAGTAGTGATTTTCTGTTTCTTCTTGTGGCTCTATCAGTTTTTGCCTCATGTATTTTGATACATTGTTGTTAGGTGTATACACATAAGGATTGTTATGTCTTTGTGGAAAGTTGACCCATTCATCATAGGTAATGTCCCTCTTTATCCCTGAAGATATTCCTTATTCTTAAGTCGTCATTCTCTGACATTAATGTAGCTACTCCAGATTTCTTTTGATTAGTGTTAACATGGTATATCTTTCTCCATCCATTTACTTTAAATCTATCTGTGTCTTTGTATTTAAAGTTGGTTACTTGTGGACAGCATGTGGTTAATCTTGTTTTGTCATCTACTCTGGCAGTTCTTTTATTGGCATATTTAGGCCATTCACAATGTACTTACTGATATTGTTGGATTAATATCACCATGTTTATAACTCTATTCGTCATACTTGTTCTTTTTTCTTTTTTTTACATCTACCCCCCTTTTTCTGCCTTCTCTGGCTTTTACTGAACATTTTATATAATTCTACTTTCTCTCTTCTCAACATATAAATTATACTTCTTTTTTAAAATTTTTGTGGTTGAAATGGAATTTATCCCTGGGATGCAAGGATGGTTCAGCATACTCAAATCAATCAGTAGAAGGATATGATACATCATATGAACAGAATGAAAGACAAAAACCATATGATCATTTCAATTGATGCTGAAAAAATATTTGATAAAATTCAACATCTCTTCATAATAAAAACCCTCAAAAAACTAGGTATAGAAGAAACATATCTCAACATAATAAAAGCCATAGACTACAGACCTACAGCTAGTATCTTCTGAATGAGGAAAAACTGAAAGCCTTTCAGAAGATCTGGACCATGACAAAGATGCCCACTTTCACCACTGTTATTCAGCCTAGTACTGGAAGTCCTAGCTAGAGCAATCAGATAAGAGAAAGAAATAAAGGGCCTTCAATTTGGAAAAGGAAGAAGTCAAATTCTCTTTCTTTGCAAATGATATGATCTTATATTTGGAAAAACCTAGACTATTAGAACTGATAAATACAGTGAAGTTGCAGGATACAAAATCAACATACAAAATCAATAGGATTTCTGTATGCCAACACTGAAGAATCTGAAAAAGACATTTAAAAAGTGATCTCATACTTTACAATAGCCACAAGTAAAATTAAATACCTAAGAATTAACCGAAGAAATGAAAGATCTCTATAAAGAAAACTATAAAACATTGATGAAAGAAATTGAAGAGGACACCAAAAATGGAAAGCTATTTCCATGTTCATGGATTGGAAAAATCAATATTGTTAAAATGTCTATACTACCCAAAGCAATCTACAGATTCTGTGCAATTCCTATCAAAATACCAATGGCATTCTTCCCAGAAATAGAAAAAACAATTTTAAAATGTATATGGAATCACAAAAGAACCAGAATAGCTGAAAAATGTCCTAAGCAAAACAAAACAAAACTGGAGGAATCACATGACCTAACTTCAAATTATACTACAGAGATATAAAAACCAAAATGTCATGGTGCTTGGATGAAAACAGACACATAGACCAAAGTAACAGAATAGAGAACCTAGAAACAAATCTGTACACTTACAGCGAACTCAGTTTTGACAGAGGTGCCAAGAACATAAACTGAGGAAAAAACAATCTCTTCAATAAATGGTCCTAGGAAAACTGGATGTCCATATGCAGGAGAATGAAACTAGACCTCTATCTCTCACCATATACAAAAATCAAATTAAAATGTATTAGAGACTTAAATCTAAGGCCTCAAACTCTGCAACTACTACAAGGAAACATTAGGAAAACTCTAGGACATTGGTCTGGGCAAAGATTTCTTAAGTAATATTTTATAAGCATAGACAATTGAAGCAAAAATGAACAAATGGGATCACATCAAGTTAAAAAGCTTCTCCTCAACAAAGGAAACAGTTAACAACATGAAGAGCCAACCGAAGAATGGGAGAAAATATTTGCGAACTATCCATCTGACAAGAGATTAATAACCAGAATATTTAAGGAGCTCACACAACTATACAGGAAAAAAATCTAATAATCTAATTTAAAAGTAGGCAAAAGATTTAAATAGATATTTCTCAAAAGAAGACATACAAATAGCAAACAGGCCCATGAAAAGGTGCTCAACATCACCGATCATCAAAATTATAATGAGATCATCTCTCCCCAGTTAAAATGGCTTATATCCAAAAGACAGGCCAGAATGTGGAGAAAAGGGAACCCTCATACACTGTTGGTGGGAATGTAGATTAGTACAACCACCATGGAGAACAGTTTGGAGGTTCCTTAAAAAAATAAAAATAGAGCTACCATATAGTCCAGCAATCCCACTGCTGGGTATATACCCAAAAGAAAGAAAATAAGTATATCAAAGAGATACCTGCACTCCCATGTTTGTTGAAGCACTGTTCACAATAGCCAAAATTTGGAAGTAACCCAAGTGTCCATCAACAGATGAATGGATAAAGAAAATGTGGTGCTTATATACAATGGAATACTATTCAGCCGTAAAGTCTGGCATGGTGGTGTATGCCTGTAATCCCAGCTACTCGGGAGGCTGAGGCGGGAGAAACGTTTGAACCCAAGAGGCAGAGGTTGCAGTGAGCTGAGATTGTGCCACTGCACTCCAGCCTGGGCAAAAGAGTGAGACCCTGTCTCAGGTATGGATGGGACAAGTTCGTAGATAGATAGATACATAGATAGAGATTTTTAAATTAAACTTCCATAGTCTTAAAAATCATTTTTGACAATTTCATTAAGCCTGACAGCCACTACCAATAACTGCTTTTTAACTTTGTTTTACTGAAATCTTTTCTTGGTTTTACTACGTTGCTTGTTTTCTGATTTAATGGTTATGGTTTTTTTTTTTTTTTTTTTTTTAGGATATCCTTAAGTAATTCTTTGAGAATGTTTTGAGTCCTTGGATATCTGAAAATAGCTTTAATTATTTTAAAATTTTATTTTAGAGATGAGGTTTCAATATATTGCCCAGACTGGAATACAGTGACTATTCACAGGTACTTTCATAGCACACTACAGCCTTTAAATCCTAGCCTCAAGTAATCCTCCCACCTCAGCCTCCAGAGTAGCTAGGACTACCAGTGCATGCTACTACACCTGGCAAATGGCTTTTTGGTTTCACGTCAGTAAATATAATCTTTTTACTTGGGAACATTGACTACATGGCTCCATTATTTTTTTCCATCTAATGTTATATGTAAGAATTCTGATGCTAATCCCAATTCTTGTTACTTTGCAGTTCTGTACTACTTCTCTTTGATAGAAGATTTTACTTTTTAAATCCTTTAGAAAACTTGCCATTTTAGTCTTTTTTCATTTATCCTCCTTCACATCTATTAGATCCTTTCTGTCTAAAGATTTTCATCTTTTAAAACGGGAATTTTCCTTCTTTTGTGTGTTTTTGTTTTTCTTTCAAATGGAGTCTCACTCTTTTGCCCAAGCTAAAGTACAGTAGCATGATCGCGGTTCACTGAAACCTCCACCTCCAGGTTCAAGCAGTTCTCCTGCCTCAGCCTCCCAAGTAGCTGGGATTACAGGCGTGTGCCACCATGCCTGGCTAACTTTTTTATTTTTAGCAGAGATGAGGTTTTGCCTTGTTGGCCAGCCTGGTCTCAAACTCCTGACCTCAAGTGATCCACCCACCTCACAGCGTGAGCCACCATGCCCAGCCTATAGATTTTTTAAATTGTTACATCTCTTCTTCATTTCATTGGGATTTAAAGAAGAAAAATAATTATGTATATTTAGCCAGCCATTTGAAACCAGTTCTGTTGATCAATAACAGCACAGGAGTAGATAATTTTTTATATCATCACGTTAAAGCCACCAAGAAATATAAAATGGAGTGTTAAGAAAAAAACAAGTAGCCATTGAGTTAGGGTTTTTTTTCTAAGAGGCTCTAGTGTATAGTGTTCTAAATAGATTTTTTTTTTTTTAATTTTAGCAAACACTGTAAATACGGAAGATAAAACATAGGAAAAGAGAGGAAGAGAGGTTTGCAGACAGATCTACAGGGAAAAAACACTGAGACACTTTAATTTGCATAGGATGATAAAAAGATGTATTTATTAACTATTTGCATTTGTGACAAAATATCAGAATATGGATAATACCATTGTTAGGACCAATACCCTTGGATTTAAAAAATAGTGAACAAAATTTTCATCCATCTTATCATTTATGTTGGATGTGCTACATAGGTATCCATAAAGGTACCTACAAGTTCATGCTAAGTGAATCCTACAAAAAAGATGCTTAGATTCCAGAGAATGTCTCGTAAGTGCCAAAGAGGATAGGTGCACATTCTAAAGGAATACAAGAGAGAGCAAGAGGATGGGACAGGAGGATTCAGATGACATTTCAAAGGACTTAACCCATTTATACAGGAGGTTGCAATATTTTGAATTGCAAAATGAGACCTTGGTGATGACCTTGGGCAGTAGGATATAAATAAGTCCCACATGCTTAGTGTTCCAATAAAGGAACACAAGGCATAAATGAGTTAAACTGGCTCTTAAAGAATGGGTACAATTGGATGAGTACCTATTCAGGAGAATGGAACAGAAATAGAGGCAACACAGCATACTTATTAAAAATTACTCCAGTGGCAGATCACTGAGTTCAAATTTTGACCACGTCACTTATTTGCTGTATCACTTGGGTTTATTTTTTACTTATTTTTTTTAATGTGGTCTAGATGAAGTAATGCTGTGTCACTTTGGAAAAATGACTTCTCTGTGCCTCAGTTTTTGTTCTTTGTGTTTTTACTAAAATAAGAATAATAGAACCTACGTTTTAGAGTTGTTACAAGGAATAAATGAGTTCACGTAAAGCATTTAAGAAAATTTATGGCATCGACTATCATTGTTAGTTGCCATCGTTATCATCTTTATAGAAGGACATTTTGGAATTATAAATGAACAGATTGTATTCATTGGCTAGTAAATGAACTGGCCTACTTTGAATACACAATTCATATTGGGAAGTAGTAGAAGAATGTATTGAAGTCAGTTGGAGTCTACACACCATGGTGGTCTTGAATTCCAGGCTAAGACGTAGTTAATTATTATTCTTTTTTTGAAGAGGAAACAATTATATACAATGTCCTAAATTGCCTAAGTTTTAAGCCCAACATTTGAATTGTCCTCTGTGTTTCTGTCCATTCTACAGGGATTCTGAATGAAAGCACTATTTTAGGAAGATTTATTTCAGTAATATCCATAAGGCCTATATTTAGGTGATGGTGAGAGAAATGGGTATGGATGGGAAAGTTCCAGAAATGAATGGAATTGAACTAGATGATCTTTTGGTTCTTTTCTAGCCCAGACATCACTGTTGACTTTCTAACCTCTCTAGGTTAGCAAATCTTTATGTCATATGATCTACAATATATAATTTTTTATTTCCAGAATTTGTAATGTATGTTTTCCTCATGTATGCTTTTCTATAGGTTTTAGATGGAGCAGGATTAGATGTTGATTTCCATCTTGTCTCTCCAGAAGGCAAAACTTTAGTTTTTGAACAAAGAAAATCAGATGGCGTTCACACGTAAGTAATCTCTTTTAGTTGAGTTTCATTGCTGAATAATACCAGTGGGCTATCTGCAGGAGGTGTAAAGTTAGCATATTTGATACTAATTATCAGTATTAGATAATTCCATATGATTTTAAATAGTTCATTATAGTGGGCCATCTGATAAACGAAAAAGTCTTCCATTAACCTTTCTATTTTTGTTAAAGCATTTTATTTTGATCCTGGCTAAATTTTTTCTATGCTTTGGTTAGTAAATTAGTATTCCCCTAGTATTGCATGCAATCTATTGTGGCATTTTAAACCTGCATTCTGGCCAGCACAGGCTTTCTATTTTAACTTAAAGCTACTGTTCCAGATATGTGTCAATTTCTTAAGCTGCTAGCTATACCATTGTTGTCCAGTATATCTTTGTGTGTATGTAAATTTTTTTTCACTCAGACCTCATTCATTTTAGATAATTAGAAGGCCTGAAAGTAAAAGATCTGAACATAGGAAACTATTAAGAAAAGACTTATTATAACTCTTTGAGTTCAGAGTTCAGCAAAAGACCATATATTCTTCTTCTGACACCTCACTTCCCTCTTTTCATATCTTACCAGTATGTTCCCAGTTCCATTCAATTATCTTACTATAACATTTTCTTAAGTTAGTATTGTTATTGCGTTAAAACTAAACTATGAGTCTGTAGGAAGAACAAATATAGAGTATCTAGTATTTGCTATAAACAATTGTTGACATGTTATATACTTCTAAATTAATCTTTCCAACCTACTATGAGATAGAGTCTTTGATTCAACACTCCCATTTTATAGATAAGGAAGCTCAGAGAAGTCAAATAAGCCTGCAGGGATACACATACTGAGTGGACACAAGATGAACCAAAAATTCTTGCTTTTTACCATATGCTCAGGACATCCCTGGCATATAGCACTATTGTAAGAACTAGCTGTCATTGAAATTGTCTTTGTTAACCAAAGTGCCTAATACATAACTGACACTTGGTAAACGCTGAATACATGTATGAATGGATGAGAGGAAAAAAAGTGTCTCAACAGTAATTTTTTTTTATTCTTTTTTTTTTTAATCCAGTTTCTCAACAGTAACTTTTTCAGATATTCATTTAAAATGCATTTTTACAGCTGGGTGCGGTGGCTCATGCCTGTAATCCCAGCACTTTGGGAGGCCAAGGTGAATGGATAACCTGAGGTCAGGAGTTCTAGTCCAGCCTGGCCAATGTGGCAAAACCCTGTCTCTACTAAAAATACAAAAATAAGCCAGGCATGGTGGCACATGCCTGTAATCCCAGCTACTAGGGTGGCTGAGGCAGGAGGATAGCTTGAACCTCGGAGATAGAGGTTGCAGTGAGCCAAGATCATTCCACTGCAGTCCAGCCTGGGCAACAGAGCAAGACTCTGTCTCAAAAAAAAAAAAAAAAAAAAAAGCTTTTTTTTTTAAATTGCATTTTAGGTTTTGGGGTACATGTGAAAAACATGCAAGATTGTTGCCTAGGTGCATACGTGGCAGTGTGATTTGCTGCCTTCCTCCCCTTCACTTATATGTGGCATTTCTCCCCATGCTGTCTCTCCCCAACTCCCCACCCCCAGCTGTCCCCCCCACTCCCCCCCAACAGACCCCAGTGTGTAGGGCTCCCCTCCCTGTGTTCATGTGTTCCCATTGTTCAACACCCGTCTATGAGTGAGAACATGCGGTGTTTGATTTTGTGTTCTTGTGTCAGTTTGCTGAGAATGATGGTTTCCAGGTTCATCCATGTCCCTACAAAGGACGTGAACTCATCGTTTTTGATGGCTGCATAATATTCCATGGTGTATATGTGCCACATTTTCCCTGTCCAGTCTATCATCGATGGGCGTTTGGGTTGGTTCCAGGTCTTTGCTATTGTAAACTGTGCTGCAATGAACATTTGTGTGCATGTGTCCTTATAGTAGAACGATATATAATCCTTTGGATATATACCCAGTAATGGGATTGCTGGGTCAAATGGAATTTCTATTTCTACGTCCTTGAGGAATCACCACACTGTCTTCCACAATGGTTGAACTGATTTACACTCCCACCAACAGTGTAAAAGTGTTCCTATTTCTCCACATCCTCTCCAGCATCTGTTGTCTCCAGATTTTTTAATGATCACCGTTCTAACTGGCGGGAGATGGTATCTCAATGTAGTTTTGATTTGCATTTCTCTAATGACCAGTGATGATGAGCATTTTTTCATATGCTTGCCTCATGTATGTCTTCTTTTGTAAAGTATCTGTTCATATCCTTTGCCCACTTTTGAATGGGCTTGTTTGTTTTTTTCTTGTAAATCTGTTTTAGTTCGTTGTAAATTCTGGATATCAGCCCTTTGTCAGATGGGTAGGCTGCAAAAATTTTTTCCCATTCTGTTGGTTGCCGATTCACTCTAATGACTGTTTCTTTTGCCGTGCAGAAGCTGTGGAGTTTGATTAGGTCCCATTTGTCTATTTTGGCTTTTGTTGCCAATGCTTTTGGTGTTTTGGTCATGAGGTCCTTGCCTACGCCTATGCCCTGAATGGTTTTGCCTAGGTTTTCTTCTAGGGTTTTTATGGTGTTAGGTCTTATGTTTAAGTCTTTAATCCATCTGGAGTTAATTTTACTGTAAGGTGTCAGGAAGGGGTCCAGTTTCTGCTTTCTGTATATGGCTAGCCAGTTTTCCCAACACCACTTATTAAACAGGGAAGCTTTTCCCCATCTCTTGTTTTTATCAGGTTTGTCAAAGATCGGATGGTTCTAGATATGTTGTGTTGCCTCCGAGGCCTCTGTTCTGTTCCATTGGTCTATATCTCTGTTTTGGTACTAGTACATGCTGTTTTGATTATTGTAGCCTTGTAGTATAGTTTGATGTCCGGTAGTGTGATGCCTCCCGCTTTGTTCTTTTTGCTTAGAATTGACTTGGCTATGTGGGCTCTCTTTTGGTTCCATATGAAGTTTAAGGTTGTCCTTTCCAGTTCTGTGAAGAAGGTCATTGGTAGCTTGATGGGGATAGCGTTGAATCTGTAAATTACTTTGGGCAGTATGGCCATTTTCACGATATTGATTCTTCCTAACCATGAACATGGAATGTTTCTCCATCTGTTTGTGTCCTCTCTTATTTCATTGAGCAGTGGTTTGTAGTTCTCCTTGAAGAGGTCCTTTACGTTCCTTGTTAGTTGTATTCCTAGGTATTTTATTCTCTTTGTAGCAATTGTGAATGGCAGTTTGTTCTTGATTTGGCTCTCTTTACGTCTGTTATTGGTGTATAGGAATGCTTGTGATTTTTGCACATTGATTTTGTATCCTGAGACTTTACTGAAGTTGCTTATCAGTTTCAGGAGATTTTGGGCTGAGATATACAATCATGTCATCTGCAAATAGAGACAATTTGACTTTCTCCTTTCCTATTTGAATACCCTTTATTTCTTTTTCTTGCCTGATTGCTCTGGCTAGAACTTCCAGTACTATATTGAATAGGAGTGGTGAGAGAGGGCATCCTTGTCTAGTACCAGATTTCAAAGGGAATGCTTCCAGCTTTTGCCCATTCAGTATGATATTGGCTGTTAGTTTGTCGTAAATAGCTTTTATTATTTTGAGATACGTTCCATCCATACCTAGTTTATTGAGGGTTTTTAGCATAAAGGGCTGTTGAATTTTGTCAAAGGCCTTCTCTGCATCAATTGAGATAATCATGTGGTTTTTGTCTTTGGTTCTGTTTATGTGGTGAATTATATTTATAGACTTGCGTACATTGAACCAGCCTTGCATCCCCAGGATGAATCCTACTTGATCATGGTGGATAAGCTTTTTGATGTGCTGTTGCAGTCGGCTTGCCAGTATTTTATTGAAGATTTTTGCATCTATGTTCATCATGGATATTGGCCTGAAGTTTTCTTTTCTTGCTGAGTCTCTGCCGGGTTTTGGTATCAAGATGATGTTGGTATCATAAAATGATTTGGGAATGATTCCCTCTTTTTGGATTATTTGGAATAGTTTCAGAAAGAATGGTACCACTTCCTCTTTGTAGGTCTGGTAGAATTCGGCTGTGAACCCATCTGGACATCGGCTTTTTTTGGGTGGTAGGCTCTTAATTGCTGCCTCGACTTCAGACCTTGTTATTGGACTATTCAGGGTTTCGACTTCTTCCTGGTTTAGGCTTGGGAGGAGGCAAGTGTCCAGGAATTTATCCATTTCTTCCAGGTTTTCTAGTTTATGTGCATAGAGTTGTTTGTAATAATCTCTGATGATAGTTTGAATTTCTGTGGAATCTGTGGTGATATCCCCTTTATTATTTTTTATTGCATCTATTTGGTTATTCTCTCTTTTCTTTTTTATTAATCTGCCTAGTGGTCTGTCTATTTTGTTGATCTTTTCAAAAAACCAGCTCCTGGATTATTGATTTTTTGAAGGGTTTTTCATGTCTCTATCTCCTTCAATTCTGCTCTGATCTTAGTTATTTCTTGTCTTCTGCTAGCTTTTGAGTTTTTTGATCTTGCTCGTCTAGCTCTTTCAATTTTGATGATAGAGTGTCAATTTTAGATCTCTCCTTGCTTCTCATGTGGGCACTTATTGCTATATATTTTCCTCTAGAGACTGATTTAAATGTGTCCCAGAGATTCTGGTATGTGGTGTCTTCCTTCTCGTTGGTTTCGAAGAACATCTTTATTTCTGCCTTCATTTCATTATTTATCCAGACACATTCAAGAGAAAGTTCTTCAGTTTCCATGAAGCTGTGCGGTTCTGGGTTGGTTTCTGAATTCTGAGTTCTACCTTGATTGCACTGTGGTCTGAGACTGTTTGTTATGGTTTCCGTTCTTTTGCATTTGCTGAGGAGTGATTTACTTCCAATTATGTGGTCAATTTTAGAGAAGGTGTGATGTGGTGCTCAGAAGAATGTATATTCTGTGGATTTGGGGTGGAGAGTTCTGTAAATGTCTATTAGGTTTGCTTGGTCCAGGCCTGAGTTCAAGTCCTGGATATCCTTGTTAATTTTCTGTCTCATTGATCTAATATTGACAATGGTGTGTTGAAATCTCCCACTATTATTGTGTGGTAGTCTAAGTCTCTTTGTAAGTCATTAAGAACTTGCCTTATGTATCTGGGTGCTCCTGTATTAGGTGCATATATATTTAGGATCGTTAGCTCTTCTTGTTGCATTGATCCTTTTACCATTATGTAATGTCCTTCTTTGTCTCTTTTGATCTTTGTTGCTTTAAAGTCTATTTTATCAGAGATGAGAATTGCAACTCCTGCTTTTTTTTGCTCTCCATTTGCTTGGTAAGTCTTCCTCCATCCCTTTATTTTGAGCCTTTGTGTATCCTTGCATGTGAGATGGGTTTCCTGGATACAGCACACTGATGGGTTTTGGCTTTTTATCCAATTTGCCAGTCTGTGTCTTTTGATTGGGGCATTTAGTCCGTTTACATTTAGGGTTAATATTGTTATGTGTGAATTTGATCCTGCCATTTTGATGCTAGCTGGCTGTTTTGCCCGTTGGTTGATGCAGATTCTTCATTGTGTTGATGCTTTTTACCATTTGGTATGTTTTTGGAGTGGCTGGTACTGGTTGTTCCATTCTATGTGTAGTGCGTCTTTCAGAAGCTCTTGTAAAGCAGGCCTGGTGGTGATGAAATCTCTTAGTACTTGCTTGTTCACAAAAATTTTATTTTTCCTTCACTTATGAAGCTTAGTTTGGCTGGATATGAAATTCTGGGTTGAAAGTTCTTTTCTTTAAGGATGTTGAATATCGGCCCCCACTCTCTTCTGGCTTGTTGGGTTTCTGCTGAGAGATCTGCTGTGAGTCTGATGGGCTTCCCTTTGTGGGTAACCCGACCTTTCTCTCTGGCTGCCCTTAGTATTTTCTCCTTCATTTCAACCCTGGTGAATCTGACGATTATGTGCCTTGGGGTTGCTCTTCTTGAGGAGTATCTTTGTGGTGTTCTCTGTATTTCCTGGACTTGAATATTGGCCTGCCTTGCTAGGTTGGGGAAGTTTTCCTGGATAATATCCTGAAGAGTATTTTCCAGCTTGGATTCATTCTCTTCATCACATTCAGGTACACCTATGAAACGTAGATTAGGTCTTGTCACATAGTCCCATATTTCTTGTTGACTTTGTTCATTCCTTTTTACCCTTTTTTCTCTAACCTTGCCTTCTCGTTTTATTTCATTGAGTTGATCTTCGACGTCTGATATCCTTTCTTCTGCTTGGTCAATTCGGCTGTTGAAACTTGTGCATGCTTCGCGCAGTTCTCGTGTTGTGTTTTTCAGCTCCATCAATTCACTTATATTCCTCTCTAAGTTGTCCATTCTCATTAGCATTTCGTCAAATCTTTTTTCAAGGTTCTTAGTTTCTTTGCATTGGGTTAGAACATGTTCTTTTAGCTCACGGAAGTTTCTTATTATCCACTTTCTGAAGGCTGATTCTGTCATTTCATCACACTCATTCTCCATCCAGTCTTGTTCCCTTGCTGGTGAGGAGTTGTGATCCCTTGTAGGAGGAGAGGTGTTCTGGTTTCGGGTGTTTTCCTTTTTTGCGCTGGTTTCTTCCCATCTTTGTGGATTTATCCACCTGTCGGCTTTGTAGTTGTTGACTTTCTGATTGCATCTCTGAGTGGACGTCCTGTTTGTTGTTGATGAAGTTATTTCTGTTTCTTAGTTTTCCTTTTAACTGCCTGGCCTCTCTGCTGTAGGACTGCTGAGGTCTACTCCAGGCCATGCTTGCCTGGAGGTCACTTGCAGCAGCTGCTGAACAGTAAAGGTTGCTACCAGTTTCTTCTTCTGCTTTGTCCCAGAAGGATACCTGCCAAATGTCAGTCTGAGCTCTCCTTTATGAGGTGACTCTTTGGATGTACGGGGGTCAGGGAGCTGCTTGAGGAAACAGTCTGTCCTTTATATTAGCTCAGGTTCTGAGCTGTGAGCCCTGTTGTTCATTCAGAGCTGCTGGGCCGGTAAATTTAAGTCTGCAGCAGCAGGACTCATAAACCCCCTTTTTTTTCCCAGGTGTTCTGTCCCAGGGAGTTAGGGCTTTATGAGTTTCCGCTGTGCTGCTGCCTTTTTTTTTTTCTTCAGGGCTGCCATGCCCACAAGGAGGCAGCCTAGTCACTCTCAGCCTGCAGAGGCTTCACTGAGCTGGTGTGGGCTCCGCCCAGCTGCCGTGTGAATTTCCCTGCAGTCCTGTTTATATGGGTGTAGTTAGAACTGCCTCAGGAACAGTCGCCTGCCTCTGTACTGACGGACTCTCTCTGTAATGGTGGGTTGCCTTGGCAATGGTGGGTTGCCTCGGCAACTGCAGGCTGCCCCAGGAATGGCGCACTGTCTCTGTAGTGGTAGAGTGCCTCCGTAATGGCGGACACCCCTCCCCCACAGAGCTGGACCGTCCCGGGTTCAGCTGTGCTTGCTGTGAAAGTCTCAACCCAGAGCGTTTCCAATTGCTGTTTTTTTGTTTTTGTTTTTGTGGGGGTGAGACCAGCCGGGCCTGATCACCTGGCTCCCTGCCTCAGAGCCTTTTGTTTTTTAGTTGAACGGTTGGCTCTCTACCAGGTGACCTGGTTGCCTGTTGAATAGGCGCCGGGATCTGTGTGATTTCCCATGCGGCAACCCACTGCGCCGGCTGAAACCGTGGCTCTGAAATTCGTGGCACTTTTCTGCCCGGGAATCTCCTGGCCTAGCTCCCTGTTTCAGCTCCCCTTGCTGACTAAGACAGGACACAGTCTCGTTTACTCTGCACTGGGAACCGCTGCGCCAGGGCACAGGCAAAGCAGCCGCGCCAGCCAAAACAGCCGCCCTGGTAACCCTTGGGGCTCCTCTGCCTCGGAATCTCCTGGTCTGTGGGCAGTAAAAATCCATCTGGAAATGCGGCGTCCACTCACCCTCTGCGCTTTCACTCGGACCTGGCATCCTGAGCTGCTCCTAACCGGCCATCTTGGATCAAAAAAAGCATTTTTAAATGGCATTTTACCTATGCAGAGCTCAGGAAAATATCTGCACAAGTAAAACAGAAATATTAATTTTAAAAGTTTATATTGATATACTTGTAATTAACTATGTTTTCTCTTTGATATGTGTATAAGAACTAAAAATGAGCCAGGCGCGGTGGCTCACGCCTGTAATCCCAGCAGTCTGACCAAGGTGATCAGATCACGAGGTCAAGAGAATGAGACTGTCCTGGCCAACATGGTAAAACCCCATCTCTACTAAGAATACAAAAATTAGCTGGGCACACACACCTGTAGTCCTAGCTACTCGGGAGGCAGAGGCAGGAGAATTGCTGGAACCTGGGAGGCGGAGGTTGCAGTAAGCTGAGATCGCACCACTTCATTCCAGCCTGGCGACAGAGTGAGACTCTTTCTCAAAAAAAAGAAAAAAAAAAAGAATTAAAACTATAGTTCATCTTTAAGTTTCAGAATTTTTAAAATGTTCAAAATTTCTGTCGATCTTTATTTCTCCCCAGTTATTCGCTCCCATTTTGAGATAATAAAATTCACTATTAGAAAAATAAGTATCTTACTGCTTCCTTGTATAGAATTACCTCTCATTAAATAATGGGGAGAAAAGAACTGAGTTTCTAATAGTTCACATTTATTGCATTCTTTTGCCAGGCCATTTTTCTAAGCACTTTCATATACTAATGTTTTTTATTCTTCACCACAGTCCTATGAGGTAAATATTATTTTACTGATGGGGAAACTGAGGCATAGAAGTTCCTGAAGGTTACACAGCTAGTGAACAGCAAAGCCAGGATCTATAATCAGGCAGTCCAACTCACTCTTAATCATCACACCAGATTTACAAATCTATTTTTAAAAAATTAATTTAAAGAAAGCTTTTATCTTTAGCTGTATTAATTTTGTAAGAGCAGCAAAAATTTCAGTATGTCACTGGTTTTTCTTAAGTAGTCTTTTTCTTTTTCTTTTAAATGTTATTTCTTTTTTTAAGAGACAGATCTTGCTCTGTTGCCTAGGCCGGAATGCAATGGTGTGACCACAGCTTACTGCAGCCTCAAACTATTGAACTCAAGCAAGCCTCCCACCTCAGCCTCCCGAGTAGCTAGGACTACAGGTGTGCACTCAGCTAATTTTTAAATTTTCTGTAGAGACAAGGTCTCACTTTTGTCAGGCTAATCTTGAACCCCTGGCCTAGAGTAATCTTCCTGCATCAGACTCCAAAAACTGCTGTGATTACAGGTATGAGCCACTGCACCTGGTCCTACTTTTAACTTTTGCTAATATGGGAAACTAATTTTAACTAGGGTACTGATAATTCAGGTATTATTGGGTTTTTTCTTCAGCACTTGGCATAATTAATGTTGGGCTGAATTACCCTTATAGAATTAAGTAATAAAATACAAACTAGTTTTATTTCTCAAAAAAATCATTTAGGATCAAACATAAACATCTACAAGGTAGCCAGTGGGAGTCAATAAGCAAAATCCATAGGAGGCCTGGAAGAAAACATTTAGGACAATCCATCACTGCTTTTGAAAACAAAACAAAACTTAGATTTATCTCAATTGAAGGGTAGGTTGGCAGTCATATTTGCATATGAATTGAACCTACGATAAAATTACTTTTAATAATGTATAAATATTAAAGTTTATTACGAGTTACGTATATAGGTTTTTAATTCTATCCTTTTCCAAAAATGAGGTCACTAACCATAAATTACTGAGTAAATGCTAAGCATGTCTAAGTTATACTTGAATGTATATATTTTCAGTTTGCCTCTTTCCCAGTAAATTATAAATTATCTTTCAATACTAAGGAAATTTATGGGTAAGCTGCCCAATTATTATAAACCATGTTATTTTTTTGTTTTTTGTTTTTGTATTGTTGGTTTTTTTTTTTGAGATAGGATCTTGCTCTGTCACCCAAGCTGGAGTGCAGTGGCATGATCATGTCTCATTGCAGTGTCAGCCTTCCAGGCTCAAGCAATCCTCTCACCTCAGCCTCCCAAGTAGCTGGGACTACAGGTTCCAGCCACCATGCCCTGCTAATTTTTGTATTTTTTTTTGTAGAGACCGGCTTTTGCCATATTATTCAGGCTGGTCTCAAACTCCTGAGCCCAAGTGATCTGTCCATCTTGCCCTCCCAAAATGCTGGGATTACAGGCATGAGGCACCACAGTTGGCCAGTTACTTTTTTTTTTTTTTTTTTTGAGACGGAGTTTCACTCTTGTTACCCAGGCTAGAGTGCAATGGCGCGATCTCGGCTCACTGCAACCTCCGCCTCCTGGGTTCAGGCAATTCTCCTGCCTCAGCCTCCTAAGTAGCTGGGATGCGCCACCATGCCCAGCAAATTTTTTGTATCTTTTAGTAGAGACGGGGTTTCACCATGTTGACCAGGATGGTCTCGATCTCTTGACCTCGTGATCCACCCGCCTCGGCCTCCCAAAGTGCTGGGATTACAGGAGTGAGCCACCAAGCCCGGCCCCTGTTACTTCTTATTTCTACTGTTAGTTGCTTTTCTTTTCATCACAAGTAGAAGCACAGATAACTAAAAACATGTACTTTTTTTTTTATACAGTGTAGAGACTGAAGTTGGTGATTACATGTTCTGCTTTGATAATACATTCAGCACCATTTCTGAGAAGGTGATTTTCTTTGAATTAATCCTGGATAATATGGGAGAACAAGCACAAGAACAAGAAGATTGGAAGAAATATATTACTGGCACAGATATGTTGGATATGAAACTGGAAGACATCCTGGTCAGTATGGTCTTCTAATAAAATAAAAACTATTAATAACATCCAGAGGTCTTACTATGGTAATAGGCACTGAACTAAGCATTTTATCTGCATTATCCAGGAAAATCTGTTTCTAATTTTATTTTTGCCATAAATACTTTGACATCATTTCAAGTATCAGCTTAATTTTACTTTATATTCATACAGCCCGTTTATAGCTTTCAAATCATTTATCTGACCAGGGCCCTATTATAAAAATAGCTTTTTTCACATGTGCAATTTAGACTGCATCTTGGTAAGCTTGTTTTATAAATGTGCAGTTGGAATTTTTAAAATTATAAATAGATTATGCTTATAATTATATAGTAGGCACATCAAAAATGAGATGTTTTCTAATTTCATAACTATTTTGTGGTATTAAAACAGGTGTTTTACTGAATACTAAATTGGTCAGACTTACAAATAAGAAAATATTATTATAAACATAATGCATTATATAATAGGTAAATATCTAAAGTTTTATCAATTGGGCTTTTAAAAATGAAATCATTTGCCAGGCATGGTAGCAGGTACCTGTAATCCCAACTACTGATAAGGCCGAGGGGGAGATCATTTGAGCCCAGTGTGAGGCTGCAGTGAACCATGGTCACACCTATAAATAAATACTGCACTCCAGCCTGGGCAATACAGCAAGACCCCCATCTCTAAAAACTTAATCATTTGGCCAGGCATGGTCTCAGGAAAAAATATCATTTCCTTTGGTCGTCTAAGGGCTAAGAAAGAGATAATGTACGTAAAACTCCTGATGCTATGCTACTCAGAATGGTTTCATGTTACCTATTTTCAATTCACAGTAGCTTTGTTCCCTTGTTAAATAACTACTTATAAACAATATGTTGGGAGAACTATCACATAACCTTACAGAGAATCTCTAACGTGATATAAATGGTACCTGCCTCTTAATTGAATTGTACAGCCATCTATCTTAAAATTGCATTTGGATAAAACACATAAAGCATATTCGGAAAAAAAATTTTTTTTTGAGACAATGTCTCATTCTGTTGTCCAGGCTGGAGTGCAGTGGCATAATCATGGCTCATTGCAATCTCAACCTCCTAAACTAAAGTGATCCCCCACCTCAGCCTCCCACGTAGCTGGGACCACAGGTGGTGCTACCATACCTGTCTTTTTGTAGAGGCAGAGTCTCTGTGTGTTGTCCAGCCTAGTCTTGAACTCCTGGGCTCAAGGGATCCTCCTACCCTGGTCTCCCAAAGTTCTAGGATTACAGCATGAGCCACTGCACCCAGCCTCATTTTTTAATTAAGTTAAAATTTCTGAGCATTCTTTAATAATAAAATTATTTCGTCTCCAGGAATCCATCAACAGCATCAAGTCCAGACTCAGCAAAAGTGGTCACATACAAACTCTGCTTAGAGCATTTGAAGCTCGTGATCGAAACATACAAGAAAGCAACTTTGATAGAGTCAATTTCTGGTCTATGGTTAATTTAGTGGTCATGGTGGTGGTGTCAGCCATTCAAGTTTATATGCTGAAGAGTCTATTTGAAGATAAGAGGAAAAGTAGAACTTAAAAGTCCAAACTAGAATACTTAACACTGAAAAATGAGGCAGAAAAATGCAAAACTGTTACAGTCAAGATCATTAATGGTCTTCTCCAAAATATTTTGAGATATCCTAAGTGTGAAACAGGTATAATTTTAATGTGAAAGTTAAGACTTCACTTTCTGTGCAAGTAATCCTGTTGATCCAGTTTACTTAAGTGTATAACAGGAACATTTTGCAGAATATAGGTTTAAGTGAATGAAGCCATATTAATAACTGCATTTTCCTAACTTTGAAAAATTTTGCAAATGTCTTAGGTGATTTACATAAATGAGTACTGGGCCATTTTGCAACACCAGTCTGTCTTTAACAGGTTCTCTTACCCAGAACTTTTTTTGTACAAGTGGCAGTTACAAATTAACTGTGGCAATTTTAAGTTACAAATCATCTGAGAATTACCTAATTATGGACTGAATAAATCTTCAGACTGCAAAAGCCCAACTTTTCTCTATTTACATATGTATCTCTCCTATAATGTAAATAGAATAATAGCTTTGAAATACAATTAGGTTTTTGTGATTTTTAAAACCAAATATATTTCAATGTAACATTAGCAGAAAGTATTAGTCTTTGTACTTAGCTTACATTTCAAAAGCTGACATTTTGACGAGTCTTAAAAATGCAAATGCAAAGTTACACTTATTAAAATTAGGATATGTTTTCTCTTTGAGATGAAGGATATAGTTTAAAAGCTTCCTCCTCCATAGGGACACATTCTTTCTAACCCTTAACTAAACAATAGGATTTTTAAATTAAATGTGAGGTTAAAAAATTATTTTTAATATTATCTGTCAACAGTATCTGTCAACAGTTAATTATGTTATGTTAACTTTAACATGATTGCTGACTTGGATAATACATTATTACCAGCAGTTGTGAAGGAAATATTGCTAAAATGATCTGGGCCTACCATAAATAAATATCTCCTTTTCTGAGTTCTAAGACTTATCAGAGGGCTGGGCAAGGTGGCTCACACCTGTAATCCCAGCACTTTGGGAGGCCGAGGGAAGTGGATCATGAGGTCAGGAGTTCAAGACCAGCCTGACCAACGTGGTGAAACCCTGTCTCTATTAAAAATACAAAAATTAGCTGGGCGTGGTGGCACACGCCTGTAATCTCAGCTACTCAGGAGGCTGAGGCAGGGAATCACTTGAATCTGGGAGTCAGAGGTTGCAGTGAGCCGAGATCGCACCACTGCACTCCAGCTTGGGCGACAGAGTGAGACTCCATCTCAAAAAAAAAAAAAAGAATGATCAGAAACAAGAAAGAATTTAGATAAACTTGAGAATACCTAATCCAAAATAAAATTCACATAAGTAGAACTATAAATAAATATTTAGAATCTGATTGGCTCATCATGACATCCTAATCAGAATATAAATAAAAGGAGATTAATTTCCAGTTAACTGGAAGAAACTATTTGGCTGTGGGTTTTATTTTCTACAAGAATTCTCGTTTGAATTGTTTTTGTAAGTATTCAGATACATTTTGTGAAATGTAATCCCTACTGTAAGGTTTAGCACTGGGTGTATATATTGTTAACAATTTTTATTATAACTTTTATACACTGGCCTTTCTGATCACTTTATTTATTGACATTGAAGTAAGAATTGGAAACATAGACTCCCAAGTTTTGAATACCTAAATGTGAATAACCCATATATACAACCTTTCTCTGCCATTTAGCTTATTGAAGTCTATGGGGTCTTAAGTACTAGTAATTTAACTTCATCATGAATGAACTATAATTTTTAAGCTATGCCCACTTATAACATTGTTTATGATTATACTGTGCGTTAGAAACAATCAACTTAAAATTTGGGGTATAGAACCCTTCAACAGGTTAGTAATGCTGGAATTCTTGTTAAGCAATAATGATAACCAGATAGAGTGATTTCATTTACACACAAAGTAGTTCAAAAGGAGATAGATTTCCTTCCTTCTTAGGCCACTGGGAGAAGAGCAGCTTAGATATCCCTGCTCAAAAGCTTTTGAAAAATTAGGTAAGTGCCATATACAATCAGTTACCTTAATTGGCCAAGAAAATGCTTCAAAGTGTCTAGGGGTAGCCTTTGCAACACTTGGAGAACAAGGGTTAATAAGATCCTTGCCGATGAATAACCCTCCCTTTTGCCCTTTCTGTTAAATTTGTAATGAGAAGGAAATTTACGGTACCATAACTAATAAAGCAGGGTACACATATAAACTACTGCATCTCTTCTATAAAACTGTGATTAAGAATTCTACCTCTTATATACGGCTGTTACTGTACTATACTCTCTGACTCCTAACAATGAATTTGTTACATAATCTACATATATGACTTGTGCCACTGATCTTAAACCTATGATTCAGTAACTCCTTACCATACAAAAATAATAATAGCTTCATTTGGAAAAGAATTTAGGAGTATGAAGGACAATTATTTTTATACACAAAGTATAAAGACTGAGATATTT
Source organism: Aotus nancymaae (assembly GCF_030222135.1). Lineage (NCBI taxonomy): Eukaryota > Metazoa > Chordata > Mammalia > Primates > Aotidae > Aotus > Aotus nancymaae. Next base: position 1,460,517 of record NW_026988537.1, on the reverse strand, counting down.
AAGAGGCATAACCAAAAAAGCATAATTTGTAAACAAACAGAGTAAAAATCTGTAATATTCCTAAAGACATACCGTTTATCTGCTTCATATGGTTTTTTTAATGTCACTATTCTATTTCTAAATTAAAGTTATGCTAAATTGAGTAAGCTGCTTATCACTTAGCAGCTCATTTTATCTTTGGTTTTTAATATATAAATTTTTTAAATATTACAATATTTAAGGCCCAACCAGTTTCCATAGTGTAGCAGTTACCATGTTTGCCTCACACTAAGGCCTAGAGCTTGCTCTGATCTGCATTTGGATGATTAATGTTGTGCTGTTCTTTCATGTGAATGTCAAGGCATGGAGGTGTTTGTAATTTTATGGTAAACTGAATCCTTCTGAAACATAATGTCTTAACTGAGCATTTATAATTTCATGTCTCATCAAATGAAAATTCTTTATCTGAAATTTTAAAAGAAATTGATTCAGCATGTAAGGATTTTTGGTCTAAAGTATAATAATGCACAGTGTTGCTCAAACTGCTTTATACTTGTGAACAGCCATCTTAAATAAGCAATGTATTGTGAGTACTGAGCTGAATATATATAATAAAAATTATCAAAGAAAGTTACCTGCCAGTCATTTGTAAATGTTGTCTACTCCTTAAAACCTTCCATCACCTCAATCTTAGTTAATAATGTGCTCTCCTCCTGTTTAAAAACCCCTCCACCTTTTGAAACTCTCTACAGCTCTTATTACACGTCATTCTACTTGCCACTGGAGTTCTGTTTCTGTATGTACTTATTCACCTGTTGCCTAAACATGCATTGTTCTTAAAAGGTACAATTTTTGCTCAAAATATATGAAAGGAAAGATAATCGGTTCAAAAGTTTAGAATGCTAAATAACCACCCAGGGAACTTACCCTGCTCCTCTACCCCAGAAATTGATTCTTTAGGTCTGGAATATGGCTCAGGATTCTTAATTTTTAATTAACACAATATGGAATCCTGTCAGTTATCCTTAGATCATTTGCTAGCTAGGTGATCTTGGGAAATCAAAACTCCTTTGAGACTATTTCATTTTCAGAAATATTTTAAGTAACATCTTAAAACTTGGTGAAATAGCATACAGGAGAATACAATGCTTGGTGTAGGTTGCTATGTTATTATTTGGTCATTTCCCCCAAACCATTCAGACAAGCCACTCTTCTAGCACAAGCTGGTAGAAATCCTTAGGTACCTTTCTGCTTCTGCAGTGCTGTCACTTTTACATGTCTAGGCTTCTGGAAGGCATCTGTCATAACCTGGAGCTATACTATACCTAATGTATATCCAGGGAATGGGCACCGATTAAAGAATCCAGAGCTGGGATGATGTTACATAAGAGAGGGCAGGTGAAGATGAACTCTGGATCCCTGTATCTGAAAAAGGCAAGAAAATGCAGGGCAGGGAAAATCCTGGAGGTCTTCACTGACGATGAATTAAAAACCTAATAATGTGACAGTTTTAAAAACAAAAACCCTCCTGTTTTAGTACTTGGGTTGTTTTTGTTTCTGTTTTAACAAGCTTAGAGATTTATTATTGTTCCTTTTATAGAAGATAAGAAATAGGAAAGCAGTAAAATGAACAATGAGAGTCTATTATCCAAACTGAGAAAGATACTAGTCCCCAATCCTGGAAGTGTTAAGTGGCAGTAATGATCAATTGTTATAAAGGGGATTGTTACTATGGCTTATATCAAATGGGAGGCTGGACTAAAATGGGCGGCTGGGATAAATTAACCTTTCTACTCTTGATTTCAATTCTAAAAGGACAAGTAATACCATTGCAGAAAAAAGCAGAAAGAAGAGACCGTTCCAAATGATAAATTTTAAGAGTTGTTTGTTTTGCTAGGATGCAAGAGAAATTGCATAAGTGGATCACTCACATGTTGCTAGTGAGATATGAAATAATAGAGCCACTGTGGAAAATATTCTTGGCAGTTTCTTATAAAAGTAAGCATGCATTTAACATATAACCTGGCACTGGTACTACTTACCAGTTATTCCTGAGAAGTAAAAACTTAACATTCACAAATGTTACATAGCACCTTCATGTATAATAGCCAAAACCTGGAAACAACCTGGATGTCCTTCAAGGAGAGACTGAATGGTTTAGTATGTCCACACCAGGGAATACTAAACAGCAATGTGAAGGAACAAACCACTGATACATGTAACAAATTGGATGGACCTCAAGGGAATTATGCTTGGGGGCTGGGTTATACACTGTATGATTCTGTCTTTGTAACATTTTTAACACAATAATAAAGCTATAGAGATGGGAAACAAGATTCATGGTTGCCAAGTTTTAGAGATGAAGGGAAGGAGAATGTGGCCATAAAGGGAGCCTTGTGGTGGAAAAGTTCTGTAGTTTGACTGTGGTGATTACAGAAATACATATATGAAATGTTGCAAGTATAGCTAAAACATATTGTTAGTGCATTGGTATATACATATTTCTGAGTGATTATTTTAATTTCACCATGTTGCCAAGACTGCTCTTGAACTCCTAAGCTCAAGTGATTTGCCCACCTAAGCTTCCCAAAGTGCTGGGATTACAGGCATGAACCACCATGTCCAGCCTGTTTTTTCTTATGCAAACATACTTATGATCAAGTTTAATTTGTAATTAGGCATGTTGAGATTAAAAATAGCTAACAAAATAGAATTACAACAATACATTATAATAAAAGTTATGCAAATGTGGTTTCTCACTCTCAAAGTACCTTGTACTCACCCTTCTGAAGCTGTGAAATGTCATACAATGCCTACCCGAAGAGATGAAATGAGGTGACTGAGTAGGTATAAGTGATGCAGTTAGGCTACATTATCATCAAAATAGTCAGCTTTGGGTGATCCTGGATCATTGGGCCAAGATAATGTCGATGGTTACATGTAAGGAGCAGACAATGTCGATGGTTAGGGATCCTCAATAGTTAAAGGATTTCTATTTTTGGGGTCTTTTTGCTGAAAAATTTTGGAAGAACATTGTAACCAGAAGTTGTTGACTCTTTTCAACTCATCAAAGTGTTGCTACAGAGACTAATCCTTTGGTGATCATACTGGTGACTTTAATGCTGTCTTCCATTTGAGGATCATATTCGATAATTCTGTCCTTTAATGTCTGTGCAATTCAAAACACTTTGGCAAATTTTATTAATGTCTATGTTGGTGATTCTGCTTCAGTTTCTTCATCTTCCTCTCCCTCTGTAGATGACTCAATAAGTTCTTCCAATTCCTCATCTGTAACACTTGATAGCCTTTGATATGCTCTTCTTCATCAAGCATGTCAGCAAATCCTTCTTCACAAAACTCGTCTTGCTATGTGATTTAAATTTGCCATGGGCTCCCAGGAAGCCTTTAAATCATTCATTATTTCATTCCACATTCTTTCAGCAGGGATTTACCTGTTTCTGGTTTTAATTCATCCACTGCAGCTTTGATGAATGTTATTCCATGAGCAGTAGTGAATGATTTCCAACACTGCATTATATACATTATTAGGGTCTGCAGCAATTGCTGATAAAATGTGTTCAAGTAGTTGTATGTGGCCTTGACAAACCGAATGATGCCCTGGTCAGGGACTGAAGCAGTGAGGCTTTATCTGGAGGTAAAAATGCCACCTCAACATTTCATTTTCATAGCAGACAGATTCAGGATGGATGGCCAGATGTACTGTCCATTATTAATACTTTAAATTCCAACCCTTTCTCTTCCAAGTATTTTTTCACTTCTGGGATGAAGCATTGGTGGAACCATTCCATAAAGAAGATGGCTGTCACCCCTACTGATTATGTTGACAGGACACATAATTGTTTTATTTTCAAGAGCACGTAGGTTCTTTACTCTACACTCTACACCTCCCTTTATCATATGCCCTGCAGCAATGCCGTATAGTACTAGAGTTAATCTGTTTTTCCATGTTTTATGCCCTGATGCCACCTTTGCACTTTAATGAATGTAAGTTCCTATTGGGCATCTTCTTCCAGAAGGGCCCAATGTCACCACAATTAAGACTTGCTTTGAATGGTATCCTTTCTCCTTAATCAACTTCAACTCTGCTGGAAATGAGGCAGCAGATTATTTATCATCAGACACAGCCCTTCAGTAATTCTTAAATACTTCAGTCCAAACCTATTCCTGAATCTGTGTAACCATCCTTATTTGCAGTAAATAGCTTAGTATCACTCATGTCAGGGGATCCCTTGCTAAATGTTTGTATAGGCCTTGTGCTTTCGGTACAACACCCTGATGTCAGTTGGAACACATTTCTTTTTGTTCATGTCTTCCACCCACAAATTTAACCCATTTATGCCAGAGGTTGCAAAAGTTTTTTGTGAAAAATCAGACCTTGGGGATGACCTTGAGCAGCAGAATATAACTCCCACAGGCTTAGCATTCCAATAATGGAACACCAGGCATAAATGGATTGATGTCTTTTTCATCTTAAAACTAGCATGAATGTTTTTCCTTCGCAATTTCATGAAGATTCATTCTTACCTTAGATCTTAGCAATCTCTGCACATGTTTTTTTTCTCAAGTACTTTCACCTTTTCAGTTTATGACTTATCTTTGGCATATCCAATTGCCATCTTCTCACCTGGGGGCCACTATACAGTAAGGGTTACCTGAACACAAGCATTACAATACTGCAATAGTCGATAGGATAACTAAGATGATTACTAAGTGTTTAATGGGTGGGTGGCATATACAGCATGGATAGGCTCGACAAAAGGATGACTCTTGTCCACAGTGGGACAATGAGAGTGTGAGATGTCATTACACTACTCAGAATGGCTCATTTTATATTAAGTTCAGTGCAACTTCTTAAAATGTCTGTTAAAAGTATATAATTTTTAAAATGTTAAACCAAAGCTTTTACCATATAGACCATCTCTCTCTCTTGCTCTATGTGTGTGTCAGACACACACACACACACACACACACATATATATATATATATATATATACTGTTGTTGAGACAGAGTCTCATTCTGTCATCAAGGCTGGAGTGCAGTGGCATGACCTCTGTGCACTGCAGCCTTGACATCCCAGGCTCAAGTGATCCTCCCATTACATCCTCCCAAGTAGCTGGGACTACAGGCATGTAGAGATGGGTTTTTCAGGTTGCCCAAGGCTGGTCTCATCCTGGGCTCATGTGATATCTACCCACCTTGGCCTCCCAAAGTGCTGGTACTACAGGCATGAGCCACCGTGTCCAGCCTAGGACAGTAATTTTAAAAATTCATGCTACTTCTAAAGAGAATGATCTGAATTAAGTTCCATGTTATGATGGTTATTTTCAGTACAGTCTAAGTCTTAACATTCTTAATGGTGAAATTACACATTTTGGACATAATAGTAGATATGGCCTTATATTTTGCTTATTCTCTGTAAAGAATTTTAATCCACTTCTTCCTTTTACCTTTATGCTGTATTTCTAAGTTATCCAACTTGAGCTTTTTAAAGTCAGAGTATGCTAATGGAATTATAAAAATAACTTCAATGAGCTTAAACCAAAATATAAATGGTGTTTTGTTCATTTTGCTTATCTATGAAAACTAGCATCTTCAAGTAGCAGATAAAATTTGATCAGAACAAACAACATATAGGTTCTTTAGAAAGTATTCCTGAATAAACGTAAATTACATTTAAAACCACGTGAAGCTGGGCACAGTGGTTCACGCCTGTAATCCCAGCACTTTGGGAGACCAAGGCAGGCAGATCACTTGGGGCCAGGAGTTCAAGATCAGCCTGGCCACCATAGCAAAACCCTGTCTCTACTAAAAATACAAAAAAATGGCTGGGCGCAGTGGTTCACGCCTGTAATCCCAGCACTTTGGCAGGCCAAGGTGGGCGGATCACTTGAGGTCAGGAGTTTGAGACCAGCCTGGCCAACATGGTGAAACCATGTCTCTACTAAAATATAAAAATTTAGCTGGGCGTGGTGGCGCATGCCTGTAGTCCCAGCTACTTGGGAGACTGAGACAGGGGAATCACTTGAACCGGGAGGTGGAGTTTGCAGTGAGCTGAGATCACGCCACTGCACTCCAGCCTGGTGATAGAGTAAGACTCTGTCTCAAAAAAAAAAAAATCCAATTCAAGCTACTTTTAACCACAGAGTGCTTGCATTAAAAAATTAAATAACTACCTTTAAAAACATTTAAGGCTAAGAACACTGCTTTCAAGAAACTGGTATGTAGGTCTAAGGTTAATATTTAATATTATTCAAAGAGTTGCTATATGTAAAAACCAAGATCACACCACTGCAATATAGCCTGAGTGACAGAGCGAGACAGTCTCTAAATAAACAAATAAAAGCACTTGAGTCTTAAGTACTTTTTAAGTCCTTAGTTTTAAAATATATTCAAATGTTTGAAAATTATTTCAAAAATGTCAAGAGAGTGACCCTATTAAAACAAATTAAATTCTACCTTCCATATAAAAGCAAACCATTACAGGTAACTTAATTTTATAAATTTAGTTATACTTATTTATCCAAGATCATGAAACAAATCAAATTTAATCAACATTATTAGTTGAATTTGGTAAAACAGTTATCTTAGAAATTTACTATAATTATTTGAAGTTTGACAATCTTAGTTGTAGATAAACAATTTCAGCACTTAAAGTACTAAAAAGTTTAGCAAATTACTAATATCAATTCTTGCATCCATTTAACCTATAAAGTAGTGGGAATTAATATTGAATTGCTACTCTGGTAACATCTCCATTCTATTCCTTTAGGCTTCTTTTATGCCTGTTAAATATATACATGTAATAAAACTATGCCATGGCAATTTGCTGTTCTCTAAAATGGTACTATTCTTATACAGCAAGTCCCTACTAGGCAAAACACTATTTTTTCTTTCTTAAAACAACACACAGAATACATGAGCCAACACTAGCAGTAGTCTTACACTACCTATCAGTTAACAGAAAACCATGGTGCTATGTTTGGCCAGGCAGTTTCTGCCTGGAAGTGTTTTAAGAAAATGTGAAGACCAATTAGAGAGCTACAAAATAACCAACTTACTTATTCTCGCCCACATTACAGTTACAGCTTAATTATCCAGCAGCCACATTTCTAAGTGTCTCAAGCACTTATATTTCATTAAGTATAAAGAATAACTAACTGAAAAAATACATATTTCCAGTGGTGAACAATTTGTTTTAAAAAGCCATTTACATTTTTTCAGAAGTAAACTACTCTCAAAACCTCATCTAAAAAATCAGAACTGTGGTTTGTAAAAGGTTTGAACTTTATTCATGTGATTATTTGTCCCAGAAAGCCTTGCCTAAATTCTTTCCACCCTATAACAAATTAATGTTTAGAAACTATGTGGGAGAGTAGAAAGCTGCCCAATGCACTATGAATAAACATGGCTTATTAACATAGGGATTTTGAGAGAAGATATGTAAAAGCAGAAAAATATAAAAGTACCACATAGCCTGTCATTAAGTGTAAGGACAAGATTCCTTACCTACATCCAGATTCCCATGAGTAGCACACCGTATTATAGCAATTAACAATAATGAATCTTCATAATCTCTCAGTAGAAAGGAAAGGTAGGAAAGGTTAACATGTTATAAAAATGGCATTTTTCAAAGTATGAAATATTCAATACATTCTAAAACATGCTTCAGTGAAAACGCATCCTCAATGTTTCTGGTCTTCAAATGCTTTAAAAGTTGTTTACGGAACAAACTACAGTTTATAAAGAATGGGTCTCTAATGACACAATTCTTCCTTGGAAAATTCCTATCAACTTTAACCCCAAAAATCTAAGATATAACATTATGCAGAATTACAATAAAACTTTTAAAACCAACAGACCCTTTATAGAATATGCTCTTGGATTCTGGCAGGAACTTGGTGACAAAAGGATACAGAAACCAAAACCATGCTTCCACAAGTCTTAGATGAACCAACAGGCTTTCCCTTCCAAAACTCTTTCCGACAAACTTCATTTCCTTAAGCTTCGATGTCTCCTCAAGAGAAAAGCTAATATTCAGGGATACCTCTCACTAAATCTCTTATCTGCTTATTACCATCTCAAATTCTGTATACAAAAAAACCCTTACATTCTACAATAGTATTAAAGACAATATATTCAAGTGTCACTTATTAAAACACTAATTATAATATGTCACTCAGGACACATCACTAATCCAGGATGCTATTAACTTATTTGACTTGAATTTATAACTACATTTTAATTATAATGTATCAAATTACACATGTAAATTAACTCATATAAATTCAGAAAAGCAATGTAATCAATTTTTTTAAAAATCATTCAAAAGTCCTATTTTCCAGCAAAAGTAAAATGTTTAAAAAAAAGTTAATTTCTTTTTTTAAAAATTTTTTTCAGAGACAGGGTCTCACTCTGTCACCCAGGCTGGATTGGCATGATCATAGCTTGCTGCGGCTTTGAACTCCTGGGCTTGAGCAATCCTCCCGCTTTAGCTTCCCAAGAAGCTAGGACTCCAGGCATGCACCACCATGCCCAACTGATTTTTAAATTGTTTTATAGAAACAGGGTCTTACTACGTTGTCCAGGCTGGTCTTGAACTCTTGGTTTCAAGGGATCCTCCAACCTTGGCCTCCCAAAGTGCTGAAATTACAAAAATGAGCCACCTGTACCCAGCCAATTAATTTCTTAAACTATTGTTGATGAGTTTAAACTTCTGCTTGATATGAAAAAAATTACTTTAGCTTCTAGAGACTCATTTAGATACTGTCAACATTTTTTCTTTTTAGCATTTGACATTTAATGATGGGGTAAATAACCTTGGTTAGAATTAAACTAATAAAATATAAACTAATTTAATTCTTCAAGCCCAGGCCATACATAAAAGCACTGAAGATCAAAGGTAAATATCCACAAGGGTGCCAGTGACAGCCAACAGGCATGTGCAAACCACCTCTCACAAGACATTTTCAAGATCGAGCAATCAGTCTTCCAAAGCACAGTTAGCCATTTGCCATGGTTTTGTAGCACAGATATTATACATATTTTATATATAGTTCCATGAACTCACTGTCAAAGCTGCCTATGTGACACCTAAGAAAACTCAGTGAGAGTAATACTAAGACATAAAGATTTTTGTTGGATGGGTTGGACTTTGGAGGACCACAAACCATTATCTAAGGTTTTTTGCCCCCCTTCCCAACAAATTTTTGCCCATTTATGGATGTGATCACCCACACTGGGAATACATGTCATAGGGTTATGAGAAAAAATGGATTAGACACCTTTTAGTAAATACAAAGAATAGAAAATAGACTGATTTTCGAGCAGGATATATTTTTACCCAAAAATATATTTTATCATCTGTGAAAGTTAAAATGGTTTGTTTCCTTGCCTAAACCCAGTGGAAAGGTATCTTAAATGACACATCACATTTTCTGAAGATGCAGGACAAATAAAAAGTTACTAAGAATACAGTTTATACACTCATCATCTCCCATAAAGAGAAAATGCCAGGGGAGCTAGCAAAGAGGGATTTTGTTGAGTAGAAATGAGAGGAGGGAACAGGGAAAAAAGAGTAAGCTAGTTAATTGTAATCTTATTCTAAGTATAAAGAGAGAATAATATTTCGTTCTAGCTATTACTGCAAGAAATTTTTATAAAAGTTACAAATATTGTACCTGTTCCACCTACTTGTTTTACAGAGAAGCAATCAGTTTGCTTTCATAGCTTCTTCCATCTCCTCAGACAGACAGCTGGTTTTCTAACTGCTACCAATTAGAAAAGAATCCATAATCAGATAAAGTTCTTATCTTACATTTCATTGTCCAGTTTTTATTTTTCTGAACAAGACTAATCAACTGCTACAGAAAAAAACCAAAGGAGACTATGGGTGTGTGCATTCACTGAGGTACTCAAATATAACTAAGAAAAATTTCCCCACAAAAACAGGGCTTAAAAAATAAAAAGACCAAAAAACTGTTTCCCAATGCTGCACTAGCATCTTCTTTTGTCATCACATCCTCATTCAAACAACTGTAGAACCAGATTGTAAAACAGTCTGGTAGAATTGCCTAAGTCAGATCATATTCCAACCAAAATTCAATAGTGTCTAGTAGAAACTCAATAAAGTAGCCCGAAACAGCTCCACCCCCAACACGAATAATAGAAATCTACTGAACATATACATTATAGAAACCAAGCATGCAAACTTGGACATATCTTGCAAAAAAAAAAAAAAAAAAAAAAAGGAGGCGGGGCACCCTCAACTCTAACACATCAGTGAACATGTAATTCTGTTAAATACTTAGTAAAAAATATACATAGCAAGATCTGGTTTCATCACTCTTACATTAAAATTTATAGGGTACCTCTGATAGCTTATATTCCAGCTCTAGTTTGGTGGTCTAAGGGTCTAGGAATATAGATTTATCACTTAGCAGAATATTTATAAGAATGTATATGTTTTGAATAAAAATAGAATTACAATTAGGAAGGTATATTGTTTCTACATCTTTTATTTGCCTGGGACAAAACTTATTTTTAAAATACAGGAAATCCTTTTATATGAACCCTAATACCTTTTATGTAAGAAGAAAACATAGTTGGAAAGTTAAGTCTGAACTTTTTAAAGTTTGGGCACACAATAGAGACATACTTACTATCTTTCAAATATAAAGTGTACATGCTAGCTAAATGTAGTTAAGACCATTTAAGATGAACATGTGATGATTATTAATATTATACGAGGGACGAGGAAAAAAGAAAGCAAAGTTTTATAAAGATTAATTCAAGTGAACATAATAGCAGTGGAATTAGAAAATCCTTACCACCCTAGCTAAATAAAAGCAGTCAACTACTGCACTAGTGTGTATTTTCAAGCAAATACAGAGGCAAAACTCATTAGCTCTTTAAAAAATACACACATTTAATGTTGGTCTGTTTTAATTTCTAAGTAAAGCAATTCCAAAAATACAAACTGAACATCAGAGCCATGTGAACCACCATGAGAAAATAAAACAGACATTCACAATAATTACGTCTAAAGACAGTTCAGCTGGATAAATCATCTTCCAAGTATGTTAAAGAAAAAGTTTCTAAAAATACTGCTGGTGTTCAGTTAGAATTAAAGGACTTTGGGGAAAATGAAATAATATGATACAGGTGGAGTGAATAAGGTTACACGGGATTTACATTTTTCATTACCCCTAGATATAAACAAACATTCAAAAATCAACACAAACTCTGTGTGTTATTCAAAATATTGCAGCTGCAGGAAAGGCAACTTTAAATTAATAGCTAGGGGAAAATCAAGTTTTGGTGGAGGTAAACAGAAGTAACAGTTTTTAATTTGCACTTTTGTAAAGCTCATTTATACCTGGCCAACCAGGAACTAAATGCAGACAATGAAGTTCTCTGCTTCTTTTGGCTATAATGTGACAAGAAAGGATCATCTTTTGAAGATGTTTAAAGAAATAAAGCAACTTTCTTTATAAACAGTCAAATAATCAATTAATGGAATAAATAAGTACTAACCCACATTTTAACCACTCTGTAATCACTACACTTTACATATTTTTTATTTTGGCGGCAAATTCCCCCATTATTAGTCTAAAATCCACCAATCACTTTTAAAAGTAAAATGAATAGCCACCAAAATAAGAAAATCTTCTGTTCACTCTTTGGCTAAAAAGGAAAACAAATAAAACAAAACAAAAAGAAACAGAAGACAACTCTAACACTGGTGATAAAAGAAACTTTTTTTTTACATGTAAAATAAAGTTATCAATTTAAATCTTGGTACATTTTATAAAAACAAGAGGTAATGTTGTAATAAAACAGCAGTAGCCTCAGCTGGCAACATACTGTTTGTTAACCCTGTGCAATAAAATACTTTGTTCATACTACACTTATTCAAACATGACTAACAGTTACTACAGACATTTCAGGAATCTTCACGGGACTCCTATAGACTTACTGTTAAAACTGAGAGACATTTACAATCATAATGTGCCATGAAAACTTGAAAACGTTACTTCTAGTAGGAGATAATGTTCATATTATTTGAATTTGTTTTAGGTACTGAACAGCTGAGTTACAAGGACTAAAAGTGAAAAGCATTCTAAAAGCCCATGAACACTGTTGTTCACACCCTTCTTGAGAACACACTAAACTCGTCTGACACATTTCTCTTCATACATAGCAAGCAACAGCACCCAATAAAAGCCTGAGAAGAAATGCTGCTGTGTAAATACTGCAACTATTCCTGAAAAAAGAATTATGGGATATATACTCCAAAGCTGCCCATTCCCATAATTTGTATTGCATAGGTCACAGAATCACACACATATATATACACGTGTGTGTATATATATGCACATGCAAGAATATATTAAGACGACAATGAAGTCTAGTCACAGAGCAATTTACAGGCTCAATATATTTTTTACACTTTGCTTGAAAGAAAATTTCAATATTTTACAGTCTTTCAGTAGGCATTATATACACTGCACTTTATGAAATCTAAAAGGTATTGAAATAAATTTTTCCAACATTTTGGTAACAAAACAGACAACGTTTCTCCAAATACTTGTGCTATCTACATGATGTTTGCTCTGATAATCACTAATCACAAAAAACTGACTCAATGGAATAATTAGAAAAATTGTCTAACACCATGCATGGGTTTCAATCATTTTTAATATCCTATCCTAGAAACATTCTACAAATCTTAAGATTTAAAAAATTAAGTCTCTGTTCTGATTTTTAAAAGATATCTTTTTATGACAATATCCATAACATTGACAGGTACATGTTAAGGCTAGTATCATCCCCTTTTTGAATTTTTTTGACTTTTTTTTTTTTTTTAAGAAAGATAGTAAAAGCCAGACTCCTTTAGGGCTTTGAACTGTACCTACAGAAAATCAGAGTGCAGTGAACATAATGTTCAGTCCTACAGTCAGGATGCAGTTGCTCCTTCCCATTCCACAAGATACTGCACCTTTCCATCAAGTGTCACCCGACGAGCCAAAACTCGGTATTTTTCGCCACATGCTATTCTACCTGCAGCACCAAAATAACTGGTAATGGAGTTCTTTAGATGATTGAGTTGTAACTCCTGATCTGCTAAGTTATTCAGAATCTCTGTGTTGAGTTCATCAAATTGATAATCTTCTTTGCCTTCATCATCTTTCACAATTTCTGAGTTCTGAGTCTGGAGTGCTCTTCTTGGAAGACGACCTCTTCTTCTCCGCAAATGTGGTATTGCAGCAGGCCAAGATCTTCCTGTACGCGTTCTTTTTCTGGAGTCAGATAATCTATGGAACAGAGAAGGCCAGAATTGTCTACTAAGCTTTTTAAGCATCCTATGCCCACACAATACATTCTCTTTTTTGGATTACTCTATTATACCATATATCCTTGATGACATAAAAATAAGCAAACCCAAACAATAAATGCTATATAAATGGACTATCATTTGCGTTCATTACTTTAGATTTTGTCACCTACTTGGAGCTGAATTTTGTAAAGCTTTTCTTCCTTAACTACTAGTAAGCTTAGGGTAATTTTTTTACTTAGGAGGCCAAAAAGAAAAATTCTTACGAAGAGGCCCTACTCGTAAGTCAGGTATTGCCAATAATCTCATCATTAAAAAGAGCTAATTCATTTGTTCATTGCAACAAATAATTAATGAGCACAAACTATATATATGACACTGTTCCATGTGCTTAAAGAGTAGAACTAGAATAAAGGTTCTCTTATTACCAGTTCTAGGCCTAGTGAAGTAATACACCAGAATGAGCACAAACTAGAAGTCAAGAGTATCTAGCTCTAACTCTATTACTTGGCCAAATTCAAATTTCTTATTCTCTGTGTTCACTTACTGAGTGAAAGGGTTGGACCAGATAATCTCTGAGGTCCTTTTCACCACAGAAATTCAATTATTTTATGATCTTATAATAAAAGGAGAATACAGCACAACAACTAAATTCAAAGACCTACAGTCATACTGTGTAAGTTAACAACCTAGCTCTGTCATACTTGGTAAACATGCAATATTGGGCTTGTTACTTAAAATCCCCTACGTTTCAGTTTCCTCATCTGTAAAATGAGAACAACAGGACTTATACAACTCAAAACATTGTTTTCTTTTGTTTGTTTGAGGCAGTGTCTCGCTCTGTTGCCCAGGCTGGAGTGAAGTGGCACAATCATGGTTCACTGTAGCCTTGACCTCCTGACTATGTAGGACTACAGACAGTGCCCCCACATTCAGCTAATTTTTATTTCTTTTGTAGGGATGGGGTCTCACTATGTCTCATCTCCAAATCTTGCCTCAAGCAACCCTCCTGCCTTGGCCTCCCAAAGTACTGGGATTATAGGCACAAGCCACCATACCCAGCCAAAAAATTGTTTTAAGAATAAGACAATATATGTAAAAAGTTTAGCAGAGTACCTAGTAAGAGGCCGGAAAAAAGGTCAATTATTCAGAATTCATTAATAAATGGGTTATACTTTAAGCATTTAATGTAGAATTTGGCATAATTTACAACAGCAGTTTTCGAATTATGAACAAAATTTAAACAGAACAAAGTATAAAACTTGAAAATAATAGCTCTGACCCCAAATAGACTAAACTTTTCATACCTGACATGATGTGCTTTAGAAAAAAGTTGTCGGCCGGGCGCGGTGGCTCAAGCCTGTAATCCCAGCACTTTGGGAGGTCGAGGCGGGTGGATCACCAGGTCAAGAGATCGAGACCATCCTGGTCAACATGGTGAAACCCCGTCTCTACTAATACAAAAAATTAGCTGGGCATGGTGGCGCGTGCCTGTAATCCCAGCTACTCAGGAGGCTGAGGCAGGAGAATTGCCTAAACCCAGGAGGCGGAGGTTGCGGTGAGCCGAGATTGCGCCATTGCACTCCAGCCTGGGTAATGAGCGAAACTCCGTCTCAAAAAAAAAAAAAAAAAAAAGAAAAAAGTTGTCATGCCTGGGCGAAGTGGCTCACGCCTGTAATGCCAACACTTTGGGAGGCCGAGGTGGGTGGATCACTTGTGATTATGAGTTCGAGACCTGCCTGGCCAACATGGTGAAACTCTATTTCTACTAAAAATACAAAAAATTAGCTGGGCATGGTGGTGCACACCTGTATCCCAGCTACCTGGGAGGCTGAGGCATGAGAATTGCTAGAACCTGAGAGGTGGAGGTTGCAGTGAGTCGAGATCATGCCACTGCACTCCAGCCTGAGTGAGAGAGAGAGACTCTGTCTCAAAAAAAAAAAAGGAAGAAAGAAAAACGTTGTCCTTCTGAAGAGTTGGGTTAAATATCAGAGGGGAGTCTGCTATTGATAAAAATCCCAAGTTTAAAATCATTTCATGGACAAAAGGATTTAGGTGTCTGATTGTGACCTTTTTTTTTTCCAGTCAAATCTTGGCCAGCTGCAGTGGTTCACGCGTGTAATCCCAGCATTTCAGAAGGCCAATACAGGAGGATCACTTGAGGCCAGGAGTTCAAGACTAGCCTGGGCGACTTAGCAAAACCATCTCTACAAAAAATTATAGGTGTGGTGGCACAGTCTATAGTCCCAGCCACTAGAGAGGCTGATGTGGGAGGATTTTTTGAAGCCAGGATGTTGAAGCTGCAATGAGCCATGATTGTGCCACCTCACTCTAGCCTGGGCAACAGAGTGAGACTCTGTCTCTTAAAAAGAAAAAAATATATATCAAATCTTCCTAAAGCAAAGAACACTTGTGTGGTAGGCATTAAAAAGCCTAACGAGTACAGCTTCTAAACAGTAGTATACTCTTTCTCTGTGTACACAGCCCATTTCCATACAACTTGAAAAATATAATGTTTATACTCTAGAAAGCAAAAATATTCAAATGAATATTAACAACAAATGGGATGTACATATGAATTACCTCTCAAAAAGCTGTAGACACAACTTGCATCACTTTCAATTGCTAAAAAATTATTCAATCAATACTTTACAAAGAAAAGGAATCTAGAAAAAAATAGTAAAACAAAGTAAGAACATAAAATATCTACCCATAATGCCTGGAAATGCTAGGCGAGGTAGTTTCTTTTGCACTGGAAGCACCCGTGAAATCCACATCTGAGGTATTGGATGAATGTGCAGTACCCTCAGTTCTCCTTAGACAAAAGAATTTAAATGGTTTAACAACTATATTGCATAACAAATAAAATTTTAATACCCACTCGAAAAAACCTAGAAAAGAAGAAAATAACTTTCTATTTACCCTATAGAACAAGGTAAATCCAAAGTAGGATTCTCTGAAACTGATTCCTTATCCTGGAAAATAAAAATATGTACTTAAAGCATGTCTCTAAAGTAAGCTGAAAAAATACTAGTTTCTCAGTAATTTCATGCATCCTTCTTCTTGAGAACATATACCAACATATCCTCTTACCAAAAGTGGCTCAGCAGTTTTTTGAATCATTTTTCTTGTATATGGGCCAGGTGGACGACCTACAGATTTTTTCTTTCCTTTTTTTTCTATGCCATTGCTTACTTCCCTGAAATGGAAAACCATTATGCATTTAATCTCTGCATAAACAAAACAAAGACAATGATTCTATGTATGTAACTAGACATATACATATATTTTATTATTTTATATTAATGGTAATATAAAAAATAAATATAAGTTGAATCCACAAGTTAAGTGCATAGATAATATATTCTAATTTATATAAATATTTCTTGACTTTAAAGATATTTACATTACAAAAGGTTTTTTAAAAAGTCCTCTTTAATGTAATTCTAAACAATATGTACCACCTAAAGACTTAAAAACAACAACAAAAAACAGACAATTATACTGGACGGAATATTTCAAAACTCCTAAAAGCTCAATTATACAGTTTAATTTTGGGTTGTTACAACTTGGAGGATGTTTCAAGGATTTACTACTAAAAATGACTATGAATTTAGCAGTTAACCTTATGGAGTCAAGAAGTATCAGTGTTAAAATTGTAGTAGCTATCAATAAATGCTGCCTTTAGATATATATTTCGATTCTTGATATATATGTAGATTCTTGATATATATGTAGATTCTTGAATTACACTATCAGAAAGAGAATGAAGCCCAGAGTGGCAGAACGTAAAGGAGAAAGGAGTAAGAAATCCTTCATATTCTCAGAGAATCATTCAAAGGGAAAAATCAGAAAAACCTAGGAAATCATTTTTGAAACATAAAATCAAATACTAAGGAATAGGAAGGAAAAAAGTGCCATAGGCAAAGACACTGTAATTAATAGAAAAACAAGAAAAAACATATATAGAAAGAATATCTACTTCATCTATTCAACAGTAGCTACCATATAAAGATGACATTAGATAATATGGATACAAAGGTGTTCCCTGTGCTAAAGAGTTCACAATATAGTTAGAAAGTGACAAATGTGTATACAAGCAAGCTAATAAAATAGAGTGAGGGCTATGAGGAAATTGTCCAGGAGAATTCAACTAAGAGGAGAAAAAAGAACACTATAATAGGCTAGAAAGAGACAAATGGAGAAAGTAGGAAAAAAACTTATCCCAGGCCAAACACGGTCAGGGAGGCAGAAGTATGAGGAAGGAGAGAGTAGGGAAACTAAAAGGAGAAAGCAGAACTAGACGCTATAATCAAAAGTCTCAAGAATAAGATGGATGGGATATCCATTTCTTTTGTAAAATGATCAACATAGTATTTATAAAGGACTTCTGGACTAAAGAAAGTAATCGCAGAGTAAAAGGACCAACTTATACACAAGGTCCAGAGGGAACTGAGGATGCCTTTAAAGAAAACAGCTGAATCCTTATCTGGTGGCATCAGATGACCTGATAGCCACCATAGAGGGAACATCCTATCACAATCATGATAGAAATGAAAAAGCTTGTGGAATTCTTTTTTCTGATTCATAATATGGCCAACTGGCTAGCAAAGGATTTGAGTGACAAAATCTGAAAGTGATAGGAATAAAAAGCATTCTTTCCTTTAGGAAAGAAAACTTAAATAGTAGCTACTTTCTTATAAACTGCATTGTCAAGGCTTTGTAATTACATTCTCCTTATCTCCCAGATGACTATTCAATACCTTTAATTTACCCTTAAATTCCCCTCTCTGTACAGTCCTCTCATCTATCTCTGCCTTATATTTCATGGAGAAAATAGAGGCTACCAAGCAAGAACTTCCAACTGCCCAATCTATAATAGAACTACCATCTGTACCCATCTTCTCTTTCACCCCATTTCAACAGAAGGATGTTTCTCCTTTTAGAAAAGGACAGTTCCACCTTTAGGCTCTACATCCCTTCTCTTGGCTTCTACTCTCCTACACCAATTTCCTCTTCTCCACTGTACTGTTACTACTAACACACAAAAACAGGTTTCAACTATCTCCCAACTATTTTTAAAAACCATCATTTCACTAGTCCCATCCTCCTCTTCAGCTGCCATTCCATTTGTCTGCCTCTCTACATAGGAAAACTTCTGGGTGTTAATGACATATACCCTTTCCATTTAATCCCCTCTCATTCAAAATTCTTCAAGATAGTTTCCTATTTTCCTCCTTTCCTTTACTACTGTTATTATTTTGAATCTGCCTGTGTCCCTCATATGTAGAAACCCAGTTTTGACAGGTAAATTGGGCAATACTGGATTCAGTCATACTTCCATCCAGTCCTATCTGGTTTCTATCTGAACTACTTCAAAGAAATTCCTTTTGTCAAGGTCACTAACAAAATGTTACCTTAGGCAATAAATACTTATCTCTCATTTTAATCTACCTCTCATTAGCATTCAATACACTTTACTATACCTATCTTTCTTGAAACACTCCCTTTGTTTTAGTTGTCATGACACCAAACTGTCCTGGTTTCCTCCCATCTCATTGATCATTCTTTTTTAGTCTCCTTTGCTTATTTCACCTCTTCCCAATTTATAAATGATATCAGAACATGATCCCAGACCACCACCTCTGCTCTCTCTACTTGCTCCCTTGGTAATTTCACTCATTCTCATGGCTTTATCAATCAGTTTCCAAATTTGTATTGCCTGCCCAGACCTCTCCTAGGAGCTCCTGAATTATACATCCAATTGTCTGTATTTCACATCATTCTGTATGTATGGTGTGAGTGTGTGTGTGTGTGTGTGTGTCCCTCATAAGAATCTCAAATTCAATGAATCTGAAACAGAAGAATCCTTCATTTACCATACCAAAATCTGTTCTTCCAGACGTTGGTTAACAGACACCACCATCCACCAGTTGCTCAAGGCAGAAATCTGGGCATTATTTGATTTTTTCCTTTACTTTCAGAAATTTAATTTACTAGCAAATCCAATTAATTCTACCTCCAATAAAGATCTCAAATCTGTTTTCTCTCCATTTGAATGTTACCGCCTACCTCTGCACAAGCCCTCATATCATCTATCTCTCACCTAGACAACTGAGTCTTAATTTTCTCCTGCTTTTATTCTTACTTAAGAATTTTTTTTTTTTTGAGATGGAGTCTCGCTCTGTTGCCCAGGCTGGACTCCGCCTCCCAGGTTCAAGCGATTTTCCTGCCTCAGCCTCTGGAGTAGCTGGGACTACAATTGCACACCACAATGCCCAGCTAACTTTTGTAATTTTAGTAGATAAAGGGTTTCACCATATTGGTCAGGCTGGCCTCAAACTCCTGACCTCAGGTGATCCACCCGACTGCCTCGGCCTCCCAAAGTGCTGGGAATATAGGCATGAGCCACTGCGCCTGGCTGAGTATTTTTAAAAGATAATTAAATCCCTTAAATGCCTCCCCATTATTCTTAGAAAACAACCCAAACTCCTTTTAAGAGCTACAAGACCCTACACAGGATCAAGCCCCACCTAATCTTACCAGTACCTGATGCTATTCTCTCATCCTCATTTATACCAAATGAGTCTCCTTTGAGTTCCTAAAATATGTTTCAAACCCTTTGCACTTGTTATTTCTGCTAGATGGAGTAGTTTTTCCCTTTGTTTTTTACACTGTTGTATTATTCTCATTAAGTCTCAATTTAAATATTAACTTAAATAGGCCTTCCTTAAGCCTCATTGTTAAAGTACAGAGGTCCCATCTCTATCCATAGTAAAGTCTAAAACAATATGCTATCCTAAAAGGCACTAGCATAATCTATAATTATTTTACTTGTTTTATCACCTTTGCTCCCCAATAGAATGTAAACCCCATCAGGGCAGAAGGAAAATTTGTCATTGTACTCCCTAGCACTTAGATAATAAGGCACTTGAAAACTGTGCTGAATGAATGAATGAATGAATGAATGAAAAGTGAACAAACAGGCTAGTACTCAAGCTGTTTGCTAACAAAATCAATAGAGCCTATTCCTGGAAATCCAAAGATCTGACATAACAAACAAGCATCTGGCATCAACTCTTTGTACCTTGTCTAAGCAAGATATTATAGACCAAAAAAAAAAAAAAAAAAAAAAAAAAATTCAGAGTAACTGCCACTTGTATTTTCAAATATACTAAGGAGACTAAATAACATACATTTTTAGTTACAAATAAGCTAAAGAGAAAAACTAAGCCACAGATCAACTTTTACCTTGAATCAGATATAGGTTTGGATGCCTTTCTGCCTTTAATTTTAAATTCATGAGATGTTCCTTCAGGTTCTTTCTCTGCTTTGAAAGCCACATTTGGTGGCACAGGAGGAACACGAATTCGCAACCCAAACAAATGCTTCTTCTTCTTTATTTCTTTCCCAGACATAAACCTAAATTTTTAAAAAAATTAACTAAAATTTTAAAAACTGAACACATACACACAGTAGACCCTAACTTATTACTTTATAAGGCCCTTATACTTGAAAGCCCACCCAATACTACAAAAATTCCTTTCCCCTTTCTCTCCTTGATTCTTATCTGCTCCAGAGCCAGTCTACAGTAGGATATAATGGGGAGAAAGGGATAGGACTGGAAAGGAAAAGAGCACATGTCCACTTTTCTCTTTAAACATGGCAACTAACTTTTTAAAGGAAGAAAGAACAAAGAATGGTGTATTTTTAGTCCCAATATGCTTCCCCATATTTAGTGTCGTCTGTTAGAAATATCTCAAAAGGGGTTTAGGAAAAAAAAGAATTCTATCTCAAAGTGGATTTATAAGGAGAGAAACCTTAGTCAGAAATAATAGGTGATAGCATTGGAAAAGAAAGTAGGAGATAAATCCTAGAGGCCCATCTGGAGTGCCAGATCCGGAAATGGAAATAACCCGGGGCAAAGGGTTCTGTTAGTGCACTGTGGACTTGGGTCTCTGAAAAATAAGCTCCTTAGACCTTTCTTTTAAGTCTTTATGGTCCTTATTCCCAAGCACCTCCATTTACCTCAGCTCCACTAAAACCTGCCTGGCCAAAAGAACCTCCATCAATTGTTTAGAATGTTCTATACCTTTTTTTTTTTTTTTTTGGGAGACATAGTCTCGCTCTGTCGCCCAGGCTGGAGTGCAGTGGCGCAATGCTAGGTTCACTGCAAATTCTGCCTCCCAGGTTCAAATGATTCTCCTGCTTCAGCCTCCTGAGTAGCTGGGACTACAGACGCACACCACCATGCCCAGCTACTTTCGTATTTTTAGTAGAGACAGGGTTTCACCATGTTGGCCAGGATGGTCTCAAACTCCTAACCTCAGGTGATCTGCCCACTTCGGCCTCCCAAAGTGCTGGGATTACAGGCATGGGCCATGGCGCCCAGCCAGAATGTTCTACTTTTTGGCAGTTTTAAGAAAGGGGAGCCCCCATTTCTACCATACCAGGAACAGAGGTATTTCTGGCACCATAAGTTGAAATTCAGAATTCACTGACCCATGAAATATTTTTACCAGCACAGTAACTGTTCAGGTATCTCATGACTTTTTTACAGTCTTTTTTCCTTTTTATTTTACTTCAAGGTCATATCAGGTACCTCACGACTTTTTGAGCTGCACTGAAGATCTAGTCACTAGTAATTACATTATTTAATGAGGAAATACTGTCAAATTCAAAACAGCAACTTATTGCAAACAAAAATTTTATAATATAAGTCAATACTTTACTGGAGTCAACACATATATTTATAAAATTTCTGTTGCATTAAAAAAATGTTTCTAAGAAATGTAGATATATTGTTTTAAGGGGGAATCCTAGTTATAGTGCTGAGTTAAAAAAAAAAAGTAAAAATAAGGGGGGGAGATCTGTAGATCTGTATGAGAACATATCAAATAATAGCACTTAATTATCTTAGACCACTCAGCTAGAAATATTACTTTTCTATAACAAATGGCAATAACTAATATTATAACCATAGACCTCAATCATTTTAAAAACCCATATTCCTTACAATATTCTCTCTCCAGCTAACAATATTCCCATCAGCTAACAAGATTTTATTTTACTTTCAGTAGATTACATTATAGAAGGAAGTTATTATTGAATATGCTTTTTCAATGGAACAAGCTAAATTCTCCCCAAGATACTAATATGCCTCCCACCCACCATTACCAGGAGAAGGATTACTCCTCCTTCTCCAATCCTTGAGAATCACTACTTTAATCTAACTAAAATAGAATAGGACATTAAAAAGTTTAAAATGGTATGTACTTGTTCTATACACCAGTCCCAAATTCTTAAACAATGCCATTATTCCTTATACTTACTAAATGTCTCCCTCATAGGGATACATAAAATAAATCAACTTACATGGTCTTGTAATCATTTAATGCCTCCAGAACATGCTCATATCTTTCAGATTTTGGTGTGTCTGCCAGCTGTGAAGTATCAAGAAACAATTTAACGTACTACAATTTCATCAATTAGTAATATACAGGTGCTAGATAGAGGCAATGTGATGCAGAGGAAAACTGTACTGATTGGTAGTCAGATCTAAGTTCTAATTCCAAGTCCTCACTGACTAATCATATGACCTATGGCCATTTAACCTCTCAAGGCTTATTTTCTCATCTATAAAAAGGCAAGTATAAATCCTACACTGATCACCTGTTCATTATATTAATCCAATGATATGTTTATGAAGAAACTATAAACTGTAAAACACTACAAAAATGGGATTGTATTAGTTATTAATTTTTTAAAAAATTCTGTAACCTGGGGAAATACAATATTAGATTTTAATATTTACTATAAAAGTTCCTAACAGGTATCAATAGGAAGGAGTACAAAAAGTAGTAAGAAACATGCCATTTCCCAGTATCTCTAATATTCGCATAAACCAATAATCTCTATAATTTTTTTAGAATACTATAAAATTGAGAGACTTTATTTTCATAACAATTATAGACTTTAGCCAGCTCTAAATGGCTCAGTAATTTTTCATCATAACAAACCATTTTAAAATCTAAATATTTAATTCTAGAAAAAAAGCCATTTTGTTCCAATAGGGCTTTTACTCAGAGACCTTTCTGCCTCTTCTTGACTAGGGCCCATTAGCAAAAAAATCTAAATTTTAAAAGGACCATCCTGAATTAATGCTATGAAGACCTTAAAAAAAAAAATGCTGCTTCCAAAATATCACAATTAACTTTCAAAATTACAGCCAATATGTTCTTTACCAGTTGAATCTCCCAAGCCTCAGAACTGCTTTTAAGTGAGAAAAAAAACAAATCTGCCAAATAGAATGCTGGAGCTAGAAAAAAACTTGTAAGTCATCTACTCCAACTCTATTTTACACGAGTTAACAAATGTAAAGGTTAAAACTGCTAAAATTCACCTATCTAGTTGGTGAGAGAACTAGAACCTGAAGTCAAGTGTTAAGTCCATTAATTCTCCATTCACTGAGAGCCCACTGTGTGCCAATATGCTGAGTGCTTAAAAAACATGTGAAATAGGAGTTAAGTACTCATTCCTCTATATCAAACCTTCCACTGTAATTTCTGAAGAGTCCAATGATAGAGAATTTCTATTTTAAAGGAGGAATAATAGAATCCTACTTTAAAGCTTGAATGAGACCCTAGATCCATTTCAGCCTTCCACTAACATTGCAATCTCTTTTACAGTAGAGATATTTCTTCAACCTTGGCTTAATTACTGCCACTGTCAAAAGCTGATAATAAGGTACTGACTAAAGAAGCCCATTCCATAGGTGGGCAAAACCTTCCTCCCTGGAGCTCTTCCATTCCCTCTTTTACAAGACAGCTCTTCAAATATCTGAATGCAACTATCATGTCTAACTATAGGAGTAACTTAAAATTTTTAATAGCTATATCAAATGGTTATTTCATATTAAGCTTTTAACTAACTCTGTCTTCTTCCTGGTCCCCCTTCCCCACCCCAACAGATGAACTGCTATCAAATTGAGTATCCCCTATCATACCCATGTACTGTTTGTGTTTATGGCTAAAGCAGAATTTTATAGGATCAATTAACTGCTGTTAATTGATCTTGCTTTCAGCTCAATGCTCCTGATGATCTTTTCTCTTGATTCTGTCATCCTTCTAGAATTGAAGACAAAGACAGAACCCCTATGGCCCTCCATTAGTCTCCATCAAGAATGTTTCCAAAGCACCGACTTTGGTACTGTTTTTCAATTAGTTACAAATCCATTTAGTTTTTATTTTAACCAGTTCACATTTTAATATCTTATCTGAAATCAAGTTATACTATAACATGCCCAAACCAGTGTTTGCTAACCCTATCAAAAAAAAACCACTGACAAACCAGTGTTGCTAATCATATCAAAAAAGAAACCAAGGGTATTTAACATTATTTATTCTAATAAGAGATTTTCCTTATTGCCTTTTAAATCTTCACAAACCATGTATCTGAAAAATATGCTCTACAATTTTGCTAAGTCAATAGCAAAATGACTTCCTAATTTCTAAAACTCACGTTTTTACTTTCTGACAATCACAATAAACTCTACTTTCTTTTGGTATTTACTCCTTACAATTTCTCAGAAATTTTATCCATTAAGTTCCTTCAGCACTCCATGACTACTTTGCATAGAACTGCATATTTTAACTACCATAAAAGTGCCAAAGACCACGCCCTTTCAGTGTTTTGCAAACTAAAAGTACAACCATTATAGTGTAAATCAGATAATCTACATTAGGAGAGCATCATATTCTATGCCTTCCATCTGACCTTGAGGCTTATTATATAAATTTCCAACAGAATAATTTTTTTTTTGCTCCTCCCTCTCCAGATACTAATCTCACACTAATACTTAAGAGTGTAACTCTTCCTTTCAATTACCAATATTAAGTTTCAAGCCAACTGGGCTTAAGTATGCCAAAAGCTTAGGTAATTTGTTGCTAACCTCCATACTATATGTTAATTATAACACTCAAAGCCCCAAAGTATTGTTATTCGGGTTTCTTATAATTTCCACTTATAAGTATTATTCCACCTCTATTATATATGTTCCTCTAATATCATTTCTACCACAGTATTTCTTGAGTTTCATCTCTGTTTTTCTCCCTACCTCCCTCGAAAGTGAAGCAGCACTCAATACAGTCTTCTGCTAGCAACCTCAGGGTTTCTAAAATTTAAGACCACGAAAAGTGGGTTATTACAGAACTAGTATTTCAAATAACTTTAAGAATGAAAGACAAATGACAATATGCAGATTACAAAAAGTACTAATATCTCACTTTAAACTCCCCAAAGCAATCTGATAAAATAGATAAGACTTCATTTTACATAAAAACCTTGAGAAAGTTTATTGTGGTTTCAAATGTTAAGTATTTTTACTATCGCAAAGTAAATAATCTAAAATATAGTAGTTCCTCAAACAGCTACACTCAATCTATATGATAATCAATAAGTACCAAACCAAAAGAAGTAGAAAAACTACATAAGGAAACAGTATAATACCATCATTATCTTCTAAAATGGTTCAAAAGTTTTAGCTTCTCTTCATAACAATACTATACAATAGTCAACTAAGACAAAAATGATACATGAATGTTATGTTTGCCTTTTCAGTATGAAAGAATACTATCTCCAAATGTGTAATGTTTTTGAAACTTCTTTTTATTATTAAAAGAAGTCACAGCTTTGGATAATGACATATTAATGTAGCTTCATCAATTATAACTAATCTACCACTATGGTGGAGGGATGTTGATAATGGGGAGGCAATGCATGTCTGGCAGAAGGAACAACCTAAATCTGCTCTTTAAAAAAAAAAAAAAAGTCTTTAAAACAAAACAGTCACAGTGCTTCCTTTATAAAAAAGGCAGGGGTTGTGGGGGGGGGAGAAACACAATACACAAAACAGAATACCACCGTAACAAGTAATTACAAATGTAAATATGTATTTACTAGGTTTCCAAAATAACAAATACCAACAGCTAGACTCATCATATGTAAAATTAATTATAATTCAAAGTTTAGGAATAATAAATGTGGGTAGCCTAGTCATGCAATATATATTCCTAAGCAAAGTGTCATAAAAAAAATCTCAACTTCTTATATCATCACAAAATTTTTTTCTTTGATCTGGTGGCAAGAGGAAGGAAACTCCACATTTTAGATAAACTAAAATCACAACCTTTGTTGTGTTTTGTTTCATTTTTGAGGAGAAATTTCTAGAGGAGGTGCTTGTATCACATATTCTCTATTAGGTATAACAAGAATTGCTGAGGTAGGAAGACCACTTGAACTCAGGAGTTCAAGGCTTCAGTGAGCTATGTATGACTGTACCACTGTACTCCAGCCTGGGTAAGAGTCTCTTTAAAAAAAAAAAATAAAAAAGACAGAGAAAGACTCTCTGGCCCTGTCTCTTAAAAAAAAAAAAAAAAAAAAAAAGATGAAGAACTGATGTTCAAAATGACTCAAGTACTCCAGGGTACTCAATTATAAAATATAAACATTATATTTACCATATACTACTTCCTATGTTTTGAAAATAATTAATGGCATTTTATAAGCTTTAGAACAAGAATATAAACAAAAGGAAATTTTTGTTAACCTAAATTTGGATTAGTGACAAAATTCAATTTGCAATTCATTTTCAGTTTATCAAAAATTTTCTATTCAAATAATTTGGAATGACCCATTAATTATGTTCTTTTTATCGATCACAAACATTTGAAAGTAAACTAAATGAAAAACACTGAATAAACATTACAAACCAGCATAAATGTTATCATCTCTTCATTATTAAAAACTCACCCTAAAATCCAATTATAATTATAATATAAAAATATTAAATACAGAAAAGTAGAAACCTTAACTTCAATGTGTCAATAACCACAGTCTGGAATGAGATGTCTAATCTAAGAAGTATAAATATTTTCATTCAGAGAAAGAACAATAAGAAATTATTAGTCTCTTGTTCTATTAATAAATTTGATGGCTCAAAATGTGGAAAGCAAAACTTTTTCTTTTTTTCTAAGACATTACCTCATAGGCTACAGAAATAAAAATATATATTACTGCTGAAGCGAATTTTTTCTAGTATGTTTCAGAAGTTCAGTTGGAGCTGAGACACCTGAAATTCATAAACTGAACTCTTTTCTTGAAAAACATACTAAATGCGATTTTCATTTTCTTATATTCCAGCCTCTCAAATAAAATCTAAACACTAAAATTTAAATTTTAATTAAAAATGACAGCATTTGAAATAAACACAACTTGAGTTTTTATATTATATATACACTCAATATCTGTATCAAGTAACTACTGCAGAATTTCATCATGTAATGGATACAACGTACTAACAGGTATACATATGTATCTGCATATGAAGTGCTAAAAGAACAGCTAGAATTTTTAAACAAATGTATTGTAGCATTAAATATTAAGATGATTATAAAAAGCACTATGGTCACTACTAATCCCTTACTCCTTACTTTTTGATTACTAATCAGTTTATTCAAATTTACCAAATGTGGCCAGGCACGGTGGCTCATGCCTATAATCCCAGCACTTTGAGAGTCCAAGGTGGGGGGGATCACTTAAGGTCAGGAGTTCAAGAACAGCCTGGCCAGCATGGCGAAACCCCATCTCTACTAAAAATACAAAAATTAGCTGGGCATGGTGGCAGGTGCCTATAATAATCCCAGCTACTCAGGAGTCTGAAGCAGGAGAATGGCTTTAGCCTGGGGAGGTGAAAGTTGCAGTGAGCCGAGATCATGTGACTGCACTCCAGTATGGGCAACAGAGAGACTCTGTCTCAAAAAAAAAAAAAAAAAATTCATCAAATGTACACATCACTCACTTTCTCTCAAACTTCACCTAAAAAAAAATTTTAACAGAAAACAACAAAAATTTGTATGATAATCCAATATCTAACATTCAAAACATATAAATTGAATTTCAATAATATCCTAGATTTAATTTAAAACTACCAACTAAATTATGCATTATGTTCTCCCTGATATCCCATAAACCCTCAAAAAGCCCCTGGAGATCCTATTTTATATGAAATAGGATGTCCTTCATGTCTCAAACCTACAGATCAAGAAATTCTTCCTAAACTTCAAATCAGTTTGCAAAGTTTTCACCTAAAAAAAAAAAATGCATGACCAAGATGTATTTATCAAATTCCATATATTATAAAACAAATTTTTTGGTTTTAACCTAAAGTAGTTAAAATATGTATTTTAGTAATTCTAAATAATGCTAAAAATAAGGTCCCTAACTATTTAAACTTATTCTAGTTACTTTTCTATTTCTGCTATTTGATAGTTTCAAAATTTTCTTCAATGAACATACATTGATTTTATATTCCTTTAAAAAAAGACTCTTTGTAAACCAGGATAGGTAGTTACATTTCATAAATGAGAAGCAAAATGAGATGTCAGAATGAGAGGGGATAATCTTCTACTCAGGCAGCTTCATTCTACAACTCATTTTTCTAACAATATTATTAGATCCCACCATTCCTACAAGTCAGAGATATATATAAAGGAGTACCAACAAGAGAGGAAGAATGCTGGTTACATCTCTAAGTTTATAGAAAACTTAGAAGAAAAGGAGGTTAAACTATGAGTAAGATATCCAATACTAAAGATTTCTCCCTCCCTTCTATCTTTAACTACAACGATTTTCACTTCAGAAAATGGAAGAATCAAATAATATACTTCCTTCTACAAATTCCCAGAGTCAAACAGGCAACAAACACACAGGAGGACGAGAAGGCTGGTTCTGATACCCACACCTAACTTATTTGTCCCCAGAACCAAAAATAAAATGCTACTTTAGTTGTCTGATTTATACATGTATCTAGTTGTTTTTTAAAAACAAAACAAAACAAAAAAGACATCAAGTAGCCACTGTAGTCCTCAGACCACCTACCTCTCCAGGGTGCAATCTATCCCAGTTTTCATTAATGTATGTCATAAGCTCAAGTTCAGAATCAAAGTATTTCTTCTTATGAATAACACTTAGGTTGTAAAGGCATAGGTGTGCTATGTCTACCCTGGAATCCAAAAATAATCAAATACACAAAAATAATGTCTTTGGTTATGGTTAAGAAATCATGGTTTCTTAATAAAACAATAATTAAAATGTAAAGTGAAATATATAGGTGGATAGTCATATTCACAATACTATAAATCGCTACGTATGAAAATAACTAGAAAATAGTGACTAAACAGTCACTTATCCTGAAATAGCAACCATAAACTAGAAGATATATGAATTACTTCCTAAAATACATTAAAGAGGATATGGCTTTAAATATATATAACTTAGAATCAAGATTTTTGTGTTTTCACTACTGGATACAAGCTACAGAATATACCATACTTAACCAAACTATCTGATTCATGGGTTAAATCCTATCTATTCCTAAAATATGTAAACTATAACAAAGATTTGTAAGTACTTACTGTAAGCATTTTATTAGTAAACCTCTAAAATTAATCACACTTCCAACACACGAGAATTACACTGAAGCAGAAATTAGCATATTTGTTATACCTATCTCTTTTCTACTGTATGCTCTTCTGAAGATTAGAACTGGAAATATGAGTAAGAATTTTGAAGGTCTAAAGGATGTGTGAAAGTTACATTTATGCCATTCAACATTGAAAAGCCTTATTAATTTAGCAATAAAAGTGGATATTACTTAGTGAAGATGGTATCAGGCATGAGAATAAATAAAAGAAATAAAGCCAAACATAAATAACCCATTTTTACTTAAGCCAAGTAAATGCATATAGAAAGTTTCAACTTCTAGGTTTAAAAATATGGGTTTTTTTTTTCTTTTTTTTCCTAACAGAAAGGTCCACACTTACCACTGTAATGGTAGACGTTTGAGGTATTCTGGTCCAGAACTGCAGACAGAGCATATAAATGTATAAAATCTGAGAAAAAAAAAGAAAAAGTTTTATACTGAGTAATCAGGGATAAACTATTTAAAAATTATAGCTAATATTCACCAAGTGAATATCCTACAGCTGATATAAACACTGATAATCAAAACAAAATATAATTTAAATTTTAATGCTATCTGTGATTGAGGAAAGTTCTTTTCCAGTAACAACAAATAATGAAATAGTTCATACGTGAAGAGAAGGATCTTTTTTTTTAAAACCACTGGAGACCTTCAAAGTTTATAGACAGACTCACATGTACTCATAGCTTACTAATAGATTTTGTGTGCCAGCAACTGTGATGGTTGCCCCCATATACATAATTTAATTCAATGTTCAAAATAACCCGATAAAAACAAGCCCAAAGAGACAAGTGGACTTCCCTAAGGTCAGAAAGAAAATTAAGTGGCATAAGCCAAGATTTAAACCCAGGTTTTCAGATGTCAAATTTAGTGGTCTGGCTTTTTGTTCCTGGAGTTCACTGCACTACTCTGCATTCTTCTAATATAGAAAGTACATTGAGTCTGCTTTTAGAAATTCTTTATTTCTAAGATATACATTGTGTTAAGTTTAACAAGCCCCGTGGTCTTTTCTCTGCAATAACAGCCCTCTGAGGTTCTTTAAAGGAACCTCAATGAGAATACTTCACAGTACTGTGGGTCAACAGGAGCAAATGGAATTACTGACAATACTTAAAAGCTTTCTGGAATAAAATCCAAAAGCACAAAAATATGTATATTTTAAGTATATCACTCAATTATATATATATATTACATTATCATTAAAATTAATATCAATTATGTATATATTAAGTATATCATTCAATTATTTTCCCTCTGAGACAACCCTTTTACCATCACTGTTGAAACTATCTTTAGAAATCTGAAGTCGCAAACATAACCACAATTAAAAAGACAAAAATCAGCCAGTAAAGTTCAAATGCCCTTCTCACCTGTCTCCAAACAGCATTGGCTTTTGAAGGCATTGCACACAAGCCTCATGAAACCACTGCTTACATTTGCAGCACTGTAGCATCTTTAAATACCAGCTATTAAAAAAAAAAAAAAGTTAACATTAAAATTTCTGTTTTAAGGAAAAGGTTCATTTCTTAAAAACAACAACAAAGTGGCATAATCCACAATACTGTTCTAATTAAAGTATCACACTTCTACTTTACTTACTGTAAATATTTCCTTTCCGAAAAAGGCTTATAATATCAGCTATTTCATCTCTCTTCGATTCATGAAATTTTATAAGCTCTTGAAAGATACAACTACTGCATCTAGTCAAAAATGCCTGGCTCCTACACTAGTTATATGAGCTCTGTTAAAACACAGGCCTAAGTGTTTTTTTGTTTTGTTTTGTTTTGTTTAAGAGGCAGGGTATTGCTATGTTGTCCAGGCTAGAGTACACCATGGCTCATGCAGCCTCGACCTCCCAAGTTCAAGCAACCCTCCCACCTCAGCCTTCCAAGTAGGCAGGACCACAGGCATGCACCACCAAGCTCATCTAGTATTTTTTTTTTTTTTAAGCAGAACTGGGGTCCCCCTTTGTTGCCCAGGCTGGTTTCCAATTCCTGGGCTCAGGTGATCCTCTGGCCTCGGCCTTCCAAAGTACTTAGATTACATGTGTGAGCCACCATGCTCAGCGTCTGGGCTTTTCTTCACATCAACTCTCTAAACCCCAGGAGAGGTCAGATTCAGGGGTACTGTTGCTTGCCCCAAATATCAAATGGCCTTAGACAGCTTTCAGATTATAAACATTTCATTTTATAGCTTTACTGTGTTTCTATTATTCTTGTCAACTATAATAAAAAGAATATAACAATTTAATAAACTTGCTTAACATCATAAATCGAATCTAAGACTACCAGGTATAAAGGCTTTTTGACCGATTCAGCTGTATTTCATGTATGATCTATAGATCTGCTTGAGAAAGCTAAAGATGCTAAAATTGAATCTTCATCTAAGAAAGATTATCTTCTCTTTTCAGTTAGCACATGGATTTTGGGTTTGTTTGTTTTAAGAGATAGGGCTACATTGCTACATTGAGATCAGGCTGGACTTCAGGGCTCAAAGGATCAAGTGACCCTCCTACTTCAGCCTCCCAAGTATCTGGAAATACAGGCACACACACCGGCTAGTATGTGTAGTTTTGATACGACTATCTTTATTTGAAAATAATAAAAGTTACCATTTCCAAGTAGGGGTATACCTCGATTAAGTCTATCAGCACCATTTTTCCAGGTACATGTGCTTACCTTATGTCTGTGTCACATTTTGGAAATTCCCATATTTCAAACTTTTGGATTATTATTAATATTACATCTTTCATGGTGATCAATGCTCTTTGATGTTACTACAATAATTATTTTGGGCCACCACAAACCATGCCCATATAAGATGGCAAACTTAATCACTGAATGTTGTATGTCTCCTGACTACCACCAACCAGCCATTCCCCATCCCTCTCCCTCTCCTCAAGCTTCCTATTCCCTGAGACACAACAATATTGAAATTAGGCTAATTAATAATCTTACGGTGAAGGCCAGGCACAGTGACTCATGCTTGTAATTCCAGCACTTTAGGAGGCCAAGGCGGGAGAATCACCTGAGGCCAGGAGTTGGAGACCAATAAGGACAAATAGAGAGATTCCATTTCCATGAAAAAATTTTAAAACTAGCTGGGTGTGGTGGTACATGCCTGTGGTCCTACCTCCTCAGGAAGCTGAGATGAGAGGATTGCTTGAGCCCAGTCCAATGCTGCCATGAGCTATAACCATGCCACTGCACTCCAGCCTAGGTAACATAGCAAGATCCTTTCTCTTAAAAAAAAAAAAATTCACAATGTCCTCTAAGTGTTCAGAAAGAGTTAGAAAAATAAAATGTTGGGAAGGTATGTCAAAAGCCAAGATATCCCCAAAGCTAGGCCTCTTGCACCAAACAGCTGGCCAAGTTGCACATGCAAAGAAAAAGTTCTAGAAGAAAATAAAAGTGCTACTCAGGCCAGGTATGGTGGCTCAGACCTGTAATCCCATCCCGCTTTGGGAGGCTGAGGTAGGAGGATTGCTTGAGGCCAGGAGTTTTAGAACAGCCTGGGCAACATAGCAAAAACCTGTCTCTACAAAAAAAATACTTTTTAAAATCAGCCAGGTGTGGTGGCATGTGTCTGCGCTCCTAGCTACTTCAGAGGCTGAGGCAGGAGGATCATTTGATGCCAGAAGTTCAATGCTGCAGTGAGTTATGATCACGTCACTGCACTACAATCTGTGCCCTATCACTTTAAAAAAGAAAGAAATGAAAATATGTAGAAGAAATCACTAATCCGTGAAAAAGTTCCATGTTGCTTTTACATTAAAAAAAAAAAAACTTGTCTCTTACTCTCCCATTCAAATTATAATTAAATATAACAGTTTCTAAATGGTCAATCACATTAAATATGACAACCAATGAAACTACTGACACTGGGCCCCTGCATTAAATGTTTTCTTCAACAGCTAACTTTATGACAATATTTATAATTCACTTTAACTTTCCAGGATATAAGATTTATAAGAAGATTTTTTAATGTGTGGATATGATCAAAAACTAGTTGAGAATTATTTTTTGATGAAAATAATAGATTTTCACCCTGGTTTTCGTCACTGATGTGTTCATGCAGTTGCAATTCACCATCACTCACACACCATAATCAAGAAAAATAGCTAAGGCAAGCAAATAAAAACTACTTAAGGGGAATCACGTAATTCTATTTACTTACTCTCCAGGGCCTCCACAATAGCAGTAACACTGCTGGACATTGGTTTTATGACCTGCATCCCATTCAAGGTCTGCCACACTATAGGGTAATGTCTGCTTCATGACTTGCAATGCTTTGGCATTTGGTCCTTTTTTAAGCGCACCACCCCTCTACATTAGAAGAAAAAAAACTGTGAAAGAGTGAAGGCTAAACTTTTAAATACAATTCTATACTTTAAAAATGACTCTGATACTTCTGGAGGAGTTTCCATTCCAAACTTTTACCTTATCACAAACTGATTAATAATAATCTCTATTTTTCTTTTCTTCTTTCAAATTACTGCACCAATTCCCATATTACTATCATCAAATAAGTGAAAGCATTGTTTAAAAAGTCAATTAAGTATCATTAGTCAAATAAACACTTTCCACCTAGCATTCATTGCTCATTTCATTCAAACAAACTTCCAGTGTACACAATCATTATGTTGATAATGTCTTACAAATTCCATCAGGGCTTTAGCCCAAAACACTTAAATATACCTTTGTTGTCGTTGCAAAAACACACTGTCGACAGAGCCATTTTTCATCTGAATCAATCACACTGGAATCAATATGAGGTGTGTGACACAACTGATGATATCCTTAATATCAAAAAAAGCATAAAGCAAATTCTATTTCATTAATACTTTCAACACAGTTTCAAGAATGCATTTTAATATTATCATTTCCTACATTAATATATTTACAATTAATAAGCAGGGTAATAATTTCAAATTATCAATGTAAAGTATTTTTAGTCATTAATCTTCAACACAGGCATTCAATATGTAACAACTTTTCCCCAAGATTAAAAGAAATCAATGTTACCTTGGCCACACTTGTCACATATAACCATTTCATTGGGAGCTTCTGAATACTCTTCTTGACATATTGTACAGACCATTTCCCCACTTCCAGTGGCTCCTAAAATATTCAAAACACATTAAAAAAGAGTCATAATTCCATATAACAAAACTACCATTATGACTCAGTGGGCAGCACATATGGACGATATATGCTAAGTAGATCACAATGCTTCACAAGACAAAGTACACAAAATGGTATCTCTTTGCTCTGTGTTCTTTCTACCTTTAAGATGCCTGTCTACTTTCATAATTTAATCTGTTTTTTGGCAGAAGGCTAATTTAAATTGCTCTCAGGCAGCTTCCCTCATTACTCATTTATCATATTCCCGCTCTCAAAGGTGAAGGTAGAGGTGAGGAATGGACAACAGCAGGTAGAGGAGGTCTGTGAATACTAGAGCTACTTTACAGAATACGTATATATTCATGTACATGCATTCACTTATCCTACACAATTAGTATTATGAAATTTAAAAAAAATAGCAAGGAAGATATGTAAACACCTCTTTCTCCCTGAATTCAGAGCATTTCCTTTTACAATTTATTAAACAGGTTGAACACCAATTATTTAATCTCCAGCTTCTGAAATCTGAAAATACAATATCCAATAATGCACCCTAACAAAATCCCATTGCAACTAAATTTCAGGATCCTACAATTATTAATTATATTGTTTTAGCAGAACAAGTAAATCATTTCTTCCTTAAACATTTTTATTCTAAAAAAAAAAAATCATACAAAATTTAAAATACAATTTTACTACCCTAACACATAATCATTTCCAGTATTCTCACCTTGTCTATTTCAATAAAGTCAAATTCACACAATGCACACATTTTACGTACATAACAAAAATGAAAACCTAAAATTTTGTGCTATGAGCCAAGCATTGAGTAGGCTCTTGATATATTTTTGCTTAATTCTACAACTAACTTATGAATATACTATTTATAGAGAAGAACTAAGGCTCAGACAAAGTAACTAACCCAAAGCCTCTTAGAAAACATCAAGACTAGGATTCAGAGATGTGCCAAAATCCATATTCTCTCCACTACAAGATGCTTCATGAATACTATATAATATTTCTTCTATCAAAAGCATTTTTTCACACAGCCAGTTTTCAAAATTGTAACTTCCAATAGCCACATAATATTACATCTAGTGGAAAGAACCCAATTTACTTAATTATTACTCTGCTCTTGGACATATAGGTTACCAATTGTTACTCTTTTTTGCGGGATGGAGATCTGTCTTTTGTATTTTTGCTATTTGTTTGTTTTGGTCTCTCATCCTCTTTCTCTTGCTTTGCTTGCTTCCTTTTATTTTTCCCCTCAGACAGGGTCTTGCTGTACCATCCAGGCTGCAGTACAATGGCACAGTCACAGCTCACTGCAGCCTTAACTTCCCAAGCCCAAGCAATGCTCTCACCTCAGCCTCCCAAGTAACTGGAACCATAGGTGTGTGCCACCATGCCTGACTGATATTTTTTGTTTTGTTTTGTAGAGACAGGATCTCCCTATGTTGCCCAAGCTGGTCTCAAATTCCCGGGCTCGAGCAATCCTCCTGCCTCTGCCTCTGCCTCTGCCTCCGCCTCCCAAAGCACTGGGATTATAGATATAGCCACTGCACCCAGCTGTTTGCTTCTTGGTAGACCTTATTGAAGGTGGCCTTCCATAGCTTCTGGGTTTATGGTTCCGGTCATGAGAGCAACCAGATTAAGCCTGGGAACTTTCCGTGAAAATTTACAATTCCCTGGAAATGGAATGATAGCCCCCTCCTAAGGTAGGTGCCTGACCTGACTCTCACTATAACTACTTGGACTAATGAAGGGGAAGGTAAATCCTCAGAAAAGGGGGTAGTAACCCAAGAAACAATCCTGAGGAAGCTAGAAGTTAACTTTTACTTCTGAAATCAAACATATATGTATTTTTTAACCATCAAGTTTACAAGAACCTTCCTATATAGCTTAATAATCTTCTATAGTCTCCCTTACTCCAAATCCAGTTGACTAGGAAGTCTTCACTGTTTCATCTTAGAAATAACAAATTTTTTATTCTTTTTAAAATAAAGCTCAGGAAACATTTTTCATCTAGTTTTTTTTAAAATTATTTCTCAAAAAAATAACATCATAAACTTTGTTTGCATTTAATGCAAATGCTAAATAACCAAAATAGAAATTTCCACTGCCACCAGCAATGCAAGAGTACATCATTTCACAGAAACCAAAGTAGCATTAGATGCTAAGATTTAAATCCCTCTTACATTTATGTAATAGTTGTAACATGATATATTTCACCCTGTTGACTATTAACATTCTTCTTTATGTAACATTTTTAAAAGAATCTCATTAGATATATATAATTTATTAAATTATTTTGATACATATTATTAGCAGGTTTCTTACAGAGAAGAAAACTACTAAACCCACTCCTCACTAAAACATGCCATAATGCAGTTCTCAGATTAATTTATTCATTTCTATAGCAACTGCAAGTTTCCTTGTGTGCTACTATCAAGGTGCTATGAAGAGTTAAATGACCAGAGCAATTCTTTGTAATTCCAGGAACAACAAAAGGAACCAGTTAAGAAAGAACCACCACAGAACATTAAACTGGGTGCAGCATATACTGGGTGCAGCACTTGTAGAACAGGAAAGTACCCCTCACAAAACAACTTTCTATCTCTATGTAACATTAGTTTTCTTCTTTTCTGCCACCTTTAAAAGCAAAGAAGGGGAAGTAGAAAGGAGAAAGTGGATAAAAGGACAGACAGACCTATTACATTAAATCCACAGGAAACTCCGAAAGATTTTTAAAAGCCGAAAGAAATACATAACTAATGGAAAAAGAGTAAAAAGCAGCATAACATGTTTCAGTGCCATTATTAGAGAGACCCATGTTTACAAAATAAGGAAAAAGGAATAATTTTGTGTGCAGGGTCATAAGATCTGCTCAATATTAGTAGCAGTGCTGGAGATCTTCTATCCCTTTACATCTTATGATTCACACTGTTCTCACTGACTCTTCAATATCAGATTCAAAACATAATTTTAGTCCTTTAAACTTACCAGTCCGGGAACCATAAAAAGTCTATCTAGAAAAACATTTTACCAGAGTAACATTTTACCAAATAAATTACCAGAGTAATTTATTCATTTCCCACCTAAGCCCTGAGTACCAATTATACAGATAGTAATTAGAACATTCCAATTCCTTTACCAAAACTTTTTTATTCTTTAAGAAATATTAGGAGTGAAGTCAAGAACTAAAACAC
The DNA here is from genome assembly GCF_030222135.1 of Aotus nancymaae. Lineage (NCBI taxonomy): Eukaryota > Metazoa > Chordata > Mammalia > Primates > Aotidae > Aotus > Aotus nancymaae. The sequence goes on along the minus strand of NW_026988537.1, from coordinate 1,422,310 downwards.
AGCAGAAACGTACCATAAAATTGAACTTGGGATTCAAATATAAAATTCAATCATTAAACACTTTAGCAAGGTGTCTACCCTTTAGGGAGAAAATTTATCTCTTTTCTACAAGAATATACAAAACACAGGTCTTAGTGTAGGCCTATTAACCCAGCAAAAGGAAAAGCAAAAGTAGGGCTTTAATGAACTACTAAAATACTCAGGTTTTTAGTAAAAGATTAATAATTTTTAAAAGTACTTTGCATGAAAAAGTTACCCGGAAAAACATCTATATTTAGCAGACTCTAAGAGCATGAAACCATCAGTTTCTAATAATAGAATCATCCCAAGAAGCATACCTGTAACTAAACAAAGGCATACTTGTATTCATTTTCACTGGCACACAAATGTAGCCTCATTTTCCCATCTAAACATAAAAAATCCATAACTAAATGGTAATTTTAAACCATTTTTATTAATGAATATTTCTATTATTCTAAAGCAGTTTTATATGTCCTAATTTCCCAAATCATCTGACAAATAGTATGCTCTCAATACATAGTTGCTTTCTACAAATATAAGCAAGTAACAGTTAAATTGAATCCAAAACTGTTACTTAGATTAGTTCCTAAAGCTTTTTCTTCAAAGTTCTTAGAAGGGTCTTTTTTTTTTTTTAAGAGACGGGGTTTCTCCATGTTGGTCAGGCTGGTCTCAAACTCCCGACCACAGGTGATCCTCCCACCTCAGCTTCCCAAAGTGCTGGGATTACAGGAGTGAGCCACTGTGCCGGCCTCTTTTTTTTTTTTTTTTTTTTCTTTTTCAGAGAGAAGGGTCTTAATATAGCTTATGGGTATAAATTAGTGATGCATCTGCCCTCTAGTCTATCTTTACCCTAAGAGAGTATTCTCGTTCTTCTTATGGTCTATAATAAAGACTATGCTGATTTTTTAACCTCTCCTTGGAAGTAATACTGAGTTATCTAAATACGCTGTATTCAACAGACAACACCATAATATGACAAGTTGAAGAAAATTAAATTTTAATTTAAATCATATTCAAGAGAAATAGTAGCACCTGCCTGTTTGAATGTCCTTCCAGAGAACCCAGGATTTAGAACTGTCTTCAAATATGATGAAGCAGCTCTGTTTCAATATGTTTATCTGCAATACAGAGAAATACTTAACGGTGATCTTTTAAAATTAAAAACATTAAGTTAAATTTAAGATTATTAAATGCTTACTGCAAAAACAGCAAAACATACATTAAAGTAACTTGCCTTTTTGATAGTGCCAAGATAAAACAAGCCATCTGACCATCTAGCTAGGACATCCTGACCCTCTTCAAATTTACATGCTGGCTTTTTGGCTTTATGTCCATCCTGTAAAGACAGCTTGGTCAAGGATGTTGGGGTCTTTTGGTTTCGACGTAAAGGAGACCGCTTGTGGACCAGTGAATTACCTGCCCCTGTAGAGTCTCTGTTTAGAGAATAAAAGACCATATGTAAGACTTACTTGTAGAGCTTAATTTATACCAGTGGGATATTTTATATGTTAATCAAAGTTTTCCATTTGTTAAAAACCTTAAGACAAAGAAAAATATAAAAGGTATCTCAAATCATAAATACTCTCCAAACAAAGAAGTTTAAAACAAAATGATAACAATTCTTAATATCCATTCATTGCCTACTCTAAGTGAGGCCAAGACTCAGCAAACACCCTAAGATAACACATTTGAGGCAGCTGTCATCAAAATAACAGCTTTAGGTTGAGGTTCGCAGGCCATGGTCATGAGCAAATAATGTCTTGAATCTCATGACTGGGTTTAGATAAAGAATAAAAGTGAATTAAATTTTAATATCTTGATTATGCCACATGCAGTTAAGACACACTAACCAGTGACTTCAGGGGACACCTGGGTGTTATTCACACTCTTCGCACTTAAAGAAAGGGCAGTCATGACCTTCTCCTTACAGGGAATCACGACTGAATTGAGCAAATATACAGACTGGGAGTTTAAAAAACAAATTGAGAATCAGCAATTTCATTAAATTATATACAAATAGAAAAATACGCTATACAGCCTGGTGCTGTGGCTCACACCGGTAATCCCAGCACTTTGGGAGGCTGAGGCGGGCAGATCACCTGAGGCCAAGAGTTCGAGACCAGCCTGGCCAACATGGTGAAACCCCATCTCTACTAAAAATGCATAAATCAGCTGGGTGTGGTGGTGCGCACCTGTGAGCCCACCTACTTGGGAGGCTGCGGCGGGAGAATCGCTTGAACCCGGAAAGCAGTGTTACAGTGAGCTGAGATCACACCACTGCACTCCAACCTGGGTAACAGAGCAAGACTCCATGTCAAAAAAAAAAAGTACCCTATAAGAGTACTTAAAGGAAAAAAAATCATTAAATACGGTGAAATTACATTTAACTTATGTATTAGACATTCCATAAACAGCAAAGCATACCACCATCAACTCTGAAAGGTAACAAACCAGTATTTGGTTTCGCTTTTCCAAATTAGATTTTTCTCTAATTAAACATACAGTGATATGTAAAACTAGATAGACGATAATTCTAAAAATAGCATAAAAGTTTAGTAAAAATAAAATGAGCAGGGAAGTTAAAGAAAAAAGTTTCAAAAAGTTCCTAAGTATTAGGAATACCTAATTTCAATACCTAAAAATACAGAAATTCTAGAAAACCCTGTCACATGCTAAAACATGGATGAACCTTGAAGACATTATGCTAAGTGAAATAAGCCAGACAAAAAGGATAACTATTCCAATTATATGAGGTACCTAGACACTCAAAGTCATAGAAATGGAAATAGAATGGCGGCCAACAACTAGGAAGAATGGGGAGTAGGGAGTTAGTGTTTAATGGGTACAGAATGTTTCAGTTTAAAAGAAATACATTTTAAAGATATCCAAAGAAATAACTGGTACCTTCCCAAATTTGCTGAAAAACATTATCTACACATCCAAGCAGCTCAACAAATTCCAAGAAGGATAAATGCAAAGAGATCTACACCCAGCCACATCATAGTAAAAATGCTGAAAGGCAAAAAAAAAAATCTTGAAAGCAACGACAAAAATACAATATATCACATACAAGGAAACCCTAATAAGATTAACAGTTGACTTCTCATCAGAAACAATGAAGGCCAGAAGGCAGTGAGATGACAAATTCAAAGTATGCAGGCTGGGGGAAGGGGGTGCTGTCACCAGAGAATGTTATATCCAGCAAAACTGTCTTTCAAAAATGAAGGTGAAATACGCACTCCAAATAAACAAAAACTGAATTTGTTATTAGCAGAGCCATCTAACAATAAATACTAACATGACTGAAAGCAAGTAAACCCAGAATGAAATTCAAATACACACACACACACACACACACACACACAGAACACCAACAAAATTAATTATAAAAGACAGCATAAATGCATATTTCCTCTAAAGCAAATATACAAAATATGTACATAACTGTATTGTCAGACCCATAATGTGTAGAAACATAATATATTTGGCAACAATAGCACAAAGGAAATATGTAGGAACAAAACTGTTTCAAAGAAATGACACAAGGCCAGGTGCAGTGTGGCTCATGCCTGTAATCCTAGCACTTTGGAAGGCTGAGGCAGGAGGATCCCAGGTTCAACAGCAGCCTGGCAACAGGGAGAATGTCTCTAAAAAAATCAAAAATAAAAATTAGCCAGGCATGGTGGCATGTGTCTGTGGTCCCAGCTACTTAGGGAGTCTGGGGTGGGAGGACTATATGAGGCCAGGAGATCGAGACTGCAGTGAGCTGTGATTGTGCCATCGCACTCCAGCCTGAGCAACAGAGAGAGAACTTGTCAAAAAGGAAGGGAAGGGAAGGGAAGGGAAGGGAAGGGGAGGGGGAGGGGGAGGGGGGAGGGGGAGAGGGGAGGAAGGGAAGGGAAGGGAGAGGGAGGAAGGGAAGGACACAAGATGCTAACTCGATCTCACAGGAACAAACAAAAAAACAAAAAATGGTTAAGTAAGGTAAATATAAAAAGTAGATTGTCAACTCAAGAAAACATCTGCCTTATACAGAAATCAGTCGCTGTTTCAAGTAAAAATGGTGTTCCATGAAAAAGCTGCTAGTTCGGCTGGCAACTCAACGGCACAAGTGGTTTATGCCATTTCAATTTTATCACATGATATTAAAAATCTTGCCACCACGGTGCCTCACACCTGTAATTCCAGCATTTTGGGAGGCTGAGGCAGATGAATCATTTGAGGTCAGAGTTCAAGACAAACCTGGCCAACATAGCAAACCCCCTGTCTCTACTAAAAATACAAAATTATCTAGGCTTGGTGGTGCATGCCTGTAATCCCAGCTACTCAAGAAGCTGAGTCAGGAGAACCGCTAGAACCTGGGAGGCAGAGGTTGCAGTGAGCCGAGATCACACCACTGCACTCTTTCTCAAAAAAAAAAAAATTCTTAAGTGAAATAAGGTTTGGGGGTATGTGCATGTCTGTGTGCTTATGTCTTTTATTGTTAGTACACAACAACGAAGAAGTACAGTTTGATGCCCCTGCCTTGATTCGTGCTAAGGCACAAAGCAATTTTACCTAACATTGTTTTTCTGTGCCATAGTCAGCTATGAGAAGGCACTTTTGGTAGTATAATTAGAGGGGTTAAAAAGTTTAAATAGTTGATAAGATGAACAGAACTTCAAGAGAACAGAAGTAAAAATGCAGGAAGAATCACAATGAATTTTCTATCATCAGGGATGCTTAAGGACAGGGTAAGAACCCTCTTTCTCCAGAGGCTGAAACAATTTAATGCCTTCACAGTATGGGAATGACTCTATTAGCAATCAACTTTGAAAAAAGCTTTAAGTTCGTTGTTCACTTGGGGGATTTTGCATCCCTTAAGTTAAAAGAAAATAACCAAAGCCTGAACAATAATTAATCATGGGTAAAAAATGACCTCAGTAGAATGCCATGGCAGGTCCGTGTTAAGATCCAGAATCTTCCAATTCCAAAGCAGAAACTGTACAAAAATAAAAATTGCAAACATTCCCAGACAGTTTCAAATGCTTTGCTATTACTTCAATAAATTATCCCTTTTTTTTCAGGAAGACAAGGTCTGTCTCTGTCCACTGTCCACACTAATACTCCCGCTGCATGGCACATCCTTAGGTCATCATATCAAACTTTTTTTTATATTTCCATCTCCTAATGTTTATGCCCTGCTTCTTCTAATATTTCTGGTGTGCTATGTCTCAAATGAGACCTAACCTAATCATAGTTACCCTTGATTCCTTATGCCCCCTCCCACCACCTCCTCATTTTTTCCCTCCCATTCACAGCCAAACCTCCAGGAAAGAATTACTGAGATTACCACGTGCCTAATCCTACATTAAACATTCAATGTATTCATTCATAAATCATTTTTGGGTCCCTATTATGAGCCACATACTGTGCCAGGCACTAGATATATAGAGGTAATTTAATACTCAGGGCTGCTTTAGAGATATTTTTGCAGATGAGGATTTTACGGATCCCTTTTTACATGAGGAAACTGCAACTGCAAGACAGATTATAACTTGATGAGGTTTATTATAGGATACAAACCAGAGCCAGCATTCAATAAATCTTCTCTCTGAGCACCCTCCCATTTGCATTCAACTATGCTTAAAAACTTGCAAGGATCTTGAGGGTCGGGGGTAGAATAACTAAAATTCTCTTGATTCTTTGTGCTCCCTTCCCACCACTTCCTGTTCTTTTCTCCCATTCACATGCAAACCTCTGGGGAAAAGTTATAACGTCTCCACTCCTATAGTCTCCCCTTTTCAGTCTTCAGCCCACTTCAACATAACCCACCAACCTCCTCAAAACAGGGAATGTCTGTCTCTTATCACAGTTGTATTCTCAGTGCTCTGCATGGGGCATAATACATAAACAGCAGAAAAACTTATAAAGTTCAAGTCAAGAAATGCCTATATTTAAGGAGTTAATTTTTTTTAACTAACCTGTATTTAAGGAGTTTAACTTTTCATCTTTACCTACATTTATAATCTAATGTCTCTACAGTCAAATAATCTGTTTTGCTTTAAGTGAAAAACAGACTCTACTTTCATTCACATTTAAGAAAAATATACACCAACCTTTTACCCACATAAACATAAATCCTATATAAAACTACATTAATAAACAGATCATTTGTGCCAGGCATAGTGGCTTACACCTGTAATCCCAGCACTTTGGGAGGCTGAGGCAGGAGAATCACTTGAGCCTAGGAATTTGAGACCAGCCTTGACAAAATAGTGAAAAGTTGTCTCTACAAAAAATATCAAAAAATTAGCTGGGTATGGTGGCACATGCCTGTGGTCCCAGGTACTCAGGAGACTGAGGTGGGAGGATCACTTAAGCCCAGGAAGTAGAGGCTTCCGTGAACTGTGATTGCACCACTGCACTTCAACCTAGGCAACAGCAAGAACCTGTATCAAAAACCAAAATTACATACAAAAATAACTTGTAAAAGCATTATTTTCTTTTACAATTTCTCTGCCTAAAAATATCTTACAGAAAACAAAGTAAGAAAAGGGCAAATTACCCATAATGCCATAACTCAAACATAGGTAGGATAAACATCTTCGTACATTTTCCTCCCCGCTGAGGGTTTTCCCCATGTAGTCCCCCCCAACGTATTATTGTCACTGATTAATTCCCTCTTTGCTAGAATGTGACCTTTATTAGAAGCCAAATTAATTTTTCTAATTTTAGAATTATTTCCTTTATGACTACAAAGGTAGACACGCTGATGTTAGAATAAATAATAAACTTATAGTTAAAAGTGAAAATTTCCCATGCGATCTCCTCCCACAAAAAAAACCCCATTGATCTCCTGATTTTTATTTGTACTATATATATATACACACATATCTGTAATTCATATAAATGTTTTAAATATAGGACATTATATATAGTTATATACATTTTCTCACATAACAATGTATCATAAACAATGTAATTTCTGTATGTTATGTAAATATAAAAGAACATAAAATAATCTTTTCATCAGTTGCTAAACTGTTTTCCAACCATTACCCAATGGAGGAACTTAGGATGTTTCCAATGTTTTACTATAAGCAATAATATAAAGCTCATTCTTCTACATTCCCAACTATTATATAGGATAAATCTGTAAAGATAATTATTGTGTATATAATATACAATGTATATTTTTCCTTTTGATAATAGAAAATTACAAATGTGGCTGGGCGCGGTAGCTCATGCCTGTAATCCCAGCACTTTGGGAGACCAAGGTAGGTGGATCACGAGGTCAGGAGTTCAAGACCAGCCTGACCAACATGGTGAAACCCCGTCTCTACTAAAAATACAAAAATTAGCCAGGCATGGTGGCCCGCACCTATAATCCCAGCTACTCAGGAGGCTGAGGCAGGAGAATCGCTTGAACCCATGAGGCGGAGCTGAGATCACACCACTACACCCCAGCCTGGGTGACAGAGCAAGACTCCATCTCAAAAGAAAAAAAAAAAAGAAAAGAAAATTACAAACGTAGACAAAACAAGTATAACAAGCCATCAAGTAACACCCAGTTTCAATTATAATCTCATGGATAATCTTTTTTCATTTATATATTCACATCCCCCCATCCTCATATTATGTGTATTTTTAAATATCATAGGTATTGTCAATTACTCTCCCAAAAGGTACCAATTCACACTCTCACTGCAACTGCACCAACCGGAAGAATTATCATTCTTTTGCTGTTTGACAACACACACTCTATCTACATCTCTAATAGTAGGTTTAAAAAGCATGTTCCTTATAGGTTTGTTAACAATTTTTTTTTTTTTTGAGACAGGGTCTTTGTCACCCAGGGTGAAGTGCAGTAGTGCAATTATGGGTCACTGAAGCCTCAATCTCCAGAGCTCAAGGGATCCTCCCACCTCAGCTCCCAAGCAGCTGGGACTACAGGCACACACCACACCACCATGACCAGCTGATTTTTTTTATTTTTAGTAGGAAATGGAGGGGGCAGGTCTCAAACTTCTTTTTTTGTTTTTTTTAAGATGGGGTTTCACCATGTTGGCCAGGCTGGTTTTTGAACTCCTGACCTCAGGTGATCCACCCACCTCAGCCTCCCAAAGTGCTAGGATTACAGGCGTGAGCCATCACGCCTGGCTAGGTCTCAAACTTCTGAGCTCAAGTAATCCCTTCGCTTTGACCTCCCACAAGTGCTAGGATTATAAGCATGAGCCACCACGCCCGGACTATTAACAATTTCTTTGTCTTCTGGAAACTGCAATTAATGTTGTTTGTCCATTTTAAAATGAAATGTTAATCATTTTCATAATAATTTTCAAGAGCATCTTATATATTATAACTCTTTCTTATACATATTGCAAACATTTTTCTGAGTTCATAAACTAAAGTGCCATGAGAAACAGACTTTTTGATTGGGGGATCAGTACTCCTTTTGGGTACTCCGTTGACTAGTCAGTAGCTACAAAGCTATATCCTTCATCTTACCTCATCTCAGATTCAAACTGCCTCTGCTCTTTAAGGAGCCAGGGATTGAGGGGAGGGAGAAAGAGGGAGTTTTTACACAACGGGCATAGAGTTTCAGTTTAACAAGGTAAAAAGTGTTATGGAGATGGCTCAATGTATTTAATATCATTGAACTGTACACTGAAAATTGGTTAAGATGGGCCAGACATGATGGCTCACATCAGTAACTCCAGCTCTTTGGGAAGTCAACGCGGGAGAGCTGCTTGAGACCAGGAGTTCAAGACCAGCTTAAGCAACACAAAAAGATTCAGGCTCTACAAAAAATTTCTTCGAAAATTAGCCAGATGTAGTGGCATGTGCCTATAGTCCCAGCTACTCAGAAAGCCAAGATGGGAGAATTGCATGAGCCTGGGAGGTCGAGGCTTCAGTGAGCTGTGACTGCACCACTGCATTCCAGCCTGGGGAACAGGGAGAACCTGTCTCAAAATTAAAAAAATAAGACCAGCCTGAGCAACATGGCAAGACAACATTCCTACAGAAAAAATTTTTTAAATGTGCCAGGCATGATGGCACATGCCTGCAGGATCACTTGAACCCAGGAGTTTGAGACTGCAGTGAGCTGGAAGCACACCACTGCACTCCAGCCTGGGTAACAGAGTGTGACCCTATCTCCTTTAAAAAAAAAAAAGAAAAAAAGTTAAATTTTGTTATATTTATTTTACCTCATTAAAAAGATTGGGAGAGAGGGCCCATAGTCACAATCACTGGATCACTGGTAGTGATATACATCTTAAAAGAGATTGCCTGGACAAATAAATTTCTTCCCTTGAGACCAAGTGTTCAAGCCAGTAACTCTTGGTTTACTACCCGAGAAGAAATAAGATCCTGATTCATGAACTTGAAAACTGGATGTTTAATTCAGAAATAGTGTGGCTTAGGGAAACTGGGACTAACTCTTCCCAATCCATTCCACATTTGTTCTTCTAGTGAACAAAGAACTACCTGAATTCTTAGTTGCCATCTTTGCCATGCTTTTTCCCACAATTTCTTCCCTTCCCTGGGAAAAGTAGCAAATATGTGAGTTAATCGCATGTGAAGGATATAACATAACCTAAGAAAAGGGGTATTTTTGGTGAAAACTTTCATACAGATATGGTCAAATTCATGAGGCCAAACAGGGTCAAAGTAAGGCCTACGTGTAAGGGAAGCAGCAGGCAATCTGCTTAAGCTTGGCCCGCACTAAAGCTATGGAGAAGGAATTCTCTTTTATCTCTTGAGAAAAGTATAGTAAAATGAAGCCTGAAACTGGTTGCCTTCTTTCTGGTTGAGGTTTCCTTGAAAGTAGAATGTCAAAGAGAACCAAGGTTGAACCTAAAGGACAAAAAGCATAAAGCAAGCAGCTTAAAGGCCAGCTCTACTCCACTTCTTAGTTTTAGAAATAATACAAACATCATGTTACATATATGGTTTTATAGAAAAAAATCAAACAGTGTAGAAAAAAATTAAATCAATAGTTCTTCACTCCATGTCTTCTAATATCCCCGTCTTACTCTCAGAAGCAGGTGTTGCTTTTTTTTGAGACGGAGTCTCGCACTATCACCCAGGCTGTAGTGCAGTGGCACGATCTCGGATCACTGCAATCTCCACCTCCTGGGTTCAAGCAACTCTTCTGTCTCAGCCTCCTGAGTAGCTGGGACTACAGGCATGCACCACCACGCCCAGCTAATTTTTTTGTATTTTTAGTAGAGACGAGGTTTCACCATGTTGGCCAGGATGGTCTTGATCTCCTGACCTCGTGATCTGCCCACCTGGGCCTCCAAAAGTGCTAGGATTACAGGCATGAGCCACTGTGCCTGGCCCAGGTGTTTCTTTTTTTTAAACTCTTTCAACTACATCGTCTGAAGGTACCCTCATATTTCCAAATAATGTGTTTATACTTCTCTTTTTTTTTTTTTTTTTTTTTTTTGAGATGGAGTTTCGCTCGTTACCCAGACTGGAGTGCAATGGCGCGATTTCGGCTCACCGCAACCTCTGCCTCCTGGGTTCAGGCAATTCTCCTGCCTCAGCCTCCTGAGTAGCTGGGATTACAGGCATGCGCCACCATGCCCAGCTAATTTTTTGTATTAGTAGAGACGGGGTTTCCCCAGGTTGACCAGGACGGTCTCGATCTCTTGACCTCGTGATCCACCCGCCTCGGCCTCCCAAAGTGCTGGGATTACAGGCTTGAGCCACCGTGCCCGGCCTATACTTCTCTTTTTAAATTGATCAACTTCAAATCTGACTTCTTGATATAGAAGCTGATAATTCACATCTTATGCTAACTCCTACTTCCTACCTCCGATCCTCTACAAATCTTGAACTATTTTCACTAAATCAGTAAGTTTTACTTATTGTTCAATGTGTAAATATTGGTCACTGCAAAGATAAGTGGTATACCCTTATTAAATGTCTTTTCTTATTTGCTTTTAATTTTTCCCAAAATTGCTTAATATATCCCTTTATTGCCTCCTGTTTCAAACTGTCAATGATAATTTCAAATCTTTTTTCCACATGTAGCTCTCCATGTTCCTGTGCCAATCTGGAATGACTACCCTCTAAGTCCTGTTCTTCTCATCTTGGAAGTTCCCCTTATCACTCTGCTTTCTAGGTCCCATATTCTTTTGCTGGAGCAGTGGCTTACAACAGAAGGATGTATAAACTTTGTGTATCTATTTCAATCCCACCCTTACAACTGACCAACACTTTCCCAGACACAGAATTTAATGTTGAAAATAATTTTCCCTCAGAAGTTTGATAATAGTCCTCTACTACACTCAGCATTAGTGATGAAAAATCTGATGCCACTCTGACTGTTACTCCTTTATAGGTTACCATTTTTTCCTCGGAAAGTTTCTAGGATCTTCCTTTATCCTTAATGTCTCAAAATTTCATAATTATGTGTCTAGGCAAGGTCTTCTTTCAATTATACTGTCCAGCCCTTGGTAAATCCTTTCATTTTTTTTTCTGTTTATCTTAGGCTCTCTCTTCATGCAGCAGGCTTTCCTCAACTATTTAGTGGTCCTTAATTGTCCACTGACAGTTAAGATTAAGGTTACATAAATCTACATGGAATCTCTTTATATGTGATGCAGGAATTGGAGAGAGGTGAGCTTTGCCTTAGGGTGATCAGATAGGGAGGCAACACTTAGACTAATAAACTCTGCCAAAATATGGAGGTCTTTCTTCAGGACCTTATCAGTGTAAGAACCCTCTCTACATTTTTTACTTAAGGGGCTACACAACTGGATACAGGTGAGTAGTGTCCCTCTGTGTAAGATATAGACAAACATCCCCCTCTTACCATCTGTAAATGTTATCCTCTCATCCCTCACCTTGCTGGGACCCATGGTCAGGGGTTGCTACTAGTGGCTCAGAATCAGCAGATACCCTAGTCTTACAACTGGGCAACACTGAGAAGAAACACATTCATTAGAGAACAAAGTTAAAATTTTGAAACTATTATAGTAGGCATTAAGTATCATAAATACTGCAAATAAACTATATTAAAAATTACAGATCAACTGACTTGGAATCTCAATTCCCATTTATAATGGTTAATATGCAAAAATGCAGCCTTCTTATAAACAACCAACATATATACATTTGTCTCCTAACCTACTGACAACTTATATTTGAAAACTGGTATCTCAGAATATACTTTAATTAATCAGAACATTTTAATCAGTCAAAACATCTATTCCCCAAACCCCTTTCTAGTAAGAGTCCAATGAGAGTTAAGGAAAACATGATTATTTTATTTAAAGTCTATGGCTCTGGTCATTCAACAAATATTTGTAGAATGCCTGCTATATGCCAAGACAGACAAATGTGGAAAGATACAGTACATACCACTAAGGAACACAGTCTTTGTAGAGAAACACATGTGCACTTCAAAAAAACTATATGCAGCATAATTCCTATAATGAATAAACACAAGAATAATAATATCTAATCTGTCCAGGAGCAAATGGCAGGGACAGACAAAACTTCATCAGAACTTAGCTTTTAACTACAGACTTAGAGGATGAGTAGTAGTTTCAGAGATGAACCTTAGAGAGGACTTCATAAGCCTAGGGAACATATGTAAAGGCAGAAAGTCAGGAGACAACACACACTTTTCTAGGAACAAAACTGCAGTATAGCTGCAGCTCAAATTAGAGAGAAAGTGGCATAGATAACACTGAACAAATGAAAAAGACCAAGCTATAAAGGTAGAGACACTGCCTCTTTGTCTTATTTACTGTCATATATCCCTTGTACCTGGCCCCCAAGAGATTCTCAATACTAGCTGAATAAATAAATGCTATGCAAAAGAGAAAAGATGGGAACCCAAATAAATCTGCAATAATCTATTAATAAGAAAAGGGCAGGGCATGGTGGCTCACGCCAGTAATCCCAGCACTTTGAGAGGCCAAGGAAGGCAGATCACTTAAGGTCAGGAGTTCCAGACCAGCCTGGCCAACATGGTAAAACCCCGTCTCTACTAAAAACACAAAAATTAAATAGGCATAGTAGTGTGTGCCTGTTAATCTCAGCTACTCAGGAGGCTGAGGCACAAGAATTGCTTGATCCCAGGAGATGGAAGTTGCAGTCAGTTGAGATCACGCCACTGCATTCCTGCCTGGACAACAGAGCAAGACTCCATCACAAAAAACAAACAAAAAAAAAAAAGAAAAGAAAAACCTGAAATCAAGCCATGAAGAAGCTGGAATTTTTAAAAAATCCCTGGAGAGTAGGGTTTTGAGTAACACAGTTTACATACTTTACATTTTCCAAGTTTTTAAAAATAATCACGGCATCACTCTTATAACAAGAAATAATTTAAAAGTAAAACAGCCATTAGGAATTAACTCTTTGTGGTATTGAGAGCAAATGAGAAATTCAGAACAACTCCCAAGTTTTTAACTTGGGAAACTGGGAGGATGGTATTGGGGAAATTAGGAGAAAAGCAGTAGCAAGTTTAAATCATCTCTGTTTCATCCAAGAAAGGATGTCTGCTAGGCAAAATATTTGCAAAAACTGACCATATACTTACCTATAAAACAAGTCTTAACAAATTTAAAGCTATAAAATCATACAGCATATATTTTATAACTACAATGTCATAAGACTCCAAAATCAATAAAAAGATAACTTAAAAGTTGGAAATCGAGACATACACTTTTAGGCTCGGTGCAGTGGCTCATGCTTGTAATCTGAGCACTTTGGGGGGGCCGAGGTGGGCAGATCACTTGAGCTCAGGCAAGACCAGCCTAGACAACATGGCAAAACCTATCTCTACAAAAAAATTAAAAATTAGCCAGGTGTGGTGCTGCATGCCTGTAGGCCTGACTACTCAGGTAGGAGGATCAATTGAGCCCAGATTAAGGCTGCAGTGAGCCATGATCATGCCACTGCATTCCAGCCTGGGGAACTGACTGAAACCCTGTCTCTAAAAAAAAAAAAAAAGAAAGAAAAGAAAATATACACTTTTAAATAATCCATGGGCCAAAGAAGAAATCATAATGGAAGTAATGGAAATTAGCAAGTATTCAAAGCTAAACAACAAAAAACACTTACTAAAACTTGTGGGATGCAGCTAAAGCAGTACTTGGAGAGATAAGTCTCAAAATTATATATACTAGAAAAAAACAGGCCAGGCATGGTAACTCACACCTGTAATCCCAGCACTTTGGGAGGCTGAGGTGGGCAGACCACAAGGTCAGGAGTTTGAGACCAGCCTGGCAAACAAGGTGAAATCCCATCTCTACTAAATATACAAAAATTAGCTGGGCATGGTGGCATGGCACACGCCTGTAATCTGAGCTTCTTCAGAGGCTGAGGCAGGAGAATTGCTTGAATCAGGGAGTTGAAAGTTGCACTGAGCCGAGATCACGCCACTGCACTCCAGCCTGGCAACAGAGCAAGACTCCATCTCAAAAAAAAAGAAAAAAGAAAAGACAAAAAGGGTTAATGAATTGAGTAGCTATCTCTTGTTGAAGGAAGAAAAAAGAAAACAAGCCCCAAAAAAGTAGAAAAATAAAAGAACAGAAATTAAACACAGGGAAAAGAAAGCATACGACAGAACCAATGGCACCAAAAGCTGGTCCTCTGAAAAAACTAATAAAAGGAAAACATTTGGGAAAGATTATTCACGACGTCTAGGAAGCAGCTGGCTATTAGGAGCCACAGCTCAGAATATCTGGTTTGGAACTGAAGATCTAGAAGTCATCAAATATTAATAATATGTATTTGGAACCCTGGATAGAAATGAGAAGTGAAAATGAGATGAGTAGGACTTTGCTGTATTAAGATAGGAGAGTAAAGATTTATTTGTTCCTTCTTATGACAAAATGGAAAAGAAAAAATTAAGGCGGGGCACGGTGGCTCACGACTGTAATCCCAGCACTTTGGGAGGCTGAGGCAAGTATATCACCTCAGGTTGGAAGTTTGAGACCAGCCTGACCAACATGGAGAAACCCCATCTCTACTAAAAATACAAAATTAGCCAGGTGTGGTGGCACATGCCTATAATCCCAGCTATTCAGAAGGCTAAGGCAGGAGAATCGCTTGAGCCCGAGAGGCAGAGATTGCGGTGAGCCAAGATCGTGCCATTGCACTCCAACCTAGGCAACAAGAGCAAAACTCCATCTCACATAAAAAGAAAAAAGAAAAACATACTCCATCTTCAACTATACATGTCCATGTTCACATCACATGTGAAATTCTAAATCACAATATATCAAGATGGAAGGTAGCTGGAAGAATGAACACTCGTAAAATCAGGAAGAAAATTAAACATAAGTGCCAGCAGAAAGAACAATGAGGAATGAGAAGCAAATCCATTGGCCTACAGAACCTCAAAAGACTAAAGAATTGTCGGCACCAGATTCAAAAGACACAGATCAAGTGGGCACATTAAGAATGGAGAAATGGGCCAGGCATGGTAGCTCAGGCCTGTAATTCCAGCACTTTGGGAGGCTGAGGCAGGCAGATCAAGAGGTCAGGAGTTTGAGACCAGCCTGGCCAATATTGTGAAACTTCGTCTCTACTAAAAATACAAAAATTAGCCAGGCATGCTGGCACTCACCTGTAGTCCCAGCTACTCAGGAGGCTGAGACAGAAGAATCGCTTGAACCTGGGAGGCAGAGGTTGCAGTGAGTCAATATCATACCACTGCTCTCCAGCCTGGGCAACAGAGCGAGATTCTGTCTCAAAAAAAAAAAAAAAAAAAAAAAGGAAAGAAAGAAAAGAAAGAAAGAAAGAAAGAAAGGAAGGAGAAATATGTAGAAGTTGGAATAAAAGGTCAATTGGAAGCCAGGCGAGGATCACTTGAGGCAATGAGTTCACAAACAGCCTAGTCAATATAGGGAGACCCCACTACTACAAAAAAAATTTTTTTTAATTAGCCAGGCATGGTGGCATATGCTTGCAGTCCCAGCTTCCCAGCTACTCAGAATGCTGAAGTGGGTAGATCACTTGAGCACAGGAGTTTGAGGCAGCAGTGAACTATAATGGCAGTGATCTATATAATTCAGCCGCTGCATTCCAGCCTGGGTAACAAGCAAAACCATATCTCAAAAAAACAAAAGGACACTTGGAACCCCCAAGTCACATCTCCTACCCTGTACATCCCATCAGAATAGGGAACATTTATTCTTTTAAGGAATTGAATCAAGGAAAATACAAGGCACAGAGAGGGGAACACGCAAGGTGCTAGCTGAAAGTAGGGTTAAACTTTCTCTATAAATATATTCAAGCCAATCAATGAAAAAGGAAATGAATGTTTTAAAACACCATTTTGCAAACTAATGAATAAATAGATCCATGCTAAGAGCAGCAAGAGAAACATTACATGCTTCCTGATGGGAAAACACACCACACATGTGAAATCATCCTGCCCACCCAAACCCTACAGAAGGCAAACCTGAATCTGATAATCCTCTAGATCTAGACATCAATTCACAGTAAATGCAGATAAATATGCTCCACAATGGGGATGCAATCAGCAAAATCCAGGTTAAGAAATGTACATGACAAATGACCTGGTTTCTCCCACAAATAAACTGCACAGAAAAAAAGAAGCAAGATCTAAGAAAATACCTGTAATTGAAAAAAATCTTAAAACATACTAGCAAATTGAATAATCCTCAAGATGCATACCTGCATCAAAGAAAACTACAAAGAAAAAATAAAGTAATCACCATAAAAGTCAGGATGGAGATTATCTGGGAGATGGAAGGGTTGCAATGTGGGCTTCTGGGTTAGCTGGCAATGTTCTATTTTTGACCCTGGGGTGGTTACAAAAGTTTTCACCTTATATAACAAAGATAGACAATAAGAGAAAACAGATTAAGAAAAGCAGAGGATTAATCAGAAATATTCAACATGTGAAAACAGAAAAAAGAAGAAAAAATTATCAAAGAAAAAGTAGAAGAAAACATCCCAGTATTGAAAGACAGAATTCACCAAATTGAAAAGGCCACAAGTGTCCAGCAAATTGAATAAAAAAAGATCTGTTCCAAGAAAATCAAGGATAAAGATAAGATACGTTTAGAAAGAGAGAAAAAGGGCAACTAACAAAGGACTGAGAATAATAATCATTACAGCAATATTACTAATCAGAAGACAGTGGAACTATTCACTTAAAAATCTGAGTGAAAAACAAATTCTGGGTAAAAATCAACTTTATAACCAGCCAAATTATCAATCAACGGGCTAAAGAGAATGAGAGTAAAGTTGGGCAACAGTGACACACTCCTGTAGTCCCAGCTACTCCACAGGCTGAGGCAGAAGGATTGCTTGAGCCTAGTTCAGGGCTATAGTGTACTATCACCATGCCTGTGAATAGCCACTATACTCCAGCCTGGGCAACACAGAGAGATCCTATCTCTAAAATTTATATTTTAAGAAAGAGCGAGAGAGAAAGAGTGTGTGTGTGTGTATGAAAATTAGAACATTTTCAGCCATAAAAAGTCTTTAAAGATTTATCACCCAAGCACACTTTCTTTGAGTTTAACATAACAACTAAACAAAGGGAGTAAACCAAATAAAAAGCAGGCATGGTATGCGAGGGATGTTACACAGCAGAGAAGAGAAAGGAATTCCCAGGATGATGGTAGAGAAAAGCCCCAAGAGGCCTGGCGCAGTGGCTCACACCTGTAATCAGGAGTTCCGAGACCAGCCTGGCCAACATGGTAAAACCCCATCTCTACTAAAAATACAAAAAAAGTTAGCCAGGCATGGTGGCGGGTGCCTGTAATCCCAGCTACTCAGGAGGCTGAGGCAGGAGAATCACTTGAACCCAAGAGGTGGAGGTTGCAGTGAGGTGATGTTGCGCTATTGCACTCCAGCCTGGGTGACAGAGCGAGACAAGAAAGCGAGAAAGAAAGAGAGAAAAAGGGAAAGAGAGAGAAAGAGAGAAAGAAAGAGAAAGAAGGAAAGAGACAGAGAGAAAGAAAGAGAAAGAAGGAAAGAGAGAAGGAGAGAGAGAGAGAAGCCCCAAGACAATACAACTTCAAGCAGGTCTAAGGAACCAGTCCAAATTAGAGCGGAACTCCAGAAGAGCTCCAGTAGGGTATCTCTAAGAAAAACAAATGGCACTGATAAATTATATGACAAATTCATTGTGGAAAAGTACACTGTGAGAGACTTTGTGAACAACTGAAGATGTATAAAGATTTTAATGTTCAAAGAAAAGTAGGCAAATTCTGTTTTTTAATGAGGCAATTTTTAAATGTAGTTGTATAAGAAAAAATGTAAATCTAGAAATAATAACAACAGCTAACAAGTGTTTGCCACTATTCTAAATTCTATTTTTTTTTTGAGGTGGAGTTTCGCTCTGTCACCCAGGATGGAGTGCAAAGGCACAATCTTGGCTTTCTGCAACCTCCATCTCCTGGGTTCAAGTGTTTCTCCTGCCTCAGCCTCGCGCCTGCCACCATGCCCAGCTGATTTTTTGTATTTTTAGTAGAGATGGGGTTTCACCATGTTGGCCAGGCTCATCTTCAACTCCTGAACTCAGGTGATCCACCCGCCTTGGCCTCCCAAAGTGCTGCAGACTACAGACATGAGCCACTCTGCCCAGTTGTATTCTAAATTCTTTACATGCATTAACTAACCCTCACCACTACTTTGTGGTACCATATTCTATGTGGTTCTTCATATGTAAACAATTTTTATATACTCACAAATGAAAACAGTTTAAAATGTCTTATATAACTATATTGAAAGAATGAAGGCAGGAGCAATGAATTTCCTTCTCATCTAATATTATTTTTATAGAGAAACTTTTGTAACATTATGTTTCATCTAAAATTATGTTGATAGAGAATATATTTATAGAAAAAGCTTACCCCCTTACCCCTCTCCTCATTCATTCTCATCTAACATCATTTTTTAAAAAAATCTAAAACTGTTGACTCTAGATGCAGTGATATTTTATTTAGAGATATAAAGAATTAGGTAAGGGTTAAAAGTTATTGAGTGGGAAGGGGTGGAAAGATAGACAAGAAACTACATCATTTTGGTTTAAAAAGCCTTTTTTTTTTTTTCTTCGAAATGGAGTTTCGCTGTTGTTACCCAGACTGGAGTGCAATGGCACGATCTCAGCTCACCGCAACCTCCGCCTCCTGGGTTCAAGCAATTCTCCTGCCTCAGCCTCCCGAGTAGCTGGGACTACAGGCGCGCACCACCATGCCCAGCTAATTTTCGTATTTTTAGTAGAGACAAGGTTTCACCTTGTTGACCAGGATGGTCTCGATCTCTTGACCTCATGATCCACCCGCCTCAGCCTCCCAAAGTGCTGGGATTATAGGCGTGAGCCACCGCGCCCGGCCTAAAAAGCCTTTTAATTTCACAATTATCTGATGTTTTAAACTCGTAGAAGAAGCATGCTATTAAATATTATAAATTTACTTTTAAAAAGATAAAAAATAAAAGCAGTGAAGACAAACCCTTGGTAACATCAGCATCCATAGCAGTGTTTCAAAAGGATATTCTCTGAAATACCAGTTCTAAAGAATGTTAATGGTATGTGAAAAAACTGTTTCAATAACCAATTAATATCCTCAGAGATCTGAGAAAATATTGCATCCATGAAATAAGAATAAAGAGCTCTAAAGAAATAAAATTACAGTCAAAATAAAAATTTCAAGAGAAGAAAAACCAAAGATAGATAAAACAGATTAAGACAATCAGAGGCTCAGTCTAATATAACCAACATGTGAAAACAGAAAAAAGGTGCAGAAAATATTATCAAAGAAAAAGTAGAAAACATCCCAGTAACCAAGTAAACTGCGGGGCTTTTTCACAAAAGGGCTTCCTTGGAGATTTTAACATGTTAAGAAATACTTTATAGTTTTCCCTAACATGAGACAACAGGAACTCCACACACTTTCCTTAAAACAGCTAAAAAAAAAAAAAAAAAAAAAAAAAAAAAGAACTGTTTTAAGGCAGTATTCTCAACTCAAGTCCATAAATCAGTACTGATCTACAGCAAAGTAAGAAAATCGAGAACAATATATTCAGTATTTAATTAAGTTAATCAACTTAAAAGACCATTCTGTATTTTGAGGGCATATTCTTCTCATATTCTTCAATGTAAGTATCTTTTATGCAATGATGGTAGTGACAGTTTAAAACATTCTTACTTTCTAAAATAAAATGTTGGCAATCCTGTCAGTACACTATCCCCACCCTATGAAAGAGTTAATGGTTCATGAAAGGTTAAGTATAGGAATCTCAGGAAAACTCTTATTTGAATGATGGACAAACAACTCCAGAGGGGCCAGGCACAGTGGCTATTGCCTATAATCCCAGCACTTTGGGAGGCTGAAGTTGGAGGATCACTTGAGGTCAGAAGTTTGAGAACCAGTCTGGACAACATAGCAAGATCCTGTATTGCCATGTTCTAAAAAATGTTTTAAATACAAAATTAAAAATGCTTTTTTATGAAAGAATCCTGAGGAAAAGAAGTCACCAGAGAAATGTAAAGATAACCCAGAGAGTAAAATATCACCAAAAAAATGAGAAAATACAACCAAGAAAGTAGTAGTATATGAGATGTTAAGAAAAATGAGTAATAAAAACTGTTTACTGAATTTAACAATACAAATGTCACATTGGAGCACTGACTTCAAATGCCAGACTGCATGGGGTTTAGAAGTGAGGACTAATAGGCTGAGTTTAGTTTATTCTAAAAGTTTAGCTCCTCAAAGAGGTCAAAAAAGTTTTAGGAGCAAAAAAATGTTTGAACATTCATACAAGCTACTGGTTACAAAAATTGAGAAGTTGTTAAAACTAGTTAAAATAATCTAACCAAGAATATTCATATTCCAACAATCCTAATCTCTTACTTTCATATACTGACAATTAAACCTGAATCTTCTGTATAAAAGATATAATAAAAGTACAATCAGCCAGCCACGGTGGCTCACGCCTATAATCCCAGCACTTTGGGAAGCCAAGACAGGCAGATCACCTGAGGTCAGGAGTTTGAGACCAGCCTGCCCAACATGGAGAAACCCCCATGTCTACTAAAAATACAAAAATTAGCCAGACATGGTGGTGCATGCCTGTAGTCACAGCTACTTGGGAGGCCGAGGCAGGAGAATTGCTTGAACCTGGGAGACAGAGGTTGCAGTGAGTCAAGATCATGCCACTGCACTTGAGCCTAGACAACAGAGTGAGACTCTCTCTCAAAAAAAAAATAAAGTACAATCAAGCTATTAATACTTGGGAGGCTGAGACAGGAACATCACTTGAGGCTAGGGGTTCAAGACCAGCCTGGGCAACATAGTGAGAACCCCCCCAACACACACACACACACCCACACACACACTCTCTCTCTCTAAAACAATTAAAAAATTAAGCCAGGCATGGTGGCATGAGCATGTAGTCCCAACTACTTGGGAGGCTGAAGTGTGAAGATAGCTTGGACCCAGGAGTTCAAGGCTACAGTGAACTATGAGAGCCATGATCATACCACTGCACTCCTGAGAGGCTCCATCTCTGTCTTTTTCTTTAAGGTAGAATCAAACAATTTTCTAGAAATTTACAATCTAATAACTCCTTGTAAACAAGTGAAATTTGCATTTTCAATTACAATTGAGAGTAAACATTTTGCTTATCACTGGAACTCTAAAAACTTCTCAAGGTATGGCATAAAGTAGGGACTTAAAAATCTCTCTTGAATAAACTAATGAAAGCCTGTATTTATCAATATACATATTAGTAAGTAAATCCACCATTTATCAAGCAAATATCACTATCCTGTAAAAGTACATATTCTATTACACAGCGCCCTAAATTTATTCATGTATTTATCTAGAATTAAAAAGCCAAAACAGCACTTATAAATTGTACTTAATTTCACCTCACTTGAAAATTGCAACTAAAAGCAGAGGCAAATTCTCCTCTCCAACCTCAAGTTCAGTCTGAGCCCCTTAGAATTAAAAATAGCTTGGCTGGGTGCAGTGGTTCACACCTGTAATCCCAGCACTTTGGGAGGCCAAGGAGGGTGGATCATCTGAAGTCAGGAATTCAAGACCAGCCTGGCTAACAAGGTGAAACCGTTTCTACTAAAAATACAAAAAAAAAAAAAAAAAAAAAATTAAGCTGGGGATGGCGGCATGCGCCTGTAATCCCAGCTACTTGGGAGGCTGAGGCAGGAGAATCGCTCGAACCTGGGAGGCAGAGGTTGCAGTGAGCTGAGATTATGCCATTGCACTCCAGCTTGGGCAACAAGAGTGAAACTCCATCTCAAAAACAAAATAGCTTAACCACCTAACAGGTCAGGCAATGAACAGAGGTTTTTTAAATATCTTAAATATCTTAAAACGTAAGCTAAAATATCAGTTTTATAGAACGTCTTTGCATGTTTGTGTCTCTACCAAAAGCACCTATTTTTGTGATCACAAAAAGACATTTATAAACTATAAAAAATACAGATCTTAATTGTAAATGAGGTCGGGCATGGTGGCTCATGCCTGTAATCCCAGCACTTTGGTAGGCCAAGGCAGGCAGATTGCTTGAGGTCAGGAGTTCCATACCAGCCTGGCCAACGTGGTGAAACCCCACCTCTACTGAAAAATAAAAAAATTAGCCAGGAACGTTGGCACACAGCTGTAATCCCAGCTACTTGGGAGGCTGAGGCACAAGAATTGCTTGAACCTGGGAGGCAGAGGTTGCAGTGAGCCCAGACTGTACCACTGCATTCCTGCCTGGACAACAGAGTGAAATTCTGTTTAAAAAAAAAAAAATTGAAAATGACATGATTGAATATAACATATCAAGTATTTTCAAAATGGCAAATACCAAACATCTAGAAACAGTATTAGATTTTTAAGAATATATCTGATTTTTAAAAAAATCAATATGACAATTGGTAGAATCTTTACATCATAATATCCACAGCCATCTAAATTATTCGTGCAAATTGAATCCTTGATGATATTATCTCATATATACAATGGATAACAAAGAAAAGTTAACTACAGACTTAAAACACCAAAACCAACAAGGTCAACAATATACATAAAAAACACAGATAAATGTGAATTAAGTACAGGTATATACATTAATGTTCAAGTCCAGAATTTATAAAGTTGATTAAACTACATAAAATGAGCCTATACTAACAATTCAGGCAAGGATGAACTGGAAAATTCAGCATTTTCATTGTAATCTTGCAGACTTTGGTCCTAAGGCCAAAGAGAAAGAAATAATAGAACTTAGGGGCTCCCGCTGCAAGCCACTAACTGTATCCTCTAGTTTAAAAAGTTCCAATTACTACAAAGAACAGTATTAACTGGATCTTTGGTAGGTAGTAGGTATATGGATCACAAGGGCCAGAAAATACTTGCGTCTTACCATACTCTCTAACTTTCTCAAAAGCATTTGTATCTCATTTTTTCCTCCCAATAATACCATAAAACAGGAAAGGGAGACTACTGTTTAACAAATGAAAAATCTGGAACTCAGAAGTACAATTACTTCCTTAAAGTTGTGAAGAAAGATAGGTAATGCTTGGCTCTACTATGGTAAACCCCAATTAAAGTGATACTATTATTTCTGAGATACACCAAGTTATTCTAGGTATTTGTCATTTTTGATCCTAATTATGAACCGAGGTCACATACAGTGGGGAAGGCTAAGAATATTTTCAGATTTAACAAATGGTAAAATCAGGCCATTCACTGCCACTATCCAGCCTCTTGTCCACAGTAAATTTTGCCATTAAGGCTTTTTTTATAGGTCTAACTGAAGTCATCTACCAGTGATGAAATGATGCAATTCCACAGATGGTTCAACTTGGTTGTTAAAGTGTCCTCAGATACCAACACAGGTTGAGCAAGCCTAATCTGAAAGTCCAAAATCTGAAATGCTTGAAAATCTGAAATTTTCTAAGTATCAACCCAAGTGAAGAATTCCACACCTGACATCGTGATGGGTTGTAGTCAAAACTCAGGTGGCACAACACATAGTTTATTCAATGTCCCAAAGGAAAAAATAAGCTTTAGACTAAGTATATAAAGTGTATATGAAACATAAATGAATTTTGTGTTTAAACTTGGGTCTCATCCCCAAGATATCTCATTTGTATATGCAAATTTCTAAAATCTGAAAAAGTTTAAAATCCAAAACGCTGCTGGTCCCAAGCATTTCAAATAAGAGATATTCAACCTGTAGCTGTCTGTAGAATTTTGACACGACAAAAAAAAAGTTCAAAGACAGAAGCCTGTAGTATACATTTTCAAAGTTCTATATTTAAGTCTTATACAGAAAAATACAAAATAGTTCTTCAAACAACAACAAAACTGAGAAACTAACATATTTACTAGACTGATAATACTACAAGTCAAATATGATTAATATATTAGTTTTCTCCTCTCGTAGGAATATGTCTTTGCATCTCAAGATTCACTCCAAGATGCCTTTCAATTCTTCACAAACCAAGATCTTTCCCATCCAAGGCATTCATACATATTGTACCTACTACCAAAATTACCCTTCTTCCTCATTTTTTTTTTTTTTTTTTTTTTTTTTGAGACAGAGTCTTGCTCTGTCGCCCAGGCTGGAGTACAGTGGTACAATCTCGGCTCACTGCAGCCTCCGCCTCCTGGGTTCAAGTGATTGTCGTGGCTGAGCCTCTTGAGTAGCTGGGATTACAGGCATGTGCCACCATGCACAGCTAATTTTTTTGTATTTTTAGTAGAGACAGGGTTTCACCATGTTGGCCAGGCTGGTCTCAAACTTCTGGCCTCAAGTGATCTACTTGCCTCAGTCTCTCAAAATGCTAGGATTACAGGTGTGAATTACAGGGGGCCAATACACCCGGCCCCCTCCTTCATTTTTTACCTTGCTAATCCTTCTAAGTACAGTCATGTGCTGCACAATAACATTTTGGTCAATGACATATTACATATACAACAGTGGTCCCCTAAGATTATAATGGAGCTGAAAAAATCCCTGTTACCCAGTGACTTTGTAACCACTGAAATGCAATGCTTTGTAATGTATTTGCAGTGATGCTGGTATAAAACAAACCTACTGCAATACCAGTAGTGCATACACTCATTATATACAATACATAATGCTGATAACAAATGATTATGTTACTGGCTTATGTATACGCTATTTGGTTGTCCCTTGGTTCTACAGTATGCCCCATAGAACCTATGGATGCCAAAAGCTGGCCCTGGCTGGGCCCAGTGGCTCATGCCTATAATCCCAGCACCTCAGGAGGCCAAGGCAGGAGTACTGCTTGAGGCCACGAGTTCAAGACCAGCACGGGCAACATACCAAGACCCCGTCGCTACAGAATAAATATTTTTTAAATTAGCCAGCTGTTGTGGCATGCACCTGTAGTCCTAGCTACTCAGGAGGCTGAAGCAGAAGGATCACTTGAGCCCAGGAGTCTGAGGGTACAGTGAGCTATGATCATGTCACTGTACTCCAGCTTGGGCAACAGAGACCCTGTCTCTTTAAAAAAAAAAAAAAAAAAAAAAAAGGCCATGTCATTAGGATCCGTAACTATGTAATAATGACAATGCATTGAAATTTAAAAAGTATTTTTAGTATGAGATAAGTGCTTCATAAACTACCCTTCTATCTGCCTGATTATGGGAGAATTCTTTAACTGCTATCAAAAAATCCTCAGAACTGAGAATCAGTAGAGGGGTTCAAGTACCAATAAGAACTTTAACATGAGGACAGGAGAAAGTGATGCTTTATTATCAAGGAAAGGTGTTTATATTGTTTCTGTATGTTCAAAATATTTCTTTCAATACTTATACTTTTAGAGACAGGGCCTTGCTCTGTTGCCCAGGCTGGAGTGCAGTGGCACAACATAGCTCTCAAAGTTCACTGCAGTCTCAAACTCCCGGGCTCAAACAATCTTCCTACCCAATCCTCTTGCCTCAGCCTCCTGAGTAGCTGGGACTACCATGCCTGGATCAGGAATAAATTTAACAGAAGAAATTCAAGTATTGTACAATGAAAACTATATAATGTCAGAGAAAGAAATTAAGTAAGACCTATGTAACTGGAAAGGCATCCATGTTCATAGATGTTAACAATATTAAAATGGCAAGTCTCCCCAAACTGATCTATAGATTCAATACAATATCTACCAAAATCCCAGCTGCATTTTTTGCAGACTCACAGATTAATCCTAAAATTTACTTGGAAAAGTAAAAGGAACGTAGAATAGACGAACTGTTTTTAAAAAAGAAAAATAAAACCTGAGGACTCCCATGTCCCAATTTCCTAACTTACTATGAAGTAACGGTAATTAAAATGTTATGGTACTACAGTCCTCAGTACAAATACATAAATCAGTGGAATAAAACTGGGATCCAGGAACAAACTTTTACCTGTTAATTTATTTTTGACAAGATTGTCAAACACAATTGTGTCAATGATGAAACAACAGTTTTTTTTTTTTTAACAAATGGAACTAGAAAACTGGTATCCACATGCAAAACACTGAAGTTGGACTCCTACCTCACACCACATATAAAAAATTAACTCAAAATAGATGACAGACCTAAATGTAAAAGCTAAAACTATAAGCTCTTAGAATAGGCATAAACTTTTGTAACCTTGATCGGCCATGGTTTCTTAGATATGACATCAAAAGCATAAGCAAAAATAAAAAGAATAAATTGGACTTGATCAAAATTAAAAACATTTGTGCTTAAAAGGACACCATCAAGAAAGTAAAAAGATCCAGCCTGGCCAATATGGTGAAACCCCATCTCTACTAAAAATACAAAAATTAGCTGGGCATGGTGGCACATGCCTGTAGTCCCAGCTACTCAGGAGGCTGAGGCAGAATCGCCTGAACCCAGAAGGCAGCTATCGCAGTAAGCCAAGATCACGCCACTGCACTCCAGCCTGGGCAACAGAGCAAGAATCCATGTCAAAAGAAAAATAACAACAAAAAAAGGCAAGTGAAAAGACAATCCACAGAATGGGGAAAAAAAAAAGTCTGCATATCACATCTGATAAAAGACTTGTACCCAAAACATATGAAACTCTTACAACTCAAGAATAAAAAGATGAGTCCATTTTTTAAATGCCCTGGGATGGTTATAATCAAAAGATAGACAATAACAAGTATCAGTGAGGATGTGGATAAACTGGTGAGATAATCACTCACCAGATAATTGCTGGTGAGACTGTAGAATGGCACAGTCTCTTTGGAAAACAGTTTGGCAGTTCCTCAAAACATTAATCCGAGTTATCATTCGACTCAGCAATTTCACTCCTATATGTGTGTACCCAAGAGAAATGAAAACATGTTCACCCAAACCCTATATGTGAATAATCACTACAGCATTACTTATAATAGCCAAAATGTGGGAACAACCCAAATGTCCATCAACTGATGAGCAGATAAACAAAAAGGAGTATATTCATATAATGAAATATTATTTGGTCATAAAAAGATATGAAGTGACTATAAATGCTACAACATGGATGTACCTTGAAAACATTAACAATATAGTTTGTATTTTACGTGCTCACCCAAATCTCCTGTCAAATTGTAATCCCCAACACTGGTGGGACGTGATTGGATCAAGCAGGCAGATTTCCCCCTTGCTGTTCTCATGATACTGAGTTCTCTGGTTGTTTAAAAGTGTGTGGCGCCACCCCATCTCTAATCCTCCTGCTCTGGCCATGTAAGACATGCCTGCTTCCCCTTCACCTTCCACCATGATTTTAAGCTTCCTGAGGCCTCCTCAGCCATGCTTCCTGTATAACCTGTAGAACCGTTAAGCCAATCAAAATTATTTTCTTTATAAATTACCCAGTCTCAGGTATTTCTTCATAGCAGTACAAGAATGGACTCATATATTTATGCTAAGTGAAGGAAGACAGACATAAAAGGCCACATATTGTAATATTCCATTCATATGAAATGTCCAGAACAGGCA
Organism: Aotus nancymaae; assembly: GCF_030222135.1. NCBI lineage: Eukaryota > Metazoa > Chordata > Mammalia > Primates > Aotidae > Aotus > Aotus nancymaae. The sequence goes on along the minus strand of NW_026988537.1, from coordinate 1,394,360 downwards.
AATCGATAGACACAGAAAGTAGATTAGTGATTACCAGAGGATAGGGGAGGGGGAAAGGAGTGACTTTTAATGGATAAAGATTTTCTTTTTGGGATGATAAAAATGTTCTGAAATTAGGTAATGGTGATGGTTGCACAACTCTGTGAGTGTATCACTGAGTAAATCACTGAACTGTACATTTTCTTTTTTTTTTTTTTTTTTTTGAGACAGAGTCTTGCTATTGCTCAGGCTGGACTCAGTGCAACCTTTGCCTCCCAGGTTCAAGCAATTCTCCTGCCTCAGCCTCCCAAGTAGCTGGAACTACAGGCCACGCCCGGCTAATTTTTGTAGTTTTAGTAGAGACGGGGTTTCACCACGTTAGCCAAGATGGTTTCAAACTCCTGACCTTGTGATTCACCCACCTCGGCCTCCCAAAGTGCTGGGATTACAGGCGTGAGCCACTGCACCCAGCCTGAACTGTACACTTTCAAAGGATGCATGTGAATTATGTACATATAAGTATAGTATATAAATTATATCTCAATAATTAACTTATTAAAAAACTGTACAGTTAAGATTTGTGCATTTCAATATATGTAAACTTTACCTAAAAAATAATAAAAGCAATGGGCCAAGTGCAGTGTCTCAATCCCAGCACTTTGGGAGGCCACAGCAGGAGGATCACTTGCGGCCAGTTCATGATCAGCCTGGGCAACATAGTAAGACCACATCTCTAAAAAAAAAAAAAAAATTAAAAATTAAAAATTTTAAAATTAGCCAGGTGTGGTGGTGTGCACCTGTAGTCCTAACTAGGCAGGCTGAGCAAGGAGGATCACTTCTGCCCAGGAGTTTGAGGCTGCAGTGAGTTATGACAGCACCACTTCATTCCAGCCTGGGTGACAGACAAAGACCCTGTTTCTTTTTACAAAAAAAAAAAAAAAAGAATGGATACATAAAAGTTCAGTATTCTATTCTGCTCACTTTGTGTATGTTTGAAATTTTCCTTAAGTTTTTTTAACGGAAGTGTAAAAACAAGTAAATTTTTTAAACAACAAAACATTCCTAACATCCATTTTTGTTGTTTTTTGACACAGGAAGCAGAATCTCATATTTTAAAAAGACCAGAGAGGTCATTACCTTTCATTATTCTGTTGCAATGTTATATGCAAACAGAAATATGACAGAAGACATGGTATGTGGTAAAAATGAATACTTCATCTTAAATGTACAAAAAGAATCTGAACTTCCTCAGTTCTAAGGCAGTTCCTCATCCTTGGATTCCTGTGGTTTCCGTGGTTAATGAGTGTGACAATTCCTAATCCATGGATGCAACAATCCCTAATACAGTGCTGTCCAGTATAGTAGCACTGCTACATATGGTCATTTAAATTTTCGTTTTAATGAATTAAGTTATAAATTCCGTTCTTAGTCTCACTAGTTACATTTCTAGTGTTCAATACCCACATGCACCTAGTGGCTACCATACTGGATACAGCAGATATAGAACACTGCCATCACTGGAGAAATTTCTACTAGATAGTACTACTCTAATATATAAAAAATATCTGGCCAGGCACAGTGGCTCACGCCTGTAATCCCTGCACTTTGGGAAGCTGAGGTGGGCAGATCAAGAGATCAACACCATCCTGGCCAACATGGTGAAAAGGCATCTCTACTAAAAATACAAAAATTAGCTAGGTGTGGTGAAGCGGGCCTGTAGTCCCAGCAACTCAGGAGGCTGAGGCAGGAGAATCACTTGAATTCTTTACAGAATTCAACTTTATAGCACTCCAACCTGGTGACAGAGAAGGACTCTGTCTCAAAAATAAGAAAAAAGAAAAAAAAAAATAAACATCCACAGGGAAACTTTTACATTCCAATTTAGGATTGTTATACTGGATTTCACAACAATAAATTTTCCTGAAGAACAGGGAAAACAAAGTACAAAAATATTAGCCATCAAAGGTCATTCACGGAAGTGTAGACTAAAACAGCAGTTAAGTTTTACTTTCAGAACTATCAAGCTACAGGTATTAGTCACGGCAACTCCTTGGAGGCAAATTCCTCTGTTAAAACATAGATTAGGACAGTCAGGGCCACTCGCTCAGCTCGGCTGAGGAGGGCAGCTCTGAAGAGGACCCCAAGGGTCCCCACGCGGGGCTAGGGCCTCCTGGGCGTCGTTGGGAGCGGCCATTCCCGGCCGGGGTCCGAGCTGTCAGCCTCTCCAAAGTCTGCGCTGGAGGAGCCGGGACACGCCTAGCGCGGGCTCCAGACCAAAGCCCTCGGGATATGCAGCAGCCATGCCTGTGGACACGCTGAGTCCTGGAGCCCCGGCCGCCCCTGCCCTACCTTGCCGCCTGCGGACCAAGGTCCCCGGCTACCTGCTACGGAGGCCGGCAGATGGTGGAGTCCGGAAGCCGAGTGCTGTGGAGCGCCTGGAGGCCGACAAGGCCAAGTACGTCAAGAGCCTGCATGTGGCCAACACCCGCCAGGAACCTGTGCAGCCCCTGCTGTCCAAACAGCCACTCTTTAGCCCTGAGACTCGCCGCACAGTGCTCACGCCCAGCCGCCGAGCCCTGCCTGGCCCCTGCCGACGGCCCCATCTGGACCTGGACATCCTCAGCAGCCTCATCAACTTGTGTGATAGTCCCGTGTCTCCTGCTGAGGCCAGCCGCACTCCTGGACGGGCACAGGGAGCCGGCAAGCCTCCCCCAGCCACCCCTCCACGACCGCCGCCCAGTACCTCTGCGGTCCATCGAGTGGACGTCCGCCCTCTGCCTGCCTCACCTGCCCAGCCCTGCCCGTCACCAGGTCTTGCCGCTGCCTCCAGCCCAGCCCGGCCACCGGGTTTGCAACGCTCTAAGTCGGACTTAAGCGAGCGCTTTTCTAGGACAGCCGCTGACCTTGAGCGCTTTTTTAACTTCTGCGGCCTAGACCCGGAGGAGGCAAGAGGGTTGGGTGTGGCCCACCTAGCACGGGCCAGCTCGGACATCGTGTCCTTGGCTGGGCCCAGTGCTGGGCCGGGCAGCTCTGAAGGGGGCTGCTCCCGCCGCAGCTCGGTTACTGTTGAGGAGCGGGCCCGGGAGCGCGTCCCCTACGGCGTGTCGGTAGTGGAGCGCAATGCCCGCGTGATCAAGTGGCTGTATGGGTTAAGGCAGGCACGGGAGAGCCCCGCAGCTGAAGGCTAGGCTGCCACTGAACCTGGAATTCGCCACAGGACAGATCTTACAGAGGCAAGTGGCCCCTGGACCTCTCTTGCATCCATTCTCTGGATCTGCATGTCTGAGTCTCCACCCTGGCGTGAACTTGGTATGGAGGCAAAGGCTTAGAGGCTGGACCAGCATTCTTGGGCAAGGACTGACCCTGGAGGGTTTTGCTCTTGACTTTGGACAGCCGAGAACCCCTCCTTCCACCCCAATACAAGGTTTTTGACATGAGTGTATTCCTGCTTAGTTCCTCTTGTGGGGCTGCATTTGGGGTGCTTTGCCCTCCCCACTGAGAGTGAGGGCCAAGGGGTCTCCTCCATCCTGTCTCCCCAGTGACTCTGTATCCTTCCTTCCTTCCTTGGCCTCTGTCCTTTGCTGACGTCCTCTTCCTTGCCCAGCAGAACTCACCCTGGGGTCGTGGCAGTGGGGAGGGGCCTATCCACTGCTCTTCCTAGTCCTTGGCGGCTGGCCTAGGTGGGTAGACGATGTTGGGGGCTGGTTAGGAGTCTGCACTGCTTTGACTTACCTCCCCTTGGTTAATAAACACAAATGCTTTTCTCTCAAAAAAAAAAACAAAAAAAAACATAGATTAACACTATACTGCCAGTTTCCTCAAGTCAGATGTAAAGATTATGCTGAAAAATGATTAAAGCAAATTATCCTTCAAAGATCTCATGAAAAGTTATATTTATAATCCATGAAATCAAAGAGTTTGTGACCCACAGTAAAATACACAGAATAAAATTTCTTTCCTAACAGAGCTTTGAGGCAGATGATTTCTGTACAACTAGTTCTAAAACTGTGTGTGCATTTCATCCTGATAGTTACAAATTTCCGTTAATACCCATTAACATTATAAACGTAGTATCAGGAAACAGGTGCGTTCTTAATTCAAATATTTAAAACATTTTTAGCACTTTAAAAAACGCAGGTGAACTAATTTTAAAATGTAAATTCAAATACATTTTTATATTTAGGAGTCTGAAAAAACAACAAAGTCATTTTGTATTCCCTCTCAAGCTATAACTGCCAATAGCTGCAGTGTAAATAATATTCCAAATAGAAAATAAAATACTTTATGTTAAGAAATTTTAAATCAACTATTTTCTTGCCTAAACTATTGGACACCTATAGCCATCAGTCAAAACAGGTCCCTTTAAAACATTTTCAAACCTTTTAAAAAGGTAATTATGAATTTAATTACTTTTCATCCACATTAACTACTTCTACGTTCAACTCTCTTTGAAATTTAGTGCCAAAAAAAAAAAAAAAAAGTAATTCCCAAGAGAGAATGAAAC